>NC_140538.1:22614167-23924167 GCF_057382185.1 Mchenga conophoros
ATGTAGCTTTATTAGAACAACAACAGCTGCATAGGTGTATATAATAAATCTGAGCGAGGTCAACCACATGAAGAATAGTACAGAAAGCACCGGAAATATAACTCCCCGACGTAAAATGGACAAAAAACAAGTATCATCTAAAATGATCTGAATTACCGAGGAATGTGAAAGGAACTATCCACCCTTTGGTGTCATACATTTTAATTATCTGGTTTTCTTTGCTGTTTTCAGAAGAAGGTTTCGAGGGCTTTTGAAACTTTTGTTAGTTTTGCTTTCTGAGTTCAATATGTCACTTTTGAATTCGCATTACACTCGGCACGTGGACATAATAAATGTTGTGTTGTATGCCTATTGAGAGCGCGAACAGTGCATGCACATATCTTGAGGAAACAGTGTTTGTAAAATTGGCAGCACCTCGTCTTGTGAAATGATCAGAGGCACTTATCGACTCTCATGAGATCCCTGCCTAAAGAAGTATAGACCCAGAATCATTTATCAGTTGTTGCCTCGCACTGGCATTTTTTTAAATTGGCAGAATACTGTAGGTATCTGCAATTACGCATAACTTTACAGAGCAGTTGTGGCTGCTTATGTGGAACTACATTGCTGCTAATAGTCAGTTGCAAACAACAGAAATTAGCATGTTAATTAATCCTTACACATTTGGCACCTACTGCAAGTATTGGAGCTGTATGCAAATTCATAAACTGTACAGTGTACGGTGTGGGGTAAAAACAGGCAATTTAAATGATCAAAAGAGTCAAAGAATCAACATGTTTTCTTGCATTTAACTTTTTTTTATCTTCAAAACTCAAAAATTCTGTTCATATCAACAAGTCTGGTTTCTTTTCAGTGTGACTTTAAGTGTAATGAGCACATCAGCTCTCTGCCAGCAATGCCTTGCAGCTTATTTGGCTTGATCTCATGAGGGTGCATAAGCAGTATTCAGTATTCTTCTACGTCCTGCCTTTGTGCAACATGGTTTAAGGTGAACTTGTTGGTATATTTAGTATTTATATCTAAGTAACCTCCGCCCTATGTGCATCATTTTAAAATATTCAGCCACAAACTGGGGAATATGAGCAGCTTGTTATCATTGAGTTGCACTGAAAGAACAAAGCAAATGGATAAAAACAGAAATAAAAGAAGGGAGACTGAGCTTACCGTAGATGCCTGTGGATATACATGGGAAGGCCTGCGCAAAGAGAGAGAGAGAGATGGAGAAAACAATCAGCATGATCACACAAATTAAGACAAAAGTAATTCCTCTTTGAAGCCAAACGTTTAATTTTGTAGCAGAGGAATTCAAACGTCATCTACTGAAATAAAATGTTGCACGACTGCACCCATCTGCGTTAAACTGTAACTATTGTCAGGCATCTACTGTACACTTGTATGATTGCCATTTACCGCGACTGCTTCACTTGTTTATTCCCAGGAGCAGCAATTTCCACTAACATTTGACGAATTCCCTGCAGTGACGATGCAGAAGTGTGTCGTAAACCATATTCCAGCTTCAATGCAAGATGCATAAATACAAATACTGAAGTGAAAAAGAACATTTTCACAGGACTCTGTGAAGTCCTGGGAAAAACTACAGTACAAAACAAGATTCAATAATTTGTTTGGGCATTGACTGGCCCATTACAATACCCTGATTCTTTTCTTTATCAGCCATTCTGTTGTTGCTGGGCTTTGGATGACACTTTGAATACTGGCCAAGCTTTAACTGTTGGATAATTATCCTCACGTGTGAAAACGTTGGTGTCCAGAGTTCATGGCTGACTCAAAGACCACAAGAGTCCAAAATCCTGTGGCTGCAGAATAAGCCCAAATCATCACCCCTCCATCATTGTGCTTGACCGTTGGTATGATGTGTTTGTGCTGATATGTTGGGCCAGAAATGATGTTGTGCATTATGACCAACAGCTCCACATTTTCCTCATCATACTGCAATGCTCTTTTTAGAGAAAAGACAACCCTCCTCCTGACAACCCTGCCAAACAAACCATACTTCTTCAGCTTTTTTGTAATTGTTCTGTCATGAACTTTAATATTTAACATGCTATCTGGGGACTGTAGAGTCTTAGATGCACTGCACAGCCTGACCTTGGGATGAATCTGCTAGGACGACCAGTCCTGGGAAGATTGTGTTAACAGACACCTGAATGCTCCAGACCAGCAAACTACCAAAGCACATTGCTGCTATTTACCCACTTTATTCCTACAGAAGATTAAGGATATACTTAATTTTCCACAGAACTGCATAGATACACAGTATACTTTTTGTTAGCATCCAAATAAAAGCTTATCAAACATCCCTCTTTACACACATATTTTATGTTTTTTAAGTTCCATCTTTGACTGTTATACCAATCACTGCATTATAATGCATGTATTATATGTATACTTGATGGCCAGTATAGCTCATTATGGAATAGTGGATTTCACATCTTATTAATCATGACTATCCAAATGAGATCGACCTTGTCTGTCACTTACTTTTAGTGTCTAAGGTTTAAGTGTCTTTGATGTCAATACACAGTCTGTGACTCGCAGACAAACAAACTTTATTGTGAGTAAAAATACAAACTGCCAGCAGTGACTCAGTTGTGTTAAAGTAGCAACAAGGGCATCCCAGCAGGAGGTTTTTTTAGTGCATGATGATAAAGCTAAACACAAAATCCCAGTAATCGCTGCCACATTTGGATCAATAGTACAAATCAATAATATAGCAGCCACCAAACTGCAGGAAAGCACATACACCAAACAAAAGAGACATGTGGAGAATGAGAAGAAGGATAAATAGAATTATCTTCATGACCCAAAGAGCCAAAACTAACACACATTTATTTATGGACGTCTTTTCCAAAAAGATTATAAAAAGTAACCACCTTGTAATAGTTCTGGCTTTGCAGCACTTTGCAGCAGACATATTATTCAAGCATGGCTTTATAGCTGAAAATAGTTTCATTACTCTTTACTTCTGTGAGCTAATATATTATGATACATAGGCCTTGCTATAAGCTCCCCTATTTCACATTCATCTTTTTAAGCATATTAATAAACACTAAAGAGAAAGAATTTTTTTCAAAGGTCCCATTTGTCCTCAAAACAAGCTGAATACGTGCTTTAGTTCTTGCATTCATCAAAAGGCGTGGCTACAACATTAATATAATAAGATGACAAATGAAGAAAAAAAAGGAAAATGTTTCCTCTAGCAGCTTATAAAGCTGGATGAATATAGAACAACAGAACAGCACAGAGATTAATCAAAGAATAACACCCGTACGTCAAGTTCTCTCAGTGCCAAAACTAAGCCCAACAGTTTGCTTTTCTCACACTGACCCTGTCAAGTTGCATTTAGAAACAGGCTGTTTCTATTAGCTGTGCCAAGATCGCTTCGTTTTAGAAATGAAAACACGATTAATAGATCTGAAAGAGAACGAACCATACATGTCTCCTCATAGAGTGATTATACAAATGCCTTAATCAACGCATTCATCTTCGAGCCGTTTCAACGTATAGCATTAAGAAAGCAAATAGTTAATTACAAGGACAAAAAAGATATTCAAAAATTTTTTTTGTTACTTCAAAGCATCACAACCTGTGACTCTAGCTTTGAAATGCAATGGTCTGTTTTTCCTTGGTTTGGTTTAAGAGGAAAGACTCTGTTTGCATTCTTATTTACCAGTTTTCAGGTTCCGCCTGTCAAGGTAAATCTTTCTTCTGTGGGCTGATTTAAATCTTTTACTGATGCTTTGACCTTTCCAGATGACTGTCTGGGTCTGACACAAACCACAGATGATGAAGCGTGGAAAAGCATGGCCGTTTTTAGCCCTGTGCCAGGCTCAGACCGTGGCACGCGCAGAGGCACACTGAGATTAAAAGTGCAAAACTGTCACGTATATCCTAACACAACAAACAATATTTCAAAGAATTACTGCGTGCAAATAGGATTACTTATAATAGACTGACTCATTAGAGGCACGGAAAATCAGAGTATCTCAATTATAAAAATTGATGACACTTTTACATATAGGCAATAGTCTATTGAAGCTGGAATCTAAATTACCCCAGCAGAAGAAAACGATATGAAGGACTATCATAATAAGGAAAGTTACTTCCTGTCAGTCAGCCAAGGTGATCCTGAGCCAGAAGCCTCGTTATCCTCTCTCAGCTTAAAGGCCAAAGTGTCAGTCACCTGACGTTGAACTTCTGCTCTGATTGCACCTTTAACATATAACAGGCTGTGGGAGTGACGGCCTATCAGCGTAATCAATTAAAATCCTTTTTATTAGTTCCTTGGCTGATCCATTAAAGGACTATTGATCACGCTGGTGTGAAATTGCACCAGGTAATCACTTAATGGGATGCTGTCAAAATGTGACACCACTGTGACACATTCATTTATTTGTTTGAAGGGCATTTGATTGCAAGAGGGAAAAGTAGTACACAGTAATGTGGAAAGATTTTAAGCACTTTACGAGGGTTAGATTCATATTCATCACTCAGCAACGTCAGGGAGTTGCCTAATCGGTCCAAAAATCAATCAGTAGCTCGACAATGACCCCAAGCATGCAGCCGGAGTGTTTTCTCAGATTCTCAAGGATCTCGAGGATGACATGGAGAGATAAACATTCAAAATATCTGCCAAATATTGTACCTCGAAACACTGCAGCCAGTGCCCAGAAAAGACCCTTTGCAAAACAATGACACAACCTATTTATCATAAAATGGGCTCAATTTTTAACCTAATATATAGGGAAACAATGGAAGAACTAGTATACAGATTTAATCTGCTTTAGTAACATATTCAGTCAAATTAATGCAGAGTGATGATTATGGCGAGAACCTTAGATGAAAATGAAATGCTACAACATGTCTGTGAACGTTCTCAGTCATCCAGGTCATCGTAGTCTAAGCAGCGTCTGGACTTCTTTAGGTTTCTTGAAGACGTTTCACTTCTCACCTGAGAAGCTTCTTCAGTTCTAAGAGCAACTGGTGGAGAGTCCCAGATTTTAAGCACTATGGGAGTGTCCCCAAGAGGGTCATGGACCCCCTATTGATCCTCTACTTAATCACACAAGCCAAGGTGTGAAAACGAGTGTGGGTCACAATCAGCCAAAGTTTCAGCTCACTGTGAAACCTAGCCCCACCCTATCATGTGATTTACTGAGGTCAAATGGCCCAGGATGTGAGTGGGTGTTAAGGCATTTGAGAAGGGATCTCAAAACTGGATTATAGATGGCAGACACTTGGTGTCGTAAGCCACCATCCCTGTTCAAAGATGGTCATTCACAGTGAACATAGATGGCTTCTTTCACCCCTCTTTCAAACCATCTGTCCTCTCTGTTCAAAATGTGAACATTGGCATTCTCGAAAAAGTGACTTCTAGTTTGAATGTTACAACATTCAAACTTCAGTTAGGTTTCATTTTTAAGCACCCCTCTGAAGGACACAGAGAAATGGTTCTGCAAAATGAAGGGCTTGTCTTTTTACAACTGCATTACATTGGCAATGACACGAAGAGCTCCTGACATGAGCTGCTGCTCATGTTCTTGATCAAACTTAATTTAGGTTGTGATCAATTTTCAACCACCAGATGCAGTTGATACAAGCCAGGTGATAATTTAATTAATGTTTTTAGATCGTAATATACATTAATTTAAGAAGGCAATGCATTTCAAAACCAGGTGACAGAGGATGCTAAGAGGAGTGACCAGCAGTTGAAGTACTTAAATTTCAAGCAACCATTTTCTGTCAAATGAATTAAATGCAAATCTGTCATTTGTCAACACAAACAAACAAACAAACAAACAAAAACCTGAACATTTAAATCAATGACAAAACAGATTTCATTATATCTGTATTCTACTCATTCTGTGAATTAGTCATTTTGAACATGTTACAATGTTAAAGAGTGCTTTACCATAAACACTCAAATTTAGAGAGCACAGGACAACCTGGCGATCAAGCAAAATACCTTAAATAGCCATCAGCATCACATCCATAAAAATTCATCTAGTTACACTAAATTGATCGCTCTTTGCTACTGTAGTGCAATTTTTGCAGTGAGACAGATGATAATGGTAGCTTTACCATGCCTATGCAGTTTTGGATTGAAAATATTTCGGAGAACGGTAGAAGAGATAAGGAAGAGCACGCTGAGCAGCAGGAAACACTAAGCGTCCATATGAAGGTGCAACAGCGGGAACCGAGTTACATAAAGAGAAAGGTCGATACTGTGATGATGTCATTGTTAATGCACATTATAAGACTTTGTCAGCAAAAATCATGCTGAAGCTCAATCTACTTTATATGGATCTATCAGGCAGTAAGCGTGCAGTGTAATATTTAAAACCAGTTTACTTTTATTTTTCACTAACCAAAGATATTTCATAGATTTTATATAAACTCTTTAAGAACAACCTCAAAATGCTTCTGCACATAATACTCTATAGTATCACATATAGCAGTAGTGCTTTTAAAGACAGAAAAGAAATGACGAGCGGAATTTAAGCCAAAATCACACTAAATGCAACAAAGTTGCTACAGTAGTTTTCGGAGGCAAACCAGAGAGTGCAGCAATGTAAGAATAGTAAAGCATAACCCACTTCTCATCTTCTTTCCCCATCAACCCTGGGCCACCATTGACGACATTTTTGCATACATACTTTTATATCTGCTTACACTGAATAAGGTCTAATGTTAATTAAGGCCGTCAGCACTATATTTGCAGTCATGACCTATGATTTGTTGTTTAGGTTATTATTTCTATCTCTGGCTGCTCATTAGAAATGAGTCAGCGTGTACGCCTGCACCCTGGTATGGGGCTATAGCTGACATGTAGGCTTGTTGCTGATTTTCTTTGCTCAGAGTGTTCAGAAATTGGTCACCAGGGAAATTACTCTGTTGCCAGGGCTCCTCCCTAATCTATCACATCACTTTAAAGTGGAGCACCTTTCCTCTCAGTATTTCTACACACTTATTTGGTTCAAAATGCATTAGATACAGCACAGAATGAATAAAGTGTGCAATGTTTTCAAGAAAAAAAATTATTTATTTGGACCTTTGGTGTTACGTATAACTCAAACGCACTGACAAATATCTGCATCTTTACAGAGACTGCATTTTCATTTTAAAACTGACACAACAAAGCTTATTAATGCATGATTTATTGAGTGCATATTGTGACTAGAGTTTACCAAATATAGAGCTCATAAAACTTAGTCACTGTTACCGCTAAGTTTGATGGCCTGCAGCTTTTTATCATTTGTTAAACAGCAGGAAATGGCACAATAAAGATAGTTCAACCTGTGGCAAAATGCTGTTGCGTTACTGTACCTGCTGCAGGCACTTCACAGTAGCCACGAGCAGACAGGTTAATGGAGAGAAAAGCATGCATGGGCACAGTGACCGCAGGATCCTGCCGGGGAGCACCTCGTCTCGGCTGGCTGAGTAAATAGCACTGGACCCGGGGTGGTGCCCCAGTAGGTAGGAGCCTCCTAGCCTGTTTGCAGATGGAAGGTATGCTTATAAATCACAGCAGCATGGGGAGATCTTGCGCAAATGTGACCACAAGTATGTTATTATTCACCAGTGATGCCACAGTGTGGGCTTACATCAGGGCATCAAAAACAGGAATCCAACAGAATCCTCTTTGTTGACTGCTGTAATTCTTTAAGCATGTAGGTCATGCCTGGTTTTTCAGTTTCACAAATTGGCTACCTGCTACTGCAGAAAGGAACATGCCACAGTTACAGATCAGGATATTTAAATATGACACATTAACACCCTTTTATTCTGCATAATACCACAGTCAATACTCTGTGTCATTATGCTAAATGGAGGATGGAGAAATGCAGAGGCTAGGAAACCTGGCACCTAATGGCCCGAGTCCCACCTCAGTTTTCATATGTGCCAAGATCAAATACAACTATTATCACAATTACATCTGTCCATTAAGGTCTCAGCATCATTGGCTGTGTAGGGAATTACTCGCGAGCCAGGATGGATCTTTGCTACTCAAGGGATTATTTCACTTCCCAGGTAGAGTGCACAGAAAGTGCACAGAGTTTCAGGAACGGCACGCTCACTTTTAGGTGCCACTGATGGAAAGCACGTGTGCAAAATCCAGGAGTGACTATGGCAATTCCAGCTCCTCTGATGAGCAGCTGTAAGGGTGGAGATAATGAAACTCGGAACATAAAATGACCGTTTTATGTTCCTGCTGTGTGGACATTTGACGTGTTTGCGTGATCACAAATTGTTACGGTGTCTGCGAAGAAATGCCATGAATCAGCCTTCAGGTAGAGCATTCGTATTGTTACAAACAGAACAGAACATCTCTTTCCTCCTTGAAGGTCCTGCCAGCAATAAATACAAAATTATGCTGCCACAAAGCATTTTCTATCCTTAAGAAATAGTAGGTAACATTTAACAAAAACAGAAATGAAAATATAGACCTTTAGAAGAGTAGTTATCACAATGTTTTTTCTTCAAATCCAGATCCATCTATTTTTTTGTGCAAATGTGAGTCCAAAGGAGCAAATAATCAAAAAGTGGAATCACTGACAGCGGCTATCATTTTAAAGTTTACTTCAGATATACTTCAGTACCCTGAATATTTGCATTTTACTATTGACTTAACTAAACACAGATTCGGAAGTAAACAACGGCACACTTTGGGATTGGATCAATGGTAGATAGTAGCTGGACATAATTAACTTTCTTTGGATATAATGGAGCTCAGGCTGCTCTATGATTACCTTCACTGCGCTCACTTCCACAGCACTGATCCCATCTGCACGTGCAAAGGATGCAGTGTTACAGGGGAAGAAAGGCAGGCTGCAGCGTGTCTGTCAGCCAAACAATGACAGTGCTGAGATGGCTGGGCAGAAAAAAGGTGTAAATGCTTCAGCCTTTGGACGGTGCAGAGAGGTGAGGCAAATACACAGAGATGCCGAACTGATGGCTTCTTGATTCATTGATCCATGACCAGCTTGTATGGTTGATCGAGCACAGTTTACCCTGAAGCCTACAGTGCAAAGGTACACAAAGAAAGTGTTTTTTAATACAATCTGATCATGCACTAATAACTATAAAACAACTTTAAAACATTTACAGCTACACTCTATAAGTTGACACGCTTCAAAGATTAAAAATATACATATTGTATTCTGAACCAGTGCAGCGAAAATACAGCAGGAAACCGTTCTCTTTTATTTCTCGTTTCATAGTGAGTTTTCACAGAAAAAATTGTCAACTCATGACAATGATCCCGTCAGTGTCAAGTGGGAACATGATGTGAATCTGAGCTGAAGGTGCATGCAATCAGACGTCGGCTTATATTTATGTATGAGGCCTCCTGTTCAGGATTAGCTGAAATTATATCACTGGCCACTGAGCAACAGAGAGGCAAAGACAAAGGGAAGAAAGTCACATCTGTGAGAAAAACTGACCTGTACATGACCCGCACACGGCTGACAGAATTCAAATGAGTGTAGGTGAGAACCATGTCAAGTAAACTCAAAAGCAAAATGCATTCCTGCTGCTCCACTGTACCTCCTCTGTACAGCTGCAGGCAGACTTCTTCTTGGATATATTCAGTTTTTTAAAGTCATATGATATTGATTAAATTAGCATGCTTGTGGTGGGTGAAATCAAGACTGCTGTGAAAAGCTGAGAAAGACAGACTCGGATTCGGATTGACAGCCGGAGAATAGAGCTGTGGCTTCGTTCTTCATAGAGCAGTAAATTCATAAATAGCAGCTTGTGGTATTACACTAGTTTACAGTCAAAATGCATTTGAAATGACTGTATATCAAGCATACAATAATCTGGCTTGAACGTTAAGAAAGGGGTTGGCAGGCAGACTAATCTCAAGCAATTTTTGACTGACTGTAAAGGATGCCCATTCACACCCAGTTAGTCTAGCCAGTACCAGTCGCTCAAGCCAGTAAACACAGAAACCAACATGAGCATCTGAGAACACTCACTGATCCATCAATTGCTCATTTACACAGCTTAATGACTGCCTACGAAGACAAATACTCGGAACAAATTGTTCCGCAAGCCATAAAGTAAACAAAAAGTCCTACAAAAGGAAAACGCCTCCGCTTGGTTTAGCCCAGTGACCTCAAGCATGACATCACCAAGTCCACAGAAGTCAGGAAATGGCAGGTAGGCTCCTTTCCTAACCTTTGACCTGAGTATGAGTAACAGAAAGTAAGAACAAAGGAACAAACAGTATTTAAGTTTAAAGCATAATAAAAGAAATGTTGACAACATATGGCTGCACATTTGTTTTAACCTGCTAAACTGCTTTCATGCAACAAAATGCTAACACAAACAAACCGGGGATGGTAAGTGAAGTGGTGTTACCTTAGCAATGGCAAATCAGAGCATGTGTGCAAAAAGCAATATGCTGTGATGTGTAAAATTAACATGCACAAAGCGAGCAGTGAGTATGAAAGTCCTCACCCACTCGTCACATCAAGACTAATTTTGGGTTACTGAACTGAAATTGATGGTTGGCTGTAGTTTGTATGTTATGCTGCTAGGTCAGTCCTGATGCCAAACGTTCTTCATTGACACTACAAATGACTAAAACACATTTTGAGCCCAGAATATTGGCAAGAAAAGCCCGAATGGGGGCAGGTGCTAATTTTCGAAGCGCCACTCTTCCTAAACTATTCATCCAATTTTGATTGCATCATCGAAAAAGCAGCTTGTGTAAAAAGCGGTTGTCAAATTTCTTCTTTTACTTGGATGGATGTAGAGAAGGAAGACATGCAGAGAGTTGGTGTGACAAAAGAGGGTCTTAGGGATGGGATGAGATGGAAGTAGATAATCCGCTGTGGCGACCCCCTAAAGAGAGCAGCCGAAAGAAGAACGTGCTGCTGAATGTACCGTCAATCACATTCAGCAGAACTTGCACAAGTAAATGCCTGAACTGTTCACACTTACTCTATGGGTACCCCATGCAGACTGGAGGAGCCAGCGATTGAACCACCAAACTTCTGATTAATAGAAGACCTGCGCTACCTGCTCTTCCTGATCTTGCAGCCACCTCAAGTGATGACACAAACAGATCTACTTTCTTGACATCCTACCTAACACAACATCTTGATCTGACCTGGCAGTCTGGCCTCTAAATAAAATCTGTGCAATGTTTGTGCTGGAATAACCTTACTATGCTTTCTAATATTTCAGAATACGTATTCTCTAGCTAAATAGACTATTTCAGATTTTTATGATGTTACACAATGAAGAAAGCTAAAAAAATCACTGCATGAAGCGATCAGAAACAGATGAGAAGGTTACAATTTAGGATTAAAACAAACTGAAACAGCGTCCATAAAATGTAAAAAGTTAAATATCTTAAAATGCCCAATAAGCTATTTTAATTATCATACTTGGAATCAGCTCATAAATATTTTAACTTCAAAGCAGATAACATCTGAAAAACTGTTAACCAATGTTATTTACTGGAAAGCTAACACTTAGACTGTTGTTAGAGGCAGAGCAGAGCACATTTTAAAGCATGGCTGTAGCTCAGGTGGCAGAGCAGGTCAGCCACTAATCAGAAAGTCGGTGGTTCGATCCCAGGCTGCCTCCTAGCTGCATGCCAAATATCCTTGGGCAAGATACTAACCCCATGTTTGCCTACTGGTGGTGGTCAGAGGGCCCGGTGGCGCCAGTGTCCGGCAGCCTCGCCTCTGTCAGTGCGCCCCAGGGCAGCTGTGGCTACAATGTAGCTTGCCATTGCCAGTGTGTGAATGTGTGTGTGAATGGGTGAATGACTGAATGTAGTGTGAAGCGCTTTGGGGTCCTTAGGGACTAGAAAAGCGCTATACAAATGCAGGCCATTTACCATTTGTATCTGTCTGGTTGTCCTGTACGAACAATCAATCAAACACTGCATAAATAGTGGAAATTAACATACACCAGTTTAGTTCTCCTACTAGAAATAATGGTGCAAAAGCAAATACTGCCCCAAATTTACACTGTGGGCCACTAGGGTATCAAAAATCTTTCATTTTAACATGCAGCTTCTGTTTGAATGCAGGTTTTTATTTGACAATTTATAGTATCTAACATCCGCTTCCTTTAAAGCCTTGAACTTTGCTTTGATTACAATCCTTAGCCTGACATAATTATGATGATCTTATGAAATTTTTATTGTATTTAGCACAAGAGGCATGACATTATAAACCAAAGAGGCATTTTGATTGAATCCTGAGATTGGAGGAAAGAAAGTGATAAATAGAGGAAAATGTATTTGTGGTAATTTTGAGCATCATGTTTGATTTGAATATTTGAGCCTCAGCGCCGAGCAGAGTATAAGACATCATTCAAAATGCCTCGGGGCCTCTAAAGCCTGTGAATATTTCAGCGAGAGCTTAAGATATGTAGAGCATGCGTGCGTGGTGTTTAGCATTAGGAGTCATTTGCATTTTGGTGGGTTAAATTACAGGTGGTCATAAAGAAAGTGATCAAAGACATGAATAGGAGGATTCTGTCTGAATCTATCAAGCTGCTGTTTCATGGGGTATCTCAAAGAGAGAGAGCCTCTGAAATACTGAAGATAAAACGGCGTTAAAGGAACAAGCCAAGCCATATATCCTATGAAAGGTAAAAAGGGAGCATACATGGATTTTCAAATATCCATACCCCGTGTCAAACTGTCTCAGTCGAGATTAGCAGCATATGGAGCTAGAAGGTTAGTATTATCAGTAATCCTAAAATATAGCTCGTGATTTGTACCGTAAGAACAGATGATTCCCAAGTGGCTGATCTAAACGAATAGTAAAACAATCAGCGAGCATTTTTCAAGAGACACTAATTTCCATTCACAAATCAACTTCAATAGCACATTTAATCAGGGAAAGGAAGGGGAGGAAGGGTGCTGGTCATGGCGAGTGAAAGCCAGCCTATGGTACCCTTCCAATGTAAGGCTACTAATTAAACATTTTTCCTTTCAAGCCGCCCTTCAACATTTCAAAAGCACCATATCAAAGTGGCTTCAAAGTCAAAATCCCACTCTGAATTTTGAGTTGACAGAACGGCACGAATATGAAGACTGTATGCCCCCTGTCTTTGTGGCAGGACCGATGTGAAACTAAAATCACGTCAGCTGCAGCATGCATACTAATGGCCCGGTCACACTCAGGCTGTGTCCAGTTACAAGAGCCCCAAACCCACCCAAGTGCTTTCAAGTGCCACCGTCAACACAGGAATGATTGCTCGGTTGAAATCAACCCCTTTTGTTGCCCTGCATTATTTACAGTAGTAAAGGGTCACCTACGGCTGAACTGTACACTGGTTTTTAAGGGAGTCAGTGTTACAAGATAACACGCAGAACGAACAATAGCGTGTGGTCAGCGGGGTGGCAAAATGTGGTTGATGTGAAAATAGAGATTAGGCATAGCTGTGCACCAGCAGTCACCCAGAATCAAGGAGGGACTGTCACTGAAGGAGCTGACATCACGAGTGACTACACCAGATAATAACTGAATATAGCATTTAGGCCATTCCCACAGTTAAAATATGACTAAGTAGTATTTTCCCAGCAAGGCAACCGTATTAGAAGCATCAAAGAGAGTGGTTTCACTTCTATATCTATTTTCCTTAAGATAATGAGATAAGTTTGTTTATATAAAATCACCTTTGGGAATTATTTAAGGTTTCTATGCTTAATTAAGGAGCTCTGTGATTCATTTTTGTTGGATTACTCTATTAAGTTTCTAAATGTATAAAATAGTAAAGCTCAGTGAAATATTACCCAGATGAATCAAGCAAAGAATCATAACATATGATAAAAGAGGCCATAACCACATTCCCCACAGCACTATATACAGAATAAAAACTAACATTCATTAAAAGACCCAACCTCATTAACTGCAAATCGAATTGCACACTCCGCCCTGGTGTAGCACTGACCCCTCGGATGCACAGTAAATACATAATTATTATTGAATCACAGGGACACGTTTCCCAATTACAAGAGTGAATGTTTGTCTTTTTTCCTGCGTACTTTACGGCAATGCATTTGACGTAAGACGAGGTTAAGTCTGTTTCTTCCGATTTCTTCTTTGGCCTTGTGCTTTAGGAATAATTACTCAAAGACTCAAAGCAAGCAGCGTTTTTTTGTTTTTTTTCAGCTGGGATTTTAATGGACTTAATGAACTCCCTTTGTTAACAGAAGCTCAGGGTGCTCTGTGATTGCCTTCATCGTGCACAGCTCTGCAACACTTGATATCTCGTCTCATTTGCTCCAGTGATACATAGCCTGTGTGAACTCCGGTGATGCAATATTGTGAAGGAATAAAAGACAGGCGGCAGCATGTTTGTGAGCCAAGGTAGACCGGAGCGAGATGAATAGGCATTAGAAAAAGATGCACAGCGGCAGACAGATAACCAGTACCCAGGATAACTGGAAAGATTTTTTGTTCCTTTTCTAGCCGTTTCCCTCTGCTGCCACGGATTGTGCTTGGGTAGGCTAAACATGCGACTGATCTATCTCCCCACTGAATGTGCAGGGATGAAATTGATATCGATCTCCTACATGGTGCTTGATAAATCCGCAAATAAATCCCACAAAAAACAATAAGAATAATAATCTCAACATGTTAAAGTTTCCTTTAATGTATGCAGAGACTAAGCTATGAAATTGGCAGAAAATGAAACGTATAAAGCCTGTGCTTGATTAAACAGTTAATCTCAAAATTAATTTGCTCATTTGAGATCCATTTGCTAAAATCTAAGATTTCAATATCACACATGCAGTCAGGGAATCCACAAGAAGCATATCAGTGCTGTGGTTTGAGTATGAAAACCTGTTTATCCATGTAGTTCATGGGCAGACTAGGCCCCAGCAGCGCACGTTCGTTTTAAGCTCCCACAACATTAAGCCATAAATCTGAGCTTGCCCAGAGGTAAGAGCAACCAACACTAATTAACAGCAGCGGTATGAGAGGTCAAGGCCTATGTCGTTTTAGCGTGAGAAAACATTATTTTTCAATTTATAGTATATGCGCTGGCCTGGTACGCTTTAAGTAATAAAGCTTGCGGTAGTGTGGGCATGAGCACTAATGTATTTGCTTTACTGTATACTAAAGGGTGCATGTCTCTAAAGTAAATTAATTCCAGCAGTATGAACATAAGTGCTTTCAAATGAGGTGGCTAAATTGTCCTTATAGAAATGACACCTTAGATACAAGAGCCACCTCGGGGAATGTCCATAAAGCCAGATTGCTGATACAAACTAACGCTCAATTTAGGCACACAGCTCAGAATCGGTTTTCAATGAATATGTCTAGCCCTTAAAAGGACTTTGGTCCAAGGACACAGTAAGCTCTGAGGAGGTCAGCTCTCCCTCTGTGCAGACCTGTGGGCCATTCTCTCACACTTTGATCTGGGCTCTGATGATGCTGTGGCAGGCACAGACTCAGGAGTAGAAGGATTAGGGACAGGAGGGACATGGAGAGTGACAGCTTGCTTTGTATTCATTTTATCCCTTATTTTGGGCATAACGTCAGACAGCATGCATACCGATAGCTTCTCTGAGGTGTTTCTTTTTTTAGCTATCAAATCCTCAACCCCTTAAAAGAGAGATCAAAGGCGAGGCAGGCTCATTGATAACTGTATAATGGCTCACTTTGAGAGAACAGGCTTTTTGCTAAGATGGGCGCGTGGTGGAAACTGCAAACTATTAGTCATGCTGTCGGCTCATTTCCATATGTGTTTTATTGTCTCGTGAGCAAAGGCTACTGCACCTACTCACACTTATTGCACTCATGGTAGATCTAATGATATTCGTACCTACGGCAAAAACAAAGGGCCTTGTATCTCATTGTCTCTGTATGAAATACGTCTTGAAAGGTGACAACAATAATACACGTTTCATTTTATGCGTCTCTTTGATGAGCCTATAGCACCTCTGCTTGTCTGGGAACATGGAGCTACATAAAAGCACAGCTTTCTCAGAAATTACTGTTATTACTGGCTGAATGACAGTTCACTAACTCACAGAGCTTACACAAGATCTACAAACAGCAAGTTCATATACGTGTTTTTTTTCCATTTTTCTTTTGTTTCTTTTTACAGTGTCAGCAGTGGTGATATGTGCGAGGCCAAATTCATAGTTAAACATGAAACTAAAATAACATTTATTGCAAATTTCCTTTCTTCATTTTTAGTTGATGACACTTTAAGATATAAGCCACAGTTTGAGTATAAAGTGATCACATTAATATTGTAGCATAGCAGGCGTCATATTGCATTATGCATCAAGAAATGTCGCTCTCCTTTATTTGATGCCAGCTGCCAAAATAAAAAAATCCAATAATGCTAAATAATATTAGCTTTCCTTGGAGCTTCTATGTGAGATTATACACAAAGTCCCACCTGATATCACTGTGTGTTGTTAAAGCCACAGTAAAGAGAGTTTTATGACTACCATTTCATTGTAATATTGAAAAGAAAAGTATTTTCAGTGGGACTACAATTTAGGTGGGGGACTCGTCCTGCTCTCGCCTTCTCCCTGACTCGTGCTTTTTGAGAACTTTGCAGGATAGACACCGGGTGTTTTAGATGTAAAGTGATTGCGGTGGAATGAACTGCACTGAGGATACCCTTCAGACCTTGTCTCATCCATTGTCCCCACATTTTTACTCATCTAAAACTGCACAGACACTGAACCTATCTGACATCTGAGGTGTCTTCTTGCCAACCTCGAGGGGAGAAGATAATAAACTTGTCACGTAGCAAACTTCCTTTATTCATGACGGGTACAGGGATATTGGGGATCAACAGATGTGAAAGAATCGGTAGGAGTGCTCCCGAAGGCTTGTTGCCATCTTCAAGTAGTCCTGTCACTTTTACACTACAGTGCAGGATATGGATATAAAGTATGAGGCTATAAAAGCAGTGTTTTGAAACATTGGGGCGTTAGTGGATTTATTGAGTGTAAAAGCCTTTTGAAGGATTGCCTGTTCAAAGTATCTACCTTTAAATCCCAGAGGAGATTTATTTCACCAAGGATTCTGGCCTAATCAAAATCTGCCCACAGACAAGCTGGTTACAAGTTAGATAGCTTTCTACAAGCATGGTGACTCAGAGAAAATATACACTAATATACACATTCGGCACCGCAAATTATGGAGGGATATGAAGGAGTGAGGGGCTATTGTGTGACTGCATGAGGCGGTGGTCATCATTAAAGTGCTTAATAGACCATGACGCCTGTAGGACCTGACAGGCAAGCTGGGCAGAGTGGAGGTTCCAGAGAGAGGGTCACCTTCATGTAGAGACAGCTCTGTCACACTGGGGTCGTGAAGAGAGCCACTCTGCCACTGTGGCCTGGCTCAGACAATACATGTATACGGTCAGCCAAGCAGAACAACAAGTCCCCCGCCTCTTTCAGATTCCAACCAAAAAGAAACAGACCTGCAGAGAATTTAGGCCCTGGACAGAAATGTACTTCCAGCTGCTGCACAAGCTTACCGTGTAATTATTTATACCAGATATGTGCAACAATATTGCTTAAAATAGTCTCCTAAATGGATTATAATCTACAATTCTTACCTCAATAGATTTTAGATAACTAGGTAACTATTCACTAGAAGTACAATTAGTACAAATAGTGACTAAAATTGCCAAACTGTGGTAATATCTTCTTGTTTAATTATGCAGAGGTGGAGCATGGAGCTCATTTTAAGGTCGCTGGGTCAAAGACACTCTTATTTCTGTCAGTGTAAAGAAGTTTAGCTGCACATTGAATCCCTCAGATATCTTGTTAGCGACAGGAATTTCAAATAGTATAACCCAGTTTTTCTACATGCTAAAGAAATGTTGCTGTAGTAAATGAAAGGCATCTGCCAGAACGACTCTTTGGGCTTAAATTGTAAGAAAGAAAATGCGCTACAGAATAAGTTGTGGTAGCTCTTTCCGCAGTAATTATGAAACAGAAGGCTTTTGATAATAGAAATGTTTGTTTGAAGAAAATTACCCTTTTTATATTTAGTTTACCGTGAACACATTGTAAACACTTTTTACAGTAGATAATGAAAAGGCAGGAAACTCTCTCATTTTACTGTTTATTTATTACTAAATTACTTATGTGTGGTATAAATGGCCATGCAGGACATCTTGATCAGTAGGAAAAGCTGTAAAACATATTATCCAAAGCCATCCAGTGGGCTAGATTATAGTCTTTGACAGGGCTAATTCTGGCCCCTGAGCCTTATGTTTGATGCCCCAGATATAGAGCAAAACGCTAAAAATGGTGGTAAAACCTGCCACACTAACATTAAGAGCAGTAGAGGACCTGCTGTCTAATGTATGTAGATGAAGATTCTTGTTGATCACAGTAAAATCTCAGAGCTGCATCACAAAGAGTTGCTGTCTCGGTCTGAGCACAGGTGCATCCTCAAAATGAGTAGGAATAACGTCCAAAACGAAAGAGAGGGGACATGTTACTCAAGGTCACGGTGAATTGCAGAAGCATTGGCACTGCGGATTGATTAGGAGTACAGGGAGCAGCTGGCTGAGAGGAAACCGGAAGGTGACTGAAGGAATCACCAGGTGGCTCGTGTGAATTATTACACTATCCTCCCAACTCTGCCTGCCTTCATAGCACACAATGCTGGTGTGAAGTGATCTTGTCACATGCAGTTTGCATCTGGACTGATCTGATCTGATTTCCATGCAAGGTAACGTCTAATGACGCCGTGTACAATTTGGTGAGAAACTAGATTTGTGTCTCTGGTTTGATTCGAACTATATGGATAACTTTCCCCCCCACAAATGGCCAGAGGATAATAAAGCTAATTACAGTTTTCTAAATGTGGAGTTCATCATGAATATTGATAAAGAATTAATTAGTTGCTAAAAGTGGAAAACCATTTTCTCCACACCAAATACATCACATGTTTTTGGAGCAAAACTGCACTGGATCCCTCTAAAGGAAGTCTCACATTCGGCTACAAGAAATAATTTGACCAAACAATCCTGCCACTTGGGAAATATCATTTCTTTGAAAAACTAAAAGAGTGCATCTATTTTCAAATAATTTCTCTTAATCAGTAACTGGATGCAAGCACAAAAAACCCCACAGCTCACTGATTAGTATTTAGTGTGAATCATAACATGGATAAGAGACTATTATGTACTTCCTCATGACTTAACCTCGTCCTGCAAGACTGGACTCATTTACAGTAGGAATTTAAAGCCGTGATCGTCTTAATTAATCCCAAACAATATGTTGCGTATCCTTATCTCAACTCACTTCTTTTCCAATTTCATAATAGGGCCTTTTTACTGCATCAGTGTGTGGTTAGTATACTGTAGCGTGCTCATTCTTTTAATTGCTCAGTGACTTTGCTGTGCTGAGTCCAGATAAAGGGAAGAGTTCCTGTAAGGGAAATTATCAGATGAAGTGCTTTCTCAATATCCCAATTGATCGGTGTCCTTTGTGCTCAGTGCTCTGCAGATCAAAAAGCGCCGTCCTCCTCTGTGCAACAAATACTGCACGCACACACGCACGGATACACATATCCAACTCTGTCGCAAGAATAAGACAGTTGTTCAAAGTCACGCTACGCAAACACTGCGCTCTATTACACCTGATTAATCTTCTGCGACAATTTCTGGCATATTTAAAAAAGATTTTTAATATGTCATTCCATGTTCAACTCGTTACGGTTTTTGTTCTCCTACGACGGGGCTCAGATCCTACAGAAAGAGCACATAACATTTTATTCCTTGCATGTCGTCGTTACCGGGGGTTTATGAATGTGACATTTGACATTAAGCCGAGTAAGATTTGGAGGTTATCTGGCGTTCCAAGCTGTGAGTAAGAAGTCAAACCATGAAACACGATTCGCCCATGTGTTCTTTCTGGCAGATAATTCATTCAGGAGATGGCACGGCGACTAAATCTTTGAGCTAACTACATCTATATGGAAAATCAGTGTATAGGTGCACTAATGGCTGTTTTAAATTTAAAACTGTCCTATGGTAAAGACACTTGTGGCATCATTCATAAAAGGCTACTGTGACATTTATGATGTTAAGGTCGCTGGATGACAATAAAAGGAATCTTTTAAATGACCCCATTTAAATTATTACTACAGTAGGCCTACTTCATAATGATTTAATGCTAACATCCTGTATAATTCTTAATTAACTTGGAGCAAGAACGTGGACGGACTAGCTGCACGTTGAAAATCAGGTGTCAAATATTCAGCTGCTAAATGCCTTCGCTATCGAAAATTGAATCACCAAAATAATCAGAAAACACTTGTCCACAGAGAAATAGCCTGTTTCCAGCAGAGTGCAGATAATTCAGGTAAATGTTAGGAGTCAAGCAACAAGGCCATGCTTATATTTTCCTTTATCTTTTTTTCAAATATTACTAAACGGTAAGATAATTTTGTGGAAGTAAAGCTGAATTCTCTGTCCAAACATAAATGTCACTGATAGTAGACAGGAAGTTAAAAAAACAACAACAGAAAACATTTGCTGGGGCAGAAACAGGTATTTTACATCTCCGTTGAAATCTTCAGCATCAAAGCAATACAATTCTGCAGCGTGAGACCCAATATATTTCTCTCATAAACCTGTGAAAGGTGCTGCATTGCCTCCTGAATTGCTGAGTAGGATCAATCTGAGCCAGTTTAACATCGTGAGTCAATCAGCTCAGGCCAGGCACAGCGCATCAGCCCTCGTTAGCGATGACCTTGGGAGATAATCATGGCACTAAACCGGGTATATATGTGTGGGGTAATAGCACTGTAATTAACAAAATATGCAGGAGAACATAAACACTGGCTTGTCTGCCTATGCGCACAATTATTCCCCTGCTCAAGCCTGCAGGTGGAAGGCTGCGGATCTGATAACAAAATGATGAGTGGGCAAGACTTTGTCCCTGTGTATGTTTGTGGATAAATCAACGATTTTGCATAGAGCGTCCTGATATTCTCATAAGCTAGAATAAATATGGTCTGGACAAATGGTCATCTAATCATGTTTTGTTCCAAGTTTGCTTTCGCCAAATCGAACATCAATGAGCACAATATGTACGCAGCTGATAGGCAGTATAATCTAAATTTCTGACTGTATAGCCAGGATGAAGATATGTAGTTATTCATATCTAAAATGCACAAAACACTACAGAGACTCCCAAGGCTTCCAGTACCTGTCAGCTCTCTATGTTAAGCATTCTCTTTGATAAAACACATGGGAACCGATGCATAAACAAAGAGTGGTGCTTAGTATATTTTAGCTTCTAAATTTTAAGCATGTTTTATGGGAGGGGGAAATGCATGTATTGAAAAGGAGCCAGCAGTATGATATTAAGATTTAAGTCGCTGTATGTGCTCAACAAGACATGACTCACTAAAAAGTAAGTAAAATAAAATATCAGAGCCTAATTAAGTCAGAAAGGAGGAAATATCAACGACAAGATGAAGTTTAAGAGGATTGAAAGGCACTATCTCTTTTTCCAAAGGGGATTTAAGAGGATCAAAGGGGTGGCTTTGTTTTCTTCTTCTTCCTCCTCTCTCTCATTTTTAAACAAACCAATTACTCTCATTAATAAACCAATTACTACACAGTCTGCTTGTCATTTCAATTTCTGTGTTCCTGTGATATATATTTTTACAGTACTTCTAAAATGCAAAACCAACTTTGAGCTATGGACTTCCCAGTTGCACACCATACAATGAAGGGTGGAATAATCAGGAAAACCCTTCATCAGACTACTAACGTGATGTTCATACAGTGCATAATGCTGTGTCTTGAGATACTGATCCAGTATAAAAGAAACTCACAGAACAATAAACTTTTGCAACATCCATATTAACCTGATATGCTATCTGTTTTTTTTTGCCTTGAAAAGATGCCATGTGTAGTGAAATAAATGTCCCCAATGTGCCGATCCAGGGCTAGAGAGACCTTGTAGTCCAACCAAACACGTCTGTAAGTCCAGAGACTATGATTGAAGGATAATTGGGTGCAAGCTTGTTGAAATGGAACCCTGTGATAGACCAGGAAATTCCAGTTTCATGGACACGGCTCTGGCAAGGTCACAACTGGGTTCGACACCTGGCTTCATAAACGCCCCAAATGAAAACACCTCGAGGGAGCGTTTTGAGGCTAACTAGATTCAACACTAGAGTAAAGCTGGCTTTCACACCCGTGCTAAAGCTACTAACATTGCTAATAGATCACATGTTCACAATGATCTTGTGTTTTTTTAATTAAAAAAAAAGCATTTTAAATGCTGTGCTTTAAAAGATTAGATATTCTCAGTGCCCTACATGGAAAAAGCAAACAAAAAAAACATGAAATGTATTTTCTGATACAGACTCGTGTTAAAAGTCTTGGCTTTTAGGTTTAAGTGCATCCATCTGCGAGTGCTAAATTGAAACTGTTCCTATGCATATCACGATCACAGATGCACCATCTGGATGTCTGGATTGGTGGTAAAAGATTAGCTGCTGATTTGCACATGATACAAAAGGTTTTCTGTGATTCTTCCTTTGTGTACTCTGTTTGAACAGACTCGCCCACAGGCATCGTCTCAAATTGAAATCATAAATTGTATTGAGTATTTCTCATTTATCTATTTGCTGGCAATCAATTGCCATGGGATCAAACTGTCGGCCACACAACTTGTGGAGTACCCGCTCTACCACCCGAGCCATGACTGAATAAACCCAGGGGACACTTTTGCATCTGTAACAAGATGACCAGGAGTGTTAGAGGCGTCTCTGTTTTCACACACACACACGGCACAGGCGTTGCTGGCTGGACTGATTCGGCATGGTAATTATCTATAATGATGTAAACAAGAAGTCATTCCACTCAGTTTGCTGCCGATGAACACCAATCTGTTGCAGTATCCATGAGACTGCTGGGATTTACTCAGTTGAAGCGTAACTGTCAGGCTATGAGAAAAGCCTTCGTATGTACAATAATGTATCTCACATCCCTCCTCCATGCTCAGTTCCTTTGATCAAAGAAGAAGCATTTATCAGATGGTGGCGGAAATGTTTGATGACACAGGTATTTCAGACTCGAGCACGACTCGAAACAGATGGGAGCCTACTGGTGGAAAAACAAGCTTTGAGCAAGGACCAGAACATTTTTGTCTGTACTGGTTCAGGCTGAGGAGATTTCAAAGCAAACAAATGCCACCGTCCACGTATCGTCTGTTCGAGAGTTTTTCTTTTGTCACAAACAATGTGATTCAAACGAAGCCTCCTTCAGGCAAATGACTTGTGAGTTTCTTTGAAAATCAGCATTGTTCCAAATGGCCCGTTCCAAAACTGCGCTTTAGCTGAACGAGACACTGCTAATCAGACCTAATTATCGCTATTATTCTGTTGGGTTGATCTCTAAGCTCGTAGCCTGTTTAAACTCTCTGCATTCTCTGAAAGTCAAAGCACAGGTAAGGAGCGACTCACTTTCTCATTCCTGTTGTGAAGCGGCGACAAAGGTAGACAGAAATGCCTTTTGTTCCCCTGCATTGCCCACATTCTTCAGGTATGTTTAATTAATGCATGCTTATTGTGGTGTTCGTTCTCATGGCGTCTGGTGGGAACGACATCTGTTCAATCAACAACTTCCTCTGACAGTCCCTCAGTTGGGAGCGAGCTGTCGCTTCTATTCTCAGATGGTACCACAGAGAGATGTGAGCTTCATAGAAATTCAGGAGACTCCTCACAGTCAGGTATAGCAGAAGAGAAAAAGATGAAGTAAAACTAGCCTGAGAGCTGAGTGGGTCTTATACTACTTGACTATGCTTTAGTACTTAAATTATGGGAAGCACTTTTATTATTGTCAGGGAATATTAACATATCATGCAATTGCTGCCATTTTCCTCATAGAACAACTAGATGGAGTAGCCTTTAGTGGAAGACAGAGCTTAGTGTGATTGATGTGGGCTCACTCTGCTTGTAATCAAGACACTAGCATGTTCGTATCAGCCCTCTGCACATAGACACTCTGGAGATTACCTCTTCTATACCCATCAGCTGTGATTGCCCCTCTCAAGGTGTGCAGAAATGTCACATTTTACATATCCTAACATTTCACCTCACATAAAGTTCTGAAGTTTTCCCCGAGTGAAGGGCTGTCACGGGAAGGTGATACGGCGGGGCTTTGACTTCTCCTTGCACCTGAAGCTCCTCCTTCCCCCTGTGGTTGACTCCTTCTGTATTAGGTTGCTCAGGTAATTGGGGTTCCAGTGGTCATTAACTCCGACTAGGTGGCATACCACGGCAACCACTATCACTATAATTGGATCTAATTGGCCCAGTGTTGCCAATGATTTGGATCAGACAAATAGAAATGACTAATTTAAATGTCGGTGTGACCTTTTGAAAGCTTCAGACTAATTAACTTTTGTCGATGCAAGCAGGTAATGTAGTGTATGTGGAAGTGTGCTCCTAGCAATGATTGGTTACAGAAGGGGCCTGTGTTATAATCACATACTGTGTCTAATTTAAGAACAACACCCTATAAATTCAGTGCACTACAGTTTCTCCATAAAGCCTTGGTGTCTCGATTTATTCTAGATTTTTCATTGCACTAATACGGATTTTAAAAAGCTATATTGCTCACATATTAACAAAACAAACCAAAGCCTAGCTGAAAAATAAAGCACAGTGTCTGCACAGATGAGTATAATAATCACAACTGGAAAGCTAAATTTACAAAAATAAATTTCTGCTGACATCGAGAAAATGAAAATGGACTGCAAATATGTCTCGCTGTGGACCAAAAAATATTTACATGTCATTAAAAAATTATTTCAAGATGTGATTAAAAACGTCTGGGACTTGTTCCATAAAAATCATTAAAAAACATCTTATTTCAATTTGGTCAATGTCCCTTTTAGGGCCCACTTCTCATGTACCTCTGGACTTCAGCACGACTGCTATTTTTGGATCACTCCACTGAAGTCTTAATCTGGCCCTTTGCGCTTGTGCTGCTGCAGTGTGCTAAGGATCTTTTCCATGGTATCAAAACAGTAACCCTTCGTGGCAATTTTAACTTTGGGAACATGGATGAACATTTGGATGCTCTCACCCAGAGGAACGGCACAAAGCAAAGCAAAAAAAAAAGACAAGCTAGCTCCTGGTGGCAACTTTGACTGCACTAATAATTTAAAAACAATAGAGTCCTGATGAGGTCACGGTCTCATCATCAGACATTATCCTGCATACAAAAGTCAATCTGAAAAGGAGATTTTTGTTTGAGTTGTGCACATTTTACATTCATAGTGAAACTGCAGAAAGGCTAGCAATCTAAAAATATCTGTAATGCTAAAAATGCGCGAGGAGATAATCTTGAAGGGCAAACTTTTTATTACACCTAATAAATTATATGAACCAATCATATACATCCAGTATACATATCCACCAATTACACATATGAGTGGACTGGTCTGCAATACATTTAAGTGCAGTAGATTTTTACTGCAAAGTAAAGTAATAAAGTTGTACAACAAAAAAGGTACCGTTTGTTAGTCACACAGTTACTATGTATCTCTATGAAATATATGGGGGTTTATATTTATAACTACAATAACATTAACTAAATGCAATACCAGGTGATGAAGGTACAAAAACAACTATATTTTGCAAGCAGATAAGCAGGAAACATCTTAAAAAACAGAAAGAGGAGAGAAGTACACAGAGGAATGGTTTGTGCGTGACCTGCTCAGTACATAAATGAAAATTAATTAATCACTTGGGAAGTGGGTACACCAAAATGGAAAAGGATGAAGTACAAAGTCGTTAAGTTTGATATGGCAATATTTAGACACATAAATAAGAACAAAGACCCTCTAGTGCACTTAAACGCAGTAGTAAAAAACACATTTTCAATATCACGGGTGACCCACATTAAGAAAGATGGAACAGTAAAT
The DNA here is from genome assembly GCF_057382185.1 of Mchenga conophoros. Classification (NCBI taxonomy): domain Eukaryota; kingdom Metazoa; phylum Chordata; class Actinopteri; order Cichliformes; family Cichlidae; genus Mchenga; species Mchenga conophoros. Next base: position 22,640,113 of record NC_140538.1, read on the forward strand.
GTTATTTACTGCATATTTTATATCATTCTTGAGAGCCGATAGGATGCTGTTAAAACTCGAAGACCAAAACAGAACATAAGTCAAGGTTAAATTCAACTTCTCACACAAATCCCAGAGTGTCTCTATCTTGACGCCACCTTGGGGGCAAGTTCACTATAATACAAGGGTTTGTTTTGTCACTGTCATGTCAAACACATTATCCAGTAGGAGCTATCAGCTGTCATCTTCTAGCCGAGTGTGCATGTTTATAAGATATTGTTTGTGGGAATGCATTTTGGGAACGCTCTCGGGCAAAATGAATGAAAGCTAATGCTCCTAGCAGCCTTGGAAAAAGCCCACAGAGAAAGGGGGGGAGCTAATCCTATCATTCTACACCATTCATCTGCAATCCACTTGGCTTTCAGCATTTTCCTCAACGGGCAATTTGTGGCTTCCCTGCTGGATCTCCTCGAAGCCTGTGTGTTATGACTGCTAAACACTTCCAGGCCGCATGGGAGTCAGAGAGGAGGCCACTAAATACAGTCTGCGACCCTGTCACTGTCCGCACTGGCAGCTGCCAACCCACAATATGCTGCCAGAAATAGCTTAATGACAAACAGTTTCACAAGCCATCAAACTGTGGCCCGTCAAAGTCAAATTGTGAACAAAAAAGAGGCACGCAATAGCCACAAAATCACTAGTCAACAAGTAAAACGCTCCCTCTATCTCATGTACCATGACATAAAATCTTAGTTCTAATATCTTGACAAGATACTCTCCGAAAGGATAATACAAATAAAGACTTGGGTATTTTTTATGTTAAAAGTCATACTGTAGTATAAGTGGTTAATATAGTTTCTGAGCTTGAATCTGAATGACTTCCAGATGGTGGCGTCTCCCTCCATATCTCTTTCTGCCTGATAGACGCTATACTTGCTTCCAGGGAAGAATCTGAGCAGCTGTCCATGACTAACTATAATGGGGGACCTGTATTACCGTCTCCTCAGTTCAGGCTTTTCAGCTCTTTGGAGACAAGCCCCCATATGCATGTAAAGCACACACACTCCCAAGTGTATTAATAAAATATACATGTACACAGGTGAATGACTTTACTTTTATCAAGTAATGAAAACCTTAACTTGAAGAAATACCCTTTGAGTTATGAACTTCATTAGCAAGTTTCTTGGCTGCAAAAGAACTGCATGTCCTATGATTTGTTAGGACCTCTGCACACAGACACATTACAGGAAATCTTTATTTGTCTGATTTCCTTTAGGAAAAACCTTTTCATATATCACAGAAACCTTTATCAGAGCCATCTAGAATATTCTTGCTGTAAAAGGGCAGTTAGTGTTATTATCACTTATTACTACATAACTACAATCAATCTTTAAACAAGTCCAATATTTCCTCTTTGGGTCTTCACCTGAGTCTCCTTTGGAAACAACAACATAGTGTAGTGTAACAAGCAATGAGCAGAGGAGGGGGCTGTTTGACAACATGCTGCTCAATAGTCCAGAGCTGCAACTTTCCTGCAAAGCTCCCATAGCTCCCCTGTGTGTTGCTGGAACGCTGGCATCCTGGCTGTGGGCTATGGTCAGTCAGAGCCCAGGGAGCTGTGACAGCCTGCTGCTCTTTCAGCCGCAGAAAAAAAAGCAAAAAAAAAAAAAAAAAAGCACTGAAGCATAAGAGTCCTCTAGGCAGAGAAGAAATGAGCAAAGATGCTGCAGTAACACAGGCACACTCACATATGCCTGAGGATGACGCACGTAAAAGGCAAAGTTTATGTGTGCACAAACACATGCTATCACTATCCTGCGTGCACTGCAGTCAAATGATTTGGAAAAACACGCTTCAACGGCACATCGTCCAGTCTGCTATTTATCCAGAGAACAAGACAAAATGCAAAATCGGTCAAGCGGTAAAAGTATTCTACTGTATATCCTACAAGTGTTGCAGGACATTTAACCCATACAAATATTACGCTGAAAATTTACCCCCAAAAAATCAGAAACATTTCTGCAACCCATCCAGGAACTGCCTGAGGTTTTCTAAAAGTCATACCTTGATCTTCCTCACTTCCATTCCAGCAGAGCTGCAAATCAGCCCAGCACAGTGTAGGAGAAGGAATGCTCTTCTATCTAATTTCTAACCACTGGAATACTAGTAAGCACGCACTCACGCACTGAGCTGCCCTAAGGTAAAGGAAGTGCATTTTCAGTCCTGAAATTTAGTGGTACTCTCTGTAAACTCCCCATCTTGACATGCTACATGCACAAGAAGTTTCTGATATGATGACTGTGGTAGCCATACCGTTGTGGAGCCCGAAGGGTGGCTTTGAGCTCAAAGAAATGGGGATTAGCAACCAATCGGTTCTCCTTTCATGCTCAAGTTTATCTTGTGTTAAGCTTTGTTTTGACTCCTATTCCTGTGTAATGCCCTGGAATCCCCTTTAGGGAGGCAGCCATCTACGATTCCCTGTTGTCCTGCCTTCCTTTGCCCACTTTACAGACCCACTTGGCAGCGGGCCTGTCGTCAGTGGGATCTCTCAAACAGCAAACCTCATAGTGAGACCCTTTCAGAGAGGCTGAAATGAGCTTAGAGCTGAACAGCTAACCAGAAACTTAGACACATTGTGTTATGCACCAAGAGCCTGTGAGATAGTCGGTTAACAAAGAATTAGCAGAGAACCCTTTCAGCCTCTCTTCAAGTGTGTCTTGCATATCAAGGCAAGCTGGACTAAAACTAAATCAGGGCCACAGCCTTGCTTGAAGAAAGAAACAGCTATTTCCTTTTCGGTTTGGTAAAAAAGGCTGTCTATTGTCCTTGCAGCAAGGAGAGACCAAATGGACTGTGGCTAAGATAATGTAATGTTCATCCTACAAGGCCAGCCAATCACAGAAAACCACTGTTTTCACTGAAGGCCTGCTCAACTCACAACAGCTGTGTAAATATATTAGACAGAATCCTGCCTGCTCCTAGTAAAAACAGAAACTCTGTTTCTTATAAATATATGGATTATTGTATAAATAAATCAAGAGATAGACCTAATCTAAATAAATCTTTGGAATGTGCAAAAAAACAAGGATTTTGTGGTTTGTGGATGAAAGCACGTAAGCAAGGTGGTGGGTTCCCGTGAAGAGGCCCGAGATGCCAAGTGATTTTGCCGAGGTGCTCCCTTTGCCAGTGAGTTCTTGAGCAGAACACAGTGTAATTGCGTAATATGCTAATGCAATGTCACGCTTGTGACTCATCTTTAGTGGATGTAACTATTTGAGAAGTTGCAGAATACTTGCCGCTCATTCTCATACAACCTCGAAGCAGCAAAACCCAACTACTTCAGACATTTGGCTTCACAATCCATTTAATTGCAACATAGAGGTGTCTGTTGCACTCACAATAAGTCATCTATAGAGCAGGAATTTGTCAACATCGTCTTTAATGAAACCGGCACTCATGTATGTCTCATTTTTCTTCCATCGATTGACTTCTGATGAGGCTGCAGGATAGTACACTGACACAGAAAGTGGGATTTGTGGATATTTGGTGTGACACTGTTTTGTTTACCCTCTGTGGGCAGGGCAAATCCATATATCACACAGCCCAGCCTGAAACATACAGTCCGCGCATGGCTAGAAGCTTAGATAGTGTGTGAATGATCATCTGCCAGCTGTGGATTGTGTGGGCATTGTCTCATCTAAAGCCCTTATGATTCAGTCGCATGCACCGTACCCATTGTTCTTCTGCTGTTTTAAAGAAGAAAATTCAGCTTGAAGAGGTGGCACAGATGTGTCCAAGAAACATCACAAATTACTTCTTGGTGCGGGAGACTTAATTTCTTGAAAACAAAAATGACACATCACAAATCTACACCAAAGCCTTTGTGGAATTTGAGAAAGGGCAGAGTTTTTTAACCTTAAAGTGGGTTGCCAAACAAAAAAAAAGAAAAATAACAGCGTGGTTATTCACAGTCGTAAAATAGAGAGGTGGGTACAAAGGCCTGCCTTTCATTTAATCACAACCCAAAGTAGTCTACATGAAAAGCCTTCATTTGACAAACATGAAACATTACCATTTTGTTGTGTTCTCTGTTGCTTTTGTTTAAATAAAGAAGATTAAGGCTTTTCAGAACTGTATCTAAAATGAAAGATGCTAAATCCTTTTGTTCCCGTACCTTTTCCAAATTTCCAAAATTTTCAAACACAGCTTTTCTCACTGAAGGCTTACTCGCTGTTAAACAAAAACACCAAAAGCATATAATTTGTGTGTTTTAAACTGCTCTGAACAGAGTCCAGTTTTTCCTCAGCCTGGCAGTGCACTGTACTCACCACAGTCTTCAAGTCATGCTCCTTCATCAGGTCGAGGGAGTTCTGGTAGCAGGAGGTGAGGTCATTAGTCTCTGTAGGGCCCACATGACCTCTGGCCACCGGCCCCACGGTGTGGATCACATCTGTCGGAACAGGACAAACACAAGCTCGTTTGTAAGTAAGCACGGCCTACTTTTAGCAAGGATAAATGTTTGAAGCTCTGTGGTGGTAAGTGGAAGGCTATAAAAACAATCTGCAAAATCATCAGCAAAATACACAACGTGGGAAAGTTTGTCTTCACAATGAGACAATGAAGAAGGCAAGATGAACCTGCTACCTAAGTGAGTGCATTTATTTAGTAAATGAAGCAGCAGCTTAGATAGAAAATCAATTACAAGATTCTTTTATGCTATCCACTCAAATATTCATATCTCTCCCTGTACTCTCTTTCCCTTCGCATAGTAATGTCTTTACCTGTCAATCACTGGTCTCCTTGTCTGGCCTGGCCAGACCGAAGAATGCAACTTCTTAAATGAATCATAGGCGCGATGACAGGAAAGCAGAAAAGAATCGACTCGGTGACTTGACAGAAACATAATCTTCTGCATTCTGCGTGGCTACCCTTGGCCTTCTCAATGTTGGACAGGCCAGGTCAGCATCAATATACAGGATGTTACTCTGCAACGCCCACATAGCATACCGGGTAGATCACAAAGACTAACTACGAAGAAAAATAATTTATGCAAAAAACAAAAGTCTGCAACAAAAATGATTATATACATGATGACTCACCAAAAGTCATGATGCCATTCTTCTGTTTATTCAAACCCAGACAGTACTAATATTTCACTATATCCAGCAGTGCGGGCCAGTAAATCTTCATTTTTAAGCAAATTAAATATAGATCATTTCTGACCCTTGGATTTGTAATTTAATGCAGCAAATTCTCATTACTAAAATATTAAACCCTCTCGAAGGACTTAGACCCAGAGCTGGTTCATGTAAGAACTTGCAAATAAATCGCAGTGCAGCCAGCGTTTTCTTATGTTTTCTTACATGCGACCTCAATTATTTGATATGAAACACTCAGCCTCATTTTCCTGCTGAATAAATATCAGCTACATTCCTAATCTACTCTGCCATAAATAATTTTTGGATAAAATTTGATTCTTGGTTCACTCTCAAAGCACATTGTTAAACCACAGCTCATAAAGGAGCATTTTTACAACAGAAGGTTGTAAAGTTATGACATGCATATATTTATGGGGCATATTCATGGGATGGGAGTCATCACCCTGGCAAGTTAGCATAAAGGAAAACGTTTTGGTTTTCCCCCCTAAAGGTGTGGTTATGGTTGTGAAAAGATCTACAGCAGTGGTTCTCAGACATTTTTCTGGCACGGGCCACTGCAGAAGCCAGGGAAAAAGTTCACAGCCTACACCACACAAGTTTGAGAACCACTGGTTTACTGTAACCCAAACTCCTATTTTTTTACTAAATACTGAAGAAAAAAGACTGAACTAAAAGAAAGTAAACAGCGGCTAACGAGTAGAATATGTCAGAAAATACCAGAAAGGATATGAACCCCAGACGGAAAGTGCAGCATATCAGTCACACCGCCCACAACACGACTTTCAAGTCACAATTTGTTGAGATGAAAGCAAAGAGTAGCTATTACACATTTTAGTGTGACAATCATTAATACTTCATGATAATAAAAAGCAGGGACCTTTATCATCAAGAAGAGTTTTCTAATGTTGCTTAAGGGGTAATATTTAGTTTTTGGGAGAGGTCCGAAACAAGGGGCCAGGTTGATCCCAATGCTAAACCGAGGTTGTGTTGTAATGAGAATAGAACTGTCTGAACTATTCCCTTTTTCCAGAATTGCAGACTGAAAATTGCATAGCACAATGTGGTTATAATGGGACACGTGGTAAGTTGTTTTTCGTGCATAATTCATGAAGTTCACTACAAGAACGGCCACATGCCAATTATAGTGTGGGCAAGCGCCAAAAACCAGACTACTGGTGAATTCATGAAAATTTAAGCAGTTCTTATTTCATCAGTATGGATGCCTCCACTTGTATCCTCAACTCTTCCACATCAAATAAATATTTATACAACTGTGTTTCTGTAAGGTGAAAGACATGTTTCCCTTTGTGACTAAGGAGGGTTATTACAGGAAGGACAGTTTGTTACGGTAGAGCTCAGAGAGACTCTGGCAGCTACTTCACCGTCTCAGTAAACTTCAACACAAATGACCTTTCTACCCCCGATTTATAACGACCGGAATGCTCCATTCAAAGGAAAACCCAGTATTTCTTTAAATTCAAGGAAATCCAAGAATTAAATCCAAGTATTTGCAACAAGGTGATAAACTCCGTCAAGCTAATATCACTAAAAATATAGGCTCGTGACTCAACATCATACTTTTTTAAAGGCTTTTGAGTGCACAGTGGGGGTGTGAAGTCAATCCTTCTGCACAGACTCGCTGACGTACAAAAGAACTATGTCAACAACAAAAACAAATATAACCTTGTTAGTATGGTGTTTTAGCTATGGACAGCTTAACCTTGCTTAAAAGACAGAAGTCTCTCTTAGCATAAAAAGTTATTTTTCTAATGCTTTTGAATGATGTTTTTCCAACAACCTAAATTGCACACAGATGCTCTTCGCAATAAGAGCTTGAAAAGCTCTGACGGGTCATTATTAACATTCTTCATCATTTTGCCTTTTCTCTCCTGGTAAAACCCTCAGCTTTTATCATCAACTGCACCCATTAGCTTACAAACGCATCAGTGTTTTTCCTTTTTCCCCTTTGTAAGAATACTGACACATGTAGACCATTCTCTCAGTGCTGCCTTTCTTCAAGAGGCAAATAAATTTCTATCTTTACAGGTCTGAAAAGATTTCTGGTGATTGTCTTGCGCCGGTTGGGCTTAATTGTGGAGATATACAAATACAGGCCATTTTACCATAACAAGCATGGAAAACAGAGTTAAATGTTTTCATGAAGCACATTTAAAGGTTGCTTTCTTTATACTAGACAAGCCAGCAGAGTTTAATCTATGAGCATACAGAAAGTCTTTAGAAATTTCACAGATGTCTTCTTTAGCTTTCTCACTCATACAACAACAAAACCCATGCACACGCTTTTGCCTTCAGCTTCCATTTTCAGCAAAGATTATTTTTTTTCTTTTTGGCAAATTTTTGATCGACTGGATTTGTTCATCTTGGTCTTGATGGTTGCTCGGGGCTATAATGTCAGTGACATGATTGCACCAGCAAAGATTGATGACTGCCATTCAAACTTCGTACTCTCTCCCCATGAGACTAAAGACTCCTCAAAGAAAAACAAAAGCAATCCCAAGGTTTGTTCCTTTTCCCGTGAGACTCAAAGAATATTTATGCGTTAAACCTGCGGTCGCTGGACAGCATTAAATACCACAACCGGACCTCAAGATCTGATCTGTTGTTCTGTGATGATAATACTGGGTTATATTATTTTTTGTTGTTTTTCCTCAAGCATAAACAATTTACTTGATGTTTATCTTGTCTATTATGATTACTCAGTGTGGGCAGGTTTACTCCAAAATGCCTAACCATTAATTCTAAGTGGGTGTCTTGATTGCTGAAACTGGTAAGTCCTCCACTATAAATTAAGGAAACATGTCACATTATGTTGCTTGTTGTACTGCAGATGTGGCACAATTATCATACATTTCCCCCCAGTCAGTTCTTAGCAGTCAATAAAAAACAGAAGTGAAATGGGAAAACGCACAGCAAGCCAATAGAGTAGAAAAAGAAAAGTTCTACTTAAGAAAAAATAAAAAGTTGCTGCTGGTCTTTTTGTTGTCGTTAAAGCCCAATCGACACTGAAAATTACAACAAAAATGCATTATTGGATAAAATAATAATAATTTCTGCCTGAATAACCTGAGAAATTGTCCTGTGATTCCCATTTTCCTTTGCAAGGGAGATGCGTATGTTCATTCAACAGCAAAAGACTCCAGGGAACATCGCAGCAAGTATAAAGGTGAAGATGCTGTTAAATGTTTATGCACTAGACACAAACTAGCCATCCGACAGACTGAAAATGATCCTCGTTTCAACCAAAATGATCATGAATTTAGAAAATGACTGTGCTGTTGGCAGGATGACAGTGCCCTTATCTATAAGGTGTGGGGGGAGTCACTGAATGGTTTGATAAGAAACTGATGTGAAGTATTTTATATCACAAAACAGCCGTCACAGTTGCCATCTCTCAGTCCAGTTGAACACCCAAGGGAGGATTTGGTCAGACAGCGCTCTCCACTATCATCCTTAAAAGACCAAGAATTAGAAGAAAGGTGTTTCTGCCCCCAAAGCGCACTCGCAGAGACACGCTACTGTTCTTGTACCATGTGATGTCCCAGTTAAGACAATGTTGTTGCTTTTTTGTCTTTCCCCTCTGTAATTTGTTACCTGTCCATATAAAAGCTCGCTGCGTCCACATTCTGTTCTCTCCTCTTCTAGGCCATCATGTATTATAGATAATAGTGCACTACACAAATCTATAGGAAACCATAAGAAGGTAAATGTAATGCAGTCTATATTTAGTTCATGCAGACCTTCAAATGTCAGATGTACTTTCACATATTCCGGTGAAATGCACTCTGTGCATAGTGCGTCTGCGTTACACATGGCAACTCGAAACGTCGACTCAGTATTGGCATTATTGATAGTGTTCATAGAATTCAGCTATTTGAGATCCTCAGATCAGGGGCAAAAACATAAAAGAATTAAAAAAAAATAAATCCTGAGATGAAGACATCCCTTGTGGCGAGATATTTCTGTTATCGGAGAACGACTGGACACAAAATGACCCCCGAACACACCAAATGTAGCGAATGTGTAAGAACATGTTAGACAAGCCCACTAAAGCGCTCCTCGGCTCTCCCAGAGCTCAGGAATAACTACCAAGGGGACATGCTCACTTCAAAGACGCCACTTTCTTAGCAACTACAAAATCTTTTGAAAAATCTAGACTTCATTTAGAAGTGAAGTACCATGTTATTTCAGAGAGCGACCAGCACTCCACAGCCTAATCAATCTTTCATTTTTATATGCCACGTACCATCCCAGATAATAACTGTTCCAAAAGGCTAAAAAATATTTGAACACATTTACTGTAGCATGGCTTCTTCTTCTTCTGAGTAATCTGATTCTTGGCAACAGAACGGGAGATGCAAACCTGCGTGCGTCATCCTGACACTGCACAAGGACATAGCAGTCTTATATATAGCCCATTATTTCCAAAAGATCATTTACACTTTATATTTTATTAAAATTGTACAAAGAAAAGATGAAAACTTATGACTAATAAGTTATTGTTTGCTGTTTTAGAATGAGCAGGATAAACTGCTGGTAGAAAATCCCACCACTAGGTTAAACAGGATTGGGTATAAAATGAGCATCAAAGAGATGCTGAGTAATAGAGAACTAAAGATATGCAGAGCTTTGCTGCTCTGAAAGACACAGTTAACATTTTCAGGATCATTTTTCTTCAACATAAAATTGTATGAAGTTGGGGATCATCATATGTGCCCACAATAGAGGAATTCAAGAAAATCTATGTATGCAAGTGTGGGGTTGACAACTACTACTGAACGGCCATGCTGTTTGAGATTTCAGGGATCAGTTACATGTTTCAGCAAGACAGTTACACAGCAGAAACAGCATGGCTCACTAGTAGTAAGAGCTTGTAGTCCAGACTTGTCACCTGCTGAAAACACTCGGTGTACCGAGAAACGGCACATATGACAAAGGAGGATGTGAACTGTTGAGCAGCTGAAATGCTGAATCATGCAAGGCTATTGAAAAAAATCACATTAAAAAATGAGTGCAGTTTGCCCCCTAAATTCCCAGACAATTACAGGATGCTGTTAAAAGAAAGCGTGATGCAACACAGTGGTAAACGTGCCTAAACTGTCCCGGCTTTGTTGACGCATGTTGCTGGAGTCAAATACAAAACGAGCATATTTTTCCACAAAGAACATAAAACCCCTGTAAACACTGGGATTGTGTTGTCTTTGTTCATTTCGTAGTTAAACACGGGGTTTAATCACTTGCAAATCGATGCATTTTGTTTACATGTTGCAGCTTCCTGAAGTCTTTAAACAGGGGTGCAGCTCTATTATGATCCACAAGCAAAAGACAGTAATCAAACCACTTTGTGTTGCCTGTTGGCAATTATCTTCCACACTTAAGAATCAACAAAGCACATAATGACTTACAGTCCATTAGGAAATTCAGCCAAAACTGCAGTCGCTATTTTTATGTGCTAAGTCATATGTTATATGGAGAGTGAATTGTAGTCTTATTAGTTTGTATGATCCTTGCTAATAGAATTAAGTGTCTCTATAAAGTTTATGACTGATGCCTAAAACTAGTGACTGTGTTTTATGTGTGGTACTCATGATTTCACTGCACTGGCTAAGCTGTCTTCAATTCAAGTCAGAGGTAGCTCACTCACTAACTGTTCTCCATTAGGGCAGATAACAGTATCATTGCTATGTCATTTAAATGTATTGATTTATATATTTCTTACAAATATGTCGGGCGATCGTGGCTCAAGAGTTGGGAGTTCGCCTTGTAATTGGAAGGTTGCCGGTTCGAGCCCCGGCTCGGACAGTGTCGGTCGTTGTGTCCTTGGGCAAGACACTTCACCTACCACCTACTGGTGATGGCCAGAGGGGCCGATGGCGCAATATGGCAACCTTGCCTCTGTCAGCCTGCCCCAGGGCAGCTGTGGCTACAACTGTAGCTGCCTTCACCAGTGTGTAAATGTGAGAGTGAATGAATAGTGGAATTATAAAGTGCTTTGAGGGGTCCCGAAAAGCGCTATATAAATGCAATCTATTATTATTATGACAACATTTATCACAAATAAAGCTGTATTGTGCGTCAACTGGAAGTCTCCTTTTATAAGACAGTGAAAACTTTACAGAAATACTTCAGGGTGAATTGAAGAAAAAATGATCAATAAAGTAAAGAAACAGTCAACTGCAATATGTCGTCTGTCTGCCATTAACATTGATTTTTCTCTTTTTTAAATTTCCCACCAAAAAACCTAAACAGAGCAAGGAAGTTGTTGAAAGGGAGGTTCAGCAGTGATTTCATGGGGTAGAAATCTGTTAGCATCTGTCGCTCTTTGACAAATCTATCAAAGCGGGTCATTTCCTTTTTACTGGTTGATGAAAAAACACAAGAAGTCACATCAGTGTGGACATATCTGTTCATAATGTTTAGCTTTTTTCTTTATTCTTATATAAGGAGCTAGGTATCTTGTTTATGTGCTTTATTCTATTTATTTGTTCTGAATAAACTTGCCATTTAAAAAGCCCACTTACTTTAATTGTTGATTACATGACTTATTAGTAATTGTAACATTAATAGGAGATAATACTAATAATCCCAGTAATATTGTGATAACATACACTACACAAATGCTCTATAATTTCATGGTCTTGGCAAACCAATCAGAACGAAGCAATGATACTCCAACTTTCTTTCCAGCTCTTTCATGCTTGTATTAATTAAACACTGCTTCCACATGATAGCAAGTACGTGCCAGTCACTGTGAGCAGAGAGGATTCATCCATCTTTTGTCAGTCATGAGGCTCTTTTCAATGTGCTCAATGTCCCATGAAAAAAAAAAAAAAAAGCAGGTAGCATCTCACACTTCCTATTCCACAGTCTCTCAAAGTAACTCGCTGTCAGCAAGCCAGCCTAATCCACTGTGTGAGTGTACCATGGGGGTTTTGCAGGCGAAGCTCCACCCACTACATAGCTTTAAAAAACAGAGTGAACGACGTGTTTTTTTGTTTGAATTTAGACATAAACTCTAGCACTCTGTGTGTACACACAGTGCACATGTGTTGAGGTAGAAACACACAACGGAGCTCTTGCCACTTACAGTAAGACCGGCGAGTGTGCCTCTGTGACGGCTCAATGTTAATAGAATTCAACATTAATCAAGTGATTGTATTTGTATTTCTCCTCTTAACATACTGTAGCGCTGAGGCAAATAGCCATGGCAGTAAGAGAGTACCTGTTCAGATAAAGATCGAATTTCCTTCCAGTAAAACTGTAATGTATACAGTAGTTGCCAGGCATTGCCACTCAAACTCTAATTCCATAATACCCACAAGAGTGACCACATTTCCAGAAATTAAGTGTATTTTGGCATGATTGCTAGCCTAAACCCTCTCAGCATGCACACAGCTGTCCCACGTTGCTCGCTAAGGATTACTAAATGAAGTGTGTACACCCACTCGGACATGGAACTGGTGTTGTCATGGTGACAGAGTGCAGAGCGATCCCCTAATGCTTGCTGAAGCTCCAGTATGAAAGAGGGGGCTTTTTGCAGACCTGGAATCATCTGACGCATACTGAGCAGATACAGTTGTTAGTGCATTAATATTCCCTTCTTTAAAAATGGATTAGGGGTGTCTTAGTGATTATTCATACACTTGGCTTTCAAAGAGCTTTCCCATTGTGAGTGTCACTGAGGTTCTGTCACACTTAAATAGGCTAAGGGGGTAAAGAGCAAGAGGGGGAGCAGTTACAAAAGGATGATGACAGACCATCATACACACATGCAATATCACACCAATGTTTTCCAATGATTGTGACAAAAAGTATTAAACACGCTAAGCTAACATTTTACTGATATATTTTATGCATAAAGTGAGCTATACATTCATTTCATTATCTTGTGTGTCTTTAGGTTTGTCTGCGTGAGACACTGAGGCTCCATCTCTACTTTTTCCACATTTTAGGTGGCATTTTTATGATGCACCGATCAGCGCTTGTCAATCATAACAATTCACAAAGAAATGTGTCATCCTTCTGGAGTCACGCACATGCGGCACCGACACACATCCACGCCAGCATAAAGTACAGTACAATTCAGTCCGCGCTGCTTTCAAATGTCAAGAAGCTCTCTGAGTAAAAGCAAAGACCACTCTAATTGAAAGCCAACTCTCAGCCCGCTGGCACACTTTTTTTTTTACTGCTTTACTGTACTGAAAAGAAGGTGAGGTGTGTGTGTCTGTGTGTGTGTGCATGACTGAGTGAGTATGCACTGGCTCCACACTGAAGGACAGTGGGAGTGCAATGATTGTTTTGCTCTACACATGCTGTAAGAATGGCCCTGGTAGTGTCTACAGGGACGATGGGCCCAGAGTAAAAACGGAGGGAGAAAGTCACCGAGCAGTTTCATTGCTTTGGGCTTACTATAATATTCCCCTAAGCCTGAATGAGCTACCAGGTGACACTGCTCTCGACAGCTTGTTGCACGCTCCTTTTCCCCCTTTGCAAAACATTTTTGAATAAAATGTGAAAAAGAGTGTATTTTTGCCACGTGTGAGGCAAGACTGGCTGAAAAAACAAACAGTACGGCCACAATTCACAAGCTCAAACAAAAAAACTTCATGTATACAGTGTGAACACATTTCTGTAAAACCATGGGCGTAACTTTGTGCTGAACATTGGGGGGGGGGGGGGGGGGGGGGGGGGGGGGTCAAGATCTCTCTGTCTAAGTAAATAAATAAATCTGGGTAAATTCCCAGATTATTAAACATGCAACTATTTTGCTGGTAATAACTGAAATGAGCAAAGAAAACCAACAGCCTATTTATGCAAGATAATATTGGCTGGGTCTGATTGGGGGGGGGGTCATAACCCCCCTAACCCCCCTGTAAATTACGCCCCTGTGTAAAACAACATAACAAAATCACAACACACAAAGCGCACTGTTTACTTATGTTTGCCACCTTAATGACTGATACAGAAACTACAATCCTCATTACATGACAGCCATTTATGACATCACAACAACTTTGATTTCACTGCACCGTAAGGAGGGAATCTGGATGTTTCATTAAGAATATTTAAAGCAACAGCGCATATATGTTGCCTACATGCCTGCATGTGTGAGAATAAGAGTATAACTGGAGCTTTGGTTGAGAAAATTCAGCATCAGATACATCATCTCTGCTTTTACAGGCCTCGGTTTGTGTAAAGGGGCTGATGAAGCCTCGATCCAACATGAAGTGATAATGCAGTTTGTAAGAAGCAGCCCTGCCGGGTCACATCAACCACATATTTTTTGATTTTCCGCTACGACGCGGAGCCCCTCAGACACACCTTTGAGGGATGCGGTTGATGAATCTGACGGGGCCGGTAAACTACGGGTAGACTGCAGATATTTGAATTCCAGAGAAAAAGATGTCATCTGTACAGACCCATGCAGCAGGGATCTACAATATTTATTACTCTCTTGGTGCTTTTTCTTGCAGCAAGGTGCCCTGCGAAGACAGAGCTTTAAAGGCAACCTGCTTGTAAAGCTTCTTTGTTTGTTTTGAATTAAATGTACAAAAACAAAGCGCACACAGCCACAGTGCAGCCTTTCATCTCCGCACTGCAACATTACACTGTGATCTTGTTACCTGAATTCGGCGATATCCCATTTCTACTTTGATTAGGGCAACCCAATCGCTCGGGCGGTGCATCGTAATTCTGCTGGGGGTCTGTACCAACAGGTCCTTGAGTTGGGCTTCATGAATCTTTAAATGGCAGTAGATTTCCACATACACACATGTATTTGTGGAAGCACAGCTGCAGGAAGAGTGAAAGTGATGTGGCCTTCAAAAATGCTATTACCGACGATTTTAATTAAGATATGTTCACTCAACGTGGATTTGACGGAGAAAAAAACAGCGGGTGGAGAGATTACGCGTGCTCTCGTTCCAGCAACATGTGCCACACGCTTTCCAAATTATCCTAATGACAGTAATTACAAAGGCATATTCAAATTTATGTTTAGTAAGTAAGGCTTAGGAAATGGGTATAAATATTATTGTGAATGGCTTCGCTGTATTTCACCAATAGAGATAGAGACGATGAACAATCACACTATTTTTATTTTAGTCATTAAGAGGTTTTGCCTGATGTCTCCTTTCCCCACAGCTATCAGCGTAAAGTGCAGAGCAATAACTCAAACAAATGCCCAAGAGCTGGAAAGCAACACAACTTTTAAATGGTTAAAATTCAGTAGAAATGCAAATGAAAAACAAATCTAATTAAAATAAATAAATATTATTAAATCTCTGTGCAAGAATTGGAATCATTCGCACACATTTAGTGTCACAAACCTTTAAAAAAGTACTATTTAGCCAGGCTAGAGTGTGTATCTAAGCAGTGTGAAACAACTAAGATGAGCCGGCAGATTTGTCTTGCTCATAGATATAAAAAAAAAAAAGTAAAGTAAATGGAGCTGAAACGATCCAATAGTTTCTGCGGTCTTTAATGTGCTTTTGACTTTGTCAGTTTTTGCTTCTAAAAACTTCTTAAAACTGAGTTGTTGTTTGTTTTGCATATCTCAGCCTCAAGCAAATAAATATTTTTGCTAATCAGAGCCTTTTGCCTTTTTTCTTTTTTCAAATGAATGATGAACTTGACAAATGCAGACCTAAGTATGACCCCCCCCCACCTTTTATTTTTTTCCCTCTTCCTCTTTCTTATTTTTTTAGTTCAAAGTAATATGATAATGCCACAAGCCCTTTGAAAATCCTGTTCTTACATATCAAAAAAAAAGTGCCAGACATGGCTAACATGCTGACACTCACAAGGCTGCTCTGTCCCCGGGGCTTTACTCAGGCCTGTCTTCATGAACATGTGAAGAGGTGTTTTAAAATTTCTCCAGGTTCTGAAAGATTCATTTCACTTATTACGTATGAGTTAAAACAGCTGGAGAAGAAGGCTACAAAACAAATACTAACACAAGAACATGCTTTTTTATGAAGCCTGTCCTTTCCACAGTAACATTAAAAGGAAAAAAAGAAGGGAAAAGGCAAGAAAACAACACAGGTAAGCTTGAACAAAAAGGAAACTGGTGGGCAGTGACCTTTGGGAGCTACCTTTGAGTCATAATAGAGCAGTCAGCACTTTTCTTATTTCCCGGTTTAGCTTCCTCTCTGTCAAAAGCTCCACTACAGAGACAGCCTACTTATCAACTCCTTTCACATACAGGGTGCCACTCATTACTCATGTATTCATAGCCTTTGCGGTTTAATTACGAGACTAATCACAACAAACTATCTCCTTCACTAGTGTACCAGCTGCTTGAGTAATGTGGGCCTGAGGGATTGAATGCGGCTAATCAGTTCAACGTACAACGCGTTTTTCTTCGAGATTACTACTACAGCTACGTAGCGTTCGATTCTGCGAATTATCTAATTTTGATTAACAACGCCGTAACACAAGAAAGGGGAAACACTTCATGCATTTTCTCCGTATAGTAGGAGAGAGAGAATCTGCAGCAGTCGCTGCTGATTTCGTAGCAATTTTCAATGCCTTACTATTTTTCTCAAGAAATGACAACAGTCTGAAGAAGCCAGTGCAGCACAGGCAACATCATTTACAAAAACAAAAAGACAAAAATTGGTGGTTAAGATGTGTCTTTCCACAAGGAGAGAATGCAGCTAACCGCTAAATCACCATGTCCACCCACCACAATATCAATAGTACAATTGCTTGCTTGTTCAGAGTATGACCTTGTAGAAATGACAGAAGAATGACTACGGCGGTCCTATTTTTCCAAGACACGTGAGTCAGTGGAGTGAATATGGCCCCATTACGACTCCATCTGTGAGAGCACGCTCTTATCTGTGCCTTTTTCAGGTACCTTCACTGAAGAAGCTGTAACAAGGACCCATCCAGCCAGTGAGATCTCACAGTACCCGGGTCCCAAAAGGTAGGATCTTCCATGCACTCGCACACATGCGGATTATCTACAGCAGCATCAAAACTTGCCCGACGGTGTGTCTCTGCAGTGATTTCTGTCAGAGGTCCCCATCAAAATAAATAGAGGTCACTCTCAGACTCGTCTCTTCTCTCAGCCCTGCTTCACCTGTGCTTCCAAACACCCACGTAGACAGTTTCAGAGTCCCATGTGGAAGAAGCAGAACTGTGACCAAACTCCTCCAGGGAGCAGCTAGCTAGCAGTGGTACACCTGCCACATAATATATCAAAAGACAGGGAACACACATACACTCTGTGCTCGGTGACTTCCCGTGCAATGCAACCAAAAGCTATAAGAAACATGCTCTTATGGGAATACATTACTCATCGGATAACATACGGCCACGTTCGAATGCGGATCAGACTCGCTGGGTACGGTTGACGTAAACCCACTGGAAGTACACCCTGGATAGATGGCAGAATAAAATCTCATCAGGTGCCAGTTTGGAAGCAGGCCAAGCTCTGTCTCTTTTTCAATTCTCCTTCCTTCTCGTTTTTCTCTTGCTTCAAATCAATCTCTCTTTCTCCCCCCCCCCCCCAATTCCTCCTGAATGGCTCTGTCTGTCTCTCAGCAGCGTTGTAAATGAAATACGTTGAACTGCAGAAAGGTTTATGTCTGGAAAACACAAGGTCACGCGTAGCATCAGTCAGCTCCCCACCTGCTTTTACTGCAATCTGTTTGCCGTGTGTATTTATCACAGATGCAGCCATTTCTGCACCGAGGGCTGTGCCACGCTGTGCATACGCTCACTTTGTTACCCCCAACAGAAATGTCTCACCGGGGAGAAGCCTTTAGTAGAGCACATATAAACTCTCGCCTTTTAGTAGCATGGGAAATGCTGAAATGCATACATTTATGGGGCCTTTTTCTGAGTGCTGCACTAAACTCAGAGTTTGACCTTGCCGCCGCTCTGCGCAGGCCTTTCGGAAATGCTGAAGTGACTGTTTTAAACAATGGATAATTAATGGTCTTTATCGCATTTGTAGGAGTGACTTAGATATGTGGTCGTGTCATCATATGGAGCATATGGAGTTGGGTTGACAAGTATTTTGTCTTTGCTTTCTTGTAGTTTGTGCTTTGTCCTATTTGCAGTCTCCTTATGCTCTTCTTTCCCCTCTTTTCTGTCTCCTCATCCTCCTCAGATGTCTCGCTCCTGCAGGAGGTTTTGTCACCACTACTGTTGTGGTTTGATGCTTTATAAATGCAACTGATTTTTTTCTTTTTTAAAAAAAGGGGAAAGACTTGCTGATGCAGTTTAAAAGTTGAAAGAATTGGCGCAGCAACCTGTCGGCCTTCCGTGTGCGCTGATGTATCGCTGTTAGATAAGAAACACAAACAGCAGATAACAGAGTGAAGCTCAATCTCTCAGCAGGCCTGCGTTAATGTTACTAATGCACGGTGCACTTTAGGGTTAGCTTTGATGACACAGGCAGCCGGTTGATGTTTCCATATGTTCAACAAACATGGGAGGCCCCGTATGGCTGAGTCACAGACTGTGTACCCAGAGTGCTGAGTGCAGCAGCCTGATGGACGGGAGACCATCCCTGGTCCATCCCCGCCTCCACCCCCCAGTCCCTATAATTCACAGCAGCCTGGACTTTTGCACAACAGTCTCTTGTTCTTCAGAGCAGTTTGGCAATCAGAGCCACATGCTGCATGGACATTTATCTTACTTTCACAAAAATGTGGGCTTAATGAAATAATTTGGGCTACTATGCTAGATTGGCAGGGCAGAGACGTTCCGATGTGTGGTCTCTACAAAGCAGAGATGAGGTCAGGGCTATGAGAACTTGGTAGTTTCGCTCAATAAAGGGAACAAGCTGGCTATTTTAGGTGATGCATACATGGGAGAGAGAAGGAGAGAGGGAAATTGCAATGGAACTTTAGTGCTGGATGCAAGATGCAATAGGATTAAAGAAATTTTTAACAAAAAATTGTTTTTACTTACAAAATTTATACGGTGATTAGAGCAATCAGTTTCATCCCTACTAAGAGAAATCATTTAGCCCAGAGCCTTTAAGCACACAAGCAGGTCTCCCTTTCTGCCAGATCCAACAGATGTCTACTACTACCACAGTGACCTTTAAAATATGCCTCACCATCTGATTTTAGATTTAAGCCCACTGTAGGAAACCAAAATAAATAAATAAATAAAATAGAGAGGCACGGGAATACGCCCAAACACTGCTGGTTATATAGTTAAACACTAAGTAGTGAATAAAACCCCACAAAGAAACAAGAATTCACATTCATGTTAAACAAAGCGTTTCCTTCCAAATAGCACCAGCTTATGAAAACCTTTGTTCAGGTATCAGAGAAAAGTCAAACAAATGCAGTTTTTCATTTAGCTACGTCGGGGCAGTTAGACTGTGGGGATCAGAAGGCTTGTAAAAGCCAAGGATTTTTTTCTTTTTCAGTAGAGTCAAAAAAAAAGGAAAACAACCTCTTAAATCCAGCCCAAAGCAGCCAAAAAAACAACACAGACACATCAGCCAGATAGCACTTCTTCAAAGTAAACACTTTCAGGATATGAAATGAAATGATGAAGAGCAGGTGAAAAATATTGCACACATCAGTGCTGCCGCTCTGGCAGAGCTGAAAATAGTTCTCCACACCTGAGTGAAGAGACAGTGAGAATCTAAAGGATGGACAGCAATTCGAGGTTGCTGTCGGTGTGCCTGCGCACTTCAGGATAAATGATGGAAACAGATGAGTTTTACACTCCAAAGCCTCACAGCTGACAATTATATAACTCGGTAAGGTGAGATAAAAAAGATGCGAGTATTAAGATAAGTTGACATTTTTAACATCTTAAAACTACGAGTTACGCGCAGTTAAAATTGTCTGTGGGATATGTGAAGCTTCTCCCAAAGCACCAGCTGTCCAAACATCTGTCTGCAGACAGGGGTATACTTTGGGTTTCTATGGTTAACCACATATATATATTTCACTGACAGCCTTTGCTTTACCATGTTTGATTTCTTTATAACAACACAAATGAAACACTTTTGTTTTCATGAAGGATGATGCATTGGAGCTATCATAAAAAAGGCTAGCTCAGTGTTTGGCTTTTTAATGCCTTGCCTCGTGCTGTTAAAAAGACCCTACCTGAAACACTGTGGAGGACTGCCTAAGGCACTTTGAATGACAAACAAAAAATGTGTGACGAATAAAAAAATGAATAATAACAAAAATTATGAAGACCTCAGAGAGCCGTTACAGTTCAGCACTAAAGCGGCTGTGAATGCGGCACATATCCCTGTTTCTTTTACTTCTGCTACAATCCCAATTAATAATGCAAATACGTCAATCAACATAAAAAACAAACACATGTGTGGTGTTTCGACAGAAGAACGGAGACGGCTTGGTTTGTAATGGAACGTATAGATTCAGCAGTAGTTCGCCATTTTACATCTCACCATACACTTCACTTCTTCTCTCCTTCCATCATCCTTAGTCACAGAGCCCCCTACTGGTAACTGAGTATATGTTCATATTCAGTCCCCCTTGTAAGCAACCCTTCACCATCTTAGCAGTGTATGTAAACACAACATCTCTCCTCATTCTCACAGAATTCTACTACCTCAGTATTACTTACTTAGTATGGCAACATTACTATTTGCACAGAACATTATCAGTAGTAAACTTTGCAACCAGACAGCATTTTCAATACCTATTTCACTTATAACATTACTGGGTGTTTGAACTATACCCGTGATCTTAACATCCAATCTTGTTATGGTGCCTAAATCGTCCTTTATAATGAATACTTGTACCGTTAAGGTTACTGTAGTAACTTAACAACCTTAAGTCACAAAACTCACAAATAAATCACAGTAAATCAATCCTCTATTATACTTGGACCTCAGAACTAGCAGTATGGAACTTAACATTAGCACCCAACAGCTCAAGCGTGTTTTTTTCACTTTTTTTTCTTTTCTTTTCATTTTTTTTTTTTTTTTTTTAAAACTCATTTCATAACATAATCCTTGGTCCAAGCTGGTAACTGTCTCGGTCTGTTAGGAACAGAAGGTCTTTTAGGAGTTTCTCTTGTGTTATTTTCAACCTCGTCACCAGCCTGCAACGGCTCAGCATTCTCTGCGCAGCAGAGTGAGAGACGGGCTGCATTCCATCTCTTTCCATCACTCAAGATGAAGGTGCTCAGTCCAGTCTGTTGCTGCACTGACAGTGGATCAGTGAACTGTCTCTCTCCCTTCCCCACTCGAAAAGGTTTACGTATCCGCACCCTGTCACCGACCACAAGCTGGGGAGGTTTTGCCCCCCTCTTTGCATCAGTGTAGCGTTTACTCTTACGTTGCTGGTGAGAGACTCTGGCCCTGCATTGGTCATACTGTCCTGTGTCTTTGGGAAACGGCAGGACATTTAGCTTTGTTCTCATGGGTCTCCCTCTGAGAAGCTGGAACGGAGCTGCTCCAGTCGTTGCATGAGCTGTAGCACGGTAATTCTGTAGCATCTCTGTCACGGCGGGCTTCCACGGCTTCTGGGACACCTGTGCAGCCTGAACACAGTCCTTCAGCACTCTGTTGAATCTTTCAACACACCCGTTCGCTTGAGGGTGATACACACTTGTTCTGATGTGCTTGATGCCCCTTTCCTTCAGGAAATCAGCAAAGGCAGATGAAGTGAATTGTGGTCCATTATCTGTGGTAAGCTCACAAGGGTTTCCCTCCCGTGCAAAAACTGAAGACAAGAACCTAATCACAGTGTCTGTAGTAGCTGATGAAGTAAAGGCTACTTCTGGCCATTTGCTGAAGTAATCGACCAGTGTGATGGCAAACCTGCAGTCCTGCGACCCGCGGTCAAAAGGTCCAACAATGTCAACGGCCACATGCTGAAAGGGACCATCTGGAAACTGAACCGGCTGTAAGGGAGTAGGAGCAGTTTTGGCCGTTTTGTCACACAATTGACAGACTGAGCACGATGACAGAATCGCATGGACTTGAGTATCCATGCATGGCCACCAGTAAAGCTCTCTGAGCCGCTGCTTTGTGCGAACTATGCCCTGGTGACCTTCGTGTGCGAGGCATATCACCTTTTCCCGCAGGGACCTTGGGACCACCAGACGTGTCCCCCGGAAAACCAACGGTGATTCCACAGCAAGTTCATGTCGCACCAGGAAATACGGCTGTATCTCAGGTGGGAGAGACCTTTTCACCTTAGGCCAGCCTGAGCGGATAACCTGTCGCAGCAGAGAAAGGTCAGGGCAGTCCTCACATTCAGCTTTAAAATCCGTCAACGGTGTCGCTGTCAAGAGAGGAGAAACTTCAGCTATCTCCAAGAGAAGGTCTTTTTCAGCATCAATGTCAGTGCTGGAGTACATCAGGGGAACCCGTGAGAGGCAGTCTGCGATGACATTCTGAACACCAGGACGGTACTGCACATCATACTGAAAACACATCAGCCTTGCAGACCATCGTGCGATTCTCATGCCCGCTCTGTTCATACCTTTGGTGCTGATAAGGGTAGTAAGAGCTTGGTGGTCAGTACGAAGTGTGAATCTGCGGCCCCATACATATGTACGCCATCTTTCCACCGCCCAGACACAGGCTAACGCCTCCTTTTCTGTGGTGGAGTACTTTCTTTCAGCAGGAGACAGTGTTCGGGAGGCGAACGCCACAACCCGCTCCACTTGATCTGGATGTAACTGTGTCAACACAGCGCCTAGCCCATAGTCTGATGCGTCTGTGGTGATAAAAGCAGGTAAGTCAGGGTCATAGACGGCAAGTGCGGGACTTTCCAGAAGGAGTTTTTTCAGGTTACTGAAGCTCTCATGTGCTGCCTCGTTCCACTGGAGTTCGACTTTCATGTCTGTTTTCAGCAACTGTCGCAGTGGTTCCACCAGTGTAGCATAATCTGGAATAAATTTACTGAACCAGGATGACAAACCCAGGAACGAGCGCAATGCAGCCATATCCTTTGGAGCAGGAGCCTCGGCAATAGCAGTAAGGTGATGTTGGCTTGGACGTAGGCCTTCCTTTGAGATTACATGGCCCAGGAATGTGATGTGTGACTGGCAGAAGGAACTTTTCCCAGCATTAATCTGCAGGCCGACATCTCTGAGACGTTGGAGAACAGCTTGCAGGCGTGTATCATGCACCTCCTTTGATGTTCCGTAGACGATGATGTCATCCAAGTAGTTGCGAACACCAGGCAGATCTTTCAGGACCGTTTGCATCATTTTCTGGAACGCCGAAGGTGCTGATGCTAGGCCAAATGGGACACGTGTGAACTGGAACAGTCCCTCATGAGTGATGAAAGCAGTCAGCTTGCGGCTCTCCGGATGCAAAGGTAATTGGTGGTATGCTGAGCTGAGGTCAATCTGGCTGTAGTGAGTGGCACCTGCCAAGTCAGAAAACAGATCCTCCATATGAGGAAGAGGATGGCAGTCAGCAATAATGCTCTTATTGGGTTCACGAAGGTCAACACACAGTCTCAACTCCTTTTTTCGCTTTCTGGCCACGACCAAAGGACTCACCCACTCAGCTGCATCGATCCTTTCAATTATGCCAGCTTTGAGTAAGCGAGAGAGTTCTGCTGACACCTCTGTACGTACACTTAATGGCAGGCGTCTCAGCTTTTGGCGTACAGGCCGCACATTGTTGTTTACCTGTACTTTATGGATGAACCCTTTAACACATCCAAGTTGAGCTGGTGGAATAGGATCAACATTGTACACAGCAGACTTCTGGTTAGACGAATCCGGCTCATCTGCAGTTTCATCCTGAATACGGTCCACTTTGCCTCCGACGATGCAGACGTTCAGTGCTCTAATGAGGTCGAGGCCTAATAGCGGGGAACCAGCTTTGACAATGTAGAAGGAAGCAGGAACTTTTTCATTCTGTGCATGCAGTGCAACTGATGCAGGCAGACAACCCATCACAGCCAACTCATCTTTAGCATAAGTAACTAGTTTGACTTTAGGTCGCACCAGTGAACAGTCTGCAAAATACTGTCTGTAGATAGTTTCTGGCAGAATAGACACAGAAGCTCCAGTGTCTACTATCAGCTCTACTGTCTTAGAGCCACCTTGTACAGTTTCAATGTCGACAGTGCAGGTAAGCTTATCTTGAATAGCTGCCATCATTTTAGCATCTTGCACGCACAGTACTGCCAATTCTGGAACCACTACTTCTCTCACTTCACTGACTGACGACTTACATACCTTGGCAAAATGTCCCTTTTTCCCGCAGTTATTGCATTTTGAAGAAGCAGCCGGGCAGTTTTTATCATTAGCTAAGTGCTTGTGAGAACCACACCTGAAGCACTTCCGCTGCTGCTGCTTTGAACCTCCCCGTTTGCGTTGGTCTGGAGTGCAGCCTTTAGCGGGGCGAGGTCCTCTCCTCTGGTGAGAGTGGGAATTTGCCGCGTCGACTGTCTGAACAGGCGCGGTCGGACACGAGCCGGGTGTGGAGAGTAGAGTAGCGTTTTTGACTGCTGCTTCTACCTGGCTCGCAATAGTTAGAGCCTTATCCAGTGTGAGTTCATCCTCCAGTAACAGTTTGTCTTTCACAGCGCTGAGATGAGCATTGGAGATCAACTGATCTCTTATCATTTCACTTTCCATTTGTCCAAAGTTACAAGATGAAGCTAACGCTCTCAGAGCCACCACATACTGAGAAACAGTCTCATCCGCTCATTGCATACGCTGTCTGAATGTATGACGGCACGCCACGACATTCACTTTCGGCACAAAGTGCTTCTCCAGTGCGCTCATGGCGTCAGCATATGTATCACCTTGCTCCGGTAATGTGTAGAATAACCGCTGTCCCTCCGGGCCCAAGCAGTGTAGCAAAACAGCGCGTTTCCTAGCATCCGGCCATGCGTCTCCCGTGGCATTGATTACTAGCATGTAATTGTCGAATATTTTCCGCCATGTAGTAAATGGAATCGGCGGCTCACCCACATGTGGAAGAAAAGATGGTGGACTCGGAACTGATGCACTCATCCTCGTCGCCAATTTGTGGTGTTTCGACAGAAGAACGGAGACGGCTTGGTTTGTAATGGAACGTATATATTCAGCAGTAGTTCGCCATTTTACATCTCACCATACACTTCACTTCTTCTCTCCTTCCATCATCCTTAGTCACAGAGCCCCCTACTGGTAACTGAGTATATGTTCATATTCAGTCCCCCTTGTAAGCAACCCTTCACCATCTTAGCAGTGTATGTAAACACAACAACATGGCACCGTATAACTGCGCAGCAATAACTTGCGAGATCAGTGTCGCACTGATTACCATGTTGTCATAGAAACAGCGGCCAGTAAAATCACAGTGTACCAACATATAGCTAGAAATGAGATTCACACCTTGTTTAGGTTTGTACACAAACTCAGCTTAATTTTTCATTTAGCACTTCGCATCTCTGCAACAATCCAACTGTATATCCATAATCACGTATGCTGCACACTGATATGACTTGTACTGCATGCAGGAAAACAATTACAGGTATATTTTGTAATATTATACAGCATCTGTAAAGTACGCAATAACAAATGAGGAACTGCGGCCCTGTGAGGGCCTAATCTTATTGGCTGTTTACAAAGCACTGCTCCTTTGAGACACTTGATCAAAGACAACTTACTTCTGCACTGGCAGTGACATCGTGTGTAAACAGTGAGCGCTGCAGTGGTTGTGTGCGACTGTGTGTGTATGTGTGTGTGCATATCTGGAAAAGAAAAGACTGGAGGCAGGGGCCTTCTCCCATGTTGAGACTTGGATGAACATTTTGTGTTAATACAGCAAAAAGTCTGTGACAGCATGCTTAATTATTTTTGGCAGTAGCAGGTCCTTCCACAGCCCGGTGGTGCCCAGCGGTGCCTGCATCTCATGGGGGCAGAGAGATGCTGCCATCTGGGGGCGTGTCTACTCTGGCCTTGTTAGCATAAACCTAACTACAGATTCATGAAATTACCTCTGAGACTTCTTCAAAATACACACGGATTTGTGGCTAAGGTAAACACATTGCCCCTTACTGCAGTTCTCATAAATAAACAGGCAACAAACAATTTTCACCTTGCAGTATCTGCAGTGGAGAAGAAAATGGAAAAGTAACCTCAGTGGACACGAAAATGAAATATGAGAGTGTGAAATGGGGGTAAATGCACTTGCTGGTGTTTTCTTTAAGCATCTGCTAAGGTGGGATGTGACATTGCTGAGGTAGGCTACTGGAAGGGCACGATGTCTCCCAGGTGACTTAAGAAGGGAAGTTTCTCTTCCTTGCACCTTGCTCTCCACACACTTGGAAAAGAGCAGCAGGAAACAATATGTTTCCCAACACTCTTGACACCTGTGAAAATGTACCTGAAGACCAAAACTTTTTGGTTTTTAAATCCGTTCTAATGGGAACTGACAGCCTGAAATGAGAAAAGGCGAAAACAAAATCTCTGGGTTATTTTTCTTCTGCTAAACAGTAAGTAACCTCTTCTCTTCGACTGTCCTCCGCTGTGCTAAGAGAAGAAGCAGGTTGCCTGATGATGTCAAGCACCACCACTGGCCTGGGAAATAAATCCTTTAACAGGTGGCCAGCATGCAGGGTGGAGAGCTAAATCAGCAGCATACCTTCCTGCCACCGGAGAGGCTAGCTGTTTTTATGTGCCTTAATTACCCAGTCCTCCAAAACCATCACCCCTATCCTATCTTCCCTGCACCCTACTGCCCTTCATCCACCCTATGACACCAAAGAGCAACGCACGAACACAGATATAATGACCTTATCATGACTGCTGCTTTAGGCAGGCATTAGCAGCTCTCATCTGCCATTATTCATCCTATATTTACGCACATGCTGCTATGCAAACAGCGAACATGCTGTTACTAAGAAATAATTAAACTCAATTCACCGCAAGCTTGGCCAACATTTTTCAGTACTGTCCCTGCAGTTGCCTACAGATCCCTCAGATTCTCTGTCACCCTCCTCCTGGTTTGTCTGTGTTTACATTAATTCGCCTAACTTTTACAACATGTCTTTGTCCAGTCTACGCCTCTATTCCTTATATCACAAACGTTCCAGAGCAGTTTGCACGGACAATGGTGCAGGGGAAGGTCATGACCGGTATTGATCTTGGTTTCGGAGCCGATACACGCCTCTATCTTGGAGATATGAGACAACCGGTGGCAACTACTGAGTATGTAAACAATGCAATGTTGTTGCAATATTCATACTGAGGTTTCACAGCTAAGAGAACGCTGTGTTGTGTCATCTATTATAACGTGCTCCCATTCAGTTATCAGTTTTGGAATGACACTACCGGTTTTTGGTCCTTAACTCCATGGGGAGATAAGCCGTGTGTAGTTTTGTCAGTGTCTGTAGCTAAGCAACTGAGCATTACAGTGAAAGAGACCAGCGCTTGCGGCGGTTGCTAGGGAACTGCTAGAGAGTGTTACCACTTGTGAACGGCACTTCGATAGATCAGCCTCTAATGGTTCAGGTCTGATGGAGCTTCGTCTAAAAGGAGATGAGGGATTGGCAAGTAGGCAGCATCCTCCATCTCACTAGCTTTACCATATGTCACACCCGACAAGTCTCAAGAGCCGCACGCATCAGCACACATAACAACCGGATGAAAATAACGGCAGATTTTTTTTTTCTTCAATAGAAAAGCATTTGCATAGAAGTGCAGACTGAATAATTGAGAGGTGTGTGAGAGAGCAGGGTGGCTCAATTGGGAAGAAGGGATGTATGCCTGCCAGCCAAATCCATTAGCCAGGCCTTGCTTGGCTGAGGCAGGCAGCTGATGGGAAGGCTCTGTTATCGGACACTAAAGGACACTAGGGCTGGCCATCACCACGCCTGCCCTCTCTACCCTTTTTCCGCAGGGGGAGAGAAAGGAAGACGGGGAGAGAAAGGAAACGTGGCAAAATGACAAAGACAAAAAGGGAACGTGAGGGGGGGACCAGTGAGGTTCAATAACAGAAAGACTGAGGAGGTGTTGCCCTATTACAGATTTATAATTGGCCTGCAAGGGCGGTCAAATGAGAGGCTACTTATCGCACATTGCAGTTGCACAAGAATACTTGTCCATCTCTACACCTGGAGCCCATTTAAAAGAGCATTAGGACAAATGAAGCGTTGAAAAAGAGGACACTAGCTCGCAATTTAAGCAAGGATATTTCAAAAAGAAGTGTTAGACAATGGTGTCCCATAGAAAAAAGTATAGCTTTGATGAGTCTAATTGCTCTGCAGAATATCTCCAGTAGAGTAGCAGTTCCAGAGAACCTCTCTGCATGGTTTCCTGTAGCATACAGAGTATAATATGTTGTAGGGATTATTAGAGCTTTATCTTCTTATGTCTAATAGTGATCCTTAAATTTATATTGTGAGCAAATCCCCATAAGCATTATCTGGATTAAAGCATTATCTACTAACAGATTCTTTAAATATACCTGTGCAGAAAGTTACATGTATCGCCATGAGAAAAAAGAAGCTGCCCTCTGCTTTAACTCGTTAGCCAAGAAAACTTAATGAAGTTACTATATAGTAAAATATACCATTTCCTAGGTTAAAATTTTAAAATGGCTATAAAAGAGAGTTTAAGGGAAAGGTTAGCATCAAACACCTGACAACTGAAAACAAGGAGTAACTGTTTCAAACAAATATCCCCACAAAATTCGAACATCTTTTTCAATATCCTCCCCGTGTTTGCCATTTCAGTGCGTCTCTGTTAGCAGTTTACACATCGTATGTGTGCGTGAAAGAAAAACACATTGCTGCAGTGATGCATTGCCAATCAGATTTATGCTGCACAGTCTGGCGATCCTGGAGAGGGTGACATCCAAACAGAGAAAAGCAGATAGAGAGGAGCACCACACTGAAACTGCTTGTACAGAATCCAGTACAGCATGGCTAAGTCATGGCTTTGAATAAACACAGAGACAAGTCAAAATAACAAGCTTCAAACAAAAACACTTTTTTCCCCGTAAAAGTGATTTTGGGCGAGGGGGTTTGATCTTTTCTTTGCTCCTGCAGCACAATGAATTTAAGGGAAACCAACACCAAAACAGTACGCAAGATGCCCCCTCTAAGCCATAGGAACAGTTGACAAGATAGACACAAGGAATGAGCAACAAAGAAAAGGAACCGCAGAACGTAATTTATAATTGTCATTTGAGCCTTGAGTTTCATCGGCTCTTATCGTGACAGAAGAGTATGATAGCTTACAAACAGAGAATAAGAGGGGACAGCCACGGGGTCTGCTTTAAGAGGATACAGCTGTGTGTGTTTACAAAGCTCGCATCTCCTACAGCTCGCTCTCCTGCTCCTTCTTTCCTTCTCTCAAACACACACTGAAACTCGAGCATGAACAAATATGCGCAATTGAATTAGTTCCAAGGACTGTTTAACCGCATATACCATTAAGGAACATTATAAGAAATACCTTCCTGTCTTCCTGTCCCCGTAAGATCACTGGATATAAACATAACTTAAAGGACATGCTGTTCATTAAGATGAAGAATATTTTTAATGGTAGGTATTCATCCTCGGTAAGTGAATACTCATACAATTTCAGCGGCCGTTTGGTGGATGCCGTTAGCGTATGTGCTTTAGTTCACTATGTATAAGTGCGTAAATGCTTAAACTGAATGGGCCCAGCAGGAATCCGACTGGTAAGTCCCGTTCAGCTGCAGCATACATGAAACATGCTGCCACTCCAACCGCAGTAAACTTGCAATTAAATACTCTCTTTCTTTGAACTCTAAGAATCCCCATAAGATTTCAAATAATTGCTGCAATTTAAACCTTTTTATGCCGTAACATCGTTTTACCGCCTCAGCATAAGCAAGTCTAGAAGCCCGTATTAAAATAGGCATTTTGCAAGAATAAATAGCAGCTATCTCATACCAGTGGCGCCGCATCTCAATGAGCTTGTTATAGGGCTACAGGAAGCGCATCCTCGCAAAGCGCTGAAGTCTCATTTGCATCTTTTCATATTTAATTCTGGACAACAGAGACAGGTCTTGATGCGGCCTAATGTAATGCCTGACATCGCCGGAGCCCTGTAATTATTTTCCTGACCTGCCCAGCAATCATCTTTCTTGCAGTTAATTTCTAACATAAACAAATCCTCAGGTGGTCCAAGATCTTTGGGAGTGTTTCGCATGCATAACAGCAGCCTGATAGCACAGGCTGTCAAATTCTCCTGCGACACATCCCAACTTGTTCCATTAGTGCTTTATGAAATGCTAAATTACGGCTTCTCCGAAAGAACACGATAATTGTTAGATATGATTATAAATGGATAATCTTTTTCCAACTAAGATTGATAATAGAAGGAGGAAAGCTCAGAATTAATAATTAACATGATTCAAACTTTGCATTTTTAGGCTCACTGGGGTTTTAAAGGCACTGGAGCAGACTGTTCAATTTTTGAAAAAGTTGGAAATGAGGTGAATGTTGTTTTCTTTCGATATAGCTCGATGGTCTGCCTAAATATCTGCACACTGGAAGTTGTATTGTGCTTCTTTTGTGTCGTGTCTTTGTGTGTGTGTTGTTGCTGTGAGTGAATATTTAATGAAGCCATGGCAGGCTCTCCACTGCTGTTCGTCTGGGCATGGAGTCAGCGGAAAAAAACTCTCTCTGGTTCTGCCATCTGTTGGAATCAATAAGGGGGCTTGAAAACCCCCAGCCACCATTCAGGGCTCCAGCATGTTGACGATTAAAGGTAACCCCTCTCTCTGTTCCTGAAAGTCCTGCTCACCACCAGCAAGGTTAAAAGGCAGGTGTTGAAAGTAGTATATTACACCCTGCACAGTCATACTAATCCCTCAATTAAATTACAGCTCCTAAGCAGACAGGCATCTCCTGGTGCGGCAGCTCCAAAACCGAAGCCCTGTGACGTGCTCGAGCACTACAGTCCGCACTTCAAGCTTTGGGTGGATTTATGTAGGGAATGATGCTCTGCAGAAAGACAACAGTAAACAATGTGTTTGTGCAATGTAACTAGACATTAAAAGCTTTGGGATGTGCTTGTTTAGCATGACAGACGCATTTGGAGGCTTCAAAACACAGGAACACTCAAAAATCCGCTTTGTCCTGTTTGCCTTCCCTCTGATGTTTACAGTATGTGGCTGTCATGACTGCAAAGTAAAAATGTCTGTCTGTGGCAGATGGGGAAAGACTGAAGCAATGTCCCTCTGCTCTAGCCCAGAGGGGTGCCTCTCCTCTAATGGGGAAAAATAAGGTTGTTTAATTGTAGTTTATTTCAGAGCCTGATTGCTTTTATTGAGCTCCATTATTCTTGTTAATGAGCTTGTAATGTGAATGCTGATAATGTGAGAGCGAGTCTTTTTCTCACAACGTGAGATCCTAGCACTTTCTGCCCACTAAACCCTTGGCTACTTTTGTTCCAGCCCGAACATCTGCTTTCTGCTCCCCGCATCATCGCCACTGACCTAGTGATCAGTCGGGAGTGAAACTTTATGTCCCACGCTTAACATTTCTTACCTGCAAAACTGCAAATGGAAAAGCACTGAAGTGCTCTGACATAAAAATAAGTTATACTGGACGACTCTCAAGAGGAGCCACAGAAATTCATATGAAGATAGTGGATTATGGGGTGGTGGGGGTTACTCTTCTAGAGCTATGAACGAACATTTAATCAAAAGTCGTTCATGTTTTTTTGTCTTTCGTGTCCACAAAGACTGTTCAGAGACATTAATATTATGAGTGGCAATCTCTATCTTTCTAGACGGCAACTTTTTGACTGCCATTTGGAATTGGGCAAGTGGATTGGCATTAAATTGGGTTATGCAGTGACAAGTTTGCTAAAATGTAATTGGCATTTGGAACAGGGAGAAAGCATTAGCATTACACAAAGAGTGCATTATGAGTGAATAATGCACTGTGCTACCAGTTTGGACATGCAGCAAAGTGAATGTCAAAACTCATTCGAACACACATTCCTCAGCCCATAGTGCTGCATATCACACTTAAACAAGGATACAAGGAATCCTATCTTCTCCTCATTCCTTCATTATGATATCCACAGAAACGGCGCCGGAGGAGGGAGACAGCGGTGCCAGAAATGCAGATATAGATGATAGCAGATAGACAGCATGACAGATCATTGCTCATCACAGGTCACAGCAAGAGTGAAACCTACCTCAACATGAATTAGGCGAACGGGAAGAAAACGTCCCTGTCCATCATATGGCTGTAGGCTCACCGGAAAAAGGCACATAAATGATTTACTCAAATCTACTTTACACAGTTGTGGGTTCAGTTCACATGACCCAAATGTTTTTGGATTATGCAACAAACGCACAAAGCTCCATAGCATAATGTCAGGTCCAAAAACTAAAAAGGTCTAAACCCTGTGCTTTGGAGCTGTAATTACCAACACACACACAAAGTTTAACAAACTTCAGACAAGTTCTTGTTTTTGCACATGGTATAGCTAATTCCAATATGCAGAGGAACTCACTAATCTTGTTACTGCAAAGAGAAAAGTGCTTAAAAGATAATTAATGACATCAGATCCTCATAAGAATAACTGGTGGATCTGGCCTGCCAAGGAGGCTCCACTTATTCAATAATGTAATGTTTGCCACACAGTGTCATGCTTGGTGGAATACAGGGCAACACAGCGTATTGCATCATTGGACTGTTGCTCAGGAAAAGCGCCAACTGATAATGGCTCTGTAATATAATGACAGCCCGATCATGGCAGTTATTTGAGAGACTTATGAGAACACATTTTGCTTCCAAAAAAATAAATAAAATAAAATCCTGTTCTATTATTTGAATAAGTCATTAAACAAGCTTCGGGCTGTCAGACCTATCCAGCTTAAATCCTTAAAATTATAATGATTAACTTGTCCTTGCAAACTACCAGAGAACACTAATACTATGCTGATACATTTAGAGTGAAGGAAGTTAAATGAAAGACTTGGAAAATGACTGCTAACAAACTAAAAAGAATTACTCAAGTATTTTAAATCTCATTCCTTCCGCAAAACCCAAATCTTTTTATGAAACTTTCCCATCAGCTATTACTACTACCGAGACTGTACAATAACACCCTTACAGACGTACTCAGCCAGCAAAAAAGGAGGCACTTTTCTTTGTGCAGAGGCCTCTATGACTTCTGAGAAAATGTAATAGCTGATATTATCTCAGTAGCGAGAAATAATGGGGTCCTCTCCATTAAAGACCATATCCACATGCTACAGCATTTCTTGTTAATGTATGTTTTAGAAACACATGAGAGGAGAAAAGTAATCAGTGCCACTGTATGAAATCGCTCCGAATCTGAGCCTTTTCTTTTTTGATCTTGCCTCCGCCACATTATCTGTTTTTCTTGTGAACTAGACTGTATTCATTTTCACAGAGGGTTTATCAGTGATGACATGCTGCGTATGTGTGTTGACAGAATAGGGGGTTGCTGCTCTGCATGAGGCCCACTGAGCATGGCCATACCCAGCTTGTCTGCTTCTAAGCCCAGGAGAAAAACCTTTTCACCCCCCCCCCTTTTTTTTTTTTTGCTTCATGGCTCTTAACTGTACATGTTTAATGAGCTGGCATCTCTTCTTCCAGTTTACCCCCCCTCCTCTTCACTTTGGTTTTCCTTCATTCTTGCACTCACTTTTTCTTTTCCTCTTTTTCTTCTTCATCCAATCTTCTTCCTGTTGGCATTCATAATACCCCAGAAGGGATTGAGGAACACCGCCATCCTTTGCTACAAGAAATATTTTCTGCCATAGTACTTCATATTCTTTGTGCTCAGATTCACTGTCCCATATTCCATGCCAAGGGTGTGAGGTATGCAAGAGGAGAAGAAGAAGAAAAAAAAATGCAGGCCTTACAATGAGGTGAATAAAAGCTTTAGAAATTTGCAGATAATCATAAAAACGGGCATATCTTGCATTTCAATTTAAGTACAATAATAAGTTCTAATCAGGACCCGTCATCATTTTTGTACCATGAAAAAAAGAAAAACTCAAATTAATTCTTTGTGTTGGGGAATTGTAAAGCAGATGGAGAGAAAGGCCTTCATAAAAAAAAAAAAAAAAGCCCATCTTTCTTGGACGATTAGGTTTTTCCATTTTGTTACTTCCTGTCAAAAGCACCACTCCATAAAACAGGACAAATGGCATTCCATGAATAGATGAATGGTTTCTTCATACATGTTCAATTTAAATCTATCATTAATGAGTTAATTTGTCAGGGGTCCAGCATAAAGCTTCATCACACAGACCACATTGACTCCATTTCTTTGACAGGGAGAGAAATGCCACTTCACGAGTGCAAGAGGGTTCAAAGAACTGCATGTGGAGCACTTTAAGACACAGGACTGTAAACACAGTGCAGCATCTACAGCTTCCTGCTTTCTCTTTGCATCGAGAAAAGGTGCCAGGTCACACATTTTCTCCTTTGTGACCTTAATGAATCTGTGCCAATCACAGATCAGGTCTAATCAAATCTAGAACTACTCGATTAAAGGTTATAAGTCCATAATAAGAGCAGTTTTAATGAAGAAGTCTCTGCAAAAGACCACTGTGGTTGACTTTCACTGCACAATATCTCAGGTATGTTATTACCCTCTAGCTAAACTGTGTGCAAAGGAAAAAATAAATACTAAACCTCAGTGCTAATACTAAACCATAGGATAATAAAAATCTGTCCAAAGAGATGTGGAGAGAAGATAAACAGCAGAAATGAAAGAAGAATGAAAGTGCTAGAAGAGAATGATCTGATTTATCTGAGGTGGCTCATATGTGAATAGCGGAGGAGACCAGAGTCTTCCAAAAGGGCGGTGTTGTCTGAGGAGGCCTTGGACAGTGATTTATGGATCAGAAGTGGATGTGTTAATGGACTGGGCCTTTGGACCATATCCATCTCAGGTATGCAGCCCCATACCTGAGATGGATATGTTCCATGGCAGCATTTCAACAGAGCATAAGACATCATCTCATTGACTGAGTGCATTACGGATCTATGTAAACACAGAGCCTAATGTCAGCCACTGTTGAAGAATGAATAGGCCACTGGTGACGCACTTCACAAACAGACACTTTTAAAAAGCGCAGCGGGAGAGCAGAGATCAAGACAGGTGAGAAAGGTTACAAACAGCATGCACATTTACACTGTTTTGTTCCCAAAAGCAGACAGCAACTGTGACAACGGCAATGGTGCAACATTTCAAACTTAGTTAAAAAGCAAGAAGGTGGCCCGTGCTTGATAAATATTAATATGATTTAGATTGTTCAAACACAGAGGGTATGTATTGATGCTTCAACCTTGCTAACCTGCCTAACCACCCCCCCGGGGCTGAAATAAATCAGAGGGAAAATGCAAAGAAGGAAAAGCCCCAGAAGTGTAAAGGGCATTGGAACTGAGTAGTATGACACACTGGTCATTCAGTAGTGTGTTGATACTGCAAGCCCTATCTGTAGCTGTTCTTAAAGGGAAACAAACCCTGACTATAGAAAATATGTGCTAGACCGATTTGAAAGAGGATTAGTCCAATTAGGAGCAATCATCTTATATTTCTTAAACATTTTGTTTATGCTGTGATTGACAGAGCTCGACAAATTTGGGGGTGCTTCAAATATTCTATACATTTGGAGCTACAAATAAAGAGTGACTATGGTGGATTCAATAATATCTCATGTATACAGACTATTGGCATAGATCGGTGTCACTAGGTAGCATTAACTGTAGCTCAGAGTTTGCTTTCCATTTCTTCCATGAGCATGGACTGTAGGAAAGGTATCTGAATTCACCACACTCCCGCTGTAGTGTACTGCAACTTCCTCAGTGCTTCCTTACCGACTTGTGTACAAACTGAATAATTGTGATGTTTTCTCAAGGCATAAAACAGGTTTGAAGAGAGCTGAGTGCCAGACTGCAACAGCTGAGCAGCACTGATCACGAGTCTCAGACAGAACGCTTGCGTTCATCCAAACCTTGTAAACACCATTAAAACATCAGGGCCTATAAAACAGTTTTATGAAGTAAAGAGGCAACTTTACGGCTTTTGTACCACGGCTCCTAAAAGAATGTGACTCCTAGCGCTGGTGCTTGCCCGAGAAGTGAAAGAAAAACGAGAGCGAGCACAAGACAGGTTTCAATCACTTGCTGTCCGTGGAGGAGAATGGGGATGCTTATGACGAAAGGGACCGGACATCTCAACACAAACTAAAATCTTTATTGTTACCGGTGCACTGATTCTGTTTACTGTGAGCTGAAGGAGTTTAATACACTGTCTCCACACAGTGCATTTAGAGAGCATGTCGGGAGGTGCAGGGGGTCACTGTTTACCCTTTACCAGTGCTGTTAGAGGCACTCTGACAGAGACCAATATCCATTTGGCCATTTGGCGAGTGTCCTTTGCGGCAGCTTTCTCCCCTCCTTTCTCATACAGTAGCATCCTAATCAGATTGGTCAAAATGGCCCCAATTTCATGGAGTATATAAATAAATAAAGCACAGAAAATCACTTATACTGTATTTTGGAGCCAACATTCATCATTGTCACCAGGCATATACAGTTCATATGCCCCTAACACGTCCCATTTCCCCACCAGCAGCCATCTCGCCTTTTGATAGGACAGCATACTCGCTCATTTATAGAAGAGCCTGTCAGTTTTGTGCTATTTACTAATGTAAATGTCCCCCGGATGAAGTCATTCTCAGGCATACCCTTGCTGTGACAGGAAAACAGGCAAGCGCAGGCGTTTTGAGTCATATTTGTGTCCATGCTGCATAGATTTGAATAGTCTCACAAAAGTAGCTGAAGGTCAGGGTGACCTCAAGGCAGTGCATGCTACAGTGCTCGCTTCCATCACAAAGTTAACGAAGTCCATGCAAGCACAGGCTTAATTGCAGAGAAGTCGGCCCAAGCTCAGGATTATTGAAGTCTCTTTATAAAATATGGAAACCCTCAGTGCAAAGTCTAATATTTCATTCACGCCTAATCTAATAAGCTGAGTCAGGGGAAATATTCTTGTGTTTCTTTATTGGTTTCAAATTCCATAGACTGGAAGTTGTACTGTTTACAAATTATTAAAAAAAAAATTAACTTCACAACAACAAAAGTCAAATGGTTTATATAGTCCTATATATAAAATACTACTACTTCCATATATAAAGTAAAAGTTTATTTAAATATACTAATTTATACAGAGAGCAGAAGAACCAAATGAGGATCTTATGAGGTTACCACCAAATCATTACAGAGAGAAGTCTTTCCTTTTGTTTATAGTGAAACTCCATCATATCAGTTGCACTCCTATTGAGTTACAGGACAAATAAATTACTGGGCATTTAGTGTGGCAAGCAGCAGCGTCTCTTAAAGCTAGGGGGGAAATCTCAGGACTGAGCCGAGGAGAAATGCCACTGCTGAGATCCATTTCCAGCTACGTAGGAGGGGAACTAAACAGTTTTCTTCCTCTCTCTGCTGCTCTTTCAATTTATGTTTGAATGTGCTCTGTGGCCTGCCCACTTGTTTCTGAAGCTGATAATCGGCTCAGGAAAATTAGCTTATCTACATTTAGCATTCAGGAAGACAGAGGAGTCTTGTAAACATAAATAAATAAAATCCTGCACTGTACGATACTTTGTTGTGCTTAAAAGAAAGAGAGAGATAGCTTTTCTGTGCACAAAAAAGAAGGGGGGGGGGGCTTCCAAAGGTCTTTAAAAAAAACACACTGAGGATTTTAAATTGCGTGACTGATATTCATTTGTCTACATGTGGAAAAAAGCCATGTCCCAAGGACAGGATAGATAATCAGTGAGTGGCTTCTGTGTACTCTCCACAAGGAGTACACCTCCCTGTCAGTCAAAGTTGTGACGTTATAGATGAAGAATCAGTTCCCCACTGGGACTCTGCAGGTGAATTACAGGAAGGGCAAGGCGCTGCTAGGATGTAGATCACAACTCATTAAAGCATCTTGTTACAGATCTGTGCATATGAAACACCAAAAATCAATTAGGAATATATTTGCATGTATACATACATCAGATCATGTCCTATTTTCAGCATTATAACCTTTAACAATGGGGCTCAACCTGCAGACGAACACCACTGTGGAGAATGTGTGGGTGGCGAGCATTATTATCTGAGTATATATGGCTCATCTATTAGTTTTTCCAACATGAGAGCAGGAATATGCCGTCATGCAAAACTGTTCACTAGAAAGCAAGTGTCACATCACATTCAGGGTGAACGAACATCTGACAAAGGGCCAGTGGTGCTAGAATAAAGAAAGGCATGGGTAGTCAGCAGACACTATAACCTCCCCAGGCCAAATCCCCATCACATACAGAGACAGACCCAAGCTGTCACAACAAATAAGATTCTTTCATGACAACAAACAGTAGCAGCCTGACTCTGTTTGCAAAAAGGAAACGATGCTGACAGGCAGGCGAGGGCATGGACAAGTGAGGGATTTCCATGTTAATGTTAAAATTATGTTGACCATACCTATCAAATATCTACTACATAAATCCCTCATGATGGCTGATGCACAAAATCCATTTAGGCAATTTCCACAGCAGGCTGTTGATTTCCACTGACATAATAACAGCCAATAATCCCTGATGAGCTCTTAAACAAACACAGTTTTATGTTGCCAGGCAAATTGCCACCTCTGTTAAGGGCTAAGTGACATCTCTGAGCAGAGTCACTAAGTGTATGAGTAAAATTAATTCTGCCTTGGCGGGTACAGCAGGAGTCATTAACGTACTTAAATTTCACCCTGCAACTTGTATCTAAAATGCCCACCTAAAAATTATCGCCCAGTGAGGTCAGTGCAGAATAATGACTCCAATGAAAAACAGGTAAGTTTAGGAAGAGAACCTTGAGGGGGGTATTACCTCTTTGGCAATATCTTAATATGAAGCATATCCTACACTGCAGGAAAAGTTATATCAGTGTCTTGACCTATACAGCTTCTTGAAATGCAATAAAACCTTTGCAGTGAATCAAAACAGACACGCTGGATAATTTATCTTAAAAGAGATCAAGGAAAAGACTCATTATCCCAAATGTTTCAAGCATTGCCAGGCTGGTATATATTTTTAGATATTGTAGTATTGACTCTCCCTGAATGATTTGCCTTTGCACTTAAAAATTGAAACCTTTGCTTTACTCGAAACTGCAGGTCTGCACAAAGATGCACTGATGCATTCATTTAAAGTACTTGCATTTTTGTTTCACGAATGTACAAATTCTTTTGAATTGGTAAGAATATTATATTAACGCATTTAAAAGAAGAACATAATGTAACAACAGTGTAAAAAAGGGAAGGGGTACTGGCAGCACTGGCAGACACGAGCTGCACAAGCTCTTGGCAGCTTTGATTCTTCACCTTGGACCAAAGCTTCAGACCCCAGTATGGTCAGATAAATCCTGACTCAGTTCAGTGTTTCAGGGATTTTTCATTCCAGGATACAAGTGTGTGCCAAATGCATGAATAACCAGTCCTTTGAGTGGGATTCAAGGATGATGCTGATGAAAGTATCTCAACCCATTCAGCAGATGGCAGATTCATTCACACAACCCAAAAATTCCACTGTGAGACAAAGAAGGTATTATAAACAACAGTTTGGCAAGTATAATGGAGATAACATTTGTACACACACTTTTCTTCAAGAGAATAGTTTATTTGGAAACTTTCTGACTTCTTTCAAAAACCAGGATACATTTCAGTTCAAAATAGATCTGCTTAACCTAAATCTTAAGTTTAAAGTTAAAGACAGTATGTGACAAGGTGCTGGATGGGCCTAGGTTTGAAAGACACATTGTTTTTCTTCTTTTTTTAACATAGTTGAATCTTCACATAGTCATGGTATAAAGAAAGCGCACCCTTTTTCAATTCTAAGGTTTTACACATCCGGACTTTATCAAAAAATCCTCTCTTCCTGAACAGGTGGTAAATTTGGTTCAATACAACCTCAGCTGAAAAACACATGACATATTACGCCGTGCTATTATTCATTTAACAACAGCTGAGCCAAAATGCTGAAGCAACGTGTGAAAAACTAAGTACGCTTTTACGGTTGCCATAGGAATTAAGAGGGTAAATAGCAGCCAGGTGGTGATAATCAAATACACTCAACTAACAGATCATCAGCATGTGTGACAACCTCGCGAAAAGCTGAAGTTTTGACAATGGAGCATTCAGGTGCATGCTAACACAATGCCAAGGTGGAAAGACATCCGCGATGATCTTAAAGAACCAGTTGTTGTTGACCATCAATCTGGGACAAAAATTCTAGACAGCTGCCAACCTACCCAGGACTGGACACCATAGTAAATGTACCTAAATGTCAGAACATGCACTGCTCAGAGATATTACAAGAGCACCAAAGAGCTACATTTAGGACTACAGGTCTCAATTACCATGCTAAATGTTACATTTCTTAAATTTCAAAGACAGTACCTGTACAATGATCCCAAGCACAGCAGTCAATCTACAACTGAATGACTGAATTAAAAAAAGAATCAAGGCGTCAACATCCAGACCTAAACCTGACTGAAAGGCTGCTCCAAAGACCTTAATAGAGATGTACATAAATGAACCTCAATGCACTGAAGAAACGCTGTAAAGAAGAGTAGGTCAAAAAGATGTGAATGACTGATGAAGTCTCTCACATTATTACCAAAAAAGTCATTATTTCAAGATATTGCTGCTAAGGGTGCTTCTACAAGCTATTAAATCATGGGGTGCACAAGCTCTTAAGACAATTATGACTGTAATACCATCAACTAGAAAGCGGTACCATGATATGAAATAGTAATGCTTCAAAAAGCTGGAGAGAACATAGGATAGATACAGTGTCTAATGTATGCAGGAAAGAGAGCTGGGGTACATTTTGGCCAGAAAAAAACACAAAAAACCCCATCAAAGTCATCCTCCAGTATGCATGCTGTACAAGAATAACAGTGGGAACCAGAGGAGTCCCAAAGGGATAAAGTCCTGTCCCTTGTTGCATTCTTTACATTGTAGATCTCTAATTAGTCACAAGTCTTTTCCCTGAGAACTGATGAGAAATATTTGCATTTCATTATTTTGGGATGAAAATTAATGGCAGAAAAAGGAAAAAGAAGAAAGATTAGATGTGGCTTGAAAGGCACTTGGGCAGTTTTTGAAGTCACCACTAAGGATCATCTCACTCTGCCATGTTCTTTATTCCCTTTGGAAAGAATCCTGGTTTCTATGGCCAAATTACCACTGAAAAGAACTCAGATGCTGGTTATGACTAAGGGTTTTTTTACACTCATGCTTCCAAATGCAAAAGCTACTGAGAGCCAAAAAAACCGACTATATTGACTACGTCCTTTTAAAATCATTCTAAGATGCTGTCAGATTGAATATCATTAAAATGTTTTATTTCTTTTCATTTCACTTTTCTCCTGTCATCAGCCTTGTCATGAACCGCCACCAAACCCCCATTAAGCCCCCTAGTGCAGTCAGACGAAGTACAAAGCAATCATATCTGCTGATTAAAGCTCTAATGCATTCTGCTGCACGGGGCTGGGCCCTGCATCATTAATGAAGAGCAGATATTATATCCTATTTGGAGGGAGAAGGGAAGCAGCTCATATTAAGCATTAGTGCTCCCCTTGCACTACTTCCACCCACACACACACAGAATAGCAGGCACCTGGCTGACCTGCACTCTAGCTAACATGTGGAAGGCATCTGCATCATGACATCAGTGAGCAAATCCTGCTAGGCTAAATCTGAAGGTTGTTCGACTTAATGTGTCTGTGCATAGCATCCGTATATTTCTGCAGGTTTGCACGGTTAAAGGAGATCATCTAGCTTAGCTGACTTCTGGTTTCCCCTCCCATGGCATTCCTCTTGTTGTCTGCTGCACAATTCCTCTCCCTCCCGCTTTCTCCTTCTCTCTTGGCATCAGCACAGTGGATGTAAGGCCAAGTGGTCAGTCTCTGAGGAGGGACACCCGCGCGGCATGGTGTTTGGGACAAACACTGCAGCAGCATTTCCTCTGCTCTACCCATCTGTTGGTTTTGGCCCGCTCCTCTGGAGCACAACACAGATCTGGCCGGGCTTTAGCAAACATGCTTGTACAGCAGCCAAACCACTTTACACATGACTTTTCTGTAAGTACGGTAGGCAACAATTAAATATGGGAATTGAATTGGAATTCTGATCTTTGAACAGTGGGATTGTTAAAACACTGAGTAAAGGTCATTCCCCACAGCTCAACTCATAAAGTATTTTTGACATGTCTCCAGAGAACTGCGCATCCTGTTTATATACAGGCATTAGCACATATTTACAAGTAAGGGCATGGAAAAAAAGTTGACTAATATTTCTCAAAAGGACTTGAGTTTAAGCTGTTGCACAATCCTTCATATCACTGTGATATGTCATTAGTCCCACTGGCAATCTTCCTAACAACTAGTGCACTATTGTGTTAGAAAGTGATTAATATACAGTGAGTTAATCATTATTGGACACTCTAATTGGATTATCTTCCAAGAACACAAAAAGGACTAATTATGAGCACTCTCATGTAAACACTGTTTATTTCTCTCTGATTTGTGCTTTCCCCTAAGCCATTCTTACCTCCAGAGCAACAGAA
This sequence comes from Mchenga conophoros, assembly GCF_057382185.1. NCBI lineage: Eukaryota > Metazoa > Chordata > Actinopteri > Cichliformes > Cichlidae > Mchenga > Mchenga conophoros. The sequence continues at coordinate 22,682,824 of NC_140538.1, forward strand.
CTGTCACTGCAACACAAAGTCAAGTAAACAGTGACAATGAAATCATGAGACAAATCATTTGAGCCATCTGCATATAAAACAGTAGCAGGCCCGAGAGCAGTCTGTGCTATGACAATCTAATTACAAAACTTCACTGGAGCAGAAAAGAGAAGTGAGGAAAGGAGATTCAGAGCAGCATAACCCTCCACCTCCAAACCCCCTGCAATTGCATTACGTTAAAATGCCTGGCCTTTAATTTATCTGTATCATCTAGCGCAGGTAATTTTGAGTGCATAGCAGGGAGTAATACAGACAATCAATAAAAAGGAGCCACGAGGAGGCAACAGAAGTGATTGCTTCAACCAACTAGACAGCTAGAGGATATGAGTTGTCCACATCATTTTCATGTGAAATTAAAAAAAAAAGTACAGTAATAAACAGTGCAGCTATTACTTACCTGCACAGTGTTATACAAGAAAGAGTTGAGGGGTTCAAATGAATGACATTGAAAAATGAAGGAAAACGGCACATATTAGGGAGACTGAAGAATGGCCTGTTGAATGATGGCTACTGCACTATATGAATATATTAAACAAACTAAGGATTTAAACATATCAATATTTACTGTACATGACCAGATTGATAAGCCTTCTGAATTATGATCCAACTTCCAGACACAATCTGGTCCAACCCCTACGAAAACTGGCATCAGATGTGCAAGCCAGAAAACACAAATCCCAAAATTAGCTGGTAAAGTACGCTCTACTCCACCGTTTGTCATCTGCTCTCTACCATAAGGATTAAATTCAACAAAGATGGAGGCGTACTCAGATGTTTAGCCATTTGTCTCCAAGAGTTTTATGTTACCTGAAAATAGACTTGGTTTTAAATAGATGCTTAAGCGAGTGAAAATGTTCAGAGACAGAGAACCAATCGCATTACAAAGAATAGTAAGTGCTGTATATTTACCCAACCAAAGCATCTGCCGGATAATGTGGCTCCCTTTCTTTTGTGTGAGATTTTATTTAAGAAAAAGTCAAATTAAAAGTATACTTAAAAGTTACAGGGGTCGGAAGACTAAGCAGATATCTCACAGCAGAAGCAGATTAATAAGAAAACCTTCTATATTTACTTGTACACATTAAAGGTACACTGAGTAAAATATCACCATTAGATGTCAGTAGAGTGCAGACCGCAGTCAACTGAGTTCTGTTTTCTTACCACCTACCAATTCAAGCTACGGTGGCCACTGCAGGACAAACATGTTTTAGTTAGCCAAGCGAGATCAACATATTAACTGTAGACTGTAACGGTAGTCTCTTTCTGCTGCTGTTTGTGTAAGAGACACATTTTTGTACACACCATATTTTAGCATATTTGAATAATATCAACTTCAAGTAATCAGGAAACAAACAAACAAACAAACAAACAAAAAAAACCCCACATATGTGTCAATTAAATATTTTGTAGTATTTTAAGTTTTCACCCCAAGTCACCTCAAAAACTTTGAACAAGGTTGATCTGTAGTGACTGTACCCATATATCAAAGTGAGTTTTTTGACTTCTGGGTGTTGGCCATTGTTTACCTCACCTGTTAATCTCAGATGAGACATGTCCACAACTATTTATTCTGTCAGAGGCTGTAAAACTTTGTAAAAAGAGTCCAGTGACAGTCAATGAGCCAGTGACACTCACTCTTGTGAAATAACAGCAAAAGTGAGGTGAGTCTTTGAGAATATGGTGAACCTTTCTGTTGATAAACAATTCTGGTTTTGCCACTGTTAGCCTCTATTAGCTGCTGTTAGCCAGCATTGGTAAACCTGTCTTTGCTTTTGCATTTTTGCTTCTTTGGTGAGGGGGAACCCTTCTCATAAGATAAAATATGGGTATGACTCTTCATATCTTGAGGCTGAAGATGCAGGCACAAGTTACAACTTGCCTCCACCACATGCAAGCGCCTATGAGGTCTCTTCTCCATCTTTGGTGTACTCTATGTGGTCGATCTCTAGCCAACATTGCAGTTCTACCAAAATAGGTAGAACTGCAATGTCCAACGCAGCCATCTCATGTATTCAAGATTGAGGGACAACATGGTGACTTTCTCAAACTGAAATAATTAATCTATGTAACAAGTATGCTTGTTTTGTATTAAATAAACTCAAAAATGTACTAACTGCACCTTTAATATTTAGAGGTAAGTCACTGGTTTTTCAGTCCACTTATAGATCATAAGAAGCACATACAAATCTAGCATTTAATTAATTCTCCATGAAGACAGGGCAAATGGCGTGTCTTGTTTATTCAGTTTTCCCTTCTGGAAACACACAAGAACAGAGACTATACCAAGCAGACAGGTGTGAGCTACCCCTAAGCTCTAGCCAAGGGCAAGTTTTGTTTTCCTAGGATGTAGTTGTTATGCTTTGGAATGGATTAGGACAACGTGATCCAAGTCTACAGTAGAGCTTTGAGGCATCTTTTCTCCAGAGTGTGGTCCCACAGCCTGAGGAAAGGTAGATACAGTTGCCAGTGATAAAGTATGGTTGGTGCACACATTGTAACTGGATTACGCCTTCTGGCCATGAGGTATTCTCTAGAGGTCAGCATGCAGTGAATTCATTGCCACAGAAATATGAATCAAGACTGTGAAACACTTGCACTGCTAAGGATGTTTTACACCTTTATAGAAAACTTCTGAAGGTGGTGATTATAAAGTTTTGCACCAGTTATTTAAAATCAGATGATCCTGCTCTCAGCAGATGTGGCTTGGAAACAAATGCAAATGGCTCAACAACCAATTAACACAGGCACTCTATTTTAAAGTCTCGACTTTGTTGAACAATGTGGTGGCTATTAACAGCTACTGGTAATTTACATCCAGTTGACAACAACACACGAAAACTGAAACATATTTGTAACATTAATTATTATGCTGAAAAAGATTCAGTTTCCCTATGCTTCCTTATCCTTCCTATGTCTGTGTGAACAGTATTGTTGCATTTCTGCAGGTTTGCATATTAATGGTGTGAATTGTTCATTTTATCACATCTCAGAGGTGTTCTATTGAATTCACATCTGCAGCTGTGGATGCCATTAAAGTACACTGAACTCATTTTAACATGAACTATCATGCTAGAAGTGGCCAGCAAAAGATGGGTAATCTGTGACCATGTATTGGATGCACATGGTGAGCCACAATACTCAGGCTGTAGCTTCCAAGTGCTCACTGACTGACTTTATCCCTATCACACCAACACAGCAGCTTGGACTGTTGATTCAAGGCAGGTTGGAGTCGTGGATTCATACAGGCGATGCCAAATTCTGACTTCACCATCAATGTGCATCAGCAGGAAGCGAGATTCATTAAGACCATGTGATTTTAGGTCTTCAGCTGTCCAATTTTGGTGAGTATGTGCCCACCAGTCACAGATTTTCTGTTTTTGGCTGACATGGTCTTCTGTTGTAGTCCATCCACCTCAGGTTTGGACATGTTGTGCATTCAGAGTTTGCTCACCACAGCTATAGAGAGTGGTCATCTGAGTTAAAGTTGCCTCTCTGTCAGCTCCAACCAGTCTGGCAAGTCTCCTCTGACCTCTCTCATCAGTGATGCTGTCCATAGAACTGCCTGTTACTGCTTTTGTTTTTGCACTATTCTGTATAAAGCTCAGAGCTTGATGTGCATAAAAATCCTCACATGATACACAGTTTCAAAAAGACTCAAACCAGCTTGTGTGGCACCACCTATTATGTCTCGGTCCAATCTAATTACCCCCCTTTTTTCACATGTTGATGTAAACACTGACTGTAACTCCTAACCCCTACCTTTATGATTATGCACTCCATAGCTGCCACATCATTAGCCAAATAAACGAGCTGCACAAGCTTTGCTAAAAATGGGGAAATAGGCAATAGCCTATTGTTCTTCGCTTATCAAGACTATACAACATAAAACATCTGTATGGCAGGACTTCACGTGGCTTTGCAGGACAATACAGAGATCTGCTGCTGCTGTTTCCACTTACTCTACAGTGGGAAAGCTCACTTTCACATTATCCATCTGGCAAATCCCATACTCAATTGCTATCTTAATTGGATATCAAGCTCTTGATAGATCATCTATTTAATAAATGTGAGGGATGTGATAAGAGTTGAACCTATTATAACGCCTGGTACTCAAATAGTAATGTTAGGAAACATAGAAACATTATGCATACTATTAGCATGATTAAAAAAAAACACAATCCCAACACAAGTCACAAAAATATGCATTTGTTATAGTTGGAAACATGTTTTAAAATAGGTTGCCATTGTGCTGTCACTTAATGACAGCCGAGTGCTGCCAGTTGATTGGGATAAATCTGTTTCTTCTAATGACCATGCATGGAGCAGCTCAAGAGATGCGTGCCCTGTCCATTCCTGGGAGAGATAGCGAAACGCCAGAGGTAATTAACAGCAGAAGATGTGGTAAAGGGCCGCATGACATCCAGAACCAGATAGCATGTTTCTCTCCTCTGTCTTTTGTTAATTAGTAGCATTAAACTAATCCTAGCCTCATCCTTTCTTTTTCCACCATCAAAGTCTACCAGGCTAGTGCAATGGCACAGTGAAGCAGAGCAGCCTAAAATGAGGAACTGTAACAATACCAATTTGCCACAGCTCTGAACACTGCAGCATTTCCTAAATATATGTTTGCGCTCGTCTCCTTTTTTGTGGCTGATGCTTTGATAGTGTCCTCTGTGTAAGCCTGAGTGCTGCAGGGTAGAGGGTTGGAGTGAAATGAAAGAGATCATAGGGGGCTGGAGCCTGCTACATAGGTGCTCCTGTATCAACACTGCTGTTGTTATACCCCTGCCTGTAGCACAATGCTGTAGACTGCTACAGTATGTGATTTATTAGCCTGCACAGATAGTGGCAGGAGAGCATGGGAATAGCAGATGCCACTAATGTAGACTATAGCTGTCTAATAATAGCCTTCAAGAGGCTTTCTGCAACACTCTAACAAACCAGCAGTGTGTTTATTAAATCTAAACATCTAAAGTAATTACTCAGATAATGGAGACACTGGTGTTTTTGCATCATTAGGAAACTTGATGCCGCATACAAAATGCTGAAAACCATTTAGTTTCTATGAGCTTTTCTTTCGTTATGGCATATCTGTTTTCGATGAGAATACAAAAGTATACGTTTGAAATCTTACTTCAGTCAGTCTGTGAGGGAGTTTGCTCCTGTGAGAAATCGTTTGAAACCAGGCTACAATATCTCAGACAAGTATCGAAGTGTGCAGCCTGCCTGCAGCCCCAAAGCTGCCTTCACAATGTTTCAGGGTATGCAGGAACCGTGACCCTTCACTCCCCGACTCCTTAAATTATTTACGCTTGCTTGCCCCATGACAAACCTTTTACTGTCCTCACCTCCTGCCACAAAGGTGTGCTGTCACTCTGCTGAATATAAACCAGCAAAAAGCCATCTGCCAAGTTCTATTCAAATAAGCATCATTTTATTATAACTGCAACTAAATTTTAAATCAAAACTCGAACAATTGAGCTTGTCCAAATCCACAATTTTATTTCCCAAGCAGATGAGAGAGGCAAGACTGGCTTTGTGATGAAACGTAAACTTGGGCTGACCACAAAGACAGTGAACTTGCACTCGCTCAAGAAAGATAAAGGATGGTAGGGGGAAAAAATAGGGGAAAATCACTCCCTTATCTTTTCCCAACCTCTGTGGTTTATGCTTTGAATCCGACTTCAAAGCAACGAGAGGGTGAAAGTCACCCTGTTGTGTGGGTGGGAAGCTTTTACTTTCTTTGTCAGTAACACTGCAGCACACTGCATACCTGTTAGAACAAGACAATAATGCTAATGAGTTAGATCATTTTAGTTTGTCATAGGTAATTTAACTGGCAGGAGCACGGTTACCAGTAAATAAGCATAACAAGCAAAATTATACGAACGATACAACACGCCCCGGAAAGTGAAACTTCCAAAGTGTTGTTGTTTTTGTCAGGCATCATACTTACGGCGCTGTAGTGTTCTTGCACCACTGTATTTCTTTTATTATATCTGAAATATAATCAATCCCTATTTGACACAACCGTCACTGATGATCTGTGACTGATCCAGCGGCTGTGTCTGGCCGAACAAACAAAATGGGACTTATTCCTCTGAAAAGCAAAACAAGCAAATAAACAAACCAAAAAAAGTCAACAAAGCTACTATATCAACCAAAACTCTTCTGACAACTCGCACTTTTACAGACAAGCATGAGTTTGGGTGTTTCATGTCACTGTCAAACCACAATGTTTTCTTTATGGATTTTCCTGTCTCATCTCATCACAGTCAAAAACAAAGGGAGGTAAGCGGAGAGACATAAGAAGCAAAATATCAGAAATAAAAGTAATTTAATCCTGGGAATGTTGAGGTTCAACAGAAGCTATTCTGTGAGTGTTTAGAGCGGAGGATTGCTTTATAAAGCGCTGTTATGCATGTCGTGTCTCTCAGCATGTTAATGGAAGCGCTACAGCAGTTGGAGGTAGCGTCGGCTGGCATCTGGCTGAGATGCAGCCTCCCTTGGGGACTCGCATCCTTCCACCAGGACATGTGGTGAAGCATTGGGAGGGGGGCCTGTTTTGTGAGCTCCAGTGGGTGCCAGAAAGATCACAGTGACCTGCTCCAGGAGCGAGCATCCCACTGACAGAACTCCTGTAGCCAAAATAGACTCTTCAATCAGTTTCTGTAGCAGTCTGCGGGTGATGTCATTACTAGGGCTGGGCCATATTATACCGTTCACGGTAATACCGGTATAATGTTAGGCAACGATAGGAAAATGAAATATCGCGATAGAATGGGAGTAAAACGCGCGTGCGCAGTGCCTTTGTTTTCATACGCACATGGCCGATTGTTGAGTGAAACAGATGAACCAGAATTGGTTTGTAAAAATGGTGCAACTTCCGTGATGTGGAACTGGTTTGGTGTTTGTCCATCAGATACACAACAAAGCACATTTTTTGCAGAACATGCAAGCGGCCGTTGTTATTGTCATATTTGTCGGACTAAGATGCTCTTAAATCTGGGAGTAATCTGGGTCCTAAACTCTGAATTCTTCAGGTCAAACAACACTGCAGCATCACTTAGAGTTAAAAACTGTCTAAATTCTTTCATCTTTAATAAAACGATCAGCATTGCTGCTTTACCAGGTGTAACTATGAAGTTTAACTTCCAGGCATCCATGAAAACAAAAGTTATTACATTTAACGGAGTTAGAAGTTAGCAGGAAGCTAGCGGAAGTTAGCTCGCTAGTTTCGCTAGTTACCTAAGCATGATATTGCATGTTCTGACTGAGAGATTTCTGAAAAAAATCAAACGTACAGCTCTGCTATCACTTCCAACATAAATGAAGACGGTAAACTAAACAGCAGTGACGTTTGTAGGGTTACTGAAGTTGGGCTAGCTGGTATATAATGATGTGCTACGTGATCGCTAGCGACACAGCTATGTTAGCATAACATAAACAGTGAAGCTGGAGGACGAACACTAACACTTTTCCACTTATAAAAGTTAACGTGAAGGTTCTTCATGGTTAGAGACAAATGCAATCGCATGGCAGGATGCTGTAAACGGACCAAACTTCAGTCAGGAGAACAACTGAGATAATCCATCCACAATACGAGGTTAGTCATTAATATACTGCAGCAACATGGGAATAGAGCAGCTGCCAGAGAATTCAACATTAATGAATCAATGGTACAGAAGTGGAGGAAGCAAGAAGAATGAGTTTAATAAAGTTTGATTTATCTGACTGCTTTGTTTCGCTTAATGTGCCTTATAATCCCGTGCACCTTATGGTCCGAAAAATGCGTACTGCACACTGCAGTTTAATGTTGCAAAGCACCTCTTTTTAACTTCAGTGGATATTATACATGGTTATGCTCAGGATATGTCAGCCCATTTCTACTGGAAATGCCTTTTGGTTAAACTGTCAGCAAGGAATTTGCATTTGCACTGTTATATTTTTATAAAGCTTTAATGTACATAAAAACCAGCTTCTTGTTTAAGTGAAAATAAATGGAAGGTTGTCTTTTTGCGCTAGTAATGTTGTGGAGTTGTATTTTGTCTCGCATCAATTATATCGTCGGTTATATCGTTATCGCAAATTTTCAAATATATATCGTGATAAATATTTTTGGCCATATCGCCCTGCTCTAGTCATTACTATCACAGGGTTTCTATTTTTCTAAGAAGAAAACCACATCAAAAATGCATCTTGTATATGCCTTGCAGGAAGCACAGGAGTCCTCTGATGAAACACACCTCTATTAGGCAGAGTCTGACTAGAGCCTAGCATTGAAACTGACCTTCAGAAGATAAAAAGGTTTTTTTTTTCCTCCATGATCCTTCATGATTAAAGAAAAAAAGCAAGGTGAATGCAAATGCACCTGTAGGGAAAAATAGCAGTGGATCAAGATAAGATATCCTGAGTTATACTGGGAAAATTGATGCATGCAACGCACCTGTTTACCGAAGAATAAAAGGTGCATTTCACTGTGCAGAAATTAAATAGGGTCATAAAATATGCTACAACAATATCTAAAACAATATATATCGCAGAATTACTGAGGGCCTTCTCTTTTGGTTTGACAACGCATTACAATTAAGCAGAAGATTATAATCCACAAACTGGCTGCATCTCCTAGTATTCAGTACAGCTCTAATGTTGCCATTTAGTTTGTCTCGCCAAGTGCTTTTGAAGCTTGAGTTGAAAAGCAGTGAGAATTTCTATTTTCAGACTCTTTTCAAAACACATCTTTAACATGAATGGAAAATATAGGAAGCCTTGGGACAGTTAAGTGATTTGAATACTAAAACGGAACTTTAAATGTGGACTACAGGGCTCAATTAGTTCACATGGATTTCTCAGAATACTTACAATAATTGAAAGCTTTTGATCCTGGAGCCTAAACCGAAAACTCGTGAATGGAAGTATGCAGTGTACTGAGAAAGATTTGCATTTAAAATAAGGAAAACATTTACAATACAGTACTGTAGAAAACGAAAGTATAAGAAAACAATTGTTACGTTGTTTTATTTACCTACTATATATTCTTCCCTGCACAGTTTCCATATGGCTATGAGCTTCTTCCCCCACGTTAGCTCAGCTCTATCAAGAAACATGATTAATATGTTGGGCCAGGACCAAGGTCTGTGGCATAGGCAGATAATTGAGTTCTAATCTTCACACTGTGGTGATATCATTAACTAACTCACCCCTACAGGTCCATAAAGAGGCAGAAAACCAATTGACAGCTCTTTGGGCATAGGTGCAAAAGCCACATTAAAATTAGACCTGGGAAAAGCAGGTTTTCATACGGCTATTGCCTGAATCGATAAAGGCTATTAGGTTCAAGTCCCTAAGGCACATCTGGCAGAACTCAAGCCCAGGAAAGACTAAAGAGGCCAAAAAATGTCCAGATAATTTATTCAGACTAATTGAACATGGAACAATAAATAACAGACATATGTTAATCATAGTGTTACGGAGACAGGGTTACCTATTTCTTAGTAACAGTGTCTTAATACTGTTCTACACAGTGATGTTGACAGCTAACATTTTGGTACTGTTAGTTTTTTGTTTTTGTATATAGAATAAAATAGTGCACAGAGCTAGTAGACTCCTATTGTTTCTATACGAATAAGGGGAGTGACTAAAGAGTGTGTTAAGCACAGTGGTGGAGGGGTGATGACTTTGGGCTTGTTTTGCAGTCAGGACATGTGCACTTTGAAGTCGTTAAGATAAGCAACTCCTCTGTATACCAGAGTCTTCTAGTGTTAAATGTGAGGCCATCTGTCTGAGAGCTAAAGCTGGGCTCAAATTGGGTCATGCAACAAATCCCAAAAACAGCAGCAAACCTACAAGAAAATGACAGAACAGGAAAAGAGTCCAGAGTCGCAATGCCCGAGTCAAAGCCCAGACCTGAATCGGACTGAAATGCTGTGGCGAGACCTTAGTCAAGTTGAGTCAGGTCAAGTGGCTTTACGAGACAACGTTCCTCCCAGACCATGCTGCTATATATGACATATAATAGACAATCAACGGAGGACTGCATAAAGTGCAATGTGCAAAAATTGCAAAAAAACAAAACAAAGACAGTGGAACACCAGACAGAACAGAACGATACAGATACAAGACATTGCAGGCACAACAGTGCAATAGAAATGTGCAAAGACTTAGCATTGTTTAATGCTCTTAAGAGAGCTGTGCATAAATGAATTCCTGCAAAGGTCAGTGAACTAAACCAGGAGTGGGCCAAAACACCTCCGCAACCATGTGAGAGACTGATACAGTCATACAGAAAACTATTGCAGCCACTCGTTGTTGTTTTTTTTTACAGGAACGCACAGACTCAGGCGAACAATTTCTTTTCCCCACTTCACTGTTTATATTTGTAAGAAATGTGTGCATTGTTGGGTGTGTAATCAGGCAGCGGAGGCGACGTCTGGGTTCAACATTTTATTTTAGGCTTTACAGCGGAGCTCCATCTTGTTCTCGCTCTCTACTTTCTTCTTCTCCTCTTTCTCTTACCCAGCCTCATTAGCGACACCCCTGGTCTGACAGGGTAACAGCATGTACTAATTTTCTTCCCTTATTATAGAACCTTGTAAACACAACATCTCCCCCTTTTCTCAAATAATACTCTTTCCCTTGTAGCACAACCTGAAACATTCGACAGCCTTTTACTTTTGAGGGAATTAGTAACTTCAGAATAGTATTATATATATATATCCTGATAAAAGAACTGTAATGGCAAAGTAAACGTGCCCCGGATCAACCCTGAATCAAAAGGAACAACCATGTGCCCTCTTCTCAGCTTATCAGAAGTCACAGCTGGAATTAAAGATAACTAATGAAACTCAAATGCACTTTCCCTTCACAGTCATTTCTCACATCTGCATATTTCTTTCTTTTTACCTCTGAACTATTTCATAACAAAGTCTTTTGTCCATCTTGGTGGTTGTCTGTCCCTCTGCAGTGTGGGACGTGTAGCAGTCTGTGCTGAGCTGATGTTTTCTGTCTCTGTATCAGCTCTTTGTGTGTGTTTTGAGTTCTCTGGGACAAGTGAGAGACGTGCTGCATTCCATCTTCTCCCATCGCTGAGGATGAAAGAACTCTCACCCGTCTGCTGCTGTACCTCCAGCGGCTTGGTGTATTGTGGCTCTCCTTTTCCCACATGGAATGGCTTTCGTACTCTCACTGACGCACCCACAGTCACTTTAGTAGGTTTAGCACCTCTCTTTCTGTCTGTATAAAGTGCACTTCTTTTCTGTGTCAATGTCACTTTGGATCTGATGTGGTCATATTGTCCAGCATCCTTTGGTGGTGGCAGAATGTTGAGTTTAGTCCGCATGGCTCTTCCTCTGAGGAGCTGGAAAGGGGACTCACCGGTTGTCGCGTGGGGAGTCGCTCGATAACTTTGAAGCAGTTCTGTAACCACAGTTTTCCATGGTCGCTGAGTAGCTTGTGCTGTCTGTATGGAGTCCTTCAGTACTCTATTAAAGCGCTCCACACATCCATTTGCTTGAGGATGATAGACGCTTGTCCTGATGTGTTTTATGCCCCTTTCAGCGAGAAACTCAGCAAAGGCAGCTGAGGTGAACTGTGGACCATTATCAGTTGTAATTTCATAAGGGTTTCCTTCACGGGCGAAAATGGAAGTCAGGAATGCAATCACTGTCGCAGTTGAGGCGTTTGGTGTGAATGCGACTTCAGGCCACTTACTGAAATAGTCAACTAGTGTGATGGCAAACCTGCAGTCATAGGTTCCTTGTTCAAACGGACCAACAATGTCGACAGCAACATGTTGAAACGGACCCTCTGGGAATTTGATGGGTTGTAACGGTGCAGGTGAAACAGCTGCAGTCTTGTCACACGATTGGCAGGTTGTGCATGTGGACAATATTTCGTGGACCAGTTCATCCATGTTTGGCCACCAATATAGATCTCTCAGGCGTTGTTTGGTTCGGACCATGCCTTGATGTCCTTCATGGGCTAGGTGCACTACTTTTCCTCGCAGAGATTTAGGAACAATCAGCCGTGTTCCTCTAAATATCAGCGGTGACTCTGCTGCCAGTTCATGTCGGACCAGGAAGTAGGGTTTGACATCATCTGGTAAGGATTTTCTTACTTTCGGCCAGCCCGAAAGAACGATCTGTCTTAGTTTTGTTAATTCAGGACAGTCTTCACATTCTGCTTTGAAGTCAGCCAGTGGAAGCGCTGTTAGCTGAGGAGAAATTTCAGCAATCTCTGTAATTAAGTCCTGTTCAGAGTCTTCACTTGTGTTTGTGGTATGCAGGGGAACACGGGACATACAGTCAGCTATAACATTTTGGCTTCCTGGACGGTACTCTAAGTCATACTGGAAACACATCAGTCTGGCTGACCAACGTGCTATCCTCATGCCAGCTCTGTTCATCCCCTTAGTACTTAACAGGGTGGTGAGGGCCTGGTGATCAGTTCTCAGAGTAAATCTGCGTCCCCATATGTACGTCCTCCATCTTTCAACGGCCCATACGCAGGCGAGGGCTTCTTTTTCAATTGTTGAATATTTCCTCCCGGCTGGGGACAGGGTGCGGGAACCAAAAGCAACAGCACGTTCCTCATTGTTTGAGTTGATCTGGGTCAGAACAGCTCCAAGACCATAATCTGACGCATCAGTGGTGATGAACGTTGGCAGATTTGGGTTGAAGATTGCCAGTGCTGGGCTTTTTAGTAGCATTTCCTTCAGTTTGTTGAAGCTTTCATTTGCTGTATCAGTCCATTGAAGTTCAGCCGTCTGGCTTGTCCGAAGTAACTCACGGAGTGGTTCAACCACAGTTGCATAGTTTGCTAGGAATTTGCTGAACCACGAAGTCAAGCCTAAGAAGGAACGAAGAGCAGCCATGTCCTGTGGTGCAGGGGCTTTGGCAATGGCAGTCAGGTGGAAATGACGTGTCCCAAGAACGGAATAGATGTCTGTCCAAATGAACTTTTGTTGAAGTTGATCTGCAGACCGACATCCTTCAGGCGTTGGAGGACAGCCTGTAACCGTTCATCATGCTCTTCTCTGGAATGTCCATACACTATTATGTCATCCAAGTAGTTCTGTACTCCTGTCTGGTCTTTTAGGACTGTTTGCATCATCTTTTGGAAGGCAGAAGGGGCTGAAGCAAGTCCAAATGGAACTCGGGTAAACCGGAAGAGTCCTTCATGGGTTATGAATGCTGTGAGGCTTCGGCTATCAGGGTGAAGAGGCAGTTGGTGATAAGCTGAACTTAAATCAATCTGGCTAAAATGTGTAGCCTCAGCCAGCTGTGCGAACAAATCCTCCATGTGAGGAAGAGGGTAACAGTCCATGATCACACTCTTGTTAGGTTCACGCAGATCCACACAAAGTCTTAAGTCTCCCTTACTTTTTCTTCCAACCACCAGAGGACTCACCCATTCAGCTGCATCCACTGGTTCGATGATGCCTGCTTGGAGTAGACGTTTCAATTCAGCTGACACCTCCTCACGTATGCTGAGTGGTAGACGCCGCAGTTTTTGGCGAACCGGCTGTACTGTCTTGTTCACTCGAACTTTGTGGATAAACCCTTTAACAGCTCCGAGATGATGGGAAGAAGAGGAATCAATGTTATTCACCATGCATGTTTGTTTACTGGCTGGTGCTCCTCTTGCAGGATCCTCTCCTTTGTTGATGACTTTTCCAGCAATGATATCAATGTTAAGTGCTTTAATTAAGTCCAACCCCAGCAACGGTGATCCATCTTTAACTATGAAGAATGATCCTGGCACTTTTCTGTCATTGTTTGCAACCCTCACTGAAGCCTGTAGGCAGCCAATGACAGGCAAGTCACCTTTTGCATAAGTGACAAGCTTAACTTTCGGTTCAGTCAAAGCGCAGGGTGCAAAATGTTCTTTGTAGATGGCTTCTGGGAGGATAGATACTGAAGCTCCTGTATCCACAATTAACTCCAGAACCTGAGAGTTTCCCTGTGGTGTTTCAATGTTCATTTTGCATGTAATCTTATCACATGCTGCAGTCATCAGTTTGTGATCATCGACACATAAAACTGTAAACTCAGGAACAACTACTTCCCTGACCACTGCTACAGCTGATTTACAAACTCTGGCGAAGTGCCCTTTTTTGTTGCATTTATCACATTTTACTGTTGCTGCTGGACAGTTTTTATCATTAGCCAGGTGTTTCTCGGATCCACATCTGAAACAATGACGCTGTTGCTCTTTATCACTTGCCTTTTTGTGCCATTCTTTAGATGTAGGTCCCCGAGCTTGAGCCGGTCGCGCTCCTCTTTTTCCCCGAAGACGTGCGTCCTTCACCTCCACAGCTTGTACTGCCGCAGTCTGGGCCGTGGGCGCAGCAGAGAGGAGTGTAGCATTCTTGACCGCAGCCTCCACCTGACATGCAATAGTAACTGCCTTGTCCAATGTAAGGTCCTCCTCCAGCAGCAATTTTTCTTTAACAACACTGAGATTAGCATTAGCAACAAGTTGATCCCGAATCATTTCACCCTCCATTATTCCAAAACCACATGGCACAGCTAATGCTCTGAGGGCGGCAACATACTGGGTCACCGTTTCATCAGCCCGCTGAACTCGCTGTCTGAATGTGTGCCTGCATGCCACTACATTCACTTTAGGGACAAAGTGGTTTTCAAGCGCAGTCATGGCTTCAGCAAACGTTGTACCTTGATTCGGCAGTGTGTAGAACAGTCGTTGTCCCTCTGGTCCCAAGCAATGTAATAAGACGGCTCGTCGTCTCGCCTCCGGCCATGCATCTCCCGTAGCATTTATCACTAGCATGTAGTTCTCAAAGAATTTGCGCCACGTCATAAACGGTATTGGCGGCTCACCCGCATGTTGCAAAAAGGGCGGTGGGCTCGGCACTGAAGCGCTCATCTTCGTCGCCAATTTGTTGGGTGTGTAATCAGGCAGCGGAGGCGACATCTGGGTTCAACATTTTATTTTAGGCTTTACAGCGGAGCTCCATCTTGTTCTCGCTCTCTACTTTCTTCTTCTCCTCTTTCTCTTACCCAGCCTCATTAGCGACACCCCTGGTCTGACAGGGTAACAGCATGTACTAATTTTCTTCCCTTGTAAACACAACATGCATTTTCCCTTTCAGTTCACTCCATTCCAGGCACAGAACTCTGTGATAACACTACTACTTATAAATCCTTTTAAATAATGTATTCTGATCACAGGTGTTCCTATAATCAGTTGTCTCATCTGCACTGCATTCTTCCATGTGTCATCACCAGGTGATTTGTTTAGCTGCGGTTTGCGATAGACAACTCTGTAATGCTGTCTTGTTGTCAGCATTGGAAATAAGGCAATCAGCACTCAAATATCTTCAGTGACAATCACTAAGATTATCTGTTTTGTGGACTTTATTCATCTTTTTTTTTCCTAGCCTAAGGCTGGGAGAAGGCATTCGGAATGTCAAAGCAACACATCACTACCATACATAATGTTTAGACATACATCACACTATTTTATAATGTAAATACAAGGTGCAAATTAGTTTCACACGAACTCAAACAGATAAAGAAATAACTTTAAATACACATATTTGAAGACATATTAAAGCAAGTCCTCGGGCAACTCGTTGTGCCTTAGGCTAATTTAAGAATACTCAAGATCAAGTGAATGCACAGGCCAATACAAACACACACACACATTTTAAGACTGCCGTCAACATCAAAGATATATTAGAAAAATCACAAAATGTGTTTTAAATTTCAACCAAAACACCTTCCCTTGGTTTGAGCACATTAAACTGACACATGGTGCTCATAAACATACATCTGTTATGTTTGCTCTAAATGGGGCCAGGTGTTCACTTGTGCAACTTGTCAAACTACCTTTTAAACAGAACAGGAACTTCAATTAAATGCCCAACACCACTTAATGAAGTACTGTTCGTGAGAACAGAACAGTGTCCAGAAACATAATGAAGTCATTAATGCTAATTTATACAAAGTCTAACATTTGAGCCCTTTGTTTATTTGTGAGGAGTCAGAAAACATCCTATGGGTTCATTATGATCTGGAGAGCTTCCGCTAGCTGTGTGTTGGACATAGGGGTCAGGACAGGCATGCAATCAGCCAAGTGCCTCATCTAGTGTATGCAGAGCCCTTCCTGTTCTATGCTAATGTCATCTCGGTGGGCAGAAATGAGAAAGTAGTGATGCAAGATAATTACCAGGGCACACCAGAGACAGGTGGTGCCCTAACTGTGGTAATTTAGCATTTTGAATTCCTCATTCTCATTAGGCCTGCACTATTCCTCAGTCAGGAAGCAAACTTTGTGACACTAGTCTCTAAATCTTTCCACAGAGTCTCAGAGGAATGGCAGGTCCCAAGTGCCTTCGGAGCACACTAATGGTTGTAGTTACTACAAAGGGTCACAAACAAATGTGGTGTTTACCTCCAGTCAAGGTCAGCTTGCAGGTCATCAGTGGTTCTCAATGGCAGACTCATTTCTCAGGGCTACTCCTGTACACATTTTCAAAAGGTCAGTCATTAACCATGCCATGAGAACAGAACACTGCGTAACTGCCCCTTCTTCACTGTTGGGTAACGACCCATTTATGTCACTTTCAGGGAGGAAAGTGTAAGGTGTACAACGCCAGGACGCTTTTTAAAGCACAATCTTCGGGGGTTAAATTTGCACTGAGCAAGCTGAATCAGGCCGACATGATGCGAGTACATGATTCATGACCCCCGCTGATGTTGAGCCGAACCACTAATTGTCTGCTTATCACTGGAAAAATGTGGGAACAATGGGTGGCCATCACATCAAGCACGAAACACCTCGCTTTGGTAAGGATTCACTATTAGCCGCCTGACTTATACCGTTGAGTTATAGCTGTTTAGCTCAATAGGAACTGTCTGGAGCTGCAGACAAAATGGTCTGTCGCAGGGTGGAGATCGCTTTGGTTCCTGCCTTGAAACAAATGGATTTCACACTCCACCTGCGGGGATGTTGGTGAAAGGTGTGAATGGGCACTGAGGAACAGCCATAGGACAGGACCTGGCAAACTACGGAGTGAGCCAATTAGCTGCGGATCTGCGGGGAAGCTTGCACACTCTCCTTTGCACCACAAAAGCAATATTGACACCGCATGGCATTCCATTTTGCAGACTATATTCAAAATAGTATTCCTGTACCTCCGATGAATATTATACACCTGCAGAGCTAGGCTTTTAATGAAGGGCAGAAAAGTGTCATTGGCTGAATTCAGCTGAGGTGAAAAGTGGGAGCAGCAGATTATTTTCTCACCATCGCTTTTGACCCACAGTGGCCATTTATTTTTGTTGCCAAGGAAGTTATTTTGTGCAAACACTTTAGTGTCATCCAGCCTCTAGTCCAAAAGCCAGGCAGGACACTTCTGCAAAGCTCTAATCATAATTATGCTCCTACACCTGCCGTCCTCCGAATCACGTCTTGTCCCTTTTAGCTCAGAGAAAAAGCTTGAACTCATTCCAGTTTGCAGTGAGAATTAGGAAAAATAACGTTTTCTGACTTTACTCATCTCGGCCAGGAAATGCCATTAAATATAATGGATTGTTGAATACAGAGAGGCATCACCAGGCGAGAGAAGAAAAGGGAAGAAAAGTGACAAGGGAAGGGTTAGGCAGGAGAAATTCATGTTGTCACATAGCAACAGAGTGGGTGAATTTTAGCTGTCAAGAAATGGAGGTATTGTCAACTAAGATGGTTAAAAGCCAGGGACTCTCCAAATCCTGACACTAAGATACTGTCAAGCTGCTTGCTGAGAGAGAGTGACAGTGATGTGAAACGAAGAATTCTCACCTGGTCCTGCCTGTTAACTAGTACAAACCCACTGCACAGGACAGTAGTGCATTATTCAAACATTTGATTATTATCGATATAATTACACTGCGATACACTCAAGTATTTCGTTTAAGGTGTCGAGGTAACGTGCATGGTGCCATTCTAATTTTAGCACACAAGATCTAAGCTAAAAAGATAAACTTGCACATGCCAAGAGTATATACAGATGGGGACAGGTAAATACTGTATAAAATGTTCCAAAAGAAGAGAATCTGATAATCACTATGTTCTTTATTAATATAGATTTAATTTCATCAGATTAAACTGGATGCGTCTTTTGGCTGCCCCTCGCTGAGCCTGGACGTTTCCTCCTGTAAAACGCGGGTTTTTCCTTCCCACTGTCGCGAAGTGCTTGTTTATAGGGGGTCACCTGATTGTTGGGGTTTTCTCTGTCTTATTGTAGGGTCTTTAACCTACAATATAAAGTGCCCTGAGGCGTCTGTTGTTTTGATTTGGTGCTACATAAACAAAACTGAATTGAATTGCTTGATCAAAAGATATGTGAAGACAAAATCATTAAATTCACTCTTTCTACAAGATGAGACAAAACACTGTGTTATGCTGTATTTTACAGCATTTAGTATAAAATGTCCTGCTTGGAATGATAAACAGGACAGCTTGAGATTTCTGCACTGTGATCAATCTCCTTTTGATTGACTGTGTTGTATAAATAACAAATTAGCACTAAAAAGAGCACTGTAACCTTGCTCAGTAAATTACATTAATAATATCTGCCATCATATTTTCAGTGTTAAATTATCTCTAATAGTATGTTTTTTTTAATTATTTTCACAACAGTTAAAAAGCAGATATCTACCACTGCTACTACTAGTTAATTATGAGAGCTTTCGACTGCAGCTTTCATCTTATATTGTCATTAGTCATGTACGTAGATTTCCCTTTCCATGATGAAGAGCATGTGTCATAAGGCTGTGGCCGCCATGTTGACCTGTATACGGTACCTAAGACTCTGTGGACAGACTTCAGAGACAACTGGGTTGACACTCCAGGGCCTTTCCACTGTCACCGTGCTGCTACACAGAGATTTGTGTACATGTGTCTTCCAGAGTACGGTTGATACTGTTGGCCGCAAATCCCCTCCTCTCATCATTAGGGCTCGCTGCCTGCTTCGCCTTTGGGCCCCAAGTCCCTGACTGGACTCCTTTGTGCAAATTTAAATCTAAGGGACAGCCTGGGTTGTACCTCAGGATACAGAAAACGGGTCACTGAAATGGAAACACAGATGTATACCTTATTTGGACAACATTTCGCACTCAGCCAACAAGATGAAAATTCAGCAGGAAACTCAACAGAGTGACAAGTCGACAGAGCAATGACCCACCGAGAAGGAAAGGCCTCTTTCAGGGCACTGAACTTGGTTTCTTTGCTAAATTAGGAAATTAGGAAATAGCAGTCCCGTGTTGTTTCTTTCTTCTGGTAATTGCAAAGCTTGAGCCTTCGTGCCCGTCCTCTCCCCAGAATTATTCCTGAATACACACTCAATCCCTTACTTTTCCTTGTATCTTGTTGCGATGTGTCCAATTGGAAATGTAATTACACAGCTCTTTCACCGTGTGCACAGCCTTTCTTTTCTCTACATGCCTAAGCCATATGCTGGTCCAACAGTGAGCTTTACAAAGTGTCCCCCTTGGTCCAGAGGAGTCCTTGGCCCAAGGGCGCTTAAGTATACAGCATTTACCTTTAACCATGTCTATTTGGAGAGAAATCCCACATGTGAAATGCTGATATGTGCTTCAGTCTGGTACCCCTTAACAACACTGGGGCCATCATACAAGCTGCACTCATATCCACACTTCAAGGTATAGATGTAAAATTAACCTGTTTTCACCAGGTAATAAGAACTTATTTCAATTTCCACACAGATTCCCAAGAAAAGATAACACAGATTTTGCAGTAGAACTCAACTGTACTCAATTTTCTCATATTTAACATTTTAGCTGGCTGACGCATACATGAAGGAATGGAGTTTTAGCTCCCAGAAGATGTCCAGCAAGAGCAAAATGGTTACGCCAGAGCAGGAATCCAAGAGGAAAATCACCATGGGGACACATTCAAATTATTTCTGTGCAAAACCAACTTTCACGGCTGGTGTATGACATCGCTGTTGATTTGATTTAGCTCAGCCATGTCCAAATATGCTCTATGGCTGCGACTCTGGAAGGTCCTCTAGCAATATATTCAAGGTCCACCGTGTTTTCATTAACATGTGACTGAGGCCTCGCTGTGTGATTTTCCTTATGGAATCCAATGGTCAATAAAAAAAATGAATGACTTTAAGCCAGCGCCCCTCTACTCATTATAGAGGCCACTAAGATGGATTTGACATTTCCAATACGCTGAGTGATTCCAGAAAAAAAAAGAACCGCATTGATTGAGGCCAGGACACTGCGCTGAAACAAAATATACATTTTTATAATAGCATTGTGTATTTGGTGGGTTCAACCAAAAAGCTCGCATGTGAATAAGTTAAACCTATTGTTTCAATTCATCAATATATGATCATGTAAACAGTTTTATTTCATAGTAGGAAGATAATACAGCTAATTCTGCTATTTCCTTTTAATGGAAATTGGCCAAATAATATATTTCATCAAATACCAGCTAATAAACATTAGCAACAAAATAAAAGCCCGTTCGAAATCCCTACTCGCTCTGCTGGCACTGCAATAGTGAATATCTACTCCTGATGAAAAAGATTTGTGAGAGGCCTCCTAAATCTTAAAGAGCACCCTCTTAAAAAAAAAATGCTGTCATTGCAAGTCTAGACTCCATATTGCAGTTTCTCAGAAATTCTACATTTGCTCTGCAATACATAAAAATGTCAGCGATGTAAATATTAATACAGTTCAAAGCAGCATTTCGTAAATCTGACGTAAATCCAAGCTTTTCAATTAACAGCAAATCCATAAATTGACACAGCACTGGATGACACGGCCAGTCTATCCTCCTTTGTCTGACAGCAGTCGATCACTCCCATTCATCCCATTCATTTAAGAGCTTTTTCAGCCTGTCCCAAAGGGCCTCTGCAACCGTCACATGAATGCAATGTTCCTCCAAAGATGCTCTTTGTTGTCCATGTTGATGTTTCTTTTGACTAAAAGGCAGTTGGTCTCCATCAGTCACACATATGTTATTTGTAATGACGTCTTTGTAATGCTGGTTTAGCGCTGAGTGCTGTGGTCAGCGGGGTCCCACAGGGTTAGCCACGGGAGGTCGATCATTTCCTGCTCCCGCTAAACTGAGCTAGAGGTGTGTGGGATGTACAAATTAGTGAATGAATAGAAAACACGACCACAGCAGAGCTGATCAGACAATAGGTTACCCCTCATCTTCATTGTTTAGCAGGATACAAGTGAAACTAATATTAAGTGTGAACTTTCTTTACTTCCAGCTGTTATTCCCTTACTTCCCGTTTTGTCATTCGAACATATGTCCTATTCACTGGGAACCCACATAGATCTAAACTGGAGGTGGGACAATATGTAGGAGGCCACATGCAGTGTAACAGAGTACAGTTGGAAACACCGTGGGAGGTACGGCTGAGGATATGTAGCATGACGGAACGGCTTGACTCACAGGTGATTGATACAAGGATGGAGAGACTGATAAGCCCCTGGGAGAGAGCAGCTGAGGAAGATGTCCTGTCATCAGTTGCACTAGATTAGGAAGTTCCACGCCGATGTAGCAAGAAAGAGCAATCTGTGGTTCTTTATTGCAGTGGTCCACTACGTTGTACTGAACGCCCATCTGTTCCACTAGTGCCATACATTAACGCTTTCCAGGCCCATCACACTGAGATTAGCGCCAAGGTTAAGTAGGGAGCAAGAGAAAAACATGCCTCTGGCCAATGAAACTAAACTTCTCTGGCAGAAATAAGGGCATGCAGCCATTAAGGAAATGTTTATATAACAAAAGCTTTGTCTTCCTCCACATCTCAGTTGCAGCAGTTTACAGTACACGCTGAGATGCATGTGCAGCTTACAGCCTAATAAACATTCAACATAAGATTCATCAAATGTACAGTCATTAAATTTGAATTATTATAGGTGGATTTTTTAAAAATATGTGCATTGTACATAATATAAAAGTGCAAACAAATAATGGTTACAGTAAGAAAGACACTGTAGGATCAAAAAGAATTACGACAGTTTAGCATCATTACCTTTCTATATATAGAAATTAATGATAATGCAAGAAACTGTACGTGCATCAAGTTAAGCAGAAATTCTCAATAAGACTTGTTACATTTTTAGAAGATTATTCTTACAGCAATTTGCCTTGGCTACTACATAAGCAGAGAGGAACAGGAAATATAGAAAAAGAGAGCGCTGGGACCAGGATGGCAAAGGTTCATGGCCTGATTCACACTCTCACCCTCACAGCACCTCAGGCTGTGAGGCAAGCAGTGCATCCCAGGTTCACAACATTTGACAGATGGAGTAAACCATCGTCTGAAGAACACACACAGTGCACCTAACCCTGCTCCATGATGAGGGAATTTCTAAACGTGTACACCGCGCGCATGCATACGCCGAATAATAAATTACGTCAGCCAATGTCAGACAACTCTGGAAATAGGCCCACGTTACTGTTTTATTTCCAAGAACTGTAACATATTTCCTCTCAAATCCCAGCATGAAAAAGGTGACGTCTGCCTTGTTTCTTCCCAACAGTGACGCAGCAACAATAAAACAAGCAAACAACACAAGTGATATAAAATCAGGGCTTATTAGTGCAGAAAAAAAATTGTTCTGATTTCTCCTAAATGCAGCAATTAAGCAGATTCACAATGTAGTCCTAGATACTTAACTGCTCATTTTCTGCTACAAGCACAATTAAGCACATAAATAGGAAAAAGAATGTAACCGGCTCGCTGCAAAATCCATTTATTTGGGATGCAAATTTAAATTGTGAGTGTTGTAAACTTTATGAACTAAACCAAACTCAAAATGCCACACGTGTCCATCAATGGCACATTTGCAAAATGTGTTTGGAAAAACAAGTCATTCCATCTGGATGCTTTTTTTTTTATGTTTGCAGAGGGTGGAGAGGCGGGTTAAACGAGGTGCAGCTGAAACTCGTGTAGTCGGGCTTTCGCTGGACTGTACTTTTTCCTTACTGCCAATGTATGCAAGATACAGGTGAGTGAGTAGGAGAGGCTGCGCGCTATTATTTGATACAATAACAGACACGGATGGTACTGTGGATCTTTACAAAACAGAACTTAGTTTTGAGAGTTGTCAAAGTATCGATCGGTCCACTTCGCTTCAAATGTAATTCTGAAATATAAAAAAAAAAAAAAAAAAAAGGAGAAAAGCAGGATGTGTGTATTTAGGTTAAACCCCCATGGGTCTGTGTTGTGTTTGGAACATAAAACAAGGAAATCCTGTTAAGCCTGCCAACACTCTAAATTAGCCTTCCACTATTTTTCTTCGTAGACATTTGATGGCAGCAAAAACTCGAAGATTGTTTCTGAGTTTACACCAAGAAGAGATTAAGCTTAGCCTATTCATAAAACATGAAAATATATTATTCATACTTGCACTTTTAAAACCTTTGAATGAGAATCCTTCAAATTGCAATTAGAAAAAAATTCTAAAAATCGGATTCAGCTGTTGTCTAAATAACATGCTGGCATGCTAATCTACAGGAGCGATCAGCGCAGATACATGAATCACCTTAGTCTGCTATTGATCTCCACTTCTCATCAAAAAACAACTTAATGAACATTCACCAAGGCACTGCACAATGCATCTCTGTGTTCCTGCAGTTAAGTGTTCTAGTGGATTGACAAGAGAAAAAATAGGAGGCTGGTGGACACCAGAGTCCAGTCAGGGCAGGATTCATAGATTTATTGATCCCGTCAACAGATAAGAGATGCGAGAATAATGATGCTTGGAACGCTTGAGCTGGTATGGCCCAAATCCTAAAGGGCAGGAAAAGCACTGCAAGGGGGTGAGTTCAGGACTTAGCTGGGAGCTGAAAAGTCAATTTGTGGACTCTTCTCCTGACGCCGGGATGTCATTACTATTGAATGCTATTGGCATCCGCCGAGACCCTATATAGCCTCTCAATGAGGGCCTCTGCATCTTGACCAGTGATATGTAAAGCTCTCCTCACAGCACAAGCATTCATTAACAAATGAAAGGGGAACTTAAATTGATGACCTTTGCAACCACACAAATGCAACTTCCCTGAGGAATATCTAAAAATAAAGAATGAAAAAATAAGCATCTTTACCTAACTATTTCAGAGCGCTTGGCTCTCCCCAGCTCCAGCCCTAAAGGCCAGGAGAGTTATCCACTGTTCCCTCTAAAGTACACTTTGTCCCAGTTTCCTCACCAGATGGGCACACTTTTTAACTACTGAGGCTTCTTTGCAATGATTATCATGGGCACAGCAAAAACGAACGCAAAGGCAGTTCGCTGCATCCTCTCACTCCATTTGTCCGTACAAATCCAAACAGTTGGGAAGCAGAGTTCAGAGGACGCTGGCAGCGCCATCATTAACTGATGACAGGATTTAAAGGGCCGCAGTGAAAAATAGAGGCTCCATCACATCAACCATTATGTACTAGCTAATATTTTCAAAGGCACCTTGATATGACTGTGGCTTTTCAGACCTCACATCTCTCGCCGTTGACACAAAGCTCGAGTAATCGTGATTTATTTTACTCGCTTTCCCGATCGGCTCATGTGAAGCACTTTGTAAAGCTTGGGAAACCTATCGTAGGCTAACCAACTTCATCAAGCTGCACTGATATCCTCATTCTGTAATGTCTGTAAAGGTGACATTCTCCGCTGTTGAGTCGTTTTCCCACAATATCGGACATGATTAGAAAGCTACAATAATCCATGCGATGCTGTGCACATTTGCAAAGAATCTATATCTCATTTGCTGTGACGTGCTCTTTGTGTGCGCACGAGTCGTCCAAAGGTCACCTGGTGCAAAGCAGAGGAAACAATGAAATCCCAGATGCTGGTTGTCATATTCGCGAAGGACTCGACAGCAATTAGATCAAACAGTCGTTTGAATCGTTGCCCTGAATATTGGCTATTTGGAAAGCTGTTATTGTTCTTGTCAATGCGTCTGTTTCTCCACTAAGAGGGATTTTGGTGCGTTTAGGCTCCTCATTTATTCTTCATTTCACATTTGTTTTTCAATTACTTTGCATCTACAATGTGAAGATGACTAAAGCAAGAAATGCATGTCTTTTGTAAATTATTACAAAAAGCGCATTAATAAATATCAATTTCACTTTAGGAGCTGAGGATTTCTATGTACATGTGTATGGTTTTAATGTTCACTGACCAGCATTCCTGCTGTGAGGGCTCATCGCTTTTCAATTACAAGGGGTATTACTTTGCGTTGAATCATTTCATTCTTGTGATATGCCTGCCTTCTGTGTAAATCCTTTTCTTTAGAGGGAACAAGCTAGTCGACAGAATTTTTGAGACACGCTTGAGAGGAGCTAACCGCAGTACGGCGGCACACAGGCGATTCGTGTAAAGTACGCGGGCGGGGGTGGCGGGGGTGGGTTTCGGTGGGGGCGATATCTAAGCTCAACAGTAAACACCGGCATCTCCCCGCTAAACCGTCAACATCTTCTCTGGTAGGGCAGATCAAAGACGCATGCTCTCACAAACTCTTATCGACGCACAAAAGCACTTGTGCTGCACTGTGGAGAACTAGGCTGTAAAGGGGATTGCTGCTTTCAGAAGCAAGTGTTTCAAGAGAAAGGAGGGGAAAAGAAAGAAAAAAAAAACTCCAAATAATTTTCAATATAAACATGTGGCTGTTGGAGATATCAGAAGACGAGAAATGGCTTGCATTACGTTTGCCTTCCCTCTTTTCAGAAATCCACAAGGGTGAAAGGATACTTTCCCTCCTTCGCCAAACTCTACAGCTGATGTTAGCGAACAGAAAACCGGCCCTAAATACATTAAAACTACAGCAAAACTTCTGCCGTGAGATAATTAACCCCAATTTGAGGACGGCACAATCTTTAGTACACAGACAATAATCTACTGGTTGTCTTATCTTAATCGAAACCTCAGCTTTGGCACAGCGTTGACTAATTAGGACACAAAAATATTAGATTATCATGAAATAAGTGTTCTATCATCAACTCTCTAGTGGAAAATTAGTCTAGGCAAAGGCATTAGTGTAACCAAAAAAGACAGAAAGAAAGAAAAACCACCAAATATAAAAAATCCTCACATTTCAGCAGCTGAAAAATTTGCCTGTTTCTTTTAACAGTCTCCGATAGAGGCTGTTATTAACTCCAGAGACTGCTTTCCCTGGCACACAGAGCCTTCATCTGGTGTCACTCCAAGGATCCCATTCCTGTTTTAATTGTCTGTCACTCATGGGCTGCAGTCAGCAGTAACACTTGGATTTTGCAGATTCTTTTATAATATCCTTGACAACAAATCAATAAAGACGAAGCTTGAGCGGTAGGCAAGACTTCCTGTCATTAAATCTCGCTGTCAATCCATCTCGTTTCAGAATCAGCCGTCTTCGTCATTTTTTCCACTCACAGGTGACAATTTCATAGTAGAATTAGGTGTCTTTTAACTTACTCGACACGCAGCATATAATAATAAACATCTAGCATCTACTTATAGCAGTTGTTTCTATTAATCATTTATTCCATTACATTGTACTGTCATTTGGCTGTTATATATATATATAGCCATCATGAGCCTAAAAAAAGCTAAAAATCTTCTAAGTGTGTAGACCCAGTCGTGATGAATTTATTGATGGATCGATTTTTATAAAAAATAAAAAGGCAGAAAATTAATGTTCTGCAGACTTAAGAATGATGAATGAAATAATAGCATATGATGAAAAAATGAGACTGAAATTATGAGCATTTTATGCATAGTGCTGTCTTTTGGTGAGAAGCACACCAGCACACAGACAATGGTACCAAATGACACACTACAGTTTCAGGCATTCAGCGCATTGTCTGAGTATCTGTCGAACTCCACAACGTGATGGACAAGAACCACTCAGATGATCAAATAAATACCTTCAGGCTAGTTTCCTCTAATGACAAGCTGTTACTAATGTTAACTATGGCTTCTTCCTTTCTGTGCAAGGCTGCTGTGTGCAAAGCAGTAACAGCATAAAGAACATGTCCACAGGCGCCCTATGTCAGCCAGCTGACCTACTTTATTCTCTGTAAGGTCTTGCAGCTCCCTCAAGATCCCCTCCACAACAAAGACACCATTTTGTCTTCATTAAAATCCAGAAAATGTCATTGCATAGAGTTCGCCTGCAAATGATATTAGCATTGTTTACAGTGTGTTTACCGCCAAATCAGTTACAGGAATAAACAAATGGCTTGCGATGAAATAAGCTTCAGCTAATGATTATCGCCGTCTCAGAAGCGGCAGTAATGCCGTGATCGGGATTACCTGCACGTGTAATTGGAATAGTCTGCTAGCAACAGCGAGGGTGAGCCCTGTGAGATGTTTCCACTGGCACTCTGTGTCCCTCTGTTGGTCCCCGTCCCAATTAACATTCAAACCACGCAGCTGCGGCTTTTAATCATTAATACTTTTCAAATTAAATACAATTACGAACCGTGATCAATGATGGGAGTTTTAATTACTGTTAATAACTGACCATCTGCCTGGTGGGCAAGGGCTAAGAAAGAGGCAACAAGATGCACCCCGAACAGCGCACCCCAAATGTTAATCAGAGCCATGAAATGTGGGGGTTAATTAAGAAGTCTTATTAACACGGCCCACCCACGCCATGGGGCTAGACGAAGAACAAAGGTGAGATGCTGGGGAACCGTCGGGTATGTTTCATTTATCCCAGATGTAAAAATACATAAAGAAACGAAACCAATACTGTTTGCATTTCGGTTAAAGTGTCACGTATCACTGTCCTGCGAAAAAATTAAAATAAAAACAAACAAAAAAATACCATAACCTCTCCTGCTCTGACAACATTGCTAGTCACTGTCTCTGCACTCTAACCTCTCTGAAGGCTGTTGTCATTTTTTGTGTGAAGTTAGCATTTTCTTTGTGTCCCACTTCTGTCGGAGGAAATTTTAAAGCATGTATATGCGCTCAACTGAAAGCTGTGCAGGGCCATCCTGCTAGGCCTCTGCAGGTCTGTGTTTGGGTACAGCACAGAAAAAGTGAAAGTACGATCGTTTATAATAATTGAGTAAGTTAAATGATGTTTTTCATGTAACACCGAACAGACAGCTTGGTGTCGATGTCAGGGATCTCGTTCGGCCCGAGCTATCAGCAACAATGCAGACCGGAACTGTGAAGTGAAATATAATAATTTCCTTTGCTTGGGCATTAAAGGTCATTGTACACCAGAAAGGGAATGCCAACATCTCTTTATCCTTCTGCCTTCATCAAGGCCACTCACTAAGTGGGAGACTGCTCAACTAAGTTGGTAGCTGTGTGCAATAATTACCTTGTCTAAACACTACAGTAACAACCATAACAACCATCTGCACAAACACTTTGGACCAGTTCACAAGGCCATAGCTGAGGGAGTCATAATGATGTTGTTTACTTCAAATTCTTTCTCTGCCTGTTGCTCATTTATGTTTCTTTCCCAGCCTTTCATGTATGCACAGTCATTCCCTTTACATTCTTCCCCTTTTTTAATTTCAAAAATTCAAGTGGAAGACGGCGGCGGCGGCTCCGTCAGGATAGCAGGGGGGCTGAAGCAGCAGGGGATATGCCAGAGGGTACGCCGCTGAAACATGCCTTAACGACTAAGGCCAGATTGGGCTCCGGGGGGGAGAGAAAGGAGATGGCTGCTCTTTGAAAAGCCTCCATAGTGTCTGGAGATGTGGTCCTCATGGCTAGGGAGCTTGTTATCCATGGAAAAAAAAAAAAAGCACAACTCGGATGGGGCCACGTGTCTTTTTTCTTAACCCACACACTTCTGCCTGAATGGGCTCTCTTCATCTTTTATTGTCACTTATACTGGAAAAATGGGAATGCATTCACATTAAGATAAAGTTGCCATTCATTAATTCATCTTTTTTTGTAGCGCCTTTCTAAACTTTCCTACAGCATAAAGGAAACGAACTACTCTTTAAGTCTTAAAACACCTAATTAATCACTTTGTTGAAATGGAAGCACTTTTTTAATGAAACGACATGAATTTTTTGAATTTTGCTGCTGCTGCTGTAAGATCGTAGCAACTATTTATTTCAAACTGCTTTAATCCCACAGAGGTCTGCAGTACGATGAATCTGTGGAAACAAATGACAACGACGCTGGTAAACATTTTAAAGTCTGAGCGACTACCACTGCCAAGTTATGCAAACTTGCCACACAAGTGTATTCAAATATGCTAGGAAAATGGTTTGGTGATGATGATGCTGATGAGGATAATAAATTCTCGAGTGAATATGCAAGCCCTGACATTTAGCAGCGGTGCAAAATTATCTTGAGCTTACATATTTAGGATATTGTTTTTTTCCCCCCACCCAGTTTCATTGTTCTGCACAAAAGACTGACGATGAATGACGACGACGATCGTACGATAATGCCGACCTGGCACAAATGATTGCGTCCATCAGCGTCAGCAATTTTTGACAATTCCTTCATACATAATTGTCTTTGTGTCCATCAAACAAATGGCTGCAGTAGAGTGAGGAATCTAGGACACCTATTTATGAAACCCACTGTGTGAATCCTCTCCTGTGCACACAAGCATTCATCCCTTTGCCACTTTCACATTGAAATATGGTTTTGGAGACAAATGCACATACCTGGAGGTCCCATTGATATGACACAGAAAATCACACATTGCTGAGGTGATATTTTTAGACCCCTGCTCCTCTGCAGGGCCAAACAGAGGGATCTCTGAGTGATTGCCCATCTAAATAATGCAAAGTGTGTTCTCCTGCAGACCCAAGAGGCTCCAGATGCAAAATGAATTGGATGACAGGGAACAGCTGATGAGATGCCATCCCACAAAAGTCTTTCCATGTTTCCTTTTTCCACATTGTGTCTTAGCGGCCTCAGTTGGTCTGCGCTTTCCACAGATATAGACCGGCTGAGAAGACACAGCTATTAACTATATAGCCAGCAGTCAGCACGCGCAACTAACAGCCATCGGTTTTGTATTTTTTATACTGAATGAAAAGCCTTTCTTCCTTCTCTGGATAGGAAAAAAGTAAAACCTCTTCACAAGAAAAGAAATTGTTATCAGAAATGCGCACACAGTATTTCAAATATTTTTAATTAATTGACACAGCAAATTAGATTCTCGTTTAGAACACAACTATTTGAAAAAGTTTTGTTTATTATCCACGTGAGAGAGGAAAACATAAGGGAAAACAAGTTAGGGCTTTGAAAACGAGGATTAAAAAGCTTTATCAAAGCAGGAGGTAAACAGGCTGGAGATTGGTAACACTGCCAGTAAAATTAAAAAGCAGCTCTCTGAATCCAAATCCTCATTTGTCTGAATAATGACAAGATCCTGACTGTAGCTGTTGCATGAATCACAGAGCAAAATTTCCATTTGCGATTAAGAGGAGGATATTATGCATGCTTCAGATTTCTAAATATCTTTCGAAGGACATGAGATTATGGAGATGCAACAAAGTGTTTCAGGATGCAGCTCCTATCAAGCAGATCCTCTTATCGAAACGCACCGGTGTTTGACTGCTCTAATGCACAAAGCCATTAAATTTAAACTATCACAGGGATCAATGCAAAAATGAACGGAATAATTGTTGATTCTATCATTTACACGGGAATCTGAAGTGCACACCATCTGCATGCACAGTGCAAATGGACTTGATGGACACAAAAGATCTGGCTGACTGACTTTGCACTTTTTAATCACACCACAAAGTGGATTCTTTTCCTGTGATCCATATATATACAGAGAGAGCGATATAGTGAAGTACAAAGAAGATTTAGTTTCAGGACGAGCCTATGTTGAGAGCCATCAGAGTGCCACTCTGAAATAAGCTTCGAGCTGACAGCAGTTAATGAATCTTTAATGTTTCTGCTTAGTTGTCAGAGAAAAAGAAAATGGCTTCACTCGTACTCATGATGCTAAAGCAGTAATACAGACTGCTTCTCTCCAACAACGGTGCCAGAAATGGTGCCCAAGGTAGCCATCTTGTTCTCTTCACTCTGAGCTCTCAAGCTACCAACCGCAGACTAGCCTAAAACCACTGCAGACACAGAGAACACATAATGAATATGCCTTCTGGCTGAACTGGTGTCTCCTGCTGCTCATGTCCTTATTAATAATTACCTGATGACAGGGCTGTGAAGAAAATGAAAGTTCGCTGGATAGAATTCCAGTTTAAATAGCTCTAAGTTAAATAAATCAAAATAAGAAACTAGTTTCTTGGCATAAGCTCCATTAGCATTTACATGATTTCACAGGTCACAGGCAAGATAAACAAGGAGGTAGGAGTAAGCTGTAACACTATCTAGACTACAGATTGCCTGCTTTCAAGAAAAATGCAGCTCAAAAGAAAAACCTGAACGTTCTCATGATATTTTCCTCACGGGAGCAGGGTCTGCAGGAGGAACGCTTCAATGGGGGCCGAGGGAAAGATTAAGTTCGGCCATGAGGGGAAGTGGAGTGAGACTCTGTCTCCGAGCTGCCACAAACAATGTACTTTGACATGACAGAACGGATGCTATGCTCACCTAACCTGGGTCCCCCTTTACATCCACACAAACACTGGGCTGTCGGGAAATTTAGTATCTAAAAACAAACCGTCACATCATCACCGGCTGACAAACCTATCGCATTTCTAAACTATGCATATGATTAGATAAACACCCTTTAAAGGGCTTCATGCCGCTTGAACCACATGCATGAATCCAGCAGAGACAAAACACATTCTTCTGTTTTGCATATAATGGACATTTTGAAAAGCAAGTAAATGTGCTCAAGTGAAAAATGTCACTCACAATTACTTATTGCTGCCCCGTTTCATCTCATACAGAATATCTGGCATGCAGAAAGGCAGCCTGTTAGGCTCTCTATCTGGAAAGAGCCTCTTTATGTTAAACTGATAGCATCAGTAGGGCTATAACGCTATTTATTCCCCCCTAATTCTTAGCAGGCAGTATAAATGATAGCAGGTATGAATCTAGCCACGATAGACGCAAAGTAAAGTTGAACAAATTCAAAAAGGATAAAAGAAAGGTGAGAGTGTGGAAAAGCAAATCTCTTCTGATTAACTGGAGGCATGGTTTAGATTGTCCTTTATAGCTGGGATTAACGCGTTGGTTGAGGTATTTGTTTTACACTCATTAGTAAAGTATAAAGATTGATCGCATCAGCACAGAGGCTGCTGACAAAAACCTGAAATTGTCATGTTGTGATTACTGTTTGCTGCAATTATTGAAAACACGGGAGCTGAATTTAACGAATCAAAATCCACCTGAAATTAGAGACTCGTTTTCATATCTCGCTGGCAGTTTGTCAGAGTTATTTTGCTAAAGGGTTACAATTTACTTGTTTTTTGATTAAAGTGTTGTTTGCAAACAATAGATGTTCATTTAATTATTTCACTTGCTGTTAAAACTTTTAAAACTGTTGGCATTTCAGTCAACTCAAATATATACTGCAGAGGTGTGGACTCGAGTCACATGACTTGGACTCGAGTCAGACTCGAGTCATTAATTTTATGACTTTAGACTTGACTTGAAAAAATGTTCTAAGACTTGTGACTTGACTTGGACTTTTACACCAATGACTTGGGACTTGAATTGGACTTGAACCGGTTTACTTGAAAAGACTTGATATTTTACCCCAAATATAAAATTTAACATGCATATTATATAGAGATTGAAAATGTGACGTCATTCACGGGTAGAACCGCAAAGGATTCTGGGAACTCGTGGCAAGCGGTACTAGCGCACGCAGGCTTTCAATTAAAATCAGTTATACAGCGATAAAAAGAAACACAAAAATGTCAAGAAGCTGTTGTATTATTAACTGCAATAGCCGGTCGCATGACAGCCACGGGAAGCCGACGGGTAAAGAAATCGGTTGTTATCGGATTACGTCGTTGAAGAGAAATTGTTCGAGCCATGTTTCCGAAGTAACAAAGACGCGACTGGATTGCAGCCATTCAAAGACCAAATATAACGTCCCAGAACACTCCAGCTCACAGGTTAGTCTGCTCCAAGCATTTACACGAAGGTCAGTCTGCTGTTGTAGTTAATGCGTCATTTTTCTTAACATAATTGGTGATATAGGTTACAAGCAAGAACAGAAATTGTCGCGCTATGCTCCTTTGTTTATTGTGCATAAATAGTGAATTGTCCTGACACAATATTGCGTTTCGCTTCTGTTATTATGGTACACTGACAAAAACATATACTTTTATTCACAGGATAAAACAGGTTTTTTGTATCACTAATTGTCCAGTACGATTACAGCATACAATATTATTGTCACTGCTACATTTCTGTGATGCTACCAGAAATTATTTCCACTACTAATTAATTACCGTTGAGCTCAAAGGTTATATTAATAAACGGTTAACGAATGTGTATTTATGACGACAATTTGTGAGACTGGTAAACTTATGATACGTACGATGGTCTTTCGTTCTACACGGTGCATTTCAAGGTCCTGTACCCATCCGTCGGTAAACTGTACCTGGGCTTGTTGCAGTGACCTGAAGTTACTAAACTTCATGAGTGTATGCGCTCACTCCAAGAACCGTATGATTATAAATATGCATATAAATATGCTAAGATGAGATAGCTGACTTCATCTAACTAGCAAATGTTGTCCAGGCTACGTTGGTGATACAGTTTTTTTTAATATGTATGATATTTTTGTCATGCGATTTTAAAGCTGGTCCTACAACCGCATCCAAGAATAACATGCAGCGTATCTCAGAACTGTCGGTGAAAATTATTCTTGGAGCTAGGTTTAATTGAGCTGCATTTTATAGAGGTGCAATTTCACAATTTGTGTATATTTTCTAAGTTCACTATTTTGTCATGTGTTGAGAAAAACACAGATTTTAAAATTACATGGTCTAATATTTACATTTAGCATAACTGCAACATTATTTTTTCGTTTTTTTTTTTAAAAGACTCGAAAGGACTTGAAATTCAAAGTTTCAGACTTGTGACTTGACTCGGACTTTTACACCAGTGACTTGAGACTCGACTCTGACTTGCCTGACATTACTTGAGACTTGACTTGAGACTTGCAAAACAATGACTTGGTCCCACCTCTGATATACTGTAGCTGACATGCCAATTACGTATTAATAAATTATCTTCATTAATACTACCGGATGATGTGTAATATATCCAACTTTTGTGTGCAACCACTGCAAATCTGTAACGTCTTATTACTTTTTTATCAATACTGTAATAGCGCTGCATCAATTGCTATGATGCAAGCAAAAAATATAATTATGAAAAAAAGCATTTAGAGCTGATTTGTAGAGAAGTGAAGCTGTTCTAGGGTTTTGTCTGAATGACCAGAGCGTAAGCAGGATAATCCATTCCAAGGCATGTGTTTACGGATTAAATAATGCTGTATTGTGCATTAAATGGATCTTGTTGCATTTATTCTTCTTTCTTTAGCCAGCAATGCAGAACCAGCATTGTACATCGTAGCCTGGCTCACAATCAACGATATAAAAAAAAAGAAAAGAGAAATAAATAGCAACAAAGTCTGAGCTTTACCTACATGTGAGTAAAAACAGAAAACGTCAAAGAGAAGTTTTGTGTGTGTTATGTCTACGGTACAGCGTGCTTCGTCCTGTTAGGCAGGTGAACACAGCATGCTAATGCCCTGGGGAAAACAGAGAGGGACACATGTGTTTGTGAATGGAAAAGTCAATATCTGGGAGCCAGGGTGTAAAACAACACAACTGCGTGTGGTTATGGGCATGCTTACAATGGAGAGGCATGAAAGATGAAGCACAAAGTAATTAAAATTCTGTAGAAATATAAATATCAAAAGCAGAGCTGTCAGAACAGACTCGGCCTGCCTACAGAGGGGGAAAAAAAGTAAGGTCACACTGGCAATGGTAGACAACCCTGGTAGAGCTTCACATTTGGACATGTGGAAAAGGAAACACTGTTTGTGTGTGTGTGTCCTTTTGTGTGGAGGGAGGAGTGCTTTGTGCTGTCAAAACTGTGGAAGCCAGGGATAGAGGAAAAAGAACAGCATATAAGTACTGCCAGCAGATAATGTCACTCAGTCTTTGTATTTACGGGTGTTTCAGTTCTGACTAAAATATATGAATATAGTGAATAAAAGTGCTGCAGTGAAAGAATACGGCGAGTCAGTGCCTGTCCATTATGTGTCCTTTCTGTAAAAATCAGCCACTCGTGTCAGTGAAAACCCACTGTGCATTAGATATGTGTTTATTAAATAAAACTTACATTTTGGGTCGAAAAACTCTAAACAGACAGCATACAAAACCTGAACATCTAAAGAGATGTTAGCCACATTACTGTAAGGAAAGATAATAGTGAGGATAGAGGCTTGTCTCACTTAGTTTTGAATCCTGCATCGAACAATTTCACTTTAAGGCCTGATTAATCCGCAATTCCAATCATTAGTCTTTCTTTGACTTAATAGGCCTGTTAACTAACAAACAAAATGCCAAATACATAAAATGGATTTTAAAAGTCTTGTATGTCAAAACCATCTGCTAGTGAGACAATTTATGAATTTAATTTCAATTGGACACAGTCTGTGCGCTACCAAATTGAGGCGGTTAAAAAATGACACGGAAAGCCCGAAGCGGGTGGATTTCAGGAAAAACGCTCATCCATCAGTGACTCGGTAAATAGAGAAGCTAAAGATCCACTAAACTGAACAGACATAATAGTTAATAATCAAAGGTTAAATCTACTGGGATAGTGTGAAACAAAGGAGAGGAGCATCGTTTATTGCTTTCAGTGTAGCTGCTCTATAAAAAAACTACTTAAAGTCAGATCAACTAAGGTTCACAGTTAAAAGAAGCTGTTAATACATGACGCCAAACGATACTTCAAAGTAAAGATGTCTCGCATCGATTATGAGGTTTCTTTAAATGCATTTAACTCGTGCCAGAAACTGCGAGTGCGATGCACAGCATACATCAGAAAAGATTGAAATATATATATACGACGCACATAACAGCATAACTTGGCACGCAGCTGTTGTACGATACAATACAATGCTTTTTCACGAGCCTCTTGTGGACCACAGCGACTACAGAAACAGGCAAAGCGCAGCATTTATGCATGAGGCAGCCCGCTGTGGAGTATACGCATGTGCCTCCCATTTATTAAAAATGTTCTTTTTACATGAGGGCGAGCACCAGAGTATCATGCGACGCACCGGGGTGCCAAATGAAAAAGCAATAGTGCAGGTGGTACCATAAATGCAACTTTCCATGTATTTAACCATAAGGGTTGCTCACAGAGAGGATTCCCATCACCTAAATAAAACAGAAAACGAGGGCTGAGAACGTAATTGAGCTGCCATGTATGCTTATCGTCACTGTCAAAACACATGCAGGTGCCCCAAGTACCAAAGAGATGGCCATTTCTTTCCTTCTTTATGAAAATTAATCGTTTCACAGCCATAGTAAATGACATGCCACATTTGTTTATGGGCTTGGAGCGAATTGATAGTGAAGAAAACAGGTATAGGGAGGGGGAGTGAAGCTACTGACCCCTGCTAGTTGCACAGTGCATTTGCATTCATTAGCTCAATCAGGGAGCCTTCCTAACTCTCTCCATCATAAATGATAGATGACTGAGGAGGCTGAATAGCCACTGAGATCACTGAGACACAGAATAGATATATTTTACTGATATAAATTATTCATGTGACTTTCGTGCTGGAAAAAAAACAACATCTGATTGGTTCTTGAGGAGTAGCTGGGATAAAGATTATGCAAATGTTGATCACCCATAATTAAGCATAATTGCATTGCATATGTTTGTGAAGCTCTTAACAGTCATTACTTCCCCTCAAAATTTGTTCTAGCACACAAGAGGGGTGACTCATTCACAGGCACCTGTTCGAGGGACACGAGAGAGAGAGGCGCACAAATGCCGAGGATGACATCTTTGTCCAGGTCTTTCCTGGAAGCAGCAGGAAAGACCAGGTTCAGCTTGGAGAAGAAGTTTAAAAAAGAGTACAGCCGAGAGGATATGAAGTGTTTCTGTGCAGTTTTTTTTTTTTTGTGAAAACAATGGAGATCATAAATGATTCAAAAGGGTGTAATTGGTGCTCTTTGATGGGCTGCTGTGGTTGCTCGGTCTTTTTCCATCAACTGCCACCCGCCTGCCCAAGGCTCTCTGACAGAAGCAGGCTCCAGTCAGGACAGGCGCAACAGTGTGACAGCAACTCAATTACTACGATACCAGTCATAATCAACGATGCTGCAGGGAACATCGGCATCTGTTCGGCGCAGGAGCACAAGGCGTTGCCATGAATGGAGAAAATTCCACACAGGTTCAACCAATTAAATTGAATGCTTAAGCTATTTGGCTCATTCAGGGGCATTTAAGAGGGAAAGGCTGCAGACAGCTGACTGACATTATAAAATACAAATATTCGTTTAAAAGAAAAAATGACACTAAGGGTTATTTATCTGCTCACCTGCCAGACAAGTGTGCCTGTTCAGAAACACCAAAACAGTGATAGGACCGGTGTGTTACTTACTTCAGCCCCACTGCCACACTTACAGTGTAATCAATAGTCTTAATATAGAACTCAACAATGACACTAAGCCTGGGCTGCTGAATCCCACAGCACAAAGGGAGAAACATCGCCCGAGGTGGCGAAACACTGAATAAAAACACAGCACCCAATCAATCTCTGTGCTTCCAAAATCAGATGTGTCCGACTATCCCGGCCGGACTAATTCTTGCACATGAGCCAAAGAATGAGATAAGAGCCAACAAGGTCACGTATTTAACATTTAGCAAAGTTGGAAACTTTAAGAAAAACGATAACACAAGCTTCATTTAGTTCGTTCTAACATACAAAAGGAGGGAAAAAAATTTCAAATAATCGAATTTTCCACACAATGGAACATTTCTCCTATTGAAAATGCTAATAAGACGTTCTTTGAAGTGCCCTTATTTGCATTACAAACATTTTACCCAGAACTCTCGGAAAAAGAGAGTGGAAGCATGAGAAAAACTCAGCATTCAGTTCTACATCTATCAGAAATGTTCAGCAGTCTCAAGCAGTGCACCCGCCCCAGTACTGCAATGCAAGATACCTGCCACAAAAACATTGCATTACAGTAAAACGCAACAGCTCCATTCAGTCACACACTTAAATGCTGGTTCTCATCGGGAAAACTTGTAGAGTTACAAAGAACAGAGCAATCCCAACAGAGCAACCATACATATAAAAAAAAAATCCTTGTTCGGTATCTACAGTATAAGAAGTCTCAAGCTCAAGCTGCCTAACTAGGCTATCTACAAGCCCGAGGAGGTTTACGATTTTATCATTACGGTTATACTGGATACATTTGATATAGCACGTCTACTGTGATGTGGCAGAGTTCTTGCTGTGAGAATCATATGAGATGCTCCACTAGATCTGTGATGAAAACATTCACACGTTCATTCTCTGATCCTCCGAATAGACGCCTGACAATCAAAGCTCCTGGAAACAAATTTATGCACATGGGCTCTTTTTACTAACTTTTGATCGCTGCAAACTCATGATTAAGATGGCAAAAATAAACCAAAAAGTAGAAAAGGACAAAACAATGGCATTTGATTGCATGCAAACAAATTATAACATGTCTAATCGAGGGGGAAAAGGAGGTCATGCAGGATGACATTTGCAGCCCAATTGCCTGCTCAGATAAATGATGGACCAAAACGCATGGAAAATTAGAGTAGCAGTGCAATCAATGTTTTTTATAACACTGTGTGGATTTTTGCAACAGCGTGTTCGCTAAGGGGGTGCGGCACATTCAAAGCATAATGACTCATCTGTGCCAAAATATGCAAACATTAATATGCAGGCTCGCTTTTTGATACTTTTTCCAACATCAGTCCTTTTGTAGCACAGATAAGTACGTATTTACAATGGTGCATCTGCCTTGTTGAAAGGGGAAAACAGACTTGCAATGTTATGTCCGTATGAAAGTGTATCCAGCTATGAAGCTGAAAAATGATCTGTCTGGAGAGGCACGCAATCAGAGATGAAGACATAACATGCTTAAGGTAGTGCGGAGAGGTCAACTCTGACCACCTGTCACAGCTAGGCAAGCAGCTAATGACTGTTCATGGTAATTCAAGTCATCTATCAGCAAAAGCGTTAACATCATAATCAGTGACAATAAACAAACTGGGATGTGGCGCTAAAAAGAATACTTACGGAACAATGTAATAAAGATTTGCTTGCAAGCAGTCAAATAATATGAGCGCTGTAGGCTCCACAGTGACAGGAGCTGTCAGATCACTGTGACAAAGGAGCACACTTAAATCTCACAGAAGCACACTCGTATTTTTTGGAGACACGTTCAGATGAGTCGCACTTGTTTGGATGCCTTTTTTTTTTAAAGGCTTTTTCTAAAGTGCTAGTACTGAGGACTTTCTCATGCATTGATAATCCAATGGCCCTTCAATGATTCAGAGAGCAGTGTGGTGAGAGGCAGCCAAGAGCTCAAGTTCTTTGGGCCTTTTAAAAATTTCAGTAAACTAAAGCAGGATTTGGAGCAGCAGGGCCTTTGCAGACACTCGCAATCACAATTCACCTCGTCAAGCCGATCGCTCCAAAAGAGCCGCAGTTTCCAGAGTCACTCAACTTACCCATAAGTGCGCGAGACACGGACCTCTGCCTGGAATCTTTGAGTTTACCAACCGCTGAGCCTGTCTGCGTGCATAGTATCAGGCATGTACGCAGTACAAGGGAAAGTTTTTGGCACAAAGATGGTTACATAATATATTTCATAAGACGAAAATCAAAAGATAATTTAATAAATCATGATCCACAGTGCTTTCTGACAGCCAGAGACATCCAATGTGGTTCGTCTTTTGATCATCCTGTCAACTCTTTCAAAGTTGCTGTGCGTGAGTGATATACTAAATGACTGCAGTGGACATTTTCAAGGTTCAAATATTGTTTTTTTGCATTGCTTAATTTAGTGCCAAATAGTGCCTTTGAAAAACAACAACAACAACAAAAAAGACTGGCACTGATTAAAGGACTCCTGATAGATGCACCATAATCAACTAACTCTCTTATGAGATTGCCTGTTTTTCTAAACGGGGTCAGTTACATACAGTTCCAAGTGCCAAGGCTCTTCTTGTAATCTAATTGAGCTGCAATAGTTTGAGAGTATTTTCCATTCTTTTAAGCAGGACAGTACTGGCACACACTATCCTTCACAGAGAAGCCACCCGCATTTCTAGTGAAGTAAGATACAAAAAAAGGAAAACTGATCAAAAATATTCCATTGTAGGGCATCTTGTATTCCACCGCTAAAATAATGGAAACAGAGGACCAATTAATCAGGCACTTGTTTACCATTCTCAAGGCTCTCTGTGTTCATTAGTCTGCCGAAGCTGCGCTCTATGGGGCCGGAGACATCCGCAGGAGAGGAGATCCATCTACATGCCGTGGGTGACATCCAGAGATTTACGAGGCAGAGCGTGCCACACGCCACATTTCCCATCCCCATAAGACAATAAACGCTTCATTATGATTTCAAATTGCTCCTTTTGTTTCTGGTAACGAACGGCGTCGCTTTAAAGCAAACTGTGGTTCTGTAACACCCTCGCCGTCCAATCACCAAATACACGATCTTTAAATATGATGGAGGGATGTATATTCATGTGA
This sequence comes from Mchenga conophoros, assembly GCF_057382185.1. Classification (NCBI taxonomy): domain Eukaryota; kingdom Metazoa; phylum Chordata; class Actinopteri; order Cichliformes; family Cichlidae; genus Mchenga; species Mchenga conophoros. The sequence goes on from NC_140538.1 coordinate 22,723,546, forward strand.
AATGTCTCATTAAGGAGCTGTAAGGAAAATCCAGCAGAGCAAAGAAAATCCACGATTTATACGACGGAGTAGCTAAACAATTAGTATTTCCGCTGTGATTCGTGGTATTATTTATGCTTTGTACACTTATCAGAATAACATGTGAACCATAATACTTTTTCAAACCTTGCCAGCTAATAAAAAGAACATGTATAAGCTGACCAACATGTAGATAAAAAACATCCAATCTTTAGAAATCTAAACAATCGCATGTAATAAAAAAAAAAAAAGAGCGCTGTGAATCGTGCAGGGCATAAATGGATGTTCCTTTTCTTGACAACAGAAGAGAAAATGCTCCTTTCTTGTCAGCAGGCCAGCTGCATTGATGATCATTTTCCACAGCCCATTTCCCCACTTAGTCATCTGAGCAGCACAAAGGAGCAGCAGAAGGTGTGAATTATCAGAGAGAAGTAAAGAAGTGCAGTGAGACAGGGACAGCCAAAACTGCTACCTCACGCTTAGGTAAGGCTCCCTGTTTATCTTGCAGAGCAGGACATTTTCCTCTGACTAAATAGAGCTCAGTGTGGGCTAAAGTCTGTGTGTGAATAATGAATACTTCAGGTTGGAGGTGAGTGGGATCAGTTCCTAGTATGCAGGGGGAGATTAGCCACTGGTGGCCCCTGACAGATGGAGGCCTTACAGCCCGATGCAACACAGACCCAAGAGAATATCAGGTGTCACCTCATTACACACTTCACAGACTTTTTCAACTTCCAATGTTACCTCCTCTGATTGGAAAGCACGCTCAAAACAACGTCGAAACACTGCTCTTGAAGAATATAAAATCATCACTTTTTGATTTTACTTTTTTGCCGTGCATTACCGTTTGGTTGGGAATGCTTTCATCGATCATTTTTTCATCAGTTTTCTTTGATAATTTTTTATAGCTTAGTTCTGTCTACAGTAAGCCTGGAAAAAAACAGAGCCTTCATCACTCCCACCTTTCCCTGGCCCTATGAAAAACAGCTCTGCTTTATTTTCACAGGGTTGCGTTGCATACACAATCAGTTTGAAGGGCTCGCTTTTTCTGCTGTTAAGTTGGTTGCCTTTTCTACTAAAAACAGTGGGTGGAATTGTCTAATTTAAAAGGGGACTAATTTACTCAATGCAATGAATGAACGAGGTGAAAAAGATTTTATTTAGAGGGTAAACAGATTCTTTTTCTCTTTTCATCAGACTCAACTCAAGTCTAATGGGCAATTGGACCAATGGTGAGAGAAAGCTTTGTATTTTCAGCCTTACAAAAAGCAGCATGGTGATTTCTGCTTGGATTGGTATTTCATCAAATATACACCAGTTAAGTAGATATTTAAAAGGGCAGTAATGAGCTTGTAAACTGCTTTGAATGCAATATCCTCCTCCTCGTGTACTGTGGGCTCAGGCTTGAATTGCTATTGCCTGGTGACCCAGAAAAGAAAGATCAAATATAACAGATCAAATATAACAGGATTGGATGTAATGTCCCTTTATTACAAAAAGGAAATTGATTATTTTGAATTATAAAATATAATTTGAGCAATCCATGTGTCAGTGAAATTATTAAAACTTGACAACATGTTTATTACGATTATGTGATGCGGTACTGTGCAAAGGTCCTGAACCAGCCCTCATTTCTTCATATTTTGCTTTTAAAGAGCCAATGACATCATGCATTTTTCAATCAATAGAACTGGAGGCTTTCTGAAGGTTTGTCAAAGTTTCATTTTGGACACTGGATACATTTTTCACCCATTTTCAGTCCCATCCTTGTACAGTCCCATTTTCAGAGAAATGTGTTGTTTGATAAGCCACTCAACAGTGAAATCTGAGCCATAAGAGCTATCAACCAAAAACTTGACATAACTCATGGTGTGCAGTGAGTCCTTAAAAAAAACTGAGGAAATGGGCAAGGGGAGGACGAAATAAGAAGTGACGGTGCTTAGTCCTCGAATATACTGGTTTCTGTCAGTACCAGCCCTGTCAGTACCCCTCACCCTCCTAGTAGATACAACTATGGTTCAATTTGATAATCCGAGGTGACTATGCCGCCTGGTGGGGTGACAAAAATACCCCATCAGCCTTTTAGACCTGAGCCCTGACACAGGACCTGAGCGATGCACCTGGCGCTTCTGGTGATCCATCTACTGTTCACCGAAGCCTCATCAGAAATGGTCTCAGTGGAAAGGTGGCTGTCAAGGAGGGAAGGGAAATGGGAAGAAAAGGCTGAGGTATGCCAAATTACACAAGAACTGGACTCTTATGGAGTGATGACTCCAAATCTGAACATTTTGGTTCAAATTGTTGTCAGTATGGACAGAGTGAGAGCTCTGCCATGGATCGGGGCTACACGTCAGCCAGTGGTGTTGGAGATCTTGTCAAAATTGGTGGAATTGAGAACACAGAAAAAATATATATTTTGATCCACCTTCTAATACCACCTGGAAAGCATCTGAATGGCTTCAATTTTTAGCATGACAATAATCCCCAAAACACTGATAATACAGTAAAACCCAACAGTGCAAAAAAAAAAAAAAAAATTCTAAGTCCACTTGGAAAATCTGATTATTAAAATACTTTTTTATCTGATCTACAATGACGAGTTCACTCGATAACCAAACAACAATCAACAAACATTCTAGCTGCTAAGCTGTGCAGTAACGTAGTGCACATTTTATACTCGGGCATCAGTTGAACTGAGATTTTGTTCCATGTAAATTTAAGAAATAAAAATACCCGGTAAGATTTTAAATTTTTATGTTGAATTTAAAAAGAAAAACTAAACTGGTAACAGAGCAATTATGTGTCACTTTGACTTCTACATTCTTTGTTTCTTTTGGAGAGGGAACACAGCCAATGTGACACGCTGTGCCTATTAAACCAAGAGACTGGAAGTGAAAATTACCTCGCCTTAGCTGAAAAACATCTCCCGGTGAGACACCCTGGGGTACTCCAGCTAAACCGAAGGGGGTATTCTGCTTTTAGTTATCATCTTATCACTAAAATGGGACATAAGTGCAAATACGGTGCAGTAAGAGTCAAAAATGTCTAATCTGGAAAAAGACTGATATTATTCCTCTAAATGTAGTTTAGCACATGCATCAAAAACATGCAAAGATTAGCTAAACTCATTCATTTCCAAGCTCATACAAAGAAAAGGAAACGAAAGGATATCTCCACATAAACAGACACTCATATATTATATTTATTTTGGGTAATAGTTTGCACGCACACTGCCGTAATGCTTTGAAACTGTTTACTCTGTGTACTGAACCAATTCAATACAGCATCTATTAACTTGACTAGTGCATATTACTGTATATTTCAGGTTTCTTTAAAATGCTGGTAGGTTTACATTCAGCCATGGGAAGACAATGCTGGTGTAAAGTCATTTTTGCAGCACTAACTTCTTGCAACATAAACGCACAGCCAAGAATAACTGGAAGAGGCTTAAAATAACACATAGTGCATCATGTGTGGTTACAAATGATAATAATATGGTGGTGTATACTTAATATCTGATACTAATAAATATCCATGTATTACTTGGAAGGAAAACAGGGAATGGAGACAAAAAAAATCAGCAAAGTCAGCACACCTCAAAACATCAGTGAGATTAATTTAATATAATATGAATAATAAATAATGCCCTCATGCGGATAAGTGATCACATAAATTAAACTGACAGGCCAAAAAAGATCGAATGAATGAAAGGTCAGCATTTAAAAGAAAATGTGCAAAGAATCTACTTGGTCTTTGCTGCTGGTCTTTTCAAGTCCAGTGGGAACCACTCCCTTCAATATGGTATCAGGGCACCAATAGCACTTAAGCCTCTCTGTTAATATCAACTTTTCTAGTGGGAAGTGAAACAACTCCAGTCAGTTAGTTGACAAAATAAGCTGCAGGATGTGCTGTTGGGTGTTTAGTGTCTTTAAGGGATTAGCTCAGTAGTTTGGGATACAAAACCTAAAATGCTATAAGTATTCTGCATCTACAGTAAATGTGACAGTACACAGAGTCATGTTATACAACTCATTTAAGAAAGCGAATGAAATCATTAACAGAATAGGGAAAACTGCGTCCACGACCAGGCATTTCAGTTCTCTCTCTGGGCCCGCTGATGAACTGTAAGTGACCTCAAAACACTCCCACAGATCGGCAGAAAACAATATGGCTTTTATGTTTACCTGCTTGTCTTTTTTTCTGCTGTGTCAATCAGTGCTCTACCACCAGAGGCTTGACTGACAAAGGCCCTGCAGGGTGGAGGGGAGATGTGGGCTGGGCTGGGCTGAGCGATGGATGCCCTATCCATCATGGCGGCCCTTGCTGGTGGGCTAAGGAGCCGACGTGTGGTGGTGAGAGAGAGGTGGTCAGTAAGGAGTCAGCAGTCTTTGACTACTCCAGATCCATCATTTAGACAACAGCAGCCCAGAATCTGTCTGCGTGGTGACAGCAAGCAGAATGGCTTCTTCCACTCTGTGCAAAGAGCAATGTGCTGACCGTAAGAAAAAGGCAGCAAAGGGGGCAGCAAGGATGTTTAGAGCAGTTAGGGGAATCATCTCTGTTAAATAGTTTTGGGAAGCGATCGTGTGCTGCCAGCTGGAAGATGAGGGTCACGTTTTAATTGTAATTTACAGAGAAAATGAAACTTTTTAGACAAATGTAGTGGGGCTAGTAAGGGTTAAGGGGGAAAAAATTCAATCTAGAGAAATGGAGAGACTAAAGTAATTTGAGAAAGGGAAGTAGAGGAAATATATGAGATCCACAGGAGATCCACAGGAATACTGCAAGAGAGTTCACAGTGGGTGTCAACCTCCTGTAGATCAGAAAAATGTGAGTCACAGGGGATATCAGCAGGGGCACAAGTGCTGATCTCATTCTATGACACATTACCTTGGTAAATAGAAAAAGTTTGTTGAGATCAGAAGAGAAACAGTGTTTCCGCAACACTGTTTAACATGTCGTCATTTTATTTCAAAATGACATGACTCAGTATGAATACTGTAATGTTGCCAAATAATTTCAAGAACACTGTGATCATAAAAGTCCAGAAAATGAGGTGAAAAAATTGAAATTTAAGTTTCTTCACATAGAAAAGATTTGAAAATATATGAAAAGACCTGTTCATAACTCAAAAAAGCTAGAAGTCATTCTCCTGCTTTTGCTTAAGACTCTGAAAACGCATATCTGTTCATCAACATGTCATTTTAATAAGAGGTTTTTAGAATTACTTCATGCCTTAAACTAACCAAAATGTAACTATATACATCTGTCACATTTAGTATGCACAGGTCAATGAATATGCAAACAGGTCTATGCTTCCACAGAGGGAGAACTGTATTGTCATATTGCTGAAGTATGTGTTTTATTAAGCAGAAAGAAAAAAATCAGGGGTCCCAGAACACAGTGAAGGCCCCGTTTTTGGCAGAACAGGTCATTCAATGCATAAAAAAGCATACTGGACAATGACTAGGTGCTAGTTGCTAACTTAACCATCTAAATGTTAATCCACAACCAAATAACCACAGCTAATTTTGTGGCTCTTATTTTATTAATGTGCAACAGTTTAAAGATGCTACTACACCACCACTCAATGACTGTTGCTGCAGCCCTGACAAACGGCTGCATCTCTCTCTCTCTGTCTGTATGAAGTAAAGTTGTAAACGAGGGAAGTAAATAGATGACGGCGTACCAGTGTTTCTGCAGCACTTTAATGTTTAAAAAGAAAAAAAGAGCGACTGTATGTTTGCTGTATAAGAATAAACGAGACTATAATGAATATGGTGACGTTCTGCAGGGGGGGTGGGGACAATAGCCTGGAAGAATGCAAGGCTACTGCTGATTGCGCTGCTAAGGATAGCCAAATTCTGCAAACTGATCCATTGTTATATGTGTTTTTGCAACATTATACACAATTCAGCAGTATTTAACGCCTTTTTAAATTCTTCATTCTGTATTCAGTTCAACAGAAGTTCAAACAAAATTCCTTTGCAACACAGATTTGGATGACCGTTAACTAACGTATGAACATAATTTATAGAAAAAAACCCAAAAGAACTGGGATTTGTAATAAACATTTATCATGTAGATGTTAATAACTGCAGTATGCGTGACGAAGTGTGCATAGCTTTACTTGGCCCACCTGGTAAGAAGGGGACAGAGTCCTTACAAACATATTTATATATGCTACAGTGATTATAATAAGATTATTGTTTGATTGTCTAGTAATGTGATTAATAGTGGTTTCAGTGGTGCTTACTCGATGAATTTATTTTTAGAAATTCTGAATTAATCAAAAATAAAGCTAACAGCAGAGACTATTCCAGGCTAGCACTTTATTCCTACAGTAATCCAAACCTGGGAATTACTAAAGTCAAACTGCACACTCTTCCATACTGCGTAGGAACCTTGTTAGCTGAGCAGTCTTTTTGGCTGTGGAGGTGAATATGTTAGCTTACATGCAGGGAATGCTAAACACACCAAGACTCTCAGGTCAATATGCAGAGAAGATCCATTAGGACATGAGCTAGTTAACCTCTGGCACTCCAGCCCTCGGCCCTAACCTCCTCTGGTAGAGAGCTTTTGATAACACTAGTTAGAACTCCACACACTGTTAAGGCAGAGAGCAGGAACGGTAAAAGTCACTGTAGCGGATGTGAGTTTTAAAGAAGCAACTGCATAAAGTATTTTGGTTCTTGTTAGCATCTCTCATCCATGAAAACTCAAACGAAGCCTTCTGCCACGATACTTCCAGATATAGAGACACAAATGATCTGTTGCTGAGATGGCTGCTTTGCTAAAAATGTCACCTATGTGAGCCCAACGCTGGAGTCTGACTCATTACGGCACGAGCTGCTTGCACAGACAGGTATTTTATAAGCAATCCTTTTTCTGCAAAAGAACAGAAACCACAGAGGATACAAACCTAATTGCATCACTGCAACATGACAAGAGGCGGATATAGAAGCCTGCAGCCATACAACTCATCAGAGGAGAAAAGGAGAGGAATAAAGGTAGAAATCATCTTTATGCAGTTGACGCAAGGGGATGGCATTCGAGAACAGGGATTACCTTGTGCTCTGTCATTTTGGAGCGATAGCAGATGAGATGTGCTTTCATTTTGCAGCGTAGAGAGCAAGCAAGGATTAGAAAAACCACCGCGATGCTGATTGTGTTTTGCAGACACAGATACAGGTTGGATACCGCACCCATTGACAAAACGAATCACAACCCCCCCCCCAAACACACCTGTTTCCCACACAGAAAAACATGGCTTGATTTCAGGTTCACAAATTCTGTGTAAACAATGCATGCTGTTTCTCACAAACACACACATGCGCGCACACGGCACAGCACATACAAAGTGCACTGAACCAAAGTAGAAAATACAGAAAGAAAAGGAAGCTTCACAACAAAACAGGGCGAGAGCGGTGTGAGGAAAAGTCGACAGGAAAATATCAGTCATGATGTCCTGTTTTATTTTCACACAGACTCAAACTGGCACTCACTGGAGCTGGGTGCATATGTGTTTGTTTGTTTTTTTAGGGGGGGAGGTTGTCTTATACCAGTGTAATGTGACTCACAGTAGTGGTCTAATCTAAATCGGCAGTTCCAGTCAAGCTACAGGTATTGCTAAAATTCAAATGTTCAATATCCTGATGACTCGACTACAAAAACCACGTTGCCGGTTTTCCAAATAATCTTCAAACATTCCCTAACAAAGCTTCAACCTAAAAAGGCACGGCCGCTCAGGGACTGTTTTTTAGACTTCTGAAGGCAAAAGAAAAGCGTAGTTGCCTTCTTACAGCTATTAACTGAGTCACGGTGAAGGAAGAGACACTGTATTAATCGCTTCTCATGAAACTGTTGAGAAAAATACTCGTTGTCTTCATTTTAAGACATTTTAACACATCACAGTGAGCGGCAGCTACAATGAACTTGTAGCAAAGGGTTTAAACTACATTCCATGTTAGCAGAAAATGCTAAAATGTCAAAGTTTCTATTTAAACTGGCAGATTATTCTTCACTAAAGTGTTTATAGACGCTGTATCATACTGCAAGATATTTTTAAAAAGTAAGAGAAGGTAATAAAATGATGATTTCGATTAGTTAAAAACACAAATGGTTACAAGAGAGAAACCTATTCTGGGTTTTTCCTTTAACAGAAGATTATCATGTGTCTGGGTTAGGGTGTCTATAAACTTCCAAATCACCAAGATTTTTAAGATCTTTATGGTGACTGATATAGATATTGACTTCAAAGTACAGTTTCTTTTCTGTGTGTTTATATACAGAAACTGCGTGATAGAGGCCGGCTGGTAAATCGACATGTTTTCACAAGGGTAAATCAAATGTAACGTCTGCATATTCATATGAATTATACATACGTTTTAACTGTCACCAGAGGGTTTAAGTTTTAAGAATTCGCAAGTTTTCATTTTCCTATCTGGCGAGCCTTTACCGCTCTGCACCATTAAGTGAGGGTGAAAGACAGTCAAGATAGCAGAGAGAGGGGAATCTTTCTGGGAATATGTCCAAAGAACCATGATCCAAATAAAAGGCTGCCAAATAAAGGTAGTCGTTCCTTTGAGGTATTGCCTTGCCTTTTCAGTCATTTGTGTCTTAATTTCTATATTCGCAGTTAAAACATGTGAGTCTGAGGGTTAAAGTTTCTGACCTTTGCTCTTTTAGTAAACATGTAGTTTCTGCTCAAAAGCCTATTTAGTAGTAATAAAGTAGTAATTAAGCTATTTAGGCTTAATGTTTATAGTTAGATCAACATCTACAAATAACAGAAGAATAATTGATAAGAAGAAGTAAATAGCTGACAGTAATATGATCAGAAAGGGGCCGTTGACATTCTGCCTTTTCTTACAAGTTCCTCCTTCCTGTTTCATTTCTAATGGTTTGAATTTGTTAGTAATTAAATATGTTTTCAAAAATGTAGAATAAAATCCAGATTGTGGGTAAAAACCCAACCGCCTGTGTCAAGGTGATAATGAAACCTGGCAGTGTCGGGTGCTTCGCTGCAAATGTAATAATTCCACAGACGTGCAAAAACCAACAAATCTCTCTCGTTTCGCGACACATGACAGTTACTTATATTTGTCTGGGTACCTACCAAAAAAAAGTGTCTACATAAAAAAGATTAAATATTTATCGGCATTTCTATGTGATATTCTGACAGAATGGCGTTTGTGTTGCTTATAAATACATTCTAATAAACAACTGCCAGTGGAAGCGGTTGTGATGCAAATACCGTCTATATTTGATTAGTTTGCTTTGTACAATAATTATGGCGCTTGGAAGAAGAGTAAATAAACATATACATTTATTATTCTGTTATTAAGTTGTCACAAACAACCGTTTTAATATAGAGACGCTGAGAATAACAAGATAAATGTGCAAATGTGCCAACAAGCACCGCAGTGCTAGTAAAGAATAATGTACTTTATGGTATTAGTTTATAACAAGGAGTTAGGACCCACCTATTGTCTTCTTGAGCAAGAATTGTAACCTTTTGTTCCCTTTTTTTTAATAAGCAACTTAGACAAAGAAGAGAACCTCGGGCTAAACCTGAAAATAAATGAGTTGGCTCCCACTAATTGAGCAGTAATCATGATGTGCCGTTTGTTTCCGTTGAGGAAACATCATTTGCTGATAAACATTGTTCTAATCACAGCTGCTGCAGGCACTGCTTCCCTGTTTAGTGCCAAGGTGACCTGAACAAAACACGAAATAATGTGACATGAAATAGGGACACTGCCAGGAGCAAAATGGCCTGTCACGCTTCCCCAATATGAGGAAATGATGAGAACTATTTTCCAAATAAATCTGGCACCACTACTATTAAAAAGGTGGAAAACAATCAATAGCTTTCCCACAATGCATTTGTGTCACTGCTAACTAGGAGCTGGTCGCTGAATAGATGAGCGAGCAGATGTAAACTGTTTCCCGTAGTGGTGATTATGAGGTGAGCGCATCTCATAAAACTTGTCTTGACAGCCTAATTGATCACAGCGGGGGGTATAATAAATGCTTTGTACAAACTGAGACGTATATCATGGGACCTTTGTATTATAGCTTAATTTAATTACAAAGCATAATCAAATTAGACCTGAAAAAGTAACCCGTCTTATTACAATGTCTATGTTCTTACTTTAAGCGAGCCAAGTTTTTTAATGAAGACACACTTCTTAAAGTGTTCCTGTGGGCACCTTATCTTCACAAAGAGTTTACTTTAAAGTGTAAAACAGACATGGCAACACATTAACGGCAGCAACGTGGAACGGCAGCTTTTTTGCAGCTTTCTACTACTTTCCAGGCAATCTTCTTTTCTGTTTTCCAGCACAGCCGGCTCCCGGCAAGCTCCCCACCTATTCACCTGCTGTGCATACAAATTTGACTAATGGTTTTATTCGGTGGGAGTGAAGAGGAGATTATTGGTCCGATTTTTCTATAAGTACGAGGAAAAGCCAATCAGAGCTCAGTCGTTAGGCGGCTTGTTTATGGAAGTGAACTGGGCCTTCATTCTCGAGCTGTGAGCAGTCACGGCGTTGGAAGAAACCAATTGTGAAATGTTATTAAGCGGGTCTCATCAACAAGTCATGCCATTCTCTCACGCTAACGCTGGCACGAGGATGTGAACACACACAAACAGCATGCACACCCACGCGCACACACACTCGCAGACAGCCGCAGACTTTACTGCCCCCTAACAGGATGCACTTCGACAGACAGTAATGAAAGTGTCTCATTCGCAATTCCAATCAAAAGCTCATCAATCACAAGCTGCATCTAAAAAAGCCTCACGCGCTCGGTTAGAAAGGTGGAAGGAGGCAGCAAATCTGAGCTAAATTTAATCATGTGCTATCAAAAACAAACAGGTCGTGTGGATAAAGACAGAGCTCCTCAGAACAACTACAGTTTACCAAACCTCATCACTGACGCGGAGCTGTTCAGGTGATAGCAGATAATAAAGCAAAAGACTGGATAAAGCGACTGTAAAAGAAACGAGCACCTGAAGCACATATTTCTATGTCGATATAACCTTTTAGTTCATGTTTTCTTTTTGTGCAGTGATAAAGTGCTGAAAAAAGGCAATAAGAAGCATTCGCACTGATAAAATGTGCTGCAGCACAATACGGTGCAGGTGGGGGGGGGAAAAAGAAGAAGAAGAAGCTCATTCCAAAATAATCAAACAAAAATAAACTGACCCATATTAAAAGTACGAGCTAAGAGCGCCGAAATGAATACAGAGAACGAAAGAAACAAACAGCAGAGGACGAGATACTTTGCTGCACGTCTTCCCCATTTTCCATCAAAATAAAGCCAAAATAAATTAATAAAATATATAAAAAATATTTAAAACATAATAAATAATGTACTGAAATGCTTAAACCTGCTGTAGAAATCAGGGTAGGATATATATTCTATATTATTCCACTGATTTTAACAAATATGTACACATATTCTGCCACATTCTGCAGCGTTATTCCTGCAGCTGAACTCTAAAGGTACTAGTGGGCAATTAAAGCAGACCTATTGTGCTTTTCCTGATTTTGTATGTGCAAGTAACCCCTGTTGCTGCTTTTTCCCCGCCAGCTGCATCAGGTGTTTGGGTTCTCTGGTTAACCTCTGCTTGGTGATGTCTAGAAAAGTTCAGAGCTATAATGCATGAGTGAAAACCACTTACATCTAACATTTTGGAGAGCTTGATCCCACTTTGTGATCTTCAGGTTTTTTTCCAGTGTTGACTCATACGCAAAGCAGGACATCCTAAACGATAGCATCATGCCATGCTTACTGTTTTTGCACTGTTATCATTCACGCTGTATAATTGCACTCTTGGTGTATTATCTTCTAAATTACTGCCACATACTGGAGTAGAGTGGAGCAGCTTGCTGTATAGTCATACACAACAATACCTGCGGCAAAAGTTTCAGGTGGTTTGGGCGGAAACATGGAAAAACAGTGGCTATTATAAGAATTATCGCTAAAGCTGAAGTAGGTTGGAGCCAAGCCGAGCAAAGGTCTGGAATGATGGTTGAAAACCAGAGTTGTGCATGAAAAACTATTTTTGTCTCTCTTATTTCCAACATGTGAAAACATATTTTGGCAAGCATTTCTCTATTTTGATTTATGCTACAATACAAATTGAAAAAACAAAACAAAAACAAAAACAGACAACGGTAAAAAGGGAATTAAAATGTCAACTCACCCACTCATACTGGGCGAAAGGCGACAGAGAGAGAGGATAATGCGTTTTTGCTTTGAAACCAGTGCAGCTAAAAAACAAACAAAATCCATAACATCTTTATTCTGTTCTACAACCAACAACTCTGACGCCGAGTAAGCTCTACACTGATATCCCATAAGGAGACATTGTTATTGACAGTGAGGGTCAAATACTGGCAACAATAACTAATCTAGTTCTCTGACAAACTAAAAAGCTCCTTTAGGGTTTCTATAATAGGCTCATTGGGAAAGCCTCTGCTTCAGTATCATCCAGTTTTAAATATAGAGGGGGACAGCAGCTGGTACTACTACATGTAAGAGATAAGGTCAGCAGAAATACTCACACTGAGTCTCAGGGGACAACCAGAGAAACATTCAAATCTTAAAATCTCAAATAAACACCTCTCTAGGGGAGAGGGGTACTTTCCCCTCATCTCATTGCATTCAGTAGGCCTCCACCCATGGTTATTATTCACTGCTCATTATCACTGCTCTGATTAATAAGAGCAATTTCAGGGTCCCCTGGCATTAGAAGAAGAGGTGGGGAGAGTGGTGTGTTTTGTGTTATAAACATAAAGTGAGTGTGCTACTTAAAGTAGGGGGGGGGAAGGAGGGGACGCAGCAGGTGATACTGTATTTGTCTAAGCTTCTTATCCAAGTGACTGCGGCTTAAGAGGGCAAGGTTTGCACAGTAATTCTCTATAAAAATGAAAACAACTCGCAGTGGTCAAGAACTGCTAAAGTTCAACCTGCACCAATAAATTTAACCGAGTATGCGATCACTCACTCAGGTGCAGGATGCTTCACGGTCCCTGAGTATAACAATGTCGTCATATTCTGAGGGTATTTTGTCCATGTTTACTGACTATGTCCACACTGGAATACGCAGATTTTCTGTGTCTGTGTGTGTGTGTGTGTAACAGGTCTCAACAACATAGCTGTACCTACTATACTGCGCAGACAGACCTGTAATCATTGGCGGTCAGCGTGGTCGGTGCTTTTTAACACCGTCGCCCTCAAATAGTCTTGTGGTGACAATAAAAAAAAAAGACTCCTGGAGTGAAGGAGCCGACATTTAGATGAGCGGGATGGCTCAGATCAGCAGTTGGCAGTAGATTTTAAGCTTCAAAAGAAATATGACCTTATTTAATGTCAAATTTTAATCTCATTTAAACCGACCAAGAGCGTACAGAAAAACACGAACTTTTAGAAAAACAGCAGATTTAGCAAATGTATTTAAATTCGGCGTTTCCTGCACATAGAGTTGGTTAGAATAGCATGAATCAAACATGCAGAGCCACACAGTATATTGAGAGGCAAAGATCAAGTGTAACATTGATGGAGGCACCACAGATGCACAACTCCTCTACATGCCCCTCACGGACCTGCGTGTTTCGAAGACGTGGAGGCAATTTGTTTTCTCCGCAGCCATCATTCTCGTAACTTGATGTAGCGACAAAAGCGGCACTGGTCACGTTGCCCTTGTTTAAGGGAGCTTTTGATTTTTCTTATAGGCATTTGTGAGGTGTTAAAAGAAAACTTGCTGTGAAGTCACCTTCAAAGAAATGCCCTAGTGCCAGGGAATTACAAAGCTAAAATAGTTTCTCAGGGAGGAGGCAGCGATTCTATTATTCTTTAAAATGCAGCGCAATGGCTTTTATGAGAGTGTGGAAAAGCCATTTGAGAAGCAGGTCAGGGGAGTGAGCAGCTTGGCCCTGAGCACATTGTGTCTTATCCTTCTCCATTTCCACCACCTTGTCCCTGAATAATGGGCAGACCTCGTCACTGCCCCCGGAGGCTAATGGCTTCTCATGGAGGAGAAATCAACATAGAAATACCTCCGTGGGTAATCCGCCACTTTAACCAGCAAGATGCCACGTGTCCGGTCCTACTGTGTTCAAAATAGCATCAGAGAAATAAGCGATTCTATCCCTGTGGGATGCTGCCTTAATATGCTCTGTGAAAGCTTTCGATGAAAATATATAATCTTCATGGCAATCTACCCCCAGAAAAAGCCCGCTGAATACCTTTCTCTTCTGGGAAGATATCTCTTGAGTTGGGAATTGCGAGTTTTCTTTTAGAGACAGCAAATCCAAATTTGGAAAGCAACTTTGGTGTATCAAGATAACAAAAACATGAAAAAAGGTGGAGTCAGTCTGTTATTAGTTTGCAATTAAATGGGGTCAAGTTGGCAATAACATGCAAACACAGCAATTAAAGTAAAAATCTAGTCCAGCCAGACCTCATAGATTTGAAACAATAAAATCCAAAAATTCCTCTACATACTGACATAGTTGAAAAATGTCATTGGCACTCATATGACACTGGCTAACCAGTTGGCAAACATTAAAGTTGAGCCCACTATTGAGTCAGATGATCTGTCTGCGCTTATAAATTAGGTGGCTATTTTCAAGAGTGATTGTTTGGAGAAAGGTTGCTTCCTACAAGGTGACTTGTGACTTGAAATTAAACGTGGTAACCCAGACGTTGATGGTGTTGAATGCTCAACCACTGAGCATTCAACACCCTCAATTGGTTGCTGCAACTACTTGCAATTGGACACCAAAAGTGGAAAAAAATTCAATGCAACCACTGGGCAGCCACTGATTTTTCCTAGCCTCTAGTGTGACTGAGCTACGAGCAACCAAATTGAACTGGTTGGAAAATGTGCAACATGGACGTGAGAGATAAAAAATGCAAGAACCATGCGTAGATACATAAATTGGAATCTCGCAATAATGTAATGGAATTTTCTTTATAATCGCACGAGCCAGTACACGAGTAATATACGAGCGCATGCACATTTGGGAGTGCAGAAACTCACAAATAAATCTCACTAATAATAACCCTGCTACTGGCACACTCCAGATGATGAATTATTGAAGAACTTTACAGAAGTGTGGGTGAAACTTGGTGAAGGTGTGAGTGTGTGCCAAAGACAGCATATCTGTTCTAAAACACAAGCTCCACTTAGAATTTTAAAATTAACATTTAAACCACAATGATTTTGTTAAGGCCATACCAACCACTTGAGGTAAAATATTTAATTTCAGGGATTAATGAAAGGTCAACACCATCTCATTAACAGTTGATAAATATCAAACGCAATCAACACAGATGAAAACACCTCCAGTGTTTTCCTGTGAATGAACACACTGACGTCACTGCACAATTTTCACATTAATTCACACATTAGCCGTGCTTTTCTGGAGTACCTTGATACAATGCTACCTTAATTTAACAAGCTGCTAATATCTTTAAAAGGAAAACTGGCATGAAGAAAAGCAACACAAGTGAACAGGACTATTAGACCTCAGTGCAGCGAGATTTCTAAGGCCTTTAACCAGGAAGGAGAAGTTTTGGATGACGTAGCATTTCCTCTAACTTTACGAAGAACGTGCTTCCAATGTGCACTTTAACCACCCACCGTCTGCCAATCAAGTCCAAGGCTACTTGCTAATCCATGAAAGGAATCTACTTGATGTTATTTTTGTTTGCGACACAGAAAAGCAGCTCTGCTGTGAGCCAGTGTGACGAAGTAATGAGCCAATGAAGGCAAATAGCGAAGGGTCAATAAGCCTATCTGTTTTTGTTTGTTTTGATACGGTATAACTGACATTTTGCCTCAGTGATCTTTTTTCTTCAAGCATTTTTAGTTAGTTAATTAGTATTCAGACTTCAAAGTCTAATTATGCTCTTTTGATGAAATTTTAAAGCTTACAATTGTCTCACTATTAGCGATAAATTAAAAACCAGCTCATCAGTGATTAACACACAACCCCAAAACACAGAAAAGAAAAGTAAAAGTTTAAACAAATGCATTACTTTTATAACAGATATCCAAAAGCAGGGATTGATATTGTGTGATATGTGGGTGGCCACTCCATCACTCTGGGGGCAGTTAATACTATGGCTGAGGTCAATTTCACACTCGTGCCTGCTCTAATGTCTACTAACACATACAAATATGCCCCCACGCATGTGTGTGCACTCTGTGGAGAAAGCGCACACACACCCACCGCACACATGCTGATTTGAGGCGAAACAGGTGGGTTTAATGCCAGAATCTCATCTTTCCCAAAGACCGCCCAAGGAGTCTGACAGAGATATTGCTTTCATATAATTCTATCAATAACACAATAAAAGTGAGAGGAAATGAAATAAAAGTTCTGGAGAAGTGCTTTGACCAGCAATAACGCAGATCTCCATCCACCAGGTTTACTAAAGAAGGCAAAGAAGACGTGTTAAATACGTGACAAGCTGTGGGCCTCCAGGAGCATTTCACCTTGGAGATAATTCTACAGTGGCTGCTGGCCAGAAACACCACACAAATTAAATGTTTGTTTTTTTGGTTTCTTTCCCCAAAGATTTATGCTGAGAATGAATTTGAACCTGTTTTAGATAAGACACTCTAAATATGTTTCACACTGAAAACATACAGTACTCTGCAAAAGATCTTAAAAACCCTCATTTTTGTAGTTCTTTAAAGTGGCCTTGGGCTTGAGGCTTTCTGAAGGAGTTTCAAGGCATGGACCCGTGTTGTTTCTACACACACAGTGGACAGGCAACTTAGCAAAGAACCACTTTTAAATTGTATCTTTAGGCACTCTGTTACTAGCCAGTCAGTTAGTGTTTACTTTGCTCTTTATTTTTCTTTAGTTTAATCTACAAAATTTTTCCAAAGATAGCCGAGTTTAACTGGATCTGCAAATGGATTTTTGCACCAACAATGTGAATCCTTAAGAGCTAATAGATAAATTTTTTGGCATATCTTCGCATTGTGTGCAGTGTTGTCCTTAGAAATTTGAGGACAAGTAGAGGACAAAAGAAGACATCTCTGGGCCAAAAGAACTGCAGCAGATGAAAGTTTGAACGTTTTAAAGTTCATTTGATAGCTCTAATGTTCACCAAAGACTCATCAGAAATGGTCTCAGTGGAAGGGTAACTGTCAAATAGCCATTCTCAAGGGAGGGAAACTGGGGGAAAAGGTTCAAGTATTCCTAATTATTACTAGAACTGGACCTAAAACCAGTGGCAATAGAGTGATAAACCCAAATTTGAAGTTGTTGGTTGAAATTGTCACCAATAAGTAAGAAAGAGACAACCAACATCCAACAAAGAGCTTTGAATGTTCTTCAAACTAGAAGAATAACTTAAAAGAGAGTTTGCCTCAGCGACTTCAGCTTGTGTTGAAGAATAAAGGTGGCCAAACCAATTATTGCCTTTGAAGCTTGTTGGGATTGTGCAAACTCTGATTTTTGCCTTATATCCTCCATATATTCCATTCATGCTTGCGCATGTTTTAAACCTCTCAGGCTCAAATTAAACTTTTTGTTGCTAATGCACAACCAAGTCCTGCAGTGGTACTTCTGAGTAAAAAAAACCTCATAAAATATGTACGTGGGGTAATCAGGTTGTTAGTTTTTAACTGTTGCAAATCGGCAACGCCTGCCTTCAGAGGGTTAATCAATCACTGCACCTAATTTCTACTGACGGCTGGCTCAACACTTCTGCACAGCACCGTAATCCAAAAATGAATCCTTACAGTAACATTCATGCATTACAGTAACTGATTTGTTTCATATGTCATACATCATGTTTTTTTCTATACTTAAGCAGCAAAGACTGCTGCAGTGTTTGCTGCTCTCTTTGTAGTATTAATTACTTTTTAGTAAAAACTGGCATCATTATAATGTATTAGTAAGTCGCGATAACAGCAGAACTACAACTCTCCATGACCTGATTTATGATTGAATTGATGTTAATTTCATATTGAGGTATCTGAAAAATAGCAATTCGGACTGTAAATACACACAGTTAGATGTAGTCAGAAGAACTATTCTCTTTCTGAGTTTCTCCTCTCAGCCAAAAAGAAGGTTTGAATGAGGTACTTGGTGCAAAAAGGGCTCTGGTGCATTTTACATCAGTAGAGTCATTGAACTGACATAGCTAGTCAGAGACCAGACATCATCTAACATCAAAGTGTCTGGTTGCTAAGGGACCATCTGTTTCATAATGTACTCCACCGAATTCGAATCCTGTTGCATATGCAAAAGAATTATAAAGCGGCCCGAATCCGGGCACTCTGACTTAAATATTTCAAGAATGACAAAAATAATGATGTTTTGTCCAGTGGAGAGAAAAAAAATGAAAGAAAAATCTTGAGTGTGATGTGTATGATACTGGGGTAATCATTCTGTCATCTTTGTAACAAATGTTCAGTCAATGCCTCTTTATTGTGTGGTACATTCTACAGCAGATGGTTCACATGTGATGGTTTACGGAGAGAAGCTTCCTGTTAAAGATGACAATCTCAGCTGTTGTCATTCATCCAGCTGATGCAAATTATTTGTCTTTTCTAGCATTATGTGTGTGTTCAGCTACAAACAAACCGCTTAGAAAAAAAAATAAACGATGGGATGTGGTAGAGATGAATGTGTTTAAGCAACACCAGACGACTTTTGTACCTCTGGTGTTGACTTCAAATTCAAAATGAACATAGATTTAGATTCATATGTGTCATTGTTCTTATTGAAGCTGTTAGATTAGTTACGTGTATACGCTGAATATGAGCTTACAGTGCATAGCTAAAATTGGATCGATGGAACAAAAATTAATAATTATGAATAATATAATTGTACAAGAAACCATATTTAGTCACTTAAATGGACATTTAAATTGGCCTCCCCATGACTCACTGTGAGGCTGTAGAACTGCATGGCTCTCTTCCAGATAAACAGCAACGATCAGGTCATGTGAGAAACATTTGATCATGTACAATATTCACTTAAAACTAGTGTAAGTGATGGTAAGTCCATTTTAGACATGGATCATATGTATCTAATAGGCCATATTTGTGTTATTTCTGAAAAAAAAAACCTGTGATAAATGTAGGACAGTAGTAAATAGTATACTGGATAGTAGCGTATAGTTGTATATATAGTGATTCAGTGAGTAACCCATTTTCAGGCTAGAAATAGTGAAATATGTTACTGCTAAAATGAATTTAATAATTCAATATTTTTAATTTATTTAGTTTTGATAAAAAATAAAATAAAGGCTACAGGTTGAAGACTCACCTGTTCTCAGCTGCATTTGAATAAAGCACCAAATCCACACTTTAAGCTTAAATTTCAAAACTTACATTTAACTACTGATTTTATCTACTGTTCTGATTTTATCTGTTTTGATTTTATATACTGTTGTTTGTTTGTTTGTTTGTTTGTTTGTTAATTAGTTAGTTAGTTTATTTGCTTGTTTTATTCAATTTTAAATCATGCTTTTTATTTGTTCTTGTTTCTAATGTCTCTGTAAAGCACTTTGAATCACCTTGTTGTTGAATTGTGCTATACAAATAAACTTGCCTTGCCTTACCACCAGTAGTTATATTGATGTTTTTTCACTTCTTGTTACATATTTACAGTTTGTCTTTCAGTATATATTTTATTTTTAGCAGATCTGCACTTCACTGTTACTGTTTTCCTTCACATTTGGCTCAATATTGACTAAAAAAATGTACTCACTTTTCTTTTGCAGCTGTCTACTCAGCTCTTTTATGAAAGCCAGCCCATCAAGTGCCATGCCATAGAACAGAATAACCCGTATTTGACATCTTGACTAGACAGGGCTAGTCATGACACTTACGAAAACTGACAGTGTGAATCAAGAAAAATGTTTCTGAATAAACCATCCTTTAAATTCATGTGTTTTCCTTATGGTTAGCATATACACATTTTTAAGGAAACATGTATACCTTAAATGGTCAATGAAGCGTATACTGTAACTTCACTGACTTCAATTTGCAGTACAAAAAGGAAACATTTTGAAAAAAGTCACACAAGTTAAAAAAACGTCTCAAAGTCACAGTCCAGTAGGGGTGGGGGAAAAAATCGATACTGTGTAGTATCGTGATATTTTGTTTGCTAATAATGCATCGATACGGGGACAGCAGAAATCGATATTTTGTTACAAAAAAGTTTTTGTGGAAAAGTTTTCCTCTGACTTCAGAGCATGTTGATCCTTTTTCTGAGCAAGAATCCTGACATTCCTTCACTGTCCAAATGTGTTTAACTTTTTTTATGGCAGCAATAAACATGACAGTTTACTTATTTTAATTTAAGACATGTTTTATTTTAATTAAGTTTAAAACGTTTTTATTTAATGTAAAATTATATTTTGTTTTAATTTACTTTCTTCAGTTGCTGAAGGGGCTGCATAGTTTTCACAAATTGCATAGTTTAGAATAGTTAATATAGTTATATATAGTTAATAGTTAATAATTGTACCAGATGGTTGCATTCAGTTAAGTTGGACTAGACTGTAATACAAACCGTTCAGTTTGTCAACAATAAAACTGACTGAAATGAGAGAAAGACTGAGTGTGAGACTTTGATATTAGATAAAATGAATATTGATAAAGTTTACCTTTATGTACAGAATCTGAATATCGCAAAATATTTTTAAAAAATTGCAATAATATCGTATCGTGCGTTAAGTATTGTGATAATATCGTATCGTAGGATGTATGGTGATTCTCACCTCTACAGTCCAGGACTGAAAGTTTGAATTTTCATGTATTTCAATGAGTGCAATTTTACACAGCATTGCAACTTTTTTGTTTGCTAACAGATCTTTACCACTAAGCGGTATATTTAATACAAACAAGTGTGCTACATGTTCTAGTGGAGATATGCTGAGGAAACAGTGAAGTCCAATGGCAGTGCAAGTGGCAGACGAGACACTATAATCAGATACCCAGATATTAAAAAAAAGAACCCAAACAGCACATCCTAAATTTCTCTGCTCTCCCTTAATCACTGTGTAGCCACACACAATGAGACCACTGTTTACTTTGAAGGAAATCAATACAAATACCTTTAGGAACTTTTTCATGCAAACACGTCTGGAAACACCCTCAGATCTTTTCATTTGATCTCCTCCTCATCCCACACACCACAACGAGAACCGCGGGCGCACCAGCTGCTGCCTTATTCCTTTTCAGCGAACTTAGCCATTGTGCTGTAATTGCTGTAGTATCTTCTTATTCGAGAGTATTGACATATATTGACTGGATCCCCGACTCTGTTCAGGTTTCCTGTCACAGACCACTAGTATTGCTCAAAAAGATAATAATAAATTATGTCGAGTAAGAACACTCTGAATATGAGGCGATATCTAAAGAAGGATTATGACTGACACAAGCATAGGTTTTAAGAGCGTGTGAAAAAGCCACTCTGAGCAATATTTGCTGCTTTTATACGGTTTAAGTGAGACTACAGACGATTTCAAAGTTTAGAAATCAAACAGTGCAACATATATTTACCATTTTGTTTTGCAGATCTTATAAATGCTCAGTGACATTAAGCCATGATGAAGATTTATTCAGAGAAGCTTTACTCATACTGTCTGTCTACAATGTTGCAAGTGATAGCTACATTTTAATTTTTTCCAAACCCCATTCAAGAGCTGTTTTTGTTTCATTCTTCCCATCTTCCTAATTACTGTGTATTGTTTCACATAATCTCAGTTTTATGCATCTGATTCCAGGTTGTCTCCACCAGTCTGATGAAAATGCTAATCAAGTCATTACTTGCCGTCCGACAGAAACAATGCTCCAGGGATGATGAATGGAACAATGTCTTCTCTTGTAGCGGGATTTGAGAAGACCTCCGAAGCAAAGAAATACAGCCAGAGGTCACGTCTTCTTCCAGGTTCAAATTAACCATTTATTTCACGAAGCTGAGTGAGAAACCTGTTAAAAAGTTTTGTGATTCAGTCAGGGTGGTTCGCGTAGATTCTTGTAAAGTCTTTGTGATTGGTTTTAATTGAAGCCCTTGAACGACAACCCGGCCATTTTTGATATATAATCACGTAGACTTTTGCATTGAAATGTGCTCTGAATAACATTTATTCTAATGTAATGTCAGTCTGCCATAGCACCAATCATTAATTCCTCTCATTCTAAATTAATGTTATTATATATCAACCCACACATCCACAGATTAAAAGCAAGGTGCATTGCTTCTATTCCATCCCTGGCCTTATAAAATGAGTAATCATCTGAGTGGCTGATTTTACAATCTGGTCAAAAAGACCGGACGTTAACATAATTCTACAGTTTCGTAATAAATTAATATTAAATCTCTGAAAATGAAAAGTATAAATGAATAAATAAGTGGACGTTATTAGATGACTGGCAGATTTGATAAGGAGAAAATAATACGTGCTTTAACAGGCATCCTGCTACAATCAGTGCTTTAATTAAAATGCATATTACAAAGTAACAGAAGAAATAATGGGAAGTAACAGAAACACTGTTTCCTGCCTAACCTGCCTACTACAAAACAGCTTTATCTTCTTTACAAGCAACCGAAGCCATGTTCATTATTCCATCTGTGTTCGTGTGTGTGTGTGAGTGTGTGTGTGTTTCTGTGGTGAGAAAAGGGGGCTCAGAAGGAGTATCCAGTGACACATTACTGACTGTGCTACAGCTGTTCTGCAACCGTCCCCATCACACGATCAGATAAGCGCACTAAAGGCTCCAGCATGTTACTGTGTTGATGCTACACATGGCTTTGCAGGCCCGTGTCTACATGTTATAGCTGCATCCTGTTACTTGCGTGGACAAAAATATGTGAAATGAAAAAGTAGGGCACTTTTTTTTTTCATGTTTATGCAGTTGCTGGCCCTTTAGCTGTTTTGCACTTCTTTGTGCTAAAATCTACTGTGGTAGTTTCTTCTTCTATTCAACCTAAACTCTCAGCTAATCAGCATGTGATCTACATGCCGCCAGCCTGTTGGAGAACTGTGTGCAAGCATGTTTTTGGTGAAATAAATAATCCTGCAATTATTTAGAAAGATCTCAAAGCACATCTTGATTCCAGCCAATCACAAATCAAAACCCAACAGATAGAAAACAGGGAGGTAAAACTCTGTGACGGTCTCCGGTCTACCTTCTCTACAAAAACCAAAATATCAAAAGAAACTCTTCTGGACATCCTGTGCCAGAGTGAGAGGAACAAATTAATAAATCCAAGCAAATCAAGAAAATATAATAAAAAGACATCATCTCCCACAGATTCTCCAGTGTCCTAGTAAAAAGTAACACTTGGGCCAGTAGCTATGATTGCCAAAAAGCAAAAAATTGGTAGTAAAGAGGAGACTGCCACCAATCATGAAACAATAATGTGAAGAGGGAACAAAGAGCTACACTGGCAAACATCACAACATGGCTATTAACCATCTGCACCTGATTCCACCAACACATCCTACTTCAGTCCAAAAC
This sequence comes from Mchenga conophoros, assembly GCF_057382185.1. Classification (NCBI taxonomy): domain Eukaryota; kingdom Metazoa; phylum Chordata; class Actinopteri; order Cichliformes; family Cichlidae; genus Mchenga; species Mchenga conophoros. Next base: position 22,747,082 of record NC_140538.1, read on the forward strand.
AGATTAAACTCTTTACATCCTTGAACATAAATATCAGTTTATAATATAATGTAGGGCTGTATATTTTATTCCATATAAATTCAGCTTAATTAAAGTAATTCTCGAGTTGAACATACAAGAAAAAAATAATAGAAAGGGACAAAAAAGGCACATCAACATATTCAAGAACAAACTGTGCCAAAAGATGGGCAAAGTACATGTTACAAATAGTAGAAAATAAAGATGAAACAGAGGGATAGTAGCACTTTAGCAGCAGTGTCTCTGCATCTCAAGTTTTTGGATTTGAGCTCAGAGAACCATTATCTATTCCTTGTCTATCCTCTGGGGCTCTGAGGGCTGACCAGACACACTAGGGTGACAGAATCAGGAGAAAAATGAGAAAAATAATTGGAAGGTCAGATTTGATAATGGCCACTCCAGTGAAAACCATGCTCTTAATTGGTATAAGCGCCGTTTGGTGAGTTTTCAAGGTAAAAGTAAAAGCACTCATTATCTTTTCCTTCTCGCGAAAGCTGACGCTGCCTCGCAAGCCATGGCAGCGATCCCCTCGCAGTGTTTGAGCCGTGACATAAGGCTTACGGCGTTTCTCTCGGACTCGGGCTCTACTCTAATGAGTCGCTGAAAAATCATTAAAACCCGCCACATGGAAATATTTTAGGTGAGACGTAAAGTTGTGTTCGAGATTCGCAAGTGTCAAAGTAATTACTTTCCCATTTTCACATTCTTTTGTTGTTCATTCTTTGAGCAACAAGTTGAAATTCCACCTTCTTGAGATAACATGTCTCCTCTTCTTTGTATCTCTTTGTTAAACTCATCAGGTTGCAGCACGGGTACAAGCTTGTATAGCGAGACTGAAAACATGAACTTCAGCTCTCTCTGACTGTGAATCCCACTAAATCCCCGGCATCACCTGTGAGAGCGGGCAACTTTGGGAACCACAGTGAGTGTTGTGCAGCAGAATGAGTGTCACCCTTGCAGGACGAGTCCTTTCATCAGGCTTCACTATTACCCTGACCCTGCCATCTGGGAAAACAGATGATACTAATGAGGGATGGCTTCTTGTCTCAGGGTACCAAAGGCACACACTGCCCCCATTGTGCTACACTGTCCCTGGGCCCACTGGGAGTCACAGACACTGCTCATTACGCAAACATACTCCCAGTGATGGACAAAGACAGGTAAGAAATAACATGGGGCAGATTAACAGCATGATAAGATTGGGTGACGATTCATCATGAGACGGGAGGCTTAAAAAAAAATCCCTTTTTTAATTCCAACAAGTTGCAAGACTTGTAAGGCAGACAAGACTTCTCTACTTCTGCTCTGTATTTGTAAAATAAAACCGACAGTGACGGTGAATGGGTGTTGGGTAGACAGCAGGGGTGGTGGGGTGGGGGTGTTACTTGGCTGTGGATTGCTTCTGCACAAAACTGGAAAGGAGCGACCTCTCTGAAATGTGAGGGTCAGACAAGGCTAATTAGTCTGCAGCAGCCCCTCAAATTTCTGCCCTGGGATATTAATGAAGTGATCCATAGGAAAGCAGCTGCTCGCCACACAACCCGCCACCACGCTCCCCTTCCCACTGCAACCTCCATTCCCCTAGCCCCCCTGCTGCGCCGCGACTCTCCCTGGGAAGGGCAATGCTGTGCCAAGGAAGAAGCCCACACTGCCCCTCCAACCCGCCCCCCCACACCCTGGAGCGTGACAGCATCCGATCGATGGCCCCCGGAGCAGGAGGTAGATGAGCAGATGGGTGGGGTGTGCAGCTGTGCGTGTGTCGCTATGCCAGGAGAGGGTGACAACAGCCTGGCTTTGTGTCCTACATCAACAGAAAAATAATGTTTCCACTAGAGCGAGCACAACGGGTTGAGGAATGGATGTCTTGTGCCGATGTTTTATCTATTTCTGCTTTCCTGTGGCGTGTCGGAGGCTTGCCATGAGTAACTAGTGAGGTAAAGCTTATTAGAGTCTTGACTGGTAGATCTGCTCATAAGAGGCGTCATCATGCTTTGCTGTCATTTCTTCCATGTGCTCAGGGCTCACACAGCAGAGGAAATGATGTGCCTACGAAATACCTGCCTGGAGACCGAATATCAGAATTTTTCAGAGACAAGGAAATGAAAAAATAATTCAACACGCTGCCTCAAATTCACACACGACAAACCTTTTGAGACAGAGAATAAACAGGCCGGGTTTAATTTTGAAAAATTCACACCTATCAGCGTTTGCTCACATCAAAACTTCCGCACATAAGCGAGTTTGAACCAAAAGAAAGCTCTGATCTCAACTTCCCACAAAACAATAGAAAGAAAAGAAAGAGGTTCTTTTTTAGGGAGGGAATGTGGAAAATTACAATGATTAAAAATCATTTTTCAAGGCTTTTTGAGACTAACGAACCATGATGAACACAAATCAAAGATGACCGTTCTTTTGTAACATTTTTTTAATAATTACAAAGAAGTCAGAAGTCCTGCCTACAAAGAATTTTTAGTTATTAAAAAAAATAGAAGGATGAAGCACGTTCCTAACCCATCTCATCGCTTCGCTGTTTCAATCTGGGCCCTCTCATCTATTGAGCAAATGTGTTTTGTGGACTATGAAATATAATGTTGTAAAACATTTTGCTGAAAGTTGAGCCTCATGAGCTGTAAGCTGCCTCAACAATCCAACAGCTGCCGCAAAAGGTTTAATTCTTCATCCCTGACGTGACTGTAGAACGACAACCACAAAGGCTCAACAGTCAAACTGCTTGTTGTGGATATTGAGACAAAGAGCACAATAACGTGCAATTCCACAGCCATAATAACCATATTATTAGTGTCGACTCCTTTTATGAACATAAAAACAGTTTTTTCTTCTTTCTTTGACAGTCGCGGCATCTTTTAACAAAAAACAAAAACCGCAGGACGAAATACACATTTTCATTTTCACTGCTACCGGTGCCTGTTAAAGCCAGGGCACTGCATAATCTTTTCCTAATTTGTCACTTAAAATAACAACCTTTGGTGAAGTGCGGGAGGTTAAAATTCCCAGTGTGGAGTTTTCCCCTACAGGCAGCGGCATCATTCAGTTTTTGCAGGTTCGGGTCCTTAGAAATGCAGAATTAAATCTCCATCCAGTTACAGCTCTGACAGCTTATTTCGCACGCATCGATGTGACTGCAAGGGTACTAGAGAGGGACCCGAAGACCAGTAGGCCAGTGTCCATGAGAGCACCTCTGCAATTGACGGTGTGTTGTTGTGAGGGGTCACCGTATGAATACTGAATCAGCCGCATGGGTCCACAAGTACTGAATCAATGAGTCTTCCGTGACCATGATGATGGGAATAACAAACGGATATGCAAAGTAACCTGCAATTCAACCGGGGGAGAAAAAAAAATAACCTTAAAATCCTCAGCTGTTAAATAATGTTTTAAAAGCAGTGCAGATGGTGATGGTACTCTTGAGCGCTCATGCAGACTGCATAAACATGAATTTTTCCTACGTCTCGTGTGTCACGACAGAATGTACTGTCAAAACGCAGTGGTGTATAAGCCTGTTACTGGGAGCAATATGAGATTCTTTTGATCATCTGCTGAGTTCCAATCTGTGGGCAAACAATTGCCACCGGCATCTAGTAATGACACATTTTATAGATATCATATACTGCCCTCCGAGAAGCACCTCCATTACAGCGGGGTGTCAAAAAATGTGACCCCTTCTCTCTTTCATCTTCACACCTCTTAATGAACACTCACACTCCCTGAACCTTTTCCTCCTGATTGAGTTTTACCTTTTTCCCTGCCTCTGGACCCTTCCTCGATGGAAGCATTGGTCAAATCCCCGATGAGAGAGTTAACCCTTGGTCGGCTCTGATTCCCCAGTAAACAACGCCGGGCCTCTGGTTCATGAGTAATTGAACACTATTGATTCTAAGGTCTGGGGGTGACAATAATGAGGCCACATATTAGGCGACAGTAAACACGAGCTGTGAAGACAGCTTTACCTCTCGCTGACACAGAAGAAATCTTTTCACCTACATGCTCTGTGATAGCATCACTATCCAGTGTCTTTCACAGCACTTGCTTTGGCTTTCCTTATCGGCCTTGCTGTCAATACAGACAACCCTCTGCTCCACTGGGGGCATGAGGAGGTATTGACATTCAGCTCAAACCCACAGCTCTGAGTGGAGTCCAGGGTGTTACACATGAATTATGCATGCCTTGACGCCAGGATGCCGAGCAACACCAGTGCCATCATAATTGAAACAATTGAAAAGACAATACCAGATGGGTCAATAATTAGACAGCAGGAGGGGGAAACTTGATCCGGACGCTCCCCTGCTTTGCCCTGCCAACCTAACCACCACGTGCACAGAGGGGACCTTTACAGGCACGTCCTGGTCCCCTTCGGTGCCCTGCCACGTGCTGGGCGACATGCTGAATCGGGTGTGTATGTGTGCAAGGCAGTGTGCGTGCAACTATTTGGAAAGGATATGGCAAACTTTCTGGGCGAGATCACTTCCCAGACAGTGGCTTGTTCCCAATTAAAAAATTGAACGTGTTGTGTTTGGAATGTTAAAGTTTCTAGAAGTGCCGGGATAAGTGAACTTTTGTGGATCAGTAGCAACCGGCAGAAAGCATCTGCGAACTGCTGTCAGAGCGCTGCCACCTTGGATTAGCTCTCTGACGTTATTCACTGACATCTTTTGGTGTGCAGAAAACAGAGGCAGGTGAGCGATCCTTTTACCCAGCTCTGCGCTTTCATAAATCCACACTGAGGGCTCCCAACTGATCCATTGCACTCACTGGTCTCCTGGCCAGAGCGACTGGCTCAAGGTGATCACCATAAAACTGCTTGCCACAGAGCCATTTCTCACGTTGCCCCTTAAAACAACCCAGGAAACGGAAGCAGTGTGATGCAACAGCGACACTTCCTTGAGCCAATATGTGTCATAAAAACTTAAAGTCTACTGTGATCATTTTAAAATGGTTACAAAAGAAATCTTTGATGTATTTGGTTTCTTACTTAATTGATGCAGACATAGAAACTGTTTTGACTAAATTCAGAGTTTTCCCTGGAATGCTGTTAATCTTTATGTGTATAATTTCTTCTCATGAGCTTTTTAAAAAAAACTTTATTATAAGCAATATTTAAAAAAGAAACAACAGCTTAACGTGGAATTGGGGATAGCTCACATTTATTAATTTATTCAATTGTGAACTTGCAGCATAAGTGATTATTTTTCAGTGCTGAGGCCAAATAATTAGAGTATTTCTTAATTATGCCCCCCAAAAATCTTTTAGCACAATGTATGTATAAAAAGTTTGATATTCAAACAGCCTTGGGCCATAAAATCTACACACAAGTATACAAACTTGACTATCCTGGGAACATATTGATTGGGAAAGCACTTAAACCAAGGTAGGAATCCAGCCCATAATGTTATCAAAAAGGAAGTTTTATTTTCCTTTTTTATGGAGTCTCATTTCCGTATTTCTCAAAGCGGTGCCCCTGAAGGAACACACTGGCTCCAGTGTATTGGTCCCCATTAGAGTTTATAGAGACCCATATGTACTTTTATGGGTAGGTTAATGGTTTTTAAAGGGCCACAGCGCAGTTCTGGATCCACAGCATTAAACTCACGAATGCCAACCAGGGATATACATACAGGACACGTGATTATATTTAGGAATGAAATTTAGCATATACCAATGTCACCATGCCTGTGTATCTTGAGCAGAGAGATACTGGGATGCACAATGAAGAAAGGAAGGCAAAACCTGTCAACATTTACAATCTTAAAAGCCTAATGAGCGGAAGTAACCATAGCAATTTAGTGAAAAGAACATCAAAGACTAGGGAGCAACTATTTAGGCAGGCTGTATTCATGCATAATTAGCTGTGAAAATGGCACTACAGGAGTCTGCTACTCCCTGTTCTTAATTAGTTTTTATCCTTAGTCTTGGATGAGAAGTAAACAAAGCCATCAGATTAAAACTTTGCTTTCTTCTCGTGACAACGACGCTGTCAACGGTGGAGACATGCAGAGTTTTACCCGAAACTGTGCACTGTTGTCCCCCAGGAATGACTGGCAGTGCTCTGTATTGGTCTTGGTGGTGGCATAAGGAAGCCCGAAGCCCCGCTTAACACTACAATGCTGTTGTTGTAGCACGACAGTCAATCTTCAGAACTGAGCATATAAATAAAATTGAATAAAAACAAGCTAGCTAGTGGAGCGGAGGGGTTTCAGTGTTTAAAAATATTAACTTCGGGTGTATCATCGCATCATGCTCCGGCAGCTTTTTGTGAAAGACCTGGAAGTCTTTTGAGAGTATAAAAAGGCTGATAAATTTCGTAAAAATATATATTTGAAAGTCAAATTGCGCAGTCTCTTTTTCTTCTGTCACATTTGACTTATTAAAGACAGCCTGGAATAGACTAACTCCAGACACCATGTGTCATTTTGCAAGTATTCCACATTTATTCAGGCTGGGAAATAAACACGCACCACATTTGTTTCTTTCAGTTCCCAAACGCACATCTCAGCTATTTTATCACAAAAGAGTCATTTGACTTAGGGTGAAATATTTTTTTTATATCATCCCTACCTGATTGCAATAAATTGACAATATATGTACACAGATTGGTCATTATTTTAGATTTTAAAGGAGCGCTTTATTTGGAGCGGCAGTAATCTACAAAATCCCCTATTCGATGATGCAAGTATGGGAAGTAACAAGAAAGACCCGTTTCATGCATTCCCATGCCAAAAGTAAGTCTTCAAAGAAGAGAGACTAAAGGTAGAGTTTAAAACAAGAAAAACTTTCTAAATGTGTTTTTATTTATTCATTTATTACTTTTATTACCTCCACCAGGGAGGTTGTGTTGCTGCTAGCATTTACATGACTGCGTGTCATTCTGTAAAAACTGTAGCTCGAAAACTTTTGAATGAATTCTGAGTGGGGTCATGTTAACAATCCATTCAAATCTGACTCACTTCATCCAAGATCTTCAAGGTGAGCTCAACAATTTATTGTGATTTATTGAAAATTGACAAAAAACTTAGAAACTATGATTCTTACAACTGTGGTGTGTATTGTCAACATATTGAAAGTATTGTATTAAGATTTAAAATAGGTGATATTTGACCTTTGACTTTTCCTTCAAAGCCAAATTCTTAATAATGCTCTATAGAGCTATTGAAAACAATGTTTTTACTGCCACTGCTTAAATTACCAACATATAAGGAATGATATGAGGCGGTGCTACACATGTGATCGGCCCTGTATAGGAATTCTAATATTATCATTGCTAAAGAAATAGTATTAGCTAGAACCATCCCTGCTACTGTGGTATGAAAAAAATAGACTCTACATTAAAACAAAATGCTAAAAAATACAACAGATTTTGGCAGCTGCAACACTTCACCAGTGATGGTTTTCTCTGTATGTGTAAATGTGCCACCGCTGGGTGATGAGCCCTTTGTAACGACAGCCTTCATTAAGCCTGGCTCACTCACGGACAGATGGGAGCTGTGTGTGATAGGACGGCAGTACTGCATTAGAACTGCTGCCACATTCCACTTCAAACCTGACCCTCCACTGGTCCCACTTCATCTGCCACCCACAAGCCCCCTCCCGCCGCCACCAACCCACCCCCTCCTGACGCATCACTGTCATCCTGGGGCTCGGGCACGCCTTGATTTCACCCCCTCCTCCAGAAAACAACCGCTGCCACTACCACCTCCCACCCCCACCCCATCAGTCAAACAACCAGTCTACCACACAGGCTGCAGCTACTCCTGCACCCCATTACTCCAAAGGCCTCTCACCTCCTATTTTCAGCCATTTTTGTGAGAGACCACCGCACTTTCTGACTGCTCGTGTTTACCCGATCAGTCACGACCAGCCCACCACCAACCAAACACACAAAGAGACACACACACACACTTCTAGTTTCCCGGTGATGAATGACCGTTGGCCGTCTCACTGACAGCTAGGCAGCTGATGCCACATAATTACAGTATCGCCGTTTAGGCAAAATTACCAAATTACTCCGGTTCTCAAGAGGCCTGGAAGACTGACAGGCCAGCCAACAAAGGAAACCCAAATATCTGAAAGGAGAGCGACACAGAAGAGTATGTGAGACTTCACAGATAGAGTGAATTTAGTTTTATTCTGTTCTTTGAGCTAAAGAGTGAGATGATTAGTGTGGAGAAGCAGTTTTTGTCTCATAAATAATACAAAAAAGGCCTCTCCTTGATATACTATTTTCCTTTTCATACTCAGTTAATTCTATCATTAATTCATCTTGGAAATCTAGAGTGTATAATCACAAACAGCTTAAAATTTCATCCCAGCAGCAAGGTCTGGCCATTTTTTCTTTTCTTTTCTTCTTTCTTTTACAAAGGTTTATTACTTTTTTTTAAGAGTTTCTCACCTTTCCTTGATTTAATGCCTTCCTTTATTCAGACTAAAGATTGTAATCACTTCAGCCACTATTACAACAAAAAGTTCAGCTTTTATATTTAAAACTAAACAACGACCGGCAGGCCGAGCGACCGAGCTACCAGACAAAAACATTAAAACAATCAAGACTGTCTGAGAAAGTCCGTGGCAGACCCCGCCTGGTAAATGGAGTGTGGGTGAAGAGATGAAGTGACATTTATGATGTGAGCGCTAACAGTGCGCAGCAGAGAAGACGTTGACTTAGCACTGTGTGCGTGTGGCTGGGACTGCGATGGCCACCGGGGTTGATTTAACCCCCGCTAATTTATCTGCTGCAACAAAGGATTTCTTTAACTCCACACTTGAATTCAAAATGAGAAAAAGAAACACCTTGTAGCAGTCTCACCACTTCTGTTTGATGCATTATGAAGAGATAAAGCCATTAGCCATTTCATTTGTGAAAAGGGAGGCCAGGAAATTGCTTACTAACTGCTTTTGCAATAAAATGTCTCTATCTGTTATATTTATACTTTGGCTTCAAAAGAGTGGGCGGACACTGAATGCCTAAATAATATGTTATTGTTAAAAATCCAATCAACCTAACATGTTTTTAACATTCCTAAAATAATCAAGCAAGAAAAAACGACAACAACCTCTTCCTACATAGTTGATTTAACCTTTCAATCACTGCTGATCACACCTGAAGCGAAACCTTGGCCGACAGAGCTACTATATATGATGAAATCTTTCTTGTAAACAGGTTGCATCCAGATTAGCAAATTATGGGCTGTCCAATGGTCCTCCGAATGTGTCAAAATGAGCTATATATGCCACTTACTAATAGCGAGTACTTTGTTGTGATTTATCTGTGTTTGCTGAGTGGAAAGAGACGAAACAGACGGCCTGGTCTCCCAGATTAAATAGGGCATGGGAAAGATTCCTCATGCTATTACGGAGAAAAATTTATCACAGGCGTGTGATTAGTATTGTTAGCACAGGTGCAGTTACAGTAAACACCAGAGACTCCCATTTTGTACTGAGAGAGAGCAGAAGATAAAGAAGGAGGTGAAACGAACTAGGGTGCATCTCCCAAAGGTGCTTCGTCTAACTGCGGTCCTGTAAGTTCCACCAGAGCTCGCAGCAATAGCGCCGTTTCCACACACTGACGCTGAAACAAACTTTTGAACCCACCATCACAGCGTTTGGTCATTTTGTCCATGTTTTGTGTTGTCGTCCAATTAAAGTGAGCAGTTTTTGTCATTAGACCGATTTTTCCACAGAACGGGAAAGAAACGGGATTATCAAAAAAAAAGACTTTGATGGTTTAGTTCAATAGGTATTACGTCTAAAGAGTTTTAACTGGAAACTAGAATCAGTTCTTGGCATTTAAATATTTTACGAAAATAAACCAGAGCAACATGGCAAATATTCAATCTTTAATACATCACTTGCTATGAGATTTGTTGTAGACGAGAATTACCGAGAGCAGGGATGTCAAACTCATTTTACATCTGGGCAACATTCAGCCCACTTTGACCTTAAGTAGGCCCGATCAGTGAAACTCCCCTTTCTGTCAGTGTAAATAAGTTTAACTACACATTAAAATACTCAGATATCTTTATATATGAAAAAAAGAATTCCAACAGTACGTCTCTTTTTCTAGACGATAGAGAAATGCTGATGTGGTGAGCGACTCTTTGGAGTTAAATTATAAAAAAGAGATGTGTAAAATTACAGAAAATGTTTTGTAATAATACAACAAATTCTTTGTTAATTCACAGAAATTTTTTTTAGTAGATAGTGAAAGAGATTTTGGTCATTTAAATGTTTATTTATTACTTTGCAGGAGGAACAGCCATGGGCGAGGACTTTATCAGTAGGAAAAGCTGTAAAACGTATAAAAATACAGTTAAAAGTCCAAAATTTATGCCCTCCTTCAGATTTCCAGGTCGCACTGGACCTAGAGTGATTACACTGATAACCTTCCACCTTTTTCAGCTACTGTTACAGTTCAGAAGGCTACAAAATAATAACATAATAATAATATATAAATGATCAATTTGTAGACACATAAAATATACATGATTGTATGGACACTTATTTTATAAATATAATGATTTTCTACTTAGCGGTTAAGTCATGGTGGTAAGTGAGACAGATACAGAAATAACATCCTTTAGATCTAGTCGCTCTGTCTGCCAGATGCTGCCAAACTACAATGTCATGTGAAAACAGAAGGGTAGAGAGCTCTGATATTTTTAAAGCTCTTAGATCTTAGTAACACACACTGAGAAGCTAAAACCACAGTATGGTTTCAGTGGACACAGGATGCCAGGAGGCTCATGTGGTAGCAGTATGAAAAAAAAAATACATGAATGAAGTGATGTTGTTCAAGCAAAGCCTGAGTGCGAACTGGAGAACTGCAAAGTCATTGCCGACACGGAGCGTCAGCTGAGTGTGTCAAGAACAGTTAGCATCTAGTTTTAGATAAGAGGGTAATCAAAGGTTTGCCAGGATCTCAGTGCTGCATGGATAAGGTTGTGTCTCCACACTATCAGAGCGGGATGGCTAGAGGCAATACTCCAAAGGCTGAAATCTAAAACCTTACCACTGATAATGTAGAGTGAATACAAACGTCATATGAATCTCAATGATCACCGTTTCTTTTAAAGAGTTTGTGAAATAGCGGACTGAACATGTTCTTTGCTCAATGAGACTACAGACGTTTTAGATATACAAATAAATGAATACAGCACTGTTGCATTCATGTAACAAAGAAGCTCAATAAAAACATGTTCACAAATAATTAAAGATTAAAGTCGAAAGAGGCCACTGTTATGACAGAAAGACGATAAAACTAAATCTTGGCCCATCTTTCTTGGATCCAAATATGATTTATTATTTAAAGCATATACTTAGAGCTCAAGGAATAATGGATTCGGGGGGTGGGGGGGGGGAGGCAAAACAATAAACAGTGCAAATGTTTTGAACTGTCAATCTAAAGTAGCCCTAGGGAGAAAAACAAAACTGGGTAAAAGATTTCAGATGAAACTGGAGAATGAAAACATCCAACCTCTATCTAAAAGTTCCTCTGGGACATTAACTTTCTCAAGCAGACCTCTAGTTTGAACCCTAAATACTTTCTAGGTCTACTGTGACAGCTAGGGCTGAAATGTGCAAGTGCTGATTAACCCACGAGGTCTTTGCTAAACGTTATTAGAGTGGACTAGTGGACCAGCATAATAATGATAAGATTCAGACATCTCCATTGTCGAGTTCAGCCGCTGCATATCATCCTACAAACTGTCACACATTTAAATTACCGTAACAGCACCAGATAAATGCAGATTATTACCATTAAGCGAGTTATATTTTATTTAAAGGATTATTCCAATTTGGCTTTTCAGACGTTTGCCTGCTCTGTGAGTCGTAGTAATTTGGAATAAGTGCGCTATATTTATGTTTTTTTATAATAATGATGATGATTTTTCATTAAAGGGTAAAACACTAAGTTTGTAACATATACAGTCATGTAAAAAAGGTTTCACAGGTCTCTGTGCAGTCCTGTAAAAATTAAGTACATGCCATGATTCAATAGCTTAGTTTTGCACCACCTTTAGCAGAAATAACTTCAGTTCATTGGGGTTTGCAGGGATTCTTCATGCACAGCTATTTTTGTGGTCTCACCTCAGCATTTGACCTTGACTCTTCTCCTTTTCAGCCATTCAGTTAAAGATTTGCTGGTATGTTGGGATCATTGTCCTGTTGCACACTTTAGGTGCTAGCTATTACTTATTATTACATATTTAGGTGTTTATTTTGTTGGTTGACGCAGTGACTGCAATGTGCCCAGGTCCTGGAACTATAAAACATGTCCAAATCATCACCCCTCCACCACTGTACTGACAGTTGCTATGAGTTTGTTTGTGCTGTGAGGTTGTTTGTGCTGTTATGCTGGGCTTGTTTTCACCAAATGCGATGCAGTGCATTACGGTCCGACGTCTCCATTCTGTCCAAAGCACATTGTTCCAAAAATCTTGTGTTTTGTTCGGATGCTGATTCAAAACTTTGCAAACCAAAGACAGTTATTTTCAGAGTGAAGAGACTGTGCTCTGGCAAAAAAGCCAAACTTGTTCAGTCTTTTTCTAACTGTACTAGCATGTCAGCATTGAACATGCTAAACGAGGCCTGAGGAGCCTGAGATGCAGCTCCTGTTTTTTGCATTGCATAGTTTGCTGGGGTGTAGACTCCTGAGATGATTGTGGCATTCGTGTTAACAAACACCTGAATGCTCCACACCAACAAACAGCCCAAGTTTCTATTTTATAGAGGTGCTCCCACTTACTGTTGATCACTTAATCAACTGCATTTGATAAGCAGCACCTGGATGCACCTCTTAATTCCTATGGAGGCAATAAGAGTGCTTAATTTTCAGCAGCCTACACAGAGTCCTGTGTAAACGTTCATGTTCACATGGCTGTAGAAGGCCAATAAAGGCTTTATTTAACAGTGTTGTTCCAGACTACTTGGACCATTTGTAGAACTTGAAGGATTTAAAGAAAAGCTAATAAATGTGTTTAAGTTTTAGCAATAAAGTTGATCTTGATATGAGACAAAGTTGTAACAGTGACATTAAAAAAATGCTTTGCATATGGATATATTTCAAACGAAGCTATAAAATCTTAAGATAGGTACGTCGAGTACAACTTTAACCGGGCAGAGAAGAGCAACTGAAGTGGTGCATGGTGCACATTTTAACGTAAATGCTAACTAATGGAATAACTGCACAGTGTTGAAACTCAGCTTCCAGTAGGAAAGTCGTAAATATGAGACATAGCTGGTTACACTTGACATTGTATTTTCGTTTGATCATTAATCTGCGGACGGATGAGTAACTTGTCTAACATGAGGTCAAACAGACAATTTCCTTGTCAGATTGATGTAATAGACAGTTTTCTTTTGTTGGAGTCTTTCCGCTATGGTAGGTGGGTAATTACTGTCATTGATAAATAATCTTGAGCCAGCCCCATAATAATCAGTCCCACATGTGCTTGGCCTTCTTAAAGGAAAGGCTCATTTGCCACTGGGATTCACAGTCTGAACTGCTTAGAAGGATGTAATGGAGAGCAATTTTCTTGTCTTGGGGGGGGGGGGGGGGGGGGGGGGGGGGGGAAGGCTGATATGGGATAGGTTAGCCCGGTCATTTTCCATTGCCTCGGCACATCAAATCTCCAAACAAGGACAACTCTGATTTCAGATCTACTTCTTTTCTCCCCATGGGCACTAAGTAGTTTTCCGGGACACAAGGAAGCATTTTATTGCTTTACCAGTGACTTCGAGTGTTAGGTTTAAATTGTCATTTCTCAATTTCTTACAAAAACAACAAAATTGACCAGTCTAATCTTCTTTTCTTTTTCTCATGAAAAATGATACACCTTGGCTGATATTTTTAAATAACACTTAAGACTCCGCAAATGCTATAATTTCAAGAGAAACAGCCGAGCACATGGCGTGATGAATGGCTTTCTATGCATTGTTGGCAAAGTCATTAAACGACTTCTGGACACAGAATGCCAACCCAAGCCTAAATCCCTGCAAACCTAATTAAAAGCAAAGAAATATACAGTTGGTTCTTCGCATTGTATGTTTAGACTGTCTAATTACATCCAGTGGAATAGATTCCAGAGAGGGGAGTCCCCAAAGAAGGCTGCAATCCTCTAAGAGATTTATATGTTTATAGAAAATTGTGAGAAGCCGACTAATGTTCAGGAAAAACTAGAAAGAGAATGCCCACGCTGGAAATATTGTGCTTTGCCAAGATGTAAACGCTAAATAATCCATCTGTCTGTGTTCTTCTCACTTTGGAAGAGCCGTGGAGCCACCATCTGCAGATATGCGTCAGCAGAAGCGGTTTTGCATGCAGTGAAACACAAAAATTATATTTTGTTGTTGACAATTTAAAAATGAAAAAGTTTAATTTATGCTGAAATTACTAAAGCTGCTTTTGGCTGCTCGCTCATTCACAAGGGGTCACCGCAGCACAGCATGTTTGATTTGGCAGAGCTTGTAGGCCGGATGCCCTTCGGGTCGCAACCTCAAAGGATTTATGTCTCCTCCGGGGATTGAACTGGGGATCTTTCGCTTGTTGATACAGTATGGAGTTACTACATAGTGAAAATGCTAACAATGTAAAATAAAATATGTGTTCACTTGTTAGTTCAATAACAGGTTGGTTCATATGATATCTGTCTCACAAATTAAATCCAGACACCGCAGTGTTGTTTGACAGCTTAAATGTCTTTGCAGCTACAGAAATCAATATGTGGCAAACAACATGTGCTGTGAACATAACAACAATTTTGGTTGGTTTGGTTTTGAGAGGCAACACAATGAGATATGAACCCTAACTCAGCTCCCACACCTTTGCCTCTAATGCACACTTCTGCACTGTTCCAGGAAAAAAGTGTGAGTCCAACCAAAACCTTCGAGTCTGGGTTTTTGAGTTGATCAAATCAGAGTATTTTACTCTGGATCAAGAAAGTGTATCAGTAATTAAAGAAAGCCATCATCAGCGGAGCTCCAAAACCAGGATTCACTATATCAATGGGTAAATAAAGAGCAGAGCCTCCATTTTAATCCAGAGGACTGAAAATTATGAACATGTGTGAGCCATGAAATTTATCTTAAAGAACAGGATGGGCAGGGAGGCTGGCGACTACCGCGGCCGTCACAGGGCAAGAGACGGCATACACCCTGGACAGCCCCTCAATCTATCATAGGGCCAGAGATTGGATTTTTAAATCTAATTACTCAGGTGTAACGTGATAGGGGCGAAACGTGGCAGGAACTGAAGATAAAAATATGGAGAAACAGATAAGACACCGTTTACTTGATATTAGGCACACCCAAATTAAGGTGCTTCGCTACGTGTGTTGACATCCATATAAGTGCGTTAGTTACCTGCTTCAAATGTAGGAATCATGGAGTGGATTTAAATGTGTGTATCCTTAATCTGAATCAGAGTTTTGTTAAATGTATTTCTAGTGAGTTTTACTGAACCTGGATTTTGGCACGAGGCCCAGATCTGTGCCTAGTTTTGCGTGTGTGTTTTTTTGTGTTCCTATCTGTGTGTTCCTAAAGTTTTATTTTCTGCACCTTTGCTGCTGCTGTTCTTGTTTGTTTTCATGAACTTTCATGGAGTTATTTATTTTATTCAGCTTTGGTTGATAAAAACTGACCTTGTGTTTTTGAAAGTAGCCTCTGTGCTTGCATTAGGGTAGTAATGTGCAGTAATGTGATAGGCTGACTCAGTAGGATCAATGGAGAGACACGGTGGACCATCACATTGGGATTTCCCTTCATTTGTCACACGTCTATAATGCATTTCTTGAATTTTCACTCATGTATGTGCTTGCTCTTCCTTTGGCATCTGTATCAAACAACCTTATGTTATTTAAAATCCAGGGATCATGTTCCTCAGTTTGATTTTACCATATGTTATAATTAGTATAAATGAAAATAAAAAGAAGCAGCCTATGCTTAGATGTTCTCTGGGGGGGGAGTTGCTTCTAAGCATGAGACTGACCACAGGGCTACTTTTGCATCGTCAACAGACACTTCTCTCATCAATGGTGATGATCCATCTGCTACGTTCAGTTCATTATACACATTTAAAAACTCATTTTATCCAGTTTATGTATTCAGCTTTAGCCACAGCAGAGGGCCATTAACATCATATTAACTTTCAATTAATGAAAAATATATTCTGCTATTTCACTGCAAGCTTTTGCCCTTTTATTGATACGCCTACATGTGACATCCCTGAATTTAGGGAAATTCAAAAATGAGAAAATTGTCTGCTGTCGTGTTTGTTTACTTTGTTCTGTGGTGAGTGGGTGGACAGACTATTATTTGAGATTTTGTACAGTGAAAAGATGTTGTTTGCAGTCACGGCAGCTTCATAATGTGTGTGGAGGTGGAACAAATAAGTCAGAGACAGAAATTAATGCAAAAAAAAAAAAAAAGAATAAAATCCAAAGTGTGGATAGACTTTAGACTTGTCAAAGCTGAGCTCACAAAGAAGAGTAAAGCAACTGTCAGTCCCCGAGAGCAGACGAGAGACGACGCTATTATGACAGTGATCAGAGCTAGAAGATGATACCGGCTCGGAGTAAAGATGCTTTAATATAAAATAACATCACATTCAAAAACGAACCGGCTGTTCCTGGTAAAGAACTACACAATCTATAACGAGTTATCAGCGTAGAGAAGGTGTTTTGCCCCGAGATAATTACAATAACAGTACCCAATGGCAGCGTGATTGCTCCCAGGTGACATTGCAGGTTATTAAATTGTCACGGTGCACCCTGCTTTGGATCTGCAGACACTTAAACTTGCTGCCCACAAGATAGACTCGCAGTTTATCTGCTCCATTTGTTTGACATCTTTACGACATACCGTATTAACACAACCTAATTTCATCTGAGCCTCAATGTCTTCTCTTGGCTGTCTCACGGAAATCCTTCAGGGTTAGGTTAGGACTGCTGGGACGTTTGTCTCGACCGAATTACACCAAGTGACATTTCTTCACTCCTGTCATGTTTTCCATTTCAAGTTTGCAAGGAAAGGAGCTTGTGACAAAGTTTGAAAAGAGACACGTGTATTAAGGACGATTAGGAAAAGAATTTCGTTTGGAAATATCTACGACAAACACACGTTGGCTTTCTTAACTTGATTAAAAAACATTATGTCCGTTACAGAGGGAAAAGGAAAACTGTGCAGTCCAAATTCTAATCGTTTATTCGTTCATCTTCATGATAGCAAGATTTATGTGATCTGTTAACGGAATAAATCAGGGATGAAAAATCAATCAAATTAAGCAACTAATAGCTTCGTTAATGTCTTTGTTTGTGTGCAGACGACACTCTCATCCAGCAGTACAGCAAGCACCAATCATATTAATTATCTTCCAAATAACAATTCCCTGTTTATTACAAATGAGCTCTAAAAACTAAGTAATTTGGATTCACAGGTTCTTCTGTTCAACATCAAATGCGTCCCACTCTGTTTTTGGCACTAATGACCTCAGTCATTATATGAGAGCATACAAGCGTGTATATAAGACATGTGGGGCCATGTGTGCTTGTGTTTAGTTTGCAAAAGCGATCATCTTTATCCAAAAATGACAGGAGCAATGGCCTCAGGTTGAAATATAATACACATATACATGTAAATGACAAAATTATTTAAGTCTAAAAGCAATCAAAAGACAAAAAAGTATTTTTTTTTTATCCCTACAAATGATTTTTTTGGCAATATTGCAAAGTAAGAGCAATCTGCCAGCTGGTTCAGAAGCCTTGTGTTGGAAAAGAAATGAGCTGTTTTATTAAAAACTTTACAGATTAATGCTGGAAAGTGCACTTAACGCTAATTCTTAATGTTCACTGTCAGGTGATGTAGCTCTCAATGGCAACAGTTTTAATTAGAGAATTATCCTGGAAGGCACCTCGGCGCACATTACAAAAACAAACAGAAAAAGCTAATAATTACTGATACTCACATCTTGCAGGGAGATCATAGCCGCAGGTGATCTTGGCTTTGCCGGTTTCACAGCCATTTAGCGAGTGACACTCGTCATACAGACAGGACCCAGCCGCTTTGTGTATGCAGCCATCAACTGAAACAAACAGACATACAAAGAGAGGTAAGGGACTACCTGAGGAGAAGCATGTAAAACCAGGCACTCGACATATCCCAAGCCAGCTGGGCTAATTAGGACTTTGCGTGCTTTATCATGAGAAAACAAACAACCAGCAACAAGCTGAAAATTATGTTTATGAGTTTGATTCCGGTTAGTGAATGTCTACGTTTTCAAATCAGCTCCCTGGTGCTCTATCTCCTCTCTATAGGGAGGCTGCGTCTGCCATAGAGTGCTGTGCCTATTGCTGGTAAATATTGACAAGCTTAGGAATGAAATTAGCTGGGCTAGGATCTAATAACGCCTCCGCACACAGTGAAAATGAGACTGTTCTTCCTGTAATCTCTCTCCTCTGTCAACAGCGATATGCAGTCCGATCATTAACTGTATTTTCTGGCCCGTTGTGGAATCCACCGTCTTCTCTGCGGTGAGCCTGCCACGATGTGGATCTGTGTTCTGATTCTGTCATGCTCCCGGTTGATGTGTGTGTCCTGGTTCTACGGAGACCCCTGCCCATCCCCCCACCTATCTAAGGTTTTAATTTTACCAGGTTAAGGCCAGGATACATCTGATTGATGGCACGTCTTACAGGAGAAGGCAGAGAGATAGAAATCCGCATTATCTGTCTCTGAAAGCCTGACATCCCCCCAAGAGCATGTTATCAATCACACTGAAACATGATAAAATCCTCTTCAAGTTGTCCTGTAAAAATCCTCACAGGCCATTAGAGGAAAACAGAGGTAGGAGGAAACAGTGGCAGGTGGACAACCACACGTACCCATTTTTTTGGTTGCTCTTCGTTAAGACGAGATCAATGGAGGGCAAAAGCCTCCCAGACTAACTTTATCTATCAAAACTAAAAGAGTTGAGATCAGACAATTAAGAGCCTGCAGGATAACATTAAACATTTTTGTAATATTCAGATTAAAGAAAAATGTGACTAATCACCATCTTCATCTATAATCTAATAATTATTCCTATACAAAGCTAGAAAAAACATCTTAAAAAAAAGGCTGGAGATTAGTTATAACCTATCTTCTAAAATCTATTTTGCTTCACATCGTCAACACAGACAAAAGGTCTTTTGATGAGGGATGGTCTTTTTCTCCGCTCCTTTCAATCTCTCAGAGATGAGTCAACAACAACAGCTGGGTGGAAGATTTTCTAGCTCTATCAATCATCTTTAATGGACTGAAGGACAGGCACTTGACAGAGACAAATCCTGATGGCTTTTCAAAAAAGTAACAAGAGTTTGACAGTGATGTGGATATGAGGAGGGATCGCTGTGGTGCCAATGAAAGCTACTTAACACAACAAGAGCAGATGTAGCGCTGGCTGTGGGCTTGGCATTTTTATAATATCCACTGTGCGAACAAGATTGATCACAAATGTCTAGTTGCATCTTTGCAAACATGAATTGTTCAATTCAAATTGGTACACCTATTTAAATGTGCGGTGTGTTAATGTGCATAATATCCAATTAGCCAATCATGTGGCAGCAACTCAATGGATTTAGGCAATTTAGGCATGTAGACCTGGTCGAATTGATCTGCTGAAGTTCAAACCAAGCATCAGAATGGGGAAGAAAGCGACTTTGAACGTGGCGTGGTTGTTGATGCCAGATAGGCCAGAGTTTTTCAGAAACTGCTGATCTGCTGGGCTTTTCCCACACAGTCATCTCTAGGGTTTACAGAAAATGATCCCAAAAAAAGAGAAAATATCCAGTAAGTAGCAGTTCACTGGGTGAAAATGCCTCGTTGAAGTCAGAGGTCAGAGGAAAATGGACAGACTGCTTCGGGCTGATGGAAAGACATCAGTGACGCAAATAGCCAAGCTATGCAGAAGAAGAACGTGCAATACTCTGCACCTTGAAGCAGATGGCTTACAGCCGTCACTCACCACTCCTGTCAGCTAAGAACAGGAAACTAAGCTATAATTCACACAGTTTCACCAAAACTGGACAGTAGAAGATTGGAAAAATGTTGCCTGATCTGATGCGTCTCAGTTTCTGTGGTGAAATTCAGATGATAGGACCAGGATTGCATCCATCTATCCTACCTTATATCACCTAGTTCAGGCTGCTGGTGGTGTAATGGTGTGGGACATATCTTCTTTGTACACTTTGGGTCCTTTAGTATCAACCGAGCATCATTTAAACACCACAGCCTACCGGAATATTGTTGCAAACTATGTCCATCTATTTACGCTCACAGTGTACCCATCTTCTGATGGCTGCGTCCAACAGGCTAAAGCAAAGTGTCACAAAGCTCAAACAATCTCTAACCGATTTCTTGAACATAGTGTACTCAAATAGTGATAGTGAACATTGTGAACTCAGTCCAACAGATGGATGTGATGGAGCGGGAGATTCACATCATGGATGTGCAGCTGACAAATCTACAGCAAATGTGTAAGGGTATGGAGCAAAATCTCTAAAGAATCTGTGGCACAAAGAATTAAGGCAGTTCTGAAGGCAAATTATCCCTTTAATAAAAAAAAACTTGCAGCCTGAAATAGGGAAGGAGACACAGTTTAGCAAATATCAATATCAATGCTTCCCTTGCACAGGTGAAAAGCAAACTACCATCTTCTAATGGTCATAAGAAGACATCCAGGTTTGGAAAATATTATACTGCCCTTCTCTGTTGTGCAGAGTTCCCGTGGGAGTCCGCCCTCCACAGACACTCTGACTACACTCATCACTACTGAGCATAACCGATCTTTTTACCTACGAGCACCTCAGGAACACGGTGAACAAATGCACATGGGATTCTGTGTTTTATCTCAGTACCTGAAAAGTCAGATTGCAGATAATAGTTTCTGATTTTATTTCACCGCACCCCCTGTTCATAGTTGCATTAGCTACTTTTTCTGATGTTACTGAATGTGTCGCTGTGCATCGTGCGCCCCTAAAAGCCTGGAAATTTCTTCACAGTGCCTGGAAATACAGAAGGAGATGCTAAACTGATCTGGGTGATTGCCAGAATCTCGAATGGCAAAGCCACAGATTTAATTTACCTGCTTTACTTTAACCACTTCACAGAAATGGATGGAATACAGCAGATGCATTGTGGGTAATATGCGTGTTTATTTCTGTGTCTGAGAAAGAGCTATAGAGAGGAGCAGAGAAGCACAGAAACAGAGAGAGGTTTCAGATGTACTTTGTAATTTGAAATTAAATTGCAGAGTGGAGGCAATCTAAACCTGAATGTGAGTACAGTTTTCTCTGTCCATTATTTAGGCAACTAAAAGCAGATCTGAGTTCCCATAAGTGGAGATATGACCCACATGCAATTTGGCCATCAATTTATTTTCTCATTTAAGTGGGATCTCACCATTATTCCCTGCAGATTTCTATTATGGATGCCTGCAACATTACAAAGGCGGTCTCAGATTTTCATTAACTAAGAATGGCATTAACATTCGTTGGAGAGAAAGGACAAGTCTGTTCACTCTCCGTCACAATAAAACATCAAAGCAACAAGAAAAAACAATGAATCACTTTTTATTTTGATTATCGACGTATTTAAGCATCAGTAAAACATCATTTGTTGTCATATTTTGCAGCTGCGCCATCTAAGCTCAGTGGATTTCAATTCTATAGGTCTAATGAAGTTTTGTCATCAGCCACATGTTTCAGCAGTCTCAAAAGACTCGTGCGCGCCATTATTTCTGTGTCCCTGTTTTCATTATCCTTAGATGCAGTAATCATTCAAATGCTAAATCATCATCCTGATGCTGCACCTGCATCACGGCACTAAGAGACGATCAAAGTGACCTCTTTTTATCCCAGCTTTTAGGCTGAATCACATGTCAAGTAGCAGCCCTGAGATGAGCATGTGCTCAGCTCCGTTATGCACAACCAGTGGAGCACAGTGCTATATTTTAACTCCTATTAAGACTTCTTTATAGAGGACATTTCATTTAACTGGTTTAATATTCAGGCGGCAGCATCTGCTTCTATCAACCCCACCACTGGGCTTCCTCAGTCCCCGCTGAAAAATATAACAGTTAATACCTCATCTATCTATCTCCTCGCAGCCTGCCACTGCTTTAGGCTGGGCCTATGTGGGACAAAACATTTATTCATCTTCTCTGAGTGCCTTGCTCAGAAAAAAGCTTCCCAGAGCAGCCACTCCAGCAAGTCCACACAGCTAATGAAGATAACTTTGAGCAGTGGCTGGACGGCATCTCTCTGAACACATAATGGGAACTAGGAGAGAGCAAGAGACAGAGGGAGAGACATATTGAGAGAGACAAAGGAGACAAGAGTGTGTGCGTATGAGTGTGTGTGTCAGTCTAGAGCAGTTTGAATTAGTTACTCAGCTGTAACCTTGGCTCCTGCCATTGTTGAAGACACCTCTACCTCGTCCTCTCAAGGCTCCGTTCCCACATGCATTAAGGGACTCAGCAAAGCTCTGCTTACTCTCCCTGGGCTTCTCCCAGGCAGCCCGAAAACCAAGGGCTTTCAATCGCTCCCTCAGACACAATGAATACCTGCTCTGCTCTCATTACAATACCCTGCTTTTCAGAAATAGTGTCAGCAGCAATTTTCTCTCCTAATTATTTTCCACTCCTCTGAGGGTTAGGTTCAGGACTGGAGCCAAAGAAGGCAGGCCAGGGTGGGCAGGAAACGGGGGGAGGGTTTCTGTATTTTACCTGGCAGGAAACGGAGAGGTCTGCATATCAGTTCATAATCTAACGGAGATAAATAGTCACTTATATCAAGGTGGATCTAAACTTCAGCCTCTGCCAACTCTATGCGAGGGCAGATCAGGAGATAAGAACCGAAACTTTTGTCAATACTTTTTCCCACACCGAGAGTTGCTGTTTCCACACAAAACCAAGCATATTCCTGAAACCACTGAGCCATATATTGCCTCTCACCTATTTTTTTGTAGTATCCATGGCAACAACATATTTCAACTCTCCTCCTAGCTCTTTTAGAGCTGTACACTGATCAAAGCCCCTCCTTAGTCCTACCTCTGTGATTTACGACACCATTTTCTACTCAACTAATTTCACTGAAGGAGATAATGACATGGATTAGTTGCTAATCAAGTGCCAATCAGAGATCTGGCTGAACTAAATGTCAGGTGGAATATATTCAAGCCATTGTGGTTACTCCCTTGTGATACTGGATTATGTGTCCTAATCACAGCAATTTTGGATGCAACAGGAGCCTGATCTCACTCTGCACTGTAACCAAGTTCCCAGGAAAGGGATAATAATCTCCATTTTACCTGTAATACTCAGGTAAACAAGGGATTTGGGCTAATAGCGTGCCAGGCATATAGTCACCGATGTTACTCTCCAAAGTGATATAAAATACCACAGGCTTACTTGACACTGGCACTGCGATGTAAGCAGGAAGCAGAACGAGTGACGCTACAATCGAAGGTTCCTGTAAGTTAATACTCTTACTGAAGAAAATCTCTGCAAAGACTGGAAGTGTTTTCTATAAAATAGCTGACTGAACGCAGTATGCTGTAACTACAATTGTATAACTGCTAGCCTTAAAAAGGACAAAATGGATCGCAGCTTTATTTGCAACCCTTAGAGGGCATGGTGACTTCACTGTCACTCCTTTTAATCCTACCCCACTCAATTAGGGTGGGCTTAATCTCTCTCGTGACCAGAAAATGAGGGAGAAGCTTCTAACATCTGGTTAACATTATGCACAAGTGTATTCTAATTTAAACCATGTACTTTTTCCTGAAGCTAACAAAGTAATTTGGTATCTAAACCTGAGAAGCATGTCAGTGGGTTATTAAACAATCAAATGTTGCTACCCTCAGTAATCAGAATGGAAAATACTAAGACTTTGATTATCAGTTTGTTCTCTTTTTTTGCACAGTGCCGCTTGGGTGGTGAATCTCTGTAGTGTTACTCCCCCTCTCCCTGTAGTACTGTCTGGATGATTTAAAAAGTAAAAATGAGACAGATGGAAATTGTAAAACCACAACAGTTTGACTTAGAAAACTAAAACACAGCTGTGTGTAAAGTGCCGTGTAACTGACATATACATAACCACTCAACTAGAGCAGTGTGTCACCAGACTGAGCGCAGGAGTGTTCAAACACACCTGCAAATGTAGAAGGTTGTCAGTGATAGCTGCTAATGTTAGCTACACTCTTTTCTTACTCTGAGACTTAATTATAAGTCCAAAATTTTAATTTCCACGTAATCAACAAGTAATTAGTCACCAGGAACAGCTTAATAAATTATTAGTGCCTAATGAAAAAAACCCTACAGATGATACAAGCTCCGTCTCATGGCTGGAAATGATGTGTTTAATCGGTGATTCAGTGAAGCAGCTAGCAGCAAAACAGCGATCAGTCCAGGACTGTAGCATATGCCTATCACTGTAAATGAGTATATTCCTCCAGGTGTCATTATCCCTTACATACAGGAACATACTGTCTTCTCTGTACATAAAGGTAATGCTTTATGTAAGTGTAGTACATGTCTAGTTCCACCAAAACCTGCTTTTTGTTGTTAGTTATTTTCATGGATCAAAACAAGATTTTAGGTGGTGACTGTGCAAGTAAGCATAACTCCTTGTCTATGTGACCTTTGTTACCTTAAAAGTCACTGTATTTTAAGGTTTAAGCAAATAAACTCCAACTTAAAAAAAAAAAAAGATATACATCTATAACTCTTTTTGCAAAGTTTTTTTTTTAAAATTGCATTCCTGATGATTTTCCTTTAGTGTAAGTGTTCATTGCAATTGATTAAGAAACCTCTTTATATCTAAGGATCATAACATAGATCTACTTGTTGGTTTAAAATACTTGATGCAACCATTCATGAGAATAATGGAACATAACGTTACTTAAGTAGTTTCTTTGATATCTCTAGTCATACTTCTCAAACCTGCACTGAAGCCTAAGTGTGCATTTGCAGAGCTTAAGCTTGACTTATTAGGAGAACAGAATCTTCATGTTGTTGTTCGAGGTCAGCAAAGGAATGCCAGGTTAGGTTACCAAAGGCCATGCGACAGTGTCGTCGTCGCAAATGTAGAGTCTGACAGCTGCGGACGACTCGGTGCCAAACCCCAGCCGTGCTGAACTTTCCGAGACAGTTGCGACGGCCCCGGCGCTCATATAAAGATGTTGTTTTAACTGTTGTGCCATCATGCTGAGGCATTCCTTGTCTGAAGCAGTGGAGTCACTCTGTCACAGTGAAATGTATGATTTGCATTCTTCATATGACGGGGTGATTCTTCTTAACTTCAGCCAGGTTGGCAATACTTTATTTTGGAGAATCTAATACAATGAGTCTATTTAATGAAGCGAATCCCTTTAGCATCCTAAATCCAACCCCCAAAACGAGCAGCTCACGGTGAAAACATACAGACATAATAATGAGAATCACTTAAAGCTCGGCTGGGATTTTAGTCTCAAACTGCACGGAGTGGACAGAACACAGAGTATCAACAAACGATTATTCAAATTAGTTGTGACAAGCTGCCCAGTGTGGTTTCTGGAGTTCTTTTGTAGTTTCCATACCAAAGTTATAATGATTTGCATTCCCTCGCAGCACAGGTAGACTATACACACCCAAACAGACATGAATGCATGATGTCTCTTACATCATATAATCCTATAGTGAAATGCCTGTCTCAATAGTTATGGACGCAGAGGTGAAGTGCAAAAAGTGTGCCAGCCTATCATCAAGGCACCATCTCTCAGGATACGATTGTGTCATTTATAATCACACTTGGCATGTCACATCACATTGTGCTTACAGAATGGCATCCGTCCGGAAGGAAATCCAAAATGTGTCTGTTCTATTAGACTTCCTGGGTCTGAAAAGCCTCTTTCATCTCAGGGTGTGAGGTGCGTTAATAATCACAGATAAACACAAGCGTCCTTTTACAGCTTCCTCCCTCCTTCAATATCGCACTCATTTTTCACCTTTGACTCCTCACCCACTCTCTTATTACAAACAAGCACTCTGCCAGTGTGGCTATTATCACCCCTTCTCCTAGGTTAGATTACCTTTGGAACCTGAAGCTTTACTATCACTGTAACGTTAGAGAGAGGAAAGAGAGTTTCCACAGACTGAATCATATGGGAGGCCAGTGTATTGTGCATGTATGATTGTGCAACCAAGTACATGCGGTGTCTCTTGTGGGCAAAGTAACATTAATTCCCATAAATGTGGCATCATATCATACTAAAATGAAAAAAAAAAAATCATCATGGCTTCCATGCCTGTGCACATATGTTAGATGTTTCGAAAATTAAACACTTTATCAATGCTTCCTTTGTGCTCCCAGGAGGAATCAACCCATTTCTGATCAATCTGAGACATTATAAACAAGAATAATATGACATGACAGGTAATTCTGACATCAAAGAGCTTTCGGACGTGTACATCTGTGGTATAAAGGTAGTTAAGCCAACACCAGGAAGCAAATCAAATCAAATCACTTTTTATTGTCACATCACATGTGTAGGCACACTGGCACAGCACATGCGAGTGAAATTCTTGTGTGCGAGCCCCACAAGCAACAGAGATGTGCAAACACAACAACACAAACGAGCAAAATACAAGAATGGCCAACCTGAAACTAATAAATATATGTACAATATATAATAGTGTATGCATTTCTGGATGTGTATACTAAATATTTTCCTACGTGTGTGTGTGTGTGTGTGTGTGTGTGTGTATACACATTTTTACAAATTAAATAGTAAAAAAATAAAATAAAATAATAATAATAATAATAATAAAATATATAAAATATACAGAGTTGAATATGTGCAAAACAAGTGGCATTTATATACAGTGTGGAGTGCATAATGTTGAAGTTCCAGTAGTGAAGCTGAGGTGTCTATGACGTGTTCAGCAGTCTGATGGCCTGATGGAAAAAGCTGTCTCTCAGTCTGCTGGTACGGGACCGGATGCTGCAGAACCTCCTTCCTGATGGAAGCAGTCTGAACAGTTTATGGCTGGGGTGACTGGAGTCCTTGATGATCCTCCCCGCTTTCCTCAGGCAGCGCTTCCTGTAGATGTCTTGGAGGGAGGGAAGCTCACCTCCAATTATCCGTTCAGAGCACCGCACTACTCGCTGGAGAGCTTTGCAGTTGTAGGCGGTGCTGTTGCCATACCAGGTGGTGATGCATCCAGTGAGGATGCTCTCAATGGCACAGTGATAGAAGGTCCTGAGGATGCGGGGGCTCATGCCGAATCTTTTCAGTCTCCTGAGAAAGAAGAGGCGCTGCTGCGCCTTCTTCACTGTTTTGTTTGTGTGTACTGACCACGTAAGATCCTCAGCCAGGTGTACGCCAAGGAACCGGAAGCTGCTCACTCTCTCCACAGCAGCGCCGTTGATGGTGATGGGGGTGTGTACTTCTCTGCACCTCCGGAAGTCCACTATCAACTCCTTTGTCTTTGCGACGTTGAGGGTGAGATGGTTGTCTTGACACCAGTGGGTCAGGGCGCTGACCTCCTCCCTGTAAGCCGTCTCATCACCGTTGGTGATAAGACCCACCACTGTAGTGTCGTCCGCAAACTTCACAATGATGTTGGAGCTGTTAGTGGCTGTGCAGTCGTAGGTGTAGAGTGAGTACAGGAGAGGGCTCAGTACACACCCCTGTGGAGCACCAGTGTTCAGTGTGATGGGGGATGAGGTGATGCTGCCCAGTCTGACCACCTGGCGTCTGTCAGACAGGAAGCTAAGGATCCAGCTGCAGAGGGAGCTGCTCAGTCCTAGATCCTGCAGTTTCCTGTCCAGCTTCGAGGGAACGATGGTATTGAATGCTGAGCTGTAATCTACAAACAGCATCCTCACATACGTGTCTCTCTTCTCCAGGTGTGACAGGGCAGTGTGTAGTGTCAGGGCTATGGCATCATCAGTGGACCTGTTGTGGCGGTATGCAAACTGTAGAGGGTCCAGTGAGTCGGGTAGTGCAGAGCAGATGAAGTCCCTGACCAGCTTCTCGAAGCATTTGCTTACGATGGGGGTCAGGGCTACAGGTCGCCAGTCGTTCAATGAGGACGAAAGCATCTCCTATCAATAAGCTCGCCACGTATCTCAATGGGTCGAGAGCAAATCAGCTGCCAGAGAAGATAACATAAAATATTCTTTTTCCTGATTTCAATTCCACCACTGACCATTAAGGACTCCCTATGGACTACATCAAGAGTCAAAACCAGATTTGAATTATTGATTAGGTACATCTTATTCTCACTTAATATTAATGCAGATCTATCACTTCCACCACTAACACATCATCAGCCTTTCATGTTTTTTAGTAATAAATTAAGTATAGGAAGCTCTATCAGTTGCTTAACACATGACAAGCCCTCCTTGGATAAAGAACTATCTGGAATCGATAGAACACACCTATTCACACTCCAAACATAATTAAATGCCGCCTCCTGGAGAAATTGCTCTCTTTGAAAAGTTCGGCTAATGGGGGACACGCTAATGTTGAGAAAACATGGCTGGAAAACACAATTCCCCCCGAGCAGATCCTGGCCAATTACATCATAAATTACTTCCCTGCACAAAGTTCATCTTTTGATTTTCCCAAGAGAGCCGGCTGTAGGAAGGTAAAGGATGACTTTTCTAGGAACAACCTGACTAGAGGTGAGAGTTGGAACAGAAGCGCTTTGTTCAATGCAAACGGGCTCTGAGAACAATCAGGACAGGACAAGACAAATGCATGTAATTATTGGACAATCCGAATAGTAAGCTTTACGGCTCATGAGGAGAGAAAACAAGCATGGCTGCTGCTTCACACTCTTGGATCTCGAGGCCAAAACTCTGTGGCAAGTTCGTAATTGCGGAAATGAAGAAAGATGGAGCCGTTCAATGAAAGGCCACTGCTTTCAATTAAAATGCATGAACAGCTGTTGCTATTATGCATGGTTCTTTGAGTTTACTGGTGCAAAGCGCATCTTCAGCAAAGCCTACAGCTATGTACGATACATTTACATTTGTACAAGTATGAGAAGCTTGCAAAGCCAGAGAAAGCTACACAATTAAAATATCATCATAGTTTTGAATTCCTTTATTTTAGCCTCGCTCTGTAACCTGCAAAAAATACACTGCTTGAATCTCTTCTTTGCTTCGGCTAATTAAAAGTCAAAAAACACCATAATCGCTCATGGTTTCGGTATATTACTAGGAACTGGGATTCGATATTTATTTTTTCCGTCAATCTAATATTAATAGTTTTTATTTTTCAACACTAAATATTACTATGGAGGAGTTCTATTCCAGCTTTCATGGTGAGAGCCATGCCATCCACAAATCGCCACAGCTCAGTAGTTTATATAGTAGCATTTAATTCATTTCAATTTTCTTTATATAGTGCCAAATCGCAACAACAGTTGCCTCAAGGCAATTTATATTGTAAGGTAACGACCCTACAATAATACAAAGAAAACAAAGAAAACACCAGCAATCACATGACCCCATATGAGCAAGCGCTTTAGCGACAGTGGAAAGGAAAAACTGCAGGAAGAAACCTGCAGCAGAATCAGGATCATGGAGGGGCGGCCATAGTGGCATGTAGTTTATATAGTATAGTTTACATTGCATGTGCTGTTAACTGAATCCTTATTTATTTCCATAAGAACTAGAAAAAATAAAATTACTGCTTAAAAAAAAATCAAAGGAACACTTAAACTGCATCAGCTCTTGTTGAATAAAATATTCAAGCCACAGACATACAGTACACTGTGTATCACACTGAGAAGAAAATGACGTAAAAACAACGGGGGCCGACAGGGGGCCACACAAAATAAATCTTTAAATACTGCAAAAAAAGTTGAGACTGATATATTTAATATAAAATACATTAAAAACTAAATGTAAACTAATGTCAATAACGCCAGGGGGTAAGTCATTTTCTTCTATTAACGCTTACTGCTGTGTTACAATAATGAACACATTATATTGTGTAGATAACAGCAAAGGTAGGGTGATATACCCTAAGGTATAGAGTTGACTTAATTTGATTCCTGCTCCTGCATAGCTTCAAATACCTCAGAAATATCAAAATTAAGAATTTAAAACACATAAAAACTAAAATAATGGTAAAAAGTACGAAATTAGATTAGACGGTGATAACAGTGGTAGAAAGGATTATGTAGGTTCCCATCGTATCTATTTAGTCTTAACATTAGCCTCAAATATATTTTAGATGTGCGGCCAGTGGGGAAAGAGGCTGGATATGAAGATGTACAGCAGTTATATTAATGTGTTTCTTCTTTCATTATAAACATTTTTGTGATATCTGCCAGAAAAGGAAAAAGCTACAGACTTAAAGTTAAAGTGCTGAAATCAATACAATCATACCTAAGTGTGTTCTTTTCTTTTAAAACAGGTACTGAAAATAATGTCTTTTTTCCATCACCACGAAGGAACTGAAACAAAATGATTAAAAAGAGCAAAAACTGAATTAAATCAGGGAAAACTCCTGGCAGATATTGTTATTTGAATTTTATGATCCTGAGATATGGTTTTTCTAAGAACAAATAGACTTGATAGATCTTCACAGAATTATATGTTTGCTTGAGAGGTATAAAAGTCTAAAATGACTGTATTAAAGTTCTCAAGTGTTAGTCAACAATTATACTGATTGCTTTTCCATTAAAAACAAAATTATAATTATGGATATTCCTTTAACTGTAGCCTATAATTCAGGGCAATCACAGCACTTGTCAAGCAGACCCCCGGTGTGCCTCGATGCTATAAAAATCATTACCCTTGTGTAACTCTGAGTAAGCAAACAAAGAGGAAAAAGGCCACTGGGGCTGAAGCTTGAGATAGCCAGAGTGGATTCCTCTCCTGTGATTTATCTGACGGGGCCCTGACAACTTTCTTGCAGAATTCCAAAGTGCGCCATCTATTAATTGAGCCTGTGTCAGCACAGGGGAGATTAAGCATCCACAGCTGCCCACTGAAAAGTCTTCCCCAGGCCCAGCTGTGAGACACAAATCAAAGGCCTTGCCACCGAGACGAACAGACAAAAGACGGAGCCCACCTCCATGCAACGCAAACACAAAGATCAGCAGTAATGTCCTGCTGCGATTTATAGTTTAGTAAACATCTCCAGTGACACGCTTTGGTGGGGACAGTTAAAAGTTGCATTTTTAAACAATAATTCAGATCAATTCAAGGTGATATAACGCCAAGTGTGACTAGTGGTTGCCACACTAGTCACTGAGCTAACTTTAAACATGTTTTGCCTCTTGACTCCCTGTCCTTCATAAATGATCTCACTGTCATTTTTTCCCCAGGCTCCAGTGTAGTAAAAAAAAAAGAAAAAGAAAAGCCTTGGGCAGACTACTGGGCCTGCTCAGCTCCGTAGATCTTCAGTTAAGGCCTGTCATCCTAAAACTGCCTCTTGTAAAAGACCTGTGTGGTCTCAGTGCTTAACCAGCAGCCATGGCCTGGCTTCATCATGTGAGGCTCCTCACTGCAGAGCCAAGGATTAACCGAAATTGGGCTTTTATAATTATACTGTCATGATTCCAGGCCTTTCCTGCTGGTCTTTTTAATTAAGTAGATAATTTCTCTCTGGGGATGACCAGCTTTAACATACTTACAGGCTATTTCGACAGTGGCCTCTTCTCAGAGCTGTGGCAAAAATCTGATGAATCAAAACTATTATTTTGTCATGAAAACCTAAACAATATCACATGCGGGGCTATCGCAGGACTGCATTTGATAGAAATAAATCAGGGGGGGGGGGGGGGGGGGGGGGTGAATGATAATGAGACTGCTCAAGCGTTGTCCTGGCGTCCCACCCACCCACCTCAGTGACAACTATAAAAGCTGCCCTATCTCTGAAGGGTGGAGATGATTCTTGGGAGGGTAATAGGGTCTTCTGTCACTCATGCCTTTGTGAGTGACAGTGACAAGTCTAATAATGAGAGAGATGCCTGGTCACCCTTTCATTCAACCATTTCACTGAAGAGACCTATCTCTGCCATCCGGTGAGCAGTCATGCACCCATGCAGCACCAGCCTTGCTCGAGCAAGGTTTTATAATTCAAATGGAACAATATAATGGCCTCTACAGTGACAGCATTCAGATAGATGCTTGTCCACAGCTTGGCTCACTGCCCATTAATTTTAAAACCCCCCACAAAAGGAAACCAAACTGTTTTATGATGTACCCCAGGAGGGACTGAAACAGTAGTGAATATGGTCATTTGGGGGGGAAAATATACTTTTCTGGTAAAACATTTGGCATAAAAAAAAAAAAGAAGCTGAGCATCATAAGTCAGAAAGTGTTCAATTTTTCCACTGAGCTTTCTCTCTTTAGAGAAAAGCCAGCGTTATACATTACATTTAGTGTCAAGATTTTATGCTTTGGGGATTGCAGAAGAGTAATATCTGTGTTTACACATTACACACTAATGCCGTCGCACACCACTTTCTGTATCACAAACTGGCAGGATATCAGTTATTAAGGCTATGATGGAAGCCATTGACCTTCCAGAAATGATATGTGGACTTACAATGAAGTGCGCTTTGTCACCTCTGAGGATATTAGTTATCAATTCTGACTCTAAATCTCTCAGGTCAGCATATATGTCATCAGGGCGGTGAAGCAGCAGTGATGAATGTAGACAGAACAGCGAGCCACATTCTTTGTTTTGGAGCCAATCTGATCGTTTCTTTATAGCTCTTAAGCAGGTTATGATCCATTTTTCATGTCTTATACAAAGATGGGATATACTAAATCCATTTATGGCATAATTGCTGATGCCATTAAAGAAGAGCTTAAGATATATATTTTAAAATCTGATTATTTTTATAATAAAGACCGCACAAATTGGAAACAAGAATTACTGATGAGCTGCTTAATCTCAGTGCGGGTAGACGTACAGTCACGTTGCATGGTTTTTACGTCATAATGTTTGGTAGGAAAACTGCCAAGAGTGAACCGTTTTTTGGTTACACTTTAACACTCACAATGATTTTACTCTGTGCATGTCTAGTTAAGGGACTTGAAAGATTGGTTTAGCGCTATTCAGATCTGGCACTGATATAAAATCTTTATCCAAATGCACTGTTTGGACAGTTATCAACTCCCAATCACTGTGCATTACCAGTCTAATAGTTTAAATCTGGAAATGCTCATTGGAATTGAATTGCTAATGTTTAACTAAAACACAGAGACAACCAAGTGATGGGCCGAATAGCAGCTGTACCGAGTATAAGGGTTGTTATTTTGCAAATTACATGACTTTTTGAAACAGTCCTCTACTGGTAAACACACCATTAGAGCAACTCGTCTACAAAGTGTCTCTTTGCGATAGCGATTTCAATCAGCTGGTTGTGTTCTGGTTATATTTGTACATAAAAGTAAGGTTACTGAGCACCTGGGATACTTTGCAGTCAAATCAATGTCCTGCTGCAAATATGTCACTATTTGTGGATTAATTTATGCCAGTAATGTCAGTCAGTGTTCTGAGTTTTTGCATGCTTGATTTTTGGATCTTCAGGTTTTAAGCTCTCGTTACTATTGTTCTCTGGTTTCTGTTTACATTTTGTGTATTAGTTTGATTTACTTCTTTGCGTGTGTTTCAGTAGTTGCTTCCTGTTATCTGAAGTCAAGTATCTCTGATGCTTTTTATTTAGTTTTACTTCACTTTTCTTGTTGTTCCTGATTAATGTTAGCTCTGTTCCTGTTTGCTTTCCTTAGGGTCAAGATTTCCCATTACCTCTTGTCAAGTTTTCCATGTTGCTGTGTGTTCGGCTTGCTTGCTTGCTCTGCATTTGGATCCGTAACCTCACACACCAGACACACAGCGGTTCATGACAAGAAATTATTGTAAAATTCAGTGTATATAGATGGTAACAGGTTTTCACATTCCACTCGTCATATTTACTCACCATCACCATCAGGAGTAACCCTTACAGAAGCAATGAGATTGCTAGTTCATTGCACACAGTTGTGATAATTTTGGCTGCGCTCTGGTCTCTAACCACTATGTTCCTCAGTGTGTATGAAGCATAAAATTTCACAACTACCTGTCGTCACCAGGATATTATATCACACAATAATATATTAAACTGAAACTATTTCTAAACTAATAGATAGGCATTTGCAAAATTACACGCTTGAGGGGCATCCAGATATCTGTAACACTGTTAGCATTTGGGAGAGGCTCTGTCACTAAAATTGAAGAAGAGTAAAGATAGACAGAGGAGGAGAAAAAGAAAAACTCATTTTTGTATCACTTCTGATCATGATGCTTCTGTGCTGGACTCTATACACACTGCAACAGGAAACTAGATGACGCAAAGATAAGGTGTTTCTCAAGGCTAACACATTTTTTTTTCTTTTAATCAAAGAATGATTTGTGCACGGAAGTTTAAAAGAACACGTTCACAGTTGCAGTTTGTTTAAAGCTGCACTTCACAGCTCTGCTAACATCCATATGTTGGCCTTGTTTAAAAACAGGTGCATCGCAAGTAGCACGGCATAAAGACTGATAAGCATAACATGCAGTCTGTTAAGGACTGAGTCTATAGCCCTGTGCTAAATATTACATTCTTATAAAAGTCCTTAAGTAAGTTACTTACTGTTCTTCTTATTGTTTATTTTTTTAAACCTTCATTTCTGATGAATCTATACAGCCCTTGAATAAGAATGAGCTTTTGTACACAAAATTAATCAAAATGATCTGAGATATACATAATAATATCCATCCATCCATCCATTCGCTTCCGCTTATCCTTTTCAGGGTCCCGGGGTACATAATAATAATAAATTATATTTATATTGAAAAGAGATACTAATGTTGTTACTGTATCTTTTCAGGCAAAATAACTGAGCAGGAAGACACAGCTTATCTACTGTCTGGGGGTAGAATTGATCAACTCCTATAATGGCTGAGTGGACACTGCAATGAGTCAGTGTATTTTGACCTATTGAATTTATGCCGACGCATGTATGTCATATGTAATGCTGAACAACAGTGAAAAACTGTTTTCTTTCTCCATTTGCAACTGTAAACGATGCAATGTGCTCTGCACCTGTAAATATACTCTAACTATATAAATATATAGTTGCAAAGAAAATGAACCTTTCCAGTGTGCGATGTCAGTTGATGCACCATTAAAACTGCAGATCTGGTCAACAAGAAGGGGACAAACAAAAGCCTGTTGAGAGCACAGATGTGGCACAGCCTTAGTAAACACCATCAAACTGGCAGTGCCAGTGGAGCTGACACACACACAGAGACCAACAGCTGTGGCTCTTTTTTTTCTCCATCTCATTTTAAGTAAAAGATGTATTACAGTTCTTTACACTTTTGAATTATTGATTCAGCTAATAACCAAACTACAGACACTTTGAACCCGCTATGCTGTAAAATACTACATTAGGCTACTTAAAGATAATACTGTAAACCCTTGGTTTTTAGCTACTGTCTACAAAATAATCACTTGCTGCAAGACATCTTGTGCTCAAACATCAGTTATGATTCCTGGTTAGGCAGAGAATAAATAAACCTTGGACCACACATAATGTGCAGTCAGCTATAAGTGTAATTAGTCTGTGTGAATAATAGGTTGTAGTGGCAGCACCAGAAAACTTTGATCAAGCAAGAGAAAATAAAAGCAACACACTATGGTTGTCTTTAGTCTGTGAAATTAGTTATAAACAAACTCTGAGCTATTAAATATTTATGCCTAAAACTTTGAGGGATTTGTTAAGGGTTTCTAGATAAACGTATATGTTTTGTAGAATTATATAAAGACAGCAACAGCATTAATAATATTACATGCATTTACAAGAAGAACTCTGTGCAAGTTACAACGTAATATGATTATTGTGGAAGCTAAAAGCCAAGCAAAACAGAATGATTTTTACTTTGTGGTCAGCAGTCTATTTACCAGTGAGCCGGCATGACTGATGTATTTCATTTAAGGCTGCCTCAAATGTTTGTCTAGTGGCCAGGTGTACTGGCACTCCCATATTAATGAAAGGGTGAGAAGCATACTGGGCCGCTAGCCAGGGATTATGCTGGGTTTAAGACAGCGACAGCGTGGAAAGCTAGCCAAGTCCTCTCCAAGTCTCTCCAATCTGCAATGCAAATCAATCAACAGTGTGTGGCCTGTGCAGCAGCACTGCAGCACAACCTGACTGTTAGAAGTCATTGTTAGAAATCATCTTTTTTCCTGAGTAGCCATCAGTCCCTGTCAGGCGCCGTGGCCATCTCATCGCCGTCACTCTAATTAGATGGGAATCCCTGGAGCAGGCAGCATGATCAAGGACAGAAACACCAATATACCAACTCATCTCAATCAGGACAGGGGTTTCTCTTTTCCTGCACTATAAGCTAAATATTTGAGAGTTTGCAGACTTGGATATTTGTGTAGATATTATCTAAATTAGGATTTTAAGACACTGTGCTTTTAATCAGTGCATAATCTAATATATACTTTATGACTGTATTGTGTACACATGCCAAAAACTACCCACAGATTTTAATGATACTGAGGGTCAATCCAAAGGCTACAGCTTGCACCTTTTCAAAGGGCTCATGGTAGATTTTGGGGTATTATCTGGACCATTGTATACTTCTTCACAGTCTCACTTTCTTATACGACCGTGTGACATCTGCATACAGAACTGACTGATATTAAGCTGAATTATTTTTCGTGTACTCTTGTGTCACTTATCTAGATTTTACTTTGATTACTTAATACATTTCTAATGAGGTGGAAGGTAAGGTTTCACAAGGGTACACATGTACATATGTTATGTGTCCCAACCTTCTCATGACTAGGAAAAATCTAGTTTTGGTGACTGATTAGATGTAGCTGTGGTGAGCAACTGGTCACTCAGTCATTGACCATGCAACGCCTTAAACCTCTAGATGAAAACTTCCCAATGAGATTGCACAGGTTGCTTGGTGGGAGGCAACAATCATGGTCTAACTCAGACTGACTGCAATCACTCTCAGACAGGTTACATCCAGAACACCAAAAGCACCTCTCCAGCTTTGACTCCTCAAGACTAAATGTGGACATTTTGACTGCTAAGAGAGATTAAAAAAATAAGAAGATATCTACACCATGTAGCTCTCCTCGACATGCCATTCATTCCACTATTGGCCAATTTGCACGTCTGCCACTTAAATAATATGCAAAGCATCTTAACGACGTAAAAACACTACACTACACTGTAGCATTTTCATCCTGGCAAATTGTGAGCATATCTGTCCTCATCTCAGCAGAGCCAAAGACGAGCCAGGCATCCTGGTTACAGGCTAAATGGTAATCATTTCCATTTCCACTCACATTGCTTTAGTAAAACCAGGTATGAGGCAAGCAATTCATTTCTCTCAGATCATTTCTGCTGAAAATTGGTAGAGGGGGAAATGGAGGAATGGCGCAAAGCAGATGATCAAATCTGAGGGTGATTCTTGTGTCATTTCACTAAATAGAAGATTTATCCTTGCCTTGTTGCCATGGTTGCATTGCAGTTGGGGGGGAAAGAAGGCAAAGTCTAAATCCCTTCATTGATCACTTGGTTATACTTTCATTATATCTGGTGGTTAAGGTGAAGTGTGTTATTGGATTGGCAGCATTACAATGAGCTACATCAAAAAGTTCAATAAAAATGGTGATACCAAGGGGGAAAGGTCTTCACTCCCTGTGAGATTTTAAAGGCTGAAACACCTCACTGAGTGCAAGACAACAACAAAGAAAAAAAAGGGAGGGGGGGAGGGGACATTTAGTAACCTATTTATTAAATAACTGCAATATTAGAGTGTATTTGTGACACGACTGGAGGGCAGGCATAATGAATGGGTTCTCTGAAGTCATTTAGAACAGATAAAAACTAGTTTTGTTTAATTAGATTTTCAAACGGGTGGGAGTGTTGTCCCAGTTCTGAGACAGAACAGTCTCTGTGAAGTCTCTGCATTTAAAAGCACGAGTGCACAGGCTACTCTAAAACACATAATTGTGCATTTTCATGAGCTTCAGAAGTGTAAATCAAAACAAGCTGGAACCCATCTCCCTGACAAGAGATACTCACGTCATAGTGTTTATGACATACTGGGTAAGGTCCAGTTAGTCCAGCCATGCTACGAATAATTAATTAACTGTTTAAGTCAATTATTATAGACCATTTTTTGATAAATGATTGTATGTTAAAAAAATGGAAGTCAGTCAGTCAGCGTTTTTTATTTTTCACAAGGAAAAAAAACAAAGATCGATCACACACACAGAAATACTGATTGTTTCCAGTTGGGGTAAAAATAAATAAATAAATAACAGTGTCTCCATTGTAAGGTACAAATAACAGGTTGTGCCTTCCACATAGCCTGTAAATTGAGTGGATGATTGGCAATCACTCCAGAGTAATGTCAGACAACCCTCACCTGCAATGAGGAAAGTATCACAGCTAGAGTAAAGGATCCAACAGTAAGGTAAAGGCACACGGTGAAGCTGAGTGTGTTCTCATACGTTTAGACACCCACCTGATTTAGTGTGCAGCTTTTCTTCCAAGTACCCATGTTACAAGTCTTTACGTGACTGCAAACAACAAAACGACTGTCGGTGGAGATGAGAAACAACCGTGTCATTGTGTGGCGCTCAGAGGACACTTAGTTGAACTACGTGCCAATCAATGAGCACAATTAATGTTCCAATGAACACCAGGCACCGATTCAGCTGCTGATGCTTTAATTGGATAGAACTAAAGAGGGCGAGGACGACCCTTTCAATGACCCTTACCAATAGAGCTGTGCCTGGAGCACAACCTCATAAGAAACCCTGGTGTCAAAGGTTGATGAGGACAACCCTGCTTGACCCCTGGACACATCATCCTTATGAGCCCATTTAACATCACTTGAAATCATGTGTCAAAAGACCGCTAGCATCTGGCAAGCATTTTTTTTTTCAATAGGATTCAAAAATGAGCTGCAACAATTGAAACAAGACTCGTGGGCATCCTGACAAACTCAGAGGCTTGTAGTCTAAATGCAAAATGTTCAGGTTCACACAAACTAAATTCTTCATTCACATAAACAAATGAAAAACCAGGGTGAATATTAACAATGCAGCACGGAAATAGTTAACTGCTTTTTTATTATATAATGAGAGAACATCACCCTGGCCTGTCATCAAATAAGATTTTATCACTTAGTGCTTAATACAAAGTTCTTCAGATGACCATATGCCTTATTTAAAACTGCTATGCTAATTGCTAACGTCTCTTATTCCTCCAGTTGACCAATGACGAGCACGCACAGTTTGAACAAGTGCTCAAATAGCGTCGCTCACTAGTCAGGTTGAAATGGGCTATGCAGGCTGATGATAAAATAGTAAAAGCAAGTGCCAACTCATGGAAAATAAAATCAGTGCAGAATAGCAAATTGCATTTCCTCTTATGGCTACTTGAGGCTGTCTCCAAGATGGACATAGGCTCCATAGTCGCGAAAAGACTTCCAGTTGTATAGAAGCATAGAGGTAAATGACACTTGGGAGCTCAGTAAATGCTTTTCTAATGACTTCATGGGCTCAATTGCTATTTTCAAATTATATTGAATAAAACATGAAGTTTGTTCTTTATGTTCTGGTCTTTATTACAGTCGGAAAAGAGTATTCTTTTTTGGATATGCTAATTGGCTTACAACTAGCGAATCACAAAATGTTAGTCAATCAGCTGTGGTTTCCGTGGTTTCACAATTAGATCCATCCCTCGCTCATCACGTCCAGTTTCAAAAAAAGTCAGCCTAATAAGTAATCACGTTTGCTGCATCCATGCTTTGGCCACTTGGATTGCCATGAGTCCCAAGAAAGGCAGTTGTGGCCAACTGGTGACGTCTGATTTTTGCCTCCACTAACTTGTAGTGACTAACTTGGACTTTTCCACTGTGTTTGTGCTGCATGCTATTGGAATTATCTGACCATAATCAGCAGATATGAGTATCTGTGCATTGCAACAGAGTTGTTTATGGATCCATCTTGTTAGCCAAGTTGCAAGCATTAGCTGATAACTCAGAATTAGTTGACAGCTTCACCATCACAAATAAATACAGTAATTTTTCACTACAAAAACTAACATGGTAGTGCCCAAAAAACACTCATACTGAGTTGAAAAACAGTGGTTGTCATTATAGCTGTTTTGCCATCTTTTACATACAGTTTATGATTAAAATATCTTGTCTTTTAGGGTTTCTTATTTCATCAAAATGACTTTTCTAATAAGAGAGAGTTAAACTTAAATCAGTAATCTTCTATGACCCAGCCAATTGCCTTTACGGGGAATGAGAGGTCTTTGGGTGAGAGAGTAATTACATGCACAAAGTCAGACTGCCTTTAAAAAGTTTCAGCTTGACTTAGCAGGTGCTAATGGGATGTTTGAGAGCTTAGGTTTTGTGGAGTGGAAGCAACCATCACAGACAGTGAGCTGACTGGAGCACGAAAAGACACCCAGCCTTTTACTGATGCTGCGACTGACACGAGCTGACAGTCGGCTACAGGCTAGCCACTCAACTCACTGAACAAAACACTACGCTGGGAGTAAAATGGAAAACACATACAACTGGCGAGAAAAACAGATTTTTTTTTTTCTGACAGAGAGACAAAGCTTGTCTGGAAAATGTCAGCCTCCTTTGACAATGACAAAAGAATTTCTTTTGCGCTGCAGTTGATTTCAAAGTTGTTAATTACCATTCTAAGAAGTGAAATCGATGCCGACACACTTGCTTTATCTTATGATTTCTTTCAGTTACGCAATATGTCAATGTCACAGCTAATTCTCAGAGTCCCACTGTAGCAAAAAAAGAAAATATGTGAACATCCCTATCAAAGGAAACCTGTCACCTTTGACAGGAAGACCTCTACCCTGCGCCTAGTGTGAATGTGTTGGCATCCTTTGGCCCTTCCACATCAATAGTGCCCAGCAAATATACAGTGAAAAATATTTTAAAATAATGAGATCTGCAGGAAGTGCTTGTCACAGATAGTCTGCACATATTGTATAATAACAGAAGAAAAACTGGCTCAGCGATTACCCTAACAAGCTGTTGCTGTGGCCATTATGAATATAGAGGATGCCATGTGTTTCTCCAACAGAAGGAACCTGGGTGCTTAGATGAGGGAACAAATTGCCTGTATCAATATGCATCGAGTACAGTGGAAGGCAGAATTGCAATGTTAATTATTTACCAAGGAAAATGTTGCCCTGTTGCTTTCACTGACAGGTCAGGCTTCAAATACTGAGACACTTAACATATGCTGCTGAAAAAAACATTAGCATCTCACTCTTGCTGCTCAATTAAACCGAGTATAATAACAACCCTGCTATAAATAAAGAATACACCTTGCTTTTGGAAAAGACACTTCAGAGTTGTTTTTTGTATGACACATCACCACTTAGCTACAAAGGTAAAGCCAAAAGCTGCTATATTTCAATAAAACATGTACTTATGCTGTCGCGAAACAGCAAGCCCATAAACTCAAGCGTCCAAGATTTATTAGAGGCTTAAAACTTGTAGAGTACGCATTTTCTAGCATAGGAGGCAGATGTCGCAAGGTAAGACAAGCTGCATTGTGTCTGAGCGGTTACACTAGCTGGAAAAATAGCAGCAAAAATAAGCAATAGCTGAGTGCTGCAAAAAAAATTTGCCATGAAAACATAACTGTGAGTCAAAAACTGAATCATTAATGAAAAAAAATTATTTTACAGCAATCATTTATCTATTCTCAGTTGGAAAGAGTTAGATAAATAAAGTATTTGTAGAAATATTTATACTATAATGCTAATAAAAAAGCTCTAGACTCATTAGTTAACATCATTTATTAATTTGTTAAAAAACCACAGTAGCTGATTATAGATTACTGCTGTGAGACAAAGAAAGCCTTAGTTTTGTCTGTAAAATAGAAAGAATTGGGGATACTTGGTAAAAAGCAGGTAAGATGACATGTGTCAGAGAAGTGCTGCATCAAGAGACACGTCAACAAATACCAAGCCGTGAGCAGAATCCAGATCCGCTTTTAGTTTTTAAAAAGAAATGGTAGCCTAAGCACCACAAGCTGATGTTTAAGTTTTACTTAAGTGCTGCTGATCACCGTGCATTGTCCCTGGGAGGAAGAAAAACTGAGTAGTCAGCATGTCTGACTGATGTAAAGACACAAGCGACATCATTTTGTTCTCTCCAGATTTGCTTAATTATGACTGAAACTATGTGAGGGATTAAGTAATGATTGGTGAAAGCCCGTACTTGTTTGCTGCCATTTATTATTATAGGTTCATGTGTAAGATGAAAGCACAAATTATGCTATTTACCTATTGTAGCAAAGTTATCTTAAAACGGTCACAGCTGCCAGCTCTAACAACTTTTCTGGCAGTATCCTCAAGTCTGTAATCACAATATATTACTCTGGATTTAGTGAAGTTCTGTGAAAGCAAGAAAAGTTGTATAATTGGAGACTGGGCCAGACTACTTCAAATTTAATATACAGACACAAATCTCAATACGATTAAACAGAAAAAAAACAGAAGACTTTAATTCTAAAAGTAGCATTCGTCAGTGATGAAAAGGTTTTTGTAGATTAGATTAGATTAGATTAGATTAGATTAGGATGGATGGAGAGTTATACATATATAGATTAGAGATGGCACGATACCACTTTTTTATGTTCGATACCGATACCGATATCATAAATTTGGATATCTGCCGATACCGATATGAATCCGATATAGTGTTTTTTAATCAACAAAACTGTTTTTTAAATATCTTGCTGCATTTTGTATAAGTTCATACTCAAGTTTAAAACAACAACTACACTAAAGCTATTCTGTTATACCTGTATGCAAAAAAAAATATTTCATAGTTCAGCAATACTGATCAATCTAATAAACTTAAACCTACACCATCCTCCCTATTCTGGTATTTTAAAGAGTACTTAGCATAAATATTAAGCAACCTAACTAATAGGGTTCCAACTCCCAGCAACAACAAAAATAAGTAAATAAAAAATAGGGAACCACCCCTCACGCTCCACCTCATGATGCTTAATCGACGTAATCAACCTTAATTTGATGCAGTGTGAAAAAAAATGCACAGAAATCAATTATTTTTCAAGAAATATTAAATAGATTCAACATCTTTCTTCAACAAAATTGCAGACTGCACAGATGGTACCTTCCCAAAGGAAAAAGTACTATAGCTTACTAGGGTATATATATTAGACTTAATAGTTACTATATACAGTAATTGACTTCTATTCATTTTACATCAAATTAAAACTTTGGGTGTCAGATAATTATTTATTAAAAGCTAGACATTTTAAATGAGAATAAGAAAGAAAAGTATGTCTTTGTGCCCCCTTTTCCCTGTTAATGCCCTATCGGCCCCCCTGGCTAAACTTTGCTAGATCCGCCCCTGCACAGTTACCAGCGTCAGCTACGTAGAAAAAGATCCTGGAGTAGAAAGTAATATTAAATAAATTCTAACAATAGCTGATCAAGCTTAAACGTGCTGCTGTTGTTCAGCCACTGGTTTCCTCTTTCTGGTGCAAAGTGGGCCAAAAGCAAACTAGAGACACGGACTCGCGACAGAAAAGCCGATCAGCTGATCGTTAAGCAGTTTCATGATTGAAGTAGCAGCCGGAGAGGCAGTCGCTTGTTAAGCTTAACGCAGGAATGCTTTACAAACATTCAGAGATGGACTTACACACTTGCTTTACTTCTCTCGGGGATAACTTTGTCGGAGATGAAATGCCGGGTTGCTAGCGAAGCTCCAAATGCTATCCAGACCACCGACAGGTCCCGCATGCCACAGCCGCTCTATCACGTGATGCATACTGCTCCGACGTGCTAACGTTCTGAGGTGAGTTACGGCGTGTTGCAAGTTTTGTGAGGTGCTTTCGTGATATTTAATGGATTGGATTACATTTTTTATTTTTCTCCGATATCCGATCCAGTAATTTAGGTCAGTATCGGACCAATACCGATACGTAATATCGGATCGGTCCATCTCTAATATAGATATAGAGTAGGTCAATGTTTTTCCACTTGGTGTTACCCCGTGTTTCTGGCCTCAACCTTGTTCTAATA
This sequence comes from Mchenga conophoros, assembly GCF_057382185.1. NCBI lineage: Eukaryota > Metazoa > Chordata > Actinopteri > Cichliformes > Cichlidae > Mchenga > Mchenga conophoros. Next base: position 22,791,271 of record NC_140538.1, read on the forward strand.
AACAGCATCTTCTACCCTGCAGGAGTGGAGAAATCATTCTTTTTATAGATTTCCTGCTTTACCATCAAGGATTACTCTCTTAACCTTAGCCTCTTGCTTCCTTATTGGCTTTGCTATTGATTGCCCTCCATCCACTCCTCAACCTTCAAGGTGACCCATAACTAATAAACACTCTGGAAAAGTGTGCCATGCGGCAACCCGAAATATGCCTCTGTTTGCTTTTTCTGTTTTGCTCTGTTTATGCTTGTTTTAATGAACGCTCACTGAGCTGACGGGACACCTTTCATTTGTAGCTCCACAGCTAAACTGAATTAAGCAAATTATTGGGGGTCAACATGATTAGCAGGCACGCTTGTCTTACAGAGGTCCTCTGGTACTTTAGAACATGCGAACAGCAATGTTGGATTAAGCTTTGAACATGTAAACAGCTAAAATTACTGCAAAAGGATAGAGGACGGCATATCTGTCTAATATGATTTTTCTCTTTCGGTTCCCTCCCTTTCCTTTCAAAGAGGGTCACACTGATGAGTGTGATGAAGAGGGAACATCTGTCTCTAAAGTGTTCTTCCATTGTCCGCCCATTGTGAAGGATCGGCACCTGAGCAAACAAAGAGCTTCCATTATGGCATATTCACCAGAATCTCAACAGCACCTTTACAAGCTGAGAGTGCGAGACTGAGAAAAGGAAGGGAGTGAAAGAAAAAAAGAAAGAAAAATATTGTATGGGAGCTCTGGATGTCTCAGTCTAGTGTGCTTCTTAAACCAAACTAACAATGACCATTAGTTACAGGAAACCTTTGCTCACCATCATTCCAGCTAAAATGTCTCCCTCTCTGCTGAATGGCTCTCGAAGCTAAGAGTAAGGAAGACATGGGTGTTTGTGTTGTTTTTTTTTCCACAACTCCACAGATAACCCCTTTTTAAAATAAGCGCTTGACCCACTTCCACACTTTGGAGTGTCCTTTTGAGGGTAATGGTATTTTGCATAATACCATTACTAAGCTGAAAGCATAAAATCACTCTGCATCCATCTAATTTTGAACAAGCAAAATAAAAAAATTAAAAAAAATGAGAGAATAAAAGAACAATGGGGTGGGTCGGGCCTGTAACGCAGAGCAGAAAAAGCAGCTTCATCTCCAATTTCATCTCCTCTGAATAAACAGATTAGTTAATGAGATATGAAGGGGAACACGGAAATGTTGCAGTTTAGGAATTACCCGGCCCGAGTGAAAAAGAAAAACATGTTTTAAATAACTTATCAAAGTTAGATGTTATCTGAGTTGTTGAAAGTTTCATCAGTAGCTGAGAGCCAGCAGGTAAAATGATATTAAGAATATCAGCCAGGCCAGCTGGTCTTGTCAGGCCCCGGTTGAAGACTAAACCTCAGCTGTCAGTAAAAAGACTGATTTCAGAGTGCCCGATCTTACCCTAAACACACCACAGGGAGTCTGGGAGAAAACCCTGACCTCACCCCCCTTCTAGTCCTCTCTGGGATCTCTCAGGCCAGCTGCAACATTGATCTTGCAGGGTAAAATTTCAATGGCTGAAAAACAATCTCCGTGTTGGCAAACGGATGGTACTGCATCCTAGTCTGGGGTCGCCAGTTCGAGAGAAGCGTGAAGGATGAGCACGTGGTTGTTGATGGGTAGGTATGCTGGGCGAGTAAAGGAAATAAGAGAAGTATCCAGCTGCCCTTTCATAAAGACATCTGATGGCTTTATCAGTGACCGGGTGAAGAGGTCATCATCACCATCACACCCTCCAACACTCATTTCGCAGAAACTATATATATGAACTTAGGGCAAGTGGGATTTAACGGCTAATATACAGCACAGCATACTGAACGTGTTCTGACAAATTCATTACTTTTGGAGTGTTGAACCTTTTGGTCTCTAGAGATTTACAATAGCGTTATAAGATTCTTCTGACCAGGAGATGAGAAACTGGGCAGAAGACTGCATATAAAGGATAATACATCGCAACTCAGAGAGTGAAACTCCCATTTTAGCTTGAGATTGCATTTAAAAAAAATCTAAATATTAAATATTTTTCTTTTTGTGACATCTGTGACATGTATTTCATAAAGGATAAACACTGCGCACCCATTACCCGTCTCAGACTGAGGGAGAACTTAAAGGCAAAGAGGACATCTCCCATTTGCTGATTCTCTCCCTCAGATTTGTAATTTTCTCTCTTTGCCCGTTCCATCTAAAAGTCCTGTCAAAATGATTATCCTGCCGCTCAATGAGTAATAGGAGTTTGTTTCATAACATTTTTGGGGCCCTAATAGCCACACGGCAAAGTGGAGTTTCTGGTGTTGAACATTTTTTTAAACCTGTTTCCCCCACGTGTAAACATCCATAGTATTAATAATGATGATGGCGGCATTTACAATGAATGCATCATCTCTCTTGGTTCAGCCCTTTGTAACTATAGCAATTACTGATGCTAGCATCATTTATTAGTCAATTAAGGAGGGGAAAAAGACTCCCGACTGAGCTCAAGCCGATGGATGAGGTTAAACAGCGTATTTGTATTTAGGAGCCATTGAAAACAATGAACCACATTTTAAATAATCAAATCGTATTTCAAATACAGCTGAAATGCGTCATATTTATCTAAAGAGAATGGCTAATGTTAGCAGTGCTATCACCAGGTTCCCTGCAGATTAACCTGAAGCTGAATGAATGCATAGCATATAGTTAAGTACGGCCTTGTTCAAGTGCTTCTATGTCAATTCACTGTGACACAACATGCATAAAACTGTTTTTCAGGCTAGAATTGCTGAGACGTAGAGATAGATAGAGATAGTGTGTGCCGCCGTCTGCCTGAGCTGCTGCCCCAACCAAGGGCAGGTGGCTACATAACATCCTTTGAGTTGTACATTATTAAAATATGAATAATTTGTTTAACCTACGCCTATGAGCGTTTCAGGTGGACTAGCAAGGGCACTGAGTTTAATCATCTAGCTGACTATTCACATACATTCCTAATACCAAGGAAGAGTGCATCTGCACCCCCTGTGCTACATGTGAGAAAAGATAACATGGAAAAATAATCCTTCCCTCATGATTCTCCTGATCTTGACATTGAGTTTATTTCATTTACCACATATATCCACATATGTCTTATTTAAAAAAAAATGTATTTATTATGTGGTACATAAAAGTCAGTAAAAATCTCAGCGCAGTGTGCCATAGCCATGTGTAGCACACTGTGTGATCCTCACTCAAAAGCATTTTACTTCCTGCCTGTTACACCAAGTAAAACACAGAAAGTACCAAGTTGCTGATTCCTTTCAGGGCTCACTATCAAACTTGTAAGTGCAGGTACACTATATGTTCAAAAATAAACCAAGTTTCAAAGATTTAAGAATCCAAACAAAGACCAAAGTTTAAAACTGAGTACATGCTGGTGAAGCTTCACTAGAGCAGCAGGTAGCTCCATGTGTACCACTCGAGACATGTGTTGGTCTGTTACCTGCACAACATAGCAGTTAGTAGCAATAAGAATTGAAGTCTTCAAAGGAAAACGGCATTTTATCAAATTTAACAAATGGTAGGTCCTGGGTTCGAATCCACCAACCGGCTGAGGCTATTCTGTGTTCCTCCCACAGTGTGAAGAAATGCTTGTTAGATAACCAGTGATTCTAATTTGGGCGTGAATGTGACCGTAAATGGTCATCTGTCTCTATGTGTTGACTGGCAAACTGTCCAGGCTGTACCCCACCTCTTGCCCTGTGATGTCTTGGGAGAGCCTCCATCTCCAATGCAACCATGAATTGGATAAGTGGTAGAAAATAAATGGATGGATGGATACATAAAAACGCAGACACACGGGAAAGCATATTCATGGAAGAACATAAACTTGTATATGTACGGTACTCATATCACCTTATGTCATAAATCCAAGCAATTCATTTAGACAGAAGCATATTTTATGTCTTATGTGGGACTTTGGGCTATAGTCAGTAACTTAAGAGTGTCTAAGTTAAGATACCAAAGAGCCCTGATATAAAGATGTAGGAAAGAATGCAGGAGATAAAAAAAAAAAAACAAGACAAAAAAAACATACACACAGGTTGAAATAGGGGTCCTATTTTTTAAAAATGATATAAAAGTGGCTCAAACTATGGAGAGCTTACTCTGCATCCAAACAGAAGAGATCAGCAGCAACATGGCAAGCAAACAACATCAAAAGTCAATAACATTCATCAACTTCATCAACACTGTTAACATGAAGTAGGTAGGTCCCAGTGCAGGACTGCTGGTGACTAAAGCTCAAGTCACACAGACATTGAGATCAATCAGTAAGCCCCTGAGAAACACCAATCATTACAAATAAAAAGGTAAATTCCCCAAACAGCTGCTTTGGTCAACAGCAAATTGCCAACTTGTCTGCAAACACTTACCAACTGCTCTCCAAGTGGCCATGAAACTGTAAAAAGTGTGACCAAAGATACCTTTTAAAATGCAGCGCTGAGGCAACTTTTACTTTGAAGGCGAACACTGTCCGTTTGTGGTTTGTATCACACTTTCTCAAGTTTTACTAATCACTAACCTGCTTGTTAGCAGACAAGCTGGCATGTTCCATGCAAACTACAGCCAATCACAGCAATCTGCTAGCAAGCAAAGCAAGCCCAAAGAGGTTTCTGGCGCTGCAGGCTCTAGCAATAGCCAACAGCCTGCAGGAACCACTCATCAGCCAATCAGGGGATGTACCTTTTTCCCTGGGAATCAATGGTTGTGTCACATCCAACATGGTGGACAACTCTCGAGCAACGTGATGTCATGCGAGAAGCCTGTGTGTCACAGGGTAGTAAATATACTGTAGGGATACCTAGGCACTCAGATTCAGCTTCAATGCAATGCACGAACAACAAATCGTTCTCTGTGTGGATGCAGCTTCAAACAGCACTGAAATCATACCTGTGGCATCAATACAGCTGAAGTGCAGGTAAAGAGTGCAACACAAACCACCTAGGCGCAGAAGCCTGGGGCTGTGAGTAAAGCTTGGTTTAATGCTTTTGTATAAAGGGCTTTATATGGGTTTGGAGGATGTATTGAGAGAAACAACAATCCATTATTAATGTAAACTTGTTGATTTTAAGCCCTTTATTGACTACACTCAAACAAAAATAGAAAAACCAGATCATATTGTGAAGAGTACAATTAACAAAAAATATGCCAAGGTGGTATGTTATTTTTGGCTGCCGGGTATTTTGAGAGTTTTTTCGGGATTTTTTTTTACGTTTTCCATAGCTAACCTTTTTTCCCTCTTCTCTCTCTAATGCCATCCTCTTTCATTCACTTCCTCTTCCTCTGAGAGACAGATCTGTGGAGCGAGAGCGTTCTTGTCTGAAGCTTATCGCCTGTCTCAACCCAGCAGAGAGAAATTCCTTGCCATTTGTTGAATACAAGTGTGATGGTGTGCGTTAGTGGCTCATCTGCGGCTGCTCTTCCTCACCTGGCACTCATGTGATTAGATTTCATATCCCAGACTGCAGCAGATAAACTCTATCTCCATCGGCCAGGCCCCTCAACATCAATCTGCCCCACCGATGGCCTGTGTTGTGGCAGCAGTCTCATAACACATTCCTATCACCATGTTTATACATAATAAAAACACTGATTTCCCATAAAGTACACTATTTAGAGTTTACTATATATATATATATATATATATATACACATACATACATACATACACGCACATATATATATACATACATACATACATATATATATATATACATATTATATTATATATACATAATATATTATATTATATATTATAAATATATAATAAAACCCTCACCCAGATGTGCTGGTCTAATAATGGCACTAAGAGGGTCAGTGCCGGACCCAGATAGAAGCCAGCCATGCCCACATGCTGACCTCTCTGCATGCAGCACTTACGCCATGTGGCTGAAGTGGTGCAGAAGAAAGTGGTGGTAGAGTAGATGAGGACAGAGCGAGTCTGTTTATTTATTGTTCTCCTCTGGTTTAACTGCTCATGACCAGCTAGCTTTATTAAACTGGGCTTTGAGCACACACATAGCAGCACTAAAACTTCCTGATGGCTGAGGGGGGATCAATTCAAGCTGCCGCCTGCAGGAATTACTGCAAAGTAATGGTACCATCACACAGGTAGGTCTTGCCTGTGTTAGGGGTTAAATGGACCATTTCAATTCTTTAATCAGCTCCAGTCGTTGCTGCAATGAAAGGAATGCTGCTCGTGTATGGGTGGTTACATCTGTCAAATAAGGAGGTCAACGCTACGCTGTCATCAAAACAGTTCATATGTAAAAGATGAAACACTTCAAATTAATGCTTCTTCAAAGGAAGGTCAATAAATATGCAAGTATTATTGCATGTTTTCAAATTACAATGTAATGATCCTTTTGGGTGTTTTAGTTTATGTTATTTACAAGACTTTTTTATTAGTTTCTTAAGTCTGTCTGCTCTTATTTACATAGACAACCAGCAGATGTGTCAATGTATAAGATAAAGTATCGCAATAAAGCTCGAACACAAGCACAGCTTCAACATTACCGGAGGGATGAATTATAAATATAAAAACATTGGGGAACTAAAATTAGATTTATAATTCATTATAGGTCTGGTGCACCGGATCTCATGAGACCGTTCATCCTATGTAGCAACCACTTTTATAAACTGCTAATTGGTACGATCAATAAATGTTACATCAGTATTGTCAAACAACATAAAAAGTTATTTACAACAAGGTTGTTTTCACAAACATCTTCTATATTAAAATGTGAAATATAGGCAAATAAATGTTGTTACATTTTTAATTCGGATTACTTCTGAAAGCAGGGTCTTATCAGGCTGCTATATTGAAAACAGATGTACTGACTGTGTGTTGTGTGTGCTCTGCAACCACTCCCCCAATTTGCTTGTTGACTTCGTGGTCCCCCGGACTCCCCGCTGCCTCTGGAAATTGTGTTTCACGGCTTGAAGGTTACAGAGAAAGGCTTGTGTTTGCCGAGGAGGCCCGATTAGTGCTCATCAGTCGTGGTGTTTGAGATCCCTGCACTGACCCTAGGGGCAAAAAGCCAAGCTGCTTTCACACTGCAGCACACAGGGAACCCGAATGAGCCTACAGCTGTCTATTGTCTCCCCTCACCAAAAAGAAAAGACAGCAAATTGCCCTGTCAGGAACTTTGGCCTCCATACTAACATAACACATAGCCTTTGTCCCTCATTTTGCCTGCTAATATGAAAAGATCTGGAAAGGCTATATGGTGCAGCAAAATTCACATGACAAAATAATGAATAAAGAACGTGGGCTTATGTAGGAGTTTGCATGGGTGTTCAAAAGAGTTCATTTGCAACAGTTTGAACTGAAATAGAATTGCATTTAATGCAAATGAATATATATTCAAGCTCAAGCAGGTTAAAGGAGGGTGTTGCACTTGGATCTGAATGTGGATGTGCAAAAATATAAACAGATGGGCATAAACCACAGTTACAGCAAGCCAAAAACAGATACTTTAAACACCGAATTATTTAATTCTAATATCTGCTTTTGCATAACATTCTTATAGTGCATGCTGAGACATACAGCATATCGTGTGTTAAAGAAACGCGATGAAAAACAAAGGCAGCACCAAGTTGGATCCAGTAACCGGTGAAGCCTTGCTAAACCACAAAACCGCTGGCTAGGTTTGCAGATTAAGTTGCATTACATACAACTTCATCAACATTTTCTTTTTCCATTACCTCCTATAGTTTCGCAGTTTCGTTCTCAAGCTTTCTGCTTCTGTATGCACAGGTCCAGACCAGAGTCACCTTGAAGAGATTTGAACATTTGTTTCTCGCTTTACTGCGGTAGCTGGTGGAAGTCAGCAATTTAAATGCCAGCTAGATGACATACATCATTAAGGTGGATTTCCATTTCTGGTCAGTAGCCAATCATACAGAGGTAATTAGGGATTACTGTCTCCGTGATGCTTACTGACACTTAGGCGAGCTGCTGAAGCACAGCTGACTGGAGTTCAGAGGTCATCATTATTGCTCAGCTGGTGAGCAAGGTTCTGTTAGGGTTTGTTGGCATCTAAAAACAGTGAGCTTCTTCAGAGCAGGCCGCATACCATTTTACACTATTTACACCTTAAACACTTTTTTTAAAAGTACATCCTATAATCAATAAAAATTTAAAGGCTAATCCTGTCTAATGGTTATGTCTCTGTAAGCAGTGGACGTTCTGAGTGAGAATTATGCAAGGTCTGCATGCACATTGTTGTTGGCTCTATTGGCATATTCGCAAAAAAAAAGTCTCAGCTTGTTTACAATCAGCATGCTGGCCATCTTAAACAGCAGCAATAAAAGCCCAGAGATCTTGCAGGAATGTAAAAAAAGCTCCAGTAAAATATAACGCACGATTTAATGACCATCTGTTGGGTGCCTGTGCAGACCTTGCTACGACATGCTTTGTGAATGATCAAAGACAACGTCCGCATCGACAGCGATTCACCTCAGGAGGCACACCAGGGAATTAACAAGCCACCCAGCACAGATCCATTTTCCGTGCAGTTAGGCTCTTTTGATTCCTTAACTGGCCTGCCTCAGTATTACATGTAGAAAGAGAGAGCGATTGAAAAACTGAAATATATGCAACAATCTCTCCCCACAAACCGTTAAGCTCCTCGCTAATCAGCAACACCCTTAAAAGTCTAAAATGCATTTGTTGAATATCCCCGCAGAACGATTCAAAATAAATGTGTATTATCAAGATTATTATTTTTCTCCCCCCTCTTTCAGATAGCCCCGCTATCAGCTGCTTATGTTTATAGCCTTCATGAGTTGCTCCAAGAGTCCATTTTGGTGTTGAGGGACGGATGCCAAATGACCAATCAGCACTTAAAAGAAGCGTACACACACAGAGATGTCCTCAGACAGACATTCCAAAACACCCGGCTCTTATCTCATCAAGGCTCAGTAAATAAAACATTTAACAGCTGAGCCAGACTCAGGATTATAGAGTCAGTGTGTGTGTGTGCGTATTTTTTACACATAAAGCACAAAGAAGCATCCGAACGTAAGCCAGACACAAATTACAGGTAATATGAAGTCATATACAGACCAAGAAATTCTCAGTGGATAACAAAACAGAACAAGTACTCCAGCGCTTCAGCTTATGCTTCAGTAAATTTACCATAAGGCATGACAAATCTCTGGTGGGATCCAAAGAAACAGCATAGCTGCAGAAACGCAGCAATCCTAGAATAAGAACGTATATATATATACATCAATAACCGTGTGAGACATGGCTTTATCACTGCTGCTTTGTTTGCCTTTCTTCATTTTCTGTCTCTTCCTCCATCTTTCCTTAATTATTCTTCATTTTTCACCGCCTTCCTGTCTGTCAGTTAGACTGGGTGCAGTATTTAACATGCTGAGGGGACACGTGTCCACCCCAAATGCCACAGAACAAATTCGCTACTTTGTTTGCATTCACAGCTCATTTGGCCCAATCCGTGTTTTGGCATTCTGTTATTGTCACGCTTGGTGAGGTTTTCTACGCTGCCCCACCAAGGGGGAGAAACACGTTCCAGGGGCTGTCAGCTGAGGCTCACATCTACCCTCTATCCTGCTGGATTTCCTTCAGGTTTACCCTGTTTATGTAGAACGCGGCCTGCGAAAAAACGGCGACACCGTGATAACTTTCGCTCATTATTTTAAAGACGGCGGCAGGAAATTTTGAAGAGTGAATCTTCAATCTGAGTCGGGAAGAAACGTTCCAGGGAGGTGAGTGGTTGGAGAAGTGACATCAAAGTCAACTGTGTCGCTTCCCACCCACATCTTGACCTACAGCTGTGTCTGCTTTCATGCGCCACCACCATCAAAACAGTCACACGCTCTCGTGTACACCGGGTCTCACTTTAATTTGAGTGACCAACCTCGCAAAGTGTCAGTGTCGTGCTGATCACTCAACCAGCCACGGAGGTCGAGGGGAGGGACGTGGTCTCGTTTGCAATTTCACAGGTGGAGTTGCACGGTGGTGGGAATGTCCCAGCTGGTCTCAAAGGTCTAATCTCCCCCAGCTAGCAGCAGTCTATCCACCCACTGACTGTAAACACAATGGCTCCCAATGGCACTGAGCTGATTGCCGTTTCATCAGGGCCAGGACTAGAGTCAGTGGAGAGGAGCGCTGTCTCGCACTGTTTGATGAACTTGTTTATTTTCCCTGCACATTGGAGGCCCAGAACAAACCGATTGGCAAGCGGCGTGTTTATCAGAGAAAGCATTCCCGATGACATTGGACAGTCGCTGCTGCACCAAAGCCACAGCAAAAAAGCTTAATTAGAGCTTTCTGAAAATAATGTCTTGATACCACCCCCTATAAAGCCCATGCCCATTATTACTGCTAAGTATGCTCCTCCATCAATTATGGCATGTGCTAATGCGAGTCTCACAGTAGAGAGCCAACATGTTTCAGTGGGCTCAAATAGCTTTGCTGCACTCTCCCACTCAGAAATTAATCTTCTTCCCAGCAGACGTCTCTGCTCATGCCCGACACAGAAAACAACAAATATACTGGTATTAATTGGTCTGTATACATTGAAAAATCAAGTCCTATCTAACATCTTCTCCTAGAATACATGTGATCGTTTAGTTCAATTTGTTACTTTTATGTAATTTGTCAATTTTAAACCCTACAAAAATGCTTATTAATTAGCTGTTTAGCTAAATCCACTAATGGTTTATTCACTTTAATTGATAAAGTGATGTGTTTGATGGGGTGACAGTTTGGCATCCTGCCGGCTTCTGAAATGAGGGGGAAAAAATATATACATATACATATATATATGGATATATGTGGAGAGAAAATGAGAAGACATTAAGCCGACTGTTTACCTCTCACTACCACCCACTATGTCTGACATCTGTTCTCCACCTCCACCACACCTTTTACTCTGCGTATCCACTGTCATTCTTCATACCGCCATCCTCCTCATCTTTCTCTCGCTTTTTCAGTGCTCCTTCCTCACACTGCACTTTTACGCGAGCTTCTGTAGCTTTCCTCAGAGATCTGCCAGCACACACATACTGTGGCTGCAGAATGCAGGTGATAATGAAGTGTCTGGGAAAAGAGGATTAGGTGGAGTGGCGGGCATCATCCCCGTGGTATAAACGCTCATCTTTCCCTTAAGAAGGACACATGGAGCGTCTTTCACCTCAGTCTAACTGCCTGTCCTGGTGTCACTCTCAGCTAGCATACTGGGATGGCTGCTGCGGCCCTGCAGGAGAAAACTGCGAGTGGGTTAAAAAAACGGTGGGCCCTGCTCCTCGGGGAAGCTTGGTGTTTCATCCTCTGACACCCATCTGTTTATTCTGCACAGTCAGGCTAAGAGGAGCATAACAGGCAGTGGGAAAGTGAAGATCTTCACCAGGGGAACAGGCTGATACAGAGGGAAGGATGGGAGGGTGAAAAAGAGAGAGACAGAGAGAAGAAGGGAGAGAGAAACTCCTCTTCTTCCCTGTGGTCTGAAAAAAAAGATGACAGTTTTCCTCTGGAGCTTGCTCTGCCCTCCCTGGACTCAAACCTTTCTTGTAGGCAAGAGGCCTGTCAGACACAGCTAACTAGGCTGCCCCATGAGAGATGCAGAAAGCTTGACAGTTTGTTACTAGTTGGCATGAGGCTGTAGCGGGTCAATTTCTGCACAGATAGCGTAAAAAAAACAGTGCCACTAATCAGCCACCAGCCAGAATTTAGATATTCTCACCTAAATACTCCCGCTGCGATTTTTATCAGTGCAGTGTATGGATTTATATCTATATACCACCTTAATCTAACTGTACACTTTTATAGTCAGGAGCAGTCAGGCCTTTGGATGTTTATTTGTGGGGCAAAATGCAAACCTTGGCTACGTGCAGTTTGCACGTGTGCGTTTTGCTAAATCAGCCCATACGGAATTGGTCCAGCAGCTAACAACAGTTAACATAGCAGAATAGTACATGGCACATTAACATCACAGAATGCAGATTAGTAATTGTACCAGCTACCACACCTATTTGGTTCCCTCCCATCAGTATTGTGTGGTCTCATGTTAATAACAGCAACTGGAAGCTGAAGGAGAATTATACCACAGACCACTTCAGGGCCACACCGGTAGCATGCTGACTTTATTAAATAATCTGTGTAGTATGTGCTAAATTAAGCATTTAGTTAAAACAGATCATTCTGCTCACTGTGGCTGGCTCAAGGAGTGAGCTTATTCGAGAGTTAGCTAATGGCTCTGCTTAAAGGCAGAGTAAAAATACAATATAAAGAGTATAAAGGGTACAGGAAATAAATTGAACCACCATGTTAAGAACATTAATTGTTAAACTTTAAAAGAAAGTCATCACAAATTCATTTTTTACCTTTTTTAATATTATAGTGAGCCTCAGTGTTTGGCTGATTTTTTTAAATACCTGAACGTATATTTCAGACTATCTATTTCCCTTTTGTCCCTTCTGTGTTATTGGAACAAAATATTTCTCAGGATGCAATCCTGGGTAAATGTTTTCAAAAATGACAGGGTTTCATATGATTGGTATATTGGCATGTCAGCCAGTGCTGAATCACTTGTGAGCGTGTGTCTAAGCTCTTGATGTCCTTGTAATAGCCTTGCCATGATTGGCGGGACTATGGGATGGGGTAGTGCCCTGCTAAGAACTGTTCCCGTCTGTCAGATCTCATCACTCCACAGTGCGTTGCTGGGGGCAGCAGGACCAAAACTGACCACTGAGTCAACTGACAAGACAACTCAGCATCCAGTTATGCCAGAGTAAGGATCACACACACACAACACACACACACACACACACACAAGCACACTGGCGTTTAAATTCAGGCAGGCACACAGACATACCATCATGCAAGCAAATGCTTCCATAGTACCACTTAGACTCACAGCCACTGTCATGACAGTGCACAGTTAATAGGAGGCATATATGTAATACACACAGACACATGTATGCAAAAACAGACAGCACCTTTAATTTTGTGCAGGATCCACCCCCAAAACGGCCACTATAAAGCCCGTGCACGATACAAATGTGCTCTGACACTGTGGTTGGCAATGCACTGAGTTGTCTAAAATCTTAACAAGTGACCCAGAAATGCTGGTGAACAAAAGGGACGTTTGGGGTACGTGGGGAGGTCATGTGTGATGCAGTGTGGAAGAGAACTAAATTGACACTTTCTTGCCTGCTCCTTGAGCCCTGTGGAGATATTCTCACGTTGTGTTCAATGAGGGGCGACAGAATAAGGTGGACGATTCTTAAACGAGGTTGAATATCCATTATTGTACAAAAGCAAGTGAATTACCGAGAAGCTGAAATCTACATGTTGTGGGAGTGCAAAATATCTCTCCTTTCAGAGACAGCAAGAGAGCACAAAACGCAGAGAGAGACGCTGCAAGGGTGAAACATGAAGTAAAACAAGCAGTTCCAATATGTTTAGAACAGCAACCCTGAGGGAAGCAGAGGCCCTGACTGTAATATCACATATATTTATTTGCAACAAAATGATTCAGAGGTAGGAGCATTCAAATGTGTGCAATAGCAAAGAAAGGTGGACGCCAAAAGGTATGTACCACAACTGTTCAAAAAAGCGAGGACTGCTTATATGCATTTTATGCACTTTGTACTTTGCCATGATTGTAAGTCAAAGTGTAACAGCACTCTGTGGCTGGCAGAGCTAGCATTTAAAACCGATAAGGCTCCGGGGTTTCTCAGTCTTCTCGCTCAATAGGCGATGGACGAGATTCTAGAGAAGTAAAGCTCTTCACCTCAAATGACTCTTTAGTGGCAAAAGGCCACGTAAGACTCTGGATCAGCCTGAAAATGACATAGAAAATAGGTGATCATGTTTTAGAGAACCTCTGGTGTAAGTCTCCATCATAGACACCTAATTTTCTCTCTGCTTTACTCTCAAAGGCCAGCAAAGTCAGACTTGTAGTAACCTTGTGCTCTCAAAAAGCACATTCAAATTACAGTGTTGAAAGATCATTTTTACACCCCGATGGCAGATGTGAGAGCAGTTTCAAGAAAACATGCATAGGAAACATGCTTCTTTACAGCTCCATAAAGCTCACTATACCACAGCCACCAGCAAAAGCTCTACAAAGTTTGATATGTTTCTGCTATGTGTGCTGTTTAAAGTTAGACCCCTTCCCTCACCTGCACTGCAGTGCCAGAGATCAAGCGATGCCATCAACGAGCTAATGACATGACTGCCGCAGGCAACAGCGGGCAGCTTGATTTATACATGGGGACAGAGATGAATGATTCATAGGCTGAGCGAGGGATACCGGGACACGTGGAAACTATATGCCCCTCTCACCCGCTCTTATTCGTGGATACTGACCACACCATAAACTCTCTGGAGCACTCCCTTATGCCTCATAAGCTTAGCATTACACAACTAACCAGTCCTGTTAACGCTGCTCGTAACAGCTGCATGAGTGTTTTCTCTCTTCCTCTTTTTGTCTCTACATTTTTTATAACTGTTCCTCAGAGTGTCCCTCTTTACCCCCCTCGGATTCATTCGCTCGCCGGCCATTTCTTCTTCCCTTCCCATTATAATGCAGCGCTAATCCTAAATATGGAACCCACTGTTGTAGGATAAAATAAATGGCCCAATCACTCTGCATCAATTAGTCCATCCATCATTGCTGATTGGAGGATGAGGAGCAAGAGAGGGGGTTGTTCATCGTGGCTGTTCTCTGCGGTGGCATGGGAAGACAGAAATGGCACGCGAAAGCTTTCACAAGGCAATGTTATCTTCACCACTATTTGGGTATCGCAAACTGCAGTCCAGCAGATAACCTTGTCCTGTTACTTTCACTGGAACGCCCTCTAAATCACAGCACCTCTGTCATAAATGATCTGGCGGCATGAGGACGCTTCTCACGCAATAATTACTCAATATGATGACTGACGCGCTGAGACGCTTTAGGTGAAGATGCAGTTGCAAACAACACAAATAATTCATCATCTTGCTGCAAGACACTAAAAGCACTTTTGATTTTAAAAAAAAGGAAACGGATCTAGATTCCAGTAAGACGAGGAGATTGTTCTGGCTTTATAGCATATAACCCCTGCATTACACTGTGCTACACATTTAATAAAGGCAAGGAAACACTTCAATGGTAGCACACAGTGCAGTTTTAATGCATACACTCACTTAAAAGTTCACTACACTTGAGATTTGTAGAGTTAAGTTGCTTTATAATTTCACTAAGTAAGTGCAATTTACAAAATGACTTTCCTTGCTTATGCAAGAATGGGGCCAATTCAAATATATTTTTTAATTCAATTATTCAAATCAGCCTGACTGGCTAAAACCAGTGTGAGAGGGCACTCCCATACTTGCATGCACATGTCCTGACCCAAGCCTACTGAGCTGCTGTCACTGAATTACACGGATAAAGAGAGAGAATTGCTGAGTGCTACAGTATACAGTTACAGTACATCACTGCTGTTTTGAACACGCTTAAAAAAGAACATGGAATATTGCAGCACGAATACAGGGCAGGCCTAGATCAGAGTGTAACTAACTCTTCTCTAAATATGAGGAGATAAGTAAATCCCAAGGGTGCCCCACTGACTGAGGAATCTTTGCATTCAATTTATCATTTTACATTATTTAGGTTACTCCATGGGGAAATACGCTATCTCTCTCATAAGTTATGCTAATGGCTGTTACTACCATCTGTGAACTGAGGACCATCAGTCAAGCATAGTGTGTAATCTTTGAGTTATGAGAATAATACGTCATCTTTGAGCGATTAGTCTGGGGGCTTCCAGGGAGCTGTGTAAGGGACAGAAAGTCATCTCGCCCAAACCGTCACCCAACACCACCCTATATCTCGACCTATACCCCTCCCCCTGCAACCGCACAGCGCCCTACATGGTCCCCTCCAATCGACTCAATAAACAAGCCCCGGGTAAGAGCCAGACAGAGGATAATGGTTCACCTGGAGGTGACAGGAAAAGAAAACAGAGCTCTTTGCATAAAGAATGGAGATAAAGATAAGCACAGTGGAGCACTTAGGAATCTCAGCAAAGGATTATTCAAACATGTCTTAAAACTGAACACGTGTTTTGTCTTTTTTAACCGTTGTGTTGCGATAATGGCCAGCCTTGCATTTACAGCATAGTGCTGGTGCATCCGTATTGATGATGATGCTCTGCGCTTCTGATCGGATAATTTCACCATGAGCAATCTTTTCTCATATTTCACTTAAAGGCCAGAGCTCGGAACATTTTGTTTTGCGTCTGTTAACTGTGTTTGTAAAGCGCGGTCGTCATGCAGGCGTTTTCACATCATTTCACATCTGAGGAGAGGCAGAAGCGATTGCCTTGTCATATCTTCGGGAGCCTGCATCCCATGACATGTTTAGTTGCAGAAGAGGACAAAGGACGTAAGCACCACCACAACAGCAAACATAATTATTCTCATCTATTATAATGTGTTAATACCTGCCATGACTCATGCCAGCGTTTAGGATAGGAAGAGTGCTAAAGGCCCGCGGCTCTTGCGTAACGAGTAGCGCAGGCATCGTCGATAACCACGTCGACATTGATATATATTTGTTTTAGGGCTCACTTAAAATGCAGACTTTTTTAATGTTATTAGCCCTGTTTTAAAGAATCTTTGTGTCATTCTGGACGGGTTGAGAGAGTGACCACAGTCGTGGCTGAATTAGCCCAAGCCAAGACACACACAAGCCATGCCAGTGACCCACTGCTTGACTGGAGCACAGAAAGGAGGTCCAACCTGAGAAGAACGATTTGTTTGGGTGGTCTAGTTAAAGCCTAGTGCTAAAAGGGCAATGGTTCTGGTTAGAATGCTAATGAGCAAATTCCCCTCCTGGATGGAGACATCAAAGGCAAGTGAAGCTCCCCCGCTCCAGCTACACAGGGCTTCATGGTATCATTGCATAGCCCTGTTTGCACTTGAATGCTTGTGTTTGTGTGTGTGTGGATAAAAAAAAGACAAAGGGACGGGGAAGGCAAAATAGGCAATGTGATGTTTACATTAGGTCTATTCTTTTGGGACAGCATCCAGCATCCAGCCATGCTGTGACACACATCACAAGAGCAACCTGGTACCATTCATAATTACCCTCTATTCACAGAGGCCCTATTTGGGATGCTATTATCAGAGATCATTGTTATTTCCCTCTATGTATGTTTGAAATCCCAGTGAGACCAACATGTCTAAAGCAGATAACAGTGCTATTTTGGTTAACCCCATTGCGTACATAATACTGAAGAGGCATAACCCAGAGAAAATTCCCATCAGTGATTTCTAAGGATTTAATAGAGCATCAGGGCGTAAGAATCTTTTCTTATGAATCGTTTCTCTGTATAACTATTGCAAGAAATATAATGCAGCGTTCCTGTGCATTGAAAAAGGCTCAGAAAGAGCTTTGTTGTCATTTATTTCCATCTTTTCACATTACTCTGACTGCGACAAAACAATCACCAGCAAAACTCTGTTTCTGTTTTGCTGTGACCACATGCCACGCTTGAATAACTGATGCATTCTAGAGAAGTAAAACCTTTTTCTGTGAAAAGACGTCTAAACGAGACCAAATAACAGAGACCATGCAAAGCCAGGGGTGCTCAAAGTACACCTAGGTGGTAAACTAACTTAAATAAAGTAAAGCCTATGTCCAGTTTTCCTGAGCTGTTCAGAGTCCTACTTCCCGAACTGTTAAGAGTTACACATGGCTCAGGTGTGTGAGGCCAGCATGATGGATCATCCTGTTGTGAAGCTACCCCTCTGCAGAGCCCCGAGAAGACAGCTGGGAGATAAGGAGGACCCTATATGAGAGCACATCTCCTCTCCACATCGATCCTCGCCGCCACCAGGCAGGAAGTCTTCACATGCCAAACCGCAGATAGAGGTGGAGAGGGAGAGCAGGGTGACAACAGAGAGAACAGTTTTGCAGGTTTAGCAGACACCTTCGAGTGATAAAGACACTGGAAGATAAAACCCCTCTTGGCCTCATGCAGATAAAAGACAAACGGTGTAGTGCTTTGTTTTAGGGGCAAAATAACAATTTCAGCTCCCTGGTAGATAATAGTAATCTTTCTCTAGTTATAGTCATCGTTGTTTACCACGGCCAAAAAAAAAGAAGAACAGAAAGACTACCCGCTGTGGCAAATTGTGGCAAAGTGGAAATTGGCTTCTTCCTTTACTCTTCTTAAAAATACACATAAAGGACGTATGACATACATGTTGTTCACCTCATGGTCATTTTTGAGTTAACCGACCTCGTATCCTGTGCCAGTAACTTAGGAATAGCATCGCTGGAAGTCAATTAGGAATGAAAAGAGGCTTTGCTCTCAAAAAAATGGCACTTGCTACAATTAGAAATTCCTCTGGAGTTAATAAGCGCAGCTGCAGGTTACAATCAGCTAAAATGTTTTCTTGCAAAGTACAACATTAACTGACACATAAGATCTCACGTTCTCATGTTGACAGCCTCCAATTCGCCTCCGTTTTTCGCTGCTGCTGTTATGAAACAGAGCAATCTGTAATATCCTCAGAGCTATTATTAGTTGAAATAGAAACTGGATCAATCACCAAGGCCGGGATTTAAAGAACTGTAAAAAGGTAATCTGGCACAAAATAACAATAATGAAAATGTAATAGCAAAGAGAATTGCTTCTTGTGTTTCTTTGGACACGGCAAATCGATAGCGCGAGTCGCAGCGGAGACAGACACCATTCAGGCGGACAGTATACCTGCTTTACAGGGTCTGGCTTGGTTATGGAGAAGCATGTTTGTGACCCTCTGATCTCAATCACAGAAATTCCTAAGATGGCTGTGCGCTGAGGGCCTCTTCATGCTGCTGATGGATTGAGATTCTACACGGCAAGTTTGCAGTCTTAAAAATGTATCAGACGAGATAAGGGCCACTCCAAGCTGCATGATTAAATGCGAATAAGATTTCAACAGCTCAATGTACACTCTAATGGACACCATGTGCACAGAGCATATAACCGTTGAGTGGCTTTGATCTTCCTTTTTGCCCGTCCTTTGCTTCTGATGAGCCATCTTTGCCAGGTGGTAAACCCTAATGACTGAATAAATGCAGAAGCATCGTAATCACAAGGTGCAGCATGTGCCTTTCTTTTTGGTACACAAAATTATAAAACCTATATAGTTTTGCCCAGAAAGAAAGCAGATGAACCAACCATCCACAATACTGCATTTTTCTCACTAAAGAAAACACAGGAATGAAATGATACAGGCTATAAAAACCTACACATTGGGAAAAATGGCAATATACGATACAGTGAAGATGCTGTTTGATGGTTGCATTAAAATGTGGCGTAAGAAATAAAATGTTTGCTGTGATAGAGACCTTCATAAAACACAACACAGGGAAGAATTTATCTATAATACGTATTTTGATTAGTTATATCAGACAGATAGTTCTGCTAAGGCAGACTGTCATAGTCGTGATCCGACTATACAACTGAAGGCTGTTAATGTGGCTGGATAAACATATAAGTCTGAAGCAGTGACCTTATTTCATTGTCATACCATCCCTACATATGAAAAATTTCCCTGGGGACTAAAAATTAACAGTGTAACTTGGTGCATTTTACCCAAAACCTCATCTCACTGCAGTAAAGAATGATTATTTCAATCATGTCACTGCATAAGTCAAATTTTACAAAGGAAGAACCGTGTGATTGGGCGGTAGCATTCCACTCCCTAACCATTGTTCCCACACCACAATCGGCTGCCTCAGATTTCCAGCATTGCCTTGATGATAATGTCCTTCGGCAGGCTGCTAAAGTAATGACCATCTCTCAGTGTGGTACAGCGCAAGGTTGCTCTGTACCACGCTCTAATATTTTGGCCTTACATTCAGCCGCATTTAACACAGACACTTGAAGTAGACACTGAAATCTGCCATGAACTCAATGAAACAGATGGGCTGAATGCCTGATCTGATAAGTGCAACTTTAATTGCTTTACCATAGGAGCAATCAATGGGACGCGATAGTGAAAAACAAAAGCGTTCACTCACCTCCGCCTCCTCCCAGAAGACTGGAGTTTGCTGAAAAGAGAAGGAAAAAAAGTGCATTTAGTAAAAATAAATGTAAAAAACATACATAAATATGGATAATTCAACAGCACAGGAGATCACAGCGTGACGAGCCTGAAACTGGCTCGAATAATAACAGTTATTTTACAGATTTTTGTATGGCTTTGAAAGGAAAAGCCTATAATGACACATTTCAATAGCTCCGTCTAGCAAATATAACATGAATGTCATCCAACAGTTTGTTTATCAAATCTCCAGTTGACAAAAATGATCAATGTGTGAGGCAGTTTTTTTTTTCTTTAAATATCAAATTAGCAACTTGGCAACAAATGTGTGATTCAGTCAGCAGCTACTCAATATACACTCGTCGGCGGATTTTCTTTGGCAAAATCACAGCGGTTGTGCTCAATAAGACATGCGATTCATTAAAAGCAATTAAGAGTAGTGTGCAGTCTGAGACAGTTGTATACTACTGTGCAACAGTGAAATCCAGATATTGTCATGGCTTTGCAGGGTCTGTTCATCTCTCTGGGGAACATGTCACACAAATTGATGGAGACACGGTAAGAAATTATGGTACTACTGGAAGATATATTTGCAAGCAATAAACTGTTTCTACTATGTGTGTCCACTGTAATCAACACTAACAGTATGCTGTAGGTAACTGTGCAGTATATGAAATATAACCTTGGCCTAGAGTTTCACACTATTGCAAAAATAATAAACAAAAATAAATTTCTATCACTAGGACAAGGTATCAGTTTTAATAGTGATGCAACAATCAACCGGACAATAACCAGGTTGAGCTCATTTCCAGCATTCTTTGACCGGACCAGTGACCGACCTGCCATAAGTTGAAATACGAGTCCATCCCTTTCATGCATGTGAAAAAAGCACGCAGCAGCACAGGCAAATAGTCACGTACACTCACAGCTATGTGCTAACATGTCATCAGTGTGGAAGCCTTTCACTGCAATTGAAGTTCCCCAAAGTAAACCACAGGGGAACCAACAACATAACAACAACCCTAATCAAACACACTAAGGTAGTTGAACATGGACATTTTAAAGAAGCTGACGAGTGGAAAGTGGTTAAAGTCGAAGATAACCAATCATCAGGTCAGAGCCGGCCACGAGCTAGCAGCCTCTGTATGAGCAAAGGATTAAAGCAGTTACAAGGGAAATTATGGTAAGTAACTGACATTTGTTTTGTTACACAAATCTGTTGTACCTACTTTAATTTGACATGATTAAATATGTCAGGTTAAGTTGTGTGTACAGCAACTCATTTACATGTAATTATTTTTTATCTACTTGCAATTGCAGAGCACCTATTTTCAGTTGTTTAAATTAAAAAAAAGAAATTAAATAACATAAATGTATTTAAAAAAAAAGATCCTGTAATTTATTGCAGTGTAATATGAAAATAACTTAGACATAGACTTCATTTAATTCCACATTGGTTAAATTCACTACAATGTAGTAGGAGCAATAATGATACACATGTATTTTTTAGACAGTATTTATCCTGCGTGGGTATTAAACAGTCTGACTGCTGACAGGGTGAAGGACCAAGAAAAAAATTGTATTGATGGAAAAGTGCTTTTTGTTTGTTTCTGTCAGTTATAGCTCCTAAATCTGAATGAAAATCAGCCAATAAAACTGCAGCTGGTGGAACTCTATGCTTTAGCTTCAGTTTTTCCACGAATGCATTGCTAAAAGAAAACCTAATATGTTCATTTCCAACTTTACATTTTTATTTCTGGACTTTGTAGCTTTTCATGATTAACAAATTTGAAATAATTAAAAAATAATCCCCTTGTTTTTCACTGTGCACTTCAGTCCCTCAGTGGGTGAGTGGGGCTGTCCTCTCACCTTCTCTCCCTGACGTTATGTAGACTAGAAAAGAAAAACTGACAAAGAGCAGCCTGCTGGCGTGAATTCTGGCTGGATGAGAATATTGGCAGCAGCGATCGTATTGTTATGCCTTTCTTGGTCACATAAATACTGGACACTACCATCACATATCCACAGCAAGTTTAAACACCAAATAACTGACATGATCGTCACAATATGCACTTGCCAAAAAAGAAAATGTGTTATGTACCATAAAAGTGTACAGTAGCTTGCTGTCAACACTCCCTGTCTCAGGTTTGCTGCATTTCTAAAGCAATTTGTTCCAGCACATTAGCTGAGAGGAAGGCTTTAGCACGAGGCTTCTGACATACTGTAGATACGTAGAAGACCCCTGAGGTAAAGCGTAGCTCACTGATGTCTGTTGTTCGCTTTCAGACCATTTAGTTCATCACCACTCATACGATGACCTGTGCTGTTCACGAATGGCCGAGTCCCCTCCATTTACTGTAGTTTACTGGTAGTTAACTGTCACTGTGATATACCAGCTGAGAGAGTATCATTAAAATGAACCTGTTTTCATTCTTGCCCCGTAAGATACATTCTTTATACATGCGAGAAGGAAGATTAGAGGGGATTTAAAGTACATCTGTTAATTTGAAAGTTTCTGGAAGAAGGTAGACTATGTTCATACAGCGGATATTGGAGGAACCATGCACCGTGCCATGCCTTTAATGATCCTCAGATCCAGCTATGCATCGGGTATCATTGGCAGTCAATGCTTCCCTAATAAAAGCTTATTATTTCTCAGAAACGCTCTGTGCTGAAGTAATAGATAATGAACGTGTGCTATCAGGGAGAGTAATCCAATCACAGCAAAGTCCTGTGGCTTTTATGATTTTTTTTTTGTTGTTGTTGGTCTGATTACATGTATAAGTGATTTCTGGAGTTCACTCAGTTTCTGGATGTTTCTGTGGAAGCATTACTGTTTTGTTCTCACTTGGGCACCCAACATGAGTGGGCATAACTTCAGTTGTTAAAAAAAAAAAAACACAACCTCTCCCACTGCAGAATGTGTTTCATCAAAGGCCCTTTGTTGTGTGTATGTGTGTGCACATACAATATGAGCACCAACATACACAAACAAAAAAAACAGCAACTCAAACAGGGATGTACTGACAATGCACTGTCATGTTTACAATAGCACCTCTCCAGGTTTTTCTGTGATGAAAAAGACACTCGTGCTCTCCCAGCCTTTGTTTAGCTCAGGAATCTGACAGCCATCAACAGAAAGCACGCAACTCGAATGTGCGTCGTTTCTACAACAGCCTCTCGTAACCAGGTTGGGACATTTTTCTGTTCATGTTTGAAGATCACAGAAGAAGCTCAGAAGCCAAAAAACACTAAACTAAAGGAATTTTCATCAGTGTATATCTTTCTGCATGATATAAATTTTCAAAGTTTGAAGTTATTCGTGTATAAAAGCACAGTGTAAGTGGTAGTTTCAGTGCCAGTTTAAAGAAAGCTAATACTATGCTAGTTTTCAGCAAAGTCTATCATCATTGTCTAGTCTCCTGGGGAGTCTTCCTATTCCTGAGCTATTAAAACACTGGGGTTTAATTACCTGACATTATGGAAATGCATGCCTGAGGGGGGCGCTTCATTTACTCCACACCTAATCAGAGATTGGAGATGTGGTTGCTAATCAGTCTGACACAACTCTCCTGCATGTGTATGTGTGTGTGAGGCAGAGCAGTGGTAGTAGTGAACAGGGTAGGCCAGGGGTTGAGATGCGAGATACTTTTTTAATGTGTTTATGGGAATAGCCCACTGGGAGATGAGGCGTGTTCTCATCTTTGCAGTCAGTTCGATGAATGTGTGCTTGCGGGGAAAGGTAAAAATGTTGCTATGTGCTTTTATGAGCCCCCAATCCACCCACCCCCATCACCGTTTCCTGTTTTCTCTCATTGAATAATTACAATGTCTTTCTTTACACAAAATACTGTATCGGTAACACGCAGATTCAACAAGCTCAGCCCACATGCATATCAACAGAAACACGTAAAAGTGAAAATGAACGGGGACTTGGTTTAATAACAGGTCTTCGACATAAGACAAATAAGAGGCAGCTGGCAGAGAAGCCAACGCTCCTAGCAACAAAGGCTATGAGCTGGTGCTTTATTCAGTATGACTTGCCTAAGAAGTGCGTCAATTATTCTGAGTGAAAATCAAAACAGAAATCCATATTTGGCCACATCCATCCCATAATGCATATTTTACAGTGTGCGTATTAATTATAAACTAGACCTCCTTGCAGTTTTCCCTGCTCTCGGCTCAGTCTGGCAATCTTTTGGACCAACACATATCAATTCATATTATCTGTTTTGTTTGTTTTCTACCTTTTGCCTACATGTTGAGTTGTCTCTTTAAAGCATGTTTATGCATTTCCTTTTTTGAGATCCTCTCTTTAGCGGGCAGAACTGAATATTTCTTCACCTTTTAAACAGGGGAAAGGATCCCATCACAGCAGGCAGAATATAAGTGCCAGCTTGAGTTTTCAGCCTGGTTGTAGTGAAGGTAAGCCTTGACTGTTGGCAGTGACAAGAAAGAAGAAAAAGCAGAAGCAGAAGCTCTTACAACTAGGAGTTTTTCAGGAGTGCTAGTGTGTCATTCCAGGAGTAGCCATAACATGGGAGATAAATCTCAGTGAAAAGGCTCCCCAGATTGCCTGCAGATGGTAGGTCATTTGGAAGTGCCGGTCCATGCTGTTAGGCTGGCTCATCAAACATGTGTCTGGACTGTCACTGTGGGAACACCTACTTCCTTTCTGCCCTTTGAACCCTTAACCCCAACTGCAACCTCATATACCCCTCACCCAATGAAAACAAAGTGGTGCCACTGCTGTGTATTTTTAGGGCAAGAAAATATTGATAACAGAATCTCCACCAAAGAGTGTGACAGGCATAGTATCAAAAAGCCAGCACACACGCACACACACACACACAATGAAAAAAAGACTATTAAAACCACTGTCTCATCTCAGTGTGTCAAGATATTTGCAGAGCATTCATAAAAATGGCTTTTGTGCACTTCAGTGTATGAGTCCTGTGTGTGTATATGTGTGTGTTTGTGTGCAGAGGGCACCGAGGCATGGATCTGGGTTGCATGTTTGGTGTCGTCAGCAGAGCCCTAGATCATGCAGTTAAATAGGAAGTGCTAGACCGTAACCACAAAACCTCAAGGCAGTAAACAGATCCACTGTCTACCTTCTGCTCTCTGCCACCTTAACTGAACCTTTTAAATATGTTCCATCAAATGCACATTCACCTTATCCTTAGCAGCCTCGCACACGCTTCTCAGCAAGCTCAGACGTTAATAGTGTGCTCCGTTGTGACTTTGGGATAAAAGGTGGGCTACAGAAACTAATAAAAAATCTTTATGGGTCAGGTTGCCTGCTCTGTTGCTGAGTCAAAAGAAATCCTTGTGCAATTTTTCACAGCAACCAGAGCCACCACAGCAATAAAACGCTGCTGGGCCTATCTGGGTCTACAAATCTTACCAGCATTTTCTTAGATTTTTTTGTTGTTGTTTTTTTTAGTAAATACATCCGAGAACAAATGAACTGTCATAAGCGCGCTCTTTGCTTTGTTCCACATCACTCACTGCTGCTTCTGAAGCGTGCCTTACCTGTCCACAAGGAAGGAGTTCTGATTTTATCAAATGTGACGTTACACAGAAAAACTGTCCCAAATAAAAGCACTAACTAGGTCAACAGAGCTGCTCTTTGTTACCAGGAGCCATATTATCTATTATTCGGCTTTAATTAGAAATCTTACTTACAGCTAGTCTGACAGGCAGATGATAAGCATCTTGTGCACAATGAAGTGCAAAAAAAAAGAAGTCCTTGAATAATGAAAAAAAATGAAAAAGTTGGAGGAAATAAAAGCTAATCATTTGAAGGCTTGACTGACACTTAGACGGTCATTAGCTGTTCCTCTTTTTGGTGTTCTGATGTTTAACATGTCAGCTCTGAAAGTCGATCTTCAAAGACTCAGCGGAGTGAAGGACTTTCTTTTAGAGTGGAATAATGTTTGCTCCATACACAGCCGACTTTTCCACGCCACCGGCCTTCCTAACAAGCACTGATACTGTGTGATAGCATGCGTGCGCATCAAATGCATACGTGCGTGTACATGGAAGCATTCCAAATTTGATATCTAGAGCAACCCATCTCATGTCTGTGCAGCTCCGTGTTAAATCGAGACTACTCTAAGCGTCAATGATGGAGGCTGTTCGCTTTTAGTAGCTGCTGAAATTCACACAAATAGAAATAAAATTTAAATGAGCCACCAGTTGTGAAATGAGAGAGAGGACACAGTGGTATTTCTTATTTGTGGCACATTAAAAATGCATGTGGCACCACACATGCTGCCTCGCCTGATAATACTGGTTGGCACTTTTGTTCTTTATATCTTACAGAGGTCCCTAAGGAGCCTGACTGAGGCAGGCAAACTCATAGCCGAGGTGGCACAATCCCAGAAGTCCGTTCACACACAAAATGGCTTCATGTGGGGAAAAAAAGACTGTCTCAAACAAATAAGTCATGGTTGTAACAAGGTGTGCGTGAAATGTGGATAAAATTAAAAAAAGCTCTATCGTTATCTCGACGTCAATATGTCAAACTATTTACTGAAATTTTAATTGCGAGTCACTGGCACGTTGATGAAGATGAAAGGAGCACCAGGAACGACAACAGGGACATTGATATGGAGTGTGTGCATCAATTAAAGCACGATGCACAATGAATTCAAAGGATTCTGGCATTTGTGTGACTGTGCCAGATGCACAAGAAAAGTGGCCCAGCCCTGAGTGCTGTATTTGGCTTTAACATCTATAGTGCGAAGTTTCTGGCAGTTCAATATTCACAGCCTTGTTAACTGACGTGATTGATTTGGATCGTCAGTTTTTTGTTTAGTTATGAAAAAAATCTGAAAACAGGAGTGTGGTTTCAAAACCGTGGCCTACGCTGTGAGAATATCCACATTTAAAATCAAGGAGCACTCCTAGAGTTTCAGTATTTCGCTATAGCAAATTCAATCTCATAAAAACACATTTGCTATCTACATGAGTATCAGGGGTGGATTTAAAACAATAATTCAGACTGAGAATTTGACTCCATTTCAGGTCCACTCTATTCACATAAAGCCTTACCCTGTTATTTAGGGCTGTCATGATATCACATTTTCTCTACTGTGGCAAAATACTGTTAACAATATAGGAGGATGCCTAGAATAGAGAACTGCAAAAAAGAGCAACTGTTCTCTCTGACAGCTGTGCGTTTCGTCTTTTTACACAAGAAATAAGAGACAAGGGAGGCGGAAAGAGAGTGTATCCATAAATCCCCAAACGCTGTACAAGAAGAAATGACTGGTTAAGATATTATATGCGTTATTAACAATATACAGTACGTAACTCTTAAATATTGTAGTTATTTTCAATACAAGCAGGTATACTGTGAAACCCCTAAGAATCAAATATGTTCAGCATCCCAAATACTAGGACTAACAAAGAGGCCATTCTGAACACTGAGTTTTCAAGGGCACATCTCCAAAAACTCCACAAAATACAGCAATCATAGCACAAATATAAAAGCATAAAACTCTAAAGCCAGATTTTTATATATAAAAGGGTTAGCATAGCCTTTTAAAAACAGAGAATTAGATACTTTCAAATGACTTTCAACTCCATATCAAGTACCAAAAAACGACACATACACACATTCGCTGAAAGCTAAAACGCAAACACGCTTAGCATTTCTGATTTTGCTTGTGTTTTTGACTGACTTGAGATCAGAGGTACCTCACCTATAGGTAAGGGTGACAGAGTTTCATCATCTCATTCCTGCTTTTTAATATGGCAACTCAAGTTCACAGGAGGCCAGTATGACCAATCAGGCCAAAAGGAAATGACTTACTGCTGTGGACACTCCACTAACCAGCAAATATACACTTAGATCCGAGTGATGTAAATTATGTCAGAGGGTGAACAACTTCTTTGTTTTGACTCATCTGTGCAGACGCTACACTTGTAGAGCACCACTACCCAAGCGTTGTCTAAGTGAACCCCGAGCACATTAGGGAAAAACATCAAAACAACTACTCATCAGTGGTGTCTCCAGCTGTGAGTGTGCACACACCACTGAGAAGAGTAAAACAATGGTTTTGGTTCACATAATTTAAAGTTCTTCTAGCTTAAAAACGCATGTGGTACCCTTTGCTTCCCCCATATGGGTTAAAATGTTACTACCTACCTCAGCTGTGCGGCGAGGATGTCATGTGAAGAACTTTTTAACTTGTATCCCCAGATTTGAAAGATAATTTGCTTATGAAAAGAAACGAGGCTTAACTGCTCAGAATCACTGATAGCTTAATGTGAACCCTTCTTTAAGATGTATTTGACTTTGAAGTACAAATTACAATATGAGAGCGCCCTGTTAGTCGCTTCTTAAACCTATTCATAGTCTCAATTGTACATGTCATATAGTGCTGATAGTCGAAATTATGTTGTTTTTACAGCTTCTCTCAGCACCAGTGTTATGATGTCTGAATGTATCAATGTGACAACAGGCTTGTGTCACAGTGATTAATCCCTTTCCTCCGCAGGCTTGTCACCATCATAACAAAGCAACAATACCAGATGCCAAAGCCAGCCCACACGTCTATTGTTATAATTACCTGACCTTCAAATCCACATTAATGAGCCCAGGATGATCCCATTCTCTTTCATCATTTGGCTTCCGAGCCCTCCTTTTATCTAACAAGGTCACCTTTCACAACACCGCTTCTCCCTGAAATACACATCCCCCTCATAAATATACATCCACCTGCATCTGCTCAACCCCCAGTCCTAAAAAGGAAGCTTGAAGAAATTACAAGAAAATGAAGATGTAGGTGGGCCGTGCAAAGCGCGCATTTGTATTTCTTCTGAAGTTGACACCAAGGGAAAAGTCAATGCCACCAAAGTTAGACGCGCGCAACAACTTCCCGACGATTGACGTGTTAGTTAATAATCGTTTTCAACATTAAAGACGCAGCCTATTAACATGAATGAGAAAGACTCGCTGCATGGGCTCTGAAGGCACAATGCAGGGGGGCATCGTAAGAGTAGGGTTCATTAGATGAGTCGTTTCAATCTGCTTCCACAATTTTAATCTCAAACGCACAGTGGTAGTCACAACAGTGACAAAAAAATCTCTTTGGTTTGTAACAAACCACAAACAGTTTCAGAAAAGTGGCACACTCACGAATTCATTTGTTCTATTATTCCAGCCATTTTTTGCATTGGTGCGATAGAGTTTGCTGAATATTAAAAAGGTGAAACTTCCACATGATATAAATGCGGAAGGACTGTCAAGAGTCCTGCAATGAAAAAATGAACAACTTAAAGCTTAATGGTACACTTCAAGTGCAATTGGTGCGTGCATCCTCTGCAAAGCCCAATGACCTAACTGGCAATTTTACTTTAAGCTATTCAGATCCACACCGACATTTAATGGCTTATTCATTCATCTATGTCTTCATGAAGTGTTCTGAAATTCAGCTTTCATGTAATGTTGATACAAACCAATAGCAATAATTTCCACAAATACCAACATAAATACTCAAATTAAAGTGCATTTACTGACACGTTTAACCATCCAGAGAGGCAAAGACTTAAATCTTTTTAATGGCATCTAAGGAAACCGCAAATCTCACAGACCTTTCATAAGGGAACGCTAGTATATATTGCAAGAGTAGAAGTCTAATGCATAACGGGGAAAGAAATCTATAAAGAAATTCAGTCAGGATAGGTATTCAACATTAAACTTTCTTCATTTGACATAATGTTACGAGAGAGCATGATATTCCAATTCACCCTGTGCAAGTGTTTAAAGAGTTGACCCTTATACTGCGGTTTAGATTAAACGGGTTATCTGCAAACTTCACAGGACCTAGTGTCACTAGAGAGCTCCTGGAGGATTTGAGCCAGCAGCTGCACATTTCTGGATTTATCAGCCTCATGTTAATACAGACCCTTCTTTACTGATGATCAGGCCTGCTGGTATGGTAAAGACTCACGGGCTCCTCTGGGTCTTCACAGTCCACTAACCCCAGTGCATAACCCACCAGACAGCCAGACAGTTCCCCTTACTATATCCAAAAAAACACGGCTGGGATTTCTCCAGATGCAGAAGCCAGGACAGCATTAAATTGGAGATCCTCAGCTACTGAAGTGTGGTTTCAGAATCGACTTC
This sequence comes from Mchenga conophoros, assembly GCF_057382185.1. NCBI lineage: Eukaryota > Metazoa > Chordata > Actinopteri > Cichliformes > Cichlidae > Mchenga > Mchenga conophoros. Next base: position 22,821,509 of record NC_140538.1, read on the forward strand.
CTTTTTACATATCGCTGCATTCTCTTTGTGGAAAACAGAAGTCTGGAAATAAGGGTCTCGACCTCGATAGCCTGGGCAGGGTATATACACTCAGTATTAGAGTCCATATAGCTTAAGTGCAGAACATTGCATTAAGGAAGAGTGCATTGTCTTTTTTAAAGCTAAATGTATTTTAACTTCTCTTACTTCCTTAGCAAAATGCACTTAACGGGCACTCAAGAGAATCCATTCCCACCAGCGTCTATTTGATCACAATGATCTAAGTGTTGAGGTGATGTGTGAAGCGAGCCCCGGATGCAGAGGCACACCGTTTATGTCACAGAAACTAATCTCCCCGGAGCGCCAACTGCAATCAGAGTGAAGCATCTTCTTTTCTGCTTATTGAGCATGAAGGCTAAAATGGATTGTGCTTTAATTAAAGGCACTTTATCAAAATGCTCTTAATCCTTTTACAGTTCGAATGTACGTTTCATGCCGTGGAGTAGAGCGCTGGTAATGCATCACTGTTTTAGTTTTGCACAACAGCAAACAGTAAGGTTAGGAGTCTTTTTTGCATAAATATACGAAATACAGGATCTAGTGCTCTGAAATAAAGAGCAACAGAGTTAAACTGAACTGAGCAGATACCTAACAAAGACATGTTAGTCTGCTGTAGTGCATCATGAAGACTTATAAAGCTAGGCCATCCCATTCTGATGAGAAATAATCTCATAAAAATCAAACCTGCATTAACATTAATAGCAGCAGTTGTAGTGATTTGACTATAATGGGGTGTATTTATTTTGACAGAGCTAATACTTTGAGAATATTTTGTCAATATAATTCGTTTGACACCTCAAAAACTTCACATTCGCTGCTGTTTCAGACTCGGTGTAACTTCTTAATCTATGACTAGTAAGATTCTTGGTTTAATCATTAGTTATTATTAATCTCTGGTTCTTTTCCACGGCTTGTCTTTTATCCTGTCTTCCTCATTTCACACATCTCAGCAGATGCCTGAGCCTGGTTCTGCTGGAGACTTCTTCCTGTTAAAAGGTAGTTTTTCTTCCCACTGTCACCAAGTGGTGACTGTTGCTGTTTACCAGGACTGGACTGGGACAAAAAAAAATCAGCCTTTGTATTTTTGGCCCAAGTAGCCCACCCTGAGCGATCAAAATGTTGCAGATGGCCCAGTTAAATATTTGCATGTATTTGTGCAATTCCTCAAAGCAATGGTAAAGCTGAGTAAATAGAATAAATTGGTCAAAGTAGCCATTCATTTCACTTGAATCTTTGAATCTCCGCCTTCTTAATAATGTCCCTCCGTTTATTTTCTTACCATGTTAACTACACCTTCCTCCATTGCTTCCTCAATCTGTTGTTGGGACTGGTGTCCACCGCCCTGCACTCCTCCACTCCCAGTGCTAGTAACAGTAGCCTGCTATGACTGCGAGGACTTGTTATTACTTATTGCAGGTACTACTATTGACGGTATAGCTGCTAACATGTCAGTTAATTTGACACATATCGCTCCCATCTATTTGCAGTTTCTTTTCCTCTCTTACTTAGCTTTTCACATCCACTTTTTCACTTTTGTGTGTCCATCTGTATCAACCACTTCTTCCACACTATACTGTGGTCTACAAGGTACATAAGTGCACAGGGAAGGTAGGGGTGTGGGCTGTTGCGTTAAGAGATTTGATTGAGCAATCCAGTGTCAGTAATGAAAATGAATGAACAGGCTGCTGTCAGCGCTTGTAGGGCCGGTGCAGAGCAACTTTAAGCCGGCCCGTGGCCTGTAAAATTATATTAGCAAGGGAAAAAAATTATATCGAACCATCAGCCGGCAAGTGCGTCGGTGCCTGCCTGGGTCCTTACCCTAGAATTTAAAGCACTTTGGGGTGACTGTTGTGATTTGGTGCTATATAGATATAAAACTGAATTGAATATGTTTTCTAATATGCACCAATATGTCAGAACTGGTGTCATTACAAATAGTTTGTCCAGCAGAGCAGCTCTGACCTCATTGCTTACTCACTCTCAGCACTGCCTGCAGCACATGTAACAGTGCATACTACAGCTGGGCAGAAAGCAGTGTGCAGTCAAGCACTGTGCTTAAGCAAGCTTCTAACTAGTTTGTGAAATACACTGTAACCGCCTCTTACCTGCCAATGTCCTCGTATGGCTTTTGCTTGAAAACTAATATGTAATTTTACCAGGCGTGCCCAAACTTGTGAACACAACTGTATATATCTCCCAGACTGCACATTTTTGAAGAACAGTGAGAACATCATGTTCAGACACACCATTAATATAATATTTTTCTGTGCGTGTTTCCTTTGAGTCATATACGGACTGTTTTTCTTTTCTCGTTCAAACAGAATCCCAGTGGCTAATTTCCTTCTCTCTGCCATTAGTAGCCTTTTGTGAAAACAGAAGAAAAAAAAAAAGACAACCGGTTTCAATTGCCTATTCAAGTGCACTCTCTGAAGTAGTAAAAACACATGGCTAAGACTAAGAATTATACAATCAGACAGGCAGCATTTTGTCTCGGCAAGGTCACTAAATAAATCTAAGCCTGAATAAGAAACACAAGTGGCGACATGAAGAGCAGAAAAAAACCTGTGCGAGTGTTTCCACCAACCTCACTTTTCAACAGTGTGCTTCTGCTGAGACTCATTTGTGTTTCTTAAACGAATTGATACAATCCATCAGTCAGCTCAAATCAAGTACTCTTGCCTAAAAACTTCTTCATCAAGAACAAAACATCTACTGTGAAGTTGCGCTGTGGTCATCGCAAGCCATGTTGGCAAATTTGCAATCATGTTTCAGGCTCACGGGAAATTAGCTACAGAGACAAAAACTATTATCCACCATAAGGAGTCATCAGAACACTCAATCCTCTGTGTTTGATAAATAAGGCATGGCAAGGAACTCACTAATTAGCCATCATTTTGATTGATAACGCAAGTTAGCTTATTACAGCCCTGTTGTATACACATTGCACTTCACTTCAGAGCATAATGTTTGCATCCGTTTTGCTATCCAAAAGTCTTCCTCTAACATACTCAGAAGACAGGGAACGCATAATCAGCCACATCAAACTAAATAATTGACAGACATGTTGTCGTCTGAGAGACTGAAGCAGTTATCTTGGGGATGCTTAACTAGCAGAATAGATTGACAATGGTTCTATCTCTCTAAACGATACTGCCGTCCTCCTGCTGAACTTTGCAGTACTGTTTAATTGCAGCAATTAATTGGCTTGCCTCCAAGCTCTTTACTTCATTGTTGAACCCAAACACATAGCCACTGCAGCCAGGGTTAGGTGCTATAGGTGCTAAAGAGTAGATTTTTAGTGTCAGCAGGTAAAGAAGAATGTAGCTAATAGACCGCACTAGTTTTACATAAGTCTGTTAGCTTTTGTGTTCCTGTGTTAAGAGTGCAAAAGGAGGCGGGGCAGTAAACAGAATAAAACTATCACACTGGTTACATTGTAACAGAACAGAGACGATTAGCGATTCTTTCACAGATGATGACTATAGAAGAGAATGTTCAAGAAGAAGAAAATACAGCTAATAAATGGGAAAATTAGTGGGGGCTGTTTGGTGCTGGTGATATCGCCAGATTGCTGGTAACAGCATTCTGCATAAGAATCAAACAGGTTGTGATAAAATAAAACCTGGGAAAGGTGTTCAGCATTTTATTTTTTTTTGGAATTCAGATTGTGAGGCCAAAAACTGAAGGCGAGAAACTGAAAGAGGCAGATGATTAATTCTCCTCTTTTGTTGAATAGAACTAGTGAGAAATAAAAACAGACTGTGCCAAGTCTTTTTCTCACATGCATTACAAGTTGAAAAAAACACCACAACTTATGACACGTAATTTTGCTATTCAACAGAACACACCAAACTCATTTTATTACTGGAAAAAGGTGGAAACTGTGAGCAGGTAAAGCTTTAACTCAGCTGGAGAATAATGAAAGACAATGAACAATAAGATCTTGTCATTTAGGAAAAAACTTTTTTTTTGTTGAGTTGTGAGCTTTTAAACTGGTTTCTAGCAACATTTCTCCAGGCTTTCTAAAGGACTTTCAAAGTGTTCTTTAGACAGTTGCTGCTTTTTCACGCATTCTCAGCCCAGCTCTTGTACCTGACCATTTTCAAGGAATGTTTTATTGTTTGTTAAGCCACTAAACACAAAGCTATGAATCATTCAAGAATATGAAATGCACCTTACTCAAGGGATGAAGCAGTGTTATGTCTACACATAACTGAAAACTTAGTAAGCGACCAATTTTAAATGGTATCTTTAGGCACTAAAGTGCTTCCCAGACAGCAGGTATTACTCGTATACTGCCACAAAACCCATCATTTGTTCCCACTTCTTTACTTGAATCCATGTAAAATGCCAATGACAACACAGTTTAACAAAAACAGCATTTTTGCACTAACAGGGAGATTCCCCAAAAACGATTAGATGAAAATCCGCCACAACTGGATGAACAAGATTTATAAATTCTTAGGAAATGAGAGATGCATTTGGGCCTTCAGTTGATCCATCTACGGTTCTCTGAAGCCTCATCAGAAATGGTCTAGTGGACGAACAGCTGTCAAGAAGCCATTCTTAAAGAAGAACACAGAGGCACAGAGAAAAGCCTGAGGTTTTTAAGCAAGAACTAGACAGGCAAGAACAGGGTGAGTGCTGTTGATGTTGGTATAATAACGAACACAGAAGACTATGATCCATCATGCACCATGCAATCTGGAAAGCATCAGATTGGCAATGATTTCGTTTTTCATAATGGCCATGATCCCAAACACAATGCCAATGCAGTAAAATTATACCTGGACAGAAAAACACAGAATGGACTTTGACATTATTGAAGCAATGTGGGATCATTTGACAAAGACAGGAACAAAAGAGAGCTTTGAATGTCCTTCAAGAATCCAGGAGAACTATTCCTAAGCACTACTGAAAGATGGCTACTCAACCAAGCTTTGCTAAGTAAGTTATGTATTAGAAATATAGATCATTAGAATGACAAAAACTCAGATTTTAGATTTCTTCATAATTCAATAAATTGCTGCACATATTTCCCATTTTCAGAGGAAAAGGATAGAGAATAGAGCGGTGGCTCAAGACTTTTGCACAGTAGTGCATGTCAACACACCATAATGGTATGCAAATTCAATCACACTAGTAATTACTGCACAGCGCTACTATTCCCCAATATCTAATATGACCGAAGACGGAGTTGGCGACTATATCAACCTGCTGTCCCTTAGACAACTTGCAGAAATACAGAGGCTGTTGCAGTGGCACACTGAATACATTGGATCCCAACAAAGAAATAAGCTTTGGAGAATTCATCAAAAAATATAATGTCAGAGGGCAGACAAACCTTTCATGTAACCACACACTCTGCACAAATCAACAGAGCTTTTTCATAGATAGGCCTTTCAATAACACAAAAAAGTTACAAAGGCTGTTTCTAGGGTGAGGACTCAGCAGTAACCTTGCATCCCAAGGACACATCATTTGAAATGCATTGGGTGCCACAGTGCTCTGATATATCCTTTTTTCCAGAATTAACCTTAGCTAGTCTTTCCTGTCACCAACCAATCAGGGAGTATGAGCGGGGACAGGTCCCAAGTCCTGACACGCAAACACGGAGCACTCCTTGTTGTGCATTTTGTATCTTTACAACTTCCTAGGGCAAGAGGTAAATATGACAAATTGTGCGATAGATTTAACAGGTCAGCACAACACATGTCTGACAAATATAATCTAATTGTAAAACATTTGTTTGGAAAAGCGTTTTTAGAAACATGAAGGATGGAAATGTCTCTGTGACCTCTATTAGAGGCACAGATCTATCTGTATTCCAAGGTTACCTCAGTCGTGAGTCAGGGCAGTCTGTGTTGCAAAAGGGCTCCTGTGTCTCCAAATTTGAGTGCATTGAGGAGAAAAGAGAAAACTGAAGCTACGGATTGTTTAAAGCATTCATGATCAAAATGCAGTTCAGTTCGGAGGGCGAGATGGATGAATGACCTAAATGGAGTCGGCAGCTTCACAGGTAGACTGACTCTGACTAAACGAGTGTAGAATAGTGGCTTTTAATCTGCCTCCCATTTGCCATCAGTTAAAAATGTGGAAAAAGAAAAGTCAAGCAGATGATCAAACCAAAGATTATTGTGCGCAGATTTCACACATGAAGAATTTGATCACAAAGTGAAACCACAAAATTTTAATGATCTAATTTTTTTTATAGAAGACAAGTTTCTGTCTTGTTAATTAATCGACAGAGGCATCCCTTTACAGCATAATAACTGCTACACTGCTAAATTCAGATTTGGCATCAGATTAGTGTCTTTGAGTTTTCTCCCTGAATACACTGAAAGAATGTGACACTGTCTGGATTAAGGAGCTACTTCAAAGAACAGGGAATTTGTGATCATTAATGGAAGTTCTAATTACTGAGGAGCCACCAGTAAAGGGCTACTGCTGGCTCTTGCCACGTTCATCATTTATGAAGCCGGGCTACAGTTTCAAACCTCCAAAGCGTTTAATTGGCTTATCTCTCTTTCCGCTATACAAAGCACAAAGGAAACACAGCTTCAGTCACATTTGGAGAAGCACCATCTAACAGCCCTAATCAAGTCAGTGTCACAAAGCCAAGTCACGTACTGTACTAATCAACAAGGCTATCTTATATAAATAATCCATAAAAATATGAGGTGGCAGACAGCCGCAAAAAGAGAAAATAATTCAGTACAGACCAGAATGATTTAGAATGGTGATGCATGATGATGCATCCAGAAAAGCTCTTAAATGCATTCTTCATGACTCCCACCACAAGCTTTTATCACACTATGGTTTATACTAGTCTTTCTGCAAATACCCACTGCACACTTCAGGCCCTGCTACATCCAAGTCCTGATAATAGTGTCCAGAGCATCTGTCAGCTTGTCTGATTAAATAAACCCATCACCGGTGTGGCAAATAAGCATTATTTTTGCCACTGCAGGAACTGCCTGTTCAATCTTATTTATGAGTAACACAAGAGAAGAGAATGCCTCCTGACCAGTGCCGCAGAGTGCTAAAGAGGATGTGGTTTAATCTTCGCTTCCATCTTTAATGAGATCTGGTGCAGGATGAGGCAGGATCCTGTGGATGCTGCTAAAACAACGCTAAAGCTGCACATAGAAATGGAAGAGACACTGTGAGATAAGCTGATATATAGAAACCCATTAGTACTGTAGTAAATACGTTTTTGTGGTTAGCTGCCTCAGCCTCGCCGCGCAAAGCTCTGTGAGAGAGTAGTAACTTAAGTAAAAACAGCCCACAGACATGAGAGGTGGAAATTCAAGAGCTATGCTAGTAGTGCAGGATTAACCTCTCCACGCACCGTCTGCTTAAATGAAATGGATCGGCCCAAATTCATTGCCCTCTGGCCGGCATTCCCTGTCATGTTAGCGTGTCCGTTAGGAGGGAAAGCATGTGCGTATACTTCTCTCTTGTGACATGTGAAACAGGACCATGAAAGACACACTAGATTTATTGGACATTATTTTTTTTCATCCATCTAACAGGGTGTGCAAACATTCAATCTACAACCTCGGTGCATACACTTTATATTATCGTTACAAACGCTGACCTCTTTCCCAGAAGGCTTTGATGTATAAAAAGAATCATCTTTGAGCTCTGTGGCCTGCTCGGGGAGCACTGATACCCTCTCTGTCAATACCTCTCTTTGCTTTTCCTCCCCCTTCTTCCTCAAAGAGAGGCAGCATTCATTTTTCAATTTGGGGTAATCAAGTTTGAATTGAGTTAACAGTCGTATGTCAATCTTTTCTAGCACTCCAGTTGCAGATATGTAATCTCCAGCAGTGTCTCCTGGGCATATTTAACTCATACATAAATACAGGGATTGTCTCCTGCAAATATATAATATGTCACTGCTTCCCAGACAGCAGGTATTGGTTACAGCCAACCAGTCTAGACTGGCGGCATACTAGCTTTGAGAAAAATGATATGTATTTATGTATTTTCTCTTTCGGGCTAACATTTTGCAACCCAAATATGGAGAGAGGTAAAGATTTGATTCCAATACGTTTTTTTGAAACAAACACATGTTCTCCTCTTGCCAGCATGCACACACACACAGAAACTTAAAACTAAGAGCCATAAATAATAGGCTCTCCCAGCAAAACCTGCTCATACAGTTGTCTCTCGCACGATAATAGTTAGGTTGGTCCGCGAGGGCCGGTGCTCCATATGGGAGGGTGATTAAGCAGGAGGCTAAGTTGAAGCTAGCAGCCCAGAGGATGTTAAAAAAAAGGGAGGGGTCCCACTGTGGGAGCCCATTGGCCCACAGAGTCTTCTGTTCGACTAATGTAATCTATGATCTCTCCCATCCCAATTAAAAGACGAAATGGCCTCAGAACAGCTGTAAAGGGAGGCCTCACAGGCGCGCACTAACCGCTGTTAATGTCAGAAGTCTCATTTAAAGAGCAGCATCTGTTTAGGCTCCACGCAGGCCTCATGCCTCTGAGCCCGCTAACTGCACATACAGCCCTGCCCATCTGGAGCATTGTAGCAACACTCTGTCCCCGACTAACACAGGCTACTGACACTTGTTTTATTTAGGCAGTTAGGGGCGCTCTCCTTCGAATGTTTACCAAAGGGTTTAAGGTCAACTGGGCTATTTAACAGGTTACATCTTATTGATCTCACTGTTAAAAGTTTCCCCCCTTGAAATGTATGTGATATATTAAGAAGAATACTGAAATTGAAGACATTCAGCTCTAAAGCCGCGGGAGGTGCGAAAGGCTCAGGAAACATCAATAAGTGAAAAAGAAAAAAAGAAAAGAAGCTGCCACTGTTCTTGGCACATTAAAACAAAGTACTGCTCAAGAGCAATAATAAACACGTCTAGCTTGAAACATTTCATTGTTCAAATCACAGTGAAGGCTGACTGAATTAGATGATTACAGTGTTTTTCAGAGCTTTGTTCAGTAATAGCATACAGTGCGGTGTATATAATTAATTGATTTCCACGGGTAAACAACTCTGGGTTTGTAAAAACCCCGAAGTCACCTCGGTATGCAATTTTACACAAATTGATATGTGCAGAAATGACCAAACAGAAAGCGCAAATTAAGTGTGCGTGAGCGTCTGATTCTCAAAGTTATTAAAATGCACTCGGCTATGATTTGATTCTCCTTGTTTGATTTCTCCGAACTAGCCTGTAGATCCCCTCAGATCGCTCTATTGTCAGTCCACACTCCACTGATTCGGGGAACAGGAAACAACAGTGCATGCAGCCAGGAAATGGGCTGCCAAGAAAGAGGAACAGGAGGTCCAGAAAAAAAAAAAATGAAATGAAAGTTATTTGTTTAGGAAGACAGCGGCAGGATGTTCACTTCAGCAAATTTGATCAGATAATTCCATAGTTCAGCGGCTTTCAATGGGAAGTATGCCAGAGCATGTTCATCACTCCTGTCAAAACGAGAACACTGATTATGTCAAATCTGAGTCTGGTCCTTTCCAAATCAAGTATCTAGCAATGCTGCCTCACATCTTCACTTATGCTGCAATCTAAAGCTTCATATGTGCACTGTGTGTAGATGATTTTAACTCTTTCCTCCATAAAAACACTGACTACCTCCCCATTACCCTTAATGAGGAATTCTAACACCTCCGTCTATATCAATGAAGACGTGGTTTGACGACCATAATAACAGTTTCAATGTTTTCCCACTAACTTCTAATGAAAACCCAATCATTTTGTGCAATAAGCAGGCCTGAAATATCACAGAAATCCCTCAGAAAAGAGCTTCAAGGGTTACTCCTAGTACGCTTTCAAAGGGTAAAGACTTTTTTTTTTTTTTTAAAGAAAAGAAAAAACCTAGCACACTGTGTATCTGATAATATCACCGCCAAATTAAAAGTCTGCCAGCAGCAAAGGCTATTGACTTTTCAAAATTTCTCTATTTGGGAACAGAAACTGCCTACAATCTGCACTTGCAAGACACTCCCAATTCCCCACCTTCCTCCCCCAAAACGGCTTTCCACAACCACTCCCACAAGCTACACTTTGAAGGAGTGTGGAAACAACAGTTCATGCCTGGCGTCCCAACACATGTTTCAACTCAACTGAGAACACATAATGAGTATTCAAGCCAAGAAAAGGGAAACGAGAAGTATTACTGCTTTAGAAATTTGCAGTGTGCTGTCTGCATTCGCCGAAAGACTCCCGATTGCTAACCTCTACACTTGTGCCTATATGTATGTCTTAAAGCCATAATAGTGTAAAGCCTAATTTTTACATGTGGCACCAAAAAGAAGCAACCAAAACAGTTGTATTGTCCCAGAGTGCCCTAACCTGCACTCTTCCAAGGGATTAGTTGCACTTTTACAAGTGGTTCTGGGCTTAAGTGTTTTCATATCATCTCCAAACTGAATAGATGGAACAGCTCTCTAAATGAAATGAATCTATTTCAAGCAAATTTAAAAGAAATCCGTCCTTCATCAGCTCACTAACTACACATTGACTAAGTGTGTTTTGTTTACACACGTTTCATTAGCAAAGATGTAAGTGCATTATGAAAACACTCAAAATAGTCATTCAAGTATGCATGCAGCCAGCAACATAGCAACATAGCAACATAGCTCCCCTCTTAGGTGTCTGTATTTTTAAAAAAAAAGTGAATAAAGCCAATAATCAAATGTGTGTACCTGATTTATCACTCTGTACAGATGCTCTGACTCATCAGAAAACAATAGCACAGAGCAGCTGGTCAGTATGCATTCTCAGCAGCTTTCTGGTATCCCAGCTTAAGGAAGAAGTATTGGTAATCAACTTTATTGTATACTCAAGCCTGTAATTTACAGATGTCCATATCCATGACTTCTACATACAAACACTTAATCAAAAGAAAACGCAGTAGCTACACACAGTTTAACAGGTTACTTAACCTCACGTCTAACTAATAAAACATTAAAGTGGCAGCAACTCAATACAAAACTCAACTGAGACATCAAGATGACCTGCTGAAGTTCAAGCTGTGACTTTAAATGTGACACAGTTGCTTACACAGAAGGAGTGGTCTGACGAACTGCTAATCTAATGGGATTTTCCCATGTAGACATCTCAAGAGTTTACAAGGATTCGTCCAAAAAAAAGGAAAGCATTATGGCTGCCAGAGGTCAAAGGGGAATGGCCAGACTGCTTTAAGCTGATAAGAAGGAAACAGTAACCCAAATAACCACTCGTTTCAACCAAGGTATGTAGAAGAGCATCTCTGAATGCACAACAAGTGACCCTTTAAGCAGATGGGCTACAGCAGCAGAGAACCACACGTGTCACTCCTGTCAGCTAAGAACAGGAAACTGGAGCCACAGTTTACACAGGCTCATCAACATCGGACAATAGAAGATTGGAAACATGCCGTCTGGTCTGATGAGTCTTGATATCAGCTGCCAAGAAACAAACAAGAGGTCCAGTAGAAAAAAAAAAAGATCATTCAATAGTTCATGGACTTTCACTGGGAAGTATGCCAGAGCATGTTCGTCACTCCTGTCACAATGAGAACACCGATTATGTCAAATCTAAATCTGTCCCTAGTTGGGTATTGTTGCTCACCACGTCCATCTCTTTATGACTACAGTGTGTCCATCTTTTGATGGCTGCTTTCAGCAGGATAATAAACCATGTCACAAAGCTCAAATCATCTCAAACTGGTGTCTTGAACATCACAGTGAGTTCACTGTACTCAAACGGCCTCCACAGTCATCAGATTTCAAACTAGACTTTGGAGATTCACCTTTGGAGTCCCATCATAAATGTGTATCCAACAGATCTGCAGAAGCTGTGTGCTGTTGTCATGTCAAGCTACTATCGGCTTCTCCCTTATTCACAACAGGTTACCATAGCGGGTAGCTCCACATGTTTGATGTGGCAGATTTATATGCCGTACCCTTCCTGATGCAAACCCAAAGGGATTTGTGTCTCCTCCTGGGATCAACCTGGGGATCCTTTGCCTGTGAGGTGAATGTGTAAACCACTGCACTATGGAATAAAATCTCATAGGAACGTCTCCAGCTTGAATCTGTGCCACGAAGTATCAAGGCGGCAGGGGTCAAATCCAACACTAGCACCATGTCACTTATGCAATAAAAAAATCAAATTTAGTCTGCTAGAAAAGAGTCATTGTAAAAATACTACTTAGCATCTCTAGGATCAGAATTATGGCAACAACTTTCTAAACATGCTGCAACTGAAATTTATTTTTTAGGGTCTTGTGAATTTGATAATAATGAAAATGTACACATATTATGCATTTCTGTAATTGCAGAGAAGAAGAAAATAGCTTTCTATCAAATCTAGCTGAAACCAACTCAGTAGCAAAGGTAATTATAGAACAACTGAACCAAGGACATACTCTCACTAGCCAAGTTTAAAGCTTAAATGTTTAGAATGTGACCCCAACACATCTGGCAGAAAATCAAGAATCAAAGCTATATGTGCAACATATTAAGATCACATTTCTGCAAAAGCGTTTTCCAGCCCCTAATAATGACTCTCTTGTATACAGCAGGGCATAGGCTAACAGTTGCATTCATTTCCCAACAAACAAACAGTTTGTGCTAGCAGTTCTTGCATAAGGTCTCAGCATAAGGTCACAATTACAGTTAGAGAGCTCCTAAAAAGATGGTTTTAGTGCAAAGTTAGGACCCTCTGCCGCCTACAGCACTCTAGCTTTTGGAAACGAAGAGTTAGTCATGTCATCATTACGTCCAAGCAAAAAGAAACAGGGTCCCTTAACATAGGGATTCTTTTGCTTACTGTTCTTATATTTATGAGATGGTCACTGCTGAACACCAAAATCAAAACACCAGGTCACTCAGTTGGTTTAAATTTAAATAATAATAGAGAGCTGGCCTCTACTTTTGAGAAATAACAATGCCGTGCCTAATTAATGACTATACAAGCCACTAGTGTCCGTGTTTACCCCTGCTCTGTGTCATCTTTCAAGAAGTTGTGCAGGAGTATTTTTGGCAGGACAAGCTCAATTATTTCCTGTGAGATTAATTGCCTCCTACAATCATGACAGAATTTTGACAAAGTGGGTTGACATTAGAGTTATTTTTTCTCTCTTTGTTTCCCTTGTCTGGTTACATAGGGCTCCTTTTTTAAAATACATATATTTTTAATCAAGGTTGGTTTGGAAGGGGAGCACAGAGTTTAAGATAAGACAACATGGACAGTGCTGCGTAGACAGGCAGGAATTATAGGGACAACAAGAACAGCTCAGCCTGCTTATGCTATGATAATACCTCGGATATCACTTTGATTCCTCTCATGATTAAAGAAAGCCTTCATTTTTCTTAATTAGGCTTTATAATGGCCAATTTCCTCTCTACTGAGAATCCACTTACCACATCTCAAGCGCACTGCAAAATATGCCAATTTTATTTCATAATTATCAGCTCATGACTACATAACATTTACTATATAATTATTTGTGTGGCTAATAGTTCTGCAGTCATGCCCCCCCCCCCAAGCTCCATGTTCTTGTTTCCCAAATGATTGCATTACATAAATAATGCTTTAGGCCAGATTGCAAATTAGTACAATAGGACATTTGTTCCACCTCCAATACGAGGCAGGCTATTTACAGCTCAGCTCACTGCAGAAAGCATCACACTTGCTGTTTAAGTTCTTATCAGATTTGGAAATTTTACGAGTGCATGGTGAGTCTTCGCCCTCATGAGAACTACAGGAGGGAGTGAAATCTCGAAAACTGTTGAACTGCTGCAAATGTGACACGGATTTTAAAAGAAAAACACTCAGTAAATAATGCAAAAGAAAAGAAAAACAAATCTCAAAGAGCCAGAGAGATAATAGCAGCCATTAGCAGATGAGTGGCTACTTTTGTTTAGGAAATGTGATGAATCCCCTCACCTGAACTTTTAGGAGTATTGCTTTGCAAACTCCCGAGAGGAAGAGGAGATATTTCAAAAACACTTAGTTAGAGGAAGGGAACGTGAACGCGCAGGTTCCGACTGGCTTAATCCAGCACTAAACAGGCAAATGTAGAAGGACACCATGCCTGGCTGCAGCTCTAATCGTCCTGAAAGAAGGTCTATGTGTTGCTGTTAAATCCAATTTCTATTTAGCATGAATGTCCTTTGAGAGCTCCTGTATTTCTGCTGCAAAGAACATTATAACCACAGAAACGGCCAAGAGCAAGACATTATGTTTATTCTGTGCAAAACACAAAATCAGAAATTTTTCATCAGTTCTAATTTTGTTGTAATAAAAGCAAATAAACCGCAAAAAACCCACAAATAACTGTGTGAATGAAGACTTGTAAAAAAACCTTTTGTTTTGCCACAACAGAAAATGACAGTTCCTTCTTGTGTTTTTATGGCTATTTAACTGTTATGTTGCTTCTTAATAGTTTTGACCTTTTTGTAACATAACGTGAAGAAAAGAGTCAGTAAATAAGAAGAAATGTATTTGCTGCAAATATAAAAGTTGAAATTATTTCTCAACGACAGTGCTGCTACAGTAATAGATTTGGCAGTTGTGTAGATTCATGCATGAGCTGTTTTATCACTATGTTTTAAGGGTCTTTGCTCAAGAGGATTAAAAACTCCTTAAGATGCGGGTATTAGAGTTTTACAGTTCAACAGCCAAAGAGTTAATGCTTTTGGAAATTGTGACAATTCTTAAAAAGAGCAACAGGGACTTCACAGGGGGGCTAAAGACAGGATACAACTGACCCTCAACTAATGATGCAAGCGTGAGAGAAGACCTAATGGCTGACTGAGCGAGAGCTAGACTGAGAAAAGGGGGATTAGACCTTTGCATCAGGGAAAATTCAACTTTGTGGCCCGAAGCAAAAGGAGTTAGAATAGTCACCCATGCCTGCTCCAACACTGCTTTGTTCTTAGAGACAATAGGCTTAGCCTCCCTGATCTGAAGCTCTTTGGTTATGTTCGCCACCCATTACCGATGCATTGCTATTGCACTTAAGGCAGCAATTTACTGATTGCCTTCAATTTCATATGTAAAGATTGCATCTCGAGTTGCCCATATTGTAGTGATTTTGGCATGATGTGATTGGCGCGCTGTTCTCGGCTAAAAGCAGAACCTGCTCTTGATTTAGACAGATGATAAATGCACACGGTGAATGAAGGTGTCTGAGAACACTTTGTGAAGCTTTGACTGCTGCTCTAAATGAAATGCTCTGCCGCAGAACTTTAAGTAAATCTCAGAGTTACCCTCTGACCTCGAGACAACGGGAGGGGGTGCAATATGTCGAGAGCGCTCCCAGAGATTCTTCCCTGGACTAATTAAATGGGGATTCACATTACTATAAACAATGGGAAAAATATGGGCCAAATCACCTTAAGCTGCTCCGCATGTACTGCATAGCCTGCTGGTGCCATGACAAATCCTCGCTTTTCAATGGGATGCATAGCACTGCTGGCTGAAGTGACGGCTTTGTGTCATCGTTCCTCATTCATTCAGTCACATCCACAACAGTGATGGAGAGAGCTGCGGTGCACACGCGATTTCTGCCATATGTGCAAAAAGACTCATTGCACATGTGGCAACGAGCACTGTCAGCATTGACTCCAGTGAAGTGTAACCACACTTCTAAACTTTAAGATCTCGCCTGCACTGTCGCTAAGAGCAGGGTCTCTGTGTGTTCTGCAGGATGTGGCGATGAGTAATGCTCACTGGCTCAGAGAGGGACAAGAACGTCTTCTGGATTCAGACTGACAAAAATGCAATTCAGAGTTAGACAAATAAAAAAACGACGGGGTGAGAGACAATGCAGTCATGTACATTGTTATTTCTATTTAGGGCATTCTCCAAAACGATTGTGTTTCATAGCGCGCTATGGGAGAAAGGATGATCGGGCCTGGAGATGCCTCAAAAAGGGGACAAACCCAGAGTGATAGCAGCAAAGCTGACCTAAAATGGACCCTCTGAAAGTGTTGTTATTTAAAAATCCTTCACTATTCCCACAACCAGAGAAAATCCAGATACTAAGTAACTGTCAAAGATGATGAGGAAACTTTTTGGTTGTTTGTTTTACTTTCCAGAGAAAGCGCTCACTGTCACGCACTGTCCCATAAGAGCCTATTGCACACATAACGCTCAAACAGAAACACACTGTAGAAGCAGGGATGTCAAACTCAGTTTACATCACGGGCCACATACAGTCACTTTGATCTTAAGTGGGTCAAATCAGCGAAAATCCCCTTTCTGTCATTCTTACGTAGTTTAACTGCACATTCAATCCTTGAGATCTCAAAGTAAGAAAAAGAAGTGCAATTTCAACAGTACATGTCATGATTCGGCTGTGTGGCAGGCAGGAATTGGACCCAAACGCAAACTCACGGGGACACGGGGGATAAACTCAAAAAGCACAGCTTTATTGCTGGAAAAACAGATCACAAGTTATAGAAAACTACACCGGGAAAAACTAAATATAAAGCTCACCAGGAAACACAGGGAGCATCACACACAGCATGAGTGAAATCACGACACTGACACAGAGAAACACAGGGCTTAAATACACTGTGAAATAACGAGGGGAACGAGGCACAGAAGGAGAGCACAGCTGGGAGAAATCGGACATAACGAGACCCAAGGGAAGCGAAACTCAATACATTCACGTAGGACACAGACCTTCAAAGTAAAACAGGAAATGTAACATAGACGCAGACTTGACTAGGGGAGACAGAGCGACTAAGAAACACAGAACAATAACAGGGAGACACAGAGGGCGGCTAACTAAATACTCAGAAAACTAAAGAGAATACAAGAAAGCCAAACTAAGACACTAGACTAAAGAATAAACTGGGGCAACAAAGAGAACTAAGATCATAATACAAAAACTCAGACACAAGAAACTCAAAACACTGGGTCACCGACCCAGGACCGTGACAGTACATCTCTGTTTTTCCACATGATAAAGAAATGCTGCTGTGATAAATGAAAGAAATCTCTCAGCATGACTATTTGGGTTTAAATTCCAAGAAATAAATATGTAAAATTACAGAAAAAGTTCTGGTAGCTCATTGCCCCAACTGTGCTGTAACCTTAAAGCAGAAAATTCTTATGAATTCACAGAAATTTTCCGGTTTTATTTATCTTATTTTACAGTGGACACCTTGTAAAAAACAGACATTTCTATAGTTCATAACTGTTAATCTATTAGTTCAATAATACTTACCTCTTCTAATAAACAGAGGCAGTTGCGCCCATAACTTAAGCCTGTTGGTAAGTGACTTATTAAGTGCATTAAAAAGTTAAAACACAAAGCTTTTGGATTACTACATTATTAGATGAATGGTATTAATTGCTGGTATTGCTTTCACCATATCTGTCACTCACTCACAAACCACTACAAGTGTCTGACTCAAAGTGAAGGCTAATTTCAAAGCCGGGTGCGATCCGACCCATTAATTCTGAGCACTCTTGCAGTAATGTAGTAAAGCACTCATGGGTTGGAATCTCAGCATGCTGACAGCCATTCCAGTTGGTGAGACCTCATTGTGAAATTTTTGCTAGTATTTATCTTTGACACCACTTATCTATGAGTCCAAGTGTGCTTTACTTTTCACATTTCATCTTACAACAACTGCATCCAGCAGGCTTTGAGTGAAATTATCTCTGCAAGCACAAATTAAAATCCATTTCAACAACAAATTACCATACGAGGCCAGTAAGGTCTAGGCTAATGAAACACCAGAACTTGTTGGAGTTTCTCATTTCTTTTTTGCACACCACCTTGCGAAGCAGACGGTTGTGCGCTAGTCACTGAAATAAACAGAACACTCCATCTAAAAGGTCACAGGTGCTTAGCAGACTGTTAGAGCTGTGGCTCTATAGCTAAGAAAATGCTCTGAGAGGCACAGCAAATAAGAGCGACCATACGAAGGATGGACAGTGACAGCACAGCTACATACAAGCAAGACATGCATAAAGATTTCACTTACACCTTGCCAAAGCACTTATCACCTGTCACTTTGACCGAGCATCTGCTCGCCAATCCAGCTGAGTGCAAAGGTAGAGCCCCACCCCCTCCCCCAACCCCACATCTCATCAGAGATGCATTGAAATCCAATCGCTCGTATGGACTCGGTGGGTTTGAGAAGAATTACCTGTGCAGATTAGAATTAGACGAGGCTGGGAAAAAGCCACTGTCTGATCATTCCAGCTTTTCCTGCTTTGTTTGTTTTCCCCACACTTAAGCTAAATAAGTAATTGCAGCCACACAGCCAATCTCACCGTGGACACAGCAAAGCGAAACGCACACCTGCGGGAGCGCAACAACACTGACGGGCTAATAAGAAAAACTCTCTTCTGCAATTTCCATGACAAGCAGTGCAATCAAAGGTGTACGGTTTAAGAGAAATTCAGGTGAATTGTATATCTTAGACACAACATGCAACATGTGTGGACATATACGCAAAAAGCAGTAGACCAGTGTTCAATTGTTCAGTGATTTCACGTATCTGGGTCTACTTTTATTTATTTTTCTGAAGATAAATAAGCTGAGCCAGCTTCCTTTTAGTAACACGATACATATCATATCATTTTCTTAATATTTATATAATATAAAAATGTGCCCTTGGCTTTATTCATTAATTACCTAATTTATATTCATGGCCACCACATGTAGAGCCTTACATAAAATCCTATCTGTCGTTAGTGAGTTGGTTAAAGAGAGGGAAAAAGAAAACAAACTGCCAACTTTTATAGTATGGCAGTACTTTTCCCCTCTTTAAGATTTTTCTCTGTTATGTCTCTTTGTACATGCTGTAATTCATACATGAGCAGTGTTAAAGTGGAAAGGTTTGTGCATGAAACCTAATGTAGCTTTGTACACTACAACCACCTGCAGATTTAAAAGGGATTTAAGCTCATAGAGTATTTTCTGTGCCTGTGTAGGGATCAGGGCAGCGGTGACTGCACATTTTGCTTTTTGACTCTGTGTGCGTTAACACATCTGCTTCTGCAGACTTCCCTAGCAGGCATGCACAGTAACGAGTGCATGGCCACTGTCCGCTTCAAGCTATTGAATACTTGAAAGCGACAGAGCTCTCGTGACAGGTCTCAGGTCTCAGCTCATTAGGTAGTAGGAGCTCAGGAAAAACTAGGACCACTTTGTCTTCCAGTATGACAAAAATAGCCTTCTGTAAATAGATGAGCCAGTGGCGCTCTAGCATCAGTGTGTGACCATTTAAATAATCAAAGAAACACACGCTAATAAAGAGGGAGATGTATTTCTAAGCTGTTGCTTACTAGATTAAATTGTAGAAACATGACTCACTTTGATCATCATACTGGTGTCCAGACAGGAATCAAAAATATAAGAGATCAGACTGTGTTTCTTCATTGTGTCTCATCCTAAGAACACTAATACTGTGTTCCAGGGTTATTGTGAAACTGTTGTGGACTTTTGCTAGGCTAGCTTGGCCTACTGAGGCTGCAAACCCATGCCGTTTGGGTTGATTCAGCTCTATTGCCATGGAAACATGGCTTCGTAAACAAAGGAAGACAGTTTGTTAAACATGGGGGGGTGCGGGGGGCGCAAGGTCAGCTGGCCATGTGATGTGGGTGGAAGCAGCAGCAATCACATGCAGAGGGTGCAGGGGCAAACTTGTTGCATGAAACTAACAACAGAACTTCTTTGACTTAGAAAACCTTCTGTTGCTGTGACTGAATTTGCGCTGAGGAGTAACAGTGAGAAAACTTTCCTTTTGTTGCAGTTTACTGCCATCGTGAGCGGCGCACCGAGCAGACCTTATGTGGTGTAAACCGATGCTTGACACTTGTATCCCCACAGTCATACACAAGTCTCCCACTGACAAAAACAGACATGAAGAATGGCTCAGGTAAACTGACGGCTGGATACGTGAGAAGCTTCAGACGCCTGTCAGACTTTGAGAAAAATCACACAGCAAGTCTCTATGGAGGATTCTGTGTCACTGCCTTCAGAAGAACCAGGCAGGGGTTCAGCAGCCTTAGCCCCAATTATAACCCAGCAGATGACTGTGTAACATACAGAAACCTGTTACGCTACAGTAAGACGGGGACTGAGTACTCCTCTATTACTTCTGACACACTCAGCTTCAGATGACATGAATGATGTGACTGCTCCCTGCCATCCCACTCAAAGATCTGGTGACAGAAAAGAACTGGGTCTCTCCACACTGCATGAGAATAAGAACCTCCTGCTTGCCAAACAAGAGTAAAAGCCACCTGATGCAACTGTAACTCACTTAGTCCAGACTCTAATTACTAATATTCTCAATATTTCTTTCAGGCAGCACCAGTGTTCTTAGATAAACGTAAAAGAAAAAATGCGCTAATACTCACACACAAGAAATCATAACAATCGATCAGGCCGATCAGAAATGAGTCTTTACAGCTAACACTGACATGAGTATGCTCTTGTGGATAAACAGACAGGAGAAAAAGGAGGCATCCTCCTGGGAGGGCAAGATAATTCCCAATTGATCCCATTGGCTCCCACACACAACTACATACACGCAACTGGAGAACAGACAAGAGCGAGAATATTCATTAGGAGGACACCGAACTCTAATTAAGCAAGGTGGAAGGAACACATGCAGGTGTGGGGTGCACCTGGTTTCCAAAACTCTCGCTTATCCCTGTTGCAGCCGCACTGGGATGTTACCACTGTCCCTTTCTGCAGTTGTGATGTCACTCCCAACCCAACACCCCCACTGCTAACGACCCAACACCCTACATTCCTCTGTTCCTCATACAGCACCTCAGTCGCGCCTGATGCAGGCGCGAAATTTGTCAGGCTGGAAAGCTGTCCACACAGACAGGCAATCTAAACCGGGAGGAGACGCTCCTCCTGCTTGACTGGCAGATGCATTCCCGCTGGCCGGCTCCAACCCGTCAGCTCCGACAGAAAAAAATGTCCAAGGCAGAGTGAGACCAAATGTAAAAGCACAGGTGTCTTTTTGTTTCCTTTTTGAAAGGAAATAAAGACTTTACTTGTTTTCTTGCATTTTACTCTACAGAATCAAATAAATTAGAAGAAACATCAAACTACATTTTTTTAGTCATTGCCGGATATCTCCACATTATGCACAGCTGTAAATACACTCAAATATAAATGTCTGGTATATTTTTTATGATAACTGTTCTAAAAACACTAAATATGGCTGCTAGAGTTATGGCTCTATATGGGGTGTCACCTGTTGCTATGAAGTCAAATTGAAGTCTGTCCATACATGTGTGTGTGTGTGTGTGTGTGTGTGTGTGTGTGTGTGTGTGTGTGCGCTTCTCTGCGAGTTACTGAGAGAATGTGTTTTCAGTTGCCAGCGTTTGTTTGAACAGCGCCCTGATGAAAGCCTGACAAACACGAGGGAATGTCAGTGGACAGCTAAAGTCAACACACAGACTTTACCAGGGACCCTTGTGAGAGGGGCCACGTCCAAACTGTCTCTATGCCTCTCCTCTCCCACAGCATCTCCAAGCAAGACAAGACAGAGATACTTAACAGAGGAACAACTATGCTGTCTGATAAAATATAGACATGTAAAAAGAGTGTGAATCGTGATTTAGAGAGTGACAGAGATGAAAAGAAACCCATGAAGAAATACGACAAGGGTGGCAGGATGTTGAGGCTAAATCAAATAAAACATATCCCTTTCTACAATCCGTGCTTTGCTGGTGTGAAAAAAAAAAGTGATAATCTCCCTTCCACTTTAAGTGGACTAACTGATGCAGACAAAATATTCAAGGCAAGCTCCACATACTTGCTTTAAATATATTGTTGAGATTACAGCCTCGTATTTTTGGTCTGGTAATGTACTGTGAAGGCCGGGAAGGGCAAACGGTAAAGCAGGCTGGGCAAACATCTAGTCCTATTCAAGTCAGAGCTAAAGCTTCACTTTTTTTCCCCTTGGTCCATTTTTGTGTGGGAAGCTAGCGGAGCAAGCCTGAGTCCCTATTGACTCAATGTGCTGAGACGTTTTCCCTTTTACCATTGCTAAAGTAGGCATGAGCACTAATCCTAAGGGGTTAAATGGAACCTCCTCTGGGATTGCCCTTTCCTGGGAGAGCCGGGGGCGGCTGCTGCTGTGATGCACACTGAACTTTAATGGATTTTGGCAGAAATTTGGCTTAACTTTTACGAACTGTGCAAAAGAATTACAGTTATTAGTGCGACACTGAAACAGCGCGTAAAACAATTCATGTTGGATTTGTATCCGCTTATATTCAAGGCTTCCCAAGGCAGATACTCAGGTGACAAGCAAGAGTTAGAGGAATGCCGCTTATCATGGTAATGAAATTTTAATGATCAAAGGCGGGAAAAAATGGGTCACTGGTGAAGCAGAAAGGAAAGTTGTAGTTAAAAACATAAAAAGTAAAGAAGATTCAATGCAAAATAATTCAACTGGGCTACATTATGAGAGCATAGCTGAAGCGCTGGAGGAGAGAAAAAATGCAGAATCTGTGTTGCACATCAGAAGCTGCAACAGAGAGAATATAACAAATACCTTTGTTGGTTGCATTTTTTTAAATATTATTACAGTATACGAAATAATATGGAAGACTAGAGATGAAAAAAAAAACATAAGTTTAGATGATCATAGCAAAAAGGATCATAAACTACAAATTACACCCAGAGAGCGATGGATGCCTAAATAGGAAACGCTAGCATTTTCAATATTCAACAGTGACCTTTACAAAGAAAAGAGTGTGTTTTTGAGAGCCTCTTGCAATGTTATGCAGAAACGTAATGCAGTCAGCTACGATTCAATCAAGAGAAAGACTGTTCGCCAATAACACCCACTAGAGAAAGGGACCATTTCCATTTCAAATCGCAGCCATTCTCACACCAACACTGAGACAGCATCAGCGCCTGCCAAAGTCTGGCAGCTCCTGCCCCCAGTGTTTATTCCTATGGCTGTGTATAAATTCACGTCTCTGTTATTGCCTGTGTGATTGATGTTGGGTATAATGACACCGCTTCTATTTACCCAACACACCTACCCATCTCTTCTATCCACGATTTGCTTGGTTGACTTCCTCTGACTTTTACTGGTTGTCTTTGATGGGTCAGCTGTAAGGAGTTCTTACCTGCCTGAGAAATGTCACAGCTTTGTCTTTACTGTTCGTTTGTGAGACTGGAACGCAGAGGGTTATATTACAAGAGGAAAAGCACAGTTTCTGTGCACAATGCCTTTACCGCAGCATATACAGCAAATCTTTGTTTACTTTTGTCTCTGTTAGTGCACACTTCTAAGTCTAAAGAACACAAACAGTCAAGTTTTTACTAAATGACACCCAGAAGCACAGAAATCTATACATTCATAGTTTCTACATCAGTGAGTCAGTACTTTATGTTGTGCTGTGCAACACTTTCCAATTAAATGGGAGGCAAACCCTCCTGGTATACTTTTCTCTTTAAAACTTTCTGATTTTTAATTAACTAGATTAACTTACCGACTGTATTTAATATTGAAAGAAAATGCATACCTCGCTGTAAGTTCACCCTGAACTTTAACTTAATGCACATGTACACGAGAAGCATATTACCATGCAAGATCAAGGTTCTCATTCCCCCCACAGAGAAATCCACCAACACTTCATCCCCGTCACCACTAATACAATACACAGCTAATATACACTTCTTTTTGGTGAAGGTTAACCTCAGGAACACCCCAGCAACAGAAAAGCATAAAAAGGGTCTACTCCAGTTACTCCCGGTTTAAATATAACGTGTCATTCACAACTCCACCACAAGCACCTTACACTCTTGCGCTAATAGGTAGGTGGCTACTCGACGTCTATTTCTTTCAGGAAAGTCAGAAATGTCCCCTCTTCTCAACCATTCCTTTTCTTCCCCTCATCACTGCTTTCTATGGAGCTTCCTTTGATGTGGCTCCTGGCTGTAGAGGAATAAGATACCTGATATGCAAGCCACTCGAGACGAGAGCTGTAGCACTGGTGTCAGACGCTGAGGCATAGACGCGACCTTTTTGTTGGAGTGGTTGGAGGTGTTACCCAAAAACACCTTCAAGTGGCGTTTAATGTCAGTCAAGCAGCCC
Organism: Mchenga conophoros; assembly: GCF_057382185.1. NCBI lineage: Eukaryota > Metazoa > Chordata > Actinopteri > Cichliformes > Cichlidae > Mchenga > Mchenga conophoros. The sequence continues at coordinate 22,845,620 of NC_140538.1, forward strand.
CAGTAAAGTGGAGTGAAGTAAAGTGAAAACCCTTTGTAGAAAATGTCAACATAAATCTACCCAGCTTTGACAGAAAACCTCATCAGTGCTGAATTATTTCATTGTAGACAATCATGCAGAATCAGTGAAGTAGATAATGTAAATGTGTTTTGAGTAGATGACTTAAAAGTATCATATCCCATCTGAGAGCACTATTGTGCTCAGCAGTGGAAAAACCCAAATAGAAATGATTTATTTTTTTTAAAAAAGGTAATTTTTGATATGACTCCAGAGAGTAAACAGAGTGATCCAGATCACACACTAAGCAAACTAAGCCAGTGTTTGGCATAGATAAGTGAAGAGTTTGATCTCAATGGTGGCAGCTCTGTGTGACAAGAGTTCCCCTCTGTATTCTTACACCCCTCCCACCCCCCACTCACACTTTACCCAAAATGCTGTTCCCATAGAGCCACACTTCCTGTTTGTGATCCAATCAACAGGGCCATTACAGACTGTGAGGTGCTGTATAATCTATCTTATCTTATCTAGAACAGAAAAGACTCAGTTTGTTTCTCTAGATAACATTAACTCACAGTTCCTCTTCTTCTTCTTATAGCTTTAAACCCCGAGTGACCCTTTCATAAGCCATCCAAAGTCCAAGGTACTAAATTCACCCATATACTGAAAAATTGCATTGCTCTGTTAAAGCATTGGGAAACTGCATGTTTGTCTTTGAGGCCCTGTCTGTGCCTCCACAAACAAAGATGCCGAGTAGGGGTAATGACACGTTTATGGCAGAAAAAGGAAAACAGTTACAAAGCAAAAGAAAAAGGTTTCAATTAGCTGCACTGGAGATGTACGCTGAGCTGCGAAAACACTGTATGGTAATTCTACCTTTTATCTCCTTTATTGTGCTGATTAGTGCGGTGGGGGGAGAGTGCTCTATCTAATCTGATCACAGAGCATTGTGTTTGGGGTCATTAACCTATGGGAGGTCCTATGGTTGACAAGTCACCTCCTAGCCCTCCCCCCTTTTACCTTCTTCGTGGAACTCGTTCATCCCCGAGTTCCTCTGTGTCTGCAGAAAACACAACAGCAACCACAAAAACAGCCAAAGAAAACAAAAGACGAGAGGAAAAACAGCCGATGGGGCTATTTGCATGCCTTGTCATTCTTTCACAAACACAAGGCCCAGATGACTACTGACCGAGGCCACTGGCTTTGCATGAGCAGCAGGATGTCAGTCTCTTTAGTCTAGCTGCTGTTGGCTCTTTTTTCCACCCCTCTGACCTTCATCCCAGTACCAAGAGATTAAGGGGTTAGGCTAACCTTTGACATGTGGGATCTGCATCAGAAAAGACCAGCATCTTACTGTACGGTAGCAAAACATGCCTGTTGCAAAGCGACGTTTCATCTCACTGGAATCTGCATATGCATACAGATCCCACAAGCTCCATCAGTCAAAGCTTCCTCTTCATAACCGTTTTGGGCAATGCTAATAATCTTTACAATTACATGTATACAAACCAGCACTAATGAAGCCTAACATATGTCTGCTCTAACCCATTCAATGATATTATATTTTAACCCACAAAGTCTCTTTTTTATGTCTGTCACAAATGACATACTCTAACCGAACCAATAGCGCCTCTCATCCACAAATCGTAGGTAAGCCGTTGTGATACTGTGAAAGGCTGCCTGTCAGAATGACAAAGTGCAGATAAAAAAACCCACAGCAAAGATCGCTGCAGATTGCCTGTAGAGGATGAATATGCAAATAAAGCAAGCGGTAAATGAAAAACAAAGTGGGGGTTTTGGCAGCACCTTTTTACGTGTTCCCCTTAATTTGGCATCATTTAAGAACACAAAGTCTATCGATACTGAATTCGGGTCAGAGCACAGGGAAAAAACCCAAATAAATAAAAATCAGTCTTCCTTTTCCCCTGCGAGCCCCTGAGCAGTTTCGAGGACTATTGTACACATAAGCTTTTCTGTGAATGCTAAGCTTAAGTGACAAATAAATGGAAAGTTGAGGGAGTTAAAACAACAACATAATAATGATATCTATAGCACTGAGCTTACATAGCACCAATCAGACTGGGTCCATGTGTTCTGGAAGACAGTCAGAAAAATAGGACACCTAAGCTTGCCAACTGCAAACCCAATCCATTGACCACAGCATGAGCACAAAAGTAAATCAATTACCTGGTCGAACGCCTGTCGTGAGCGACAAAAACTGTTCTCAGGACAGTCAAATAAAAGAACAAGACCAAGTGCACTTTATCACCTGTTAGTTGCTATCAGACCCCAAAAGGCACTTTAGCTAGCATTCCCAAAAATTAAGAGGCAAAACAAAGTGTGTTGTCTAAACAGAGTGAAACTAGCCAGACAGACTGAAGCACGTCCTTGGGAAACCACAGCACATATCCTCTTGAACAAAAAGATGAACAAGGCAACAGATTTTTCCCCTGGTTCTGAGATAACTGAAACCCAACACCATCACCCTCCAGTGGGACTCTTTGTACATCTAAGAGAAGGTCTATCAACAGCTGCTGACAGATGTGTCTGCAGTCAGTTTAGGAGAGGAAGCCACACTGAGGTCAGGCTCGGGTTTTGCGGCTCTGCCCATCAAGGAGGAAGACACGGATCAGCCCGTGATGTCCGAGACTGACCTTTTCTCACCTCGCAGTCCTCGTCACCACACCTGAACTAATAAAAGATAGCTACTTTTGTTAATAAAGCAGCCAAAAAAAAGAGAGCCTCAGTAGGACCTTCTTTACACAACAGAAATTGTATTTCATACAGATTTGCCTCCAAGTGAACAATATACAGACAGACAGTTTATACTTGTCTAGAGATCCCTTTGTGTTTCAAACAAAAGTGAGAGCCACTCCAGCTGGAAAGCAAACAAATCTGAAAAACACCACTGGAGGTCTAAGTAGTTTTGGCAGATGCTCCAGGCTTAAGTGTCTGTTCAATCAGCCACTCCAGTTAAGATGGCAATCATGGTTTAACTGTGTGCTGATGTGTTGAGGCTGGAGTTGGATCATGTTCTATCCTGGCAAAATAACTGGGCATGAAATGTCAGCAGTGGTCAGACACTTAGTCATTGTGGTTGTAGCACTCCCTATCCTAACGAGGCCGTAACAATTACTAGGAGTAGAGGTCCTCATTGGCTCATGAATAGACGATGGGAGACCAAATAACAAAAGCAGAGATGGCGTTTTAAACGGTATAATAATTGACTTTTGCTCTTGATTGTATGCTAGGAATCTAAATCCATTAACAGCATTTTTCTAGGCATGCATACTTTGTAATTTTCTGCAACCGGCCTCAGTCTGTACAGTGTCAGTTTAATTCCTTTCAGCTGTTGTAAGAGCGTGCTATTATTGAGCCTCTACGCTACTTTACTGCTTTTCTTTCTCTTTGCCTTTTCTTTAAACTGTCATTAATTATTACAGGGCAACTGCTCTCTCTTATGACAAACAGAATGCATGATAAATTTTATGCTTGATATTTTAGTCTCCTTAGAACAAGCGAATAACACCTCTCTAACAAACCTGTTTGTTTACTGAAAATGGATGCAGACCATCCAGGCACTCAGAGCTGAATAGTATAATAGGCTTGAGATAATTAACAAAAAGTGGTATTGGCAAGAGTGAATGACACGCAAGAGAGGAGTCTCCACATTGCACCGACAGCTGCATACATCACGCAGATCTGATTATTGACCCAATGCCACTGACAGGAAGCTGATATTCAGCAGCAGATGAACAGAGCTGCTCCACTACAGCTCAATGCGCCCGGCTGTGGTGTCTGCCATGTCAGTTCGCCAGAGGGGGAAACACTGGAGATGACGCAGGGCAGGACAGAGTGTTGGTTGGGTCAACTCTTCTGTACAGTCCTTTGACTAACAGGATGAGTCACTGATGCTCGGGACCCAGAAGGAAGCAAACCAACTGTTTGGCCTCGTTTAACTATGAAACCGAACAGGGTTAAAGAGAAGGCACGAGCGGCAAGAAACAGTTCAGGTATCTCTGAGCAACCGACACCTCATTCATGTATAAACACACAGACACACTCTTACAGATCCTCTATTAGTGCTTAGCCACACAAACAGAGTCAACCACATATTAGGAATTAGCAACACGGCCCTAAATTCTTGTGATGAATTATTCTGGCTCACTGCGACAACATCATCCAATATTCATTACCTGTCAACTTTTGTTTTAAAGATATAATCCTACTCTTGTTGCATGAAGCAGGTCATGCATTTGAAATGCTGGATTTCTTTACTTTAGAAAAGAAGAAAAAGAAACTGAAAAATGATGACATCTGACATCCGACCCAAACTGATCATCAACTATCCTGGCACATCTGAAACGAACACCCAATGATAATAACAGCTGCCGATATCTCTTCCTTAAGCAAACCACTGCCGCCAAAGTGCTTAGGGCGTATCTCATTTCCACCAGCATGCACACACATACTGTACATCTCCAGTTTTTTTCCCACCTCTTTGTCTTTTGATGCCAGCCAGCATCGCTTTCCAACCAGTGACTACTCGCTCATCTTAAGTGCACACATCTAACAAGGATGTGAGTGGCTTTCCCCTTTCCTCCACTCCCTCTAGTGTATCCAAACAACACTGCATCGTGCATCTCCAAAAGAGAGAGAGAGAGGGAGAGAGAGAGGGGGAGAGAGAGACCCCGCCTCCATATGACATCAGTGCTCTATTGAAGCAAAGCTAGAGGCAAACACAACTCCACATTTGTATTGAGATCTATCCGTGCACCTATGTCCTCGCACAGCCAGCAGATTGTGTATGCGTGTGATGGGGTCACCAGTAAACATAGCAGTGGCGCTTCTGATAAACTCCGAATAGCTCTAGCCTTGTGAGGGAGTGTGGACTTTTTTTAATTATATTTTTTTTTATTTGTATTTTTCGGGATCTGAATTTAAGCGTGGATTGGATTATTATTTTTCACGCTGTGAAGCTAAATATAAGAGGATACCTGTTACTTTCCATTTTTGGTTGATTAAGTTGAGGTAAGTGCGGAGTTGCTTTTTTTTTGTTTTGGGTTTTTATTTTTTGATGGTACAGTCCTGTTGGGAATGCATCCTTTTCATCTTTTTTGGATCTTCTTTCTGGCAGAAGGAATTGAAAGTAATGCGGAATCCTCAGGAGTTGCTTGTATCTAATTAGTTGCCCTCTTTCCCTCCTTATTTCTAACACTCGGCTCAGGCGAGAGATACTGCGTTTCTTAGAGGTGATTGTCTCAGGGCGATCTTTATTTAAAAAAATCTCAAGTGCACTTTCTTTTCTTCTAAAATATCCAAATTAGGCACTCATACGCGCGCGCACGCACACACTGAGCGTAGACACTCTTCCCAGGTTGGCAGATAGAAATCAGACAGAAATCATTCTTCTCTTCGTCTCAACCCCCCCTCTTGGTGCCAACAACTTGCTGCTATCGGGTACTGCGTCCCTCTATTTTTTCCAGCGTGTGTCTCTGAGAGCAAACACCCGGTCTGCTTCTCCTGTCTGTTTCTGCCTCAGTGTCGCAGCGCGAGAAGACACCCCGGCGTGCTGCTGGAATTGCAGCGCAGATCCCGCGGATTTAGACACGGAGAGGCAGCTGAAAAAAAAAAACAACTCCACTGAAAGCGTCTGCACAATCACAGTCTAGACGACTTGGATCGGACCCGCTACTATTGATGCAACCTACTAGGGAGTGAAATTTTTAGGCTGCTGTGCAACTGTAAACTCAACCCCAGGTTTGGACGCCCCATCGCCACCCTCCTCTGCTACTAAAATAATAACAATAATAATCATAGGCAGTGAGAGCTTTTCCCTGCTGCACGGGCGTAGTCAAAAAAAAGTAGAAGCCCTTCAAATGCACAAAGTTAAATCCACTTAAGTTTCATCAATTCGCTTATAATCAGCAGCTCACTCAAAGCACATTATGTTACATTAACGAGTATTTAAAAGAAACGTGTGGCATTTCGCTGCAGCTGCAGCTCTCTGCGACTCCGTGACAGCCGTGTTATTAAAGCATCAAGAAATAAAAGCGCCTTTACAGTCAGCGATAGCTTCACTCGATCAGTCTGTCACGTTAACGAAACGCCGTGTTCGTCTCTGTGCATGCAAACTGATCACCATCCCAGCAATACAATAAAAGTGGACGCCTTCTTAGCAGCAGCACCAGGACAAGGACAGTGGTTAATCCAATTTAACACAGCTTTTTATCTTCGTGAGACGATAAGTTCATCCAGGCTTTGAACAACATATGTGTATACGTGTATGTGTGTGTAGGCTGGAGCCTAATTTCCGCACATCACCGGCAGTGGATCCAAACTTGACCCGACTTGTCATGCAATGCAAATAGTAGCTCATTGTTTTTCGGTGTGTTTGACAGACAGTAAAAATAAATAGCCTTTTAAAACGTGGCAGACTTGTGAGAACAGAGCCAATTGTCTTCACTGATAGCTGCCCGAGGCAAAAGTCCCCAGTCAGTTGTTGTGAGAGGGAATTCGACAACTAACCAGGTCACCATGATTGAAAAAAATCAAAGCATTAAAAAAAAGTGAAATTGGTTTGGGGGTGGGGAAAGGGGGAGGGGGGTGTCTTTCTTTACCACCAAGGCATATTTCTGATTCACCACCGTGCTCTGAGGAGGCCTAATCCACTTCTTTTCATAATTTATCTATCCACTCGGCAGCATCTTTTATGATCAATCCTAAACTGCAAGAGACACATCATTTCATACTGGTTACTGAAAGTAAAAGCGTAAACAGGGCTTCAAGGCCTAAATGCTGCAGGGGGGGGGGGGGGGGAAACTTAGCCATATGACTCAGAACAAGCTGTAGTAGGGCCAGTAGGGAGGCTGAACAAATCCCCCCTATTTTGGGTGGTTGTCTGGCCTGTGCCGAGATAGGCTCCTGGAGCTTAACATGAATATTCTGCGTTTGCTTGTCGCATACAGACACACACACACACAGATTCGCACACATTTTTATCTTGCAGTGCCTACCACCCCCATGTGGAGAAAAACAATTGCCGCTGCTACAGATCTTTCCTTTCAGGCTATTACAAAAGAGGGACCCCCGTCTGTCCCGGGCCTATATATGCTCTTAATGGTCCAGCAAAAGTATCATCTGTTCAGCCCATCTAAAGACAACACCAGGAGGCCACATACCAAATCCGTTAAACGAAGAGATTTCTACCCATTTTCTATTTGGCTGAAACGTGTTCTGTGTCCCTGTGCATTCAGATGTGACCATGAATGTTCTGTTGTGTCTCAGCGGCACACAGTAGGCCGCTGCCAGGTGTCTTGACATACAATCTCCTAAATTGTTAATCAATGCTTCGTGCAAGCGTTCCCACTGACAAAATCTCACCTCTGTTAAAAGCAGGGAAAACTATTCATTTTGCTTTAAAATCAGCTTAAAGGGGTCCGTTTATTTTGATACAGCCCCAAACAATCTTTGTCCACCTTGACTGTTTCCTTAAGTGCTATCGCTGTGCCAGCTGATGTTGCAGGCACACAGCTTAGAGAGCGAATCTGAGCAAAACATAGCCCACAATGACTGTACTGTGCAATCTATCATAATTCTAAATTATGAATTAGAATGAAAGATCAACAGCAGATACAAACAACAATGATTTCCCAATGGAAGGCTCTACCGTGGTTTCAAAATTAATTTCAGGGCTTATGAATAATTTAGCAGCCAGCCATTACTACTTCTTGAGCTTCACCCCCACCAATGCAGCCCATGTAATATTATTCTGTATTTTACTGAACTAAAAGTCATTATAATCTGCAATACTTTTGACAGGCATGAAATTGTTCCTATATGAATTTTTTTCTACCAAAGCCTTTCTTGTGCAGTGTATGCCTACAGGGCACAGAGTCTTGGGCTCTGTTATTGCAGCTTAATGTGCATTTATGCGTGTTCAGCTCACAATGGCTATCGGTGTCCAGCTTTGTGCGAGCCTCCCACGCTCTTCACTGAAAGGTAACTTGCTGTACACCAACATGCAATTTTACTAGGATGCTCAATTTAACTTTGCCAGTTCGGATTAAATGAAGCAGAATCCACTCTGACTGCTGGAGAAATCCCTTGTCCTGCCAGCGGAGCTTATTAGAACGATGGAGAAAGACATCCATCACTAAAAACGTTGAACCCACCGTTTATTGCTCTCAAAATGATTGTGTGCACGGGAAACAAAGCACTGCGTGCGCGCAACTGCATACATTTGGCTGGGCGTGCATTTGTAAATGGGAACACAGGAGGTTTGCATAATGCACTGTTTTAAGTTAAGGCATTTCGTAAATTGTCTGAATAAAAGTTCCAAAAACCTTAGACCCCCCCCCCCCTTTGTGAGGCTACACGGTCCACATGCTTGCCTTGTAGCGAACAATGGAGAGGGGGCCACTCTCCTGAAATCCGAAGAGCATGGAAAAAAATTGGGGTTGGGTGGGGGTGGTGGGGGAGACCATCAAGCGTCTAGGCCTGACTGTTTTTCTTGTAAAATAAGCATGATGTGCTATGTTCAAAGCACACTTCTGATAAATCACACACATGATATAACAGAGCACACCGAGGCCGACAGATTATTCTACCACATGTTCTTAATGAATACCCACATCTCATCATCTCCTATACTGGACACTGAGCTACATTCTATTATGCTAGGGTTTTTCTGGCTAAAGAAAGGAAATGTTGTGCCATATCATTTTTGTGACAATCACCCTTTCTCAAACCCCAAAAGTCTATTATTTTGGAGTACAGCTCTTCCTTCGGCAGAAACGTAGAGGCACGTTTTTTTCTTTTACCTAATGCCAACATTTCCAGTATTCAAATCAAGACGGCACACATTTAGGGAAAGAAGAACTTTTAGGTGAAAGAGGCTATTTAAAATTGAAATAGCCTGACTAAGTGCTGCACATAAAGTTCATTCCACCAGACAGACAGCACATATTCCTCTATCATCCCACCATTTTCTAAAGAACTCCATTACTAAATGTAATCTTTTTTTCCCCCTCATCAGACTCCTTTAGTCTACAAGTTAGTAGAGGTCACATCTGGTGCTTTTTTTTCTCTTCCCCAGACTCTAATCTACTACTAATGTAATACTGGACCGAGCACCCGTGTTTAGATGGAACAGAAGGAAGGGGGGCGTTATTATGAGACAGCATCTCAGGAGTTGTAATCGAGTTACAAGCCTCTCAATTCCCTAATCTTCTCCTTGTCATGGGTTACAACTGTTAAATGGCTGGGCCTCTTGTTCCTAATTTACCTTTACATGTTTTACAGCATAGAGGCAGCAAACAGGTCACATGGATGCTTAGGACACAAAGCTATTGTGTTGTAAAAGGGAACCATAACATTTTCCTTGGCAAAGGAAATTCTATTTTTACAAACAGAAGGAGCGTTCACAGAATGTAAAGAGAGGATGGGGTGGAGGTAAGAGGTCACAGAGAGGTGCTGGGATTGACAGGGATGGACGCACCAGACATCCTCTTCTTAGGAAATTCGAACAGCCTTCATTTGTCATGAAAGCTTTTTAACAATGTGAGTAATTCAGCAGGCGCCGACTGGATCGTTTCTTCTTCCACCTCTAATATCTGGACTTTCTAAACCGTTTTTTTTAGTTTAGTTTTTTTTAAATCACAGGATCTGCTCTATTTTTTAAAACACGTACTGAAGTAAGGAAGGAGCTCCACCCGTAGCCATTGTTGAGCTGTGGGGTTTGAATCAGTGCTGGCGTTTTATCCACGGACGTTCTTGTAGCGGGATAGAAAAGAAATGTGGTCTGTTGGAGTGGCTCACTGTAAAAGGTCAACAGGCGTATTTTTAGTATTGCATTAGAGGGTTCTTCTAAATACAAAGTCACAATATAAGGCCGGGCAGAAGCCATGATCAAACATCTCTAAATGCAATTACATTTTTTTGCAATTTTACAAGGTGAAGTCAATGAAACCTGATCATTTAAAAACTGAATGCATTGCTCTTTGGTTATTTTTCAGAGCATCATCCCAGGTGTGAGGAGTGCACAGCATGACTCAAGCTGCAGATACGTGAGAGAGGCTGTGCCCAGAAGGATAAGCAACTTGCCTTGTTTCTCTCCTTAGTGGAGAGGAGAACACTGGTTATCTGCTTCAGGAAAAAGGACCAGAGCCCTGGATTAATGTGTATACAGGCTCAACAAGGGAGCAGAGGATTCTGGGTTACCTGAAGACTTGGAGTACACAAGTGAACAGGCCTGGATTGAGCCTGTGGCAGAGGGGATTGGCATGGCTCAGACCAGCTTTGTGTGAACTCATCATGCCTGCCGGCCGTGATTGCAGACAGGAGCCTTTGCAAAAGTCCGCCACGTACAACAAACGGATAACAATACAACACCCCAAAAATCTAATTTGCGGTTATGGCTGTTAAGCTTGACAGCTGCAGCAATCGTTAGGATTTTCAATATTACCTGAGAGTACATGCTTTGTCAGTGGCAGGGGATGCTTTTTGTACAGGCTTATCTGCCATGGTAAATTCATTGAAGGCATGAGCCTCTGCCCACACAGAGGAGGTCATCGTCCAAACAAGGATCAGCTCAGCAAACACTGACCAGGTCAGGATATCACAAGAAACCCCTTGGACAAACTTTTTCCTTTGAGAAAGGATAAGAGCAAATTCAAGAGGAAATCTTGATTGGATTTTTAGGTGGCTGGAAAGGATTTACCACATCGTATAAATCAGGTATGACAAATACAGAAGGCTTTGCTTCTTTCCACTTCACTCACCAGATCAGCATTTTCTAATTAGATGTACAGGAAGAGAGGTCATGGCAGGAATGCATAATGAAAGAAATAATTCAGTAGTACCTAAAGTAAAGGGCAACGTACACATAGCTGACGAAAAAAGAGACAGATGCTTTCTGCTTTTGCCATTTTGTTGATGTCAAGGCTGTCTGTTTGAAGTCCACAACCCTTAAATATAATATATATATTTACTATAATAATGTAACAGTCGCTGTCTTCTTTTTTTTAGCATTTTTAACATGCCATACACACTTACAGCAAAAATCATTAACACACTGCTGTGCAAAATTCTTGTGACTTTAGAAAACCTTATTTGAAAAATAACTTCTTAAATCTAAAAATTTAATATGTTAAACATTTACAATCAAGCCTTATTCAAGAGACTAAGGACATTGGTATTAATCTGTCAGCATTTAAGGTATGCCAGGTTCACGACAGTTCATTGAGACAGCCTGACTTTTTTCACCCCTGTGATCTGTGGCAATGAGAGAGAGGCTTCAGATTGAGAAATGTGTAAAGCTTGGGAATGCATTACATTTCAGAAGTCGTGGGGAAAAAGTCGATGCACTCAGTTTTAATTCACAGAGGTGCAAAGGTGCAACATTTTTTATTTAAGACAAAGCATCATTTAACTATTTGGAATGCAGGGTAGTAAAGATGTAAAGTTACACAAAGATTAGAATATTTATGTAATGAGTATATTGTGAAACAAAAGATACATTTTCACTGTGTGATAATCCTGATAAACAAATCATATAAATTAAATATTAGGGATTCAAATGATTCTTTCAGCACATATTTAATTGAGCCAGTGCTGCAGGCAGCTTTTCAAACACCCAGCAATTCTGAAAACAGGAATTTGGCTGCGCTTTCAAGGCATTGTGCATTAAATGTACACTTGTGTATTCTCCCCAGGGGCTCTTGAGTGATTAGACTGCCAGGCAACACACCCTCAAGATGGTGCGTCAGTGCAAGTCCTTCATCCTCTTCCTCATCAGGATCGGGCTGCTGCTGGGTCTTGCTAACCCCTTGGTGACCTCTGCCTCATGTCCCTCAAGTTGCCGCTGCGATGGGACCTTTATCTACTGTAATGACCGTGGCCTGACTTCCATCCCTACTGGTATACCCCAGGACGCTACAGTGCTGTTTCTGCAAAACAATCGCATTAAGAGTTCGGGCATTCCCTCAGAGCTTCGAAGGCTCATAAAGGTGGAGAAGATCTACCTGTACGGCAATAATCTGGATGAGTTTCCTACTAACCTTCCCCTTGGGCTAAAAGAGCTCCACCTTCAGGAGAACAACATTCGGATGATTACCCATGCCTCTTTAGCTCAAATTCCCTACATCGAAGAACTGCACCTGGATGATAACTCTGTATCAGCAGTCAGCATAGAGGAGGGGGCCTTCAGGGACAGTAATCATCTCCGGCTGCTTTTTCTTTCCAGAAACCACCTTAGCACCATCCCTTCAGGCCTGCCTATGAGCATTGAGGAGCTACGCTTTGACGACAACCGCATCTCCACCATCTCAGAGCAATCGCTGCAAGATCTCATCAACCTGAAGCGACTAATCCTGGATGGTAACCTGCTCAACAACCGTGGGATTGGTGAGATGGCTTTCATCAACTTGATCAACTTGACTGAGCTTTCGCTGGTGAGGAATTCCCTCACTATGCCGCCAGCCAATCTGCCAGGCACTTGTTTGGAGAAGCTGCAGCTACAAGAAAATCATATTAATCGGGTTCCACCTGGGGCTTTTGCCTTCCTTAGACAGCTGTATCGCCTGGACCTTTCTCTTAACAACCTGAGCAGCCTCCCACAGGGCGTATTTGAAGATCTGGACAATCTCACACAGCTCCTGCTGCGCAACAACCCCTGGCAATGCACCTGCAAGATGAAATGGGTGCGTGACTGGTTGCGGTCATTGCCATCTAAGGTGAACGTACGGGGTTTCATGTGCCAGGGTCCTGATAAGGTCAAAGGGATGGCAATTAAAGACCTAACTACAGATATGTTTGACTGCACAGATTCAGAGCTCTTCTCCACATACGAGACGAGCACAGTCTCCAACACTCTACGCCCATCACAGCCCCAGTGGCCCGTGTTTGTGACTAGGAGGCCTATAATAAAAGGGCCTGACATCAGTAAAAATTACCACAGCACTACCACCTCTTCAGGCAGAAAGATCATCACCATCAGTGTGAAGTCAAGTGGTGCAGATACCATACACATATCATGGAGGGTGTCGCAACCCATGACTGCCCTGCGGCTCAGCTGGCTAAAGCTGGGGCACAGCCCTGCCTTTGGCTCTATTACTGAAACCATCGTGCAGGGGGAGAGAACAGAGTATCTGCTCACGGCGCTGGAGCCAGAGTCTTCCTATAGAATATGCATGGTTCCCATGGAGACCAGCAACAGTTACCTGTCTGACGAGACCCCCGTTTGCATCGAGACAGAGACTGGCTCTCACAAGTCATACCACCCGACTACAACTTTAAACAGAGAACAGGAGAAGGAGCCTTACAAAAATTCCAGTCTGCCTTTGGCTGCTATCATTGGAGGGGCTGTGGCTCTTTTGGCAATAATCATGTTGGCGCTGGTGTGTTGGTACGTCCATAGGAATGGTTCACTTTTTTCCAGGAACTGCACCTATAACAAAGGCCGTCGGAGAAAGGATGACTATGCTGAGGCTGGCACTAAAAAGGACAACTCCATCCTAGAAATACGAGAAACTTCTTTTCAGATGATACCTATAAATCACCTGCCTGTGTCCAAGGAGGAATTTGTGATACACACAATTTTCCCACCTAATGGCCTGAGTTTATACAAAAGTCCACATAATGACAACAGTATTAACAACAGGAGCTACAGAGACAGTGGAATACCAGATTCAGACCATTCCCATTCATGATATTGCATACGGACATTCATGAGGTGTGCTTGACTCAAACAGAGTGGCAAGACTTTTACAAAACACTGGATCTATAAGACTAAGGAAGCAATGTTCTGTACATTTGCCATATAATTTATATTTAAGGACATTTTATGGAGATGGAGAACGTTCCAGTTGCGGGCCATCACTGAACCATCAGTGGGTATGGTAACCAACTGCAATTCTATATTTTAGGGATTTGTAGTAATTTGTACTGTATTTCCTTTGCTTAAGGTTATCGACCAACAAAAGAAACTCTGTGTTCTACTAAGATATGATGACTTGTCAACTGTGAAAGTGGGTTTTCATTGCTGTGTTGAACAATCAGACTTTAGAAAACCTTGTAGTATAAGCACAGGTCATTCTTTTAACTTTGTGGCTGTCAGAAAAACAAAAAGGCAAAAAAATGACATGACGTAAACTAAGGCACAGCTGATCAACTAATATACAAAGCAGGCATGTTGCCATCTAAAACAATGAGCAGTCAGTAGCTGTCTCCATTTATTATGGACCAAGAATCTTACTCCAGTATTCACCAGGTGTGGAGTACGGAAACTAAAGATGAGGTGTCATGCTTTTTTTTTCTCTTTGTTCGGTGTGTTATTTTGTTCTGTTTGCAGGAAGAAGAAATACAGCAAAGCAACCCAAGCAGGGTTAAAATGTCTCTGATAGGATTGTAGGCCACAGCACAGGGCAGATAAAGCACACTGACCTAAAGGAGCCCTCTGCTCCTCGAAACAAGTAGACAGGACAGGCTGACACAGAGGACCCCCACTATCTCTATTTGTACAAGCCAACAATGGCTAAATGACAATGGCGGCATTCTTCAGTACCGTGTACCATACGTCATTGTAGTCACCAGGCCAAAAACACAAAACATGCTGGCTTTTATTAGAATTACACCGTGTCAGCAGCTCTTTCTTGTTATGAGTATTATTTTGTAGTATTTTTTTCTTTCAAATGAACACATTTATGTTGCCACAATTTGAAGTCAACTGTTATTTACAATTGAAAACCAAAGTGCATTGTATGCCCTTTGGCCAGTCTTGTATGTGCCTTGATCCAATGCTTATTGTATTTAGCTTTTTAAGAAACCAGTGACTTTTTTTCATACACACTTGAATATGAAAAATATTGGTCATATTACAGAATAAAAGTGAAAAAAATATCATTGCTCCTCCTTACCTACTTCTTAAGTACAACAAACACCATTTAAGAATAATATTTCTTTTATTCTGTTTAATTATTACCATCGCACAAGGCGTTGATTAAATTTCTGATTTATCTTTTGCACTCAAGAGAGCTCAATCTAAGTGCAGTTAGGTAACAAAGAAGGCTACACGGGACCTGTTTTATTGATTTATGTCTCAAATTACAGAGTAGGCACAAAATCTGAAAAATGCTTTATGGATGAAAAACATGCTGTATTTTTTATCCTTCATCAAGATCACTACTCTGAGGCTCTCGCTCACAGCCGCATCTCCCCTTCAGAGACATGCTGAGCCCTTAAACAGAAACTCGGATAGTATTCTTGAAATCACTTTTCCACTCCACGGGCAGTGTACAGAGCAACATCTGCTTGAGGCTGCTGTTGTTCTTTCGTGCAGTTAAGTCATGTGTGACTTATTCGATTGGCCAGAAAGAGAAATATCGCAGTGGAGTAGAAATTGGGCTATGCAGACGCTGGACTCTAGGGTTAGATGAACCTCCCTGGCACCAGGGCAACTGAAAACTAATAACAAGCCACCATATGGAGGGTGGTACAAGCAGACCTGTTTCTGCAGAGGACACAGCAGAAATATATATACACAGCTCGGGTGCTCAGCACAATTACTGACATGGCTGCAGCTCCTCCCATGAAAAACTATGCATGCAAAAGCAATAAAATCACACGTAAGCCCACTATTAAAATACAACATATTATCTAGATTATACTAGTTTTAAAGTATTCAGTTCAAATAAAAAAAATGTACACACCCACAAGCTCTTAACACTGTGAAAGCTTTAATTACAGCTAAGGAAGCCACTAAAAGCTGCAGAAGTGATCTAAACCTTAAGTATACGGTAAGCCTGCCCCGTATGCTAAAAATATGACATTAACTGCAAATTAAAATAAACACGGTTCAATTTTAGTACACTGAATAGTCACAGCTGTCATGCGTCTGCCGTCTATAGTTTTTTTTGTTCTTTGATCAGTCGCAGTTTTGTCACATTTGAATTAGGAATTTGAGGGTAAGACAGCTAAAACATTAAAAATAATGTGCCTCCATCTGCCTTTAAAGCAACCAAGAATACGTTTTCTTATTTCTCTTATCGAGCACGACTCAAAATATTTAAGCAAGGATCTCGACTAGCTTCACAGCCATCAGCTTCTCACTGATAACTTGGGTGGCTCAAAAACTTTTTGAGAAATGGAAAATCACTCGTGCTTGAGCAGAGTGTCCAAATGTGGAGCACTTGCAAGAACCTCTCAAAACACTTCAGGTGTTATTTTTGAGCCGCTAAGACTATGAGCGCAGTGCAAATCCTTAACTGATGCAGCAATCTTAGCTCTTGGATTAAATAAATTAAATTAGTTTGTAGTGACTGAAGTGAGATGATCGCTTTGAAGCTGCAGGCCACTCTCACAAATTCACGCAGCTATGTGATAAATTACAGTTTATCTAAAAGGGGGATTGGGGGGGGTTTCAGGCTATTGTTGTGGCTTTCACTGCAAATAATACATAACAGAGCTGCTTTGTGCATTTCGGCTGATCCAAGTATGAGACAAAATTGATGAACCAGACTGCTGACAACCTCGTGTGACCTCACTTATCACTCATGACCCCTGACTGATCTCTGCCTTTAAACAATTCCTTAATCACACTCAAGTGCTCGCTGAGGTCAGAGAACTCTCTGCTAAACAACACAAGGTGCCCCATACATTTGTCTCCTGTGTGACACACCCAAAGCTTAATTATGTTTGTCTTTTATGTAACCCAGCGATTAAAACTAATGGGGGCAGCTGCACTGTCTGCCCTAGGCTGCTGTTATTCCTATTGTAATGTACTGGTCAGGCAGCCGGTCACATTTGCATTCCTATAGATGCTCCCATCAAACCACCCCTGGATGACCTCACCGTTGCCTGTAGCTGTTTTTTCTCCATCGTCGCCATTATTAGGATCAAAAAAAGTACAGGCCGTGTAACCTTATGACTGATTAGAGGTCAGTGAGGTCAGGTCAGGCACAGTTCAAAGATCTCGAGAGATGAAAAATCCAATATGTGTCAGTGTCCGCAAAACACAGCCAATCACAAGGAAGTGCGACAGGCAACCTGTCCACAGACATCCTGCTCAGGAAAGACACTCTGGAACTGATTACAGGACGTTTTTAGCAGGGATCCTAGAAATTATGGAAAAATATACTAAGGAAATAGATCAGATCTTTATCTAATGGCTTAAAAAAAGTTTTTTTTCTGAGATGCTTTATCATCTTGATAAGGCATGCTAGGCTGGGGCACCTTAATTAACTACAAAATGGGAGTAATTGATTGACTACAGGCAACATAAACCAACAGAAACCTGAATGTAATGAAATGATAAAAAATTAATATTCAGCCCAGGACTAAAAACCCTTTTGCATGTAAACCACCGAAAAAGTAAAACTTGTGAAAAATAAAAAGGGGAGCTTGTGGTACCCCGTCCCTTGCTTCCTGTTCGATACACTTTGCACATCATACAGATCCATAATTTAATGGTTTCCTAATAGCGAGCTATGCTGAAACCAAACCAAGGCCTCAGGGTCTCCCCATAAATTTGAACTTGTGCCAGTGTGTAAAATTTGCATGTGCTATGTTTGCTCATTTGGTATGTGGATTAGAAGAACATGGAAAAAGGGAATATCAAGGACTTGCTTTTTAAATTTTATCCACGTGTACGATTCATACGCATAAATCAGGTCGAAATTTAGCGCTTTTCTTACATCGTTCAAATGTTCCCCTTTTCCCAGCAATTGTAAAACTTTTTTCCATCATTTGAGGATTCCTGTGCACTCTCCAATGAACAAAACAAGACCAGAGTCTTAAAAGGGTTCAGTATGTTTTTTTACTTTTTTGAGCCATCTTCATCGCTCATTCATGATTGCATTTGTAAGCGAGAGGCTCACGTGAAGGCTTGCATGTGTGAGCACGCTCTTGTCTATATATGTTATTATGAATATTTTAGTAGTTTCTGTAGCGTTGCTTGTGCGCTCATGTGAACCAGTGCGCACTGTTCACACATGTAATTAAAACAGACTAACATGCAGGCAAAGCTAACCTAAAGTCATCAGCACCCTTCTCAGTAACACACACGCACGCGCACAGACACACAATCTGGTCCAGCAGTAAAAGTGTCTGTGGTGTGAGATGTGTCAGTGTGAGTGATGCGGTCCTATGCGGGGGTGTTGTCCTCTCCCCTCTGTCTCTGACCAGCTTCCCCCAGCCTTCAGGCCGGGACCCTCTCCATCTCTTCACATTACTCAGTGACCTGAAACCACAAGGCCAAAAAACTTAACCAGCTCCTCCGTCTTCTTAATGAATCCAATTTTTTGCCTGAGAGCACAAGGCGTGCACATATATCCATCGTAACTCTAAATTATCTGACATTAATACAAATTAACAAGAAGCACTGCCATCAAGATTGCGCCACCCCACAATAGCAGACAATGACACTGCTTTTATATCACTGTTTGAAGACGGCAACTTATTGTACGGCCAAAAATACAAAGTCAATAAACTCATTTAAAACAGGCTATAACCAAAACAAAAGCAGAGGGGCTGATTGGTGTTGATGCCATTACACTATAAATTATACACAATATGTTATGAAAATATCCATATAATTGACTCGGCTCTATGGCAGCCATTAATTCCTGTCCTCCATTAAGTGGTTTAAATGATCTTGTAAGTAGCCATACATCTCCTGCTGCCCTTTATGAGATCAACACCACGTCTCCCTTAGAACTTAATCGACCCTCGGTCTCATTTGTCCACAAAGTCTGATGCAGGGGAATAATTATTTCATTCTGAAAGGTTCTGAGAGTCCAGCTTGTCCATTTCACCCAGCAGGTCTGCAGCTCTGCAGTGGGAGGCAAAAGTTCCTCTTCGATTCATTCCCGTCTCTCATTCATGTTAAGCCAGCTTTGAATGTCAGTACAGTATTTGCATGCCAATGTGGCTCTGTCTGCAGCTCATTATTTTCAGATGTTGACAGCCTAATCGCATGCAAGTTTAGCCCACTTTACGAACCTAATGCTCGCTACAGCCAAGTCATACTGAATAGCAGGGCCAAGTTTGCATCTGCAGTGTTCGTCTGCAGCTGTCTTATTCACTTTGGCTTTCAGGAAGGGGAACGCAAGAAAGGCAGCGAACAAAAATAATGAGCTCATCCGCAGTGACAGGAAACATTTCAATGCTGACCATCAAACAGCGCTGCCTCCACCACATCTATTTAACATGGATGTAACAAGAAGGCCGACACATATCTATCTCATGCTTGCAGGCTTCAGTTCTCCCACACGTGTGCCCGAATTTGTTCTATTAAGATGACCTTCAGGCGAGAACTCAGTCCATCTCTCCAGAGAGGTCTAGCTTGCCCCGCATTCACCGAGACAGCAGCCCCTTCACACCTCAATGACAGCCAGCGCGCACAAATTTGCTAAAGGGTACCAGTGTTTTGGTATTTCTCCAAGAGGCGGGGAATTCAGCAGTGTCAGCACCTTTTAGGATTGTAAATACAACTTGTCACAATTCATAGGGGGACCAGGAAGACAACACAGACACTTCAAGGTATCATTTCTTTACAGTCCTCGAGCAGAACAGCATGACTCACTGCGGCGCAGCAGAGGGCCAACATCCCTGACCTCGTGTAGGCCAAACACCATAAAGGGTTATTAACTTTACATGTGGACTTGGTCTCCTAGGGTTCAGAAAGTGTACAAACTTTCAGAGGCAGAATCGGTGGAGTTGACACTGAAGGGTTTAAGCATGAATGCAGCTAGCAGGCTATCTTCTACTTTCAGAAGTGTGGAAAAGTGACAGCGCTGTCATTCTGTAACTACACGAGTTGTGCACAGAACGCTGCAGTGGGCTGACAGACTGAAGTTAGAGAAATGCCCCCCACCGCAACACCCAAACACACACACACACACACACACACTCACACACACACTCACACCGTCGAACACAGAGGAAAAAAGTTAAGTCGTGAAAAGTTTGGGGGAGAATGGCACAAACGGACAAGGGAGGGTGGTGGGATTAATTAAAAGCTGCTGTAACTGTGGTGCGCTGGTGACACGCAGCCACGCGATTACTGAGATCTCTGTGTGCGAGGAATCTGCTCCCACAACTCATTTCCTCCCTATTGAGGAGGGAAGAAGGAGGGGCCAAAAATGGGACCGTCTGTTGTACTAAACACAAAGGAGGAATCGTTTTTTATTTGGAAGAATTTAAAAATCCAACGCCCCCCCCATCACAAAAAAGTTGAGGAGAAAGGGAAAGGTGGCGAGGGGTGAGAGAGAGGAAGAATGAAGTGAAATTCTTATCTTAAATAAAAAGTCTGCCGAATCTATTTCAATCAAGTGATACACCCAGCTTGAAGGGAGGGGAGGTCAAAGGATGTAAGCCACTATAATCCCAAGCTTGCACTGCTTAAAACCTGCTCGAGTTAACAGGGTGGTGTGTGTGTCTATAGACACTGTGACACTCACGCAGCTTAAACTAACATCTGGCAAGCGTACTTTATCCAACTTTGGACTTTCTCTGCATGCTCGGTAATCCTTTTGTCGCATCTAATATGCCGACACAATTATCAAATCAAAAGATACAATAATTCCATAGCAATTTAACACAGCTCATAATCGTGTGCTGCAGCGATTAGACACTTTTTTTGAACATGTGACACGTTTTCCGCCCTTCTAACACTAAAAAAGTTATAGCTTTGGTTTTGGAAACAATTTATTAAAAGTTTATTAAAAGTTATTGTTTCTATGTTCTTGAACATTTAAATTGCCTTAGACAGCAATGCAATCACTGGCATCTGATGTTTAATGATAACAATTATTAATTACATTTAATTATACTATACTATCATATATAATTATATATTTCTTCTTTTTTTTTTTAAACCTCTAATCATAACTATTTAAGACTAATACCAAAAGCACGCCCTCTCCTTTATAGGCTCTCCATAGACTGTGCTACTTTCCAGCATCAAAGAGAGCAGTGCATATCAGCTGTAGCCAGTTAATGTTAATGTCTTTACAGCTACACTGAAACTCTCCTCTGTTGGTTAATGCACTCTTTCCCAGTGGCCGGCTAAAAGATTGCTCATGAGTGAAAAGACACTTTCCTCTGTAAAGCCATTACAAATCTATGAGTGAACTTGTACTTGAACAGAGTGGAGGCTTTTCTCTGATGAGATGATCTGACAAACTTTACAACAGTGGAGGTCTTTCCCACCTCTAATATGCAGTTGTCACATTAGAAGAGAACAGAAAATGTATATGGATATACATTTTCAGCAATAATGTTTCTTTTTGCCATAATAGTCTTTTTATTCGTTCTCCGTGATCTGTGGCTCTTCACTGGAGTCATCAGCACTCTGTCGGGAGAATAACTTTGCGTGAGTGTGGGCGGAGCCTTAAAGCAGAAAGCCTGGGTGAGCAAAGATAACTCGTAACCAACGTTCAGATACCCATCAACTCTAAACGGGGATTTAGGTTTTGTCGAGTCAGCAAACACAAAGAAAGCTGGGCTATGTCAAACTTGCTTCGTCGAGCCGTCCTCTGATTTCTCAGCGACATCTGGTTGCTGTTAGCATATGTAAACGGACTGAAAGGGATTTTCAGCTTCTGCTGTGCTAGCTGTCAAATTGTCGAGTGTGGCTTAGACGAGAACACGTAAGGAAATCTAAAAATGCACGATAAAACCTTAAATGTGTAGAAAGCTATACGAGCACAAGATCGTCATACAACTGAAGCTTGTTTGTTTGGTAATGTTTACAGTACTGAAAGAAAAAAGAAGGAAGGAAAGAAAGAAAACACATGTGGAGTGAGCAGGCAGCTGACATCTGTTTCAGCACTTCTGCCTGCACTTTCGGAGGATCTTAATTGCAGATTCAGTGACTTAATTAGCAGCAAAGTTGAAAAGTAAAATAAAAATATCTTGGGAAATTTTGAAAGACATCCCACCTAAGCTGTGAGAAAGCGACGTACAGCAGTCGGGTTGAAGTGCTAAAGGTTACACCATAGCCACAGATGTCATTAACAAATATTCTTATTACAGGTGATAGCTACGGTGAAAACAGGATCCACTAGATGAAGAAGGCAGCAGTGGGGCTTATTAATTCACATTTCAGTGTTTCTGTTGAAGGCAAACAGATATGTAAAGTGGAAGTCTGACAGGAAAAAAATAGCCTATTTATTATGGACGCGATCTCAGTTTTGGGCAGCTGCATTATCTGCGAAAAATAATCACGCTGCCTAAATCATACGCACTTTCCTTTCACTTGTGGGACCGTTTCCTTTACCAACTAATAAACTAAAGATGGTGAGCAGCTCACAAATTAAAGGCTCTTCAGGAGTCAGATAAAAATTTTATGTAACCTGAAGCTTTAGGGCTACAAATTATTCATCTCCTTGCAGATATTTCATTTAAACAAAAAAACTGAAGCAGAAGAAGGAAAGTTTCCACTGTGAGAAAACACTGCTGGGAATGCTGGCAGCGCCATTCTTCATTTTCTAATTATGCTGGATTATTATTAGCTGGAGACACAACTGACAAAGAAGACATACACTGATGGAAACGAAGCACTAATGAAATCAGAAGATGCCAGGAAATGCACGCCGGGCAAATAACGTTATTATAAAGGGATACTGTACTGTATATGACACAGAGGCCAACAAACAGCTTTAAGCTTTGCTGGAAAACAGAAGAAATACTGAAATAATGAAAAACTACTTTCCAATATGACTATGTTTAATTTGAGGCGGACATACTCGGTACACATACATTTGTCTACAACATATTGGCCGTGATACAGGCCAACAGCCAAATGTTCCCAGACTGGTGCTAATGACAACGGTGATGGCTTTTGTTTGGAGTCACCAGAAGATTTCAATGGTACCACGAGCTCGGTCATTAATCACTCAGTCGCCCGGTTGTGCATACATGACATGAGGGCAAGGTTACAAATGGAAGGGGGCTGGGCCCTGTAACATGGCTCTTGCCCCAGGAGCCCCAGTGGACTTGAATGAAGAGGTCCCATATATTCATAGTTACCAGGTCACTAATCAAATTATTGTGATAGGCAAGAAAAGCACAGAGGACAACAGAATTCATTTAGTTTCATCACCTCTATTGTCTCTCTGCCAGCACATCACCAGGGTATGGGATAAATAAATAACCCCCCGCACCACCTCCCCTTTTCAACTCAATTTATTTGAATCCTTTCAGATGAATTGTGTGCCTTGCGAGAGAAGCATGAATTAAACACAACAATGAGAGGAGGCAATTTGGAAGTTCTGACATACATAGTTGTCATCTGATCAAAAAAAGGAAAGAAACTATGCAAATGCAAGTGAACAACATGAGCCAGATGGTCATAGTTTGGGGGCAAATTCACTTAGACATAAGTAATGTCTCACATTATAAACATACCCGCTGTATTTTAGGACAACACATGCGAGAAGGGATTGCTGAGGTGAAATCTGTCCATCAATCAACAGAGGTCATTTGTTATATGTCTCCTAAGGTACAACAACTTGGCAATATGTCAGACAGGACTGCGTGTGTGGGCACACACACTCATACATGTGCGTGCCGTTCACACACGCGGCACAATCCCAAAGGAATCCGGTTCCTTTGCTCTGTAGCATTTTAATTAATCCTGCGATGACAGAGCGGGTCTGGCAGGTTATGTATGTCTTGAGGCTCGGGTGAGAGGGTAGCGAGGAGAGAGAAACATGACAGTGGGGTTAATGCCAAACCCACCCAAAGGCAAAACATAGAAAGCAGCAGGTCCGCTCTTGGACAGGTGCTCCTTCTGGGGTCACTCGCCAACTCCCTAACCACACAAAGCCACCGTCTGTCACCACAAATCTGACCCGTATGGGCAGAAACAGAGAAACACATGGCCTCAGATGACTTTGGTAAATGTTAAGAATATTTAATGAATGCAATAATAATACAATATTTACCTGTGATTGAGTCTCCTCCCTTACAGGCTAAGATATACCGAGTGGGAACTTGCAGATATATTGTCTGCTCATTTCCCCTGACTCCAGGTCTGGTCTTGAGGTGCAGTTAATTTAAGCATCTTTAATGTGAATTTCATAGAGCGTAGAAGATGTACTATCACCATTGGGTTCTTTGCATTGTGAAATTTGTCATTTCAATGACCATTAGAGATCACGTTTCACACAAAATGTGATTTGAATATAAATTCGATCATACATTCACCACATCTAAAGAAATCCTTGAGAAATGCAAATCTGGTCCAAAGATGATTAATTGAAACTCTTAGTGTGACTGCCATTGTTTCATGCCTTGGAGTGGGCCAGAGTGGGTGACTGCATGCATTGGTAGTGAAATTCAATATGGCCACCTTGTCCGGTGTGGAGTGAGAATACTAAATACGGTGAAGGTGAACAGCAGGAGCGTATCCTCATGAGAAATTTGTATTTCAGAGTCAAATGAGAATCGCCTTAATCAATCACTGCAATAAACGCAAAAGGTGTTGGGAAAATTAAACTGCACAGTTTGAAGGTACATACAGGCACATACGGTGCAAGGTCAATATAAATTCAACCAGCTGTGCTAAAGACCACGACATACATAAAAGCAATACTACTTTATGCTTTCCATGTCCATCAGAAGAATATTTAAAATTGATTGAATGCTTAATGAAAGCTTAAATACACTGAGCATCCAATTCTCAAGTATCCCTCCATCCTCCGAGCGGCAGTTCGCCTTGGTCTTTCAATCTTGCATTGAAATATAAGTGGGTCCCGTGCAATAACAGAAAGACACATCATTATTAGAGGTCTCAGGGCAACACTGTAAGAGCGTGGCAAGCAGAAGAACAAACTGATGAAATATTGACAGACACTCAACCAAGACAATGGGCCTCATTGGATGCCTGTCATTTAAAAGACAGCAATTAGCAGGGCTTTTTTAGCAGATCGCAGAGGCTGCTGAAAAAGAGCAAAGTTGCTCACTTAACCATTGTGAAGTGAGAGAAACATGAGGGAATGTCTGTGGCGAAGACGTCTTTTGTTCCTAGGCGCTGGTGTTTGAGTAGTTAATAGAGTTGGAGTGCTCCTTTTATACTACCAACATACAGTCAAGGTGGTATTAAAACCATTACAAGGATAGAGAAAAAAAGAAATCAGAGATAAGATGATAAAAGAAAACAACTAATTAACAGAGCATCAACCAAAAAAGGAGGCTGTGTAAAATCAACTTAGTTACTCTGTGTCGATTGTTGAAGATCAAAACGTTTGGTGGAAAATCCCAAATGCAGTTGTCCTGCTGTTGTTGACATACCTATATTTGTGACTTTTGACTCAATAATGAATTGAGTTATGAGTCATTTGTACCATGTATTACCCACAAGGTATGCTAAACACCAAAAGACTGATTTTACGAGGTTTTGTGAGTGTAAGAAACAGGTGAACTCACCATTTTTACCATAGTTAAACCATTTTTACATATTAACTGAACAATTGCATCACTAATTTTCTTAGTATCACTTAAACTGTCTGAAAACTGTAAAAAAGCAAGGGCTTTTCAAATATTCCTTAAGAATAAAAGAAGGGGACGTGAAGAAGCCAGAAAAGGAAAAAGACGCTGCCTCCTCAGGAGCTTTGAAAGCTAGCAAGCAATCAGTGTGGATAGTTAAAGATGAGTCATCATCATTGCAAGAAATATTTTGCAGATAAAAGGCACTTGCAGGCAGTCCTTTTCAAAGAAATTACTTAGCAGGTGATTGAAAAGACCATCTGTCTATCTTCCTACCAAAACACATCAGCAGTTCCAACCTTATTGGCTGGTAGGTGCCTATGGGACCCTGATTGGTCTCAACTACCCGCTGTTCAGTTAGTCGTTAAACACATAAAGCCTGGCAAGTATTCTGTTACAGATATCCCCCAAATGTGGCACAAATCCAACTGCCTTGTAAGGTAAGGTGTCAAAGACCTTACAACAATCAAGAGAAAGCCCCAACAATCGGATGACCCCCTACTAGCAAGTCCTTGGTGACAGTGGGGAGAAAAATTCCCTTTTAAGAGGAAAACACATTCAGGAGAACCAGGCACCAGGAGTGGCAGCCATCTGAAAGTAGACAGGAAAAAAAGACACTGTGGAAAAGAGCCAGGGATTAATAATAACATAATTATTAAATGCAAAGCTAAACATAGAGAGTGGAAAGAGGTGAGTGAAGAAGAAACCTCCAGCAGCCTTACTGCACCATAACTAAGCAAGGGTCACCTATGGGCTTTATAAAACCGGAAAGTTTTAAGCCTGATCGTAAAAGCAAAGAGGATGTCTGTCTCCTCAACCCAACTGGGAGCTGATTCCACAGAAGAGGGGCCTGAAATCTGAAGGCTCTCCCTCCCAGTCTACTTTTAAAAAACCTTGGAACCATAAGTCAAGCCAGCAGTCCGAAAGCTTAGACAAAGAATACTATGTGGGTATTGTTACTAATGAAGGTTTCTTTTTGACATAAACCTTTAAAACGCACACCTAGAAAGCATGAAGTAAACTGTGATATATTGAGAAAAGGAATGAATGGTAACAGACCAAATGTCCCCAATGATGGTCATTCTGGCCTTATCCCCCAGGCATGTACATTTCTAAATGTTAAGCTGGAAATACATTACACTCCACAGAGGTTCTTACCACGAGTTTCATGTTTTATACCTCTTTTAATCTTCTACTGTATGTTGTGACCTATTCAAGAAGCTGCTAAAACTCAAACTTCATCCACGAATGAACAAAGAATAAGCTCAGAGAGACAGGTGACCTTGCGTCTAAGCATGACATTGTGCTTTGTGAACGGTGTTACTCATTAGGCCCTCAGTGACTAATTCACAGCTCAATTTAATTTTAATAAAATGAATCGAAACCTACTGTTGCAGTATTGACCATTAAGTTAATACTATGGTGTTTGGAAATTTTTATAGTGACACAAATGAGATCCCATCAGCTAATCTGCACTACGCAGTGGCCAGATGTTACCAGATAGCTGTTAGTCTCGGTGTGTTCTTGGCCGAAAACGGACATTTGGTGGGGGGTGGCTACCCACAATAGCACAGTAGCATTAAGGCATAAAAGGCAGTTAGCTTGTGTTACCTACTCTGACGTAATTCTAGGGACTGTTCAAACCATGTGTTAAACAAAAACATCTGTTATGCTTAACCAAATTCACAACACCGTTAAACAAAGGCTGTTCACATGATAGTGATATTCTTCCACTTGTGGTTAAAACCGCTTAGTAGTGCACCAAAAATTCTTCTATGCAGGAAAACCCCGGTTGGTGAAATGGGTAGAGTAGAGGTTAACTCCCGTGTCAAAATGCTTTTGCATTTCAAAACAATGCAGTTTTAAAACTTGATGTAACAGATTCTTTTTTTTTTAAAAAAAAAGCAAAACACTGACTTTATGAGGAAGATTGATTTTGTGTCTGCTTGATACTGGTGGAAAATAACAATGAAAACCATCAACCCATATAAACTATTAATCCAAAACCTGCAACTCCAAGCAAACTGCAAAATGGAAACAGTTGTATTGCACCTTGGTTAAACTGATCATGTAAATACATCACATAAAACT
Source organism: Mchenga conophoros (assembly GCF_057382185.1). NCBI lineage: Eukaryota > Metazoa > Chordata > Actinopteri > Cichliformes > Cichlidae > Mchenga > Mchenga conophoros. The sequence goes on from NC_140538.1 coordinate 22,873,196, forward strand.
GTGAAAAGGCCAAAGAGTAAACATTGCATTAGTCAGTAAATGCAGCAGGTTGAAATCACTAAATGAATTATCCACCAGGCCGTTGCATATTAGAGTACGTTCACTGTCTGCAGTAATTCTAAAATCTATTTTTATAGCAGCATTTAGTGTCCCCAATTGTTGTGTCCATGAAATGTTGCATTAATAATGAAACTGAAGTAATAGGCATCAGTGTGCACGTTGATATTAAGGTTTGGGGTTTTTTGGATGTTTTTTTCTTCTACTTTTGGGTGCATGCTGAAAAACATTTGTGTTTTATACCAGTAAATAATACATGAGGTGTCTAGCTTTTCTGAAATCTGACCATTAGGATGTTATGTAAACAGAAAATAACAAAGGAGTAATGATTATATTCACAAAGAAATCAGTGCATTCAGTAGGCAGCCCACATTACATGTTTGCTGATGTTTTATGCAGATTTTATGAGCAGTTCTTTATATTTTCATAATTAATTTTTGTCCTATTATTATTTGATGGTCTTCAAAAAACCCGAGTGCGATGTCCAAATGCAAGCGTTAATGCGGCGATTGTGTTGAGATAATGTACTTGATGAGGCTATTTCACGGACTGGCTTCATTTTTAGCCGATGAGCTTCATTAGTCTCAGCCTCTAAACTGGCACTCAAACTGCATGGCTAAATGGTTATCAAGTGCTAAGAGCCTTGCCGGGACCTGTACCACACACAATAAACCTCTGATATTAATTAACATCAGTTGTTCATACATTTTATTGGCTGATGTTTTTTTAATAGACGCTTGGTACGACGGACAAATTCAAAAAGGTACACTTCACTGTAAGAGGTCAAAAAAGACAATTTAAAGTCAATTAGTCTGCGCAAGGCTTAAGGAGGAGATGGCAGTGCAGATGAGAGAAACAGTCAAGCCACGGGAGCTCTGGCTCAGACGGAAATCCAGACTATGGGGAGACCCTGTGTCTGCCAATGTGAGATAAGCATAGTGCACATACTATGGCGCGCTGCCTCGTACTGTTGCTTTAGAAAATGGAGTGGAGAGAAACGGTCGGGGTCAGGCCTGCTGCAGGATCAGTTTTACGAAAGCTCTGTTCCCGAAGAGGCCCTCTGATAATGCGTAGAACAGGCAACTTTTGTTCTTTATTTACATTCTTGTTGGATTGCCTGGGATAAATTATAGAGTCAATTTTGGTTTGCATAAGGGTTGATGAGGAGGTGGGCCAAAATGCAAGTGAAACCGCAAAAGCTTCAGTACCCCAGAAGTCAGTGATGTTTGTGAGCACGCTCTCCTGAAAGAGGCAAATAACTCCCTGCCAACATGGAAAAGCCAGGGTGAGAGTGCGCCTGGCCTCAGCGAGAGTATCGAGGCCAGCTGGCGGGAGGAGGAAAAAAAGGATCAGAGGGAAGCTTTACAGGTGTTTGTTCTAACACTGTGTCTTCTTATGTGAGTGTACGGGAAACGCATGAATCCTGTATTTTTGGCGACGGTTGATACCTCCTTGCTAAAGCTGTTCTCACAAAAAGAAAAAAAAGACGAGATGGCAGCAGCTCCTCAAGATGAAATCTCTGGCACGTACACCTTGTCTTTAAAGTGCTCTTTGATTAGCTTAAAAATCCCATACATCATCTCTTCTAATTAAGTGTGTTTTACTGTTCTGATACAATATCCATAATGGTAAATCAAGTTCACACATACAAGTTCAACAAAAAGTTTTTGTTTGTATAAAAAAAAAATTCTTTGTCAGTAAAGTGTAACACAAAAAAACTAAAAAATAATAATGTGACTGTAACCATCAGTGGAGTATGTGAATGAGCACAAACATTCAGCTAAATTTAAATATTTGGGGATTCTTGCAAATGGACATTTCCTTGCATTACAAAACGGAGAAACAAGTTGAAGTTTTGGGATTTTTTCTTTTTGAGAAACCATTATGTGTCAAGCTACATAAAAAAAGCAAAAATGTACCAAAAAAGGGGGGCATGCCCCTATCCTTTCAATTGTTATGCAGCTTTGTGTGCATGCAGAAAGTTTATGTCAGAGGGAGTTATTCTCTCCCACAGAAAGCAGCTCTTAAACCCCCCGAAACACCTCACTGCTCACAAAAGCATACCAAATGTTTTGTTGGCTGCGAGAGTGAGCGTAAAAGTTTACATGCATTCCCAGCATCTGAAGAACTAAAGACCTGGCGGTTGGCTTCAAGCGAGGGCTTTCTTGGGAAGTCTGACATTAGAGTCAAGCCAGTTGCATCATCTAGCTGTAAGCCTTCTTCTCGCTACAACTCTTATGACTAGTCAGGAGCCGGCATGAAGCCAAAATCTAACTTAGTTTCTCTACAGTCTGCATTAATGTAGCAGTGTCGTAAGCCATATCTCAACTTTACAACATGCAGACTTTTTGACATCAAGGGACAGAAGCAAACAGCCATGAAAGGGTTCTATTCTGTGCAAGACATCTATTTCGACTCACTGAAAAGCTGTTGCCAGACATGCAGATTGCATCAGATTACAACCCATCGGTTGGTCGGCACTGCTGCTATTCAAATGACCAAACCAAAAAAAAGCAAATATTGAGCAAATGTATAGAAGTATAATGATGTGTTTTGGGGGAAGAACCCCTCCAGTTCAATGATTTTTTTTTCTTTTTTGTTTTTAGATCATTCAGACGGTTTTTCCACTTTTTCTGAAAGCCCAGGTCAAACACAGACAGACAGACAGACAGACAGACAGACAGACAGATAGATAGATAGATAGATAGATAGATAGATAGATAGATAGATAGATAGATAGATAGATAGATAGATAGATAGATAGATAGATAGATAGATAGATAGATAGATAAGGTCAATTCCTTTTTTTCTTTTGTTGTCAAGTTGAACTGCTTGGCAATCAGCATGTTCTTGTACTAACTGTACAGCTTTATTGATGTTCTTATTCCAATATCAATGAAAGCAAGCTTTTTCTTTTGCTTTGACACAATCAGGTGTGTCATGGTTTTAACAACTGGTTGTTAAAAACCAGTCTGGTTTTTAACAACCAGTTGTTACAACCATTCCCAGAGGATTACTTTAATTTGTAATGGCTATGCCCCCAGTGCAGCAGAAAAGCTGTGTCTAGCCATGTTGCTAGGCTAATGCTAGCTACAGCTAGCTAGAGTTTTTTCATGTTCAGGCTGTGACCCAAGTTAATATATATGTGGTTCAACTTTTGCTACCAGCTGGCAGCTATCAGAGACCAATACCTATACTTAAATCTGACTTACCATAAGTAAGTAATAACATTTTATCTTGCTTCTGGCTAATCAGGGAAGGCTGGACAAAGGCCCTTAAAAAGACATGAGCTAAAGTGGAGTGTTTAAGACAGCGAGGGAAAAGAGGTCCTGCCACTATGTACAATAATTATACTTGCTTTAGGTTTTTTAGGCATTAAAGCACAAAAACCTAAATATTAAACCAATATAAAGTATAAACGTGTTAATGATAATAACATGGGCTCTTCAAATCAATCAACCTCCTAATAAATATAAAAGCAGAGTGGTTGCTCAAATTGAACACTGAAAACTGTCTTTGTTCTGTTTCATCTCCAAGTCTGGGACAATTACAATGATTTGGCATGACTTCAGACAGTGTGGTGCAGTCAAATGAGCAGTTTAGACAGTGAGCCTTCATTAAAAATAATGACTGCAGCACAATTAATGTAGGTTATATACAGAACATGGAAGCTGCTGCACCTATCACGGCATCAAAAAAACATAAATATCACTAAAATGCTCCATCTTTCCCCTTTGAGTCACTAAGTCGGCATAATAAATCAGCATAATTTAAAAGGCAATAATTTCTGTGGTTCCACTTCTTAAATTCTTAGCTGTAATGATTTGGTTTTGTTTTCCTTCAAGAGCTTTTTGCCATTAACAATCTCATGTAGGCAGCCAAAGTACTAAAGGGGAACATCTGGGGAGCAACTGTGCAACAGTACTAGTTTGAGAAATACATTTTTATATCATGACAGACATGGCATGTTTATATCTACAAGGAATATTAATTAATTTATGATGCCAGTAGTAATGAGCAGACCCTAATAATAAAGTAATTCATATTTTGATAAATGTAGTATATTTATATGGTGCTTTTCTACTCTAAATGACCATTTAAAGCACTTTAGGGTATACTTATTGTTTTAACCACACACAAACTTAAATCACATTATCTACCTTACAGCCAACACCAACCTGGAGCCGTCTTGCAGTGTTAACCACTGTACCAGCACACATATTTGAGTAAATCCAATGTATAGCTGTTGATATATTATTTGAGCTAATAAACATGATAGCTTTGAGGTTGCGTCATATCATTCTGGCATCAAAAGATGAATATGAGTACATGAAGCATGGCTTATTTGATGCTAAGCAAGGGAGCATGTCAAGAGCTAACTGCTATTTGAATTTTAATGAGTCAGGTAGAGGTTTCTAGCAATTTAAATTTTTTTTATATCCAAACAATATGCAGAAAATCTGAGCCAATCACAGGTGTCCCAGTGCAGCAACACAGTGGGGTTAATTTGCATGTATTTTCTTTGAATTTTTTTTTTTTTTTTTACAGTTCAACACAAAAAATGAAAGATTAATGAATGTCATTACTATTAATCCTTCATTTTATAGATTAGCATGTGGCATTTGCTTTTAGGGAGCTTTCAAACATATCAAAACAGAGATATGCACATCCTTTTGCATGTTAACTGCAAAAACTAGAAAATGTGAGCATAAAAGAATATCAGTAATATTTGTAGCTTCACCAGCCACTGAAATGCTTTAAAAACAGATAGCTCAGTAGTACTGGGGTGATTAAAAAGGACTGCGCTTCATGCGGAGACCAACAAGAAGCGATGCCCTGAGGATCAGGACCCGGAGCACAGCGAGAAGACACTCCTGGTCTGCTCCATACAGTCATTAACCTTTCTCCAGCAGGGACTGCCACGTGCTTTCTTCTTTCATTCCATTCACACACTTCATTAATAAGCTCCTTTTCATAGACTAATTCCCGTTTCAAATTCGCTCTTTGTTAATTAGAAGCAGGTTCAACCTCACAAAAAGCTTCTATTGTGTTTACTTTTTAATAATATTGCCCCCATGTAAATGAATTATAACAGGGGAAAAAAGAAAAGGGAAAAAAAATGGTGTCCAAGGAAGACACTTGAAAAAATGCATTGGCAAGTAATTGAGTGTGGATGCAAACACATTTTGTGCTTTTTCAGTGTAAAAGCTGCGTCTTGCCTTGGATTTCTCTTCTGTTGGTGTTCCTAATTAACTCCTGTTTTCAGGGGGGGATTTAAAATAGGCCAATGGAGAGACTCGCTAAAGGGAGAGTTATAACGGCCTCCTCATCCAGTAAATTAACCTTGGCTGCCTTTTTGCATCCAAAATGTAACAGGTTTCTAATCAATGCTGGCTCCTGAACACGTCCTTAAGCTGGGAGAAGAACGATGCTCAACATGAGGCGCGCGCTGATAACGAAATAGCCAAATATACATTTCCTACCACAAGACGCTTTTGTCAGAAGCCGTGGATATGTGGATCCACTGGTGTCAAATGACACAACAGTCAAACCTCAGCTGGGATGTAGTCTGTATCACAGAAACCGAACACAGATGTAATAAAGATAACAGCGAGAACGTACAGTTTGGAAAATCTTAAGGGATTTCTGCACTGAGTGAATCTCTGTCAATGGAGAAAGCCAATTTATTTACAGATATTTATCACCAGTGGGAGTTCCCCTCGAACGGCTCATCTCTCCTCGACCGCCTTCATCTCTCACTGCAGCACCCGTTTGCTGCTCCAGAACAATAAAATTAACACAGTCATGCAGACCTCTCGTGTCCGTAGGTACAGATTTAGGAGGACGGTATCCTTGAAAATATGTGCTTTGAATTTCAGGGCGCGTATATTAAACAGGCTGAGGAACGGAGGACTTTTTACTTCATCCCACCAGTTGTAATTAAACAAGACAATGAACCCTCCATTCCACTGAAGCGCCCATTCTTTTCTAATCAAGGGCCAAAGAAGCGTGTTACAGCCATAGTTAGAAACTTGCTTATTTATCTTGCTGTACGTTCAGTGTCATTACTCTTCACTGGGCATGGCATAATTGTACATAGCTGTCATATACTGCATATGTAATATACTTTGTATTATGTGAAAAGGGAAGCAGTTCATTGCCGCTTCACCCAAATACAATTATGATATAACCTTCAACTAAAATTACATCATAACACAGGGGATATATGTGCTATCCTGTCAAACACAGTGGGAAAATTTACATATTAAACACTATATTTCTATTCGATAGCCTAAAATGAGTCAGTCTTGTTTTAAAGCCATTTCTTAATTGGCAGTGTTTGACTAGCACTAGCGCAGTCACTACCAAAACACATGAGTATGGATGGAGTGAGTCTAACATGTATGAATATATATATATTTTCTGCTTATGGAGCTATTTCTTTGCACCCTTTACACAGTGAGAGGAAGCAATAAACAAGGTAATGTTATTAGAGTAAATAAAATGAATTGTTGCATATATTGCACACATGTGTGTTTAAATGCAAGCGAGACAAGTTTAAAGACTTCATACAGTAAGCTGAGAAGCGTGGAGCCAGACAAACATTTCCCCAATTACCGTCCATGCAGGGTTTTCATTAAGTACTTCCACATAAGAGTCTGACTAGCTACTCTTTGTCTCTACAGCCGTCTACAGCTAATCAAATTCACAAGCCGTCTCAGAAGCCATCTCAGGCTCCCATTATCATTAATCTGGATGGCCATCTCATCGGCACCGTGGTTAACGAACAATGTTAGGGCTAGAAATTCAATTTTCTGCAGTTAGCAATTGAATTGGTGATCAATTGTAGCATCGCTGAGATGAAGGATTGTCAGAGCAGGGTCTTCCATTGTTCCATTATCAGAACGCTCAGATGAGCTCCTGAATCCCATTAATAAAGCGCCAGTACAGCAGCTGTGCATCACAGACTGGCCAACACTGAAACTGACCCTCGCTGTTATTTCCGCTGTGGGAGAAAGGATGGGAATGGCAAACCCAATATTTTTACAAGGTGAAATATAGCATCGCTATACATTCCTTAGCAGTACAGTGCTAGAGATTAAAGATTAATTGAAAGTTTATTATGTGGGGAATAAGTCCTGTAAGAGTGTAAAAAAAAAGTCCTTCTGTGAGCTATTGTCAGTGCATGTAGCAGCATAACAGAAAAAAAATTCACACCATGGCCCCATCAAATGCTATATTATTGGTTTCAATCGTTTACTGAAAAAAATACATTATTTAACCAGACCGACTGATTCACCGTGTTCCTGTTCAGGCATGCACAAACAATAGGACGAAGTGTAAGGATGCATAGGAGCCCCGGCAGACAAGAAATGACTAAGACGAAGTGGTAATAACAACCGAAGGATGCAGGTTTGTACCTTTATTCTGATTTTGCAACAAGCAGGAAGAACAGCATTATAAGTACTTTTCCTTACGCCCTAGAAAAGACACGAGTGAGCATACTTTCCCCCAAGAGCAGCTGTTAATGTTAATAAATTTATTACTGTTCGGGATTACGAGAAGTAATATATTATACATGTAATGTTTTACCTTAACAACCTTGGAAGAGTTCTTTATTGCAAAATTATACAAAAGTATTAAAAAGGGCGGCATTTAAATGCTTGCAGTGCTCGTCAGGAGGCTGACGGCATCCAGTAAGTGGGTCTGGTCTTGTGCGCTGAGGGAATAGAGAAGATGTTGTGTGTTAGGGGAGCACCAACCCTTTTTGCAGTGCTGCACAGGCACCGTCTGACTGCGATGAACTCTATTGAGACAGAGTGCCTGCCAGAAGAGCATAAGACTAACAGCGTGCTGCCATTTCTTCTCATATTGTTGCACTTGCCCCGAAGGATGCAGTTATAATGCTACGAAATTACACCACAAGAAGTGCTGTTGCGACGTGCTGGTACCATATGAAGCACAAACTGATAGCAACAAGTACTGCCCCATGTTGATCTACAGCTGGAACATCAGTAGTAGATGTAGGTACCTTACAAACAGAACGCCTGAAATTTTTATGATGTATTTGATGAATTTGAGATTTTGTTGGTCACTATAAATAACATTTAAATAACTGCTGAGGCACTAAATACCACAGATTATATCAGTATCACAAAATCAGACAGACAGACAGACAGACAGACAGACAGACAGACAGACAGATAGATAGCTAGATAGATAGATAGATAGATAGATAGATAGATAGATAGATAGATAGATAGATAGATAGATAGATAGATAGATAGATAGATAATGACATATATAATAAAAAATACACAGTTAAAGAGATCCCTACGAGTATATTGCACTTTTTAGAGTTTTTTGATCATTTTTGTTTTAATATAGTGAAACCATAATTACGGGTCACCAGTGATTACGTGAGCCAGTAAATGCCACATGTCACGAGTGGCGTCACCCTCGCAAAAGAGCAACATGTTTGAGCATTGTAAACTCTTTTGGGTCTGGAAACCATGATAATCACTGAATATTGTGACAAATAAGCAGTGACAAAGATATTGAAAGAACAAACAAGATTTCAAAGCCATCCTGATTTCATCACAACACGCCAAGAAAACAACAAGAACACAGAGCCATGAAATTCTGCAACACAATGTTCCTAACACTGGCTCCCCTATACTACCCTGTGACCCCCCCGCCCCCCAAAACCCTGCTTTCCATTCAACTCCTCAACTGTCCCAAAGAAGGGGGAGGGTAGATATGAAAGCGCTTATTTGTTGGCCTTTGTGCAGTGAACTGCTCTGTCTGCGCGCGTGCTGGAGTTACACACCAGCTTGCCCGCATACTTATGGTTGTTAGCGCTTGTATCTTAGTAACAGCACAAGGAAAGCAGCACTGGTTGAGGGTCTTACTGTAGATATGATAGAAAACTGAGTGAGAGAAAAGAGCTTGCTGCCTGTCTGTGAGAAAATGAAATTGTCAATACATTTTTTGCCAACTTTGGTGCCAAGGGTGTGTTTCAGACTGGGAAGCAAAATCAATTGTGCTAACAAAAACCGAACACATCCTGCTTTATTTCTCAAAGCGTCTTTGAGAAAGGGAGAATAGCTACGCCACCTGGAAATGCACGAGCGTCAGTGTAACCTTTAGCGCGCATGCTTTTAGACTGTCTCATTCAGTTCCACCCATTTCCTCAGCTTTTGTTTCAGCGGAGTTTGTCACAGAAGATATAAAAAGGTATGAATTATAAGATGAAAAGCAGATGTGGCTGCCAACAAAATGGCATCCTTTGTGTTTTCTTTTTTCCTTTTTAAGTCCAGTCAACCAGAACACAAAACCTTCGTGAGAGAACTAACAGGTAGCAGGTTCTCACCATCTAAATGCACACTTACAGCTACATGTTCTTTCTAAACAAGGGGAAAATGTAGCAAATATGCCCAGTAGTCCATGTTTGTATTGCTGAATTTTATCTTTTTCACCAGGGAACCAGTCTTATATTAACCCAAGCAAGATAATTTAATGCAGGATCTGAAAAGGTGTCATAGTCGAGGGGTTATACACAGTGAAGAAGAGGGACGCTAATGCTATTAGGATATGAGGGGGATGTGGGCAGAGCCAGAGACTACACGGGACAGTGGCGTCCTCTCTCCTACTCGGTTGGACATAGACTAAGACCCCCTTCGAGGACACTGTGAATTGATCCTGATTATCCCAGTGGGTCTAATCCTCAGAGGCTAGCACTGCCTGGCCGTCTCCCCCCCAAAAAGACTCACTTCAGTGGACAGAGAATCCCAGACACTGTGCCCCTAAACTGTGAAAACTCTACTCACAATGGGGACTGTGAAGAGAAAGAGATCCAAAATCCAAACTGTTCCCCTCATCCCCCGTACACACACCCCACCGTCACACTTGGGAAAGCAAAGGAGCAAAGCCTCATCCTAGGAATCCCGCTCAATATCCTGGGATTAGCTGCAGAACCTCTCAGCGCCCCTTCTCTCCCTCCCGCTAAGGCTAATTCCGACTGAACTCATCTGGTCAGACCCATTTTAAAAGTCCCACCACTGAGGAGAAACAATCACATATACTAAACTTTAATCTCTTACGAGCTCATCTCAGTCTGCCTCGCTTGCGATAAAATCTTATTGAAAGCGACAGCATGAGAGGTTGTTATATACAGAAGTGTGCACCCAGATAGACGCCCACACTAAGATATCAAGAAGGTGATGCAGCATCATTTCTCAGGGGGATCAATGAGCAAATCCGAGCTCAAACGTGTCCTTTTGAATTGCATTACAAAGCAATTTCAACTGTAACTTAATTTTTAAAAAGGCCTATGGCTAGCACTTTGAGCTTGTTTCACTTTTGTGAGTGATGAGCAAGTCGAATCACTCAACAGACCGAATTATTATTCAGCAACCTGCAGTAACTTTATTGCACTTTCAGAGGCAATTTTTGTGTCTTGAGCAAAAGATATCCTTAGGTGAAACGTGCAACTGGCAGCTTCGAATGGTGCTACGAAGCATCTGTGGACGCCATGGGATCCAGAGTCCAGCTGTAAAAATATGAGTGCGCCAGGGCCTGCCACCCATGCTGTGAGCGACTGTTTGGGAGACTCCTGTTGCTACCATTTCCATATCGTGTCACTACCCCCCTCCTCTTCTACATATAAATATAAACACACTCTGTGAGGTCTAACTCTAAAGACTGCAGTCATCATTCATGCTCATCCGGATACTCGGAGCTTCCCACTGACAATCAGAGTTCAGCAGCACTATATCACATATGCTCCTTTACTTAGGTAACTTTTCAGGCACCAGGTTACTTTGAGTCTATATATATCTGTATGCTGTCATGCACATTCCATTGTTGAGACTGGTCTGTTGATTCAAGGTCTGATGGCACTGTTATCCAGTCGCAGCCATGCTCCATTATGCCTCAGCTACAGCAGAATAATTGCTGAAACGAGAGTGGGAGATTTAGACGAGTGTACTCAAGAATCTCTGTTTCCCTTCTCCAGTGTTGGAGTCTGGCTTTCAAACAGACCCCGGCACAGAACACAGTGAACTCCGGCTGTGAACACTGGTCTGAGGTCACAACATCAGAGAAACTCACGGACGCTGAACCGGCAGAGAGCAGGAAGTGCGTCTGCTGTGTTATCGCTAATAAGCGACTATATATATATGCACACACAGTATGTTGTGCTTCAAAACAATGCACAGTGTTGTGAGAAAAGTTGAAAATGTGTATCTTGGCAACTGTAGTAACCGTGATCGTTCGTGTAGCCAGACGAAGGCAGTGGGAAAAGCAGAACACAAATTATCGACGCAACTTCTTTTATTTTCCATGAGCATGTCTGATTGTGTTTGAAGCCTCTGTCGGTACAAATACGCAAACAAACTTGTATTATTTTACACACAGTTTATGACTCGTTATATTCTTATAATGCATAGCCTTCAGGAAGACGTCACAACACTAAAATAACGGCCTGTTATTGCGCAGGCCTACATTGTGCTACTTGAACAGCTCTGACCCAACACAGTATGGAATCTGGGTGTTCCCTGGTGTCTAGTGACAGGATGTCAGCCGCAGATCCTTCGGGTATGAGGTTGCAGAGTGGACTCTTTGTTGATCAAGCTTGGTCTGGCACGATGCACAGATCCGCGATCAGACCGGTTAACCCGTGGGTGCAGCACCAAAAGCTTGATCTCTTTGTTATTGTTTTTAAGCTGTTTTCCAGTTTGGAGTGTGTAAAAATAATATCCACACAGCACGATCACTGTAAGGAATCAGGCAGGCCAAGAGATATGGCTCCTTGTAGACTGTTTGCTATTCCTTACGCTGATGAAGGATGTGGATGGCGGTTTATCTTCAGAAGAATTAGAATGATTTGGGCACTTCTGTAATCTTATTATTGTCCAATTTTGTCAGTGTTTAAAGACACTGTAATAACAAGTCGACACTCCTGATTTAATAGACATGCCCTGCTTATCCGTTTTGGTCATTTATTCCCAGATCGTAATGTAATACAGTAGTGAAGACAACAAGGAAAGTAATGAAAATTAAGTGTAATTAACATTAATAGAGTATAATATGAATGTAATTTTCACATGGGATTCTCAGCGAGAGATAAAAACTAGCAATATTGTCTTGGTTTACACATGGCAGATTATCTAATCAAGAGATGATGTGATATTTCATCACAGAATTTGCATAAGTACAGGTATATCTTCACTTTTTTTTTTACCTGTGGATGACAGTATGTCAATCAAAATCATATCAAATAAATGAAGCAGGAAGCAGAACAGCTGTGCCTGTATATTTTATTCACCAAAAACAAAATATAAAGTCATTTGGTAGTCAATTTTTCAAGTACTTAATTCGAACACTACTTTTATTTCTACTTACTACTATTATACTTATTATAAGTTAACTGTTACCTCCCTTGCAGTCTTGGCTGCTCTGCTGCTCTTTGTTGAGCGTTTGCTCGGCCACAAATAAAACGCGAGTGTTTTTCTTTCACAGGAACCAAAACAGATTGACAAAATTGATAGCTCCGCAGCTGAAATCACATTAGCCTTTTTGCTCTATCAAGTTTATTTTGCCTCAAAGGATGCCTCTCTTGCCTCCATGAAAGGTAACTTCCTTCTGAAATTGTATTAGACACATACAATAAAAGGCGAGAACATCAAAACATCGATCAAATACAAATGCCTTTACAAAGCACAGGCAACAGAAAACATAACACAAAAAGTAATCCCATGTCCATTAAAATTGTATTAAAACAGAGTTTACTGTAATTATCCATCAAGATTAAGTTGAGTTCTATGGCTCGGGCTGTCTGATCACCTCCACGCTGCGTGCAGACTGGACTTACAAGCACTGTATGGCTGGGGGAATCAGGTAAACTGCACGGCTGCTTTTTGTTGTGGCCTAGCCATCTCTTGCTACACAAAATGCCTGTTGACTTTAGCCATTTTGAGACAGACACAAAGCATAGCTGTTAATTGGGGTTTTCCCAGGCAAGTGGCCAGGAGACATTTTCAGTCCAATGTAGCACCTGCAAAAACAGTTTACACATTTTGGCTTACATCCTGTTTTGCTGTTTGCCCGCCAGCCTCCTTCCTGTTCGGGTGGCAAGACTGGTATACAGTCATGGATTGTCTTCGCATACTAAACGTAATACATACAGTCTGCTGTTCAAAAAGACAGATCTATACACAAGTGAAGGGAGAAAAAAGGCAGAAAAAGACCGTTTAGAGCAATGAAAGAAGCAGAGGTACAGACCTCTGAAACGACTAAGAGCGGTGGATTTTTGTACAGTATGCAAATCTGGCCACTGGGAATACGCTCTGGCTCTATCGCACCTTATTCTGATGCGGCAGTTCGAGGCAGTGGAGGAAGAAATTGAGTTTAGTCAGGTCGAGAAGCTGAGTTAACATGTGGCCTGAGGGAAAAGAAGGAGGAGTCACCTCCTTCCCACGGGTAGAGAAGCAAAGTCCTCAAGAACCCCAGTTAAGGCATATAGCTCTTAGGAGACAGGGATGTGGAACTCAGTGGATTGGACCATAATGACATTCAAATGTATAGTCCACTGGGTTGGAAGCAGGAGGAGAAATGAAAGATCTAAGGCTTAAAATATTGAAACTCTGCGGGTCAAAGCATTTAGACTTAGCAATTCTACTTTTGGTGATCGTCACCTTTCTAATGAGAGCCCACAACAGGCTGTTCCCACTTTTTCCTCCCTGATGGATGCCTGTCCTTGGAGGCCTTTATCCACTGAACCTTACTTTAATAGCTGCCAAAGGCAGACTTTCAGCTCCCTCTGACCTGAATCTGAGAAACTTTGTGAGAGCAAGCATCCACAGAAGCAGAAGAGGTGGAGTGGGTGAAAAGTGAAGAGGATAGAGAGTCAGGGAGGGAGAGGAGGGAGGTTGAGAAGAGAACTTCACTGAGTGTCTGAAATCTCCCCTTGGGCATGGAGTTTTAACTGAGGACTGGCACACAGTAAAGTGCAGTATTCAGCCCTACACTCATTCATTTCATTTCCTCTGCTTGATTCATTACTACATCACCCTGACATCCAGAGCAGGTATGAGCTTCCTGGCCACTGATACGTCATCAAGACTTGAAAAACAAGGCTTGAGAGATATGACAGGTTTATGGGACAGGTGCAGAAAAATCTGACAGCCTTTCCACCTTGAAATAAGTTAATATGAGCAGTGGCTGCTAGAGTAAAGCCTTCAAGCTGATTGCTTCACCTACCTCATTCACGTCTATTTTCATTTCAGTAATTTTAACAGAAATACCCTGCAACACAAATATATTTGGCTGTGTTTTGATAACAATAGCACTTTGCACTAAATAATCAATTTAATGAGCAATATTTCCATTAAAGGTAGTTAAGAAATTAAACTGTCACCGGGCTTAATAGCGAATCTATTAGTCTTCCTCTGACGTGAACATTACCTGGCCCAAAAACAACATGTAGCCGACAGCTTGTGGACATAATCAGTAACGAGGAGGCTGCCTATTCTGATTGGAGAGCACTCCTTCTGAGCTGAGTAATCCTGCCTTGGTTGATATCATTCATTTGTGTCACTCTGCTTCTGATGAATGTGTGGACACCAGCTGTCACTGTCTGAATGTAAATTATTTGTCAAGCAATTAGTCACACAGTTCTTCGCACAATTCAACATACAAGAAAACTTTCTTTGTCCGCGGACAACTACCAGGTGGCCTTAAGGCGACTTCTGCTTGTTAGGTTAACCGTTCATGCATGAGGTGGGCAACTAAAAAAAAGGGGGTCATGTAAATAACACATGTAGGATAATATTTGAGGAAACTACCTGAAGGAACATGTCATTTATATAATAACTGAATGATTGAAAGCACATCGCACTGAATGATGGAGTAAATGTTTGATCTTAGCACCAAAGTTTCCACTTTTTGTTTAGTGTTCACACCTGTGTATGCAGTGGATAAAGAAGGTGCTTTCACATGAATGCTGTATGATCTTACCTTGACTTTGCACAAACAAAAAGGAACTTTTTCTGTTGTGCTTCCTGTTTGCATTTTCTAATTTCTGCAAAGAGAAGCATTTCCTGCATCCCCTGCAGAGAGAGGAATGTACCTCCAAAAACTCTTGCGGCAATAGAGGGTTTGAGTTCAGGATGTATTGTGACTGCTAAAAACAGGTGGGACGCTGAAACAGGGCAAACAACTGTAACATTCCTCAGCTAATTTACACAGAAGTCGCAGCAGCATGATTAAGAGTGGTCATTGTATGAAACATGTTCAACAGCTTACATTAGGGTATCTTTGTGTACTGCTCTGTCACTTCTCTTTGTGCTGCGGAGAAAGAACGATGGTAAAAATTGAACTTACAACCTGTCAGATATCCAACTGCTTTTATTCCTTTTAGTCCACAAACCATTTATCAGCAAAGCACATATTGGAACAGGTGGCTAGTCCTCACCACTGCGTATCTGAAAGACGGAATATTTTGAAACTTGGTTTCTGATGTCCTACACTTTGCCATAACTTCACTTCTCCTGGCAGTTAGTCTTCTCCCGCTGCCTTGGATCAGTATCAGTATTAGCTATCAGTATTTTAAAGAAACCCTGATGTAGACCCATATCACCACAACCCAGACTCCAACCATTATAAAGATAATATAAACACAAACATTAGCTGATAAGATTTAGTTTCCACATAAAGGGAACATAAAGGATAGCTCTTTGGGTTAGAAATCGAGTTACTAATCAAATTACTTAAAACTGCACTAGGACGAAAAGGCAAAAAAAACACAGAGAACCTAACAGTAGGTGCAATGATATCATCTGTCCTTTTTCAGATCTTAACAATAGCATGATAATTTTAGTTTTCACAGCCAGATATAAACACAAGCAAGGACCCCTGCAACCCGTATAACTGTAAGACTGTACTCTAATGTACTGAGCTATCTGGCTGTCACACAGCAGAATCAGTCACCATAGTCTTATATTGGAAGCTTGACGTGTTCATTATGCAATGTCTGTAAGCCTTTGCCAATACAGACACAATTGTGTTTCTTTTCAGACTCTTCCAGTCCATCTTCAATTTTTTTGGGTTGCTTTGCAGTGTAGATAGTCGCTGCCAATACTGGAATAGCAATCCTGTAGGATTTCGAGCCATTCAATAAGGCTTTCCACCATCTGAACAGACTTGCATTTGCAGAACAGCCAGTAACAAGGCCAAGAAATTTTTCCCAACCCAGATTTAAAGATTTAAATCCTAAGGGGCAGTCAAAAGTTAGTTTTCAGCATGCTTTATATAGGTACACCACTATGGCTGCTACTGATCCTCTGGGTGTCAAGCGATGCACTGCTTGACTACAATGTTGCAGTGTCTTCATCCTAAAAGTTAAATTCAAAGGTAGAAGTGTCTGGGTGAAAAAAACAGACTCTTGCATCCATATTTCTCAGCCTGCCTGAAAGTTTTCTTATCACGTTGTCGTCGCCGTCTTTCAAAAGCACAGCTACTCCTGGCACAAAGATTAAGAGAGAATCTGCAAGTATTTTGTGTCACGCTGCTTAGAGCCTACATCGGAACCGGTTGCCAGCCTCGGCTCACTGCAGACGCTCCTCAGACGTGCGCACCAAGACCGTGGTTCCACTTTATGGTTAGTAGAGAACCAAGAGAACGCTGCCCATTCTTGCGCTGAAATAAAGGCCAGCAAAACATGAAAAGCCAAAGATCTTTCTGCCTGAAAGCGTGTGATTTATTCATGGCCTTTAGATTCACCCTTTCAGATGTTGGATCATGTGAAACAGAGCATTAGCATCACATGTGCAGGTGCTTTTATGGGCCTTCATCCATTACTCCTGATTTACATTTCTTAGCTAACACAGAGTTGTAACTGGGACTACACGGATGCCTGTTTATCACCAGCAGCCGATACGTGTGGGACGGGGTTAATCAATAAAAGCCAACGGGATCTACGTGTTTGTGCAGGGTCATTTGCCCCCACAAACACACTACTCTACAGCTGTGTAAAAGATACTTTGATAGACAATTTTGCAGCTGGGCACCGATATGAATAAAGTGAAGATATGGTAACTAAACAAAATATGGTTAATGGGGAAGAAAAATCACATTTTAGCACGCAGTCTGTGCTGAACTTTCATTTGAAACTTCTCTAAATTTCAACTGCATGAGTAAGCTGATATTTTGAGCATGTATGAGGTCCATTTATGCATGTTTACTTCTAAGAAACACTGGGGAGTAGGTGTTTTTGTGAGCAGAGTGTGGGTGGGGAAGCATCAAAAAGGCCAAATGAAGCACTTCCAGTACCACTGAGAGATTAGATGGCAGACTCTAGCTTCAAGATATCACTATTGATTTCCCTTTCTTTCTCCCATTTCTCACTCTGAGGAAAAATAACTTCATTATGGTTCTAACTGACTCATCGCTGCACGGAGAGAAAGAAGCCATACATTTTCAAGACAACCCATCTGAGAAATGCATTTTCTCATGAAATGCAGCACACTGTCAAGCTAATAACTGCGACCGAGTTATTTGTTTCGTGGCCGGCTAGGTTTACGCATGCATACACACGGGCGACAAAAAAGCAACCTTATTAAAAATCTGCTTAAAAGGAGACGTGCTCAGGTGCGATACTCAATCTGTGACATAAAATATCAGTTTGGTTCATTACTGCCATTACCATTGTAAAAATATTCAATAGGCGGAGAAGAAAAATCCTCTTTCGTACCCCCACCAGTTGTAGTCCAATTTGCCTTTGGGGAAAAATTATTTTTACTCATTCATTCTTCAAGCTAACCTTGGACTTAAACTTCTTATCAGACCAAGTCAATTTAATTAAAGCTCACCCTTTCAAACCTGAAATTCAAAGCTGATTACTTGGCCTGCCACTTGGTCCATTTGTCTTGAACTATCCAGGATGGCTATGCCAAGTAAGCACCAGATAACAAAGGAGAGGGACTGAGGGAAAGCTGAGTAGTTCTGCTCCAGCGCCCACAACTATATCTAGATTTAATATTTTATGGAAGGGAGCTGCTGATTAATGGAGGGATTTGAAGAAATCATGAAGAGGGAAATATAAATTGTAGACCATAGCAGAGTCACCTCCTCAGACAAGCCTCTTCCAACTCTGTATTATTTAGGTTTTACGTAACATGAGCAAAAGAGTGTTTTGAGACTTTCTTTCATGGGCTTTCTGACAAATTCAGGGTGGCAGGTCACTAAAAAAACTCTTATCTAACTCACAATTATTCTTGTCCTGCAAGAGAGAAAGTTTTCTTTCATATCCAGGAAATATGAGGCACACAAAAAGCCATAAACTAGAAAAACATCATAAACAAAGGCGCAATCTGTAATTTAAAATACATCCCACCCACACGCTTAGCACCAACTACAAGAATTACTACATTTTTTGCCATTTATGTCAGTATAATGGAATAGCCAAGTTGAATTCATTATTACCCCGAGGACTAACTTTACAGTTGCCTTTAACGTAAAAGAAAGAAACTAATAATGACTGATGGCGTAAAACTAGAAGCTACTGGGTTTTTAGGTTTTATTTTAACCGAAAGCCATCCCACCTTCTCTGCACCGAATGTCAGCCCTTTTAGACAGAAGAGCAGCAGAATGAGGGGAATATGTGGTAGTGCTCTACCTGCTGATTGAAGTTGATGTTAGCATGGAGACAGGTAATAGGATCAGACTGCCCCGGAGTTAGAGTGCGCCTACAATTTTCCTCCAGGGACTGTCTACAAAAAAGGCCTCCTACAATTAGGGTGCTGAGAGGGAGAATAGAGACAAGACACATTTCTGTCTCATTAACACTTTCAGTCTATAACCTTTATTACCAGGCGTGCTTTAAAATGTCATAGCTGTTTCTTTCAGATTTAAAAAAGGAAAGAAAAAACATTTGTGGCCGCACTTCCAATCTTTTCATGCTGTGCTGAAGATTGAGACTCAAATAAGATGAGAGCTGCTCTAAAAAAATAAATAAATAAAAACTTTCAAATATAATCACACCTCACTTGAAAGACAGTGTTTCACAAAGCTAAAGCTTATACTAATAATACGACCGCACGGGCTATTTTCTAAACTGTACTCTTTGCATGCAGATTATGCAATTTATCTGTTGATTAAAAAAAATTGCATGACTAATAACTTAAATATTAAAAACTGTACAACATACATTACTGAACTGTGCATTTGGTTGCAATCGTCATTTCACTTCATCTCGGTCTGTCTCCGTGTTTCCCTCTGCTACTATGCTACAAACCCCAGAAGTAATTTTACTTTGATCTTTGATGTCTACTTGAACTAAAAAAAACTGCCTACTCCTTTGCAATGGAACATATTTTCCTTTTTTAAATTTACTCTATAGGTCAAAACAAAACCATTCAAGTGTAGGTTCAACAGCAAAAACACAACACCAGAGACAATGCACAGAAAATTAAAAGTCAGCGCTAAACCGACAATTCGTCTTCAAGAACATGACTTATCATAATCATAATCAATCATTTTATTGAGCGATGTTCCTTTGACGAAGGAATTCTAAAATGCTGGTCCAAATCAAAACAACATGTATGGTAGAATCCAAGAAATGTACGATTTCCACTGCTGCATACACATGGCAAGGTGAAGTGAACTCTGCTGGTCGACGGACCACTTTTTATTTATTTTTCGTGATGACTGTGCGAATGCACTGACACATGAGCGAGCCAATTTGATACTGGAACTACTTGAAAAACAGCACACAGGTTGTGAGCGGTGCCTGGGACACCTTTAATTAAATCATGCTGTAATATATCGCATTATATTTCATAACATCTCTCTGAGCAATAGCTGAATTGAATCTTATTGAGTTTACCTTTCAAGGTATCTATTAGAGAATACGTCTCGAGACACAAACCGAGCCAATCTAATAACGTGTAATGTCCGTCCATCATTCATGCAATCGACTTCCAGCTTGGTGGGTGTATTTCTTGGGACTCTAGGACGTTGGATGTAAAGATTTTTGGATGAGCAGTAATCTTATTTTTTGGTAAAAAGCAGGCCTCTCAGATGATGTCACAACTATCCTTGTGACATCACTTGTTCAGATACAACATGACCCTTTGCTCACTCCAACATGCCTGTGACATTGACGGCTACACGGGTAACAAAAATGACGTCGACCTCCCGTGCTGCTGCGATATCAATACTTGCGGTGTCAGGTCATCAGCAGCAGCACTTTGCTATTGAATTAACCCGTGGTTCAATAAAGCAATGTTACTTCCCCTCAAATAGTTATTACAAAAATGCCTCTCAAATAGAGATAGAGCCCCAGCTAATATAAAAGACCTTTTAGTAAGCTGGATGGTTTGTAATGAAAACCTTGTGGGGCTGCATCAGTCAGGCGAGTCAATATGGCCTGTCTCGAGCCATTACCCAATAAGAGTAAGATGTGTCAGGGTTCAGTGTGGCCAGCTCAGAATTATCCTTTGTGCTTAGGGCAGTGGGGAAGACCTGGATAAGAATTAGAGATTAAATTCTGTATAAAAACCCGCCTATTAGCTCATGTGAGGGCACTTAAAATGTTTTGCAACTGAAAGATGAATGACTGTTCTTTTTTATCCGATGAATTAACTTTGCAATGGGAGGCCAAAGAATGAACAATGAATTTTTCAGAAGGATTACGACCGTGACTGAGAACATAAAAACGCTGTACCTGAAACCTACTCTAGAAAATGTTTTATTATCTAACACTATTAAAAATATTAAACTCCCCTTGCATTAAACGATGTCCATGCCACGATTACATTTTGCCGTATCACCACTGTCCCTTGTGAATCTCAGTAGCAAAGCAGTAAAATGTTTAAAAGTCAGAGAAAATGTATCGAAGAAGAAAGGCAGGCTTTGTCATTTTTACAGGATGTTCGGGAAAAATAATCTAAGGCAATAATCTTAAATGCTTCAGTAACAGCAGTGGTGTAGCCAAAATGTCCTCGACGCCTGTGAAACATTTCCACTATCAAAGCAAACAACAAAGCAGTTACGGGGATGGTTCATGTTCTGCCCCTGCCTTACATAAGCTTTAATTCTTCTCTTGTTCACTCTAACAGCATAAAGTTATTCTACGTGGGAACAAAGCGTTCCCTCTTGACTTAAATCATGTCGAAACATTTACACATGTTTAAAAAAAAAAAGTCTGTCAGCGAAGTAACAGATAAATGGCCAGAATCCTCTGAGCATGTAAATATAGCTATTAAGGATTAAAAGAGTTTCTGGGGAGACCCAAGTAAGCAGAAAATGAGCACTCTCATCTCCACCTGCTGTAGATCTTGTAATCAGGGGGCAATCATCTGAACCTCACTGACCTCGCCTACCCTGCTGTCACTTGGTCATACCCATTCATTTTAATAACAAGAGGGCACGTAAAGGATGCTTAGAGATGCTGGCAATGGTGTCACCAAAGCACACTCTCATTATGTCTTGATGCATTCTCAATCATCCAGGAAAGTAAATCTTTAATGAGAGTGTGTCTCATCCACTTGGATGAGTGACGAAACGTTTCTCCCACAAAACGCTACGTCCAGATGAACAGAATCAACTTTTGGAGACACACTCTCATTAAATATAACTGTCATTATATAATTTTATAGTATTGACTGACTAGCAGTTACTGTTTATTCAGCTTTTGATTGTCCAATCCAAAGTGAAAGGTCAGGTGATGTAATGGCTCTACAAACATTGTAGCTCTTATTTAGGGACAGTTGAGTAATGCAAACTGTGGACGCACCGGTTCATCAGACAAAATCTGTATCAGAAAATATGCACGTTCCTGAGCACCGTAAGCCTATCTTTATCTGTAGGGTATCATAAATTTTGTGGTCCCTATATTTGGAATCGAGTGTTCATACATATACTGTAATGAAGGGCTGGAAGACTTTAAAAGATGTTTATTCATAATGAAAGTTTCTTTGTTTCCCCAACATAAAAATGGGAGAAAATAACAAAAATAAAATTGAATTTTAAAAAAGTTGCAGCACAGAATATCACATTTCTAATGCAAACACCAGCAAATCTGGACTCCATACTCCCCACACAATCATTCAATATTTTTTACAAAGACTATGAAAAAATATCTAATTAGCTCCCACCATTAAGACTGGCTAAAATAAGTATCTAAGAATAGAGCCTCAGAATTAAAGGGGAAATAACTTTCTACTGACAGGCAATGTTTCAAACGTAAATGGGTCAGAGAGCTCGAATTCCTCAGTACAGGAAAAGACGGCAAGCGCCTTGAAAGCAACATGCAATAAAAAAAAACAGCTGAAATAAGCAAGATGGAAGGGTGAGGAGCAAATTTAAAGTTCAGACACATCTGTTTCTCTGTCTAACCTCTCATTATGATAGTCTGCATACTACCTGTCACAAAATGTTTGTGACTTTAACAATTATATCAGTGTCTCCATTAAGATTCGACCAAAAAGAAGAAGGAAAACAAGCATTCAGCTCGAACCAATTGCAGTAAATTTCTTATAAGAGCTGAAACTGGTATTACATACTTGACAAATGAAGCAATTATCAAGAGTGAAACCAGAGAAAATGAAAATGAATTAGCACTAGAACTGCATAACTCTTCCATGACCAAACTGGGATTTTACCTTTAGTTAAAAAGAAAAGAGGAAAAAAGAAGAAAGAAACCCTGCACTTTCAAAAAAACCAGCTGAATAAAAGAAAGAGCAGAGACATTTCTTTTTCTAAACATACTGAAAGATCTGAGATTAAAGGAGGAAAATGGCAAAGAGAAGGAATTTTGTTCCAATACAGAGGCACCGTGGAGAAAGAAGCACAAGAGACTCGGGCGCTGTAAATACACTTCTAAGAGAAGGAGGCAAATTAACGTGTTGCAAAATGAATGCAAATATATGCAGATTCCTTCTATCAGCCTGTACTCTGCTTTTTTTTTTTTTTTTTGGGAAACCTTTGGTCTTTTAAAACTGCAGGCGGACAAACAGCAAGCTGTTTAAAATTCATGAAACATTTATTTAATTCATCGGGCAGAGACCTTCCCTGACAACCTCTTACTTCTTCCACTTCCCGCTCTGCCAATCTGACATTCGTCAGGACCACGTTGGACAATGATGTATGTTCCATGACAGATTACTCTCTGGCATCGTTCGCGTCTCTCTCTTGGGTATGCTTGGATCGGGGGAATAAGCATTAGTATCACCCACGTTACACACACTTCCCACTGAACGCTACTGACGTAAGTGCTGGACGAATTGTGACAGAGGAGTGCCGCAGACACAAATGAAGAGACCAGCGAACGAAGGTATCCCTGCAAACACACCGACTCAAATCGCAGGGAATTTATTCGCACCAATCTGATTCTGACGTAAGTCAAATTTGCAGCTGAAATCAGAATGCACACATCAACACTGGCCTGGTTAAAGAAGAAGCCTTATGGCCAAGAGGTAAGTTTTATTTGACTGAAAGGATAAATGTGGGCAAGGGTCATTAGTTGTTGTTCACTGGCCAGACTAGCTTAGGTCAATACCAGAGAAAGCTAAATAATTAGTGATATAGATTGTTCACACAGCAGAAAATTAATATTTCATATAACACCTCGAGATATTTCGTTATCCACTACTGCAGGAAGTCTGAAAGTGCACTGCTGCACATTTTCTTGACTATGACCAGGCCACAACCACATCACTCCAAATGTTTGAGCGTCCAGGCAATAATCGTGGTTACTGGCAACCTAAAGGTTCAATAAAGCTTTATAGCCACTCTGACAAATCCTCTGATTGTTCTACTCATCTTCGCTTTCTTCCCTGTGCAGCAGCATGACTCAGACTCAGTCCATCGCTTTCCCATCTACTGGTTGAGCTTAACCCAGCTGTCTATTGAGTTTCTCAGCTGTGTAAATGACAAGGAGATGCAGCGAGAGGCACTGAACCACTGAATGTGGAGGAGCTTTCTCAAAATCCTCCAGGCTCCTTTCTTTAAGGCCAGGCAGTGTGAAAGTCCATGCCCTCTATGACTTCCCTCCTCCCTGTCCACTGTGCACCTAAACTAGTTCTCATTCATGGTCTGCTCACATCCTCTGTGCGCCCCTCTTCTTTAAAAGAAATATGCTTTGCTATAAATATGGTCAGTGCTTCTTATTTCCAAAAACCTATGGGTGGTACTTGATGTCATCCAAACAGCTATTTTTGTGGATTTACCTCAGATGCTGGAATCTGACCATATGGCTGCAGGAACAAAGAGCTGTGGAAGTAAATGCCAAGATTAACTCAAAGCCAAAAAGAGCATTTAAAAACAGCAAACTGATCAACAGTTTGACCCTAATGTCACTAGCTTTGTGTAAAACCCATATAACACTTAGGATACCTGAAGAAATAAAGAGGGTATTTAACCCAGAGATTTGAGCAGATTTTAGCCATCTGTTTTGAAGGGCTTAACCTCAGACTGTCCTTCACTGTCTCGATGTATTCGGTGAGAAGAAAACCAAACAAACAGGCTCACTCGGCGAACATTGACGCATGTCCAGCTATTGCTTCAGTCTTTGCTTAGAGCATTCAGGAGACATGAGCCATATGTCTCTAAATTCCTGTTTCACTTTGCAGTGAATAGAGGTGCTCAGGCCATCTGCAGCAGTGGGAATTCCCCGGGTGAGATAGTGAACGTGTACGTAGGCTCTCAGTGAGCCTAGAAAAGAAAGGCAACACTTGGAAAGATGGTTTTTGAACCCAGCATTAGACTGCCTAAGCTAGCTCCACATGTGTGTGCTTTGGGTTATTTATTGAATCTGATGCTTCTGATTTCAGTTCAGTACACTCTGCCTTTGAATCAAAAAAACGGCAGACATGAAGGTCAAAAAGTAGATAAGGTCCAAACTTAAACTTGCTGTTTTAAGCCATTTCTATTAAGAGGCCTATCTGGTTCATAAATCCAGCAGTGTGTTTTTATAGTAATATTATCATTATTATTATTATTATTATTATTATTATTATTATTATCCTAGAATGGTGAACAGAGGGAACAAAGAAGAGTAATTCTTCTAGTCTCACACTTTGCATTAATTTCTACTGGCAAAAATAGCTCCATGTCACAAAATATGAAAATGGAATTAGCGATTTGTGTTTTCTGCCTATTCTGACATCATCTACCAACATCCACACAGCAGGCAGAACACATCCGTCTTCACAGCTGCATTTTGTATACTGCTGAGATGTATGGAGGGACTGTTGACAGGTGTCAGAGGGATTGTGTGCCATGAATGGCAAATGTCACGGTAAAGTGAAGGATTACACTGTATTACTCTCTGAATAATTCTTCGGAGCCAATAGCTGTCGAGTGAAGGAGTAGTAATCTGTTGTGGCCAGACCCCATCTGGACTGACAGCGGCTTAGTTCCACAGAGTTCAGACCCTGTGCTGCCCAAAAGGAAAACTTGCCCTACCATGTCACAGTCCATCAGAGACCTGAAATTTGGCTATTCACCCCTGCTAATGAAACCAGCTCCCTGTCCACGCCACACCACCTCTGGCCCATGACCAAAGGAGACAGCCGTGTTCATTATAAGCGAATTTAAGCACCCCAATGTCAAGACCTGCCATGCGAAAAGACAGCTGAGACTAGTTCTCAAAGATGGGGTGGCGGCTATTTTTTCCTCAATTTCAGAACTGTCTGGAGCCTCGGGGACATAATAGCCATGTGTTTGATGTACTGTGCCACTTTTACAGATAAAAGAAGAGAAATAACATCACCTTTCAGACTGGCTCTTATTTATTCCTCCTGTGCTATTGCATGAATATTGCATTACTGACACATTTGTTAGATCTAGTTTATGGGCTGTGTTTTTAACCATTGCTTTCTTATAGGCCTGTCCTCCAAATGCTTGCAAACTATGCATTACGCAGGTAGGTGCTCATTCTGACTCTCACCTAACATAAATAGTGCTAATCATCAGGGATAAACGCTAAAATGACTAAAAAAAAAGTTTTTTTAATCATACTGTCCATGTTCTAATTTCTCTTGATAACAAAATGGTCACATGATGACAGCTGCCTCTTAGCAGATATAGCTTGATTAAACTAAGGTAATTATGTAATTAGGCCAGATAGTATAAAAGGATGTTGCATTGACCAAAGTGCTAGACCAGACTGATAAATGGAAAGCTAAATTGGCAGCTCTGGAAGGTGGGATATTGACTCTGGTCAAATGGCTTATTGATTGATTATAGCCTTCTTTGGTGATAAGCTGATAAACAGAGTGGATACTGGACATAATCTCTAAGCCTGACCGATTGACTAAAGGACAGTGGATTCATTAGATTAGACGCTGTGGACAGTGATAGAAAAAAGAACCTTTCTGTTTGTAAGCTGAGACACCATCTGACAATATTTTCAAATAATTCTGTTTTTGTGCATTACGTGGAAAAAAGAGGAGAAAATCTCACACTGAGACTAACAAAGGCAGCGCTGAAAGAAGCTCAAAGAGGTTTGTAATGAGGTTGCCTGAGTCTTGGGCTTCTCCTCTGTCCAAGCTTTCGATGCATGTTGACAGCCACAATATGAGTTGTAATAGCTAAGCATTCAGGGATCAAATTAATTCATTCCTCATGAAAACTTTATGAATACACTCTGAGGGACTGAATATAAATGCGCACGTTCTGTAGAGCTAGTGCACAGTGAAAGCCGACGTTCATCTGAGAAGAAATATTATTAGGCAATGTTGGCTTTATATTTTGTATATTAAGCTGCTTTTATTGTGATTATAACGCGTGCATAACTACTTTTTAATGGGTTCAACAAGAAGAAAACAGCTAGTTTAGCAGTGAAGCATGGACAAAAAATGTCCACATTGTCTTTATTAAAATAACAGCAAAGTGTGCAAAACTTTGTGCAAAGTCCTCACTACTTCTCCATCTATTTATCACTTTATCATCGTCATCATCATCATCAAAAAATTTCACATATTCGTAGACGTTCTTCTTAGTCATGTGCAATAATAATCCAACTGAAGCAGTTTCTTCTGAGTGGCACCACAGGGGAAAAAATCTTTGTAAATATGCAATTTAATTGAAGCCTTGGTAGCCTCATTTACATGCAAGGCAGGGTTTCCTCAATATTTAGGATGCTCATGTATTCCAGCCATCATGTCCTGTTTATAATAACCCAGTTAAGATCATATCCCAGTTGCTAGAAGCCCGAATATACGAGCTGGGTTATTATCTGGTATGCTGAGGCGTGTAAACACTTTAGTCCAATTACTGTTGTGTTTTAAGACCAGCACAATGTGATTTGTGCAGTAATATTCCATGGTAATAGTCTGATAGCGCTTTGTTATTTCCTTTAAACAAGTACTGCATGTTTCAGAGGATTCCTTACTGGTTAACCCAATATCGAGCACAAAAACACTGTTTTTATACAGGGATTCAACAATTTATTTTTGGGAATCTCCATATGAAACAAATCCAGTTAGTTTTTGCTTTAAAAGGAAATTGAGGCTGCTAAGCATAATACTGAAAGTGCAAAACAGCTTAAAGGAGAAACATAATGGATTGTGCAGGAGGGCAGTTTGTAATTTCTCCCTGCTGTTGAATTATAGGGTGGAGAAGAGAGGAAAATGAGTTACGGAGCATTAACCTCTTCATTCACAATTATCCCTCTCTCCCTCTCTCTTTGGATACATGTCTCTCTCTCTCAGTCTTGTATTACACACCACTTAATGGCACTAAACTGACCAACGCTCCCTGGAGGCGTCCTCTGTCAGCCAAGCGCCTGATGGCATTTTTTCACAACACCCCTTTGAATCCTAAGGGAGGGGTAAAGAAGCACCTTGATGATATCACTGATATTAAGTTTCACAGAAGCCATTGCTCACCGCGTGAGGGGCAGAGAATGGAGGTGGGCGAGGAGAGGGCAACTGGGCTGATATGCATCTCTTTGTCTCAAAGTGATGACCTGGACTGCCAGGTCAACATCCTGGGGCGCTAACTGGTGCGAGGCATTTTTCAACCTCGGAAAGGTGTTGAGACATTAAAGGGTGGTGTGGAGAGAGCTACCAAGTTACTCATATGGGGAGCAAGGTGGGGTGCAAGTTAGCTTGATGGCTTGAGGCACTTATAAGACAATAATAGGGCCAGCAGCTCTTGTCTTTTTTCCTCCAGTGTCTGGTGTGTATCACAAGTGTGTGATATATGCTCTCTTAGACCTGAAGTAGGACAGCAGCTAAGGGCTGATGCTAATCAAACTCTACACATGCAAAACTACCCTAGGTACACAAGGTTGGCTTAATGTCTTTATAAAGGTGAAATATGGAAAAAGCTAAATGCTAACAGGAAACTACAAATTCATGCATCCAGTAATGGCATAATGATTGCTATACATGCTGGATTGGATCAAATATCATGAGACTGAATTCCAATTACACTTTTCTTGGACCAAAATCTGATAATTTAGGAATTATAAAGACTCCACCTTCATGGCCATCCATTCCAAGCTACTGTAATAAACTGTCTTTGCCAAAGTCGCTTCAGTCGCTGTCTCCTAGCAGCCACCTAATTGAGAAAACTGATGAGTTCTGTTAGCCTCCAAGTAAGCCCTTTTGTTCTACCTGCTTGCTAATTCCTTACAAGTCTCCATCTTTGTCCACTTAAAGCTAATTCAGCAGTTCTCGGGCATATGAGCTCCTGATGACCTCCCAGTGGTAAGGAGAAAAATAGAGTACAACCTTGCGACTTGGCTAGAAACTCGTGGTCATGTATCCTTGTGGCTTTGTAAAGTTTGGGGGACTTCCTGCATATTTTATAAGCTAGGTCTGTGCAGTTATGAGGTTGAATTTTTGTAAATTATGTTTCCTATGCCAAAGCCTAAATAAAGTAGGAGTTGTCTGACGTCTCTTTTTCAGTTTTTTATTAGTTTATAATGTTTGTGCAAAGAGCAGGCTGTCTTCTTTGGGAAAGATCAAGCCTTAAGAAGCAACTAGCCACAGCAGACTTTCACTAATTTGGATGGCAGAGCTTTTCAGAGCTTTTTCCAAGGTGGAGTGCAGTTTCTATTTTTCCACTCTGACAAGAAAATTTCTCAGGGACAAAATCTGCATATTTCACATGCAAATAGTCAAATTAAAGATTTCAATTACCCACTGAAAACATGTGCATCTTTAAGTGTCTCCCTTTTAAAATCTATGCTGCTTGCACAGTATCGTGCCTCACCATTGTTAAATGTGAAGTAAAATCAAGCCAGGGGTGACAGGGTTGATAAACATAATATTAACAGAAAGGCACCAAGGCTCCTCATCAAGAGCACCTAAATAGCACGACATTAAAAGTCCTGTGGAGAATGAAGCAGTTAGCAGACACCAGTAGGTTTTTTTTTTTTTACAGTAGTGCTCTCACTTTAATTGCTGCCTGAATAATAAAGCACCGGAACATTTCTTGTCCTCTCTGATCAAACTGACATATTGGCTAATGAAATAAAAGCTTCAACATTCTCCCAAGCTTTGTTGCCATCTCCTTTTGGGCTGTAAAAGAAAGTTGGTGAAATGTGCAATGATAAACACCCATAAAACCCTGTCTCATTTTACTGAGAGGCCATTATGGTACCATCCTGAGAGGTGCTTTCATTCTCTGACAGTTAGTGAGATTCTTCTCATCTATAAAACATGCAGGTTACGTTGAGAGGCAGCTGTAAACTGCCAGTTTGCTCATTTAGTAATGTCTGGGGAGTGTAGCTATCAGGTATTCATCTTCCGCCTCCTTCCGCTGTGGCCCTGACTGGGAGGACACTGCCTCACAGTCATAAATGCACAAATGAATGGCTAAAATCTCTGTCATACCAACCACTACCCCAGTAAATGGCTTTATCAGCACTGTCACCACCGAATATGCTTTATAGGGAATTATTTTTGCTTCCCGTGCCCTGAAAGATTACATAATCATGTCACATTTGTCAAAAAACTCCCCGTTTTGCCACTTTACTACAGTCGGCTCCAAGAACACACTGTATATTAAAATGGAACCTATTATGCTTAGTTCCAGCTCCACGTTTTTATTAGTTTTACTAGAGATTCACAGATCAAAATAATCCTTATTTACTCTCCACTAGGCAGCCCCTCAGTTGAACTGCTGTCTGAAACAAGGCTATTTTGCTCCATTTCTCCTGTCTTTAAGTCAGCTTTGCTCTAATTTGGTGCACCTCACAAGCAAACGATTTAAACAACAAGCATGGGAGATTTCTGTGCTGCTCTAACTGACATCATCCAGAGCCTAGAATATAAAAAACATCCCAACCTGTGTGTTTAAAGCTGATATCATTATTTAAACCTTTGTTTAAGTTCAGGTTTTGTAATGTTGAGAAATCTCAGGAAAAAAAAGAAAAGCATAATAAATAATTTAGACTTCAGAGCAAATTGGTGAATTCGGTACTAAAAAGGATGAGAAACCACAACGTCCTCCATTTGTACCATCCAATCTTCATTTGTACCATCCAATCTTCATTTGTAACATCCAATGTGTTCTTAGCTAAGCTAACTGTTAATGAATTCAAGCCTAACTTTGTTCTCTTCAGGTTGTCTGCCTCTCATTGTGTGCCCCTGGGACACATAGCCACAGATCCAGAGAAGTTAGCTAATTGAAAAAGTACAGAGCGTCAAATATACAGCTATCCATCTTGCCTTTGTGCAATAACAATGCAATCAAACGGTGAGTGAGCGGAAGAATATGTCTACCACTAATTGCAATTGAGTGCATTTCCTTAATGAAGGCCAGGCTTGACCTAATGTTTGCCTCCCCTTGGAAGCCTGTACGGGCATGTGTGAACCCGAACTTCCTGGGCCTTTGTGGTCGTTGGCGTAGGACGTCAATGTGTCCCTTTGTTTTCATTATCAACGTAACTTTTTGCTCATAAAGCTGCATTTTTGATTGCTTTAGCAAGAGAGAGGAAAGAAAGTGAATGAACACATGCAGCCAGAGAGTGCTGGCAAGAATGGTGTGTTCCACCATGCACCATTTGGCAGTATAAAGCGCAACCCCGCTGTGTTTTATGATGATTAATCTGCAAGCGCACAGGTTTTCAAGACCTCTCCATCAACTCTCTGGGTGAAGGAACCCAACAGCAAGCCTAAAAAACAAAGAGTACAGATGTACCCTCCTCATTCTTAACACCCTACTATGAGGGAACAGCGTGTCTCACAGGGGACAAGGCTCTTAAGTTCATCCTTCACAGAGCAGAGGAGCAAAAGAGAGCAAGTGAAACAATTACTTCAATGCTGGCTATATATAAAACCCTGCTTTACCTCTGAAACCATACTGCTTCCTTTAGGAAACAAAGAGCGGATAAAGAGAATCTCGACAAGAAACTCTGATTGTTAATTATAATATACCTTAAGACTATCACAGATGTAAGCAACTACAACATTGTGCAAGATTGTACACAGCTTGATAAGAGTCTTTAAAAAAAACAGGATGTGATATGTTGGGTTTTGAAGGTTTTGAATCCAGCAACAGCCTATTGTACTCAGCAGAATAACCACCATCTTTCACCATAAATCATACTATGATTGCCTGCAGCTCCACAGCTCTGGGTCAAATGAAAAGGAACAGGCTAATACTAGAGTGTGTTGCAGCGGGAATGGCACAAACAGAGGTCTGTCTGTCCTTTACTGACAAAAAAACCCACCAAAACATAGATGAATGAGGGATATGAACTGATATTGGACTGTGCTACAGCTTGTTTTTGATGGCACGCAATATAATTACCTCCACAGTGCAGAGTAATTGAGCAGATTGGGGAGATATTATTATCGATATTGTCAAACGTGCTATCTGCAGATACAAGGAAATTAAATTTTAATTCACGAGTCAAAGGTGGAGAGAAATAACCAAAGTGTCCACATTCTGTAGGCTTTTGAAACTTCCCCCAAATGATTCTAGGCAAACGCAACAACCTAAAATCAAGCAAGTACGCAAAACTGTCATCTCCAAAAATTCAATGTCCATTTTTTAGGATGATTACATTTAAAACAATAAACCAGGCATTTCTTTCTTTTTTTGCAACAGAAATGGAAAGAAACACTCGTAAGAGGAAAAAAAGCGTTAACATTTAAATATGTTGACATACCGCAGCAGACGGTTGTGATTGAGACACCAGCTGGTGTTTAGAGCGAAAGCCTAAATCTAGTTTACCATAATGAAGCTCTCAGAGGGAAGCAGTGCACTCCCCGCGCCATTTTGCTTTACTTGGCTTCTTAACGCGTTCAAACCTGAAAAGTACACACATAGATTGGGACAAATACAATATCTCCCTCATCGTCGCTACAACAAAGTGTTGCTGGGTGTGTTTGCACAGCTTGAAAAGAGCTCCGCTAAACAAATGACTGAACAGTTGAAGCCAATTTGCATGTGTCTAAAAAAAAACAACACAAACGATCTTCATTTTGGGGTGCCAACTTGTCGAAGGATGGGTAAACATAATTTGCCCTTTCTCAGTTGGACATGCTTTACTTGTTTGTTGACAGCTGGCTTTTTTCTAGAAAATAAAAAGTCTGTTCCAAGAATGTTAGAATTTAAAATAAAAATCAATTGAAATATGCTTATTACTGCTAACAGTAAGCATTATGGTGGTGCCTTCCTGCCCTGGATAATTACCCCGTAGCTCTGCCTCCCTGTGACTAACATCACTCTTCCGCCAGCTGACGCACTCAACCAACCTCTTAATTGCAACAATTGTGTTTTGGCGATTTGAGATCAGCTTAATCGCAGACAGGATTTAGGTGATTCCAGGCCAAACCTTAGTTGGACGATAGATTAGCAATCAGTCAAACCTAGCTTCTTACAGCAAATTATTTTTCCAAGAATAGCAAAATGCCTTTGAGTTACATTTAATCGACTGGTTTAGCTGAACTGGTTGAACAGGTGACCCATTTGCTGAAAGGCAAATGAAGAGACCCGGTTTCAAATCTGCCCAAAGGCAATTTACCGCATGCCTTCCCTTCTCCCTAGCTTTCCTGTTTTCTCTCCACTGTCCTAATAAAGGCTAAAAAGCCACCATACATACAATTATGGTCAATGACACAAAATCCATCCTCTATCTCTGGTTTTTCACACTGTAAAATGCCACAAAGGCATCTCACAGAAGAGTCAGAAAGTCTGTCTGTTACCATGTTTTCTCATTGAAATAACTTTCAGGTTAAATTAATAAATGGTTATTATTTACAAATCTCTTTACCTTGAAGCTAAATATTGGTTTTTTTTTTTATTACTGGCCAAAAAAAGAGTAAAGCGGAAGTGATAGTAATACTAGTAGTAGTCCAAAGGTCTTAGAGTGGATTTTTTTAACATAATAGGAAGAAGGGAGGAGAATGGAAGTCAATTTACAAATCCCCCCACCCCTGATTTCTCACAGCTTTAAGCTGTCTATAAGCTGTATTTTTTAAGTATACCATTTATTTCTGCTTACAGTGGAACGCACGCTTGTTTTTCATGACATGTGCAGGAGCACAAATCTTAATACTTAGTTCCACTTGTTACAAAGCTGGGATTACTTTTTTTTTTTTAATCAGAGACATTGTGACCTCAGCTTCTTGAACGCAACATTTTCCGTAGCTGAGCTTCCCTTTCCTCACACATGCTGCACTGGCATGCCTCTTCATTGATTTCAACAACAGAGGCAGCATTAATTGGACAGCAGTTATCTGGGGTGTCTTCTAAATGAAAATCTAACGCACACCTCGTTTCAGTGCTTTATTGCGTTGACATACTAATGTGTAATGTGAAACACATTTTCCAAAGCACTTATCTTACATTACCACATTCACAATATTATACAGTTTTACAGTGAAACCGAATACAGGTTGATTTATGTTTTAGATAAGGTTTAGAATTACTGAGGTACAGTATATGCACTGAGTTATTTCAGTACTTTAATAGGCAGATCTAATCTACTGCAGTGGAATACAAGAACAGTGGAAAAACATCTCGCTGAGACTTTTAATTGTCGGTTTATTTGACGGTGTGAGTTTCAGAGATCAGAGAGGTGCTGATTCAAATGGAGGATTTTTCCATTGTGCTGTTTTATCGGATTCAGATATACTGAGAAATGTTTGTTGTATTGTGTTCACATTCATTTACATACAATCAAATAATGGAAAACAATAGTAAATTAGTAGCACTGCAGTGATATCCTTTTGGATATCTGCAAATTTAAATCTGCAAACAACCGGACACCTATTGTTTTAACATTGTGCTACACGAGTGGACGCTACGCGTACAGCGAGAAGCAAAATGAGCTCTCGAAATATAATGATGCTATAAGGATTCATGACACTTTCATTTTACCACCGACACACACACACACACACTTTCTCTTTTAGTAAGTAGGAAACACATCAAGAAAAATAAAAAAAGACAAGAAAGATTTCAGATTTCACATTCGAGCTCAAAGGGTAGTCATCTTTAATATCTTCCTAAATATGTTTACCTGCTATGCAACCATTTACACCACCTTGCATCAGATGGCGAACTCTAAAGATTTAGCTCCCAAAAGCACAAGAAAGGTAAATGTTCTTCCCCGTGTTTGCATTGTTTCAGTTGTTATCCCCAAATGTGCAATTTCTCACTTATTCAGAGAGGGCCAGTGAGATGAGAGAAAGTGAGAAAACAGCATTATGTAGCATTATCACATTCAGTACTCTCCTAAACATAAACTGGCATACAACAGTAAAAGTAGAAATGCATTATGCAGCGGCTGTTTAATTACAAATTAAATGCCCCAGCTTTATCCATAAATGTGTAAAGAGCTAAGTAGTGATGTTTGTCCTTGTCTAAATGTATTATAATTATACTAACACTGAAGCCTGTCATGCAAAACTGCGCTGACTCTTGTATAAATGTATGTCAACTGTATTCAAACTAACAATTTTTTAGTTTTTTCATACACCAGTGTATGCATCACCTTCCCAACCCTGCAACTCTTTAGAGCTGCATTTCTCTGTAACCGACAGGAACAAAGTCACAAACAACAGATGCAAACAAGCAAGCTCATTACAGCAGAGCTCCAGCAAAAATGTTTTACTGAGGAAGCAGTAATCTTTACCGTGATCTTAAATGCTTAAATAGAAACACTGTTTTGTTATTTTCTTTTTAGGCTTGACAGTAACGTTTGTTGAGACGTAACTGAATGCGATCCCTCACTGACACTTATTTATATATCTTTGTTGGCAGCCACATACCAAATTGTAAGGCTAGAAATATTTTCCACACGTGGAGTGATCAGAGTCACGTCTCAAAAAGTACAGTGTTTATGTAAAAGCTTGATTTCTGTGGTTTTGCTGCATACAGGCCATCTGGATTTCTATTCTAAAGAGATGTTGCGCAATTGAAACAGTAATCAAGTCTATTAGCCAAACTTCTTCCAGCCCTTTGGTCAGACAATTTGAATCCAACTTGTTTCCCCTATTGACATGGCATGTTTCATCTGTTACATGGTGCAGCCCCTTGGGGAATGCAGTGGCAGGAGGATGGCCATGTGGTACCTGATTATCCAGAATGCATGAAAAATTAAATCTGCTGAGAGTAGACAAAAGTCTCCTCTCGGTCTCCTCTCATTTCTTCTTATATGTATTATTTCCAGTTCTCTGCCTTCAGCTTTTCATTATACCTACGAGTACACAGCGGCTTAACATTTGTCTTAGTGAGAAAAGCTATGAAAAAAAAACACACACCAAAAAAACCAAAAAAACTCATGACTATGACAAACACTAGATTTTTTTATATCTCCCACATTCATCCTCATCAAATTTCCTGCTTGCAGATTAATCAACACCTGCTCGTGGCAGAAAAGGAGGCAAGAAAAGATAAAGAAGGATCACTTCCTTATTGGTCATATCAAACACAGAATTATGTGCAAACTGCTTATAAGCTGACCATTTATAACAGTCCGAGTTTCACCAACTTGAGATATAATTAGCTGTAGCACAACACAATAATGCTGTAACTGAGCTGAGATCTTGCTGCTATGCAGACAAGGTAAAATATCTTTTTATGTTTTATGCCGTCTCTTATTTCCATACATGCATCTACTCGTCTGTAACTTATATAAGATGCTGTTTTTTGACCTGGCGGGTTATGCAGTGGAAAACAAAACCCAGTGCCATCTGCAGTATTGTGAATTCAGCTGCACACAGCATAGCCTTTGCCTTTTGGAAACCTTAATCTGCTTTGTTTGTGCATGGTTGGGGGGGGTGGGGGGAGAACTAAGTTTCTATTAAAAGAGATAAAATTATTTCTATAGCTTCAAAGGCCAACCAAATTGAAGCCCCTTACTTGAGTGGGTTTCACTAAAGCCACTTATTTGTCCATTTCATCATTCTAATGACAGAAGCTATCATCCCATTATAGCTGCACAGCTGAGTGAGGTTAAACAAATGCAGTTTGTCTGAGGTCACACTACCTCCAAGTCAGGTCTCGCCGCTCCCCCAGGTACATCACAACAAATCATCAGCTTGCCTATAACTACTTTATATATGCAACCCTGTGAACCCAGCTCCATTAACCCCCTTTCCACTTACTGGCACTTAAGGAACAAGTATTCTCGTTCCAGTCTCTCTTTTTCTCCTCTTTTCAAAAATTCTTTCTCATGCATCACACTTTTATGAGTATAATATCCAATCTCATGGCCTACCCGGTCAATCTAAAATCACTTTGTTCCTCCGGGGAGTTTGTAAGACGGCATGACATGTCAGGCATCTGACTGAAAAATTTCAATATCCATGGGCTTGTTACAATAACTGCTGTCTTAAATGGCCAACTGAAGAAATAAATCCTTGCAGTATGGAGTACCTCCTAAAACAGCATGGAATGAATAGGGTTGTGATCATTCTGTCATAAGTGAGCCCAAATGGGTTCCAGTTTGGGAAAACTGATGCAGTTCATTAGTTCTTATTGTTTGCAGCCTACTTACATCAAACACTGACTTGTAAGCTGTAAGGCCTTTCAAAATAATAACTCAATCACGCCTAATAAAATCATATCTCCGGGACATTTCACATAAAGCTTACCGTTCATCATAACCAACAGAACATCGCCTCGCGTCTAGTACCAGTCCACTGAAGAAAGGTCTTTGTATATAATGAGTCCACATTCTCTAAGCCCTACAGTAACCATACAATCACTCGTGTCAACAGAGAGGAAATCCATTTCATCAGGATGTCCAGTCAGTGCTTCATTATCATACGCAAGGGCAACATCCGTACAGCCGTGTAGCCCCTGAGAGCATCTGCTGATCGTCTGCCGATCGCTGCACTTCCAAAGAGTGCG
This sequence comes from Mchenga conophoros, assembly GCF_057382185.1. Classification (NCBI taxonomy): domain Eukaryota; kingdom Metazoa; phylum Chordata; class Actinopteri; order Cichliformes; family Cichlidae; genus Mchenga; species Mchenga conophoros. The sequence continues at coordinate 22,910,579 of NC_140538.1, forward strand.
TTTCATTATAAATGGCAAAAAGATGAAGCGAACTCAATTAAAACATCATCACAGGTCAGTTCGTTACAATGACAAATTTAATCAGAAGTGCTTTCCAAAACCACAACATAATGCTGTGACGTTAATGTGTTCTTCTTCTTCTTCCTCCTCTTATTATCATTATTCTTATGATTCTTCTTCTTCTTCAGCTTCAAAGCGCATAAAAGTTATGTTGTTCTGAGCGCATGCTTTATTTGTTTCAATCTCAGCTGTTGTTTTTATGAACCAGGTTCATTATGGGAGATCGAAAGAGTCTCTCTCATAACTTGGGTGATTTTTTACGATAATGTGAGTATTTTCTGGTTCAGTGGTATTAGTGCTGCTATAAAACATAATTTGGTGAAGAGGGAAAAAAAAGAAAAAGAACACGCTATAAAAATCTCCAACATAATAGGGCCTCTCATTTAAACAGACTGATGATGGCTGGCTGACATCTTATGTCGCAATGCAATCTGCTAAACCAATAATGTTTACTATTACTACTACTACTACTACCATTGCTGCTGCTGCTCGTATAGGAAATGAGACAAAACAAACTGCAGGTTACAGCTGAGCAAAAACTACCTGTAACACGAAAGAAAGTAATGTGAACATCAGAATTAGAAACCCAGAGGCTTATTCTGAGAATTATCACTGTTATTACATACATTGCTACAGTGCAAGAAATTATGCTTCTTTTTTTTTTAAATATACTTTTCCGTGAACTGGAAGTGTTTACTCCCATCTGTAACAGTTTAGTTAGCGGCAAGAAGAACTTACTAATGCGCTTCTGGAAATGTAACAGCATCATATTCCTCTGAGAGATATCTCTCAAGTAAAACTTTTTAAAGGCAGAGTAAAACAACAGTTATTTTGAAACGCATTCAAAATGGCCAGCTGAGAGCTACTTTTATGAATGCGGCCCCCCTCCCCGATTCCTCAGAGAAAACATGCAAACTCACAAACACTCACAAATATTGAATGAACTGCCCTCGGTTATGAATTGCATTCTCATTTAAAGCTGCTCGGAAAGCATCAGTCTTTCATTTGACTTGCTTAGAGGTCCTCTATACCAGCCTTTTTTTCTGTTTAGTAAACAGAAAAATGGTGAAGAGGATATAATTTCACGAATACATGAAGTTGTGATTTCCTGGAGTCTAAAGAGTGATTTAGTCACTCAGTAACGCTGCATGTGATTGTTTTATTTGTGGTATTTTATTATGCTGTATAGCATGATTCTTTCTTATTGCTTCCCCTCTGAAGAAACTGAGACTGTGAAGCCCAAGCATAAAATTATAAAACGGAGTGTCTGGAGGAACTTTATATTCCTTTACTTACTTGTAACATTATGTTGCTCATTACCTGGACCATTACCATTACCTAGCCATTATACATAGAAAGCCATTATAGAAAAACCGTGCCACTGCCGGCCTGTAACCAAGTAGCTCATCAGTATTTCTGCTAAGGTGCACACTTTTCTGGGCTGGCTGTGTACATGCTGTGCATTTGTTTGTTTCTGCAAAGGTTTCCAGCATTTTCAGGCGTACATATTAACTGAGACAAAATGAAACAAAGAAAATGAGGAAACTACAAAAAATATAAAAACAAAGAGAGAATGATTTGATGTTCAAAGACAGGTAGCGAGAATACCAGTGAATCGCCTGCTAATGACAAAGCAGAGCACACTGCCTTGGGATTGTGCAGGGAAACAGCCAGCAATCAGAGGATGATTTCTCCAACCCTCTCCTTTCACCCTTGCTCCACTCTACCAGTAAAGAGCTAGTCTCACCCAGCATCTCTCCACATTATCTTATAGATACAAGAACTCACTCTCTCTCCCGTGCATTCAGCTACACACATGCTGCTTTTTTCACATCTCCACCGCTTCCACACGGACGTGCACAGACACACTCTCGCTTCTTCGGTGTTAACGTAGTCCAACAGCTGAAACCTTGTACCGAGCACCAAAATCCACATCTGTTTTGTAAAGGGTTTTATTTTGTTCTAAAATAGTGCTTCTGTTTCCAAAAACAGCACGATTATGGGCATATTTCTCTCCTGCTGCAGATGCCGAAAATGTGTAGGATGGAATTTCCAGTTGTCACCGCAGACATTTCTAAAGAAACATCTGTGAAAGCAAGGCAAAAAAGGGGGGTTTATCTATGTGAAATGCAGAACCAGCTCAGTCATCCCACTTCTCAAACTAACTCTGCTATCAAAAGATGTGAGTGATACTTGAATGGATCCACAGTGCCCCCTACAGGTCGATAGACAGATAAGCTCCATGAGTACTCTATCCATTCTTCTGGTGGTCTGTTTCAATGTTACCGGTTACACTGAACTTTGTGCTGCTAAAAATGAGTCAGTTCATCCACTTGAGAGGCTCATATCCTTACCCCACATAAACACACACACACGCAGGCAGGCAGTCTTTCTCACAGTGTATGCTTGAGGATAGGATATGAGTCATTTGTAACCATCGTGTTCTACCTAGCCACTTAAAAAGCACAGCATTTGGTTTTTTATGAAAACACTTAAAGTACTTTTTTATTTTTAACAAAAAATAAAAATGGCAATTAATTATTTTTTTTACTAGATAAGTGCCTTGCTGTACTCAGTAAGTGACCTCTACTGTTATTACTATTTTTCAAAGATCTTCAATTTTCATGGTCCTATCAGCCCCTGTCGATTAATCCTAGGCCTGGTGGGCAAAATCTGGCATGTGTGCAGCAAAAGGCATAAGGTACTGTGAGAGGTTTGTTTCATGAGAGCCAGGAACAGAGACGACAGATTAGGAAGAAAGGCGAGAAAGCAAACAACAAGCAAGCAACATTTCTGACCTACAATGACTTTCAGTGAAGTTTCCTCTCCACTGGGGAGATGAGTGTAGGCCTGACCTGAATGACAGGTCTCCTCATGAGCACTGGCAACTGTCTCCAAAAAATCCCATCCACACTTTCACGGTCTTCGCTTTGTGCGGATATGTGCGGCTTTTATGTTTTCAAGTGTGGATGGGTCACAAAATGTATGACTGGGAACAAAGGGTAGGCTCATTCTCCCAAATGCTCAATACGGTCATAGACCATTAGCGGTCCAAGCAATTGCAGACATTTCTCTAAGTGGGAGATGGACACACACTGACAGCACAGATTCCCATGATTACTTTCCATTAGCAACACCTCATGAAAAATGATTTCTATTTGGCCAGGTTGGCACACAGAGATCAGGTGAACAGCGATGATGAGCAAACACTGCTACAGAAGGGATGCACGGATCATCGCTGGATGCTAGCAGGGGAGAAATCGAGCTGAAATCGGGAGAAGGGGAAGCTCGTCAGCTGGTTTGTCGCCTCAGTTCACATTTACGACATTACGTTTACATTTATGACGTGAGGGAAAACCCTGTCCTTGTGCCGTACCTCACTCAGAGGTGATACGATTACCTGGACCTTTTAGTGCAGGGCCCGATGCAACCCACTCACCAGAGTCATTTCACTGTTCATCAGAGCAGCAAGTTCTCTCAGCCAGAGGCATTGATTTTCATTCTTGGTGTGATAGCACAACAATCACAAGTTTGTTCAAGAAGTTACCACCCTTCTGCCATGGTTTCCTATGTACTGTGCATGTGTGTGTGTGCACTTGCACCATTATAGAATCATATGGTGGAGAATGTCTTCCATTCTGGGGTCTAAAATCTAGTCCTTAAACATAAATCATTACATTTACATCAAGATAAAGTTGAGGTTCAATCAGGCAAGTAGTAGTTATCATTATGATTTGTGCCTAGGAAACAGATGTAGGCCAAAAAGCCTCTGAAGTGCCTTAAAGACAGGCTGCAAATGTGTGTTTGGTTGTGAGTGTGCACAAGCATGTGCGTGCGTCAACAAACAGAGAATGAGAGACCTCCAATTGCAGTCATATTGCTGTGAGCATGGCTGCATCACTCAGGGAGGTTATGGCACAGGGTGTGAATCTGCAGAGAGACAGATAGGCCTATTGAGCAAGACTCTCCAGGGGCTGAGTGTGCTGTGCAGCACATCCATGGCCTGACACCAAATCTAATGAAGAGTCTACGCTGACAAGATCCATCAACAGCAGGAAACAAAACCAGATACCTCAGGCTTTATCAGTCACAGAAAAATGCTAAAGTAAAAGGTGAATAGTACATTTCACACCAGTGTTTGGCATGTTATGCCACAGTCAGGTATCCATACTGGTTTATAAGCTGGGACAAACTATTCGATATAAGAGGGGAAAAAATCCTCCCTTTGATAAAAGTGATGTTGAGTCTCCGCAATATATTAGTTGCAGTAAAAGAAGGAGTTCATGAAGCGGAAAAGAAGAATATGTAGACATATATTACAACCAGATCTTTAAAGGCACCCTAGCTGGGAAGAGCAACAATGAAATGTCTGTCATTTTATCGTCTATCTACAGACTGAGAATTCAGCAAGAGAATAAAGAGGCCACCATTTTATTCTGGAAAGTCGCTTTCTTTGTTGGCTAAAATATTATCAGAGCATTCAGAGTCATTCCCCAATAAATAAGGCTGTGGTCTCCATTAAAGCTTCTGCCCCAGAGAAGGACATAATATTCTCTGGACATTACACACCATTATTGCGCATTGTTGCAGTGCTGCTGCAGCTACTGAGGTTTTCAATAAATGGGGGAAGGACAAGCCTGAACCACGACTGTCTTTACTCTTTAAAATACAAACGTACATATCCTCGCCTGCGGCAGCTGAATTTCCTATCATGACAATAATGTCAGATGATTCAAATTTTGCAAATGTTACTATTTGTCATTTTCATGCATTTATTTGCTGATTATCCAAATTTTAATTCAAATATAGGATAAAAAAGAAAAACACACACACACACACACACACACACACACACACACACACACACAATATGCTCAAAAAACATTATACAAGAAAGTGTTGTACCTCTAGACATTACTTTGCTCTCACCACAGAACAACATTGTATTCTATTCACTATTGACCACACCAGGACATGCAGGATTCTGTACCACAGATTATGAATGAATGACCGTGAAAGTAAACAACGCTGCCTTTGTGCTAAGCAAATCCCATAGGCGAACACTGTTTGAAGCGGTGGCATATCAAAAAGATATATAAAAGTCAATCTCTACTGGATCATGCTATTCTGCCCTCCGAGGGTCACTGCTCTCATCAAACCTGTGATGACTGCAGTACAAGTGGCCCCATACAACTGAATGCCAATTGAATTTCTTGAACTCATTTCAAACCATTCAGGTTTTTTATGGCATTCATAACTCGATTTTCTATGCACATTAAATTGGCTCCTGTAAAAAAATGATCCAATACAGAAAGATGGGAAGGTTTACAGCAGGTAATGGATTAGGAGTCAACCCCATATGCATAATTACCACAGTCATCATGATAAGAATGGTCCTTTTTACTTTGCACTGCTATCTTCGCTATCTCATTCTGAACTGAGAGGGCGGTGACACTCGTGTGAACTCCATCCAGAAAGACAAGAGCGGAAAAAAAAGAAGGCCGATATTTTCTTGTGTTTGCCATTTAAAACCAAAATAAATTATATACATAAAATTTAACACCCACTTTTAGTGAACCCTGTAATTTTCTATGAAGCAAGGCTTGATTAACTGTGATAGTTGTCTCTTTCCATTGATCATCCTGCTATCAATTTAACCATGGTCTACACAGTCTACTGTAGTCAGTGAATTAGCAATCAGAGAAATTGCTGGGTATGTTTTAAAAAAAAACAAAAGATCATTCTACAGTTATTATACAAAAAAAAAAGAAAAATGCACTAAGTACAAAAATTTGGGTAGCAAATCTTTATACTAATGGAATACACAGGATTAGAAATGTACAGGGCCCAAATCTGAGCAAATCCAGATTGTAGGATGTGTGTCTCTCAGTCATACACGAGCAAATGTGCCGTTCACGTCTGACATAACTCCCCATCCTCACCCTCGCCCTTTTGTCATGTTTACCTCCAAACCTTCAGTTTGTCAGAGAATAAAACAAGTGAAAGAACTTAATTCATTTTTAGTCTTAAAAGATCTTCAAACATAGCCTGAATGCTATTATTGGAAAAACCTTATTTATCACCATTAGACGTAGTGATAAGCAATTGCATTGTAGTGACATAGCGGGCTATTGTCTTCAATTATTTTGACAGGAGTCTTCAATCTTATAATTAGTCATTCAGCCTCTTTGAAAGGAGAAAAGTAATCACTGTGCTCTTAGTTTCACTGCATGCACCAACAACAACATGAACAAGAGAAAGAAGATTAAAGAGTTGTCTGAGGAGATTGGGAAGAAAGAAAATACAAGCATATTCAAAAATAAGTCTAAAGAGCCTTGCTAGTTGTTAGTTATAAATCTTGAAAACACACATAAACAAGATGACAACAAAAAAATTGTATGGCTTCCAGTCACACCACATTTTGCTTTGCAAAAAAATACAAATAAATTGTATTTTATATATATATATATATATATATATATATATATATATATATATATATATATATATATATATCGAGAGAGAGAGAGAGATAAAACCAGACTAGGGTTTGCTAAAATGCATGTTGTCAAGCCACAACACTTCTTAGGAAATATGTTCTTTGGACAGCTGTGGGCAGATGAAAGAAATGTTCACACAAGAAGAAAGAGAAACATTATGAACAAAAAAATCCCAATGAAATACACGGAGGAGGCCCAGTTATGTGATGCAGTTGGTTTCCAGAGTCAGGCACAAAGTGCTTTGAATCAGGGCAGCATAAAACTAGAGGACTAACAAAGCATCCTGGGATAAGAACATGAAAAACTCTAACAGAAAGTGAAGCAACATCGATGATATCATCCAGACAGGAGGACTGCATGGTACAGTGACATAATTATATCCAATCATGCTTTGTGGCACTACTGAGCATGCCCAATTGATCTAACTTTTTATTTAAAAGGCAATAAAAAACGACCGATGTTCGAAAGCACAAGGTGCTTCCCGTCACAGAGACTGCTTAAATGGCTCATTAGGAACAGTGACTAAACCTTCAGCCTTGATTGAGATCTATGGGAACGATCAAATTATATCAAAACATTTGATACTTGTGATCATTTCAATATATAGGGAGAAACAGAGTAAAGGTCTTCCTCAGTTAAATAGAGGATGCCTGACTCTAAACACTTTCATCTGTTTCACTTTATTTTAGAAAACTGTGTGATTTTTATTTTTAACTGGTATGTCTGCATCTGTACCCATTCCTATCATTTTCATTATGTTTTCCGAGAGGACTGCAAGAAGCATGAGTGTGGTCTAACATCACTTTTACAGCAGGGTCATTCTATACTCTGGGCTAAGTCTCAACATCTGCTGGGACAAGATGCTGCAGCCTGACTCACCGTGTCATGTTATAGCCGCTCTGCCCTCTAACCCTGCACTTAACTGACACCACCTCCCACAGGTTCGCACACGGGTGACAGTTTAAGCGCCTCCTGTGCAACCTCCAGCTAAACAGAATTAGAGAAGAATTAAAAACTCAATGAGCCCAATAATTAAATTTTAATGGAGCACATAAAGCAACTTGACACCCTCTTAAAGCTATAGGCAGAAGCCATAACAGGTAACGGCAAGCTGGACATTTCTTATTTTATAAGCCGCATACTGCTGCTGTCGAGACAAAATCTTGTTGTAAAGTCTTTTCCCTAAGAAATGGATGAAAATGGAACATAATTAAAACAAATGTGTCAGCTTTAACAAGCTGATCGCTGCAATGAACCGCAAGAATTTTGCCACTGGTGATTCCAATGAGCCAAACCTGGAGAACACATTGCTAATGCAGTTTTAAAGTAATAGTTAAGGTATGCCATAATAAATAATGAGCTGTGTCTTCCATATCACATCACAGCCCAGCACAACAGGATATTAAACTGCCAAATAAATGAACCAAAGGACATAATTAGTAGCCTAAATAAATATGGGGTCACAAAGATGTATTCCTTCACACCAACCTCCACATATACCTACAATTTGCACTCGTAATATCTCAATTTATAAATCACGTTGGACCGTAGTGAGAAAAAGTCATTCGGACTGTTTATTAAGCTTGTGAGTAATACTTTCAAAAACTCCCACAATTCACACACAGCAGTCTGCTGGTGCCAAGCCCAAGTGAAAAACAGCATGAGAAAATGGAAGTACTGCAGGCCAGAGATTGGAACCATTGAATAGATGAAAGGCAAGAAGTTGAACAAGCTATCCAAAAGATCTTATCAGTGCATGTTGCTCAACATCCACAATGCCTGCTCAGAACTGTGTTAGTCACAAAAAATTTGGGCAAGATCCACACGACCAAGAGCATGTGCAGCCTAATCAACTAAATCGTTTGCCAGCAATATTTATATAGCACAATGTCATCCTGTAAAATGTTTTGTTACCAGTGACAAAAACATTGGCACTGGAACTTTCCATTTACATTAAAATTCCCATTCATAACAAACTACTGTGCAAAACTGCCCCACACTATAAACAAAACTGGACAGTAAAGTCCATCACTGTGTTCTTATCAGTGCTACCACCTGTACAAAGACGAGTGGCTTGACAGTATGAATGGAGGTACAGAGGGCCAAATGCTGAGACCTAAAAAATTATAAAAGGCTTCAGCAATTCATTTGACCTTTCGAGCACCTCTGACAGCCTGCTAACCAGAATCAATTGCCTCCTAGCCAGCATGTTGCTCAATCACAGCCTGGATGTCTGGCTGCATTAGCTGATGAAGTAAACAACCTTCCTCTGCTGCAATAGCATTAAACAGTGTAAAACAAAAACCTGCAACGTTGCATCCTGAACCTTATTTTCTCTTCTCGTGTGCCCTAAGCATCCAGCCACAAAGCACTGCTCATTTTATCCATAACCTAAATACTTCATTTTGAGGCCACAGACTTACATGTAACAAATTTAAACAGTAAAATTAGGTAAAATTGCAAAGAGAAGTTTCCTGACTTTCATACGAGTATGTGATATACAGTATGTTTATAGCATTATACTCAAAAAATATGTATGCAAAAATGCAGATTTTAAATAATTTGTTTACATGTCAATTTTACATGTTTTTTGTTTTACATGTTAAATTTAATGGCATCTGTTCAAATGAAACATACTTTCACTTTACAGCAGGCACGTTTTCCTTAATGATTAATAATTTAAACAAACGCACCTTTATTTTTTTAATATTTTGGCGGCATTTTATGCAACGTTATTGTGGCATGTTCATGAGGACAAGGAATCATTTTTGAGTGCAACAATTGATTATCTATATCAAAGTATGTATACAGAACAGAGATACTAGTTGTACAGATAAGTACCTCAATAAGCTTTCATTAATGTAAAAGAATAATCATTGTTTTTATCTTTTAGTAAAAGTTCAAAGTAACAAACTTTAATGTTGTGGTCATTTTCCTCACAATAGTATCAAACATAGTGTTGAATATTAATATTTTTCATATATTGTATCAAAATTAGTTGATTCTGTCACAACACCAAAGTAAATAACATGCAACAATAAAACTAGTGGAAGAATCTATTTGACCTCTATAATAATGCATGTGATACATTGTAGGTCAACATGCTGATGAACAGACACAACAGCCATGAGATTAAGGTTCATGTCAGTTGTACTCTTTTTACATAATGCTGACACCATGCCAACCTCATCAGCATGGCTTTTTACATAATACATTAAGTTCATTAGCCTCATCCGATGGAGCAGTCTGTTTTTCACATCTATTAATCTTGCATAAATTATAGGGCACTAATTTCACACAAGGTGAACACTGCCTAGTAGACTCTAATGAGAATATGAATGTATTTGCAAACACTTTGTGAGAAAAGAAAAGTTGTGAAACAACAGAAATCCAATATATACTATATTAATATTCTGCTCCTGCACAGTTATTGAGGTACCACAACTTTAAGCTGAAACATTCTCCTCTGGATCAGCTGTAGCAACAGGTAAAGCAATTCTTCCACACTTATAACTCTGTGTGTAGGTTGTGAACAGAATGCAGAATATTATATAACAGTGATGCAATAATGAGAAAAAACACACACTTCTGCTAACCTTTCTTCATCCTGGTTTTTCACTCACTTTGAAAGATGTTTATGTTGTTTCCCCCAACAGCAGCACTGAATAATCACTGACAGATCTGTGTCGCATCACTGACAAACCAGATAAACCTCACCAAAAGCAGCTGGTCGTGAACCCTTGTCTGTCACTTTCACGAGAAAGGCCATGAGCTGCAATTATAGTCTAAACAGCACTGTATTTTAACTTTCGGACAGTCAGATCAGCGAGAGCAGATGTGTACTTTAACATTTGTCTCAGTCATGCTGACCACTGTGTAATGCCATAACAACCAGTATTTCCCAAGTCTTAACAGCAGAGGGCAGCCAAGGACAACTTAACAGCCTTCAGGCATCAAACACCATCCACCTGTTCTAAAAGGTCAGAGAACAGAGTGCCTACCAGCATTGACTATGGCATCCACCTCCAAGACAGTAATATCTCCTTTGTAAAGAGATACTTTATCACTCAGCCCTCCTCCGCCTGTCACCTCCTTCCCATCTTCTTGGTCATCACCTGAAATAAGAAAACAAAGACTGTAAGGATCACTTTGTCAATGATTCCAGTGTCCTATACATCAATACTCACATTTTTATTCTATTTGTAGAAGCTGTCTAAAAATACTTGTGTGATGCAGTGTGTAGTATTGATTTTTGTTGTGAACCAGTTAAGTACAGTGGACAAGCAAGACAAGTTCACTTATAACCATTCCACAGTGTCTATTAATAGTAAAAATCAACAGCTTTCTTTGATGCAGAGTTTTTTGTCATAATCAATTTAAAAGCCTGTGTTGGTTTTTATTAGCAATGAGTTTTGCTTCTTGCTTCACATACAGCATACACAGTCACATACTGAATGACAGGTCGATTTATAATATTAACATATTAAGCCTTCCATTAACTCTTATCTTCAACTTTAAAATGACTTTTTTTTTACATAACAAATGGCTTATTTTTTTAAATGTGCCATTTAAAGGTAGCTTCATACATTAAGAAAATATAATTCAGCTTTCTGAATCTAAATGAGTTCTGCTTATTATTTCTGACACTATTACAGGGTAATCACGCTGTTTCACAATTAAAAAAATATTTCTCATAATCTTTCACTTGCATCTCTATTTTACATCATATTTTGATATGCTTTGTGAATTGTAATGTTAATTAAATACACTAATTCCAACTTTAAATCAATACAATTCCTGTCCAAGTAACTGAATATAGGAAAATACACTTCACTGGACAATTTTTTAGGTATACCTGTTTAACTGTTTGTTAATGTAACTATCTTATTAGCCACTCAGAAACTAGATAGAATTCTGCATGTAGAGATGGTTGAGACAACCTGCTAAAGTTAAAACTGAGCATCAGGATGGGAAAGACTCTGAACAGAATCTTACAAAGAAAATCAGTCCAGAAGGTAAATGACCTTAAATGACCAATTGTAGTAATTAAGGTATGCAGATAGGTATCTTTGACAACGCAACACTTTAAATTTTTAAGCAGCAGCAGAAGACCACACCGGTTGCCACTTCTGTCAGCTAAGAACAGGGAATTAAGCCAAAACTTCTGTTTTTATAGAGCTGTCTAAACATGTGATGATCACCCACTAAACTGCATTTGATTAGCAGTCGCTGGCTGATCCTTACTCTCTCAATTGCTATGGAAGCAATAAAGGTGTGCTACAATGCATTTCCATTTTGGCATCCTTCTTACTCACAGCTGTAACCCCACTATTTCACTTTACCTTTTTGGCCAGATTAAGAAACCATTCACACCCTTTTAGCAACAATTTTTTTTTAAAGGAAAGGGGTCTGTGACATCGCTATTTTGCAACAAGTTCTTGCACAACGTTGTCTTTCTGCCTCTGCTCTGTTCAGCAAGTGACAGAGCACCAAAGTTTCAGCTATCAATAAAGAGCAGTAGTCCACAGTTTGAGATAAAAGACTAAGTAACATACTGTTGTTTACAAATGTCTCTTTCAATTGATTAATGTTCATGTACCACAGCCATTGTCTAGGGTTAATTTTGTTACAGCTATATAATCCAACACCAGTTTCTCATTTAGGTTTTGAAATGGGCAACAAATAAAAAAGATAGATAATACATATATTTTAGATAAGTGAAATTATGAAAATACATCTGTTCAGCTTAAATTTTTAGCTTAAATTAATTGTACTTATGCTGGCGCAGCTTTTCTGACAAACAGCACTCCTGGTTTCTGATTGACCTGTAAGAATTACCACAATGTGTACGACCACACACTTAGAAACACTTCAAACACTTCAGCATCCCAAATGGCACACTCCCTCACTTACATCTGTTTTTCTCTCTCCAGGTTAGTATCTTGTCCAGAGAAATTAAATCTTGACGACGATACTCCTTGCGCCTGTCATCCAAACTTAGATGGAGCAGTCTCTCTGTGAAGACAAGTTGCATACACGTGACAGAAAATAAAAACAGTTTTACTAAAAAAAATAACTGATAAAAACAGGCCAAAAATGTAGTCCTTGCACAAATAGGTGCTGTACTGATTTATGTTAAAAATCACAAACATCCTTCCTTCACTTTAACTTAATATAGTTTTTTTTCTTCTCTTAACCAAAGTCATAGAAAAGTGCTCTTGCTTTACTGAAGGCCCCCACCCATATCAGTAATAGTTTCAGGCCTTGATGCGAATGTGGAACTTCCCCTCCACAAGTTAGTTGGACCTGTCATGAGACAGACCCTTCATCAGTAGCATTGTGATGGAGGTTGTTTAGCCATCGCTTATGGCTTTAAACTGGCAGCTGTGGACACCACACGCCTGTCAGACAAGCATTATTTTAGTGCAGGCTTCGTGCATGAATCCAAGCTTTTAGTCCTCCCTGTTCAAAGCTCTGTGTTGCTTTTTCTCTGCACAAACTCCTATACGACTTACAGGTCATTGAAAATACAGTCAAGGTGTATAAATATTTGAAAAGTTAAACAATTTTTGTAATTTTGCCTCTGTACTCAACCACAGTGAACTTTCAATTGAACTGAACTTAATATATTGCCCCAGAACCCGATGATCTTCTAGAGAAAACCCGAAAAATCAGACAGTCCTCTGTGAGCAAGCACTTCATAGTGATAGTGGTAAGGAAGAAACCTCTGGCAGAAGCAGGCTCAAAGAGGGCTAGCCTTCTGCTGTGACCCGTTAGCGGTGAGGGGAGGAAGCAAGGAGTAGAGGGAGAAAAGAAAGTGAAAGTAAAAGGAACTAAAAATGGAAAAAATGTTCAGTGCAAGAGGGAGAAATACGGTGTCTCTTTATCGCCCCTGTTAGTACTCTAATGCAGTGTTCTGGAGCAACTTTTCAGAGTGTTTTTAGAGTGACCTGATAATAATCAAGTACAACAGATCAGTCTCATAGTAATAAATCTCATCTGGCTATATTGATAAATAAAGCTGGAGATCATCTACAAAGCAAAATGATTTACATAAACAATATGGAATCTGTCAGATAGATACGACTCAAACAACTGCAACTCATTTTCTTTATACCAACAGTGGCTGCAAGTTCAAACAAACCATTCCTCTGCAGGGGATCAACAACCTGTTTTACAACTACTCATTCAAGAATTTTTCAAAATAAAATGAAAGGTATAAATCCTGCCTGAGCCAAGTAGCAACTCATGTGGTTTAATTACAACCACCTTAAAAGCCTGTGATATGTAGCCTGTTAATAAAGATAAACTGATCGTATTAAAAAAACAATGGTTAAACTTCTTTGAACAGTGTTGTTGGAATGGGGTACATTAGACCCATCAATAGTCTTGTAGGAACTGAGTCTAATCGACCCTATTCCTGCAAGACTGTTGATGGTTTGGAGCTAGTAAACACATGAAGTTAAACTTTAAAGATCAATATGAGAGAAAGAGCCTAAATATATATCAGCATTTATTAAAGTTGCTTTTCTTCAATGTTAGCTCTGTGGGTCAACTCGGAATATCTTTTTCCTGTAATGGTTATCATTTTCTTTGTAAAGAAAATACATTAATGAAATCAATAGAAACTCTGAAAAAGAGCAAGAAACAAAAAGGAAAACAGTTTTTTTTGTGTTTTTCACTTTCAAATGAATTAGAACTTTTCTAGATCTTTGCACTTTGGCTTATCAGCTGCTTGATTAAACTAAGCTAGCATGAAAGATTGCTCCTCCTCCTGTGCTTCTGACAGTTAGTATGACTTAAGGGTGCTGATTAATTTAAACTAACATATTTATCCTGCTGCATCCGGGCTTCTGTAGGGGAAATAAATCAATAATATCGATCAATTAATTAATAAATCATTTACTAACAGAGATTTAGAAGAGAAAAGCTTAATGTTCAACAGTCTACATTTAATTAATTTACTCCTTGATGTGGTCGAGAGAGTTATATTAATGATTTTTTTTGTGAATTTTTATATTTACATTATTTTTTGCTGATTTTTGGTTTGTTCTTTGTTGGTCTCACAGGAAATTTATACAATTTAGATTTCTAGAATTGCAACCTGCTCCATCCAAAGTGAGATGAAGTCATCTCTTCTAATAAGACCAGAAGTTTTCCAGTTATCTATAAAGTTTAAATTAAATTATACGTTTTAAATCAGGCAAGCAAAATGTGATCAAAGTTCAGATTTCAGCTTTAATATGAAGGGTTTAACACAATTTTTTTGCATTAAATCTTTAGGAAATACAACAGTTTTTTTACACAATCCCCCCATTTTTAGAGACTCAAAATTAACTGGACCAACTAACACCATTTTAAGCAGAAGGATTGTTTTTAATACCTGAATGAAAATCCTTTGCAGCCAGTGAGTGAAATACAGAACCCATCAATAAATACTAACTATATCTACACTGTCCTGCCCTTTGTCTGTCAAGAAACTATTTCAAAGAACTTACTTCTTAAAATCTCACTACATTTAAACTCATACTAGGCGCTATCTAATCATTGTACAGGAAATCTCAGTGCTTTGTGCTGCTTATGTGTTTGTTTTTAAAACAACCTACATTATAATTGTCTAATATCAAATAACTTCTGCTGCTTTTCTGCTCTGACTGCAACAGAGCCTTTGCTTGCTACTGGTTGACAGCATTGAGCTGTTGTGCAAAAGCAAAAGCAAATCATCCTAATTATGTGCTACTGTGAAATCATTGCCAGATAAGTAGCCTAGTTTACACTGTGTACTTTGAAATCACCTCTGTAACAGATCAAATAAAATGCATGTCATATCAACCTTGTATTGTTTCTTTTTAAATGGCACTATGGGTTATGAGACTGTTGCACAAATAAAAGCCTACATATTCAGGGAAAAAGAGATGACTATGTTCTGGTCAGAAATGTAAGCTTCTTTGGATCATCGTTACACAGAATATCACAGGAGGTCAGGCTTACATTGAAGGCCTTGCAGCAATAGGGGATATCTGTTGTATCCCTGATGTATTCTCTCTCCCTCTTGCCCACTGCTGTTACTCCTAAAATAGCTATTATTCTACATGGATGAATAAAAAGGCAGTTCTGGAGTTGAACACAGAAAGGCTCTCTGGACTACAGTGAAGCACTTTGTTGCTGTCCTTTGCAGAATCCCAAAGATTGGGTTAGAGGTCATGAGATTATTTCACATAGTATCATATCAATCAAACGGCCTGAATAGTTTTCTAAACTCCTGGCTGAAAGGGCAAGTCACCTGTGCTGCACACATATAACATATATCACAAGTACCGTAATTGTCGGGCTATAAGCCGCTACTTTTTGCACAAGCTTTGAACCCTGCAGCTTTTAGTCAGGTGCGGCTTTTCTATGGATTGTCCATGATTTTTGTCATATCGTAAGACGATTTGTTTTGTTTGTTCTGCTGTTGTACGGCACTACGTTGCCTGGCAGAAGGGCATGTGATCAGACACACAGTATCGGGGTTCAAGAGTGGTGGTCACATATCCATCCGCCAGGCAACATAGTGCCACACAAGTAGCGTGAAAAACAAACTTCAAAGTAGCGCTACGCGTTCAGCGGGAGGCGTGGATGACGAGCGGCGATAAACTTGCAAAAAGCAAGTTATGCTCAACTCCACCGGTGGAATCTGACAGCGTGGAAAAGTGTGAAAACATCTATGATCACCAACGGATTTCGAAGGGCTGGACTGCTGCATGATGGAGAGGAGGACACCGCCACGGCCCTTCTGAGGGTGTTCGACTCTGACACTGACAACGAGGATTTCTTTGGTTTTGAAAGTGACAACGAAGGAAAGGAGCTGAGAGTGGATGACGAAGCCATCCTGAGCCTGTTCGTATCCGACACTGGAGAAGAGGACTTTGGTGGTTTTAGTGCGCAGGAAGATGGTGGTGAATGACTGACTTTTCTTCTTGTTAAAGCCATGTCACTGCACCTGAGCCGAATCTATTTTTCTGGTGTGCTGTAGGTTATTGTTATGTACTACATTTGTTACTCATTTATGAAGCACAGCACATGTTTCGTAATATGTACCCTTAACTTGTTTTTCAAAATATTAATAAAAGGGCTGTGTCTCCAAACAGCCATCTCTTTCCTGACAATTCGCTTTGTGCATATTCTCTTACATATGATAAGTCAACATTGAAACACCTGCGGCTTTTAGTCAGGTGCAGCTAATGTATGTACAAAACAGGATTTTCCCCTGATTTTAGCTTGTGCGGCTAATATTCAGGTGCGCTTTGTAGTCCGGGAAGTACGGTAGATCAATGAGTTTTGGGCAATTTCTCTAATTTTGCCTCCAGTGGTTTTAAAAGGTGTGATTGAAAACTTTCAACTTTGTTGAAGGTGTTTAACAAAAAACCTTTAACATATTTCATTTTTATGCATATGGCCTCATTTTCAGAGGTTCAAAACTGATGGGACAAACTGACATAATTTGAAATATAATGACTGGTTTAAATACTTCAAGACAATCACCATAACTAGATACTGTGTTTCCTTCCTTGCGCTTCACTAACTGAAAAGCTTGCTCTACTGAGTTGAGACCAGGTGACTGGCTTGGCAGTTGTAGAATATTTGCCTTGAAAAGCTCTTCCATGGCTTTTTCAGTATGCTTTGGTTCATTTTGCACACTGAAGTGCTGTCCGATCAGCCCTGCGGCATTTAGCTGAACCTAAGCGGAGAGTATAGCCCACTACGCTTCAGAATTCATCCCTCTGTTTCTATCAGCCGTCACATCATCAACACTAGGCCCATTAGGCAAATGGCAACCACACATGCCCGTGACATAACATTGCCTCGTTTATGTTCAATGGATAATGTTTTATGCTTTGGATCAGGGTTAGGGTTATGCATTTGGAGCAGATCCTTTCATTCTCCAGACTTTTCTCTTCCAATCAATCAGAGCTGTGCAGGCTCTTTTAGATATTTGCTGCCAAACTCTTCATGAGTGTAACCAATGGTAATGATACACCAACCTCCTTGAAAGTGTTTTTGCTAGATGCTGTGAAGCGTTTTTCTTAACTAAGAGAAGAATTCATCTACTTAGTCTTCTGTGGTCTCGCAGACCTTTTGGTATGGCTGAGCTAGTGTTTTCATTCTTTTTGATTGATCTGGCCACTCAAAAAGTTTTTACTGTCTCTCTGATAGGTTTATTTTTTGGGTTTTCAGCCTAATGATGGCCTCCCTCACTCCCGCTGACATCACTTTGGACATCACATTTAGAGTTCCAGTGAAAAGTTACCATATTCAAGTTCAGCATTTGGAATAATCTCCAGATCTTTTATCTGGAATAATAAGCAAACTGACTTCATCTAACCATGAAACATTTTGTCAGCCAGTTGTCCAATTACTTTTGAGCCATTGGAAACAGTATTTCCTCAATAGTTAATGCAAAAAATTATGCAAAGCCCCTTGAATTAAAGTTCAAAGTGTGAATTTTAAATTCATATTGACTGTTTGATTTAAATTCCAGTGTCGTGGCGTACAGAGGCAAAACTACAAAAACTGGCATTATCCAAGTACCTGCAGCCTGAACAGCATATGCTGTCTTTTTATTCATGAATATTCTCGGTTATGTTTCTATATGTTGTTCATTCTTTTTCATAAATCTTCCTAGTTTTACTACAGTCAGAATTCTGGTAAATGTGGCAAATCAGATTTTCAACAGCTTCAGAAATAAGGCTGATCTTTCCAGAGAAACTAAAAGTGTCAAAATGAGGGAAATTATTTCATCTTTGGTGTTATTACATAGCGGGATTTCCCAAAGCCTAGAGACTCGCCCAAGTCAAGGAGCATTTTAAGAAATAAGAATGTTAATATCCTTAAGTTTAAAGGGTTTTTCTTTCTTTCATGTTTTGACTTACCATGATCTCCTATTAAAGGGATTTGACGTAGATTAACAATAGTACTTACATTGATATTCATTCTGTGGTGCTTCCTGCTCAAACTGGAAGCATTTATAGAAACATCCTTTAGACACAGACTGAACCATAAAACAAATGCATAATTCAAATTGACAACCAAAATAATGCAAAACAAAAAACAAAAACATCGTTTCATTTACTGAATGAGCTAGATCAGATAAGGAAATTTGCCCCCAATGTGACATTATGTAGCACTGCTTCTCTCTATAAGCATGTCATAGCAGGGAAAATACATGTGCAATCGACATGCATAATTGTGGCTGCAGTCTAGTTGCTGTTTGCTCGTTTTTAAGGTGGCAGAAACGCAATGCAACCAGTGACTGCCACACTAACCACAGCTGCTAAGCCAAAAGAAAGAAGTTTACCCCGAAAAAGCTCTGCTGTGAGTTACAAAGCTACAACTCACAAGTAAACTTCACAAAGTGCTGAAGTCTCCCTTACTGCCTCTGCCTCTGTCAGACAACAGGTCTGTCCTGTATGTCAAAGAGAAAAGTTTCACAATAACCTGCTATCGTTGTATGCTTCAAACTGTGGTCGGCTTTAAGAATAAGTGCACGGTTTATATTAATGCACGCTAATTCCTAAGAGAGCTGTATACCTACAAGGGCATTCAGTTGCAGAGAATGCTGTTTGCAACTCAGCGAACTGCTGCTGCTGCTGCATCATACAGGTGGGAGACGGGAACTGTTAGTTGGGGGTGGTGGGGTACTCTGACAGGTACGTGAAGACTCGAGAAAGATCTGTGAGCACCTTAGATGTAAGCTAATAAGCAAGCACTGTGTCGGCAGCGTTGTTGCGAATGTCAAACACACATTACGGCGGCACAAACAGGAGGCGGAACATCATTACAACATCTGTACAGTCCGCCCTGTGGGATTATCAAGCAGTCTAGGAAACAAGTAGGCTACTACTGCAGCACACGGACAAGACGGAAAGAGTGTCTGTCAGTCTTCTGGCGTGGTAAAGATTCACGCCGTCTGCCATGGAGATGATGATAGCCTCATTCCACCTCCCCCCC
Source organism: Mchenga conophoros (assembly GCF_057382185.1). Taxonomy (NCBI): domain Eukaryota; kingdom Metazoa; phylum Chordata; class Actinopteri; order Cichliformes; family Cichlidae; genus Mchenga; species Mchenga conophoros. The sequence goes on from NC_140538.1 coordinate 22,930,129, forward strand.
TTTCCAAAACAAGCCTTACCTTTTTCAGTCTTCCAGTCCTTTTTCTTTTTGCTCATGCTGCCGGAATGATTAGACTTCGAATGGTTGTTTTTTGACTGTGGCAACCCCAGGCTCACAGTGAATAGAGTTCCGAGAGAAAAAAAAAACCTGGAAGCTAAAGTGAAACAGCCTCTGGACGGTTGTCTCACCTGTGAAGCTGTCAAATTTCTATGGACCTCAGTCGGCTCAACCTACCGTGACTGCGCCGTAAAATTTTCTGTGTACTCGTCCTGGGCAAGTGATTGGAGCGCGGGAAAGGGGAAGTAGGCGTGCGATTGGTCCGGCTGATCCGTCAATCACGTAAGGTTCACGCACGGAGAAGGCAGGGTAGGTTGTTTCCGGCGGTTCACCCTCCTGGCGTGTGAGGCGGTAGTCTAGTTACAGCCACACTGCAAAGAGTGCAGTTTACTTTCAGTTACTGCAAGCAAACAGTCCTGCAACTTTGTACCTGAAATATGCATTTGTTTTTATTATTATTAATAATAATTACGGTAGTTCGAAATTAATTTCTGAACACACTCCGGAAACAAACGGAGTAGCCAGTATAATTAAAACATAATAATCAATGAATATGGGCTGTAGGCTGATATAACCTCCTGTCTTTTATATGTAAACAGCTTGTTAAAAACCAAGGAACACTGTAGTTATTACTTTGAGAGTAATGTAAAGGGTTGTTGCTTATGAGTAGCAGCCTTTTTGACTTTTTGACCTTTCTAATCATGTTAACTAAACTTCCCTTTGCTAGTATTCTTATGACATGTCATTATCCATGATGGAGCAACTATTTGCAGTGTGTGAGGAAGTAATGTTGCCTCAATGCAATTGTGCAATCTATTTGTAATTCTTAACAGCATTGGGTGATTTTTGTGATAATTTGGCTGTAGTTGTGGCTGATAAAAATGATATTTATACAAATGGACAGAGATGGAAGAGGACTGGAAAGACCAGATCAAACCAGTAAGTGAGGCTGTCATATGTGAGAGACTGGTTCCAGAGACCACCGTCTGTCATCTGTTGTATTAGCCATGGTCTGGTCCAGACCCATCTGCTCCTAAAACCACTGACATTATGCGATAGTGGAAAATTTCTTTCATCCAATCTGAACTATAATCCCTATCCATATTTAAAACAAACAAACATTTTGAGCATCATTTTTGATGAAATGCATCCAGATTAAATGCAGTTCAGTCATTTCAACTGAGGGAAAAATATAAAAGAAAGGGGCAGCATAAATGGACGCCATCGCGGTTTACAATTTGCTCATAGTCTATTTTAAACGTGCTCGCCAGCCGCCTCTTAATGCAGTCAAATTAATGATCTTTATCACACTGAGCTGGTGCACCTTTTAGGAAATTAAGACAAAGTAATCAGCTCTCACATCTGGCACAGAAACTCGTAATTTCCTCATAATTTTTTAATTAGTTTCCAATCTCACTGCCTATTACGGATTTACCCAACTGTTGAACACCATCCACACTGGGAATAGCAAACTTAAGTGTTTGCCTCTGACCTGTATTTGAACAAATATTGTATTTGAATAAGGCGGAGATTGCGGGTTTACAGCTGTAATGTTCGGATCAAACCACTGGGTGTCAACCTTGCTACATTTTAGCCAGCGGGACTGATTTTGGACTTTAGAGTAAATATTCAGGTTCAAAAGCTCTTATACACTCTTTAAAACATAGCGTCTGTTTACACGATACCCAATATAATATATCTATTATACTAAAATATAACCAACTATAACATAGGTCTAGTATTCACATTCAAGTACCTATATCCGCATTTTCTTCTTATGTTATCTGTTTGGATCTTATTTTATTGTTCACTGGTCTTCATTTCACTCTTACAATTGTTGTGTCTGTCATGTTGGAATAACTAACGTTGTTTGTTTCCTTTGAAAATTTGTGACAGCATATTTTTCAAAACAGAGCTCTGGCCTAAGTAGATATTTAATCAGCCAAAGTAGATGAAAGTGTTATTTAATGTTGTTTGCATGGCTTTCTGAGTTTGATTGCGATGATGGTAATGTCTTCTCTTTTTCTAATAGGGTGATGAATTAGAAATCAACAAAAATACCATTGTCTGGACTTTTTTTTAAAAACTGGAATCGATTTAAATTAGTTACATACTGTATGTATTACTTAACTAATGTGTTATAGTTTGCGTAATAGGGAGCAGTAATTCAGACAACCTGTCTGCATGTCTGGTGAGCAGCAGAAAGATAAATGTTGACTGTCTTGGCTACAGCGAGGACATGATTCTGCAAAGAGCAACAAGATAAGTCTTGGCTTGCTGGCCACAGTGAAGAGTTGATTCTTTAGGGCAATCTGTATACTCCCAAAAGAGGAGGATCTATATTTGTAAGTTTGCGTAGGCTATTGTTATTGTCATGGTTACAGCACAAGAAGATTAAGCCGGAGGCTGTACCTACAAGTCACTGGCAAGAACATTGCATCGTCTGATCTGTTTTTGGCTATATATGTCATATCCCACTTATGACAACAGTAAAATAATGCAATTATCTACAGAGAAATGCACAAAATTATACCTGACTTAAAGTGAGCCTAAAGGCTATAGTAATTATAAGTATGCAACTATGTAATTATTGTTTAAATGTGTTCTTATGTCAATGTCCACATACCCTTTGAAGGTTTTTTGTGACTTTTTAATTTGTTTTATCTGAAGGGATCATGTAATCATATCTGTTCTCAGTCAATGCCTAATAATAAAACACATAATTACTTAATACAATAATTAGTGTTTTCACTGTCACAGATCAATCAGTCAGTGTAGACAAAATATTTCAACTTCAGTGGGATCTCCGGCAGAAAACAAGGTTTAAGCCTCTGTGCAGCTGGCCCACTGAAGCTTTTTCTAGATGCCTTCCCTTATCTGGTGTTTTTCCATAAATTTCCATATCTTGCAAGGGACTTTAACAGGGTTACAGGACACAGCTCTGAAAGCCTTAGATAATGTCTTAATGTGTCCCTAGACTACATAAATAATGCATGTATTGGCTTTTTTTCCTTCTCCATCCTACCTGATCAATCAAGCATTTGTCTGACCATATTAACTATTATGTGTTATGATAGTCTCTGCTCATCTGAAACAAAAAACCTCTATGTACTGTAGGTATATATTTATGTAGGACCTTGATTGTTTAGTCTTAATCTAAGATCTGTTCTGCATGTTGCTGAACCCAGAACTTTAAGAGGAGCCATATGGTCCCTGAACACTTATGGAACCATCTATCCATTTTCTCCTGCTTATCAAGGGCTGGTTCGCGGGGGCAACAGCCTAGCAGAGAAGCTCAGACCTCCATCTCCCCAGCTACTTCCTCTAGCTTGTCTGGGGGAACACCAAGGCGTTCCCAGTTCAGCAGAGAGATTTAGTCTCTCCATCATGTCCTGGGTCTGCCCTGGGGTCTCATCCCAGGCACGTGCCCAGAACACCCCACTCAGGAGGCGCCTAGGAGGGATCCCTGTCAGATGCCCGAACAATCTCAACTGGCTCCTTACTTTGAGGCCCTCCTGGATGGCCAAATTTGTTACCCTATCTCTAAGGAAGAGACCCTTCAGAGAAAGATCATTACCGGCGCTAGTATCTGTGATCTTGTTCTTTTCAGTCACTACCCAGAGCTCGTAACCATTGGGAAGGGGAATGACGTAGATTGACCAGTAAATTGAGAGCTTCACTTTTACACTCAGCACTCTGTTCAGCATGATAGACCAGTACAGCATCCACATCACTGCAGCTGCAGTATCAATCTGTCTCGTGATCTCCCGCTCCCTTCTCCCGTCACTCGTAAATAAGACCCCGAGATACTTAAACTCCTCCACCTTGGGGATCAATTCGTCCCTAACCTGTATTGGGTACTCCATCCTTTTCCGGACTTTTCCTTTTGCGAGGACCATGGCCTCAGATTTGGAGGTGCTGATTCTCATTCGCACCACTTTACACTCAGCTGGGAACTGCAACATTGCAAACTGGAGTCCACTACCTGATGAAGCCAGCAGAACGACATTATCTACAAAAAGCAGAGACAAGATTCTGAGCCTTCCACCACTTGGCTAGAAATTTTGTTCATACAAATTATGAACAGAATCAGTGACAAATATTATATAAATATTTATATATTAACTTTAGACTAGTAAATGTGATAAACTGTCAAAACTTCACATTTTTAGTTTCTTAAGCACATTGCAATGGTGCACCCTTATAGATTTTTTTATCCAAAATTTTATTTATTGGATTATATTTCATCAGCTGAGACTTAAGAGTAATGAAACGATAAACTGTCTCTAAAAGTTTTAAATGTATGTTTGTTTTTGCTACTTTGGTCACCTTTTCAATATGTTTTTCCAATTTTGAATTCTAAAATGAGATCAAGATTTTTTATTTGAATCCAAATCACATCAGTTGCCTCAATGTGCTAGTAGGCTCATAGACCTCTTTTAAGCAGTGAGCCCTGGAGGGAAAGCAAACTGACACACTTTCCTTGATGTTCAGTGTAAGACAACACTTTTCAAGCTATGCTACCAAGCAATGCAAATGATAAAACAGTTGCAAGAAGACAGACAAGGCATTTTTTTCCTGATATATCACTTTATCATCAGCATATATTTGAAAACCTACTAAAGCACGACAGTGGAAAATCATTCATATACACCGAGAGGCATAACATTATGGAAAAATAGGCAATCATAAAGACTGGATCTCATGGTCGTGGGTCAGTGACCCAGTGTTTTGTGTTTTGAATTATTAATAGGATTTGCTTTCATTATTATGTAGAATTTCTAGTCTCTTGATTTCTGTGCTTTACCTGTGATCCATGTTCCCTCTGTCTCCTTGTGTCAGAGTAAAGTCCGTGTCTCTGTGCCTTTGTTATGTTTCCTGCTTTACTTTGATAGTCCTGTGTCCTTTGTTAATGTTTTTAGTTTTGCTTCCACCTTTGTCTAGTCATGTTTGATTTCTCCCAGGTGTGTTTCCATCCTGTTTCCCATTCCCTCATTATTCCCCTGTGTATTTAGGCCCTTTGTCTTCCTCTGTTTGTTGTCAGATTGTTTGCATATCATCCATGTCCTTTCTCCATGTTCTTCATCCAAGCCATTCATGTGCCGTGTTCTACGTCTTCTCTCAGGTTTCCGATTCCTTTACATTACTTTTGTAGCTGCCTCCTCGTTTAGGTCTTTGTTTAGTGTAGTTTTTGTCATGTTCCGCTTTTGTTTGTTTTCTGTCCCCACTGCAAATAAAAGCTCATTCACAGTGTCCGCACTTGGGTACAATTTCTCTACACTCCACACGTCTGCCCAGGCAGCCGTGACACTGGAGTGAGCTTGGCAAGGACCAAATTGTGATGGCTAGATGACTGGATGAGAGCAGCTCTTGTGGGGGTATTCCCTGTCCGCAGTGGTCAGTATCTATAAAAACTGACCCAGAACAGCTATTGCTCTTTGTGGCATATGATGCTGCACAGACATTGACCAGTCAGGGTGCCCAGGGTGACCCTGTCCATCAGAACTGGACTACCGAGGTATGATCTGATGAATCCCATTTTATTTTACACTACATGGAGGGCCAGGTGTGTGTGCGTCACTTCACTGGGGAACATCTGACACTAGGATGCTCCACAGGAAGAAGACAAGGTAGCGGAGCAATGTGATGCTTTGGGTAATGTTCTGCTGGGAAACATTGGGTCCTGTTACTTTGGCACACATCACCTACCTAAGCAATGTCGCAGACCACATGAACCCTTTCATGGAAATGGTATTTCCTGATGACGGTAGCCTCTTTTAGAAGTATTATGCACCCTGCCACAAAGTAAAAACAGTCCAGTAGTTCAGAAATGGTTTGAAGAGCACAATAAATTTGAGATGTTGACTTGGCCCCCAAATCCCCCAGATCTCAATTTAACCAAGCATCTCTGGAATGCACTGGACAAACAAGTTTGATCCATTGAGGCCCCACTTCACAACTTAAAGGACATTTTGATTCCAGATACTATAGCACAACTTTGGGGATCTAGTGGTGTCAGTCCCACAACCATTTGGGACTGTTTTGGCATTAAAAGGGGGACCAACACAATATTAGTCAAGTAGTTCTAATGTTATGCCTGATTAGTATAAAAAAGAAGTGTGCCGAGAACAGGTCCTTGTGGAACACCTGCCTTAGAGATTAGAAAAGATTAATTTTTCATTAATAACACATATTTCCCAATAAGAAAGATAAGATTTAAGCAGTTCTAAGGTTTTGTCAAGTTATGTAACCTTAGAAAGTCTGAAGATAAGAATGTGCTGATTTAATGTATCAGTTGCCTTTTTAATGTCCAGACAGACAGCACCTACATCACCTTTTTATACTGATGAGTTAAGTTGTTTAGTAAAAAAGCATGTGCAGTCTCTGTGGAATAATGAGGCTGAAAATCAAACTGTAGTTGATGCAGACTATTATTTGACTCAATGTAATTCATTAAATATTTAGAGGTTTCACCAAAACACTTGCTCAGAGGGAGTTTCTTCAAATTTTCCACGAACTTTAACTTCAGCTCCGTGGCATACGATTAGATTTTGGTTGCCAAAGGTTGCTGTGACCTCACAAAGCAAATTTTTGGCAATAAAATCCAGTTTTTGTGGACTAAATTATGAAAACATTCCACATAAATGTCTAAAAGAATAAATGAAAAAGTAATGACATTTCACATCCAAATGTCAAAAGTTTGCATTACATCATTATGCAAAAGAAACATACAAAGAAAAAAAAAAGACCAACAAAAAACAAAACAAAACCCAGAACAAGATAAAAGCCCCACTTTTCTAGCCAGTGTTCAATACCAGGACAGTGTGCTCAGGAACAGAGCAAGAGACTGATTAAATATCAGATTTGTTCAGAAACTAAGTAGGTGACAGTAATTTTTAAAGGCTGCCTATTTAATTTCTTCCATGTCATACAGTGTATTACACAGATTTGGGCAAACATGGATGTAAACCTCAACTTGACTAGCTGGCATACATTTCACGTCAGTAATTCAAGTAGCTGTAGATTCTTTTCTTGTAACTTTCCAGAGAGCTGATTAAAGGAATAGAAAAATTGTAAAATGTTGCCAAGATTTTCATTATTACTCATTGCCTCTCCCTAATGTAGAACATGCAGATCGCTTATTAAGCCCCATTTATAAAACTATCCCGTTTGCAGCAATACACTAGCTTTTATACATATAATATATCTCAAAGTATCTCAGAATTATAAATTTGAATCACCTAATTAACTTTTTTTTCCCACTTGCTTTTGCTCCTGAGTTAGTCCTGATTAAAAATGTAACTAGAATGATTATGTGAGCTGTTTGCTGATTGGTAATGTGCACAGCCCTCATCCCTTGCGTGGTTTCGAGGTTGGATTAAATAAGCATCACACTGCAAGTGTTCTTTTCATGCAGAATTCTTGTGGGTTGTAACTTTAGAAAAATATGTTGCAATGACTATGACTGTTTATTTTACTTTATTTAATAAAACCCATATCCAGCATGTCTCTTCATACCAGAACCCGCCTGCTTTCTGCCTACTCAGAGCAGCAGGGATTTCATCTTGATCGCTGGCTGAACTCATGCTGATTAGATTTAGCGTGGAGAGATGCTCAGATGTTTTTTTAAAAAAAGGACACAAGATGCTTCCAAACTTCTTTGTATCAAAGCTTTTCTTTCCAGGAGAATGCTGGTCACAGAGAGTTGAGTTATTTCTCCCCATTTTCTTTTTTTCTTTCAGTACAATAGCGCCAAAGCATTTCAAACTTTTGCTTCTTTGTGTTTTTCTTTAATGAATACAAAACATGATGTAAGTCTCATCGAACTGTTGCATCGGGGCTGTTTTTATACAACTCAAATTCACTATCTTTCTGTTCCATTTTTGCTCTTCTGGATAAACCTAGTACAACGCGATTCAAAGACTAACAAAGTCTGTTCTTTGTGACCTGGGTCAAGATAACGAAGTGGAGAAGGCATCAGATGAATCTTATCTCCAGTCTGTGTGGTCATGGCAGATATCATGTCTATTAAAATGAAATTTACTGGCATTTTCCCTCTGCACACCATTAACAACAGCTAGCAGAAGTTTCCACAGAGATTTGATGGTATGCAATACTAAAGCAACCCTCTAAAGCCTGAATGGCCCCTCTTTGGCACTGTGCACCCTGGCCCCAGCCCTCTTTCCATTAATTGGTCAGCAGCACTCTTTCATCTCTGTTAACGTGATCCAAAGCAAATAACATTACAGTTCACATTATGATTAGAGAATGTGCTTCATTTTGGTCCAACTCTAGAACTTCTGCTGCGCCGTAAATATAAAAGTCTGTGTTAGTAATGAATGGGTCTTATGGCAAAGCACAGAATAAGTGTAACTAATTTGATTTAAATAAAAATAGTTTTGCTACATTTATGGTGAATTTTTTTAACGATTTTTCGTTTCTTCAGACAGTATTAGTTTTGTCTCAGCAACAATCTTTGCAAACGTTCAACATGTGCATGGAGCATATTTTATTTACATTGCAGTTCTTGTGTCGACCAAGAAGAAAGAGGGAAGAGGAAAATGACTGGAGAGTTCCTGGCCTGGAAATTTAAAGAGCTAATTGTAGTCACGGATGCTGTAATTGTCTGTGTCTACAGCAACACTGAGTCATTCTTCACAGTGAGGCAAGAACTGAATGCTTCTCTCAGTGGTTTAATTATCAGCTGCCTGACAGGCTCAGCAGAAAATGTTCAAGATGGACATCCCATTCTTTCCTCAACCTCCCCAGGAAACTCCCCAGTAATGCTCTTTAGAAAAACATGTGTAACTGGCTTTGGATGCTGTGGGACTAAACGTTGCAGTAAAAACCTTGAGCAGAAAAGGGTTGTTGATTAAAAGTTTTCAACAGTCTGGTGTCTTGCAAAACACTCAAGTTATATAAGAAGACTGAAGAACCTCAACAATGCCAGTAACAATTCTGGTACTTTTGAAGGCCAGGAAACACAGCAAGAGAGGTGAAATCGGGTCACATCAAGTCATTTTTCATTTTACAAAATGGCACAAATTATGAATTTGTCCCATGGAGCTTTACAATCTGCCTTCTGTTCTTGGACATTTGATGCTAAGTGAAAGAAAAGAAAGAGAGGATTCCATACAGCAATGCTCCATAACCACATTTAGACAAGGCCTGTCACAGTTATATAATTGTGTGCCTTTTTATTTTTAAAAGAATTCCATTTTGCAGTTTTTGTGTAACCACATTATAATCCAAGACAAAGTGCTTAGTTCTGTTCATGTTCTCAGATTTTTTCACACAGAGTTTAACCCATAAAGGGAGAAATCTATTGTAGAAGAACATGTAAGACTCTCATTTCCTTAATGTTTGTAGGCAACTGTCTTTACAACTTGGTCTAAAGGTATTATTATTACGATGACCACAGGGACATGTAAATGCTGAGCTAGTGACACGAACACATTAACAAGACTGCCGAGCTGTTATTACTCAGTCAAAAAAAACTGTTTGTCCTATTCTCTCAGTTTACAAACTAAAAAGTATGTAGAAGTAATAGTCAAAAATAGTGAGATATCTTGCAGAGGGATGCAGCAGTCTCAAAATTGCGAAGCTTCTGAAGCGTGATCATCGAACAATCAAGCATTTCATTCAAAATAGTCAACAGGGTCGCAAGAAGCGTGTGGAAAAACCAAGGTGCAAAATAACTGCCCATGAACTGAGAAAAGTCAAGCGTGCAGCTGCCAAGATGCCACTTGCCACCAGTTTGGCCATATTTCAGAGCTGCAACATCACTGGAGTGCCCAAAAGCACAAGGTGTGCAATACTCAGAGACATGGCCAAGGTAAGAAAGGCTGAAAGACGACCACCACTGAACAAGACACACAAGCTGAAACGTCAAGACTGGGCCAAGAAATATCTCAAGACTGATTTTTCTAAGGTTTTATGGACTGATGAAATGAGAGTGAGTCTTGATGGGCCAGATGGATGGGCCCGTGGCTGGATTGGTAAAGGGCAGAGAGCTCCAGTCCGACTCAGACGCCAGCAAGGTGGAGGTGCAGTACTGGTTTGGGCTGGTATCATCAAAGATGAGCTTGTGGGGCCTTTTCGGGTTGAGGATGGAGTCAAGCTCAACTCCCAGTCCTACTGCCAGTTTCTGGAAGACACCTTCTTCAAGCAGTGGTACAGGAAGAAGTCTGCATCCTTCAAGAAAAACATGATTTTCATGCAGCACAATGCTCCATCACACGCGTCCAAGTACTCCACAGCGTGGCTGGCAAGAAAGGGTATAAAAGAAGAAAAACTAATGACATGGCCTCCTTGTTCACCTGATCTGAACCCCATTGAGAACCTGTGGTCCATCATGAAATGTGAGATTTACAAGGAGGGAAAACAGTACACCTCTCTGAACAGTGTCTGGGAGGCTGTGGTTGCTGCTGCACGCAATGTTGATGGTGAGCAGATCAAAACACTGACAGAATCCATGGATGGCAGGCTTTTGAGTGTCCTTGCAAAGAAAGGTGGCTATATTGGTCGCTGATTTGTTTTTGTTTTGTTTTTGAATGTCAGAAATGTATATTTGTGAATGTGGAGATGTTATATTGGTTTCACTGGTAAAAATGAATAATTGAAATGGGTATATATTTGTTTTTTGTTAAGTTGCCTAATAATTATGCACAGTAATAGTCACCTGCACACACAGATATCCCCCTAAAATAGCTAAAACTAAAAACAAACTAAAAACTACTTCCAAAAACATTCAGCTTTGATATTAATGAGTTTTTTGGGTTCATTGAAAACATAGTTGTTGTTCAATAATAAAATTATTCCTCAAAAATACAACTTGCCTAATAATTCTGCACTCCCTGTATTATACATCAGCAGAAACTATAAGGACATCAGTTCATAGGGGAACAACAGCAACATTGTTATGAACTTCTTCCTTAACCAGACGCTCTGCAACTAAAGGAAATCCGATGATTTTTCAAGTAAGTACCTCAAAGATATAACAGAGTTCCTTCATCTATGTATTGCTGAAGTGGTAGATTCTGAAAAAGCACATAACATGGGCAAATAACAACAAAAACAATATAATAATACACAAAAACTAATCAGTTGAGTGAATGGCACTTAACCATAGGTTGCGGACGTTAACGCATGCGAGAATTAGAATAATTAGTTTTAACAGAAGTTTCTGAATTGGATGAGAGACTAAATGAACTGAAATTGCTCTTGCTTTTCAAATGATAAAAAATACTGACGTCAAATTAATTAAAAAAAAAGCATTCAGCAATGACTTTATTTACCTTTATTTTAAAGCTGTCACAAAGTTGCCAACATCAGTACCAGCGTTTACTCTTTATTCCTCTAAAAGTGAGTCTCATCCACGTGTACCAATGTTTGCGCTGAACGTACTTCCTTAGCAACGTGTATCTGAACCAGGAAGCACTTGTGTATCCTTTAGCTAACTAGCTAGCCGTGGATAGCACAGAGTGAAACTGTCTGACAGTAAAGTTTGTTTCAGTTTGATTCATGCTACGTTTTTGCCTGTAAGACATATGCCAGGTGAATGTCGTGATTAGCAGACAGTCGTGTCGCTTACAGGAAAGAAGGGCACGTTGTAAGTAAGGATTGTTTTATTGGTGTGTTAGCGAGCTAACAAGCAAAACACAAGACTGCTAGCTTGACTCGAAGTAACTTATTTGTCTGCAGTGTCCTTCTTATCAACCGTGCACGTAACACAAACGGAATAACGCCTCTTTATTATAAAACAACGTAAATCATAAAGTGGCATGCTTTGCATTAAGTGAAACGACTGTTTTGAAAGTTATTGATAACGTGAACGTTAACGAGATGAGTGATGTCATGGGTGAGAATGGGTACATGAAATGTGTTTTTTTTTATCCACCTCTGGCCCCTGACAATTCAGGATGATCCCCGAAGTTTATTGTTTTTTGTAAATGTGCAAACAGTAACATTAAAAAGAATACAGTGCACGTGAAATTATAGTTTTAAGTCAATGGGAAATCTGTGTAGTTTAGAGCTACTTTGCTGGTATACAAGAGGCTCTTTTCCATAGTGTCGTATTAGACAGAAATGACAATGTCCTTTCCTCTTCCAGGTATGCGATGAAAATGATTTTCTTACCACTGTGTGATAGGCAATGATAGGCTTGACAAATTATGCGGGGGTTATGGAAAGTCTAATGAATTCTGCTGAAGAGAAGCAGCCCTCCTCTCCACTGACCAACTCATGGGCCAAAAAACAGGAATCAAGCAAGAGTCAAAAGCCAAATGGCGTTGGTGGCTTTGTTTTAGTGCATGCAGGTAACTATATATACCATAATTAGTAGGCAGAATCAAGCACAAATATAAATGCAAGTATATTTTTGTTGTATGATATTCACAAAACACCTGCTCACATTTTCTCTTTTCTCAAAAGTATTTCCTGGTTTTAGGGGGTCGTCTATGGTATTTTTAAAGCCTCTTTTGTTCTTTTTCTTTAACGATTTACTTTTAGGTGCAGGATACCATTCAGAATCTAAGGCCAAGGAGTACAAGCATGTATGCAAAAGAGCCTGCCAGCGAGTAAGTTTACCTTTATGCCTGCTATAGCAAACTGCAAACTTGCTATGCTACCCATAATCAGTTCAATGTTAGTAAATGTATTTCTTCTGTCTAAATAACTTGGCACTATTCTGCAAAATACTAGCTGATTACAGATAACCTCAACATGGACCATAATTTGAATGACCTAATTTGCATGTACATTTACTTTAAACTGTAAATAAATATGTTGGTAGTCATATTTTGTTGACACCTTAGAGTCAATTTTTTTTACTACTGGTTTTCTACTCTTGATTTACTTTATGTAGAGATAGACTTAGTTGTTTTCTGTTTGAGATTGTTTACCAAACTTTTAGCATTTCATCCTAAAAATCAATTTATTGGGATTTTTTGTTTGCTCAGTTTCTCTCTGGTCAGATGGGGAGTCTCTCAGAGCACCTGTCTCCGCATATTTTTCTGTGTTTTGACTGTAGTACTCATACAGAATCATTCCAGTTTTTATTTGCCTGTGTTAATTTCATTTTACAGTGGGAAAGCCTTTGTTGTTTTGCATTCTAAAGCACCCTCTTTTACTTATGTTGAGTTTTATTTATTGTGCTTCCATCCTTAATATTGAGCCCCAGGTTATTTCCAGCACTGTTACAACAAAGCAATACAATAAAGCGGTAGATGCATAAGAAGCTTGTTTCAACACGATGCAGAAACAGTTCCCTTTGAAAATGAGTCTTTTGCTTGTATGCCAATGATAATTTCTTTCCTTGTTAAAAGATTTTAGCAGTCTGTCTGTGTTCTTTTCCTCTCATACACAGACAGACGTGTATCTTTTGACTGATTTTACGGGGGCAAAGTGAAAAACAGCATTTATCTAATCAAACGCATTCTTCATCAAACGAAAATGATGTGTCATGTGACAGAGATATTGTCACACACACTTAGATTAGAAAGAGTGATGTGTTATAATGTTCCATTATGAAATTCCTAATAGTTTCTTTAAGTAGTAAAACATGAATTGTGAAAACATAGTTTTGCCAGTTTTGAAGCAATGTGACTTTTAGACAAGTTGTGAGTCTTTTTAATCTAATGTTTACATCCTTTATGCCTCTTTTTACCTAAACCTGTTAATGTAGAGAGTTTTTTTGTATCTCTTTAGGTTATATTCAAAGTGTATTTGATAATTGCTTTAAGTTGGGTGCTTCAGGGATATTAAAAAATGTCTTGCTCATATAAATAACTGACATTATTGTTCATATGAACTGAGTTTAGTTATATATTTACTGTTTTTCACTATAAACCTGTTTTGTTTCTTTTGCAGGCTGTTGACCAGCTCAAAGCTGGGGCACTTGCCGTGGAGGCAGTGGCTGCAGCACTAGTTGAACTTGAGGTTGGTTGGTTCCGATCCAGATGATAGAAAATTAACTTATATTGACACAGTTTTCAGTTACACGAGATCTACAAGTATGTTATGTCCCAGATACACCTTAAAAACAAGTTAACTTTGAAATCCCAGATCACTGGAATGGTTTGCCTTTCAGGTTCTTGAAATAGTCAGACTATTGAGGGGTGACCACTGCACAAATAAATGCTTATTGAGACTAACAACAGTGTCAAGAAAATGGCAGGAGAAGACAAATTTTAAATAAGTCCACTGGGAACCTATTTGACTGCCACCATACTCTTGAAATATACCCTCCCTGGAGTGTTGAGAAAGTACAAAGTCTCAAGTGTTTGGAGATGTGGCCAATGAAAGAAGGGTGAAACACAACTGCCACTAAATAAAATTTGTAACTTGAAGTACACTAGTAAGACCTGGCCAAGAAATACCCAGCGACAGATTTTCTTTTAAAAGATTTTATGGTCAGATGGCAAGAAAGTGAGTCTTGATGGACCAGACGGATGGGCTCCAGTTTGGATCACTAATATCCGCAGGGCAGCACTTTAAAGCGTAAAGTGTGATGGTATGAAGTGCTACCATTGAGGATGAGCTAACTGGACCTTTTTGTGTTGAATAGCGACTAAAATAAACCCCCAGTCTTACTGACAGTGTCTGGATAATACTTTCTTTAAACAGTAATACAAGTTTGCATTATTCAAGATAACCATAATCTTTGCTGGCTGTGGCAATCCTCCATTAAGATGAAGTTAAGATATACTTTAAGAAAAGCTTTTTTTAAAGTAGTAAAACAAAAAGCTAAAATAAGCAGAATGTATATATAGCTTAATAAATATACATTATATGCATTCAAATAATGGTCTTTTGGGCTGTTCTCAAATCCATTTGAAAGCCTTTGATTGGAGCTTCAGTGAAAGACAGTCTTACAGCGTGAGTGCTTTTAAGGCTCAGAGCAGCTATTCTATATAAATGAAGTGTGGCTACACAAACTGTACTGACTGTTTTTGAATAACTGGCAAAATATTAAAAACTGTATTTTTATTTTGCATTATTTATTTGTTAAACTTCCTCTAAAAATTGAGCACAGCCTGTCTGGAATAAATGTATTTATGAACTGAACTATAGGCTTTTAAGGCAACAATAGTTGAAGTTATTACTTTAGCTCTCTTAGCAAATTATAGGCTGCTTTCTAACCTTCCTTTTATTTAAAAGAAATCTTGAAAGAGCAGTTGTTTCCTTTGCAAACTGATCATTTGCAAAGGAATGGTTTATTTGAAGAGTTTCTGTGCATCATAAGACAGAAACAGCAGTTACAAATTGCTGGACTTAACCTCGAGTACAGTTTGGATGAAGACCCACTGTGTGCAAGTTCTGACCAATACTGTAAAAGGAGTAGCGATTCTTGTGAATTGTGAATGGAATGATTGATAATGGCCGTCTTGCCACAGCATAAGCTCATCAGTCCTTTGGCCAAATGAGCTGACTCTTAATGAAACACTTTCCTCTTGATGTGTCCATATTTCATATTACATACTTGTTATTTTCTGATTTAAAAAATTATTTTTTGTAAGCTTTCCATGCTAGCTGAGATAGACGTACCCTTTTTGTCTTTGCGAAACTGAATACATAAGAAATTCCTTAGAAAGCAGGCAATTAAGAAGTAAATCTAGAATGAAATCACTGAATTGGCCTCAAAAACAAATCATAATTGGATGGTATGAAAAAACACAGGCGTCTGCTTTATCATTCTCATTTCCCCAGAATCTCACAAAATGTACAGTCAGCAGAGTAATAACAGTGTGCGTGTCCCAGGGTCTGATTGCTATTGTGTCACAGAAAGAAGTTTCACAACAGTGGTTTTTGGTTCATAACACTTAAAGTGGTGCTAATTATCTTTCTTTGATTGTTGGTTTTTGGTTGATCATTGTAGCAGTTTTCCTTTAGCAGATCTGTTTTGAAAGTATCCGTGTGTTTGTAAGTGTTGTTGCCTAACCTTCTCTGTGGTAAACATGCTAAATCTGAACGATTTGACAAAGTGACATAGACTTACAATGACCAACTGAAGATCATAAAAAAACAAAGAATGAAGCTTTCTTTTGTGGTTAAAATTTAAAAAAAAAAAAGAAAAATTTTTCTTCATCATATTCACACTGACAAAACGGTTCATGACAGGCACTGTCTTATTCTGGACTCTGTTCTTTTAATTGTCCTTAGGACTCTCCTTTCACAAATGCTGGCATGGGCTCCAACCTTAATTTGTCAGGGGAAATTGAGTGTGATGCAAGTATCATGGATGGAAAGTCTCTGCATTTTGGCGCCGTAGGAGCTCTTAGTGGTGAGTTACTACATGTGTGGTGATACTTGCATAATACTCATACATTATTGTGCTACATGCACTTCAGTCACCTGGACATATTGACAGTAAGACAAGAATCTAGGTCATATTTTCCTGACAGACTTTTCTACTATTTAAAAACCGCTGGCACCATTAATCATTCCAGTGTGGGATCACCTCTTTTTTTATTTTTTTTTAGATGAAGGGCAACCAGGAAGTGTTTTTAATATGTTAATGTTAATACAATCACTGTATTCTGTGTTTTTCTTTAAGGCTTTCAGCAAATGCTTTTTTTTTTCCTTCCTTTTTTTCTGCTTTTGCAAGAACTCCAAACAACAGATAAGGTGTGAAAACTGACACTTACCATGCAGTCCAAAATACAACAGATTGTTTTGTTTTTTTTAGCCAGGTCTGCATCATGTTAAGCATTTGGCTTAGCTAGCCAACATGTGCTTTTTATAAAGTCTCGGAATTCTGAAAAAATGAGTTTAAATGGGCTGAAAGAGATTCAGAATTCATAGCTCTACATGTGTGACGATTACTAGCAAAAACAAAAATATGTTACAAAGTAAAAATGTATATATTCATCTTCTAATCTGTTTAGTCTTTTTATTGATTTGCCTCAAGGGTCACAATGATATATGATGTTTAAAAAAAAATAGTTTTGGTGTCTTGATTTATTCACACAGTAATACCATCACTTACTGTGAACTGCAAGCCCTGTAAAAATTCTTCTTCTTTCAGGTATAAGGAACCCAGTAATGGTTGCAAACCGTCTGCTGAGTGAAGCACAGAAAGGGAAACTTTCAGCTGGCAGAATACCACCCTGGTGATTATTGCGGTTAATGAATAACTTTGCGTTAATGTGATGGTGTCCACCCCTAATTTAATTGTTGTTTTCTCAGCTTTTTAGTGGGGCGGGGAGCACATGATTGGGCTGTCAGCCATGGAATACCGCCATGCCCTTCAGATAAAATGGCCACCAGTAAGTACTTTTGCACTGATTCGCAAACATAAATTATCCAAGACGCGAATTAACCGCAGTTATAAAGTGACCCCAAAATACTTGCATTTAAAAATATCTAGAAAAACATGGTTGAATTTCTGTGGATGCAGGAAAAAAAACTATTTTGTCACACCCAGAGTTCAGTTTATCTGCATACAAGAGGAACAAGCGAAAGATGGAGCTGGCAGAGAAAATGGACACAGGACATAATCAGACAAAGAAAAGACGACAATCAAGTGAAAACGTGAGTGATATGTTGTCAGTTAAAATTTTAACAGTAGTAAGTATATTCTTTCTCAGCTGTGTTATATCCATTCTAACAGTCAGCATGGATAGTTTGCTTTTATTCAGGTAGTTTTTCCTCTCAGCAATCAAATTGTCTTTTCTTCATTCCACAGATTTGACTGTTTTACCATTTATGTCAAACAAAATGCTCTGAACAAGTAGCATTCATTATAATAACAAGGTTATACAGACTTTAGCACTAGCAGTTTTAAAGTGATGGCAGGAAGGAACAGGGACTTTAAAAAATAAGACAGATGGAAAAGTAAGAGAAAAGTAGCAGTTTAACAAAATAAAAGCTTTCAAAAGTGGGATAACAGCCACATATCCACAAAATTCCTTCTGAATAATTCTGAATTTTATAAGACATTTGAAAAATGTAGCAGCTAGAACTGTTAAATAAACTTATAAAGGCAACATCTAATCAATTTTCACCCCCTTTAAAGTGACTGACCTATTTCAACTGAGATCCAGCCAGTTGGTGCTAGCAGTCTCACAATTAGTTAAATGGAGGTAACCTGAGTACACTGAATGTGTCTCATGTGATTGTAGAATATAGACATCTGTATCTGGACTGTCCAGGCATAGGTTAATTGGCATTCCTGGCTACAATAACACCATGAAAATAAAACACTCCAAGCAGCTCTGAGAAAATGCAGTTAAAGAAGGAGTTCTTTAAGAAGCGGAGGATATATGGCATGTGTCGTCATAAACTGATTAACAAGGAGGAGACAAATGTGAGATGCCACTAAGACACCTGTGACTGCTCTGAACCTGTTGCCCAGGTTCTAATGGGACAGCAGCACAAACAAAGCCAGTCTGAATTAAAGTTTACCCAGAGGCATGTGGGAGACTCAAAAGTCAAGTGGAAGAACAGAAGGGGTTGTCTAAGAAAGAGTTTTGCGGGCATCAGACTCAATGCTGACACCAAACACCAAACACCAAACACGTCTGCAAACACGCCACCCCATTGTGAAGCATCATGATGTGGGGATGCTTCTCAGCAGCAGGCCCTGGAAGGCTTCTAAAGGTAGAGAATAAAAGGGAAATCCTGGAGGACATTCAGACTCAGTCTGCAAGAGAACTGCTACTTTGCAGAAGATCTGTTTCTCACCAAGTCAGTCTCTTGAAGCACACTGCGAAAGCTACATGGAAGTGGTTTAAAGACAAAGTGAATGTTGCGGGGCGTCCGAGTCAAAGCTCAGATTTCAGTCTGATAGGGAATTTGTGGCGGTTTTTGAAAAGGGCTGTTCATGCCTGACACAAAGATACATTTCTCAGTTCTCATGTTCTTCCCGGGGCATCAAAGACAATTGCATTACGAGACAGCTGTGTGGACATTTCCAGGAAAGATTGTTGAGAGTTAGTGCTGACTTTCAGGGCTCCTAGGAGCACAGCTGAAGGGTGGCCTCATGATGAGCTGAAACGCTAACTCCCTCTGCTCCAAACTCACGAGCAGAGGAAGCAGCACAGAAGAGGGTGGGAAAGTTTATCTTGGTTCAGATGTGATTTGTGTTAAATGGAGTAAAACGTGTAAACAGACACAGCCTGATTTGCTTCATTGGATCTGTTTTTGAATTCTATTGTGGTTTATTTAGTTCAGTTACATCAATCGTCTTTATTAATGATATATCCATTAAATGAAAGACTAACATCTAGGACCAGCTGTTTGTTGACTTAGCCGTGATCAAATGGGGTTTGATTCGGTGATTGATTTTTATGTCAAATAGCTAGTTTGCTTAATTAGAGTTAAAAGATTGAGTCACCCAGTTTTCATCTGTCTGCTATGTTTATTTAAAACTTACATATGACAAACACTTAAGATTAATAAGTGGCCATTTGGTGCAGTTAAAGCTGATCTGGAAATAGCTTGTACTCTGATGGGGACGGTCCATGTTGAGAATTTTAATATACTTTACCTCATCTTTAATGTTTCCTCTGCCACTGACATGTAAAATCAGCTAATAGGAAATAACATTATGTATCAAGAATGACTTATGAGAGAGGGATCTCAGAAAAGAATGTTATTGCAGCCTGGTTTTAATTTACATGCAAGGCCTTTTCTTTATGGCTCTGTCTTTTTGCCAGCCAGTAAAATCTTTCCAGGGTTGGTACCTGCGTCCTCATGGCGAGATTAAGTGTTATTTTTCCAAAGATGTTCACAAGTGTTACGGTTGTCATTTACTGTGGGGTTCAAATACACTGATCATGTATGACAGGATGGTGTCTGTAGCATTTGAAAATAGCTGGCCTTGGATCTTTTTGGCCTCTGGAGCTCAGGTCCCAGGGGTGATTTAGGAGAGCTGAAAGCAGAGGAGACAAGCTGATCCATTGTTGTTTTTTTTTAACTGTTGTCTTTTTAGTCCAAGGTGTAATCTTCAGTTTCTGGTAGAAGCTGGGTTGTGATCATGTGTAATAATGCCAGTTTGCACATTTGCCCTGTAGAAGTTCATTTGTCATGCAGTCTGACTCATGATGGTTCACAAGGAAGTCACTTCCAAAGCAAACTGCAATCAAGGAAGAAAACAGAGGACTGGAATTCCAGCAGCACATCTTTATGAAATGTGAAGAAAGAGTGGTTCATATTTTC
This sequence comes from Mchenga conophoros, assembly GCF_057382185.1. NCBI lineage: Eukaryota > Metazoa > Chordata > Actinopteri > Cichliformes > Cichlidae > Mchenga > Mchenga conophoros. The sequence goes on from NC_140538.1 coordinate 22,950,346, forward strand.
ATGCAGTGCTGTCTTAATTTTGGAGTCAGTTCCCTTTTAAAATAGACAAGTAGGCAGCTGTTACCCACTAATGATAGCATTTACTTGAGTTTAGCACTATTGCCAGCATGCACAGTGTAGTGATATTCCATTTTCATTTTTTTTCCTATAAATTCTTTTACTGCGGTGCTAAAATTTGTTGATGTGTTTTCTAAACGCTTGTTAGTTTACGAGTGTTGGTGGATAACACAACATGTGCAGGGAAGTGTAGCCTAGGTCATTTTATGCCGTGCCCTAAAAACACATTATTGCAAGGTGCTAATATTTACTGAAATGGTGGTTAAAAAAGCCTAATAGAAAACAGTTTTTAACAAAAAATAGGAGAACAGCTCATTGACACTGTCACTTCTTCAGGACTGGACTTAAGAGGTGCGAATTAATGAATAGTTGTGAAGACGGTACAAGCAAACAGATGCATACAGAGGTTCCTTCACCTACTAGTGTGATTGTTAGTCAAAAGTTAACATCTCAAGTTCAGAAGGTGATGTTTTTTTGTTTTTTCATTTTGCCACCTCTTATAGTTATAGTTACTTAAAATTGTCATTTGAAGATGTCCTTTTGAATTTCTTAGCTCCTTTTTTGCAGTTCATGTGACTCTTTTCCTTTACTGTCATATAGGGAAATGGCTCAGGGTGCCTCGACACAGTTGGAGCTGTTGTTGTGGACCTGGAGGGGAATGTAGCTGCAGCAGTGTCCAGTGGAGGCTTGGCTATGAAACATCCCGGCAGGGTTGGCCAGGTAATGAAGCCCTTTCCTTCTTTTTATTACAATATCTTTGTCCAGATAATGTCTTTAAATAAATGTTTAATGTAACTCAATTAAATGATAACTAAAATTATATTTGATGCAGTTATTACTATAGACATCATTTCTTCTGTAGTGAAATATTTCAACATTGTGAGATATCGTTTCTATGTCGTGCATACAGGGCTCTATTTAGAGAACAAAATAAGTGCACTGTGCACCTACATACTGTTTGCGTTTAATGCTAATGTTATGCTGCTGCCTGTAATTGAAGCTCAAAAGATGTCTGTCCGTATCCAAATTATTGCCGTCTAAAAGAGGGAGAATTTTTTTTTTTTTTTGCTCCAAATTATGGGCCTCTGGCTTGGGGATAATTTCAGTTTCATGTGTGGCAAGTCAGTAAATCCATTGGAAATGTTTGTTTTTAGTTTGCATGTTCTCCCCGTGTTTGCGTGGATTCTCTCCAGGCACTCGGGCTTCCTCCCAAAGACATGTAGTTAGTGGGGTTAGGTTAATTGGTATTTCTAAATTGTCCATAGGTGTGAATGTGAGTGTGAATGGTTGTCTGTCTCTTGTGTTAGCCCTGCGACAGACTGGCAACCTGTGCAGGGTGTAACCTGCCTCTCACCGTATGGTAGCTGGGATGGGCTCCATCCCCCCCATTGCGCCCCTGACAAGGCTAAGCAGGAGAGAATGGATGGACGTATGCCTGTTTGACTTTAACAGGCAAACATTTTCCTCTTCTTTAATACAGACTTCTTTTCTTCAAATAAAGGTGATATACTAATATAAAAAAAGGCTGAAAAGCTGTAATGTAACATTCTTCCGTGGAGGGGTAAATCTTGGTCTCAAAGCTAGTGTGCCTCCTTCAATTCTCCATAAATGTCCACTGGTCATTGATATTGTTGTAAGTAATTTTACCACCAATTTTTTTTTCAACATTTAGTTGGAAAAGATTTTGTTTTTATTGTTTGTTTGTTTTTTTAATATTTTTTTTGCAAGTAGTGCCTGTTTAAAATCATCCAATTCATTGGGATTCAAATCTGGACTTTGATGGTGTTTGCATAACCTTCTATTTCTTCTTTTTGACCCATTTCTCAGTGAATCTGTTAGACCCCTTATGATCATTATTCTGTTAGAAGAGCCAGCTTTGCTTTAACTTCAACTTTTGAACAGATGGTCTCACATTATCTTCAAGCACTCTTTGATACGATGCTGGTTTATAGTAAAACCGATGCCTGCAAGCTGTCCAGTCCCAAGGGCATCAAAGCACATTCACACCACGATGTTTTACAGCTGGCATGTAGTTCTTCTTTTTGAAAGTCTGTCTTTGCTCTGTGCCGAACATGTCTCCTCTCACTGTGGCCAAAAAAAACTCACTCTTTGTTTTTCTCTACCTAGGTCACGTTATTCCCAGTGGTCTGTTCTTAGTTGTCCAAAAACAACAACAGAGCAGTACTATAGTTTTGCCAGTGAACATATAGACACTTTTTCCTCTTTTTGACATCAGTGTGTTTCTGCAGCTTTTGTTTAATTTTTTTGTAATCAGTCAATTTTCCATGCTTATGTGTTTTTTTTTTTTGTCTGAAGAACAGTGTTGCTTGAAAAAAAGTGTCATTTTTGCTTCAAATTTGCTGCAAGCTGTTAAAAAAATTCCAACCGTTAAACGCAGATATTTTTGGGCGACTTTGGTGGGGACCAAAGCAGAGCTAAAAAAGAGTTGTATATTAGCTTTTGCATTAGATTCCAATCCCATAGTTGGTGGGGAATCTGGGTATAATGAAACTGAAAGCTCAGCAACCATTAAGGACATGCTCTTTAAATGTAACCTGCTTTTGGAGGAAAGTCAAAAAGGATAGAGTTGGAGTGCAAAAAATCACCCTGGGCTTTTTAGACTTGACCAGAAATGTGTTATCAGTAGAGAGGTGGCGCGTCTGCAGTATGTTCTTTGTTAACTCACTATCCACTAAAATCATAGGAGGAAAACAGTGTGCCAGGGTTGTGTGTTACGTGAGTTTTGATCCCCTCTAGTGGCCATAAGTCTAACTGATCAGTGCACCTTATGAAGGGTTAAGGGCAGCAGATTGGACTTTTTCAGGAAGCAGCGGTTGCCAGTAAAGACCCCCAGAGTTTGGTTCCCTTTCTTTTATTTCTCCCATTGCTGCCTGTAATTAACAGAGCTGAAATTTTACTTTTTAATGGAGATAGTCAAAAATAACAACTAGTGGTCTGGGCTCTACTTAATGTTAATTCAAAACTTTTCTTTGAAGAAGAACTTTTACTTCTAGGAAACAAAGGAAGTTGTCATTTTCTATTAAAAGCAGCTTTACGGGAAAAAACAGCCATGTAACAGTTGAGGCTGAACAGAATGAATGAATCAGTGGGATTTACTGCCTCAACCTAATTATCACTTGTAGTGTTAGGAAAACCTGAAGCTCAGAGCAATAGAGCTAGAAAGCCTGGCATGCTGCTTTAGTTAAAGATGTGCAAATATAAATAAGTCTGCTATAACCAACCAGTAACCAAAGTTACTCTTTAAGAAATTATTCTGCTTATTTCAAGGCAAAAGCAATAATCCTTTTCATCTAAGATGTCTTTTTTGTTTTCCATTTCTCAGGCTGCTCACTATGGATGTGGCTGCTGGGCTGAAAATGCCTGTCATATGAACTCTTACTCTACAGCAGTGAGTACCTCAGGTAAACCAGCACATTCTCTGTAATCCACTTTTACAGTTGTGTGTGTTTGTGTGTGTTTGTTTCCACTCTGTTCACTCTGGGTTCACTATTAGCCTCTCTTTTGTTGTTGAGGATGATATGAATCAGTCCGAGCGAGTCAGGCTTCAAAAAGCCTGATAATACTTTCCGATGACCTTCAACTGTTCCCGCTGAGTGATTTCTCATCAGTCACTTCCTCAACTGATTGAGTCATCTTTCTCTACTCTGTGTTAGTCAGCTGCACGCCAGGTGCATTGCAGAGCTCTTTGGATTTTCAGTGACTTGTGACATGGGACACCTGTTGTAGATATGATTGAAGGAGAGCTGCTGGAAGGGCATTGCAGTGTTAAAATGGTGAATTTGTAAAGTGTACTTGTCCAGATTTGGATCATAACTTGACTGGTATAATAGTTGGCAGGTTAAATCAAGTATCAACTTTTGCATTTCATGTACTGCGAGCTTTTACTTACAGTACATGTATAATATAAAAATCTAAATAAAACTAAAAACAAATGCCCCCCCCCCCCCCCCCCCCCCAAAAACAAACAAACAAACAAAAAACTATGTGGTCGAGCAGCACTCCACAGGACTTTTACTTGACATCATTATTGTAGTTCAGGATGGCCTAATATGCTTTCTGCTGTCCAAAAGCCCTAGAATTTAAGATTTGGGTGGTTAGTTCTGCATTTATCTAGAACATTTCACCATAACAAAAATCAGAGTAAATCACTTAAATTATTAGCTGTCTGGTGGTTTTTATTGGAGCAAACAGTCATGTGAAAATGAATGCTTTTTCGAGGTTTTCTCTATCAGCATATAATTTAAAAAAATCATTTGGTCCTTATCAGGTTATCAGGTCTAAAATTATTTAAATACAACATCAAATAAATTGCAAACCATGACATACACACACAGGGTCATTTTTTATTTAACAAAAATGAAGCCAAAATGCAGAAGCAGTGTGTGAAAAACACACGCACACAAAATGATTTGGTATCTTGTAGAACCACCTTTAGCAGCAATAACTTAGTAACTTATAAGTAATCATTTTCTGTTTGTTTTTATCAGTGTCTCTTATCGTTGTAGAGATCATTTTGGCCACTTTTTACGCTTTTCAGACATTCCCACTGTTTTTTTAAGGTCCTTGCACAGTATTTAATTCAGGTTGAGGTTCAGACTTTGACTGGTCCATTGCAACATCTTGATTCTTTTCTTTTTCAGCCGTTCTGTTGTAGATTTGCTGCTGTGTTTGGAATCACTGTTTTCTCACAATATCCAATTTGGGTTAAGTTTTAGCTGTTGGACAGATGGCCTCACTTTGACTCCAGATACTTTGATATATAGAAGAGTTCATGGTTGACTCAAAGACTGCAAATAGCCAGAATCATAACCGTCGTTTGGTTATTGCTAAATGTGGTGCTGTGCATTAAGTCCAGACGTCTTGGTCTCGTTCTGTCCAAAGAACATCATTCCAAAAGTCTTTGTTCAGATCTAAACTGTGTTGCCACAGTGTTTTTAGAGAGAAGAGACTTTCTTCTGCAAAGCCACACTTATTCAATTTTTTTCCTAATTTTATTGCTATGAACTTTAACATTTAACATACTAACCGAGGCCTCTAGAGTCCGAGATGTAGCTTCATTGGGGCTTTTGCAGTTTGGTTTGACCTTGGGGTAAATTTGCTGGGAAGATCGGCACAAATGTTTTCCACTTGTAAATAAACTTTCTCACTGTAGAATTGATGGACTTTAAATTGTTTGGAAATGGCCTTATAACCCTTCCCAGATTGATAGGGAGCAACAGCTGCTTCTCTAAGATAATGGCTGATGTCTTTCCTCCTTGGCATTGAGCTAACATGCACCTGAATGCTCCAGACCAGCAAATTACCAAAACTTTTGCTTTTATAGAGGTGTCACACTACCTTAATTCCTATAGAAGCAGTAACAATTTACTTAGTTTTTCACAAATGCTTTTGGCGTCATTTTTGTTAAATGAATAAAGACATTTGACAAGTTTCATGTGTTGTTGTTCATCTGAAAGTGTATTTAACTAATTTTAAGACATGCTAAGGACTTTATGCTTTTTCATCCAGTCTGGTTTGGTGAGGATCTGTCATTTGCTTGCCGTCTGTAGGTTAAAGGTGATAGGCCGGATACATTTCAGCAGCTCTGTTCAGCATTTCTTACATTAAACAAGCAGTATATGACAACTGTTGTGGTAGTGGTCTGTTGTTCATTAATTATCCAAGAAGATCAAGTGTAGGCTGCATGTTTGATATTTGCGCTGTGTGCATTCTCACCCTGTCTTCCTATATTGTGGCTTTGTCTTTGAAGTGAGTGAAAAAAAGGAGCGAGCCGTATGGGTTCAGAGAGCATAACGTGTGTTCCAGTACAACACCTGTCTTTCATTTCCTAACATGAAAGATGTTTCCATCAAAAAGAAGCAGAAAGAATCATTTCCATTCTGACACAAGGAGTGTGATCCTCACCCCGAATGTCCCTTTCTTCCCTCCACCACACCAACACATTGCCCGTCCATGCACCCGCCCTCTCTCCTTCCCACCTCTTCCACTGTAGTCAGTTTTGTAATATGCGGCTCATGTGTGTCTTTGTTTTATTGCTTCATCTGGCCTTTACTTTGCTGCGGCCAGCGAGACAACAACTCACAAAGTTTACTGTTTACTCGTGCCGCTGTCGGCTGTCACATACTGTGTCCACATTTGTCGGTCTTTTTGGTGTTTCTTTTCCTGGTGAGTTGCTGCTTTAGGTTTCTTTCTGCCGTCCTAATTCAACTGTGTTTGCGCTGCCATAATATCCAGTTCCCTTTAGACTCGTGGGGGTTTATGGTAAACACAGCACAAAAGGCACAGTACATTGCCAATACAGTTTTCTACTTGCCTTAAAAAAAGGACTTCAAATTGCTCCGGGCGTTTGTTCTCCACAGTTACTGACCTGCATTCAGTTCTGTTGTAGTTACCTGTTTTTTATGGGGCCTTCATTTGTGTTTACAGAAACAATGAGGCCATATTCTTCAGTCTTTATGGGTTTTCACAGGAGCCTTTGCCAGATGTGTTTTGTTTACAATTTAAGATTTTTTTGTCTTGTTCTCCGGTACGTGCAAACTTTACATGTGAGAAAGGCTTTATTGTAAGCATGCAGTTTGCATTCAGCAACTGTCTTTTCCTTAAAAACAGCAATATGTTGGATTTAATGTTTGCTCTTTAAGGAATAAGTAGCATATTATCTCTGATATAAAAAGGCACACCTGCTATGTTTTGACTTGGAAGTGGTTGAAGGTAATGTGAGAGACTGAGCAGGCTGCCCATGCTTTTATGGTTCCTGGTTTCCCTGAATTCTTAACAAAATGCTTTGTTTCTCTCCTTGGAGTATTTACCGCATGCACCATGAAGGAAGCACATCAGACAGATTCAGGTGGCTACCACAATCAATTGGAGCTAGCAGGGTTAGCGGGGTTAGGTTTTTCTTATAGCAAACAACCTCTATACTGCAGTTTTATTTCTGTGTACTCTAAAATTATTATTATTATTATTTCTATTTAGTTGTACATGCAGTCACTACACTGCTTTTATAAATATTAAACAGTGATCTGATCAAAAATAGTTTCTTTTCCTTAGACAAACTTGTAAAATCTTGTTTCTAAAAATGCATATTACAGTAACATAGAAATTCTAAACCTGTTTAAATAAAAATGATGCGTGAATGTGTCATGACGATAGAAGTAAGTATGGCTCTCTGCACACCCTGCAGTTGTGCCGGGAGCCAGCTACAGCACAGGATTTACAGAGGGGGAATTAATACTGGGTGTTTGGCAGTTTTAAAGCTCCAAAACTAGCTGGGATCAAGGCAGGGAAAACTGAAACAAAAACCCTCTCTTTGTAATCACTGTCAGTGTACCCATGAGCAAGGCAGCTGTACTTTAGAAGTGATTTCAGTATTACCTGAAATAAAAACTGCCTAATTACACTTGTGAGAATATGCCAAAGGATTGCATTATCATTTTTATTTTTATTTGAACTCAATAAACAAAACTTAACCCTTTGATATTTAGAATAGCTTCCATTATATACCTAATAACCAGATAAATAATATAATCTAATAATAAATAAAGATTTTTTTTTTTACAAGTTTTAAAAGACTTTTTTAAGACTTTCACGTGCTTTGGATTTGAAAGGAAGTTGTTTAGTCTAGATGTGCCAAAAGTCTCTAAAAGTTAACTCTGTTTATTATGTGTGTCATTTTGTGTCTTTTGCCAGGCTGCGGGGAGCATCTGATTCGCACCATGCTGGCACGGGAATGCTCTGCTGCCATGCAGTCTGAAGATGCCCACCAAGCCCTGCTGGAGGCTATGCAAAACAAGTTCATCAGTGAGTCACACACATGTAGCCTGATTACCGCTCTTTTCCATACACACAGATTTGTCAGCCAAGAACGTGTTTGTGAGAAACACGTGGAGAGAATTATACAAACAGATGTTGCATAACATAAGAAATGAGAGAACAACTGGAAACGTTGGAAATTATAGAATCAGAGACAGCTTTTGATTTATGGTTCCTTTTCACTGTTTAAAAAGGGCCTTCAAATGGTGCACACATCATAGCTGACAGCCACAGATAATTTTGGAAGACATGCTTGTTTTGTTGAAAGTTTATAGGTTTATATGAAGAGCTTTTTTTTAGTTTTTTGACTTATTCTCAGAAGTGGTCAGTTTTTGAAAGCCTTGTTAACCGTGTTTGCTGTGCCTGTGAATGACCACTGGGATAGTTCAGAGCAGAGGGAAAAAGGACATATGGAAACATGTGGTGGTTTCTGCCTTGTTCCGGCCTTCTTTAGAAGTCCGTCTCGATTTGGCTTCGTCCGTCTCAATTTATTCAAACAAAGCTGCGCAAATCCTGTCTTTGCAGAACGCATGTTAACAGTAGGAATGAGACAGGAATGTTGTTATGTTATTAATATTGCCACAACATCATATTAATGTTGCTTCTGTACAGTCATGGCAATTTACCCGTTGCATTGTTAAGATGTCATAGGTTTGTGTCAAATACAAAAATGTGATTTATGCAGCAGTGGGACAATGACAAACTCAGCATGTTCCTGTTGGATAAATGGATCAAACAGGACTTTCGCCCTGGACACTGCGGTTTGATTTTGATTTGCATTTTTTTGCAGTTTTTAAATGTTGCCTGGTTAAGGTTAAGATCCTGATTTTTCACTCTCTTTGTTCTTGTATGTGACCATTTTCAGAGGAATGTTTTGTTTGTTTGTTAAGCCATGGAAGTTCTTAAGGGATGAGCAATTTTAAATAGTATTTTTGGGCAAAAACACATCATTTGTTCCCATTTCTTTAGTTGAATAGATGCAAAATCCCAAATCTAACATAGTTTAACAGGCATAAAAAAGTTTTTTTTTTTTGTACCAAAAAGGTAATTTCCAAAGAGTTATATACCCAAACCTTGGCATATCTCAGCGTTGTGTGCAGTGTGCCGTTAAAATTTTTGATGAAACTCGTCAAGTGGGTTACAAAAGAAAAGTGAAAAGAAAGACAAAAGAAGTGGCAGGTCTAAAAAAACAGTATCTATAGCAAATGAACAGCATCTGAAAGTAAGAAACAGGAAAAAATCCAACACAGACCTGACACAGGACCTGAGGGATACATCTGACTAACAGCTGATCCATCTACTGTTCACCAAAGCCTCATCAGAAATCGTCTCAGTGGAAGGGTGGTTGTCAAGAAGCCATTCTTAATGAAGGGAAACGGGGAGAAAAACTGAAAATCTGCAAGAAGTGGACTGAAAATCAGTGATAACAGGTCTTATGAAATGTTACATTTCTGGTTCAGTGTATGAAGTGTCAGAAAAGGGAGAGTGAGTTTTGTGTTTTACAGCCATATTTAAAACATGATGGTGGCTCAAAACCTTTACACAAAACCGTAGATAGAACACGGCAATGTCAGGTGATTCAGTCTATAGCAGCGGTCCCCAACCCCCAGGCCCTGGACCGGTACCGGTCCGCTGGTCTACAGAATAAAACACTTTTAAACACTTCAAAAAAATATTTTTGTTTAATGCTAATAAAAGATTGTAGTGCCATAGACACACCTGCCAAGCACATATCGAATGGGGTGATATTTCAAAAATGTTCATTTCTGTTTATTTATTGTTAAATTCTTGCTGCAGGCTAAATAATGGAGTTTTTGATGGAATATTTTGCCTTTTTGAAAATGTAGAACAAATATCTGTTCTTGTGTGTGAACGCTGTCCAAGCTACACAAACACAGACACACACACACACACACACACAGTGTTTTATAGAGTGAAGGGAACATTACGACATGGAACCAAAATCTGAGTGAAATGCAACAAAAGAACAATGGTATGCAGACACAACAATATTTATATCAGTTGCACCAAATAGTCCTGTTTTCCTTTGCTCATTGCTGTGTTGAGACATTTCAAGTCATGCTATAGCTGTTTATAGATTGTTTTTTTCCAAACCGAGCCCTTTCTTCTTTTATTGCGCTAGGCTAATGGCCGCGTCCAAGTTTTTCTGTATATACAACACCTCATTGAAGTTTGTCTCTCCTGGAATTTAGTCAGGGAGCAAGAACGGCCCTTTCTTTATGTGTTATTAAAGTCAGCTGAAACATATTTGAGCATTATTTAGATCTTAAAATGAAGCCTTGTGTTATAACAGTACATACAGTATGTAGAGTTAAAATGACACTACCTGTTATTCACTATTTCTGGGTTAAATCCTGATAAAACTGATGTAATTATTTCAATTTGTATAATTTGGATATAAAGGGAGAGAATTGGATTGGAAAGTTTTGTTGCTCGTACATCAAAGGTTGTGTATTGCCTAATTATGTCATGCTATGCTTGGTTTTATGTTTTAGGGTTGGAAAACGAAAAAAGTATGAGACATTATTGATTAACGAGAACCTTTCTTTTCCTTTTTTTAAACACATATGCCATTTTCAATCATCTTAAATGTATTGTTTTTCCTCTGTGTCCAGGTTCACCCATTCTGGCCAGTGAAGATCGTGTTTTGGGGGGAGTAATTGTCTTGCGATGTTGCAGATGTGTGGAGGCTCAGCCGTCTCAAAATTTTCAGGGTATACTGGGTAAGATGTTAATAATTTCAAGACTTGGCTGGTTAAATTGACAGGTTGGTAATAAAATGGATAAACAGACAAAAGTCGTCTCTTTTCGTGGCAGCTGCCAGCATCAGATGGTTCGTGAGCCATATATAAAAACTTTAAATCCAAGCAGACGGTAGTAACACTGGTGTCCAGTCCATCTCCTCCGTGCCTGCGACGGCATCATTACAGAAATTTACGTTACATTTTTTTGATTGGCAGCTGGAATTTAATTTACAGCTGTTCCCTAAATGCCGCACATGACTGCAGTAGTTATGAAAGTACAAAAACAAGAAAAAGACAACTTTGATCCAGACTTCAAACTCGACACTGCAATTCTTTGGGTTCCTTGTAGTGCACCCACCAAGAGTGAAGTGGTTAGGATGAAGTGTTGTTGAGAAGTGTGAAGAAAGCACAGACATAGGGTGACTCCTTGATTTATTAGTGAGATGTTAAGACAGAAGAGAAGGCACTGTGGCTTTCCTGGCAGGTGGTCTGTGTTTTAACTTGCACAATCAGGCTTTGGTTTCACACCCTTCATCTCAGATTTAAGCAGAGACCTCCCACTATGGAATCAACCACTAATCTTCAGAGAAGTGGAGGCCTTCTGAATACTGCCAACTGATTGTATTGATAGATTTGGTTTCTCTGCCCAGAGCTTAGGAGAATGATCCTACTTTCTGGATTTCTACTATTATGGAGTTGACCTCAGTGCTCATTGTGTCCAGTTCAAAGTTTGGGCTCTTTATGTTTTCATAAATCTTTTGTTTTAACTCCAAATCATGGAGTGCAACATAAAACATTAAGTCTGCATGGATAATAAAATATTTTCAGTTGACACTGAATGATGTGCAGACCCCGTTTTGATGTTGTGTACGTAGCACAGCTTTTGTGCTGTGTCACCTACCACAGATTGCTGTTGATTTACATGAATAAACATCATGTCGACCACATCCTTTTGGTGCAGTAATTGAGTTTACATTTCACCTCTCAAGTTCTGCTATTCTATGCAATTATGTCACAACTGCCAGTCATATATTTTCATTGTAATGGGCATGTTCGGTGCTAAGTCCACCGGCTCACCCGCCTGATGTTCTTCTTCGGCAGGATTACTCATTTCTGTTCGCTTTAGGAAATCGAACCTTTCGTTCTGTATGGTTTCCTGTTTCTATCAAACCTTTGCTCCGGCTGCTAAATCTGTGTATGGATATTTGTGTATGAAGACTTGGTGTTTGTAACCTGTATCTGTCTTTATTTACAGTGGAGTTCCTGTGGAGTCACACCACAGAAAGCATGTGTGTTGGCTACATGTCTGCTCAAGATAGCAAAGCAAAGGTGAGATTTGAATTAGCCAACCAACTAAACTGAAACATATTATAATTAAATACAGTCTTAAAGTGAGCTTACAATGGTTGCATCTTTGACCAATGCCAAAGGCTGGCTTTAAATAGCTTGTCTCCTTTTTTAGCTTTCAGTTCAAAGATTTTTTGGTAGTTTGTGGAATATGCTTCGGTCCTGTGCATTGTGACGGGAACTTTTGCCCACGTTCACCAAACAGGAGCCACATGGGTCCACCCTCCTCCCTCAAGAGGGTCCAGTGCTTTATGAGTTGAGTGAATGAAATGAAGCATATTTTTGTATTTTAGCCGAGCACTTTTTATTTAATTTCTTATGAAAAACAAAAAACTTTTTCTTTTCTTTTTTTTGCGGTGGGGTGCATTGTGTATTGGTATGGTATACTGGGTAATAAATGTCACTTTTATGTCTGCTGTCATAGAATGATATTTAAAAAAGGCATCTCTGAGCCTTTTTAAGATATTGTTTTACATAAATGCTGTGGTTTCTTAAGCAGTAGGGGCCAGTGGCCTGGTCTCCTGGCTCTAAGTGGAGTCTCAGCTCGCACTGATTTGTTTGGCTAATGTATCTTTGTCACTCTGTATGAAGAGAGGGCACTGTTGTTGAAGTCTGGTTCAGATTTCAAAGTGTTTGTCCTGTGTCCCCTGGCTCCACCTCACTCACCCGTCTTTTCCACCCTCTCTCTCTCTCTCTCTTTCTTTCCCTTTATTTCTCTCTCTCGTGGTCTGCCTCTCTCATCACCCTCTCTCTGTGGCCACTACCTGGTCTTAAAGTACCATAAAGTTTACAGAAAGTCATGCGCCACTGGGGATATCAGTATCAATCTGCATATTTGTCAGATGTGCTCTGTGCATGGGGCTCTGGGATGGAATGTGAGCTTGCACGCTGTCCTGTCATGGCAGTGCCAATAGAGAGAGGTAAGCAGAGGACAGTGAACATAAAGTCCCTGTTTGTAACTCTGTTTTGTTTGCTTTGTTATGTTCAATTTGCAGTCCTCCACCCGCTCTCCCTCCGCCCCACACACTCACATAAAGTTAACATGTGGGGTGGGTTTACTGCTGCTACAGCAAAATGTCAGTTCCATAATCATTTGTGAATGATTCAGCCATAAATAAAGTACAACATCAAAATCCATCTGCTGCTATTTTTTTAATGTCAGTGACAGGTAGGAGGCATTAAATCATCACGTGACTACTGAAGCACAATATGTTTTGATATTAACCAGATAATAGAGAAGAATTTGATTCCCAAGACAGCTAGCGTCATGAAAGCAGGATTCAAATGTGGTGGTCTTTTACTGTTCCACACATTTTCTTTTTGCCCCTTTGGCTCAAGCTGCTGTGTTGACAGAGTTCGAAGTAGTGCAGTGTGCTCGGGAAGAGCATTTGTAGGCTACCCTTTAATCTAAACAGCAGAAACGTCTAGGGTCTGGGTCCCAAAGAAGCACTCAAGTAGCTTTAAAATCTACTGTGGTGAAGTCACCAAGCATCACTCCATTGAGATATGCATGCAAAAATGTTCTTTGTAAAGTGCTTGTGCTCAGTGGGTGGAGATCCAGAAATATCATCTGTCAGTAGTGGTTTCTGGGTCTCTTGGGGGAGGGTATCCACTTCCTCTTGTGGGGCGATTGGTGATACAGTGATATTGGAGAGTGCAGCCAAGAAGACAGCTGCTCCACCAAATCTCACACGGCTCTAACAGAGACTGAGTAGCTTGTTGTTGTGAAACTGAAGTTATGATGTGTCTCTGTGCCTGACCATCTGCATACCAGAGCAATGTGGCAATCCTGTCCTTTATGCCTACTGAGAACAGAGCCAAAGAGGAGCACTTTAATGCTGCCGGGCTCCAGTCGTGTCTCCTGTGGTCTCTAGAGTATGGAGGCACAGGAAGTGCCACCTGCGTGTCTTTACGGCAGACCTGTGATGATTCTGGCTAACAGGCAGGAAGCAGAAGAGAATAGGCTATGAGTTTGGGGGACATAAGTCATCTTGAGAGGGAGTATTCAGTTCAGTTTAGGTCTTACTTTGTAAGAAGAAAATTTTTAATTTTAATAGTATTTTGGATTTATCAAGGAGCCAATTGAGAGAAGCTAATATGGGAGAAATATGATTTCCTTTTCACGTCCTGCTGAGTACTTTTGCTTAATAATGCATTACAGTAGTCCAGTTTAGAATTTTAAACCTTCGGACCGAACAGGATGTTTCTAATTTTAGCAGTAGAGAGCAGATGGAGGAAGGCAGTCCAGTGTATTTGTTTAATGGGACTGTTATAGGATATATCCTCATCAAAAATGCTCCAAAGCGCCTCACACTAATATGGAAGGCTAAGGTCAAGCTATCAAGAATTAAGAACCAGGTTAGAAGGCCAAGTCTGATAACTTTTGTCTGAATTTGAAAGCAGAAAATTAAACATCATTCAGGTCTTTATGCCTTTAAGAGTTGCCCGTACTTTAACTAATGTATTTGTAGCATTTGACTTCATAGATAAATACAGTAGGGTGTTATCTGCATAGTAATGGCATTTTCAAATAAAATTGGCTAGGGGAAGCAAGTATAATGCAAAGCCTTAGTCTTAGAGTCTAAATCTTGCTCTTTAGCACCAGGAGCAGAGCAAGTAACAGGGAATGAGTGCCTCTAGTGAAGATTTGGCTGACTGTGTTGCTGTAAATCTGTTATAAAGAAAATCAGTTGTATGGAGTCATATTTTGATTTGATTTTAGTCGGCTGGCCTAACATTTCTGAGTTTAAGCCAATTTTCTGTGCATTTGGTTGCCTGTTTTCTAAGCATAAAGAGTCACAGCCATACACTGGCTCAGCTGCTGTTCAGCAGACATTCCTCCCATTCCTATTCGCTGGGCATTTCAAACCACCCAGAGTCCATCTACCGCTGCTTTTCCATGATAAGAACATGAAAGAGCTGAGCAGGAGTATTTAGGCCAGAGGTCAGGTTGGATTTCTATTCTTTTACAGTGTTTTAGTGAGATTTACATGCATGTATTTTTTATGACCGATCAATATCTAGATTGAATTGCTGCAGGCCAGTCAAAAAAAATCTCAGGCCAGATTGTTTGACACTGCTGGAAACTCTGCTCCGGTTTTTCTTTCTTCTCAGTCAGATGTTGTTTCTAAGGAAAGTCGAGTCTGCGTCCTAATCTTTTAGACGTTAGACTGTGAAATGGCAGCGGTGCAGAAGAGTGAGAGCATCTGGTTTTATTCAAACACTCACCTTTGTTTGCATTGGATAGACATCAGAACATCAAGCTGTGTTTTACAGAAACACACAAAACTGCACGGACAAGCCAGTGGCGGTACTTCTGAAACGGACCATTGTTATATGATGATTGTCATGATTGGACAGATGAAAGAGAAGTAAAGGATCCACAACACAGCGAATATGGCTCGGTTTCCTCCTTGTGGACATCATTACCACTATAAAGATTTTTAAGGCCAGACACAATCAAATGGCGTGCAACTCAGGCCTTATGGTTATTGTCTGCTTTGTGTATTACACGACAGACGTCTTTTCTTATGTTACATGCTGCTTTTATTATCCATTTTGCAGGGAGAATAAATAGCATATGATTGTTTTTGTTATTTATTTTTATATTTTCAAAGAATGTGGAAACCACAAGAGAAAAACAACAGCGTAGTCATAGAGCTAAATTTACCCTTTGGTCTATGCTGTGGTGTTAATGAGTGGCTTCTCCTCACTCCTAAACACATTCATATCTCCAAAGAATGTTGTTTTTCTCTGACAGATACAATGGAAATGTGTTTTTCATGTGATATTTTAACTCAGTCGTAGTCCTGTCATGTGGTCACTTTAGTCACAGGGTAACGAACTGACAAGAGGCTCACTGTAGGTTTGCATGCTGTCATTTTCTTTCTGTCTGTCCTGCCCCGCTGTCACATAATTCTACATCTCATTGCTTTACTTTTAACCTGTCTGGCTTTTATATTTAGCTTGTGCTGCTTTTTGCAAGCCTGGGTTTTGCATCAAGGAATCATTGCAAACTAAACTGGAAGACAAGTTATGTTGGGGATCGCCAACAGATGGTGTTACAATCACGGTTACAAGCTCCTGTTTTTAATTAAACTGGTTATCACCGGTTGCTGTGAAGTGAATTGGTCACTGATATTGACTAGCACAGCGACAAGGTTTGAGTCTTAGCATTTGTATTAATGAGCATAATAGCTAAAAGAATGTATTGTTTTTGTTCTTGTGAGTCAAATTACTGCTGCAGACTAAAATAAGTTATTATCAAGGTGATAAGGAGTATTTTTTCAACTGATGGTAGTCACTAAGTTTGGAAAAGGCCTGTATACACTCACCGTCCACTTCATTGGCTACTTTTGCCAATGAAAAGTCTGAAGGCAAAAGGGCCTCGTGGCGTAGATTCAACGAGATGCCGGACATTTTTCATCAGAGAGCATTTTTTCAGTCTTCTATTGTTCCATTTTTGTGAGCCCATGTGATCTCTAGCCCTGGTTTCCTGTTCCTAGCTAATTGCATTGACATCGAGTGTGGTCTTGTGCTGTTATAGCCCATCTGCTTCAAGGTTCAGCAGTCAAAGATGCTCTTCTGCATACATTGGTTGTGGTTATTTGAGTTACAGTTGCCTTAGGTCAGCTTGAAGCAGTTTGACTATTCGCTTCTGACATCGACGAGACCTTTTTACCCAAAGAACTGCTGCTCACACGATGTTTTCTCTTTTTCAGACCATTCTCTGACAACCCTAGAGATAACTATGTGGGAAAATCCAAGCACATCAGCAGTTTCTGAAATGCAGGCCAGGCTGTCTGGCACCAGCAAACATGGCACATTCAAAGTCACTTAAACCACGTTGCATTCTGCATTCGTCAACATTCTGCTGCTCAATTTGAATTTTGGCAGGTCGCCTTGACCATGTCTGCATGCCATGTGATTGGCTGATTAGGTATTTGCATTAATGAGCAATTGAAGTACCAGCCCATAAACCGTTAAGCATTTAACCAAACATCGAGGTGGAACGGTTGTTTATTTACAGTATTTCTGTTTGCAGTTGTTTCTCCACACTTCACAGGTTGTAGTGTATTTTTTTTCATTCATACCTCCCTTTTTAAAAACGAATATTTATACCTTTTTAGTTTTTGATTATTCCTCCAGATAGAGAGAGACCTTTTAAATATGAGTGAGCTTTTTATTGTTTGCACATAAGGCTGCAGCGTTATTTGTCCGACTTGTGCCACCAAAGTGTCGGGACATCTGTTGTGTGATTTCTGAGCCTGAAGCATCCTCGCTACTTTGTCCCAGTTCATGTAAAACACATGCAGTGCTCTTGGCCCTGCAGTGCTGTCATTACTCACTTGTTTGGTTTACTGAGCCTTTGACTCTTCCTGCTGACTAAGTCGCGCTGTCCTTTCTGTCAGCTAAAAGCAAAATTAAGATCTTAACATGTGGCACGAATTTGAATCGGAGTGGGAGCAGGGCACAAGATCATTGTCAGACACAAGCACGGATATATGCATTGAGAAAGCTAGCAGGTAACTGCACACAGTTTGAGCTGTATAGTCAGTGAGGTAAAGACGTGTTTTTTTCTCCTTGGCATGCAAACATCTGAAGGAAAACATTTAGCTTGTCAACATTAGTTTATTATAACTCACTACAGACCTTCACTCAAAACCATTTAAATTAGGGCTTTCCTTAACCTTGTCCTCAGAAAATGAAGGGAAGAAGATGAGTCCAGAAACGTGTACTGGAGGCAGAATGGGCCCCTCAGAGTGTTACCATGTGTGCGTGGCCTTGTCTGGCTGTTGTCCCATTGAAGTGACAGTTGCCCTCAGGGTGCTCTGGGCCATAGTCGCTGGCTACACAGAAAAAGACCAGTAGAGTCCTGGAACTGAAAGAGAGATGTCAGGCCAGTTCAGTGCCCCGGTAAATAAGTGGCTGTATTATTCCCCTAAGGCTAGAGCCAGCGTTACCCTCTGTGGGAAGAGAGGAAGGAGCATGACAGCCATTATTGGCGCAGGGAGTGTCGGTCACCTTTGATCCCCCAGTGGAAGTATCACTCCCGTCTTCACAGCTGTGTTTGCCCCTTCCCTCCTCTTCTTACTCCTTTTCAGTGTTTGCTCAAACGAAAGAAAAGAAACTCAAAAAAGAAAACACCAGCAGTTTGTTCTCTTTCTCCGTTTACTCTGTGTCTCTGCAAACACCGACTTGGCACCTTTGGACTTCAAAGGTAAAAATGCATGATGGCACAGTAGTAGTGTGTGTTTTTGCTCCCTCTGATTGCATTGTATTTATTTTTTCTAGCTTCTACTTAGATGTGTCCTTTCATGTAGCGGTTTACACATTTGCCTAAAAAGGGAAAGATCCTTGGTTTGATCCCAGGAGGAGACACGAATTCCTTGTGGGATTGTGTCAGGAAGGGCATCCAGCGTAAAGATCGGTCACATCAAACACGCAGAGCTATCTGCTGTAGGGACCCCTTGAATGATCCAAAAGTAGCTTCTTACGTAGATACTTTCTCAACATTTCTGTTTACCCACCAAGCAGTTAAAACTTCATTGTGGTTGTGTGGTTTGGTTGTGCCGCTAATCTCTGGGAGCTGTGCAGCATCAGGCGTAATGGGTTTGGGTGCTGGTGTTGGATTTGGAGTTCACTGAGTGGGATGCAGTAGTTAAGCTCGGTGCTAAGCCACTCTCACCAAATACTGGCTCAGAGGAAATTGTTGGGCTTTTCTCTGAAATCGGTATTAGAAGACCTTAGTTTGTAAAGTGCCCTGATAAAGCTTATGTTGTTCTTTGGTGCCAATTGAACTGAACTTTGATGATTGTACAGGAATCTAAGAAATCAAAATCCTATCAGCATTTCTTTTTCTCCATATAGATCTGCCTTTTTCTTTTTCTCATTGTGTGAATGTTTTCTTTTGCTGCCTGCAGACACACATATCCAGATTGCCACCTGGGACAGTTCCTGGACAGTCTTTGGCCATCGAGGGAGGGGTGTGTCGGCTGACGGGTGTAGTGGAGTGAAGCGTGTTTTCCTTCCTTCTGGGCTTCTTCAGCAATACTCCAATATAAACTCTTCCATCCACCCTCAAATACACACACACACACACACACACACACACACACACACACACACACACACACACACACACACACACACACACACACACACACACACACACACACACACCACCCTCACCTCCCCATGGCCTTTGTGATGCCAGAAGTAATAAGGTTTCGCTGTTTAAACAGGTGTCCAGGAAGGAGGGAGGAGTGTTGGCTTCTACTTAGTGCACTTACAGGACTTCCCTTTGCCACTGTCTGCCTCCAGCATGTACTCTATGCCAATTTATCCCCGAGCTCTCCAGTGTCACCTGGACTAGACTTGATGCACCATTGCCTTGATGCGCCGTTTTATGTTCTTTTCTTCGTTACTGTTTTTCAACTAAAAGTGGCTTCTTTCCTTTTGTATATAAGCTATAATTTTGTTTTTTTTGGCAAAACAGGGTGGATATTCATATTATTTTATATTACTGAACAGATGTGACTATTTTCAAACTTTTAGGAATTTCAAATGCAAAACCTTGTTGCGTTTTTCAAATACTTTTCAATGTTAAAAAGATGTCAGATTGCACCGAGTGGAATGCCTGCGACTCGAGGTTATCAGGAATTAAGAATTAAAGCTGCAAGGGTTGGACGGTGACACAAAGCCTACTTAGTTTTCCACGTACAACTTCCACACATACTCGTACACACATGCTCTTATTAATCCTCCAGCGTATTGTTTAATGTAGCATCATGTGCATCTTTGATGAACTTTCTAACCGTTTCAGCCATAGACTTTGCTTTGCTTTATTTTTGTTTTTTAAATGTGAATACTTAGATACTGCATGTGCAAAATCCACAATAAGCCACTTTCTTTTCTCTGATGTGCAGAAATGCTCAAGAAGCAGGAAGCTATGCACTTCCAGAGTGATGCTTATATATACATATATATCTATATATAGTGCTCAGGCAGCAACATTTGACCCAAGCGCCAAACAGGACTGTTAGTCATCATATAGAAATCGCAGTTTATATTTGTACAGTCCCAGTGACAGAGACGTGTATTTTCTTGCTAAAACAAAGTACAGTTAAAAACTAATGTATGCATCAAGCCCATGAAATGGTGCTGTCGAGAATTGTACTTGAAAAGAATAATTGTCTGAATTGAAACTTTTGTTGGGATATTTGGTTTCTCTGGTTTTGCTTCTTTTCTTTTTTTCTTTGCTCAGACTTTCAGTCCCAGCGAAACCACGGTATAGCTTGTTTATTGTTTACTTGAAAAAATGCAACTAATATAAAATGGTATAAGCTATGTAAATCATACGTGCACCGCTTTCTAAAGTGCTCAGAAGGTAAAATAAAATGTATGTTGCTACGTATCCGCGTCTGTCTTTGAGTCCTTTTAAACTCCATGGCATGAGGCGTATTCTCCCAGCCGTACCTTTTTTCCGAAATAAGACGCTCACTGCTATTTGGAGAGCAGTTTGTGTAAGCCCTCGCAGACAGAATAAATATAATCTAAAGTGTGGACTCCCAAAAATGTATAGTCTGAGAATAAATTACATGCTGGAAAGTAACTGAAATGGGAACAGAAAATCTGCAGGAGGAGGAAAGAAAAAGTAGAAGAAGAAAAGAAATCTGTGTTGGTGAAGGCATTGAAATTTTCCATTTTAAATGTTTCTCAAAATGTGTTTTCTTCTTAAGTTGTATTGTTTTGATCCCTCATAAATAAACATTTCGAGCCTCTGATTGGAGAGAGAAGCTATTTATGCGATTTGTATCAGGCTCCGGGGCAGGGTTCGTCAAAGTGCTAGCCCTCGCTCTGGATTGTGGTCACTGTAGTGTCTAGGAGGAATGTGCAATAGAGCTGCTCAAGAAGATAAATATATATTTGTTTTTTGAAGGCTGAAATGCCTCCCTGTCAGTGCACCGTGCCTGCTTGTGGAATGCTTCCCAGCCAGTTTTCCAATCACATGGAACAGGTTACAGTCATTAGATGTTGGTGAAGTGGAATAATATGCAGGAGTTGGATGGCGAGGTTGCTTTGGGAGGTGCTGTGCGTGTTTGTTTTTATTCCACACTTGCCTCACCCTGGGTTTCATCTCGAGAGTCCATCCAAATGGACACGTGTTACCTTTCCCCTCACCCACCCTCCCAACATTGTCCGTCAGCTCGATCATGTGTTATTACAGAGCGCCCCCCTTTTCATCAAAGCTAATCTGTGTTGCCGGGAGACCCTCTGCCCCATTCAGCTCCAAACCTTCGCCTTCAAACATCATCCCTCTTCGTCCTGAATCCCCTTAGCTTTGAAAAAGGATCCTGGGTCTTTAAAAAGTGGACCGTGATCCTGAGCCATTCAAGGTGTATCCAGTGCCTCGCGCTCAGCAAGGCTCTTAAATGCAAAACAGACGGTGGAGCAAATAAAGATCAAAGGCAGCAGCCTTGCCTGTCTGGCTTGCTGTCCTCACATGCCAAGCGGTGCTGTCACAGTGAGTCATGGCCTTGCAGCTTCCGTGCTCATGCTGACTCCCCTCCTTCACCACCTCAGGGACACCATCCCGTCGACACCGCTTTTGCTACTTTGTGCCAGTGTCTAACATCAACACGTATTCACAGAGGGGGTTGAAACCAGGCAGTGCACGTGGCTCCCTTAGAAACGAGCCACGGTTTCAATAGTTCTGCAATAGTTTTACTCACTGAGACCTCACAGCTTTTATTTCCCTTGTTTCCTATATTGATTTCAAAGATGTTGTGTGTGGTACTTGCATTATTATTATTTCTTTGTTAAGATCCGATTGATTTAAAATGAACTGTCTTTTCAAATACTCTACGTTTGCTGTTTTTTTTTTTAAATGTATTTATTGTCTCATATCATTTTTTTTGTTTGTTTAAATTGTGCATCTCTTAAAAAATCAGTTCTGCAAAGTTGTGATCAGTGCACAGTTAAAACCAGCAGATCTTCAAGTGGACCAGACTTTGCCAGTACAGAGCTTGTATGTCTTTAAGGCACTTCCAGTGTCATCTCTGTAACTGGAAGACCGTACTCCATGTATGTTTTGTAGAAGGTGTCTGTGGGATGGACACGTGCATGTGGATTTACTTTTGACCTATAGAGGGAATGAGACAAGAGCAGGTGTCACAAAATGTGTGTTCATGAAGTTGCTCTGTCATCGTTCTGCCTCAGATGCTATAGCCGAGGATCATGCCCTCTCAGCAATGTCATCGCAGCAGGGGTTGAGCAAGGCACCGTTCTCAGAAGTTCCATATCTGCTCGACCTGTTTGTTCAGCTGTACGAGCAGGCACTTACGCCCCTATGCCCCCATGACCCACTCCCTCCTGTGTCGCTGTGCCACAGATGAGAGCCTGTGACGGGCAGAGTGCCAACGGCCCGTCCTGTGTTACAAGCGGAGCATTGCTGGCGAAGGTTGGGGTTGGGAGGTGGAGGGAAGGTGGCTGCTAGATAAGCAAACGCCTGATCCAGGTCAGCTATTCCAGATTAGAAGACGAAAGACTAACCTTTTAATTAAGTTTGCCGTGCAATTAGAGCCCTGCGGTATTGTGGCCCAGACACTTCCTGCATTGTGCTACACCACCCATAAAGTAGCAGAGCTAAGGCGGCGAGTGAAGGAAAGTGAGAGAGAGAAAGAGAGAGGCTAAAAATGGCCCCACCACATCTGCACCACACCACAAAACAAAGAGATGCCCAATTGCCACCATATAACCGGGCTCTTTAACTCCCAAAGCATGGCAAACAAACCACCTGAACTTGTCTTAATGTGAACCATTTCTAGGAAAAAACCCACAGCAGAACACCTAAAGCTTATCTTGATGTACTACGTGAACACATCCAAGTTTCCACTGCTTTCTTCTTTCTTTCTTTTTCGTTTTGTTTTTTACTCCCGCAGTTCGCTGAGAACTCCCAGAGCCGACCCTGTCAAACTTGGTCTAAAATTGTTTAAGTACATTGGACGTGATTTCCTTCTCATAACAAAAATAGAGACAAAATCCCAACAATCATATCTTGGTGATGCTTAATGAGCCCTTTCGGATCCTTGACAATATACCACTAATATGGTGCTTTGCGTCCTTTGAAACATACCAGAGTAGACTCGTGGAAATAGTAACACAAAAGCGAGGCCTCGCTGACACCCTACGGTCAGCACAGTTTATACATTTTCATGCCAGTTACTCTCACAACACTCAATCTGCTACGCGGGCCAAAATTGTGCCTTGTGTTCGCGGGGGAGGGGAGACAAAACGAGAGATGAAAAATGAGTCGGGTGTACGAGTAATCGCCTGCTCTGGAGACACGTGGAGCCTGTCTGGAGAAGAGATACTGGGTTAAGGTGGGGTTGGAGGTATGTCATCAATTTGAGCTTGGCACTAATGGTTCAAAATAAAGACGAACACCCCGCTTTGATCTTCGTGGCCTGTTCACTAGACCTGCTGCTAAAGATAACGATCCATGCAGGTTACTGTAATCTTAGCCTTAAACCGCTCAGGAGGAGGACAGGAGAACAGGGGAAGAATATCTACATTTTAATGGAATGTAATTTGCAGCGAGTATTCGAAGGTGGGCTGCTGATAAAGCATCGTGTTTGAGGAAAAACAAGACGAAAAAGGCGTGCGGAGAAAATTTCTACGAATAGTGGGAGAAGAAAAAAAACTAGGCGTTTGCGAGTTGTGCCTGAGGGGTGTGGAACGTGCTGGGGCCTGCTGCATTATAAAGACAAGCCCTACACCCAGCCAGCTGTGCTGCACACAAAACTGCAGGAATGAGGGCACCATGAATGGCTTTCACTGTGTGACAATGACTGCAGCATTCAGTGGAAAGGCAACGGTCAGGGGTCTCAGCTGCAGAGATGCAGCACCGAGTGTGTGTGTCTGTGTGCGTGTGTACACTGAGAAATTACCCAGGAATGTGAGGATACATGCCAAAGACAAAGAATTTGCATTCTCCTCGCCCTCTGAAGAAATATCACAATCCCATCAAAAAGCCTGTCCCGACAGCCACACTGGATAGAACTAATTAAAGTCTTGTGATCGGCTAAAGATGCTTTTTCTTTTCCCGCTGATGCCAAGGGAGAACTGTTAGGACTGTGTGATATGGCTTGAAATTTCAATTTTCTATCATCTTACACATTCACTGGCTTTAAAAAAATTTATTTATAGATTTATATCTCAAAATAACAAAAAAAGAAACATTGTCGCGTACAGTTCACACATTCTTTCTGCTCTATTTAACCCTAACTTGAGACATGGATACGCACCCTGATGGCGAAGCATGAGCCAGAGAGGAATCTCAACTTTGGCCACAGACGCTCGACTTAAACTCAGCTACGACTTAATAAATACTTTACAAAAATAATGCAGGCTTTTTTTTTTTTACAATGAAGATCTGCCTCAGAGACACACAGTTAAATTACGGGGGGGTAAATGAATGAAAATGAAAACGTGTGCATGCTAAATAAACAATCAAGCGTACAAAAAAACCTGGATAACTGTGAATGACAAAGTTAAGGGAAACTGGGTAACACATTCCTGAGGGAGGTGTCGTTATTCTATTACCACAGGTCTCTCCGATCCGAACGAGCCACACACGCACACAATCGACACGGGCACGATAACAATAACAGTTCTACAATGACAGTTTTCCCTTTTAAGAATATGAAGTCAGTCCTCCCTTTAGTAACCAAATCTCGCGTTACAATTGGCAACATAATTACTGACAAAATTTCATTTTCATTTATTAAAAGTGTAAAAACCAAATAAAAAAATAATCAGATAAAAAAGACTTTCACGCCTGGTTGTGATGATGTTGAGAGAAGTTCCTTGTGAGAAAAAACAGGTTCTGACTCTGTTAGAATTCTTTGTGGTTCAATAAGAGCAGTATGTCTGTCCTCAGAGCCTAAAAGTTCATGTGTTAATTGACCTAAAACAGAATTAAAAAGGGTTTCAGCGCCATTTCTGAGGTTTAGCTGGATATATGGGCAGTGTTTTTGCGGGCTAGAATTCCCTTGCCTCTTCAAACTGTTTGTAATAGTCCTCATCCTGAGGGTTTTCTGGACACGTCTGCCCATTGTTTGGTGGCCTTGCCTGGTTGTAGCGGCTCCAGTCACCTTTGCAGATGATCCAAGGCAGGATGTCCACCTTGTAGTGAAGGTCGGCAGAGAACTCGGTGCTGATTAGATTGGGTGTGCCGGCTCCTTTGCCGCGGGTGATGAGCTTCATGTTGTCGTCGTAGCAGCAGTGCTGCGCAGCCAGCGTGGTGGATTCAAGGGTCAGCATGGAGCGGATGCAGTAACGAGCCGTCGGCTTGTAGATCTCCAGCTTCTCTTTGGGACCGCTGGCGTCTTTCCAGCGGAAATTTCTGCGCGTGGGGGCGTCGTATACGTCCGCCGTGCTGTAAGCCACCTCGGTCGGGTAAGAGCAAGGGCAGCTGGGAAGGTCGTTTGCCACCTTGGTCATGTATTTCTTCAAGAAATCACTCTTGCAGTTCATCCAGCGCTCACAACTGTCTGTGTCTGGAAGAAATCAGGACACAATTTCTAACACTTTCCAACTGCAGAGGATGAAACCAGAAGTGAGATGTTTAAAATCAAGGTGTGCTCGCTGAGTTTAGTAAGAACAGAAAGCAAAGAGGGAGTGGGCAGCTGCATGCTGTGCTCTTCCTGTCCTGTTGCACAGTAATGGAGCACAGCATGAGCATGAGGAATGCTGAGAGTGTGCAGGAGCACTGCTGCCAGATGGAAGAAAATACCTTTGATAGAGTAAGAACATCTGAATGAAGGATAGTGTGGAGTAACACATGAGGAGGCAAAAATCTTACCAACTCCAAAGAGCTCTGTGGCATTGAACTCATCTGTTCCAGCTAACAGGCTCACTTCAGTAGCTGCCGTCCTGAAGGCATCTTCAATACCTTCAGAGAGATGAAAGTACAGTGAAAGCTGGATCAAAAGATGAAAGACCACTAAATCAACACATGGACATACATACCATGTGTCCTTACTATGAATAATGTATTTAGTGATGTGGGTTTTTGTCTGCTATTGATAAGATTTTACCTGGGCAGTTAGGCATGTCGCAAGTTCTGGACTCGGTGGCTGTGCAGGCATAACCGCATGACCTCGTTCTCTTCTGGTTTCCGTTTCCACAAGTGACACTGCACGCTGACCAGCTACTCCAGTCCCCCTCTCCATCCATGTAGTCTTGGATCAGAGAGAAAGAAAGAAACATCCTCAGCCCTGTTGCAGGCCATATGCTGAACTTACATCAGTCTAGCCTGGACAGTTTTGGATACGGGCAAGTGAGGGGGTTCGCTCTATAGTGTGCTCCTCAAAGCACATACAACATACGCTCATCTATCCACATGCACGTGCTCTCTGTGCTGATGCAAAATTATTGTGTCAATGTGCAATTTCAGTGAGCCAGTTAAAGCATTTTGGAAATTCCATAAAAAGCTTCTGTGCATCCAGGAGACAATTTAAAAATCAACGTTTTCTTTGCTACCTAAGCATCCCAGGCACAAAAGCACCGGATGCCACTGAGCTGCTCTGTCTGTGATATATTAGTTTGAAAATGGGAAGTGAAATGGGAAGAAATTATTGTTTAAGTTCAATTATCATTGAGCCCATCACCGTTATGCACATAATGTGGGCATTTTGAGGTGGAAGTATTTCTGGCTTGGTTCCAACCTTCCTATAGGCCCCCCGCTGCCATCTGCCCCTCATTATGAGCTTTTTTTGTATGAATACAGGCCAGATAGGCTTCTTCTACTGCTGCCCTTTCTCCCCTTTTAAAGCATATTACAGAGCTGGGTGCCAACACTAACCAGAAATCAAGGAAAAAAATAGATAATAACCTGTGCTGAGACCACAGATGAGACGATTGAGTGGATGATCCTCACTGCCTGTCCACAATTATGCTTATAAAGTTTAAAGCCGAGACAGTAATGATGATAAAATATTCCCTCGTCCATTTGTGTGGTATGAAATGACCGACGAATGAGATCTGACCACAGCGATAAGCCAGAAAGATTAATCGCGGGCTTTGGTTTTACAAAAAAACAAAAAACATTATATCTCTGGCAGCCTAATCACTGTAGTGCAAGTGAATAAAATGAGATTTTCCACAGCACACGCATTCCTGTTCAACCACGTTGGTTTGGGCATGCTACAACACGGGCCGGACGCATACTGCCTGACAGCGAGCGTAAATCCTTCACCGGCAGATTTATCTGTGGGGTTACTTTGGGAGAGTCTTGCGAGGACGGTGTGGCGACTTTAACGGCGCCTCTGGCCCGGCTCCTGCTCCCGAACTTTGATGTAGCGAGGCGTTCAAACCGTGTCACATAGCGAGCTCCACAACACAGAGGAATCCATCTCATAAAAGAGTGTTAAAGGCTTCAATCAAGGGCTCCCAAAGGCTCGCCTGGGATGACTGCACTTATTATGGTGACAGCTTAAATCAGCAAATCTGCAAATTACAGATTCCACGTCAGACGACAGCCATGTGTTGAAACGCCGAGGACTGGTGCTCGAATAAGACGCGGCCAAATATTGTGCAGCGTGCGTAAATTTCCCTGTAAACACACACACACTGTAATCCTCACCATATTCCGTTTGAGCTTTGCTTCCCCTCCTGTCCCAATCTGCCGGTGGCCTGAGGAAGTTGCTGTCCTCTGTGTTGCTCCCATAAGAGCGCTCATTCTCCTCTGTTTGATGAGTGGAAGAAGACGAGGAGGAGGAAGAGGACGACGACGAAGTGTGAGGCCACCAGTTCCTCCAGTTTGGCGAAGCCCAGTTGGGCTTGGTTTCCTTTCGGAGGCCTTTCTCTGGTTCATGGCCCTCTAGTCCATCCACCACTTCAATGGTCACCTGCATTAAGAGAAGTCGACTCAAAGTCAGTAAGAATTGAAGAATTGAACTATCGATGGTGGCACTTCCTGGTACCCCGACACACAGAGTTACCCACTCCCTGTTTTCTGTCCTCACACATGTGCCTCCCAGATGAGGGGGGAACTCTACCCCTGCCCCGCAGTCACCCTCCCACCTCTCGGGCTCTCTCCACCTAAACACAAAGTTCAAAGGGCGATTCAGCCTCCTCCAGACCATGAAAGCCAGATGAATCTCAGGATCAAAGACACCCCCCCACCCGACCCCCCCTTCTCCCATAGCTCACGCCCTTGCTCAATTGGTTGCTCTGCTCTCTTCCCACATCTTGAGATGTTAATACACTTTGTTCGTGCTCAGATCTGGCAGCGATGCCCTCAGAAATGGAAAGACCCCCTTGCTAGATTAGACAGGAGAATGATTTAAACATGGCAGCGGTTACTCGACCATCTGCATCACTGAGGGACTTATGGGCAAGGGTCTGCCGCACATTTACATAAGCTGCTGTCTGTCTCCCATCACACGGGTTAGCAGTGAAGCATTGCCGGTTAGCATCTGCTTTTCAGCTGTCATTATGATCGACGTGAGACTTCACCGTGTCTCTTCAGCTTTGCTGCGAGCCAGGAAGTGTGAAAAGGGACAAGGGGGGCAAAAGGAAGGAGGAAAGGCGACAGAAGGGGGTTAACGACGTGCGCCAAACTATCCTCCTTCTTCCTGTTTGATCTTCCTGTCCTGTGTGCTTGAGTAGTCTTGTCTTAAGCGGCAAAAAGCGGCAAAGCATGCTGGCAGATGGGGAAACACGTGCGTTTACCTGAATGTTGGGATTCTGTCCGTTGATGTCAGCTTTGGAGAGGTCGGGGAAGTTGTGCAGATCTAGGAGGAAAGCGCCGGGGCCGTCCTTGTGTACGCTGCCGCCCTGTGCCCAGGGGAGGGTTGCAGGCCGATGGGCCAGTCGGTGTTCTGGACCAGACCGTCGGTCTTGAGGGGCCAGCTGGGCTGAGGAGCTGCTTTTTGCATTTATGTTGTTCTGTTGAAGACAGAAAGGAGGGCAATGTTAATTTGTCATCACTTCTTTAAAAAATCGAATTGGTTTGGTTTGGCTGTAAAAACTAAGTAGCCCTATATGTAAGAAATCCAGGGTTTGCACACTCAGCAACATTAAGATTGATCTCTCGTGTTGACAGAGGTTCACTCAACCATGACCTCTGTCATAAATCCTGCAGACAGTGGACTACTGGGAGCCCAGAAAGAAGGAGCCACTGGGATAAACATTCTGTGTGTCTGCCTGCTTAAACCAAAATATAATCTGTCAAGAACTTGCATTCAGAGCCAATGTCACAGCTAGACTGTATATTTTTCCATTTTTAACTGACAGAGTATACTTCTGCTTTACCATAGAAATATAACGTAGACATATATAGCATGTGCTGATGGTGGCTGGGAGAAAAGAGCCATGTAGGACCTATGGTTTTCCTGCTTTGGGGCTACACAGAGAAACCTAAGCAAACATTGCAAAAATAATTACATCTGCCATCTTGTAGGCAGAAAAACATTTGGTGCACTGACAGGAGTGTTGTAAATTCATCCCAGAAGGACACTTGAGGCGTTTGTCCCCTATCAGGTATGCACAGAAGGAGCAATTGGACAGCCGTAAGCAGTCGGCAATCATCCCCGTTGTGGGGTGGCAGAAAATAAGATCAAAAAAAGCCATCAATCACGCTCCTTGTTTTCTTTTTTCACGTCCCGTTTCTTCCTGCCTAGTGTTTTTGTGGCCAGGCTGAAGCCTGAGAATATGGCAGCGGCGCTGTACGGTTGCGGTGGCCAGTCACAGACAAAGTGTCAGTTCAGCCACATTGTGGTGGGTATAAAAGCCCCCAGTGGAGCTGTTTGTGTCCAGCCAAGGTGCACTCCGGGGCAATATAGGCGCTGTAAATGGAACGGCACAGCAAGGGAGGAAGGATTATAAATGTAACTTGTATTCAAGCGAGGCGGCTGCACAGAAAGACTTCCACATCCACTGAGCACTGCGTTCCTTAGTTCAAAACCAGATGGAGATAATGTGATAATGGATTTCAAAGAATTTTAAAACGTTCAAATCCCATCTCTTAATTTGAGCGATTGCTTTAATTACAACGATTATACCGCTGGCCATAACTTTGAGAAAGAAGAGCAGATGCATCTAAATTGTTGCTTTGAACCACACACACACAAAAAAGGTTATAACTTACATATGACGACAAGGTTTTAATGACAATTTATGTCCATAATTGTAAAATTTGACATTCTGAAAAAGGAGATTCCAGCTAAAAACCACAGACGTCTTCACAACCAGCCAATTACGGCAGAGAGCTCAGTACTGGAAAACATCATTCCAGCAGCGTCGGCTATCGACCCTTTATGCGAACATCACAGGGCTCTCTTTGGATGTATCACAAGTACTTGGACTTTGAGATGCCCATGTGATAACCCTGCCTTTCAAGTTCCCAGTCTTCAGATTTCAGTGGCTGTAATTGAGCCCCGCTGAGGGAGGAGGAGGAGGAGGGGACGAGGGGGGGCAGCCCTGAATGCAACACTCACAGCTTCAGTCCACTGTGTAAATGCAAGCACACATCTGTAAACAAATTAAACAGGTGTGGTTGATCTTATCTGGGAGGCCACCTCTTTTTTTATACAAATGCTATGAAAAGTTACTTTTTTGCTGTTTCCCTACAACTCATCGTTTATGGAAACTTATCCAAAGACTCTAAGACGATTAATCAAAGCACAAAAATGACTTTTCCCCACGTGTTTGTCTTGCAAAAGAAAGCATGGAGGTAGAAATCTTTTTTTTTAACCATGAAAACCCAGTCGCAGTGTTTACAAAGAGATTATTCCTCAATTATGCCATCTAGTCATATCAGAATCTTCTGTTGTTTCATATTATGGGTATCTACAGACTTATTATTTAGTCTTGACACAAATATGAATACTTTACAGTCAAGCTTTAACATGTTCTCCATTATGCTGGAGTCACTGCTGCTCAGTGTTGAAGCTTGCTGAGCTGCAACTCGATTGTAAACACAGAGTTTGGCAGCTAATAGGCAAATATTGGTAGTTTATCAGCACTAATTCCACCTAATCTATGGCTTAAACATTAATTATATTGCAAACGGGGGGGGGGAGCACTATATTACAGAACTTTTTTCCATTTTTTTCCATTTCAAACTGAAATAAATGTGAACTATTGTGCTGCACTAAAAATAAAAGCAGTCATTTACTATCAAATTGTATTCAGTAAATTTTCCACTGTATCCATTTGCAGTAAGAGCCATCTTAAAGATAGTTTCCAGACTAGATCATTTAAAGATTGTTGCTCAAATGTCACAGAAAATGGAAGGAGAGCTTTTGCTTTGCTGTGATGGCAAATTGTGTCTCTGTACATGTGGTAGACCTGCAGTAGATTAAAAACTGAGCTAGGATCACATACAGAAGTTAAAAACGTGGAATTCCCAGCCTGTAGATACTTCACTTCAACATCTCTGTTATTTACAAATCACTTGGTCTTATCGTTTCTCTCTCTGCCACCAAAGACCAAAGAAACATTTACTTTTTCTGGCCGTCCTCACAAAGTTGCAACCGTCAGCTTGACTTAATAATTCATGTTGTTTCATGCTTTCCTTTTGCCTTTGAACAGCCGGCTTCTCGCTTTCCTTGGTTCCACGAGCAGAGATGATGGTTTTCTGACTGCCATTGAGCATTGAACAGCATTCTGACATCATCGGTCACCAATATAAGCTGCTTTTTGTCGCTCTAGATTTCCGTGTTATGAGCTCGGCAGTGTTGAAGGACAAGTCATGAAATGTTACACCCCCAAATTATTGATTTTATGTTTTTTTTCCCTACTTGCCACTCCAAGAATGTGCTTTTTTTCTACGTCTAACTTTGCTCTCATACAGTAACAGTACACAGAAAAAACTCATTTGAATGTTAAAAAAATCAGCAGTGTTCCCGATCACTCATCTGAGATCCGCCTCGACAAAGTAAAATGCTTTAATTTGAAGATCAAAAGTCACACACAAGTCTTTGGTTCGTCTGGGGGGCCTCCCAGGATGCCCCCACCACCACCCCACCCCAAAAAAAGCCATTAATGAACACTTGCACACACAAGCCACCCCCTTTACATCCTCACAGTATCTCTTCTTCTTGTCCCGCTTCCCCCTTTTTCACTTTGTGAGGGCTGCTTAAAGGGGCATGACTCTATTTTCAATTGGGAGCAACTCAGGGGTCCTTCCCCCTGGGAAGCTGGCAGGAAATGAAGGCCGTCCACATTGTGCCAGATGCTTTTCAACACTACGCTTCTGTAGGTGGAAGAGAAAATCATCCTTTCCCTAGTCACATGGCGTACCCAAATGTTTGCTTACATGAAGAAACGGTGAAGATACAAGCCATGGAGGACCTCTTGAAAAGAAAAGCACAATTTCATAAAATCTGACTGCATGCATTTTCATTTTTAAATTTAACTGATTTCCCGCAGCCACAGAGGCCTTCCTGCTCCAGCGATGATAATAAGCCTCAGACAAAAGAGTTTTCTCTTTCCACTTCAGGTGCATGGAGCTGCATCCTGACAATTGTTCTTCTGTGAATGGCACTTTAAATATGACACCTCGGGATGACAATACACCCCTTGGGCTGTGACAAGCACGGCTGAAAGATGACATCACGGTCTTCAGTGGAGGGTCAGTGAAGCGTATCTGCAGTTAGTCGCAGCGTTCGTGAGCAAAGAAAATTTACAAAAAAGAAACCTCAAGGCTCGTCTGGCTTCTTCTCCCTTGTAAATCTGGACGAATGTCAAACGGGATCCTGAAGCTGGGATATAAGTTGGCATGAATGAAGTTTATTTATTTATTTTTACTGCGATTCAGCTGGAGAAACTCCCTGCTACTCCTCATCCGATCCAGCATTTGGCCATGTGACAAATATTCAATAAATTCCTGGAATATTTCCTCAGCTTTGCATGGCCTTATATCCCACACAACACGGGCTTGTTTGGCATATACGCAGGTGTCACAACGATGGCAGTGATCTGGTGAAGTAAAAATTCTTTCCATTCATTTCCCCTAAGCCCCATTAAAGCATTTACACAGGGATACCATTCCAGTAGGCATAAATACCCATTTATCACCAGGAGAAGAACAAAGTATTTCAGTAGCATGCTAAATATACATCAAAAAGCAGCTGAAGGATGCTTAACACTCTCTAAAAAAGCCTGTTGATCCCAGACCCGTCTTAACCCGCAGGTCAGGATTTGGGGCTCTGCTGGAGACTGTGCGCTTTATGCTTTATGTTAAAATGGGCAGTTAAAACCATTAAACCTGCCTTAAGTGCTGTCGTGTTGACAAATGTCTCCTCCAGTGAACTTTTGTTGGGACGCCTTCTAAAGTGGACCATAAGCTTTTAGCAAAACTGTCTTTTGACCATAGTGTCTTGAGATTTCCAAACTTTACAGTCTTGCTTACACTAGATTACACCAGATTTAAAAAGTGAAGTTTAAGGTTTGACCTGAAGCGGGTAAATGTCATGACTTGTCCTGCAAACACACCCTGGGCAGGAAGTGGGCACCTTTAGGGCTTCAGCTCTGACCCCTCTGCCTTATCAAGTGTTGGCCTGGATGACAGTGATGAGCCTGTGATGACAGAGGAGTGCCTGCAGCTAGCATTTAAATCCCCGACAACAGGGAGGTGTGTCTGGTGTGGGGCACTGATCTCTGACCCTGCCTCATCTTCTACCCCTCGGCTGGCTCACCACAGATCCCCGGGGGACATCCCGTGCGTATGTCAATCTCCATTCACTCACAGGACAACCCCCCCAGGTAATGAAGGTTTGTTTTACCTGGGCTGCATAATCATATGAACATTTGATCAGAACCATCTGCGAGTGGACACCCCTCAGATTTCCCAAATTTAGTGTCAAATTTCCCTGAAGATGTCTCCTTATGGAAAAACTAAACTAAACAAAACAAAAAAACAGCAACGAGGCTACTCACAGATTTCCCCCACTCACCTCTGTAAGCGCTGTGCTCTGATCCAGGCTCACAGTTACATTCCCTTGGGGAAGCGGATTGCTCCGCAGCACCGTGATGTGCAAGGTAAGGAGAAGAAGTCCCAGGAGCAAGAGCAGTTCCGCCGCCAGTCGCACCATCCTCTTGACGCGACCGCTCTTTGGAGCCCGCGGTGTGGTCGGAGCTCCGACTCCGCCTCCTCCCGGTGCAGAGACTCCAATCTCCGGATCCGCCGGGGACGAGGAGCCGCAACACCACTTCGAAGCCACTTCGGGAATCACAATTGCAAAAAAATAAAAATAAAAAAATAACAAAGAATGAAGGGAAACGGAGCGGAGGTGGGGCAGCAAAAATAGTAGAGAGAGAGAGAGAAAGAGTTTTTAGTTTGGATCCAGTGTTTTTTCTCTGCAGATGTTTGTATTGTCCTGCGTGAAGGTTGTCCCTCTCACTGAAGGTTCACAAAGTTTGATCTGAAGACAAACGCGGTGAGCCAACGCTGATGTGCCAATCAGTGCGGTGCAGCGAATCCTGCAGGGCCGATCCAGCGTGCAGCATTAACGCTTTCCTTTCTCCGAGCTCGGGAAACTTGCAGCCCCGTGTCTCCCCCACACGCTGAGCCTCATGCTTCAGTTTCCCCAACTTCCACCTCAGCCGCTTTACGCATTTCTCGTCATGTGCGCGCTCCGCGTTAACCGGCGCATTCTCCGGTGAGCCCTAACTTTGGAGGGAATAAAGCAAAGTGCAGGTAGTTTAAAAAGTAGCTCTTCACTGTTCAAACTTCTCAACGGAGTTGTGTCTGCTTCATAAACAGCGCGCATCCATCCCGCGGGCCCCGCAGAAACGGAAGACTCAGGCTCGCGTGCGTCTTAACGAGTCGTAGGCCGCTGGTGGAGAGAAACCGAATCACACTACCGACACACGCTGTACTTGTTGTGCGCTCTTGAGGTGGTTTTATACCAAACGCCCCCGTGCAGGCGCCCTCCCCCCGGTTAACTCTTTCGTCCCTCTGAACCAGTCCTCGCAAAACTGAAATCCGGTGGAGCTTTTCACGTCCACAGCATTCCTGAGAAAGGTGAAAACTGAAACACCCAGAAAGTATATTGGTACCCTCTGCTTTCCGCTGCAGGCGATTTCCAAAAGTGCGCTCTGGTCACCTGATCAAAATATTTAAAACAGAAGTAAATTTTATAAGTTACATTTTCTTAAAGGAGCATGTTTGATATGTGAGATTAATTAATATGACATAATTTCTTATCAAATCAGACAAGCAGGAAACCCCCCACTATGTTTGGACAATGGAGACTTTAAGTATCCACGGTGGTCCTGGGAGGCTCTGTGGTATACGCAAGCGCCTCGCAGCGCAGAGGTAGACACCCAAAGCGGCTCTGCAGGAGGTCTGCACATGTTGGCGTGTGTGCAGCAACAGCAGCAGCAGCCACATCTCAGATTGTGGAGAAGGTGTTGTAACATCTCACTTAAGCAGGACAAATGGTACATAATGTGATTAGCTGTTGTGAGACTATTTATTGTCCGCTTCAAAGGACAGGCCGCTGTGTCAAATTATGCACCAAGCAGGGCCGCTCGCTGCTTTAACGTGGGTGACAGCTCTGCTTGATCCACTTGGCCCGGAAAAGACCACGCTTTCCGTGTCATCTATCACCTGACGACGACTAACAAGATCCTATTACCTAGCGGTCATAAATGATTTGTAAGCGCCGTAACAGCTAAAATAAGAATCATCCTGACATTGGTTTTCGTGGCACAATTCAACCCGCAGGAGAAAGACGCTTTATTTCTGTGCATGCGTAATCTGGGATCTTGGTGTAGGATAGCGATGAGTTAGAAAAATCCACAGGTCTGGTGAACTGAAGCCTTGAGTTTACCTCTACTGGTGTAGCTGCAGAGTCTCCTGATGCCCGTTTGCACCAGAACGCATCATGGTCATTCCAAAGAAATCTAATGACCAACGTTAGGGAATAAAGAGCAGGTGCTTGAAGAGTTCAACAACTTAAATATTTAATAGAGTACCCCTGACATCATGTATAGAACCCCATGAATATCTGATGAGGCTGAGTTGGGTTTAAAACACACAATAAATGCTTTCAGCTGTCTTCTGCATTATTGCCCCAACCTTGACCTTTTTCATTATTTTCCCTTATATCAGTAGTTTCCAGCCCAGCTCTATTCCAGGCTTCAGTCTTTCTTAGCCCAGGAGAAGCATAGCTGTCCAAAGCGTGCAAGTTCTGTCCTGTTTCACTTCAGATCTCTCGCTCTCTTTTTTAGACTAGAAAAATCTCTGTCTAAATGGAAAACAGAGAGCGGTAAGAATGGCTTGCCTGCTTTGGACACAGTGGTGGACATCAAAGGCGTAGCAGAGGATCCCTCTTCAGAATAGCAGCTACATGCCATTCCAATAAGTGCAGTGTATTTGGATCTGCAGTTCAAAAGAGGCTGGTGCAGGCAGGCAGGCAGGTCTCTGGGGCCTTGCCACCAGTAGTCTGGCTGCACAGATGTTTTGAATGCCAGCGCAGACCATTTGCCACTTTTGCTGAAGCTGAAGGCAGTTACAAGTGACTGGAAAGAAGCTCGGAAAGACTCGCGCTCCCCACCTTGCCTGGCAGTCAGTGTGTATTACTGAACTCTTGTCAGTTTGCCTCAGGAGCCTG
The DNA here is from genome assembly GCF_057382185.1 of Mchenga conophoros. Lineage (NCBI taxonomy): Eukaryota > Metazoa > Chordata > Actinopteri > Cichliformes > Cichlidae > Mchenga > Mchenga conophoros. The sequence continues at coordinate 22,986,980 of NC_140538.1, forward strand.
TTTGAACTTGACATTTTTTGGAGTAGATTTTTTTTTTTAAAGTCCATATGTCAGTGACAGCTGTAGCTTTAAAAGTAGGTCGATTGCCAGCATGATTGCTTTTTTATCTAAACAGTCTTTTAAAGATTAGGACACATTTAACTAAAAATGACAGTTTTGTTGCTCATAGCTGTAGGATTTTACAAAAATAAATAAATAAATAAAATAAATAATGCAATCTGCTTCAAGTAAAGTAGAACTTTTCTTTTTTCATGTTTTAGGGCCATGAGTCCGTTGAAATGTATCCTGCAGCAGTCACTGTCATTCAGTTTCTTAACATGTTAGTGTTGCATAATGAATAATGCAACAAAAAGATGGAAAAAAAAGCCACAGATAGGCTGTCCTCTCCCAGCTTAATTTTAAGCTCAAAAGTCATCGTCAAATATCAGATTTTTGGAGTAAACCTTTCTCCAGCTGTGCAGCTATGCAAAAATATTGCCGGTAAGTCTCGGCACGTTAGAGTTTGCCTTTCTGCATAATAACACTGGAGCTTAGTATTTGAAGACTCCATGTCTGTGACGCACCGCGTTAGGGCAGAGGATGAATTCAAGCTTTTCAGCTTCTATCTCCACACGTCTCCCTCCTGCTGCAAACCCACGCTGAATTTTTAACACTGCTCACGTTTAGAGTTAAGGTGAATGCAAACAAAAATGAATAACAGGCATCCGTTAGACGTTAGAGCACCCCGCTGGGGTGAGGCCACCTTTCCCCATCTCCTCCAGATCTTTATGAAACAGCACATTGGTATGACATCACAGATTTGCGGATTAAAGAAACTGTTTTCCATTGTTGCTGGCTATAGGAGCCAGATGTGAGATATTCACTTACAGCACAAAGCGATCAAGTACAGAGAACAGATTTCAAGAGTTAGCTGTTTTTTTTTGGAAACTTTTATCTATGTTTGTACTTCATTATGTTTCCCAAGAACTGCATATTGTTTTTTTTAATCTCCTCTTGTTAAATGTTATCACTATGCTGTTTATGGCGAGGTAAACACAAACATAGAAACATCCCGAGGAAAAACAAGTGCAGACAAGACCAAATCCGACACACTGTGAACACACATTCATCATCTATCTATAATCCTTCCTGTGTTAATCAAATGATTACCACATACCACGAGAATTTAGAGTTCAGAGCTAATTGCTGGGTAAGGTTTCTGTTGGCTCAGGTGCCGCATGCTCGGCATGCTTACCTTCACGACTGTAACGCAGTGTTGTGCGTGAAAGGGAACAGCAGGTCTTTAAAACATCAACAATTAAGCTGTTAAGACGTGGTGAATAAGAGCAGTCTCGCCACAAAACAAGCCATAACACCTTTTTTATTCTGCACGCGGGCTGTTGAGATTTAACTGCATGTCAAAGAAGTAATTGCTGCATGATCTATTATTTACAGAAAGGCTATCATTTACTGTGGAGATGAAAGTGGTGTTTCACTGGGGACGTTTTTATAAAAACAGTTCACCGTGGAACACAAAATCTTCCTTTTGCTTGATCTGTTCAGCCACAAGTAGTGTAAACATTCATGCATCAGGATATAAGTTACAAAGGGAAGACTCTTTGGGAAAAAAACAAAAGAAAACATGCCATCTGGAAGGTGAATTTATTATTTGAAAGGCATTCGTGCACAGCATTTGGGAACAATGGGTATAAAAATCCTCAAAATTTACTGAAACAGCAGTTTGGAGATTTGTCAGTTTCTTAAAGTATAAGTAAATAGGATTGTGTATTACTATCTAACTATTACTGCCATTGGCATCTCTAAAAAACTTCAAATATTAATTTAAGAGAAGCAAAAAAGTGCTTCCATAAAAACCCGTCAACGTCTAAATATAGACATAAGTAATTAGAAAAAATCTGCAAAAAAGTGAGCCCTCTTTTAATCTTTAAAAATGCCCTCAGATGTCAGTGCAGAGGAGGTTAACATCGAAAATGAATAAAACAACATATGATTTTCTTCCACGAATAAATAACTCAAGAATCTTGAGATTTACACCAATCCAAAAGATGCTCGTGCATTCATTTCACATATACATATATTCATAAAGAAACGGCATTTCAAGAGTTCAAAACATTTGTCTTTTAAAAAAGAACGAATACACAGTCCAACATTATGATTTAACACACATAAAAACCAAAAAAAAAAACCAAACAGCTGCCAAATATTTGGCTCTTCTCCTGCTGTCTGATGAATTCACTGTGTGCTTATGATTGCTCAGTTTAGACACTGTGAAGTCAAAGGGTCAAAGATCATATCAGCTGTCCAGCTCGAAGTCTGTCTCATCGCACAGGTCGGGCTGAGGGGAATATTTCCGCCGCGAGAACTTCAGGCAGAGAAGATCTCCCACCTCATTCATACAATCGAGCACCTGAGGACAATGGAAAGTCTCAGAGCATGTATGTTTCATATATATCCAAAGTATCAAAGTGGGAAACGCTCGTGTGTGTTTGTACCTGGTTCAGCATATCCCGGGTGTGTGCAGCAGATACACAGAAGCGAGCTCGGGCCTCTGTGATCGGCGTTGCTGGAAAGCCGACCACAACTACGCCGATTTTTCTCGCCAGCATTTCTCGCGCAAACGCCCTGATCAGCATAAAAAAAGAGAAACGGGTTAAACACGAAGCACACAAATGACTTTAGCAACAGGAGGGCTTTTTTTCTACTTCTACTTCTTCTTTTTTTGAGTCCTCCTTTTCCGACTGAATGCAGTCAGTTATAATGTTGTCACATTATATTTGTTACAGCACCTACATAACACAGCAGTGTAACTCATATTTACGAGTTCTGAGTTCACCGAAATGAGCATGCAAGTCACATTACGATGGGAAATGTTTTGGTGCTATGCCTCATCAAATGTAAAATCCATAGGAACGCTGTTCCTTCTAGCCTTTCCAAATGTTTAAATATGCAATCGGGACGTGTGGTTTGCGAGGCTTGTGATAATTTCTGCAAAGTACCATAAATTAAAAAGGGTGCAGTAATTGTTTTGACGACCTCAGAGCAAGTCTGTTCATTTTAACAAAGCCAACCTGCTCTGGCGCACTTTACCGTGGACAGTTTGAAGAGGTAAAAACCTTCAAACGAGTTCTGAAAGTGGTTTGATGAATCTGACCCGGTATATTTTATATAAACATGGTGATGAGTATCTACAGAAATATGTTCAATGCTAATAAACGGACTTCAGTGTTGTTATAGGAATAAATATTATGGCTCTGGAAAAAAAATCATTATTTTTTTTGAAACAAGGTTTGGGGACCTGTGAAATTTCAACTTTATTACAATAAACACTGATACTCACGATAGCAGAGCGATCTAAAATCACAGGCTATATGATGATGCCATCTGATTAAGGCAATAACTGAGCAGAATTTGTATTTGTGCAGATATTAATGTTGACTGTCATATAATCAAGGACACTTGATTACATACCAGCGTGGGAGTCTAGGGTTATACCAAATCAGTACCCGATGTTGCCTCTTAAGAGGTTAAAGACATCATAACACTGCACAAATGATTGATGGAAACTCTGGAGACACAGCTGATCAGAAGACGCACGTGATGCTATACTGAAGCTAAGAACAAGGAACATCGTGATCATCTGGCTCTGTAAAAGTGTTTTCATGAGTGTTTCTGTGTGCTTACACCACTTTGGCTGGCATGTAGAGCAGCACTGGAACCACAGGTGAGTCATTATTGCCGTAGATGATGAAGCCCATCTCCTTCAGTCTGGATCTGAAGTATTTGGTGTTCTCTGCCAGTTGGCGAATCCGTCTCAATCCTCCATATAAAACAAGGACACCAGCAGATGTACATGAGTAAAGCACCTTTTTTCACTGAATTTCCCCTCTATATTTGTACCGCGCCCTGTAGGGAAGGACATTAACTGTCAGTAGTAGCTAATGTACTGTGAGTCCTGTGCAGTGCCATCTCATTTTGAGTCCTGCACCTCCATCTGGGCCATTCCAGCCTCCTCTATGAAGTTGTTCATGATTACAGCTCAGCTGCAGCAGCAGATGGTTCAGTTTTGTCCGCCTGACAGCATGGTATATGCGCTTGCATGTTGCCAGAGTGGGGGTCTCGCAAATTGGATATGATGGATTTTGCGTGGAATTAGTGACTGTGGGCTGCCACGTGAATGTAGCCGTGACATATAGTGAACACGAATAATGCTTAAGCATCACACGCATTTCCTATAAATTCACTGCACTAGAAGATAAATCACAGGCAGCAAAGGCGGCTTGTTCTGCTGACCCTCTGTGTTCCCGAACAATGCGAATCACTGGGGAGCCCGCTTGCTCTGTAGCTGCTGCAGAGTTTGGCATGGCCGGCCTTGGAACACAGCTCTGTTTCCCTCTGATTACCTGGGAACAGATTGGCAGTTCTTTCAAAGGGACGTAAGAGAGCACTTTAAATCCCCTTATCTCAGAAGAGGGAGAAGGAGAGAGAGGGAGAGAAAAGGGGGGGGGGGGGGGGGGGGCATAACATTCGGACATCTGCCAAAAAAGCCCAGGCCCCATTTTGTAAATTGTTTCTCTCTGCTAAGATAGAGGTCACGAAGGTCAAAAACCTGCTGCCAGACACAGGAATCGTACGAGCGGGCGAGAACGTGTGGACGTTGCTGTCTGTCGGACTTGTGTGAAATTCAACATCAAAGAGAAAAGATGAAGAAGACAGAGGAGGACTTGGAGGAAGAGGAATAAAGACTTATGACACAGATATTCAAGGGCTCTGTTAGGTTTCTTGTCACAGTGAGATTTTAAAGTTGTTGTTTCTTTTTTTTCTATGGACACTGGGACTGATGTTTCGAAAAACTGCCTTCCCTCTCATCTATAAGACAGGTCAAGGCAATTTTTTTCCACAACAGATATTTCACTGGACTACGTCAGATACAAAGCATGTCTGCTTCAGAGTCAGATGAAAAAGTTACTCATCTCAGCAAGAAACTGCAGCATCTACCTCGACCGCAACACAGCAGGGTCTAGTCCTTGAAGTGATGACAGAAGCGTTTCATTTTGTTTGTCACGGCTGCCTAGCTTTGCCTCATGGCGCATGCTGTAAATACTGTAAATTTGGTATAACTCTAATGTGTAATCTGTCATTACTTAATAGGCACTAGATGCACTAATGCTACTCCCGTTAGCACTCCTTCCATTACCAGGAGCACAGCTACAATAACTCAAGAGAGAATTGCCCCGGTGGTATCGCGTCTGGTCTGGTAACGACCGCTTCCCCTGCCCTCGTGTCTGATGCCATTAGAGCAGCAACTTTTCAGAGCAGCAGCGTTCTCTACAACACACACATGAAAATGATTTCCTCCACGATAGGGTCACGTGTGCTCAGGGACTGCACGTCTCCCTGCTCCTTACCGCTGCAGACCCCTGTAATTGCTTCCACATTTTCTGACCAGCTGTTTGCATTTCCCTGCAGGTCTCACTGCTAATGTTAACATCGGTGGTGTCCTCTGGATTCCGTTTGCTGTTGTTTCCATAAAAATTATATAAAGGTGTAGAAATTTTTTTAAACCAGACATGCAAAGAACGTGTGACGGCTGCTATACTTACCCTCTGTGCTTCCATCTTTTCCCATGATGCACTTCATTGCACGTATTATCTGCTCAGTCGCAGGAGGGGACATGGCCGTGGCGTATACTGCACTGTGAGAATGTGTCCGCAGGTAGTCCACCAGTTCCTGCAACATGGGATACAGAGTCAAACGCTGAAAAAGCACAACTGCACTACTATTCACAGAAAACAAAGCAACAGTTCTGAACCTCTTGTGTGACCCTGCAGTATATTCAAACACCACTAGGGAGAGCTCATGTATAATCAACACCTGAGAAGCAATTAAAATACTTCAAGTCGTTTCTCTGTCACTGTGACTGTCTTGGCACTGACTGTAAAATAGTCCTGGATCCTTTCCTGCTCTCCACTCTGGGGTGGGGGAAGCCAACACATGAATATGAGAAAGAACCAAAGTCAAAATGAGCCAGAATGAGGTCTGTCGTGCTCATTATTCCTAAATGTCAGCAGGAGATTAATTCTGCTAGTGGCTGACAAGAGAAGAGGAGGATTTCAGGAAACCGATTTGGTCACGGGTCCCTAGAGCGTATGTGTGTAAGCGGCCTGAGGTTGGGGAGCTGTGACGGGCTGCTGCTCGGTGGCAAGCCGGGGTTGCGGGGTGATGACACGTAAGCCGGAGATGCTGTCTGGCCACCGCTTCCACTCACCACCATCTGTCCCTGCTGGGCGGTGGCTGCGGCTTCCTCAAGCGCACGAGGGGGAAAGGATTTCAGGGGAAGTGCTTGAATGTAGGATAAGAACCCTGAAACAACCTGACATCTGTTTTCGTTTAAGGCGGGAGATTTTCACAGCTTTGTGGTCCTGCAGGATTACGGTGCAACCAAGATAAACCGTTTAAGAGGACACGTTCAAAATTCATCTCATGCTTGGGGCACAGACTGACAGCTCAGAGGGTTTCCTCAGCCGCACGGTGGCCACAGCACCGATGTGGGAATACGTGTTCACAAAGCCCTGGAGTAGAGGCGCTTCCAGAACAGCAAGCCCACTTGAACTTCAACAGATTTATTTAATAACCTAATTTCAATCTCATCCACATTTTCAGAGATGGCCTAATGAATAAAGACTCCTAAATATAAGTTTGCAGTGACATAGAAATAACTCTGGGTGTATTTATTGGGGTATTTATTTTTGGTACCCTCATAAAATAGCTATAACATGACTGTTTTCCAGAGCACATCTGCACAGTCTTTTGTTGGTCAACCCAAATCCAGTTAATGTAGGACTTGGGGTATTTCACCACAACAACAAATACGTCAAATCTAAAGGTTCTCTCTCTTTTCCTGCCTTTTTTCCTTTAGGACTTTACTGCAGCCAGCTGTCACACCAGGAAGAGTGTTCATACTTCAAACATTATCATGCTTGTTAAAAGTCATCCTGTTAAATCTGGAGCGCAGTTCTGATGCCTGCCACAAGAAGGGGCTGGCCCTCTGCCAGCTTTACCTTCTTATTATGGCAGAGCAGGGCTGGGGGAAACTGAAGGGGAAAGAAGGAAGGGTCCCTCTCTGAATACCTAATTCAAACAACATGGTCGTTTCTGTTGTTGCTTTCTAATCAACTGCCACAAAACTGGTGTGGTTATGTACCAAAGTGTACTATTTAATGGAGTAAAAAAAAAGAAAAGGAAAAAAAAGTGCCCAGAGACGCAGCCTGGGGAACATTTGTGGGACATGTGAGGGCTAAGCGAGAGGGAGTGCGTATAATTGACTTCCATACATTTTTAATAAACAGCCGTGGCGCAGAATATAACATGCATCATAAAAATTTACATTTCAAAATCTAAATATTTGAAAATACTCTTGTGTGATGTTTAAACCTGCTCCGGAGCCAGAAGGGTTAATTGTGTTACACAGTGCTTGTCAGGTTATTTAAACCATGTCAGGATTTAAAAAGCCGGCTCATTAATTTGATTTTCTGTGATGCTAATTCACCCAAGGCTGTTGGGATTGTTTCAGTGCGATTAATTCAATCAGCTTATTTTCTTAAAACATTCTGTCACGACCCTATTTTGTCCAAGGAGTGTTCTTTCCATTTTTAATTCTTCTGTAAAGCAACAGTTCTGCAGCAGTTCTTCCCTTTCACAAGATTGCTATGAACTGGCGATGTGGAGGGAAATGAAAACAGCGATGATGGATCGTATTCTTTTGAGAAAGCCGGGGAAGCTGATAAATGTAACAACATCACTGCCGTGTTGACGATAGAGTCTTATCTGTCCAGTACCCCTAAAAAGGTCAGAAAAGTGTCAAGTCTGGAGTGTCCTGGAAAGCTTATATGCATTGGGAAGCAGCACTGAGGACCATGACTGCTTACTTGGTCCCTTGTATGTAACATAAATACACGAATACTGAGAAGCACTGATCAAATGAGAGTAAACTTGCAGTAACCTTTTTCCCTGCGATATAGCCTCCAGACGCCCCGAAGCTCTTTGTAAAAGTCCCCATCATCACGTCCACATCAGCCGGGTTCACATTAAACAGCTCGGTCACACCCCTCCCTGTTTGGCCCACTGCTCCGATGCTGTGGGCTTCATCCAGGTACAGGTACGCTTTATATTTCTTCTTCAGAGCGATGACTTCAGGCAGTAGCACCACTGAACCCTCCATGCTATTGGCAGAGAATCGCACACACACACAAAGCATACGTGTAAAAAGGGATCAACATGGACACACACTTTTAAGAAATTACAAATCAAATTGTTAAAGTGATTAACTTTAAAAGGAAAGAGTCTGACCCTGAACTAACCATATCCACAGCAGAGCATCTCTGCTTCTACAAATGCATATTATATAATCTCACACGCCACAGTCTTCCAAGAATCTTTCCTGCTGGCCTCTTTCACTTTACTCCCACCTTTCTTCCTTTTCTTCCTCCCCTCAGATGCAAACCTTTTAAGGCTACAAATAGACAGCATGAGTGATTATACGGCTGGGGACTGGAGCAATCCCAGACCTGCTCTGGTTGCTATGGCTGAGAACGTCTGCAGCCCAAATGACATAAGACAGGGTTTCACCAGGACCGATGTGGACATCAAAGGCAGACTCGGGCTATAGCTAAAGCATGCGTACTCTTTATCCAAGCCTTTTGATGTTGCTGGGAGGTGATAGACGGAGCATTAGTTCTTTCTGTGCTTTGCTGAAAGGCGCCATTTCATTCTCATGTCTTAGACATTACTGTCTGACAAAGACAGTCTGAGGATGTGCAATTAGGTTGTCTTTCAAAGTACCAGGATTGTTGTGGGACTAATTACATTATATTAAGACCAGCTGATGGCCACGTTTATGGCTTTCTTCTTTTTTTGATGAAAAAAAATTGACATAAAACAAGTAATTTTCACAGCATCATATTTTACTTTAGGAGGACTAAAATGCAAGTGCAGCTGAGAGCAAAAAGAGGGAAGAAAGGAGAACAGAAAATGGCCATGATAAACAGTTGGAGCTGGGGGTGTAGCCAAGTCAATCTCTATGGCTCCATTTGGCCTTGATTTGGAGCTAATGAGCAGATGGAGAGGGTCACTAAGACTCAGGATAGCTCACTGGCAGGAGAGGCAGACAATACCTTTCTCCTTTCTACGGTAATCAAATGGTACCCGACCACATGCACATGCACACACACACACCCATGCACTGCCATACGCTTGCATACACACAGACAATCTATTATTCAAGAGCGCAGAAAAGGAAGCGATTGAAAAAGAGACCATAACAGGGACGGCTAAGCACAGGATCACCTCAGGTTATAAATTACAATTTCTACTCAAATCGGGCTGTGCAAAACCCTCCGATAGACCACCCGGAAGCTCATAGTTAGAAAGACTGATACAAGAGACCCAAGACATGTGTCTGTGAAAGTAGCTATGTTATAATGTGTGTGGGGTGTAATGATGGCTGACCTGTAGATGCCTTCCACCACGATGAGAATCTTTTTCCAGGGCCTGTGGGTCCGAGGCTGTCCTGAGCAAACTGCTTCTTTTAGCATCTTCTCCAGACTCTGCATGTCTGACATAGGTGCACACAAAACATCACATAAGGGAGAATAAGAGGAAGAGACACAGCAAAAGAAGACAGACCCTAACAATAAAAAAAAGTATGCCGGCAATCCTAGTTTGGATATGTGTTATGACACAGCATACAGGATAGCACTCCAGTGCTATAGCTTGTGCGGAACACCAAACATCAACGCAAACCCGAGAGTGGGAAGAAATCATTTCCACTGGGGCAGATAGTTCACGGATTTCACAAGACACTACTTTATTTGCCAAAGACACCTTTCACAAACAACACACCGGAAATACCCTTGCACTGTGACGCTTACAAACACCTGAGATATCTAACTAGGTTAAAAATGTGGCTAAGCCTGTGCGATCTGCATATCTGCATTGTTTTTGTTACAAAAAATTTACATGGCAAAAACATTTCCCGGTGACTAAAACTCAGTTATGACAATACTAATGATCCTTTAGTGCATACCAGCAGATGGCAGTATTAAACAGCTCCAGTTGTTATGAAAGTGTGTTATTCAAAGTATGACTGCAATCCAACCATTTCCTGCTGAGGAGTGAGGAAAGCTGTCGTGGCTAATAATCTGTCATAGATGATTGATGCTCCTACTTCAAAACAAAAACAGGTTCACTTAAGAGGCAACAGATGCTCCGCTGCTAAAATTCCTTCCCGAGGCTTAGCAGAACAATGTCTCGGCTGAGGAAAGCAGAAATGAAAAAAAGGAATTCACTGTGGCTTTCTGTCTGCACAGTCAAGAGTGAGCAAAAGATTATTTCACAGTGAAACACTGATATAAGATAAGCCACAGCGTGATATGAGATACTGTATGACTGAGGATGGTTATCTTCCGCTTCGATCCATAAAATGATTCCACGATATCTTATCTGTGCTCTCACCTTCGGGGTACACACCACGCTACTGGCTTAATAAATAAAACATAAATACATTTGATTATTCGAAAGAGTAGGACTACTGTCTGTGCATTATAACTAAACAACGTGGTAATTCTCACGCACATGTATGACAAATCTGCTGGACAAACCAGTTTGTCTGCTCCATAGTATGAGTTCCATCTCTGCTAAAAATAATCCTTGAGAGATTTTAGAGAGTGCTTGCACCAATAAGTATCACTACAAAAAAATACAAGCATTGGAGTTGTTCATAAATCTTTTGTTGTGGCATAACCCTCTATGCAAATATTAGAAATAAAAGAGTTTCTGAGTGCCTAGCGCAGGAGGATTAGTGGCAAGGAGGGGTCAGCAGCTCAGGTGCCTGAGGGCTCTTTGCCTTTAGACAGGCCTCTGGGATCTGCTTTGAGGACCCATAACTGACTCTGCTTGTACCTGTCAGGAAAAATTTGCTGCCAGAGGACTGGCTCATTTGTGCTGTCTGCTGAAAGGACAGGGATGTATCTAATGCGAGCAATGGATGTTGTACCATCCACGCTTGATATTTTTCCTCTTGACAATATACCAGAGAACAAAAAGTTTAAGTAAAGATGATGTTTTGTTTAAAAAAAAAACCTCAACCCCCCCCAACCAACTTCACTATTGCTTCACGGCTGCTGCTGCTGCTGCTGAATAAAACATAAGCATGATTTCAAACCAAACCTATTGCATTAAACACAGAATGTAGGTCTTTCCTAAGGTAAATCCTGTACCACACAAAAGAACAGGAACTTGCTTCTCACAGCAGCACCAGTATACAATTAGGTGAAGAAAACACCCGATACTGTGAGCAGAAGTGGCTGCAAACAGTAACTGAAACTTTCTCAAGAGTCAGTTTGATGACAAAAAGGCACAAAAAGGTTAAACGTAAGAATAATAATAATAAAAAAAGGTGTTGTTTTGTACTATGATGCATGGACTATTTATGTACTAGGTGATTGGACTCACTGTTATGTTTGAACACTCGGATGGTTGCTCCTGACAGTCTGGCTCCCAAGATGAGAGAAGTGTGATTGAGCTCATCGCTTAGTATCAAACAACCCTGGAGAACAGCAAAGAGAAAAGACTTTATTTAAATTTCACAAGGTATGCTTTGTGCTTTTGGGGTAATAGTCAATTGTTTTGCTACTGCAATGCTGAATCAAAAATTTCTAATCTAATGCTCAAAATGCCTTTGCAAACACATTAAATGGGGTATATGACATACATTTTTCATTACAGATAAAAAGGTAAAACTTGATCTGTTGATCTTTTCTTTCTAACTGAAGAATGTGTGGCTAAATAAAGGTAGTTCACACCTCTTCACCTGCCCCTTAATCCAGGCCTCAATCATAATCAGGTCTGGTTCTCTGTGCAAAATAAGTTGTATGTACTGCATGTTAGCAGTTTTTTACTTCTTTGATGTCTGAAGTTCTGACCCACAGACGCATTGCAATTTTCATAACCGACAGCACAGTACTCCATGTTCCTTAAAAAAATCAGTATGCAAATTAATTCAGTTGTTCCACTGAAAACCTCTCTGGTGCATTAGCATATATATACGGCACAAGCTCTAAGCATTTGACTTCATTAGTCTGAATGAGTCTTGTAGAGGCTATGTTGACACTGTCTCAGTGACAGATCTGCTTGGTTTGGCCTCGGGTCCAGCCAGCCTGCTCCCTGGTCTACCAGCAGCTGTCACTCTAATGTTGTTCTGCCTGCACAGCAAGGCCTGTCCTGGCACAGCCTGTCCCTGTAGGATAGAGCTGGCAGTGAGGGTTGACCTCCAGCCTCTGCAGGGTTACTGCGGGGGGCTGCAGCCTAAGGGGCTGCTACACCTCTTGAGCTGCATAAACGACCCTGTTCTCATCACTTAAACAGTCAACCTCCTCTTCCTCCTGTCCAGTCCAATCACAGATATTCATGCTGTGTGTTGCCCCTGGTAACCCACAGGCCTCTGCATCAGCCACTCTGGTGCACCGAGAGGCCAGAGGATGGGTAATCCCACCCTTGAGGAGTGCTCTTAACAAAAACTGCCCTTCCTTGTATATCTGACTGAAAGCAGCTATGCATGCCCAGATCCTCATCCTTCTGGCTACTGTTTTGTGTAATTATGATTTTAATTAGCAGCTGTGGGTCAGACTGTTTGCAGTTAAGTTTATTTGACTGTTCATTAATTGAGACAATACCACAGAAGAGAAAAAATCCAGACTGATATCTGCTGCATTGTGAAAATTACACTTGCAAAGATGTTCTGTATAATGCTGAGTGTATAAAATCTCACATACCCTGCCCACAAGTGCTGGAATATTCATTGAGTTGGTGGCGAAACCCATCCCATAAGTCATAGCGGACTCGACTCCAAGGAAATTGGCCACAAGTTGTTCTAGCTCTTCATGGATGCTCAGGTTGCCTATATGATAGAAATCAGAAAAAGATGACTCACCCCGACAACATCACTGTACCTGTTGGCACATCTGGTAATCCTTTAGTCTCTAGGCTTTGCCGGTCTTTGTCACCCAATCACAAGGTTTGTCAGAGATGAATGTCTCCTGATAAAAAAGTAAGAGACCCAGAAGCAAACGCCTGGATCAGCATCAGCGGCTCTTGCTGTCTGGGGATCTGAGGAGATTTATAAAGATCCAAGATGGGGTAAATTTGTAATTTAGTTCAACTGCCGTATTTCATCCCAGTAATATTAAGGGAGGTCTAGCGAGGACTGAAATGGTTCTGTTGTACATTTTAGGACTGAGCCAGCTCAGGTGGTGATAACCCTATGTGACAGGTGGAGACCAGAATTCATTTGGAAAATTGATCAGATTGCAATCTGTCACCTGGTGTGGCATTTTTTCAATTTTGTACAATAAAGTGGGATTTTCAGGTACCTGCCCTTGTGCTTATCTGATAAACAGAAGAATTGCTGTTATAATTGTGAGCTATGGGGGGAGAAGTGGGCAATAAAAGGTGCACGTACACTGTATTTTATCTCTGCAGGGATGATGTTGTATTCTGTACGGCACAAAAACATTACAACATTTCAGTGCATCTGTGTTTACTGTAATACTACATTGTAGTTACCAGGTATTGCACACTGAATTAAAGCTACTTTGTAAAGCAACTTTCTAATGAGTGCTTATATAATACAATATATCACTACTGCATTAACATTTAAAAAACGGGGCATTAATTGCACACACGTGGGACACTAATCAATAACAGTCAGTAACCACAGAGAGCGAGCTTCAAACAGCCAGGATGGTTCAGGAAGGACTGGAGAAATGGTTATTGAGTTATGTGTATAAAAAAAACATAACGCAGAGAAGCAGTTCTGTCTTTATGGCGATTCCCATTCACTGCTTTCCATCAGGCCTTACGCCAAAATCGATTCATACATTTCCTCGACCGCTCAGGCTCACAGGCCCTGCCGGCATGTGCAGCGTCTTCTTCTTCTTCTTTTTTTTTTTTAAATCAGGCTGCATTGACATTTGCTCTCTTAATACAACATTTTACTGAGCTGTGGCTTTTTAAGCGTGCCATGCCTTCTTATTGATATGTTAACCTCAGAAGGCCACTCTAGGTCCCGATACTCTACAGATAAGACAGTCAGGACGGAGCCTGATCACTTTGCTTAAAATAAAACCTACACACCTTTTAAAAATTGGTCACTGTTCCTCTGAGTTACCATGGTCACCTTTGTGCTATCAAGGCTGGTTGATGAGAAGGGCAGCCACAGTGAAGACTGTGCATGCAAATCTGATAGTTCTCATAGTTAAATCTGTTCCTTTTATTGGGAACTATATGACCGAGGAATTTTTAAGGACAAGAAAAGAGACAGAATAACAAAGGTTAATCATTTCTGACACAAACCTTGAGTCAGCGAACCATTATAAAGTTAGTGTAGCATGTTTTAATATATAAAAAGGCACAACAGCCCTATTGCACTAGTATACTAATACCAGAATTTTACTACCTTGTGTTTGATAGCTGTACCCAGTATATTTTTATGCATCTGAATGTTTGACATTATTATCTATTAATGATTACAGGAAAAGCAGTGCCAATAAGCTACCCATTAAGGTAACTCTATGAATGTTTGACATGGGTGTTTATTCACAGGGTGTGCTTTCAGTGCACTTTGTGTGTAGTTCAAAATGCCTTATTGATAATAAAAAAAAGAAAAACACTCCCTGTGTGGGCTCGAACCATATTGTGAGTCATTTTTATTTAGATGTTCGGAACTGGAAGTTGACCTAAGTGTTTAACTGCATTTTCTAAGATGATTTAATATTGGAAAAGGTGAGAGGCGAGATGAGATGAAATTAAATTAATGATGTCAATGACTGACAAGAGTGAAATAGAAAAAAAAAGAATTACATGTCTAAATGTTTTTTTAATTACATTTTTTGTATTTTTTCTAAATTGCTGACAATTCAGTCAAAAGCAATGCTGACAATTTGACTTTGAAGATTTTCCACATGTCAACAGTAAAAACTGCTGTGTGTGCATCACTAGTGCAACAGAGACGCTGGGATCTTTAATAATTTATGCACAATAATGTCTCATGGGAAGAACGCTTGTTATTTCTTAAGCTTCCCGGTGAGCCAGCTAAAACACGCATTAGAAACCCAGGCTAAAACAGTTGAATTTTGAAAGGGAAATAAACATATAAATAAATCACATAGATGAATAATAGATGGTGTGAAGTGTGCATGTGCACACTCCACACCATCCATGTGTGTGTGTGTGTGTGTGTGTGTGTGGGGGGGGGGGGGCTTCAGCTTGTAGTCATACTTGCTCTGCCAAACATACGCATAACTAACAATCACATGTCCTTAAGTTCCTCTGATTTTCTCTCCTCTTGTCAAATAGCTGGTATCCTGCAACGCTCAGTGACTCCGCTTGATCTGAACTTGCATGTCAGCTAACCTACTGCTAGCCTGCTCTCTGCAGAAATAGCACATTGGTCTCTGAAGTGTCACAACGCAAACCTCGCTGAGAGGTTTGCTTTGTGAGAGAGAGAAACACTTTTCTGCGTCGCCTGTTCCTCAAGCTCTGTAAAGTGTATCAGCGGGGCTTTGGTGAAGAAACACCCAATTGATGGCCAATCATTCGATTTCCTCGCCGCACCATTGCAATTCTAGAATGTTACATCCACATAGACACTTAAATACCATCAAATCCAGAATGAAGTTCAAAGGACTTTCATCAGAAGCCACAGATTCCATTTACTTTCTGATCCTTGCTGTTATAACAGTTCCTTTGCATGCATGTACATATAGGTTTTTAATGTCAAGAGTGCTTTACAATGTTAGGTTCCACAAGACTGTAGCCCCCCAGCTTCTCACTTTGGACCGATATATAATGATCTCAACATATGCCCAAATGCTATATAATTTAGCAAAAGGTGAATAATTCATACAACACTGAAGCCACTGGCAGATATTTAAATGTGCACGCCGTATGCAGGAAACCTAAAAAATGACGGTGACAAGTTTCATTTTCAGTTTGATACTCTGACCATTCAGCGTCAACAAGGCCTGACAGATAGCTTTTTTAAATAGAGGCACATATAAGATATATAAGGATAATAAACACTACCATATAGCTGTTATGTTTTTGTTGTATGGTGGACTTTTTTCCTCCCTAAATCAAATCAACTGCCACAAACCAGCTCACAGAGAGAAGTGACACAAAGCAAAGTGGCAATAGTTTTTTTTTTTTCATCTTTACAACAGAATCTTAACCACAAACTCACCTATTTCCTGTCTTGTGCTGCAAACCCCAACCCCATACTGGCGCACTTTGTCTGCCACAGTTTTCAGGAAATCAGCATTGTTCTCAGCAAAGCCAAGGTAGTTGTACGAGCCCATATTGATAACATTGTGTATTGTCTTCCCGGTAAACCTGCAATTACACAAACATCAGGACTCAATTAGTTTGTCTGTTTTTCCCTGATTCATACACATGCCCAGTGAATTCATTATATATCAAATTTTTAAATAGCATATTCAATTAAATATGTTATTTGCTAATCAAAAACTCCACTTATTCTATTGATAGGAGTCTGCTAATGGGAAATAGAATTATAAAACATGTTTTGAAGACAACAGTGGCACTGACTGGATCCACAAGCAGTAGTAGTTATGTATTGTACAAAGAACATTTTAGTGTTAATTAAGAGATTATGCTTCACTATAAAATGTAGGATTGTGTGTGTACACTGGGAACTGTTGTAATCATTTCAGGCACTAAAGCAAGTTCAGGTAAACATCACACGAGTTCAAGAGTGCGCATCCCTATCAGAGGTAATCTGAATCTAAAACTATCTAAAAAGAATTTTTCCTTTTTGTCATCTGACCTACTTCTTCTCAAACTTCACGTACCCCTTTATACCGCTACGAAACCAATCAAAACTATGCACCACAGTACCACGTCTCTACTTTTTCCAGTCACATTAAACATGTTTAAATATGTAATCCACATTTACGTCACACTCATAATGTCATATTTCTACCCTGTGGCTCCCTTCATACTCTTTTCCATACTATATTTCTCCAACCCTGTTCTGTAGCAAAGAGGAATATCAACTATGACCCAGATTCTTTGGAGTGGCATATCTTTACTGATGACAAATAACCATGTTTCCACCTTTGCAAACAGCTTATAGAGGTTACCAAGCTAGTTAAATCTGGGATGTCCACTCTTTATCCTCAGAAGAGAGATGATTTTGTGCAAAAAGACTGTCTGGTGAGTTTTAAGCATTTTTAAGGTGAGCGGTATACACTGATAAGCCAAAACACTTTAAGCCAGCATGCTATTAGCCTTTTGTGTGCTGCCCAAAAAAGGTCCACCCCACTGAGCTATGGACTCTACGAGACCTTGGCGGATGCCCTGTGGTATCTGGAGCTAGGATGCACCACATCCTTTCAGATTTTTTCCAGCAAATTACCCAAAACCCAGTGGGGTCAGCTCACAAGCCTTGTCGTTTTGGAGGTGCTCCAACCCAGTCGACTGGCCATAACAATTTGGCCCTTACTAGACTAACTCAGTTCTTCACACCTGTCCATGTATCTCAGACCTCGACATGTGCTTTTAACAGGACACAATGTTTTTCACCTTATCTGTGAGTGATCGTAATGACTCACCTCCTCCATGATACTGTTTATGCTATTTACAGTATGTCTATCATAGATCAATCGATTGCAGTACCTGAATGTCCAGTTGTAGTCATCAGATACCCTTTCCATCAGGTCAAAGACAGGTCCTGGTAGGCTGCATATGGGGCGGTTCCAGTTGTCTCGTACCCTCATGTACAGGTTTCGAGTGTAAAAGTTCTCAAAATCTTGATAAAGTGGGACAAAATCCTAAGGAGGAAAAGCATAAGCAGGATTCATTTAATAACTGGTACTAGATCTAGCATTTTTGTGTTTTTATGTTTTCATTCTAGTCCAAGAAATCTTCATTGATCCAATATCCAATGTTTGAGTATTTTCAAGATTATGTGAGACTTAGTCTTTACGGTATGCCCATATGCCATATCATAAAGTGACTCCTGTCCAAAAACAGGGCAGAACTCACTGGTTATTTCTTTTTAGGTTTCTGACTAAAGAAATAGTCACAGAAATAAGGACAGGGTACTGCTTCAGATTTTTCTTAAAGGCTTTTACCTTTTTAATAAGGCCTAGACAAAAACAAATCTGACAACAACAAACATCCTAACTCTAATTTCTGGATTTGGAAAATCAAATCTGTGGCAACACAAAGGCTACTATGGCAATGCCAAGGCCTTATCTAAAATCTGAAGCACAGTAACAAAGAAGGCGCTTGAATCCTCTGAGATTTAATTAGATCTTCAACAGATATTCTCTGTGGTGTCCTGCCTCACTCATGGCAACGTTATAGTGTAGAGGAACACAGAGGATGAAAACAGAGGGAGAGCTTAAGGAAAAAATTGACATAATTAGAGGAAAACAAAACGTACTGACACCACATGCATGTTACTCTACTCCAACTGTCTGCATGGGTATTTGTGTCTGCATTTTGTGTGAGACCCTACAATATGCCTGTTTGTACTATTTGCATGTGTAACCTACCTTCTGTTTCTCTCTTTCCTGGGCAATGTTGCACTTCTCCAAACCCACAGCTCTGAGGAAGTCTCTGAGGTAGCCAAACAGGGTGACAATGCCAAAGCCCAGGTATGTTAGCACGGCAACATACATGGGAGCCTGCTCAAAAGGCTCATGCTTGTGGCATCTGGAGGCAACGTCGGTCCCCTGGCCGTTTTTCTATACAACAAAAAGCCCACATAAGCTGTCTTACATTCTACACAAGAACACAGACACACACTTTGAGTTCAAATAAAGGGTTTGTAGTTAACGTGCCAATTAACCTGAAAAATAGAGAGACTGTGGCCTAGTCTTCAGTAACATGTAGACTAGGCCTATTATTACAAAAGAAACCCCTACAAGATCATCCACAGAAATGATAACTGGACAAAAATACATTTTTCTGGAAATGTTGAATTTGTTATAATATTATATACTACATGTAATAGGTTTTTCCTTCACAAAAAGAGTTCTGGCAACTGACTGTCGAATCTATGCCTAAAACTGGAATCACAAGGATAAATATTGTAAATGTTTTGTTATGAAGAATACATTTTAAATAGATAATATTCAGTTTATACATTTTGGTTTAATAACTTTGGTCTAAGTACTGTTTACCAATTTAATGCTGCTTTACTCTGTGGACATGTTTGTCAGCAAAATCGTGAAAGAAGAAAGCAATGCCATACATACGTCATACCAGAGGTATTTAGTAGAAAATTTGATTATGCCTCATTACATATATTTGCATATTAGTGAGATATGTGCATATTGAAGTACTTGTGCTGCCTTTGTGCAGGAAGACAGCAGCATGAGTTAAAGGAAAGGTTTACAAGATAGTAGTGAAAACTCCTGTGATGTATGGTTTGGAGATGGTTGCATTAACAAAAAGACAGGACACCGAGCTGGAGGTGGCAGCGCTGAAGATGTTGGGATTTTCATTGATTTTTAATGGACAATATTAGAAGTGAGTATATCCGGGAGGCAGCTCAGGCTGAGCAGTTTGGACATGAGAGGCAAGGTTGAGATGGTTTGGACTTGTGCAGATTAGCGACAGTAGAAACACTGGACAAATAATATGGAATTGGCAGCTCCACATTGAATATGGAGCTGCAGGCAGGAGGAAAGGAGGAAGACCACAAAGGAGGTTTATAGATGTAGTGAAGGAGGAGGGCTGAGGCCTGATGAGACCCCTAAAGGGAGCAGCTGGAAGAAGAAGGATTACTTCTCCTTCACTTTGTGTTTGTATTTAATTCAATTCAATTTTATTTATATAGTGCCAATTCACAACACCAGTTGTCCCGCATCCCCAACTGGTCAGGGGAGTTGAGGGTGAGGGGAAGAAGACAGGAAAAAGACACGCTGTGGAAGAGAGCCAGAGAATAATAATAATAAATGCATGCATGGGTATAAAAGGTGAATGAAAAAGAAACACTGTGCACATCAGTGCATGATGAGAATCCTCCATCATCCTAGACCTATTGCAGTGTAACTACATGGGAAGTCAGGTTCAACTGATCCAGCTCTATAAGCTTTACCAAAAAGGAAAGTTTTAAGCCTAATCTTAAAAGTAGAGATGTCGTCTGTCTCCTGTCTCGGGTTCCACAGAAGAGGGGCCTGAAATCTAAAGGCTGCTCCTCCCATTCTAGTTTTAAATAAATACTCTAGGAACCACAAATAAACCTGCAGTCTGAGAACTAAGTGCTCTGTTGGGTTGACACAATAAGGTCATTAAGATAAGATGGCACGTGATTAATCAAGATGTATGTACGTGATGAGAAGGATTCTGGATTTAACAGGAAGCCAACAAAGATAAGCCAGTATAGGTGAAGTATGCTCTCTCTTTGTAGTTCCTGACAGTAATCTTGCTTTTTGGACATCCTGCTGTACATAATAACGAATTAGGCTACGTTCACACTGCAGGTCTCAATGGTCAATTCCGATTTTTTTGATCAAATCCGATTTTCTTGTCTGCTTGTTCACACTACAAACAAAATATGACAGCAAACGCGCGCTAGTGTGAACGCTCAAAGCGGCCCGCATGCGCAAAAGAAGACGTCACTCACGCGCTCTGTTTAGACCCAGAGCAAACAATATTGTTTGACTGACGGCCCTTAATATAAAGACTATTTACATAATAATGTAAATAACATTATAATTGGCGTCTGTCTCGTGTCAGTGACGTAAAAGACGGATTTAAGGCGACATGACCGTTCAAACAGCAGTCGCTTTCTAAAACATCGGATATGTATCGGATTCAGTACCACATACGAAAGTGACCCAGATCGGATTTGAAAATTTGTACCATTCACACTGTCATACCACGATCGGATGTGGGTCACATAGGGTCAAAAAAAAAAATCGGATTTGACGCGCTTTCGCCTGCAGTGTGAACATAGCCTAGAGTCATCCAGCCTAGAAGTATTAAATGCATAAACTAGCATTCTTAATAACAAACTAGAACAAGCATAGTGGTTGCATGTGTGTCATTGGGGTTTTTGAAGGGCACAAGGCAACCAGAAAGTCTTGTTTTACGTTGTAAAACCAGCATGGAGGCCTTGTTGAAGCAATATGGCCGACAGCTAACCCACTACACCACAAGCCAGCACAGATATTTATCTTCAGGCAGGTTATGTCAAGCTAAAGACATTTTTTAAATTCTTTTATGACATTTTAACAGAAACATTTTCAGGAGTGCGAAGAACCCTTAAGACAGTGACTCAACAGTAGGTAGTACTGGAAATAGCTACAAAAAAACTAGCAACCACAAAAATGATGCTAAGCCATAGCTTGTATACTGTATACTGTCAATTTAGCAAACTATGCTACGACATAGATTGTTTGTATGTAGGGTTATACAAACTTAACTTGTAAGGCAGTTAAGACTGTCCACGTTTTCAATTATTCAACTATTAAACAATATGGACATTGCTTGAACCTTCATGTAGTTGGCTCAGATAAATCAGCTACATCTCACTCACCAGCGACTCACCAACCAGCATCCTACACAAGGTTTCAGGGCGGGGTATTGCATTATTATTGCTCTTTACATTGTCCATTTTTATATGCAGGGGAACTAAACAGCACTCATCATCCTGCTGTCGATATTTTACAGTTTAAATCGATTGTAAACTAAGCACTGGCACATTATAAAACTCGTATGGCATATTACAGTTGTAACGACACAGTTATGCTGTTGCAGTTGTGGGTGTTGCCTAACTTTCGTAGTGGTGTGATACTTTTTTTTTAAAGTAGGTGAACACTTACAAAACATGCCGACGTCATATTTGTCTTGTTTAGCGAAGAAGAGCTCAAAATAAAAGCAAACTTCCTGTGTTATTTTTATTGTGTTAAAATTCTTGCCACTGCTGTAAAGCCGGCAGTCACGCATAGAGCGCACGAAATAAAACAAATTATCTTCATAAATACACTGCGCTGACAGGCAGACAGACATACCTCCTTGTGGTTATGATAGCCGTTTTTCCCGATATGTTCGCGTTTCACTCCATTCTTTCTCAAGTATGGTTTTAAGTTTCCGTCAGCAGCAGTTGTTGCCATGTTCTTGAAAGCACGGGCTCAGCTCTGACTGACAGGTATAACCGGTGTGCTGTGCTCAACTTCCAAAGGTGACTTCCTCCTTCTCTCTTACGCTGGTTAAGCCTCTTTTGAAACGCTTCAGCTTTTACTGACGGCTTCTCCAAAACAAAGTCACGCTTCCGATTCTTACTGTTTCGATTTTGTTTAAATAGGACGACTTCTCCCTTATTTTGAAACCCCCCCCCCCCCCCAAACTTCCGCTTATTACAAAATGCTGCATTACAAAATGAACGCTATACAACTGCTTTAATTCTTAAAATATTATTTTTATTAAAAAATAATTGGAAAGTAAAACACATTTACTCAGGCTGCGTTAGTGATTAGAGTTCTAGTAATTTGAGTACTTACATTTAATGGAGCCTAATAATAGAATACTAGCTAAGCATTGTGGTGGACTGGTAACGTGTACTGGTAATCTGGGACAAGCTCCAGCACCCACTGCCATTCTCAGTTAGATAAATTCTTATGGATAGGTGCAACTTAATATATACTCTCATATTTGCACTCTTCATTTACTACATTATTAGTTATTTGTTACCTAGCAGATGAATAGTCTACATATGGTAACCTGTTCAGTAGTTGTCTAACATTGTTTTACAACAATATAACCTACTTGAAATGAACTCCACCTACTTATGACACCTTAATGCAGCATCATCATCAATGAAATCCAGAAATATAACTGATAATACAGCATAGCTATCAGTGTTGACATTCATATCAAGTACTTGTCCTTTGCTTTTGATGCTTAACTCATATTTTGCTAATTTTAATCAGACTTTTAGATTAACAAGCTTTTAAAAACAGTCCTTTTACTGCAATATAGCATTTTGACACTGAGATAGTTGTGTAAGAGTAAATATTAATAGAGGTTTACGGTGGTAGTCATTCAGCTACACCAGACAATGAAATAACACATGATTAGAGTGTAGCAAAGCAATTTTTATATCTTGTGTCTAGTTTGCAGACGTCATTTCCTCTAGCTTTATCTTACATTTGAGTGTGTGGTGTACTAGCATTGCTTAACAACTTTTATCATTAGCAGCTTTATTGCCCACATTAATCTGATCACAGTGTAATAGTAGTAATAAAATTCACAATCATGCTAAACACATTACTTATTACGTTTAGGCTTTCTATCAACATTGCACAATTCAGTACCAAACTGTATTATTTTGACATAAAACAGCTCAAAAAAGAATATATGATAGTCAACATGGGTTTTTTTCTCAGCGCATTCACGGGTTAGAAGACCTGTTCAGGTTCATCTCTAGCTGATAAACTGTCTCAATCTGACTCAAGGATCATCGAGGCGCCATTCTTCCTCATACCCGAGCTTGAACTTGTTGGACTGTCACTAAGCAAGTATTAAGTTTGCAGAGCACAGAGAGCCGAAAAGTGCGCGACAATTATCGGTCACCGCAGTTAGCCTTGGTAGTTGATGATCTACCAAAGCGTCATAAATCAGACACACTGTTTCTGACATAAGCCAAATCAAAACAGCCTCGTAAACGTACTGCTGCATGCGGGCTGCTGACAGTTTGGTGTCTGCCTGCATTTTTGAGATTTTCCCCTTTGGGCAAACACAAAGCGATTGTTTGTTGGTGAAAGGTCAGCACCTACACAGTGGTCTTGTGGCGGACTTAAGTTTTCTGTGCATTGTAAATCAGAATATCGGAGGTGCTGTGGCAGTAAATGTGATGAGAGATATAATGAGGGTTTTTTTCCTTGGCGTGTTCTTTAGGAGAGTTTGTCTCAGTGGGTGTTCACAAGCTGAACATGTGAACCAGAACAGTGATAGTGTTAAGAGGAACTTGTAGTTTGGAATGCAAGTGCGTGTCTGAACATTATGCTAGGAAGTGTTTTGTATACTAGCTTCTTTCTTTCTTTCTTTCTGGCTCTTCTGCTGGCAGTGTTTGAACTGCAATATGGGGCATTTTGCACCATCTGATACTTTTCATTTTCATGTCATTTAAACACCAATCACTTATAACTATAGATATGACACTATAGCTTTCACATTCATTTGACAGACATAATTTCTTCCTTTCCCAACCCAGGGCAATCGGAAATTGTGCTGTCTGTTTGACGTGTGTCTAGATTTCTTAAAGTCTTCATTTAAATTGCAAAGCTGCTAGAATCAGATCTTCTTTGAATGCATTGTGTGATGTTTTGGCTGAAAACACTAAAGCCCTTTGGGATGACATGTGTCATCCACCATCATCTCAGAGCTGCCTTTTCATGACACTAACTGATGAGGTTTGGCTGACACTTGCATGAGGGTAAACTAGGAAAGCTGACAGAAGAGTGCTGGGAGACGGTGGGTATTGCAGTTTGAGTGAAGCGTAGAGAAAAGGACGTGATGAATCCAGACCAGTCAGCCTTGCATCCAATCGTTACGGAGAGAATGATTGAATGGAGGGTAGCATTCAGCAGGCTGAGTAAATTAAAGGTATCCGCAGCTCTCACCTCCTCTTAGCTTAGCTTGGAGTCTTAAATGGAGGATTGCTTTTTACCAGTGGGACCAGATGTAACCTACATCTGTCAGGCTTCATTAGCTACGTCAATCTGGAAAGTACTGTTCCTTTTGGGTTTACAAATATTATTATTTATTAATTTTTCAATCAGTTCGCACTTTTAGGCAAACACAATTTACAGTTTGAAGTTTCCAGCACTGAACCTTTAGATATATTTCAGCTTGCACTTGAGCGTGCTGTCGCTCTGAGTTTAACTAAAGGTGATCAGTCTTTAAGGAGGATCACAGAATTAGACTAATTTCCACAGGGAGAACTGAATGTTACACTTCACTGAGCATTTTTCGTGCTATGCGGTGTGACTGAGGATTGGACTTAAATTCGTCACTTGAAACCTGTCCTGTTAAATACCCTATTGATGTTTTAGGTCTTTTACAGCATGTCTTCTTGTATTCATCACCTTGACGTCTCTTCTCTCAATTCCACATTATTGCATTACTGGTGTTTTGTTAATTAAGATTTGGTGGTTAAACCATTTTTGAGGCTCAGCACATGAGTTTTCCTAACATGAATACAGATGATTGGTGAGGCACTATACAGGGAATAAGCTGCCTGGTGGGTTTTTGAACACACTGATTTCATATGAATGTAAAATAAGACGGGTTTTTCTTAAAAAAACAAAATAACATGATGAATGCTAATCCATATTTATTCTGCTTGCATGTTTTTCAATAAACCTTCATTCACTGGGTTACTAGCTTAACTAATTACATTTTTTCTCATTTATTTCTGTGTGACTCTTGTGAAAGAGGAGCAAGGATGAACACACTAATAAAGATTTTTCATGTGGAGCAGATGTGTGTTGTCCTGCCACCTTGTGGCAGTGCAGTAACAGCACCATAACATGTACAGCCACACACAGAGCCTTCACTTTCCTTCACCCACACCCATGTTTTCCCTATAATGAAATGAATGAGCAAATGTGTTTACAATAGCAGATGAGCACGTCATCCCTATCATGCAATATTTGCTCACAGTAATACTTAAAGCCAAGCCCATCCAGGCTTTGGACACTTGTTTATGGATGAACTGATGTCCTGCTGTGCCGTCGGAGGCTAGTTGGAATGCAGAGCTATATTTAAACTTCCCCTGGGGTGCCATTAAATCATGTAATTTCTTCGTCAGGCCTGGCTGACCCCATTACCCACATCAGAGAGAATTAAGAAAGAAAAATCATTATTTGTTGAATATTGAAATTGTATCTATGTGCTATGCTACATTTTAAATTTATGCACTACTGTAGACATTCACATCGTGTGAGACTAACAAACAGAATAAGCTCCAATTCCTTAGATGTGGATGTTGGAATGGTAGGAGAGGTGTGATCAGTCTTGGCTGGTTTTTCCAGTTGGGGCGTTGCCATATCCTACCACTCTTAGTAACAATCCCAATATAAATCAAAAAAGTGCAAATGAGCTGCTTTTTCAAGTGTGCGTTGTTAGATGATGCCAACAGTTAAGTAGAAACTCACACATAGAACCTTCGAATAAACTAACCTGGAGTAGTTTATAGATATGGACCAGACATAAACAAATAATGCTCTCTGTTTTAAATATTACATAATTATCACATAAATTATCCCTGTGACAGACTGGTGACCTGTCCAGGGTGTACCTCCTCTGGCCCAGTGACAGTTTGCATTGATGGATGGCTTCAAATATAATTAAGAATATTACATAGTTTGAATGATTCATTAGAGAAAACAATGCAATCACTCTTTTCTCAGGGTGACTCCTTATAAGTCTTAAGTGTTTTTGTGTTTTTCTTTGAGTTTGCTAGGAGGTACAGATCATCAGATCAAAAGAAATCAATCCTTTTAAACCACCAAGAGAAATGAGAAAATGACAAAACTTTGATGCATAAAAGGAAGATGTTGTTGCTTTTGCTTTGCAGGGGTAAGAATACAAACTGTGCTTTCACTCAGCAAAATGGGATGTACAAGTTTAATTGTGTTTCTGCTGTATTATTTTGGAGAAAGCGGGAACAGAATGAAAAATTAAAGAATTTAATCCAGCTATAGTTTTTTTTGGCTTTTTGTTTTTTTGGTAGATAAGTGACTTAGTACTTGGCAGTGAGGGCTATTAATGCAATGGCCTGTACAAATGTCTTAAGTTCTATGTGATGGTTAAAAGCCTGATCTGTTAGCTCCTGCATCTGTAGTACTCCTAACCTTGAGTGGGTGTTCAGATCCACAGGGGATAGAAGATTCCCCTGTTCTCTTCAGAAGCAAGCGGGAGAAGTGGGGAAAAAGACTGTCTCAGAGACAGATATTTATAGAGAGAGTGGGAGAAAGTGAGATTGTGGCTTGAAAGGTTAGAGTAAAAGAGAGCGGCGGAATGACAGAGAGGGAGAATGACAGAGTTGTCGAGTGAAACAGGGAGATGGTGGAGAATATGAAGCAGGAAGATTTAGAAATAGATAATGCTGCAGACACCACCAGAGGCTGTGTGGACCCTGCTGTAAATTTCTGGGCCTCTGTAGGTCAGGGTGGCACTTTATTGTCTATGTTGACCCTAATTAAATCCTGCAGATATTGCGAATGAGTCACTAAAGGGCTTGAGAAACTATCTTCTCAGGGTATGTCATGTATTTATGTGCCTATTGTTTCCCTATTGTCTCATCTTGGTCTACACCACACGAGTTTATTGCAGTGATCTTAAACACAGATTATTAACACCATGAGAGAATTTAAAATATCCTTTAAGAATAATATAGGTAGCTAAGCATTTTGTGAAGTTAAATTGGCTCTTCTGAAGTGTTATTAATCTTAAATAACTCATACACAAGTAATAATGTCAACGTAAAGTCTTAATGTTCCCATCTGGGTAGAATTATGGGACTAAGTAGACAGCTAAACCACTAAATCACCTCCTCTGAAGTCAAATTTGCTCAAATCTGTAGCTCTTTTTCTGCTCTGACAGCTGAAGCAACCAGGTACCCAGGAATCTATTGGCCTTATGACACTGAATCTCTGCAAGGCTCCAGACTCTCAGTGAGCCTTCTAGCTGTAATTACGGTTTCCCATCTACTGGGATTGTTCAGACCAAGCCCACTGAGACTCTGCTCTAAATCTCCTTGATGTTGTCAGTTGGCCGTCCAGATAGGTAGCTGGATAGGCACAAAAAAGGGAGGGCCTCCTGGAAGCGAGCTCCACTCCAGGGCAGCTGATGTATGGACCGTCGTGGGCCGAATAACAGATGATTTCTCCTCACACACTAGGCCGTTCTGAAGTCATTGTCGAACTCGGCAAAACGTGTCCGGGAGGATAGATGGGAGTTTGCTGCGTTCAGGATAACGTCGAAAAAATGTTGTCTCCTGTGATGAGACACACAGTGGCACAGATAGCCATTTTCCCGCTGTAAAAAGGAAGGAGTTTATAGGAGCTGGGCTGTCAAGAAAAAGGAGTAAATGAGGATATGTGGAGGGAAGTGGTAGCTCAGCCTCAGATGTTAGTCATTATACTTCTGTTTGTGGTTTTAGTGTCCAAACAGAGCAACTATATAACAGTTTAATCAGTTATTCTTTTGCAAGAAAAAAAGCTGATTGAATCAGCAGCACAACACTCAGGACATGCTGTTTTAGAAATAAAAATTAATGAAGCAATTTCAAAACAATAGAAATGAACAGAGGAGAGTAGACCTTTTTAACGTTTGGCTGTTATGAACAATTCAAACTACGTACCGATGGAGCTTCCACACACTGAATTAACCTTAAATAAATGAACAAAGTCTGAAATTTGTGGCTCCACGAGTGCCTCCAATTAAGTCCTCTGTTAACTTGTTACAAACAACGATTCTATGTTGTTAGGTAGATCTATATTCAGTCACAGTTTAAAGGAAATTTTATATTGTAGACGTAATATCACCATATGCTCTATTAATTCACCAAAAGCTTGCATAAATTATATAGAGTGGTATAAACTGTTGCTCACATTGTGTCCAATGTCAGCTGGAAGTGCCACCTTTGCAGCTGCAAATGTATGCTTGGTAATTAGATTGTTAACTTTGTTTTTACTGTGTGTCATATTGAGCAAAACCTCGAAATGTAGCCTGATAAGAAGTGAACTCTAGTTCTGAATTATTTCATTTAGTCCATCCAACGATTTACAGTCAACTGTGTTTTTGCCTTCGACGACAGTATTTTGTTCTGAAATCCAGCAGGACTTTTGTTTCTGCTGCTTTTCTCCTGATCGAATGTACAACTCGTGCGATGTAACCATTGTTTCCACTCCAAACTAGCCTATAGAGAGTTTAGCGTGAAAACTGTCTCCACGATCGATTTGCATTTTCACGTATTTGAACTAGCACGTATTTATATAGATGGCTTTCTGACTGAGAGCACAATTGTTGTTTTCTAAGCTTCCTGCTTCCTTTATGTTAAAAAAATGTCTGTTTACAGGAGCATGAATTAGACTAAGATGTAAAACATTTCATGGAGCTTTGTTGCAGACTGAGATGGGCTGATTGCCTCAGTCTCTCCAGTTTGAAATATTGATTTGTTTTTATGTTGTTGTTCAAAAGTAAATTAAACAACTTTCAAATCAAATCAGTGTGTGGCTTTTGCAAAGAAAAGATAAAAGGACAAATATTCAGACTTTCTCTGTGAAACTAAACCAGCGCTCTGTTCCAACCACACCGCCATTGTGTGTGTGTAACAAAAGTTGATTAAAACAAGACACTAAAGTGACACTGTACACACTATGCAGATATATTAAACGGCAATATTTCATTATATGCAATCACTCACGGCTGTGCACATCACGTCAGGCTACAAGATAAGTGAGACCAGTTGTGGTTGGAGTTGCCATGCAGTCGAAATGAAAGAGAAATAAAAAGAGCAGGAAAGACAGATAGCTGAAGGTTTTTTTTTTTTGGTTTTTTTTTACAGTGGAGCATGATTATTATGAGAGCATCAATCCACATTATGACACACTGCAGTTCCACTCATTTTCAACACTTTGCCTCAATGGAAAACTAAAGTACTGCATTTTATATTCACTGTTTGTTATTATTCCAACTACAGCTGGAAATTACTGTTAGTAAGCCTTATAAGCTATGTGGGGCTTTGCACTTTCCTGGGTTGTGTGACGCAACCCTGAAAGCTTGACGTTCGTGTCCCTCATTTACCTAAAACTGGGCGCAAATGCAATTACCAATGCAAATATTTAGATTGTGGGAAAGAAGAGGAATGTGCCAGCGGTTGGCGTTCTGGGAAGCTTGAGGAAAGAGCCAGTTGACTTAAAAAACACATGAAATTCTCAGTCTCTATGTTGTTCAGTGCTTCTTGTCGTTTGTGGACATTTGAGTGGCTGGTCACACTTTGGAAGAATCCCAAAGTCAATACAGGAAACTCCTAAAGCAAAGAAAGACGTTAATGGTTCACCTTCACACCATGAAATAAAGATCAATGCAAACAAATGGATGCATTTAGCACAGTTTTTCTCAAGCGTCTAGCACGTCCTCTAGCTAAGCTCCTGTTACTGTTAGTGCATAAAGTAAATCTACTACTCGGTCAACTACACCAAGGGAAAAGATGTCACAGTACTACTCTGTCTTGTTTTACAGTGGTCACAGATTCTGTGAACAAACTTACATCAGTAGGTGATGCTTTTTTAAAATCGTGCCTCTTTATTTGATACTAAAAGCTGCAGTATTAGTAGTAGTCAGTAACGCTCTGAGTTGAGTTGGAGAAATTGCACCGCTGTGCTCCACCTATGTGCCACCAGACTGCATTCGTTGTAGCTCAGGCGTCACATGAATATCATTATCGTATGCTGATATAAAGATACTAGCTATTTTCAGGCTACCTTTGCAATTTCATTTTAGAAAGAGCCAGACAAAATAAAAAACAAGCGCCTCTTCAGAGCCGCTTTCCTCCAGCGATATTGGACCGACTGGTAAATAGATTTACTAGCACTGAAAAGTACATATTTGATTCTGGCATATGGAGATTTTCATATTCTTTATTTTGCTGTGCCGTTTCTCAGTTTGCATTTGGAAGAAGGGAAAAAGAGACGTCGAGACTGATGCCAGCTGGCTGTGACACTGGTGGCAACAGGCCTGCGAGTGTGAAGGCGATGGGGGAGGGTTGTGTGCATTCGGAAGAGGGGCAGAAGGAGAGGTGATTGACTGACGGGCATGTGTCAACCCTTCTCCGATAGTAAATGTTAAGGGGGGACAAGAGTGTCTGGTTAATTAGGGCGAGATGTAAAAGTCCCTGTCACTCATCATCATCTTCACTAATATGTTTGGAGGCTAAAGTCAGCTGAAGCATAGAACTGAATGGTTAGTCACTACGGAGTGAGGGGCAGCTAAGGGAAGGATTGCATTACCACTCAAAACATCTTATCTGGACATTTAATACAGCTAAGATCTGTACTACACTGTTCGCTGAATAGAAAGCTCTCTACTTTAGTTACTGAACGTTTGTACACTTAATTTGAAAGGCAATTTTAGAGTGCATCCCTGTGAGACCAAGCCTTGTCTCTTTTTTTCCCTCCGTTTTTTGTTTTAACAAACCCATCCAACTTAATATCAGCAATGATTGTCATAGAGGCCATAATAGAGTACAGGTCTTAGCCTTTCAGTGTCTATAATTTTTCATTGACCTTGATTTGTCCCCTGCTTTTAGAAGCCCTCGTGTGGTGCCCTGAGGGAAATAATGGCAAGAGAAGAAGAGTGCCATTCAGCCTCTGGAATTGACTGTGAAATTAACAGGAGACACGTTATTCCAGAATGCCAGTGTGAAAAACAGATAGTGACAGCGATAAGTCCTCGTGCTACTGTTTTGTTTACCATGTGCTCCAGTTTCTCAATCTTGCCAGAATACAGCTGAATAACAATGATGCTGCTTCAGCAATTGCAGTAGCATGGAAAGGGTTTGTTTAATGAGAACACGTTCAAGTTACATTTTAAATGTTTTTTAATTAATTCTTTTCCACAAATAAAATGATGTATTAAAAAGCTGCAACACTATAGGCTATAAGAATGTTTCAACAGGTACAATTAAGCTTAATTGAGCGTGTAATTAGATTAATATGTTACCGAGATTCCCTAATTCATTTAAATGAACATTTAATACTAATATCATAGTTGGCACGGAGCAATTCCTGCTCTTGAATCTAACAGTTCAAACAAAGCTGACCAGTTATAAAGCATGGTCTAATTTGAGTGGCACTTAAGATCTCATTTCCATAACCCTCTAACTGGGAAAACAACAGCAATTATAGCACTGGTATTAGGATGAAATGACACCCCTGAACTGCAGTCATGCAGCAGGTGGGTAATTGGCCCTGAGCTGCACTGTGGAACTGTCCTTGTCTCTTGATGGTGACACCAGCCACTCCACAGGGTGGTCTTATCCGCTCAACGCCCTCTGAGCCAGATGCAGCATTTCATAATTAACCAAGTGAGACGGGAAGGGTCAGAGGGAGGGGCGGCAGTTCACTACTGTAACTAGCTCTGCTGAAATTGCAATTATACACACATACAGTAAATGTGTCTCTCTTCTTTTCTTTTTCGTGCTTGCGTTTATTGCATCAGATGTGCAGTGTGTGTTTCATTTGCATGCAGAAAGTGTGCTAGTGAGAGACAGAGAGTTTTATTGCCACGAATGAAACTGGACTCCAGAGGCCTCCCTGGTGTTAATTGAGGTGTAATGTGATTTGTTTTGCTGCCCCTTCCAGCAGCCCTTCCCAGTACATTGAATCAGATCCCCAGTGATTACTCTCTAATGGCCTCAGTTACGTCTGTGTGCTTTAAACAACCCACGACTGCTAAAGATAAAATGACAATGTGCGCATTTTATGACCATTTACACAGCATCTTTATAGTACCATTGCAGTTTGTACTTAAGAGAACTGTCCTTAAACACAACAACCAAAAGGGTGATGATAACATTTGCAACTGGTGCTCATGCATATTTGTGTGCTTACATAACAATGTGACCAATAAGTTGCTCGGTGTTGCAAGTACATTTGTGCGAGAAAAGGAGCTTGACAGCAAAAAGTTATACTTGGAGGAAGCGCTCTATACAATATAAAAGACCTCGCTCTTGCTTCATTAAATGCCTGAAGCCATTGTTGGACATCATTTGCTGAACATAATTATGCACTTCAAAAGAGCCCATTAATAGAAGTACTGTACTTTATACTAATGTGCCTTTTTTGGTGCTCAAAGCCCGAGAGAATTCACATCTGCCAGCTGTTCAACAAGGAAACTTTAGCAGTAACTTTCTACTCATTTTGAATGTCGGGTATTTTACTGAGGATAACTGTTGTCATTTTATCCTGACAAGGCATGCTGACACTGATATTTACAAATGCACATTTTTGAACTACTACTATCATCCCCAAAACTTCAGCTAGTTACTCTGAAACTACCTGAGTTGTAGACTGCAGTCTTCATTCTTTAGGAGAAAGTTCCGCTATGTTTAGGGTGAACTGCCCCTTTAACGGTGCAATTAGTGTCACGGGTGAGATTTGAGTGAGTGAGGGATGGTTTCAAATTATTTTCTTCAATGCAATATTCAGTAAAGAAGACGTGCAGCAATACCATCTTCTGTTTCTGTTACAAAACAAACAGGGTACCAGGTGCAGGTCTGTGATGAATGCATTTATTTATTAAAAGTAGGCATGTTGTTGCAGGGTGCTGTATACGACTAAACCGATCATTCTCGAGTGACCTTTCTGCATTGGTGCCACTGCACTGCGGTTCATGAATGTTTAAAATGGAAAGGCAGGCTGTTTTGGGCCTGCCAAGCTGGGTTTGCTGCTTGACAGAAACATTCTAACTCAAAGGCAGAGCGGAGGTTAAAAACAGTGGGTGCTACAAACGCAGGGTGCCAGACACAACTTCTGACAAATAAACACCCCTTAGACTCATATGAATCAGCTGTGTCTGGGATGAGAAAGACATGCACCAATACACACACTCACACACATATTCCCGTTCTCCCTTTTTTGCTCGTAGACGCACACAGTTTGACACACATTTGATTACAGGGACTGGCATTCCATATTAATTAACATCCTTAGAGATTACTCAGAAAGGCTAGATTGATAAATAGATAGCCATCTAACAATCTCAAGTGGTGTGAAAAAGCCTTGATGTGCATTAGGCAGAGGTGGCAAAGGTACATGCAATCATTTAGGTACAGATCCCTGTGTTAGAAAGTGCCCCGATAAAAGCTTAAGTACTTATTTATCTTCTTTACACAAGCAAAAGTGAAACAGTACAGGCTCTGAAATGTACTCAACATATATGAGTAAAAAGTAGCTACTGGAGCTACTGAACCTCTTGTGATGTTAACATCATAATAAAATAATATTAACAGAAGTGAATATAAACTTTATTTCAACTTAAATTCAAACTGTAATGAAGATGCTCAGCTTGAACATCTGCTAAGTGGAACACAAGTAGAGAAAAACAAAGAGCATTAATAAAAAACTAACTCTGGTTGCTGTTGCTTATATTGAAGATGGGTGACTTTGCCTCCATATCCAAAACAGGAAAGTGAGTGTAAAATGGGGTTAAAGTGGGATCCAACAGATGTGGGAACCCCAAGATCAGCTGTAATGATGCAGTGGGGGGAAAAGAATCAATTAGAGATAGATCAACAAAACACATTTCTGCTGCGAGCTCCAGTAGATACTACCTACAGACCGTGATCAGTCGCTGGTCCTGCTTTTTGAGGCCTGATTTCCAACCCCTATGCACTATAAAGCTTGTATAAATGTGGGATTCTGTGAGCCAGTCTAATCAGCACCACCTTAAATTTAGTTTTAACTTAAACTTACACTGACCATGACCACCGCAGCTACTCTGCTCCAGTGCATTACTGCAACTGTGACCACAATACTGTAAAGTAAAGAGTTTAGCCTTCACAGTATGATCATGCAGCGCTTGAATAACACAGAGTTAGTTAGTATACTTTAATTTGTTTTGCTGGACATTTCACATTGTGAGAAAACAGTTACAACATTACATGTAGGGTTAAAATTTCCAGTTTATCAAATGTCACTGAGCAGTCCCTATAATCTAACCTCTCTTCTTCTTCTCCTCTCTTTCTTACATCTTTCTCCATCTTTGACTGAAGTTATTTCTTATTGTTGTCTTTCCCTTGAACATACAGCAGCTGTACCTTTGGCTAGCAAACGTTTTATGTTTTCAAGACATGTAGTGATGGGAAATACTAAGTCCTGTCTTAAACCTAAATTATTGAGCATTTTGAGTAGAAAGCAGACATATTTGTGTAAAAATGTAGGGCGTTACAGATAAATAAAGACTCAAGTAAAGTACAGATACCTGAAAATTCTACTTAAGAACAGTAGGAAACGCGTAAATTAGCTAACCGTGCTAACGTGTTGACGCCGTGAAGACCCACGCATGGGGCGATCCGCGCTAACTCACTAACGGAGATTTGCCGTGTTATGGCGTTAACGTCATTTTAACGAGATTAATTGTCAATTAATTGTCAAAATTAACGCTTTAACGCAGATTAAGCCGTCATCACGATTAACGCCATAAAAAAAAGAAATTACGCTATTAACGCATCTGGAGTGCAGAATGACTTAAAATCCCTGAAATGTTTCTGTCAACGCATTTTGGGCAGTTTGTCCAAGTAGAGTTACCTTCGCGCAGACGCAAATGGGCAATTGGTCTGGTAGCGACGGGCAGCTGAGCCAATCAACTAAATGATGATAAAAGCACTTTGGCCCTCTCGATGGGAAATTTGAGTATTAAAAAAATAACAAGACGGAACAGTCGACCGACATAAAGTTTTATGCACTTTGTGCAAGGAGGAATTTTCTTTTCACTGTAGCACTTCCGGCTTAAAATATTACATTGAAGTGAAGCATACGTATGCTGCTAGCACTTTGGCTAATGCGTCACCCAGCTTGTGAAAAATCACTTACGGAGCATCAGGGACTCAGTAAGTCTACCTCGGACACATTGCAGACCTGTTAATATCGTTGAGAACACGCGCTTTACATAGCTTTGGTTCCTCGTCTCAAGGACTTGAAGTGCCTCCCAAAGAGTGACAGAGAGAGAGAGTGGATAAATGTTTACAGAATGTTTTTGTTAACATGAATGTTCAAGATGTTCAGTAAACAAGTTAATTGCGTATATTTTCCCTTTTTTCTTGATTTTGTTTGCTCATGCAAAATGAAATGGGATTAACATATATTAAAAATGAATGATATTTAATCGTGATTAATCAAATTGTATATATAAAATGTGCAATATATATATGTATTTATATATTTGTGTATATATATATGTGTATATATATATATATATATATATATATATATATATATGTGTGTGTGTGTATTTATATATATATGTGTGTGTGTGTGTGTATATACATAAATAAAATGGAATTCATTCAATTGAAAAAATAGGATGTAGTGAAAATACTTTTGTGCGGATTTCTACTTTACAGTATAGCTCATGGCCATCTTTTCCTGTTTCTGGGTTTCCAGGTTTATTTCCTGCATATCTCTACATACTCTCAAGCACTGAAAAGATTTACTACAAGAAAAATAAGAATACCAAGAAGCAATTTGCGTGAAGGGATGATAATACTGAAAAAAGATGAGAAAAATAATTAGGTTCGAGAGTGAATGAAATTCGTGGAGGAGAGACACTGGTACGGGCGGTGGACAGTAACGCATATGACAGTGAGTGAATTTAAAAGCAAACAAATAAAAAAAAACCCAACAAAACCTACAATTCTTTGTTGATGTCGTGTTTGACTGTAGGGGAACAAAAAAAACATCAAATCAAAGTCCTGTACTCTCTGTTTGCAAGATAAACACAATCAACTTTTCACATCTGTCTGACAGCATCTTTCTTTTTCAGCTTTACAGACAAGACAGCACAAAGGGAGCACTAGTGAAGTGTGTCACCCAGAGAGAGGGAAAGAGCAAGACTAAGGCTACCTCCAAGTGAAGGCAAACTTGCTTCATATATTCCTACATTTTACTACCAGGGTGGCACGATGCGAAATAACCCTTCCACTCTGAGCTGAAATCTGAGGGAGAGAACAAGCAGATGAGTCAGCTACGCTAACAGAGTGGAAGAGCGTTTGAATATGATTTCAATAAAAACCCCACTTTAGAACTCCTACATATTCAGTGAGTGGTCATTCAGCCTGACAGCTTTAGCAGAATTATTAAAGAAAGGGAAACATAAAAAGAGAATGGGATTTGAAAAGGTCAGATGGAAACGTATGTTTTTTTAATCAGATTTTTTATACTTCTACTTTTGTATTTTTCATGGATGTATTTTGCATGTAATAATAATAACAATGATAATATGCCAATATTGTAATAAGCTCATGTTTTTACCTGGCAACATAAAAGACATACAAGTGCCCATGCTACCTCAAAGACAGCCTGCTACTTAAAGATTCAAACTTCACCTGAAGGTGTATTTTTAAATTTCCATTGGTTGAGAGAAGCACTGAAGAAGGAAATAGATGATAGAGCCCCGTCTGGCGGTGCTGGAGCCGTGATGCGGAGAGCAGCTCTCATTGATAATGCATCAGGAGAAAAAAATCCATCAGGACCACATCCATTAAATGTATGAAGCAGACATTTATGCATGAAAGTGTCCGTGGCCTCTTTCTGTGAACCAGGGGCCAGGTTAAGTGGGACTGTCCTCTCTGGTTGTCACCGAGTACAGCTGCCCACTTCTCATGGCCGTGGCGGCTCCCCCCCATGGTCATGGCGGTCCCGCCCAGCTCCAAACAAAAGAATAAAACATTCATGAGGTGTATTTTTTTGACAATGGCAGATTCAGTATTGTTTGGTAATGTTGGCCTCGCCACCTTTTCATCATAGCATGCCTCCCTCCCCTCTCCGCATGCATCGTATCTGTTGGCCCACTTGATAGAGCTTTCAAGGTGAAAACATAAACCCAGTATGGAGTAATTACCAAGCGCGCTCCTGCAGAGGAAGGACTGGCATTTCTCTCTCTTTGTTGTGCATCTGACCTTTGAAAATATCACAGATTAAATCTTTAATTATTTATGAGGGCTGGAGGTGGTGATGAGAGGAGAGAGGCGGATGTTGCCACATGTGATGGGGCATTTTTACTATAAGAGAAAAGAATGACTTCTTTAGCTGTCATTTTTATCCCACTGGACATAATTTCAGCAATTTGAGGAGAATTTAGGTTGGGATATTTTCCAAACTTGCTCTATAGCAATGCCCTTCAGGCATATTCGTACTTCTGGAAATGCATGGACTTGAAAACTGGTCAATGTCCAGTAAAGCTGTATCTAACATGCACTTCTTTCTAGTGATATCCAAATAAGATCAGGCTGTTAAAACATCAGGCTTTAATATGTTGTGAAATGTAGTAATGTAGAAAAGTAATCTACTATGTAATGTATTTTTTTAGGTCTACCTCTAACATAGAATTAAAGTAGGGACATTTTCCCAGCGTGTGTTCCACGCTGTCTACTGAACTTCAAAAGAGCAACACTCAGATCGTGTCACTTACCTTGTGCAGTAAACAATCCTGACACATTCATTTTGAAATAATCAAATAATCATGGTGCAAAAATAATAAACAACAGTGAAAAGATCAATGTTATATGCATAAAAAATTGCATTTCCCTTGGGAATAGTTTAACCAGTGTTTGAAATGCAAATTCTCTTTTTCATCGGAACTGCCAGTAAATGTCACTAAGGGACGCTGGGGAGGAGCTGAACAGCTCAATTAAACAGCGCTTACATGTATCATCCCAAACAGACCAAGATATGAAAGACATCGTTTAGATTGATATACATTGTCTGTAAGAATAAATCAGAGCGGTAAGCTAATAATGCACTCCGGGGGTGCACGCTAAAATTGCAGATAGGAATTTTTGAACAGTAGCCGCATAATGGTGTTCTAGTTGAAGTTCTGGATGATTATTTGGAAAATGGCCACCGCCACTTTGAAGTTATACGCTGAGATATTTCTTAGAGAAAAGACTGAGTTTACAGCTGTAGCTCTCTAATGTCTGGATCATGGTTATCATTAGTTTCTCACTTTTAGAAGTGTGAGTGGAGAGGATAAAATAATTCATATGCACAAACATTTTACCATCTCCGGCTTTCATGCCCGGAGAAGGGCACGGTGGCATGGTGGTTAGCATTGTTGCCGCTCAGCAAGAAGGTCCTGAGTTCGATTCCAACACCAGGCCGGGGTCTTTCTGTGTGGAGTTTGCATGTTCTCCCCGTGTTTGCGTGGGTTCCCTCCGGGTACTCCGGCTTCCTCCCACCGTCCAAAGACATGCAGCTTGTGGGGATAGGTTAATTGGATAACCCAAATTGTCACTAGGTGTGAATGTGCGAGTGAATGTGAGTGCGAACGGTTGTTTGTCCCTGTGTGTTAGAATGGCGACCTGTCCAGGGTGTACCCCGCCTCTCGCCCTATGACAGCTGGGATAGGCTCCAGCGCCCCCTGCGACCTTGAAAAGGATAAGCAGAAGTGAATGGATGGATGGATGGACGGCTTTCATGCCAATGCTTTTTGGTACACTGTGATAGCAGGCGTAGTATACCAAAATGTATAGCGGCCATCAGAAGATGGGTACACTGTGGTTATAAGGGAATGGATATGATCAGCTGCAATAGTAAGGAAAGAGACATTTAAACTATGCTCAGTCGGCACTGAGGGGTGAAAGTGTGCCAGGAAAATATTCCCCACAGCATTATACCGCCACCACCCCAAACCTTTTACGCAAACCTTTGATTCTGACTCTGCATTCTGAATGTCATCGTGGCAATTCAAACTGATGAGACCTGACAAGTTTTTACAATCTTCTATTGTCCATTATTGGTGAGCCCATGTAAATTGTGAATTCTAACCTCAGTTTCCTGTACTTTCCTGATCGCGGGGCGATCGTGGCCCAAGAGTTGGGAGTTCGCCTTGTAATTGGAAGGTTGCTGGTTCGAGCCCCGGCTTGGACAGTCTTGGTCATTGTGTCCTTGGGCAAGACACTTCACCCATTGCCTACTGGTGGTGGTCAGAGGGCCCGGTGGCGCCAGTGTCCGGCAGCCTCGCCTCTGTCAGTGCGCCCCAGGGTGGCTGTGGCCACAATGTAGCTTGCCATCACCAGTGTGTGAATGGGTGGATGTGTAAAGCGCTTTGGGGTCCTTAGGGACTAGTAAAGCGCTATACAAATATAGGCCATTTACCATTTTACTTAGCTGACAGGAATGGCATCCTTTATGGTCTTCTGCTGCCATAGCCCAGCTGCATCAAGGTTAGACATGCTCTGTGTGCATAGATGCCCGTCTAGTAATAGTAATTTAAGTTACTTTGAGTTTCCTTCCTATCAGCTCAAAGCATTCTGTTCATTCTCCTGTGATCTCTAGTATCAACAAGACTTTTCAATCCAGATAACTAAAGTGCATTGAATATTTTCTCTTTTTCTAAACATTCTCTGTAAACCCCACAGTTGGCTAAGTGGGAAAATCCCTGTTGGCAGTTTCTGAAATGCTCAGACCAGCAATCATGCCACATTCAAAGTCACTTAAATCTCCTTATCTTTGCCGTCCTGATGCTTGATTTGAAGCAGGTTGTCTTCACCAGGTCTACACGCTTACTAAACATAGTGACTTGTGTACCTTCCTGAGATCAGATATTTGTGTTAATTAGCAGCTGACAGGTGTACCTAAGAAAGTAAATGGTGAGTGCTTATTAACAGAGTGCTTCAAAATCCCTCTTGTAGTATTGTTGTATATTGTCTAAGAAAAGCCATAACATAACATTTTCACTTGCTCTGAAAGTTTTTTAGTTTTTATCTGTACTTTTAACAAACTCCACTGATCCAACAGCAGGCTAAACAAAGTCTCCCATGCAATGTTTTCAAGCTTCTTTTAGTTGCCAGGCAAGAAGAGTTTGGTTTGTTTGGAGTGGACATCTAACAAATCTCCATCTGATCTTTTTTTTTTTTAAACAACAGAAGAGTTAAAATTTTCTGCAGCATTGCTCTGTTGTTTGCAGTGTTGGATCTTGCTCTACTACGTTGTCCATATCGCTCCATAACCTGTCCATCTCAGTTAGCTGGCACATTGGGTACACTTTTGCAGAAGAAGATTTAAATGATGCATCAAATGTCCCTTTCATGTAAGTGCACATCGGCTTTATTAACCCAGGATGTAACAGGCATAGAAAGCCTGGCTATGTTGAACTTGTTTTGTATTAAAAGATCGTGATGCTTGGCTTCTAGCTGCAGTTGAAAAGTGTCTGAGACTGACCAATAAAACAAAAAGGTTAAAAGATGGAAGAAAAAAAAATCTCACTGAAGAGTGGCTGAAGTGGTGCTTTCTTTGCAACTCTGCTCAAAAGGCCAACATCCTTGTGTTCACCTCGTTATTGTTGAAGTTGAGACGAGTGTCTTGGTGCTATCATTTAATGAAGCTGTCTGTTCAAGACCTGTGAGAAGTATGTTTTTCATACTAGCGACTGATGTCCATAGCTCCTTGCTCAGTTGCGTGATTGGACCTCACACTTGACTTCCTATTCTGATTAGAGCAAGTTTGCACTCTTGTACGAAGGCACTAGTACATTGTATTGCATAAAATCTTCAGTTTTTCATTTTGTTTGGCAATCTCTCGTATGAAATACCATGTCATATAAAATCTATTTCATTCCTTTGGAGTGGTGGACAAGTCTTTTGGCCTGAACCAACAAACTATTCAAGGCTTTTGTCCACTATAATAGCTTTATAAAGATAACGGGCTATGATTTGCAGAATATTAGATAACTTTAAACCGCTTATTTTAACCCACAATTACATGATCCCTGCATGAACTTTTGAGAGGTAGCATTAACAGCCCTCATGTAGCCATAGTCTCAGCTGTGGCTACTGGCAGATGCTGGACCCATTTAAGCTATCAGTGGATGTGCTTCCTGTTATGAAATGATTATTAGATCAAACTATATTGGAATCTGCAAACACTAACATCTTCAAACTCAAAGCCTCAAGTGTGAAAATGAAAAGCAGCGGAGCACCTAAACACAGAGGCCGTCTTTAGATGCCTTTTTGGTCACTGAGCTGTGATATGCAAATGTATAAATGTAAATGTATTTAGCAATCTGTTTTAGAGTTCATGGCAACGTAGTGCTCCTTATGAATACCAAAGAGGATATATCAGATCAAGCAGAAATGAGGAAATATGAAATACACAGCATATGAGAGCATCAAGGGTTACATTAACAAATCCAAGTGAGAATGACCCAATTAGCTGACCAAGGAGGGGGTGAAATGTTAGGCCACAGCATGAGATGTCATGCTATTAATGTCACCTCAGGTTTGCCTTGTGTATGCAAGTGAGAAGAGCTGTTTGAGCCATTTAGGGGTGTTTAGAAATATCTTAATAGCATAAAGAACATATAAAAACAGTTTTTCCCTTTAATGTTTTTGCCTTGTTTTGCAGTAATTGAAGGATGATGTATACTTACCTTCGCCATGCACTGGGATTGTACACTGCTCCATTCACAAGTACCATTTCTCAAGAAGCTGTTGTGGGCCATGGTTACCAGTTTTGCTCAGACTGTAATCTTATACAGCCTTTGCTTGTCACATTGCTCTCCATATTCTACAGCATGTAGTGCAAATGCAAATGCAAGATGTTGAAGATTAAAAGAATTACTTGGAATCTGAAAAAAGTCTGCATTTAAGGCTTTAGATGACCCAGTTTCCAGGCATGCATCCATCCAGTGGCTTAGTTGCT
The DNA here is from genome assembly GCF_057382185.1 of Mchenga conophoros. Taxonomy (NCBI): domain Eukaryota; kingdom Metazoa; phylum Chordata; class Actinopteri; order Cichliformes; family Cichlidae; genus Mchenga; species Mchenga conophoros. The sequence goes on from NC_140538.1 coordinate 23,029,495, forward strand.
CTTGAGGCTTCTAAATGTAGTATTTTTGGATTTACTATGCAGTGTGTATATGTGCACATGTGTATATCTCTTGTCTGCACAGGCACACAAACATGCAAATTCTCCTTTGTGTTTGCATTCTTCCTATGTAGCTTTTTTTCTCAGTTGTGTCAGTGTTTTACTCATACTTAGAACTCATAAAAAAACAGTGACCTAGATATAATTAACCCCCTCAAACCAGCATCAATCTGCTTTGCTTGTCATTATGGGGCTGCTCCCTATGTTAAAGTCAAGTTCCTAATAGAGGGTGATATTATGGACTCCCCGCAGCATGGCAGCACACGGGGCAAGTGCTCAGAGAAAACATGTGATGGAATGAATAAGCTTGTCTAAAGGCAGTCTCCCGGCTGACAGGTATTTCAAATGAAACATGGGATTTTATCACTTACTGACTAGAGAAAATAAAGGGAGGATGCCCTGAACCAAGACTTGCTTCTGTAGTAGTATGACACGCAGTCACTTGAGGGAATAAAATCTAATTTATTCTCGCTCAGATAGCCACTTGTACCACATTATTTAGGCTGAATGAGCACACAATCCACTTTAACCTAATAATATAACATCATTTGTTCATGCATATAAATGTGTTTAAAGAATTTTTTTTTCAAAATGGCAGGACTGTATTATAGATGGTGATAATAGCTGGCATAACCCAATCAGATCATTTTAGTGTTCACATTGTCATGAAATTGATTTCTTTATACATTGATCTAATTCTGTAAATTAGGAAATAGATCAATTTTTGCTCACATTCTCATAGTATATCTTAAAGTAGATCCTGTTAGTAATTTGAAAAACACGGTATTGAATGGCGGGAGATATTGCATGACACCAGTTGGTAATGCGGGGCATTATGTCATTAGTTGTGAACATTGGGTAATAAGGCACAGCAACTTAATAACTAGATTGTGGCCATCTCTTCATAACAGATGGCATCAAGGTAATGGATCAGTTATTTACTGACCACACTGACAATATGAGCTCTGCAGACCTATAAAAAAAGGACAAATTTTTTTTTGAAGAGTCAGTGTAGAAAATGTTACCCACTCTTCCCTGCAGCTCACTCTAATCATTGAGATATTTTTAGGATGTCTTGCATGCACAGCATGTTTAAGGTCTATCCAAAGATTTATTTGAATGGTGTTGAAGTTATGTGACAGTAAATGCTGTTCAAAAACTGTCATCTTAATTTTAGCAGTTCGTTTGGATTATGAGGTGCGTTTCAGATCATTGCCCTGCCAGCCTCTGTTCACTTGTGAATCCCTAAAAGTAGGTAAGTTACTCACTAAATGCTGCTGATTGTGCTCGACTAACAAAAGAGCTCAAGTTGAAATTCATTGATCTATCAAACTTGCTTCCAAAATGACTGTGAATTCTGTGATTTAATATACACTATATGTAGGAAAGTATCAGGCCACACCCCGTAATCTTTGAATTCAAGGTTTTTCTAAAGAGCTCACTGAGTTCTGCAATCCAGTCTTTAAATGATGACGTATGAACCCTGGTTCTGGGTCCAAACTACTCTTCCTTTATTAAGGCTGTTGTGTTTTTAACGTGTTTTAGTGCTTTGTATCTTGTTCTATTTAATCTGAACAAGTCCCTAAAAATAGTCAGTGATCACAGTCGGTCTCTCTCGGTTTTTATTACCACTATTCATTTTAAAGCTCAGTTTTTAAAACCTTACATGTAACTACAGCCCAGCCCATGCAGCAGTATATGAATGACTAACCTCGTATTGTGGATGGATTATCTCAGTTGTTCTCCTGACTTAAGGTTGGTCCGTTTACAGCATCCTGCCATGCGCTTGCATTTGTCACTAACCATCAGGAACCCTCACATTTACTTTTATCGAATGGAAAAAAGTTAGCATTCATCCTCCTGCTTCATTGTGCTAATGTGTTTATATTATGCTAACCATAGCTGAGTAGCTAGCCACCATGTAACACATCATTATATACCAGCTAGCCCAACTTTAGTAACCCTACAAACGTCATTACTGTTTAGTTTTTTTGTCTTCATTTATGTTGGAAGTGATAGCAGAGCTGTGCGTTTTAATTTTTTCAGAAATCTCACAGTCAGAACATGGTGGAAACTAGCGAGCTAACTTCTAACTCCGTTAAATTTCACAAATCCTGTTTTCATGGATGCCTGGATTTTATACTTAATTGTTACACCTGGTAGAGCAGCCACACCTATCATTTTATTAAAGATGAAAGAATTCAGACAGTTTGTAACTCTCAGTGATGCCGCAGTGTTCATTTGATTTTGGGACCTGAAGCAGAGTTTGGACCTGGAAACGGCTAATGATGTCAGACTTAAAGACCGGATAGGATGCCACTGTTGCAACAGTCTAAATATTCCATGATGAACTGCAATTTCTTTTATTGTAAAGTGGAAGCTTTCAGGAACTGTGGCAACTCAACCATCAAGTGGCAGACCAAGTACTGTAAAGTTACAGATTGGGGTCGCTGAGGCGCAGAGTGCGTGAAAGTCACCAACGCTCTGCTGACTCAGTAAGTTCTAAAATCCCAAACCTCCTCTGGCATCAACAAATGCACAAAAATAGCATTCTTCCACATTTCATGGCATGGGTTTTCATGGCCCAGCAGCTCCTGTAAAGTGTACTGTGTAGCTGGAACAGTACTGTTTTCCATTTAGTATATTTTAGGCATTAGCTTTACTGATTCAATTTTTTGTAGACCCCATCTTTGTATTAAGAGTATCCCAATTCTTGGCCAGCTAAACCTTTGTCTGTGTTGAACTAACACGCAGTTTTATTGGAAATTTTCTTGGTCTTCCTGATCTTATCTTGAATTCTCCACTTCCTGTTTACTTCCATTTCTTAATGACATTACAGTCACTGGAAACTGCCAACTTGAAGTCCTTTGATATGTTTTTATAGCCATGCTCTGCAGGTCCTGAGTCAGTAGGTCTGAGGAGCCCAGAATTTCTAAGTGTTACTGCAAGGTTTGAAGAGCTGTGTTCACAGAGAAGGTATAATGTGGGCAGCACATTAGCAGAACTGAAGCAGCAACTTCGCTGCTTTGTCAGAAGGTTTCAGGGATTGTATTGAGTGGCAGCCACCCATGTGTGAAGGGCCCGAGGTAGAGACATTGTCCGAGGAATTAAAAAGCTCTGTAAATGTCATCAGGTGGCAAATTGTAATGAAAGGTACTGACCTGTCCAGCAAGACATACCAAGTTAGGGAAGTTCTGATGCTTTAAAAGCAGCAGGTGTCAAGCAAATGAAAAGGTCCCCAGACGTCTGCACATCTAAAAGATTTACAATAAGAAGACTTTTATTATCTGTTTTCTGTGAAGCTGTATTTGCTAGGTTTTGCTATTACAGTGAGAAAAATATGTTCCCAGACCAATGCTATTGTGCATGAGCGTATATGTATGGAATTTAACATATAGCAATAATTAATTACTTTTATCTGTGATATAGGCATCTGTGTCATAAATTCATCCACTGGTGGAATTTCTTAAGTTGACAAAGGTATTAAAAGATTTGCCTTTTTAGTCCCAGTTAATGCATAAATTAGTGACTAACTCTAGCTATACTTGTGCTTCTGGAAGAGTGCTGTATTCCTGCTTTTGTTCTCCTGCACAGTGCAGCAGTGCTGATGTGTTGTTTCCTCACCCTCCCTCTGGGAGGTGTGAACCAAGGGAAGGGAAAGGTACGATAGGGGAAAGAGGAGGGGGAAAACACACAGGCAGAAAACTTTGATAACCGCTGTGCCCTCATCTTCTAGTTCAGAGAATTTCCAGTTCTTTTTAGGGGAAATGAAGCATTATCCCTCATGCTCTAAGTAGTATCTCTATTTCATTGATTAGATGAAGGGGTTTAGCATGCAGAGCTGCACACTAAGGTTATACCAGGATCTCCACGCACTCACTAAACCTGCTGATTTTATTTGATGAATCAAGGCAAACTCACTTGTAGGCTGAGATGCAAGCAACCAAACTAAGCCTCCAGAGTTATTTAATTATGTAGCTAAAACATAAACACAGAACCCTGAGTCTGTTGGACTTTGTGGCACGTATGAAAAATCTGTTATGCTGCAGCAAGTGCTAAGTGAATGTTGTTACAATAAAATATCTTTTTTCAGTCCTCCATCAGAATGGAAGTTATATTGAGAATCCTACTGGCACGCAGTCCTATCCTGGAGCTTGGGGATTACATGTGCTGCGTACATGTTAAAGCCTCTAAACCCTCGCCTCCGCAGAGCCGATCTGACTGCACAATCATCTTCCTCACTCCCAGCTCCACTACCTGAGCTTCACAGCTACCGGCAGTGAGGCCTCCGTTCTCCCAGGATGCAGAGCGCTTGCGGTCAGACTCCAAATCCGTAGGGTTCTGCAGTGCAAGCGAAGGTCGGACTATGAGTAAATTTATTATCTTGCCTCCGTGTACACTGGGACCCTCTGGGAGCTGACACTGTAGCACACCACAAGTTTGTGTAGCTGAGCTGAGCGTTCTTCTCCCAAATCAGTCTATTTTTGTATATCACTTTATTTTTAGACAAAACCAATACCGGAGAACACTTGGGCTTTTTGTTTTCCTCATTGCACCCCAGCTTACCGAACACTTCGACAGGTGCTTGTGTTGACACACGCTTATTTGTAATGCAGTCACGCATTTCCACACAAACTCACGCACACTGACACACACACACAACCACACAACACATCTGCCAATTTCAAGGAAGGAATTGAGGACCTAGAGCCAAGGAATGCCATGCAGGGAAGAGCACATTCAGTTAGCCCCTGGCAGTTCTTCACCCTTACCTATCGTCATTGCATCACATTTCAATATTTCACAGAGGTGTGCCGCCAACGCACTGCTGACACATCAAAGGGCTGCAGCAAATCCACACTCCTCCTCGGAACCTCAGAGCTATGTCGCAGCCGTTCTTGGATAGGCCAGACAGACGCAGGGAGAGGCCAGGCATGACTAAAGACCTTAGCAGGCATATTAAAAAATGGATTCTCTATTTCCCACTTCGATGAGTTGAAGTTGTCAGGCCAGCCTGTGGGTAGAGGTTTCCTGGTTCACTGTGGCGTGGTTAACTCTGAGGGATAAGGAGAAGGATGATCAGGATCATAAAATGTGTACAACAGGGTTACGTTACTTTTTGCACATACAATACTTTTTCTTTTAGCTTCAAGTTACTTTTCCAAAAAAACTCAACCGTGTCTAAGGAGTGTCTATGCAGCAGCAGGGCATACTGGTACACGGTAAGTAGTCCATCCAGTAGACATAGAAATGACTGTCATATTCTCAGTTCTTACAATAAAAGGGCTGGAGAAACAAAAGAAACTAATAATGACATCCCCTCAGTACGTCACAGTTGATGGACAAAATGTAGCAAAGAGTGTCTCACTGAGTTTTTCTTATAGATGCAGCAGAAACAGTTATATTTGCTGGAGCAGCATTACCACGGAGCAAGTCAAAGTTAAAACAGCGTGCTCGTTTATTGCTGCTAGGTTTGCCTCCTTACCTCTGCGCTGTCTCTTCCCCCCTCTCTTCTTTTACTGTTGGCCAAATGAGTAAGGGCTCTAAATTGAATTCTATCTTGATGTATTTCTTCCAGAGGGCTCGCTAATTAAGAATTTAATTATGGCTGAGAGCAAAACACAGGCAACAAAACCCCCTCATGTTTAAAACATCTTTGGACTTGATCGCTCCTTCTCTCTTCCTCTCTCTCTCTCTCTCGTGTGTGTGTGTGTGTTTAAGTTTTGAGGTGAACAAAAAGGTAGGACAAGCTAAGAGATGCTAATCAAAAAGGATTATACCAGAAATTCTCAAGAGTGAGATCGTAATGCATGCAGGATCAAAGCGATTCAGGATATTAAAATGCTTGTTGATGTTTTTAAAATTATAGGCCTGTTTAGAATAGCTAGGAATAAAAACTTACAGTTGTTTTTCCCCAAATATGAAATTAATTATTGATGCTTGTAGCAATTGAGGAAAAAGTACAATTTTATTATCATCCTGTGTTTTGCTTTTCTCTCCTAAGCACTGCTTAGTGTGTTACTCTGCAGTTATGACAGTGTATCCTCTGTTTTAGCACTTTGCACATGAGCTGCTTGGAGAATCATTCTGCCTGCCTGCTTGGGGACTTTCCACCCAATAGGTGTCTTCTAATCTATACAGTGCATTTGGCAAACCTTTTGAAGTGTTCCACAATTTGCAAGATTTCAGAATTCACTTCAATTGGATTTAACCCTCCTGCCATCCTTTAAAAAACTCACACCCATTACCCTAGGGACCATTCTCAGCCACGCCATAAAAAGACCATATATCCATATTTTATTCCACTTTAAATTAGCCAACCTTGTAAAACTACTTCTCCCTGAAATATTCATGTAAAGTTTTAATTATATTTTCGTTGTTTTAACCCTTCAAATCCCAGTGTTATTACATGAGTGCCCTGTGTTATAAGCCCCAAAAAACAAAAAACGAAACTAAATATTTCCACAAAAAACCAGTTGAAGTAATATGTGATTGTCATCATAAGTAGGCCTTTAGATGGACCAAAGATTGGCACCAACATACATTTTGACCTGCCATTATTTTTTTGCATTTTTTTTGCAATTTAAAAATTAAAACTTCAAGGCCCTGAGTCTTCATTGACATCCAAGAAAAGAAGAAAAAATAAAATCATATAATGATAATTTGGGGATGAAAAATAGCGTTTATAATGGAAGTCAATGGGCAGAAAATGGTCCCCAGGGTGATGGGTGTGGGGATTTCTGCTGCTCAGCCATTTTAGGCTGATTTAAGGAATTCACACTGGAATATTAACATTGACAGGTAAAAACTATCCTGTGGCAAGTTTGGTTATATTCCACTGAACACAGTGGAAATGGCAGCCATTTAACACATAGCAGTGGCACAAAAAGGTCCCAAGAAGGCAGGAAGGTTAATATATATTTTTCTTAAAACGGGTGTATTAAAATCTAGAAGAGTACCTATAAAAAAATGCCTTTTGGGGACGTGCTTGGCTTTTGGTATCTGCTTGTTAAGTAATGACATACCAACCCTGTTGCTCTGTCCAAGCTCCTGCTTCTTTCATTAAGGCTGCTGTCTTTTTAATGTCTTGCTGTGCATCTTGTTATATTTAATATAAAGAAGCTCCTAAAAATAATTTGTGATCATTGTAGGCCTCTCTAGCTTTTTATTAGCAATACTCATGTGCATGCCATCTTTAAGCTCAATCTAAACAATTAAAACCTTGCAACGTAACTACAGACCGCTGGTTCACAGGCTGATGCTAACAAAAATTTGAATGGGTACATGAAGCTAAGAATTAGGAGTAATCCATCAGGAATACTCCAAACCAGTATATTAATGACTAACCTCATGTTGTGGATGGATCATCACAGGTGTTCTTCTGAGTTTGGTCCCTTGTCAGCTTCTTTTCCCTGCCATACAATTTCATAGTATATCACGTTTAGATGGAAAATAGCCAGCTAACTTGGAAGTGAAAGCATTTGGAGTGTTTTTAACTCTCAGTGTTTGATTGAGTTTGGACCCAGTAATGGCTAATGATGTTAGACTTAAGAGGCGGATTGCTGCTTACAGCAATGATCATCAGCTCATCCAAATTACATCCTGGTACACTGACTATGTTTAACATTAAATATTAACATTAACATCCTTGTATTAGGTGCAGCCTTGCAATGTTGGCTCTTTAATCCATTTTCTCACACGTTAAATTAAACAAAAAATACAAAGCAACTTATTACAGTGTTAAATGACCCTTTGTGTAATGCTCTTATCTTATCTTATCTTATCATAGTTTCGAAAACTGTGCTCAGTGAGAACAACTTTACTTGTTCCAAATGTATCATGTACGGTTGGGGACAAAAAGCAAATAGGAAGCTGGTGTAAGTACACGGTGTAATAATAAGGAACATTTCTCAAAATATTTGATCATCACCCCACCCTCTGCTTCATTTGGTTGAAAGAAAGAAAACTGCTAACAAATGGATACATAATAAAGTAGGCACATACCCACTGATAATTAACATTCACAACAGAGCTCTGAAATAGTCAAATCAGCATAAATCTAGTCCCAGAATTTTCCAAACCCAAAGAGCTCAGCTGAGAAAAGAGTCCTCTCTGTTCATCGTTGCTGAGACTGCTGGCCCATATTAAACCTATTTGGAATACTGGAGAGATAATACAAATAAGATAAGTCAAAATACACTTGAATGTCATCTAGGCCTAAAAAGGGATAAGATGAGATTCATGTGTTTTAGCAGTCAAAATTTACAAATGTCTCATTAAGGTAAAAATTAGATTAAAAGGACATAAGGGGACAATCCAAGTTTCTGTTTTAAATAGATTTTAAAGATCACCCAGCCATCCATTTTTTCAGAAGGGCTGGAGCCTCTCCCAACTGCCATAGGGTGAGAGGTGGGTTACACTCTGGAAAGATCACCAGTGTTTTGCAGGGATGACACAGAGAGAATGAACCTAACACCACTAACTGCATGTATTTGGTGGACTGTACCCAGAGTACTCTGTGGAGAACTCTGGTATGGAGCAAACATGATTATTCCACACAGAGAGGCCTGAGCCTGATGTTAGATTTAAACCCAAGGTCTTCTTGCTGTGAGGCAACAGCGCCGACCACTGTGCCGCTTGTTTTATATTCCAACACTGTAATATAAGTTTTTATGCATATACAGGACATTTAATATGAGGTGTTGTTTTTTGTGTTCTGAGACCACTGGTGTGGAAATGCTTCTTTGAGCTTAAAAGTGATGAAATGAAAGGTGGGTTCAAAGCAAAGCTTAAAATTGATATGAAACTTTTGTTTCTTTTGCTGAAACTATTAAATATCCTCAGATGATACTAAATTATAGGGGAGAAATCGACCACCGAAATAGACCTATATGCATTACACCCATTACACCCATTACACCCTTTCATTTCAATGTTTAATTTTTTTAAAAACCATCTCACCATTTAACAGTCACACCAGCAAAATCAAAACTTGATGCTTCTTTCAGTCTTGAGCAGTACAGCAGCCACGTGTGAAGAACATTTTATAACTGGTATTTGAGCTAAAAAAAAATGTTGGAGAAGCCCTGTGAGAGACAAAACCTAAGAGAACATCTCTCAGACAACATCTCTGAGACATAAAAATGGCCATGACCCGGTGCTTCAGATCAACCTATTGGAGTGATTCTGGTGAGCATAATGTTTGTCAAGCTTGTAGGATCATTTCCAAGAACATTTAAGAGTCTCATTCCTGTCAAAGGTACTTTGTATTCAAGTAAATGGCTTGAATACAAAACTCTTTATTGTTGTAGACTGTTGTGGGTTGTGGATAAAAACAAACCTGAATTAAATCCATTTAAAATGAGTCTGAAACATAAAAAAATTACAAAACTTGAAAGTGTCCTAAGATTGCTCTGTGCCATTCTTTACCTCCCTGTCTCCTTTATGCAGACCCATCTACCTCTAAAAGCTATTTGTCACAAGCATATTTTATAGAGAACACTGACCTCCAAGTGTTGTTGCTGAGGAAAAGAAGCTTGGTGCCAGCTCTGATTGAAAACCCTCAAACACATAGAGCATGGTCAAGGTAAGTAATACCAGCTCCTTTCAGGTCCTGAGGTCAGCTAATCTCCCACGGCAATCAGAAAGGCAGTAGAACGAGTCAGACACAGTAATGATGAAGTCAGACTGGGACTGACTTTCAGGGACAATATTTTAATGCCGCAAGATTTAAAGTTTGTTCAGAGTCACGTAGTTGCATTTGAAATATGCAGATGAAATGTCTTTGTGGAGACACTACGAGGGTTAATTTAAAATCATTTGGACCGGCTTGGATAGGCAACAACTACAGCTACACCAAAACACATTAGAGGAAAAACACACAAAGTCTGGTAAGCTGCATGCTGGCAGAGCAGCTTCAGTGCTCTTTGGCATAGATGCTGCAAATTTTCTTGATTGTGATGATGTTGAGAGAGAGTCCTGTGTAATTTACATTCTCATCAAACCATTTAATGAAAGCTTGCGCTATCAGTGATTGCGTGTGTGTGTATTGAAATAGCTTACTTTTTCCTTTTTTGAAAGTCTTTAATGTGCATGTGTATGTATGGTTCAGCTTCATTAGCCTGCCAGGAGCTACTCTGACCTCACCGCATTTGAATTCTGCCACTGCTGAGGATGGAGAGCGGCAGACTATTGTTGGTGCCATGTCTTCTATCAGTGTGTTTGCAAACATGCACACGCAGGCCGTGATCACTAGACAATGTGACTCTAATTTCCTCCAGCTGCACAGGGTGTTAACGGTGGCAATAATGCACGGCAAAGTGCCAATACGCCAGTAAAAAAAACAAAAAAATAAGACAACAAGCCAGCATGAACAATACATAATTTAAAACTGTTAAAAAACAAAGACTCCTTTATGAGGGTGGGAATGCTTTCCGCATGTTTAAGTACACAATGTGAAATTTACTCGTTTTTCTCTTTCATGCCCCTTCTTCACACAATCTGTTCAGTTTGTGAGTTTTGCTGTGTTATTTCGGCTTGTGGTTCTTCATAAAGGTATGGACATTTAACGGAAGGGAGACTCGCTGGAGTGCCTTTTAAGGTAGCAGCGGATAAAGCGAAAGAACTACTTTTTGTTGGGCATCATGCCCTTCTGATTCCACAGTGCCAGCATCTTAATTAAAATCACACACCGGGGTAGCAAGCTTTATGCCAGCCTGGTGTATTTTCATGTAAACAAAACGTTTAGCTTGAAAGATTGTTTGAAGTTTCCCCTTTTATATGCAGCACACAGGAGATAGACGCTTCAGGAGCACTCTCACCTCTGGAAATTAATTGAGGGAGCTGCCTAGATAGAGCGTGAAGGAGGCAGGACACATGATGCTTAATTTCCAATCCAACTGTGTCAGACATTTTTGTTCTCACATATAGCTCTTTCAGGTAATGCCTTGAGGCTCCTCTCTCTCTCTTTCTCCCTCTCACAAACACAAATGCGCACACACACATGCACGCGCACCCACACACACACAGAGGCACACACAAAGACACATTGTACCTACTAATTTGGCTGTGGCTGGCCATCTTGGAGAGGAGTTTTGCTGTCACCTCACACCTTGAAGGTCATGTGTTATTACAGTCCATTGTTGTGTTCCCTCCACCACAAGTGAAATGATTTCCCAGAGGCCAATTGCCTATAATTTCGCTTAAAATGGAGAAAGGCACAAAAAGACTTGAAAGATATGGGAAAGTGCTTTATGAGGCAAATTCAAACCATTATTGTCTTTATATACCTCTAGTCCACCGACTTAATATTCACACTGGTTATAAAAGCTACACGGTGCACCTTTAAAACAGTGTATGATAATAATAAATGAAGTTTAATAGATGAGAAACAAAAATTGTTGTAACTGAATTGAAGATTCATCAGTAACTTCATATGCAAAACTCCCAGCTTACGTAAGAAGAAAAGCAAGTTTTACAGCAACCATGAGACTGACTGTTTGATTTTCAGCACCTGCACATGCTGAAGTGTCCTTGAGCAGGAAATAAAACCTCTTTGTGATCCTCCAGGAGGCTGGTAGTAGGTTGATATGTAGAAGAAGGAAATGAAATAAAGTAGTTGAAATCACTGGATCATGTTTTAGAAAAGAGTGACTGTATGTCAGGATCCTGGGTCTCTCGACGCAGCGTTTGAGTTCCTTGCGTCTTTTATATTATGTTTGATGTTTAAGGTTCTCTTTGTATCTTAGTTTATTTTATAGTGTCCAGTGTTCTAGTTTAGGTTTCCTGTATTCTGTTTAGTTCTCTGTGTATTTAGTAATTTCCTCTCGTATAGTTGACCTCTGTGGTGTTAGTTCTGGTGCCGTGTTCCCACTACTTGTGTTCTGTGTTTCCTCATCCCGTCATGTGCTCCTCCATGTTCTCTTTCTCCCTCCAGGCTGTCTCTGTGTACTTCCTGTTTTACCTTGAAGGTCTGTGTCTCGTGTTAGTGTATTCTGCTTCGCTTCCTTGTCTCGTCAGTTCTGATTTCTCCCAGCTGTGTTTCCCTCCTGTTTCCCGTTCCCTGATTGCCTCTGTGAATATATAAGCCCTGCGTTTTCTCCTGCTGGTTGCTGGTTTGTCTGTGATATCTTCCCCGAGTCTCCCTGTGTTCCTTCCTGTGTTCCTTCCTGTGTTCCTTCCTGTGTTCCTTCCTGTGTTCCTTCCTGTGTTCCTTCCTGTGTTCCTTCCTGTGTTCCTTCCTGTGTTCCTTTGCATGCCACTATGTGAGTTTTGGCTTCATGTATTTAGGTTTTCCCAGTTTAGTTATTTTAGTTAACCTCTGCCTGCACTTGGATCCTCACTTTATCTCCACACGGCCTGCCGCGCCAGCCGTGACACTATACCAGTTTGTTATGCAAATATTCTTTTATCAAGTCTTTTGAGTTTCACAGTAATGTAACATATATAAACAAAATATATCCAAGCATATTATTAAGAATAAGCCAAACGGTGTTAACCATCCAGACCTTATTATAGGCACAGTTAACTTTTTACATCTCATCTCATGTCCTACTCTTTTAGTCACACAGTACGTAACTCTATACGAACCCTGTTATGCTTTACTGCTTTACGTAACTTGCACCACTTCTGTGTTAATCATAATTACAGCGAGCACTCTGAGAATCTGATTTCAGTCTGTAAGTATGAAAGGCTTTTTAGGAAATTGTTTTTCATATTTCAAATGGTGTTAGGAAGCGATGTGATGAGTCAGACTCTCATACCCACGATAAACAGTCAGGATTCCAAAGTGTGCAAATTAATGCGATTAAAACATAACTCACAGTTATGTTCAGTTCGTGTCGTCAAGTAGCGCCATTCTCAAAGAGACGAGGGAATATGGTGTGACAGATGATTCTAATTTTATGAAATACATCCAGTAATTCAATGAAGGATGCATTTGGTGAATAACATCCCGACTTACATAATGAACATGATAGAAGAGCACTCGCTCCTTTCTCTTGAAATCACTAGTCATAGACTGTGGTTGTGTAATTACTGTGTTCTTAAATCATTAATTAATAGAAAGTTTGGCATGCACATAGTTCTGTGATTTAATCTATTAAGCCTTGGATTTCAGAGTTAAATCGCTGTGCCGTGAAACCACTTTAAATTTTAATTTGTCCTTACACAAGCTGTTGTTAGCGTTTACATCTCCCCTTCTCGCTTACTTCGTCTGTCTCTCTTTAGTTTGGGTTTAATGAAGATTTTGAGGCTGGAGCTGATGACGAGTCTATTTTGCTGGACTTGATTCAGCTGTTTCTCCATCTGGCGTTTGAGCACCTGGGGTAAGCCTTCCGCTGCTTTTTTCCCCGATACCAGTTTTTATATGCTTTATATTTCTTATCGCTTCCTCTGTTTTTGTTTTTGTTTTTTTCATTTGGTTCCTATGCACTCTCTGGTAGTTCTTAACCCTATTGTGTGTGTTTTAACCATGATATTAATATAATGAGAAAGCATGACTTATTTATAGAAAATAGCATGAGCTCTCCAGGGAACATCAGTAGTTATTTATGAAAGGATTCAGCAAAGCGTAAACTGGATCTTAATGCATTTACATTACATTTTCTCTTCTAAAATTAGTCTAAAGGCTATTCAAGTTCAATTTTTGATTTGTCCCAACATGAATCTAAGCACTGAGCTCTGGAAACTTGCTTTGCATACTGAGCAGCCTGGGAAGTCAGATTTGTTAACACAGGATAGCACAGGGCTCCTCGGCTCTAATGAACACTACAGATGTGTCAAGCGGGGGAGGAGGGGCATGCCAAGGGCGGTGTAAACATCAGCCAATTACCTGCCTGGATGACAATTCTGTACTCCTGCTTAGTGCACGTGAAGAGGCCAGCGCATCTGTTGTGTGACTCCAGCAGCAGTGTACCACGAGCACTGGTAACAACCACAGATCTGCTATTAGGTACGTTGCACATAAGCATTCTGTCATTGTTACTGGTATAGTTCTGTTGGTGTGAAGAGTAGTGACGAGCCAAACATGGAGAAGAAGACAAAATAGAGAAAAATGTGCTGGGCGGGTCCTGATCAGGCAAGATTTGCCGATATGAAGGGCGGCTCAGCCATAGATACCATCTAGCTTGGTTTTGTTCTGGTTTGTAAAAGTTATATAAGACCTTTACTCAAGGTCCTCTTGATTCCACTTTTGGAACCACATCTTGAATGTTTCATCCTCCTAAAAAGCTTAATGACATGCAAATACATACACCGTTTTTTACATTTAGCAGTACTTTTTGCTTGGAAAATCTATGCAATTTTTCCATTCAAAGGTTTGATTTATTAGTTCACTTGCCAAATAAAAAGAAGATCATCTTTAAAAATTAATGCATCCAAATTAAAAATGACTTAAATAGTTAATAAATTTAAGTTTTAACATTCGATGCTCTTTCAGGGTGAGACATTATGCTCAGATAAAGCTGCAAGACAACTGAAATCAACTCAGTCCTGTATACAATCTCAAAAAAATGGAACAGTTATATGCATAGCACCTGGTATTCCTTTTCTCTTCTCCATTCTCCTCTCTAAATGAGTTCCTTATACATGCACATAAATGCGGAGATGTTCATATGCAATTCTGTTGCACAATTTTTCTTGTTTTCCTGGCTGCCTGCATGCAGTTATCTAGTTGTATTTCATTTAAAGTGCCTGAAAGGCAGCATAGCTTTCATTTCGTGTGGTCAGGCAGTAATGCATGGTGACGGGTCTTGACTGAAGGGAGTTCATTATACCGCAGTATAAAATATAAGAAATCAATGTTAGTGATGCCTGGATTCCCACCAAAGAGTAATACAATGCTGCAGCAGTCCTCTCACTTTCATGTTCACAGTGCAGTGCGTTTAAAAAATGGAAAATGTGACACTTGGTACAGGTAAATTTAAGTTATATGGCTTGAGAAAATTACAGTGTGCTTATCAGCGTGGAAGGGATGTTTGCTGAGATTCATCTGTTTGAATTCAGTGAGCTATTATTGCAGCAAATGTGGTATTTTGTCCTGCACGGGAAAGTGGAGCTAGTGAGTGCGCTATTGAGAGATATCCTATGTGACAGCCAAAATATCACTGACAGAAGGAACATGCCTCTCTGGAGTCCATAATCATTTCTCAGTGTAATATGTGGTGATTCTGATATTATGTAAGCCTGATTTGTGCTCCTAGGCTGAACAAGGGCGCCACTGCCTCAAGGGTGTCCATACTTTATGATGCAGAAAGCCTAAATCTCATTACCTTTGAGTGCTGTAATACTGAGACATAAGTTGACACAGTCTCTGCTGTGTGTGAAGCCAAACACACCCAGAACCGAAGTGGCCTGACTTTGTTCTGCTGGGACAAAACCCAGTGCCCAGCCAAGTCTCCCAAGGGTTTAAATTAGTTACACCCCTGGCCTCTGAAACTCTTTATTTTTTACTGCATAGGGTAACACTGCATCTCTAGTGGCAGGTCTGACTTAAAGCCCAACCCACATACTGTACTAAGACATGAGCTATCTTTGAAAATAACCTTGAGAAAGTAGGGCTGAAGGGGAGGGTTTTGGTACACTTGATTTGTCTCCTCTATAATAAGACTACATGATTTGGCCTCTCCAGAGGGCCCATCAGAGCTTTTGAAGCTGAATGCAGCCTCCTAAAAGTGTTAGGGGGCAACAGCGCTTTAAAGGCTTGGCTTAATATTATATAATGTGTGGGTGACAAGCAATGTTATTAAACTGAGAAATATTTGTATTTTTAAAATGATTTAACAGGATCCAGTCACAGTAAGCAGTATGCTCGGTCTTCATAAGGAGGACTATTTTAGAGAGAAGCTTTGCAGGGGACTTTTTGTATAAATGGACGTGACGGGTCAACATTCAAACCGCCTTATGAAGCCAAACAATTTTTCAGAGACTTTGTTTCTGCATTAGATAGTTTATTACTCTTCATATGGTGTGCACATGCCTGTTTATAAACTGCCCATACTACTGTATGAATACTAATCCCCCCCACCACTCTATCACCCCACTCTACACATGCTTTCTTCTGTCTATCAGAGCTGCCCTGTGGCCAGCACCGCTGTCAGTTCTGTGACGTTTGACATGAAATATTCACTATACCATGAGTCAGGTTCTGACCGCAGGGAGAACTCTGCTTACTATCCTGTTCCCACATCAGACCTGGCTAAGAGAAGTCACTGTTCACTTTGATCCTTTGCAAGGCCTCCAGACTACAAGCTGTCTCTTCCCATGCTAAGCTATTTCCTTAAACATCGCTTCCTTTCTGTGATGCTATGAAGGCATCATACTTATATCTTACTTCAGCAGTGACTTGTGGCTGTGTTGGAACATTCCTGGATATTGTAGGGTGTTGTAAAGCAGTAAGAAGCTTTGCTGTCATGAAAGCAACTATATTAGCCCTTATGCCTTATTTATGTCCAGCCCATCTTCTTGTTGCTGAGAACATTTGCTAAAGAGGCGCCTAAGGAGCCGCGCATGATTAGTGGCAGAGTATGTACAGTATGTGAGAGGCGTGATGTTGGTTCAGGGTCTCAGTGGTAAAGAGACCATAAATTACCAGATACAAAGAACATCATCCCCTTCAGCAGCAGTGATTAATCTCACTTTAGGCTTTTAGCTCTGGAGCTGGGTAGCAGCATGTTCTTAAGTCGGGCGGCATTTGCTTGGCCATTTATTCATTAGAGGGCCCCAAAGAATACCCAGAAAACACCTCAATTGCTGTTGTTGAAAAAGCGGCTCTTATGTTTTGCCCCTCATTAAATCCACTGCCACATGGTATTTAAGTTACGTCATGCATTTGAAATTCACATAGAAACTATTGCATAGACAAGCACTGGCTTTTTATAACTTACCTTTAATAGTAGAACAGTACTGTACATGAATGCTGCCGTGTTGCTGGTGAATCGTGCACACAGCTAGGTCCAAATATACTTGGACACTTACACAATGTTTAATATTTTAGCTCTGCTCCCAAATATATTAAGGTTAAAGTTATACAGTGATATATATATATGGGCTTAAAGGACAGACTTTAAACTTTAATTCAATGGGTTGAACAAAAACATTTTCTTAATCACTCAGGGAGTTGCAGCCAGTCCAATATTTTCAGGGGCTCAAATGTAATGCACACACAATTCACTCACTCCAATAGCTATTTCATAGACAGGTGTGCTCTTCATTTGTTCTTCATAAATGACGGTTGTGAAAGGTCTGGGGATGATTCAAAGTGTGCCAATTTGTTAGAGAAAAGGTCAAAGCCTGCAAAAAAAAAAAAGAACCCACAAAAAAAAAACAATTAGAGAAATAGCAGGAACAGTTAAAGTGTCCAAATGTGCAGTTTTGTGCATTATGAGGAAAAGAAGAAAGATTTGGCATCATAAAAATGCCTGGGGTCTACAAAAGAGTGCACAGAATGTACACACCTGCACGCAGTGTTCAATTTATAAATGTGCACACATGAATGAGCCTTATATCCTGCCCTCTACACTTTAGAATTTGTTGATTTGTGAGGCTGGTGATGAATGGTTCTTCAGTTGCAAAGTTGTGTAGTGATCGCTATCATAAACTTTCAACTTTTGCATAACAAAGTGGTGTAAGCCTCTTTCAAGTGCTCTTTTGTGCATAAGCTACATTTGCAAGTAAAACTGCTGGGCACCTATAAACGACAGCAATGGTGGATGATCACAGAATCCTTTCTATGGTAGAGCAACACAAACAAAGCTTCAGGACATCCAGTTGAATGAAGAAGACTGCATAGCAAGGCAACATTTTCAAAGTTTACCATACAGAGAAAACTTGATGAGAGCAAAAAGAGAAAAGAAAAACACCAAACAAACCAAAACAGACCACAAGGTGTAAACAATTCACCAGTATGCAGAACAGAGAGGATGGATTAGATTCTGCCAGGAAAGCATCTAAGAAACCAAAAAGCGAGACTGTCTCTGAAACATCGTTCTTTGAACAGGTGAAACAAAGTTTCATGGTGGGAAGATAAAAGCATGAGGAGGCTGAAAGCCTTTGAAACATAATTTACTTTTATAATCAAGGTTTCATTGTTTTCCTTCTTCAAAATAGGAACAATCAAACATACAAAGACAGACACATGCAGACGTGAAAAACATCGTTGTCAACATTGTCTGTGTGCATCAATATCAGTGCCAGACTTTCATATTGTGATACATTCCTGTGTTTTACTTTTCATCATGTCCAAATCATGTATTACCGCCACCTGAAAAACAAAAAGAAATTTTGGATTTTATCCTGTTGTTGTTATTGTGGTAGTGCTGTTATCACTTCATATGGCTTGCTTATTCTATTATTCCCCCCACCTGCTCAATTCAGTTTTCAGTGTGTTGTGCTCTCAAAACAGTGCAGGCACAAAGTCCTGCAAGGACAAAACAGGAGCACCCGGAGGCTTCACAGACAGTATATTTTTTGTCCAAGATAGTGGGCTAATGACTACTTTAGGATTAGATCCAGGCAACCTTAGTGTCTTTACAAAAAGTCCTCTACCTTGTCAGCTCCCATTTGTGAACTGGTAAAGGCCGGCAAACTAATCAATAGAATTTTCTCGCTGTGTTTCTGTGAGCAGCTGTGTGAGTAGGTATACTTTCTTGCTAATCCTTTGGTCTGTTGTGATATGTCCTAATGTCATGAAATAAAAATTGATTCTGATTTTCATTCTAAGCCCCCATGAAGAAGAAAAGCTTTTATTTTTTTGCTTTGAAAGTCAAAACTTTTAAAGAACACTGTGGCCTTACTTTTTTATCCTCTGGTCTACTCTGAAAAAGTGGCTGATATTGACTTTTAGAAGAAGAATGTCAATCAAGATGAAAAGAAGGAGCTTTGCATGCTTGCGACATGCAAAAAGACACTCTAGCCATGAGAGCAGAGGGTGGTTATTGAACCTGGCACTTTCATCACAAGAGAATTGAGATGTTAGTGCATGCTGTTAACAGACACTCCTAATCAATGATGGACAAAAACCAGCAATTCCCAGCAGGGGCTTTGACCAAGCAAAGACATCTTGTGATGTCCCTCTGAACAGAAACAAAAGACACCTTTCAAAACACAGTTTAAAATCATTCTCCACACCGAGAATACAATTAAAACTCTAGGGGTATGGTTAATTTGACTTGATTTTTAAACCATTCCCAAACTTGTTTGAATTCTTTAATAGCACATAATTATATAAGTGTCCTTATATTTGAATGGCCCTAATGAATGTAATTTGGAGCAGTTCTCCTGGCATCAAGAGCCTGCGCTGTTGTTCTTTCAACACCTGCTACCCTCGGGAGAAATGGGAAGCCCTTTCCAAAAACGCTCTACTAATAGAACCAATTAACTAGTTTGACAAGATTTTATAGCAATCACCAGTAAATGGTGATTGGGTAGCACTTAAACTCAATCAAAGAGACAGGGAGTTGGAAGTTGAAAAAACCATTAAATGTTAGCCTTTAGATGGACTGACGGTCTGCTACAGAGTAGATCAGAGAAAAATGTAATTTTGACCAGTGGAATATAGTTTTATATAAAGATGGATATTTTTTCTTCTGTTTTATCTTCTTTTTCGCTATCTACTTTTTAATCTATGTAGTAAAAGCATACAGTACTGTGCAAAAGCCACCCTGCATTTCTTTACAGGGGAAAAATGGGTACGCTGTGTTTTAGTGACATTGAGTGAACATTTATGTCCTCCATAGAGGACAAAAACAGAGTTTTTAAAATTCGGAGAAACCTGAACGTGAATATTTGATACCTACTTTTATTCTTAAACACAGCATGAACTCTCTTAGACAAGCTTGTAATTCTTGAAAGTAGTCTTTAGAAATAGTTATTAAGGCTTCATGAAGGACATCGGAAGCTCTTCTTTGGATCTTTACTGCCTTTTGTTCTGTTCTTGTAGAGATTATCCCACACTGCTTCAACAATGTTGAGATCCGGGCTCTGCAACTCCGCACTCCTGGTCCTCTCTGCACATGTTGAGAATGATTTAAATGAAAACTTTAGAATTTGGATTCATTACTTGACTTTGTTTTTTTTTTTTAATTTTTTATATAGACATGACTACCAGATACTGTTCATGTGCTTCAGGACAAGTTTTTCAGGACACATTGCATCCTACTCTGAGATATATCCGTTTTTGACTAATAGTTCTTTGGGAATCGCTTAGTTGGAGAAAAACTACTGTTTGGTAACAGATTGTTTTGTTTTGTTTTGTTTGTTTTTTTGCAACAGGATGCTGGTGCCCAAGTGTCTAAAGATACAATTTAAAGTTGATCATTACCAACCAAAAATACCAGGCCTGACAAATGTGGACAGCAGGAAAAAAAATACAATCTCCTGTCTATGATTTCTTATTTTATTTTATTTCTCTTTAAATCCTTCATTTTGAGCTCAATGTGCTCTAACTTTAAATGTTATCTATAGCTTTTTTTAAAGCATTTTTTTTGGCATTTGCATTTTATGTAATCTGTAAAATAGGAGAACAAAGTTCCCTCAGAGAAGCTGATGAATTAAAGCAAAGACATGCATGGGAACAAAAGACGTGCTCAAAAATCCCTCAGAACTCCAAAGCATGACAAAAAATAGCATCTCCTGATACGCTATGAAGGTAAGTGACTTTAAGGCTTAAGCACAGCATGATGAAATTAAAGCAGAATAGATTAAAGCGACAGAATAAATACATTTTGACATAAATAATGCCAATTCATTCCTACAAAATCACAAAGTTTACTCTCTTTTTGCCCCTCTTACAGCTAAAGGTAACAAATGCTCCCTGTAAACATTCTCAGAATGTTATTTGAAAAAACGTGAACAATATATGTTGTTTCTTTCTTTTAACTCGTATGCATGACTATAACAGTTGCAGTGATCAAGGTCAGTACTCATCCTCCAGACCTGACTTTTCTTGTCGGTATTCCAAGCACCTCAGAAGATGCTGGCAGCACTTTTTACTTGGTAGATACCTCCCCGACCCAGTAGGGCACATGGATGAGACGCACACTGAATAGTCGATTCTTCCAGCCTATGGTCAGCATTCCACATGCGTCCCTTGGAGCTAAAAGCTCTTCCTCTGCTCTCCTTTTAAGCACACTGACAGGAAGGATGTGATATTGCACCTGGCCTCTTTCAGGGCTCCCTACCCCCTCGCCTCTGCTTGTCATGGAACTGTTCCACCACTCTACACTAATTGTTCATTCCTTCTCTCCTACTTATTCCGCTCTGACACCTCCTCCCTGTAGAGCTCCACTGCTCACGCCTTATGAAAAGAGGACAACTCGTTATTCAAACTGTTAAATAGTTCATAGGCAAAACAGCTCAGCACACTAGCACGCAGAAAAATAAACCTGCTATAAATCCGCTTTGATCTGGGCAGCAGTTCAGTGCAGCAGTCCTTTCTGATGCCTGAGTGATGAGCATAAGATTTCTCAATAAGTCAGTGTTGTTTAATGAAGCCCAATCAGCGGGAAAAACCTGGAAAATATCTTAATCAAACCTCATCTTCTTACATAATGACTCCCTGTGGGACTTCCAGGTCCTGGCCTGATGCACCTGATGGGTCTAGCTCCAAATCTGTCTTTTCTAATGAGGAAGGGCTTGACTCAAATGTGAACCGCTAATTTGTGCTCATTAAACTGCACTAAATCAGACAAAAATCACACGCAAAGTATGCTTTGTTTAGTTTTTAGGTAAACATTTGAATGGCAGTTGAAAATTGTTACTGAAGTCAAATGAACAACAAGAGCTAAATCCTGTTAAAATTGTTGAACAAGCAAACATGTGAGACAGTTATCCATATACTCCAAATACTTAAAACAAATCACTTAAAATTGTTCAGGTGCCTTTTTAAGACTAGTTTTCTGCACCATTACACAACCTTGGTAGTAATGCAGGTGGATAATTAATTCTGTTTTTTAGGTCACGGTGAAGTCAGCACTAATGTAATTTGTCACCTTTAAGTGTTTGCTTCACTTTAACCAGATGCTAGGACAGTATTTAACATTCATTAAGCAAAAGTAAAGTAGCAATGTTATAATTATTTCTAGATCTTTGTATTAAATGTCTGTGATCCTCCTGCCACATACGAGACCGATTAGGGATTTATTAAAACATGGTCTGTCAGTGCTCAGCCTGTGTACATACGTGCAGTGGATCAATGCTGATTCTCCACCAGCACGGAGCCTGGTCTTGTCATGTGGAGGTTGGGGAGGGGTGGGGGGGCTGCAGGGAAGGAGCGGGCAGATTAAAGCAGCTTTGTCTGTGCGTAAGTGGATTATCAGCAGGTAGAGTGCTCCCTGTGTTTCTCTAGCAATTGTGTTAGTGCACTTCCTCCCTGGCCACAGAGAAGACCATCTGCCATTTAGCTCTGATGGATGGTCCCGAGCAAACGTCAGTCTCCTTCACGCAGAACACCTGCTGAATCCTGATCAGACATTTGGCTCATATTAGTAAAGCCTATCGCTTTGTCACGATAGCATCCGCGTCTTGCTGCTGAGGTTCAAACAGCAACAACTGCAAACAGACACACACGCACACACACACACACACTCTTAAACCTGTAAAACAAGGTAAACAGATTCAGGTGCTTAATCCACGTGGCACTATTCCAACTCATACTCCACCAGGCAAACATATAAACAAATCTCATTATGGACAGCATAATATCCATTGTTTAATATATCAGTGAACAGACTGTAATATTTTGACTGGCATCAAATGGACGAGGCTGTGCCAATTTCTAACAGGATTGTGTGTTTTGAAGCAGAAGCTCACCCAGTGACAAAGTACAGTGTGTCTACTTCTTCACATGAAAGAGAGAGCGAGAGAGAGAGAGCTAAAACAAAAACCAGAAGGGGAGAAGGAGAATAAATATAAACTCCCATATATTAAGAGAACCCTTACTATAACATTAAAATATCGGATTATACAAGGGATATCAAAGAGACACATTTAGCCCACAGATCTGACCAGCAGATCATTCAGATAGACACCAGAAAACTCAAAAGAGGAAGAAATAATGGCCTTTCATGTGACAAGCTTAAAGACATGAATGAAAAAAAATCCTTACATATTTTTAGAAAAGAGAAAACATTTCAAAGTTGAATTCTTTGATGGCAAAAAACTATCTCAGGTTGTCAAGTGACCGTCAACAGCTGCAAGATGGAAAAAAATGTACAAATGGAAATCTTTTTACCACCCAAACTTTGATGGTACACATTGTGATACAGTAGTAGATACCACTTGACAGCTTATTTATCATAAGAATATGCAAAATACACACACACACACACACACACACACACACACACACACACACACACTTTGCTTTTGCAGGTTTACTTGAGACTGCATGAATCAGTAAATTCCACCAATAGTGGTACAATTATATAAAGGCTGGTTTTCTGCTCTCTAGCGCTGTATTGAGGTCCTGTCATCCAGATACATGTTTGTTAATAGATAAGAGCGAAAGCTCTAAGGTGCTACGATAATGTTTTCTACCACTGTCACATTGATTAGTTTCTTTCAGATTATCCAATATTTAATACATTTTCAATTTTCACCTTAAAGGTTTTTTTCCTATCAAGAATCCTCAAATCCTATTTCCCATTAAGACATTGATACTCAGCAGGAACTATATATGTGGTGACTCAGTGTCAGTCACCGAACAAAAACCGGTTTTGTTGCAGTTTGAGGGCTATTGAACCTTTCAGTGTGACAAGCATTGCTCTCAGCCAGATCCGAACCCCTGATAGCCACCAGAAGGTACAGAGAAGAAAGAACATGTCTTCTCCTGACAACCTCCTTTTACCACGTGTCACTTTATCATCATCAAGCTTGACAAGGAATAAATGGGAACACACCAAATGCGGGGGAAACAGAAGCCGTGTCCTCGGTGACACGCGTGTTATTGGCTGACCGTCTTGTTTTGCTATAAGTCAATAATTTTATGCATGTGCATTTTAAGATTGTTGACAGCCGGATGCACACTTTGGATGTGATATTGAGATGGTGCTGCCTATTCAAAAATGATATTCCATTATGTTGATGTGATCTAGTGAGTAATTTCACTTTTCATACATGGACGCGGATTTCATGGGAAAAAACTTACATCCTTGTTATGAAAGTCACCTTGAACTGCTTGCAGATAAAGTTAATAAATAAATAGGAAGAAATACACTTCTATGACAGTAGATGTTTCAAAATAACATATTATTGTTATGTCTCCAATTCCTCACAAAGTATAGTATGAAATAATGTGACCAACGGGAAGAACAGAGCTTGGCAGGTAGCGGTGTGGCTGGTTAACGAGACGTACATTTAGCAAATCAAGTGTGATGTTCACTCATTTTTGCCCATTAGGCACCGTTAGAGTAATCAGGTATGGGTATTTTTCCTGCCCTCCGGCTTCACTGGGTTGTAATGAGCATCATTACAGCTTATTGCAACAGAATAAGGCAAAAGAAAAGTATTTCAAAGAAAAAAAAAAGACTTTAAAGAAATCTACCTGGCTTTTTCAGCAACTTGCTAACTTACTTGAGCCTTTCTATGAGGAATTAGAGATATTCATGTTTCTCAAAAACATTCAGAAATAGTGCTGAACAATTACCATCTAGTCTTTTTTTAACAAATGCATAAAAGGAGAAGTATAAAAATGTACACCGTTACTACTTTTACAATTGCTGGCTAGCTATATTAGCACTAATGCTGTTCAAAGTAAATAGACAGAAGCACCAGCTGTCTTTTACTTCAACATCACTAAACTGGAATTTCAACAAATTTATTCCGAGACGTTCTTTAGCAGATTTGCGTCATTAAACAGAGAATTATAGAAAAAAATTAATAAATATCTGTTTTCATGTTAAGCTAATTAACCCTAACAGTTTAACTATGGTCTTACAACTGTCTACATTTTTTGCACTTCGCACATGTGTACGCACATGTGTAAATGAATTGAATGAACACTTTTTTCTGTCTACTGCAGATATAAATTGTTTAACTATGTAAACTGTGTACACGGCCTAGACTCTGCATGTCTTATATTTCCACTATATTTGGTTGGAGACTTAGAAGGCTGGGTGATCTCTAAGCAGACCTGCTTTTAAATTTAGTCACGACAACCATCATGATGTGAATATTAATTTATTAAACATATTTTCATCTGGAGGCAAATTCATAAGAAACCTCAAACCAGAAGGTGAATGTAGAGATTCCTTACAGCACTCTGGCTTCCAGCTGTTCCTGTAGCTTTGTAAACCTGGTCACCCACACTCACAATAATAATTTCTTCTCCTTCTATTCATTTCCAAATGTTGTTTATTTGACCAGCCTGTGAGGGAAATGTGTTTTATTCAGTCCAGCTAAACAAATAAGTCTGGGAACCGAAATATCCACTCATGGATTTTAGCTTTCTTAGCAACAGCATGTAGATAAGAGGACATTAAGTAAGATCATGAAAATGTCCTTTTTTGTGTGTAGCTAAAATGATACAGAACAGTGTTTCAGTGTCTTTCTGATCAGACAGTCTGCGTCCTACTGACCATTTGTGTACTCTGTACACCTATGGTACCATCCCAGAATGCAAAGCATACCTGGGTGCAGAAAGACAGGAAAGGCATTTAGCTCAAACTTGCAGCATACACCTGCTAGTTGGGTCAGATGATGTTTGGAGACAAGGTTCAGCAGAAACCCCAGACCAGAAGGTGAATGTGCAGACTCTTCATAGCACTGAAGATCTCAGTAAACCTGGCAACCCACACGCACAATAATAAACTCTGTAACTGAACTATTTTAAATTCAGGGAATTTAAAATAGAAAGTAGCTCGTCCACAGAAGGACTGGTAGCTCCCCTTACGATAAGGGTTCAGATCGCGCGAACAGGTGTGAAATGTGTGTGTTTAGTTAGTTTGTTTGTTTGCTTGTTTTAATCAATTTTAAATCATGCTTTTTATTTGTTTTTGTTTCTAATGTCTCTGTAAAGCACTTTGAATCACCTTGTTGTTGAATTGTGCTATACAAATAAAGTTGCCTTGCCTTGCCTTGCCTATTATTTCAGTCTTGTCATGCTTATCTGGTGCAGCAAAGTGATTGTAACTCCGTGCAATCAATCCTGTAGTGGAAGTCTCCTGTCTCACACATTTGATATAAAATCTATACCTGTGTGTCTGCCATTCAGTCAAAACCTTATATCTTCACTACAGCCCTCCATTCAGCTCTCACTGCCTCAGGCATTTATATTTTCAAATATGAAAGTAAGTAAGTTAAATTTATTTATAAAACACAGCATTCACCAACCAAAGTGCTGCGCCGACTGTGTCACACGAACACAAGCATTTAACTGCATTAAAAAGTAAAACGTGCATATTTAGAGTACACAGTCGAAATGGGCCTGTTTGGTCTTTCGCCACCTGCTGTGCTTTCCACTGCCCTTCCCATGAGGACTGTGGCATTCATGAACTGACGTACACACCCACTGCCGTAATGACAGACCGCTGGAACTGGTGACACTGTATTCCGGTAATGTGTTGAACTGAAAAGTGCAATTTTACTTTGTTGCCCCATAATTCTGATTTCAAGTCATCCCAGAGAATCAGTGAACCTTTTGAAGCTTAACCACAAGAGTTCATGCTGAATGGTGAGAGTCACACCCAGCCAGAATCTGAAACCAAAGGGTTCTGGGTCTCAACCCTCCCCCCTTTCCTCTTTCTCCCCTTCCATCCCTATTTGACCCAGTGCTGCTTTCATCTTCTTCCTCCTAGTACAAAGTGAATGCTGTGCTGCTGCTGGGATCCAGCCAGCCAAGGAAGGACTCTACCACGCAGACACTACAACCCCCCCACCAACTCCGCCCGCCTCATCTCTGTCTCGCTCTTCTTCCTCTCCCTGTCTCTCTTTCCCCAAGCTCATAAATGCTCAGGCTTCCATTTTACAGAAAATACATTTTGCTGTAACTGCTGTGCTGTTCGTTTTCAGGGCTGCAGGATTACAGGTTATATCCAGGCCTTCAGATATACACTGGCAGACCAGTGTCCCACTGACCCTCCAAAGCCTGCAATTTAGCACAGTTATTTATGGAGCGAGGAGAACACATCCTTCCCTCCTGCCCCTGTCTGCTTTCATGATGCTGGACAGCCGCAGAGGCGTTCACACTTGTGCCTCAGCCCTTCCCTGCATGGTAAGCATGGCACTTTCTCTGTGAGTCACAATCCTATTACCCCTCTGCGGCCTCGTGGTGGGGCGATAAGAACGGCCCGGTGCACTGCAAGAGTGGCAGTGCTGAGCCTCCTTTAGCTGCGGTAGGTGGCTTAACCATGAGAAGAATGCTCGTCAGAGCTTTCAGTGGGAATTAGCTTTTTCAAAGATGTCCGTATGTTTGTTAAATATGAAACCGCATGGAGAAAAATTAACTAGAATACGGCTGTCAAAACATCTGTAGCATAAAGATAAAAATAGGATGGGAATCAGCAATGTTGGTGGAATTGCTTTTCAGTTTGCAAAAAATAGAGCAACATTGTGGTTGAGGAATACAGTGGAGCACAAAAATCCAAGAGAATGAAATACAGTTCATTTTTCATTGCAAATGATGTGACCACTTTTCATATGAAAAATACATCAGATTCAAGGGAACATAGTACTTATTTTCTCCTTTTCGCTGGACTGGATAAGAAGTTAAAGCCTAATAACCCATGATATCCTAGAATGATTTTAAGTGTAGTAGTTTCCTCTTTTGCCTAAAATGTGAAAGATTCCCGATTTGATCCCAGGAGAAGACACAAATCCCTTTGTTTAAAACTGTGGCAACCACTTGTGAAAAAGGGAGAAGCTGACAGTAGTTTTATCCTAGAGTGATTTGACAGTTCATAAAGAGCTACTTAACATCTTGGGAGTACTTAGGTTTTGGGGGTCGTTACTGTATCCATAAATAGTCCATGATTTTTAGGTCAGGTGAGTGCGCTGGAAAGCCAGTGACACTTAGTTCTTCCAGTGCCTTGAATTGTGTTTGGGGTCATTAACCTCTTCTAGTCCTTCTTCTCGTGGATGCATACCACTTGCTACTTTGTTAGGGTGGCTTTGTGCGACTCACAGGTAAAAATAATCTTATAATGGACCTTTATACAGCCCTGCAGTTTAGCAATTTTTTTTGGGGGGGGGAACAAGCCATTAAATGTCTTTTCTGGCTTTAAGCCAGGTTTCTTCTGATAAGGGGTCACTTGCAAACAAAAGGTTGGGTGGGGCTGCTGTGTACATAGCCAGAACCTTGTGCCTGAGAAAACCAACCAAAGAAGTAAAAACGCCGCCTCAAGCCTCATCTCCTGAACCGATGATGTCTGTAAACCTGCTTATTTAGTCTCGATATTGTTACAGTCACCAGATTAGACAAACGACCGTGCCATCTCTGGGCCAGCTAGACAACAACAACATCTATTTATAAGCTATAACATTATGCCAGCTACTGCTTACAGAGAGTCTTTTTACATGCAGTGACTTCATTATGTGAAACTTTGGTCATGAACATTTACCATGGTAACAGAAAAGAAGGAAATCCATAAGAAGCCTGCTTTTGATTGCTGCTCCAAAAATAGTGCAGAATATTTTCTTCCTTGTTTTAAATGTTGCATCCGTTCACTTTTTAAAAAATATTTCTAAATAATTTTAGAATTAAAAAAAAAAAACAGTATTTAACATCAACTTATATATATTTTTTGAGCAAATTTGTGAGACAAAGACAAAAGGTCGAGCAAAGACAAAGCGTGTGACCACGTCTGTGCAAATGTCATCAATTTCTGTCAAAGCCCTGAAAGATACAGTGGACTGCACCTCCTCATGTGCTACAGGGGACAGTGCTATAGATGTATTAAAAAAAAGCAGACTGCTTATCTCACCTTCCTATCACCAACCACTAGGAAATTAATGTCACTAACTGAAACTAGCGCCCTTATTTGAGATGCCTATATGCTATCTTGGACTACCCTCTGTTCCCTTCATTTTGAAAATGCACCAAATGCAGTAGACATTGATCACTTTGAGATATCTTAATGCAACAATGCATGTGCTGTCCCAGTCCATATTAAGTGGTCTGTCTATATGATTAGTATGCAGGTTTTAATTGCAGCTGACCTTGTGATTCTTTATAACATATGTAACTGTGAGAGTGCTGACGGTGCTCTTAACTATCTCATCAAACCCCATCTTTCCCCTGAACCTCTTCCCCTCCTCCTCAGTCGGGCCTTTATGTGAGCATCAATCCCTGTTCAACCATGTACATTGTGCCTAATTATTGCAGAGGTCAGCATGTGAAGCAGAAGCAGAGCCTTCACCATATGACTGTAACCCTGTCAGAGCAAGAAAAGGGAATAGGAGGAAATGGGCGGATAATTAGGAATTTGGTTCGTATTCCTTTTCCACTTTCACTCCTCTTCTTCTCACCCTGCTTCATCTGCATTTTTCAGAAGGCTTCTCCAATTACTGAGGCAGTACCCCCAACCATTTCTCCATCCGCCACCAGGGTGGAAAGTAGAAGGGTGTGTGACGAGATGAGAAAACGATGGGTTTCTGGGAACAGTGTGAGTTCAATTTAATGGATGAAATTAGCAATTCTATAGGATAAAGTAAACCTGCAGGAGAAGGATATCTATTATATACAACTTGCAGAGTTAGTAACAGAGTTTGAAGATATTTTATCATTGATGGCTTGATGCTGTCTGGGAAACGTCTTGAATGCACTGCACTTTAAGTGCAGCTAAGTGTTGCGTAGTGTTGTGTAAATGTAGATATACATTTATGCAGGTAATTCATTTGTATGTAGCACTCATTGACTATCTAATAAATGATTGGTTATCGGTGTGGACAACAGTCATTAAATGGCAAAGCAGTAAGTTCAATTATATTCACTGAGTAGAAAGGTTTGAGTTTTCAAACACTCACCACCATATGTTTAGGGAGTAGATTACTACACAGGTAGACACACACACACACACACACACACACACACACACACACACACACACACACACACACACACACACACACACACACACACAGGTGGAACCACCCTCACGTCGTGTCTCATTTCTCAATTTTGCAGAATCAGCTGTAGTAGAGCTGACATTATCATAGTGGTGAGAAGAGGATGGTGTAGAGGAAAATGTAGTCCTGGACAGTGTAGTGTAGTTTTCACACTTACTGGATTAAGTGCTAATAAAAAAAACCCCTCATGAATACCAGCTTTGAGCAGCAGTGGCTCAGAAGGTAGGAGGCCGTGTACCAATCAGGGAAAGTCTACGTGTCGAAGTATCCTTGGGCGAGATACTGAACCTCGAGTTGCCCCTGAGTGTGTGTGTGTGTGCCACTGTTAGACAAGGTGTGAAGGTAAAGAAAAAGTGCTTGTATGAATGTGAATGTGATTGGGTGACTGAAGATTGTAGAAAAAGGTGCTTGGAGTGGTCAGCCTCAGAGTAAAATCTTTATCATTTACTAGTTAAGCAGTGCTGCCACTTCTTTATGAATCAAGGAATTAACAAAGCTAACAATTGAAGTTTTGTTCATTTTTAAATAGAACGATTAAGGATGAAGGCACGACAGCAAAATACAACGTTTTTTTTGTTTTTTTTTTTTACAACATCTTCAATTCTTTCCCTCATTTCCCAGCCTTTAAGTCCAGCCTGGAAATTCTGGATGTGCCTAAAAAAGGAATTAAAAAACTGTTTTAACAGCCAATTATTACACTCTATTAGCCCTAGCTGTTTAAAGTGTCAGCTTGGATGGAAAATGGTTCTTTGATGGAAGAGGTGCACTAGGCTGAATGATAATAAAGCATTTGTGGCACTAAGCATTATCTTACATTTTCACCTGTAACAGATTCGTACATGTATCCGGTTCTTTTGCTCCAAATCTGGAGTCATTGTTTGGCCCTTTAGTTTGTGCCTTAAAATAACCTCTGTAGCTAATGCACTTCTTCCTCGTTGGGCAGTATCCCCCACTTCCTTGCTGTGCAGCTCATTTCCAGCAAAGATAAGGATTTACAGCATGAATTCACTGCTCTTTCAGTGGCTCCAGTATAAAATGAACAAGTGTGATCCCTCTAACCAGCTCTGCTTGCTACACATCCACAGATACCATATCATTTTATAAAATTTCGGTTTACCCCATGTTGACCATGATTTATACCTGAGAATTGCTACATATATCCCCTCTGCCACTCTGCATTCAAAAACAGAAACCAAAGAGAGGCAATGTTAATTATATGGATAACATTATAGAAGTTTCATTTCAGCCATGTAATGTTGCTGTCATTCCTGCTTCTCCTAGCCCAATGTATACCTCACTGGAGCAACATCCCCCAGATCCCAGGTGAGCAATCTCATTCTCACACAGCCATAAGTCGTGCAACGTCCTCAGAATATGAAATCAGGCACCGGGGATGGAAACAAAATTGCCACTAGGAGGGTATCCAAGGCAGTCCTGTTAAAAACATACTGTGGTCATGGGAGGAGTTAGTGTGGTTACAAGGTCATGGTGGGGAAAAACTCATTTACTCTGGGTAGTAAGGTTGATTTGGAATGAGCTGCAGGGTCAGGCTCACAGTGCCTACCTTTCAGTAGTGTGAGAGAAAGCATCTCCACTAAGACCTGAATATCATGGCATTACTAACTGCTAAATGGCCTCTGTGGTAGCAGTATGGATAATGCCCTTTTACAGATTTGAACCTAATAATTGAGCCAGACAGTGTGGCAATGCTTGGTGCTCTTATGTTAAAAATAATATGTTGCATTACAAGAATTAAAAGCTTAAAAAAATAAATGTCTAGCTCAACACACATTCAGTTTGTTTTTCACAACAATGTCTATCTACAAATGTGAAATAATAACACTTCTCATAATATAGATATAATCACCATGATGTTACCCATTTCTTTTTTGGATTTCTGTGATGGTTTATGGATTGTTATCTTCTGGCTGAAGGTATTTCCTGTTTTATTTTGTGATCTTTGGTCCTTGTCTGTTGCTGTCAGTTTCAGTCCTTTGGCGATTGTCCACTTGAATTGTTTCAAGCCTTCTAGCGCTCTGTGTGTTCCCAACAGTTCCTTTTAGAGTTCCCACTGTTACTGTTGATGTGTTTCTGTTTGACCTTTTGGACTGTTTTACAGACTTTGACTTTGCCTGCTTCTCTTTTGAAATTGTTTGCCTTGCTGGCAGCTTTGTGGTTTTGACCTCTGCCTGTTTCCAAATAAAGGTTTGGATTTATTTTATTTAATTGTGGTTCCAAGTGTCAGGCATTTGGGTTGTTTCCCTTTGAGTTGTCACAGATACGTCGCACAGCTTCCATTTCAGCTTTATGATCACCATCATCTTGGTTTCTTGAAACCAGAAGTGACCACATATGAGATTAGGGGCTGAAATAAAACATAATCATTTAGAAAGGTACAGCCACAGACTAAAGTGGTGCAGTTCACATGCACGGATAAATACGAATAAAACAAGCACTCCGAGAGTGCAAGCCTCTGCCAAGGCAGCTCACTCTCTGGGCAGTGTTTACTTTTAATAGTATTGTATTTTAAAAATATTCATTCTTTTTCTTTTTAAGTGTACTTAAATAATCAAAGAAAGACAAATCTAAAATGTAAAAGTGAGATCAGAAGTCAAATGTGACATGATATTTGTACGCAAATATGATGTGATATTTAGAATTCACACATATCAGGATCATTTACTAAATGTTAACAATTCAAACAATAGTAGTAAGAACCATCGTTTTAAATACCTCTGTAGCATTATTATCACTTTGACCTTCAGCTCAATCTATTAACCTTGAACAGGAGTCAGAGGTCAAATGTGACATGTTATACGACATAATCTTCATACGGCATTTCCTATATGTTGACAATACACATCACACTTTTGCCAGTTCAACCTATAAATCATTCAGTTGACCTTGAAGAGCTTGTTAGACATAAGACATATTTTAATGGATTGTTAACATGACCCCACTCTACAGCTCAATATCAATATTCATTGAACGTTTTTTGAGTCATCATGTTTATAGACACATGCAAACACTAACAAAAATACTAGAAATTCACTCACCAGAGCTATACCCCAGACTTCTTGAGTTAGCGTTTAGCTTGGTTAACTGCACAGCAAGTCATCTTAACGATTAACTGCAACGAAAAAGTATGACTCTCCAAACCAGCGGACTTGAATTAGCTAAGGTGATGCCTAGCTATAACTATTGTTAACTGCAGTTAGCAACCTGTCAATAAATCCTCTTAAAACGACTTAACGTTAAGCCTTAATACAAATTAAACAGTTATGTTATACAAAAAATACAAAATCCCTTCTGCTATTAAACATTCTCTCTGGAGACCAAAACAGGTTTTTTTGTTGTTGCAGGTTTTAAGTCTGTTCTGATGGACATTTGGACATTTTAACATGGGAGTCTTTGAGGATTGACTTGCTTCTTTAGTTAACCTCAAGTGACCATTCAAGCGTTCAGCATTTCCACGCTGGCTTCTTTTTTCACCTCAAGAGGTGCAGACTGATACTTCATTGACCAAGGGACTGTCCTTTCTACTGTCTCACTAACTGAGCTACTCGTGCATGCTGATACTCTCCACGCAGGACTGGATATCTCCTGCTACGCAGATCTGCTAAGAAATAGGAGAGAATAAAATGCAAAGGTGAACAGAATGCAAAACCGTTGACCTTTGCAAAGGTTCATATGTATATATTTCATATATATTTGGTGGTTTAGAGCAACAAAAGGTTTAGGTGAATGTGGTAACATGTTAACAGTTATTGCCTGTTCACAAGTGATAAAATATAAAATAGCAGTTTCCTCAACTGTAAAACTACATTAAAAATGGAATCTAAGTCCTTAGAAGTGGGTAACCTCCAACATGCCACTATGTCAGAGCAGCGCCAGCATATGCAGTAAGAAAAAATAGTGAAAACCACAGAGAGGGTTAGTTTTAGACAGTGCAAGAGATTAACAAAGCACCATATTAACCTTCAGGTGCATCTAATTGTTGGGAAATTGAATGCAGCTCTCAGTGAAGGGAGATCAATATATTGACCTGGCCCAGCTTACAACCTCTAATCCTGCAAATCTTCTTGAGGACCTGAAGTGGTGTATTGAATATCTTAGTGACTTGGATAGCATTGCCGAAACGCAATTTATATAATACATCTGCTGTTTCTGCGTTCGTTCCAACTGGTTCTCGGTGATTTTTCAAGTTCAGTCAACCTTTACCTCATCAGAATAGATTTAGCTGCAGTACTCAATGAGGCTGTGGCACAAAAACTTTGGACTTTATTTGCTGCTTGTCAAGACGATTGTGTCCAGGCCGTCTGAACTGTTCAGACCTTATCTGGATTACCTTTATCTAAATAGTAATTTTACACAGCTACAGCTACACATACAAAGCTTATGACCACAGTTGGTTCTGCAACAGAGAAAAAAAGAAACCCAATATGGCACAGAGAATCTGGAATATCTCATTTCTTAAAAGCTGTGCAAAGCCTGCACATATGCTCTACCTCTCATAACCATAATGGTTAGCATGAAAACAAACTGCCGCTTCTCTTTTTAGAAGCTGCACTGGTCCACTTGCTTCTCTTTTCCTACATTTTAAATGATAGAAATTAATTTCAAATTTCTGTTTGTTCACACACATTCGTATCTTCGCGCTCCTAAATCCTCTCATGGTTTGCAGGTTGACGCTTTCCCAAATCCTACTGTCTGTCCCTTCAATCACAGGTTAGCCCGCCACTTGTCATCTGCAGTCAGGCCTGTTATTGAGAGGCTTCCCTCAGGTTCGCTCTTTGTCTTTAGTGCCTCGATTAAATTAGAGTGACACCTGGCATGCATCCTCAGCAGTAATGGTCCTTCTTTTCATCCCATCCCTTTTATCAACTTAATATACCTCTGATGAAATATTGCAAACCTACAGCCTCTTCTCTGTGCCTGACTAAACTCCGTGTGAGGCAGAAAGAAACAAGTCACTGGTTAATCAGGCTTTAATGATATAGCATGTTAAAAGGATGTATTCAAATAGGTATGAATAACATCAAGAAATAGTAGGCTGTCATCCTCACATATTGTATTCACCGGATGAATTACTTTTGAAATTACATGAGCACTCTAATCACATTAACCCTTGTATGGTGTTAATTATTTTTTCACGTGTAAATGTGTTGTGTCTTTCCACTCACTCCACTTGATTATAACTGATTTATTTATAACATTTTATATAAAAGAAAAACGAGAAGCACATTAATTCATAAATGTGATCTAACAAAGGTAAAGGGAAAAAATTAACCATGTTTGCTGTTCATATGTCTTGTAATTGGGATGAAGTAAACATCTGTTGAGTAATTTAACATAAAATTGTTTGATAGTGTTAATTTGGAAAGCCAAAACTCTAGCGGGTCCACCTGACCCATGAACACTGGCTGAGTAACAAAAATACGAACACCACACAAGGGTTAAATGTGTGGTTAGTGACTCATGCACATTGGTGGCGGTCGTGGGTGGTGATATTTTTAACCTGAGTAAGGCAATGGCAACAGAGTTAGATTCCATTCCCGAAAATAGACGAGTGTTCTGGGGTAATCTTCTTGTGGTGGTTTACAGTTACATTTATATATAATGAATTTTATACACCTTTGTTATGCAAAAGAGGCATGATGAAAAGGATTTCATCTTTGAGAAATGAAATTCCAGCTGCCCCTCCTCCTCGGTGTTGCTGGAGGTGCAGCACTGCACACTGGAGGAAAATCCCCTCCACTCCAATCTCTTGAGCTCTGACGTCTTTGGCCTTTTGATATTTCATGTTGCTTTTCTGTGCACTGGAGGGATAGATGGGAAGATGCTGAGGGGGGGAGATGTTCAGAGCTGGCAACCTTGCTTTAAAAC
Organism: Mchenga conophoros; assembly: GCF_057382185.1. NCBI lineage: Eukaryota > Metazoa > Chordata > Actinopteri > Cichliformes > Cichlidae > Mchenga > Mchenga conophoros. The sequence continues at coordinate 23,065,495 of NC_140538.1, forward strand.
CCATTTAGTGTAATGGAAAACTGAGAATACAGAAAATGTGTAAGAGAAGAAACTCCAGGATGCGCCTTTTCAATGATCCCAATATTTTAAAAAGGGGGAAAAAAGTACTTTATTAGTATTAATTGCTCACATTTTCCTTGTACCGATGCACATTTCTGGACTGTGCACATTTTTTTTCACCTTTATTCACAAATGCTAATTCTGAAATCGGCAATTCTATTTCAGCAGCAGATGCTGGCAGATGTTTTGTTCTTGCTCTGCTTGCTTTAGTGCTGCCTTGGGTGACAACACAAGAATTGATACTATGGTGGAACAAGATGCATTGCTGTTTGGTAGATATTACACATGACTGCATTGACTTTGTCTTGCCTTTGGGTGGACAAGATCTTCTTCAATACTGAGAATCCAAATAATTCATTCTGTTAGGTTGAAGCCATAAGCAGAAGCAAATCTACAAGTAGTAATTATACTGTATACAGTACTGTGAAAAACCTTTGAACCCTTATTTCTTTACATTTTGTTTCCAAACAGCCAGATTTTCTTATATTTTTTAAATGTCATGAGTAGTTCTCAAGGCTTTCTAAAGGTCTTTCAAAGTTCAATCCGGTCCTTATTCCTGACCATTTTCAGAGAGATGCTTTGTATTAATGTTTGTTAACCCACTTAAGACTGACCTATGAATCACTGAAGCATCGCTGAAAAGGCCCCTAACTCAAGGGATGAGCAAGTGTTGTCTACGCATGACAGACAACTTAGCAAAGAACCAATTTTAAATTGTGTCTTTAGGCACTTTGGTACTAGCAGCCTGTCACAAAAACACATCATTTGTTGCCATTTCTCAAGTTGAATCTATGATAAATGCCAGTTTGACGGGCATAACAATCATTTTGCAGTAATTTTAACCATGATACTGTAAACCTGAGAGTTTGAAAAACGTTCATAACATAAATTTAGATCTCACTTTACTCCTTGCTTTATTTTCTTTCGTCCAACTTGTACTTTTTACTTGACAAGCATGACATCATCGTGGGTTCAGCTGACATGCAGCTGAAGTGACATCTGCCCACAATCTGACAGTTACATATAGTATGTTCAGTCCTTTACAACCATGTGAAAAAGCATCTGTTCATCTGTTCTGTGCACATGTATGATTGCCTGCCAGCATACAGTAAACATGCATTACTCACATTCATGGGATGAACACTTCAAGTCAGGGTCTGATGCTCTTTATATGTCTTTCCTGTGTAATTGCATTGTCTTTGTAGGTCCTACAGTATGAAGGCCTGCATTTATCAGAGCTGTCACCTGCCTTTCTTTTGTACAAAGCATAAATAACGCATTAAACTAAGGGTAGACAGCCAGGAGGAGAATACAAAACACATAGTCAAGGAGGAAAACTTCTACAAACAACACTCACATTCATCTCATGTCCTGTGATTATTTCCAGCAGCTCACACAGAGAAAAGCTTTGGTATCTCAAAGGGAAGTGAAAATAGGAGGAAGGTGAGGCACAGCAAAGCTTAAATTGAGGCCATTATTGAGGGCAGAGCGGGAATAGTTTCAAGTTTTACTCAAAAAAAAAAAAAACCTTGGGAAAAAAAATACTTTTAGTTAGGTCAGATGTACGCTGATGGCAGATGCTCTAAATCTCTGGAATGTTGTATAACACTGAATTTTCCCCATTACCTGCCATTCTGACAGACATCTGGTGAAGTGCAATAATTGAATATCGCTGTGTGTTTAATCCTTGCTGATATCATTTTTCATCTGACTTGACACAAAGAAATAACTTATGACAGCTTTGAAACGGGTTTTCTTCCTGACAATCGAGGCAGCTGCGACTAATGATCTGCGTTAACGCTAAGACGAGAAGCAATCCTTTGCTTCGCCAACGTCGGATTCATCACTGGCTTGACAATAAGGCTCGAATCGTGCAGCTGCGAGGATGTTCGTGTAGACACAATACGTAAATGTGGAGCAGCTGGGAATGCGGGTGTACTGCTCCCAATCCTCTCTTTGATTGGATGCTTCAAAGTTTCAAATGGATTGTATGACACCAGATTTTGAAATTAGACCATATTTGTCTATGTTATGCCTTTTTGAACTGCTAATCGCACAGATTTTTAGTCCCAGTCACTGGTGCTTCTTGCAGTAAGCAGGACATAAAGAAAGGGCAGAGGAGCAGGAGATAGAGCAGCGCTCCACTTCTTAAATTAGGCCACAAAAGCAGGCTGTTAAGGCTAGGCTTCTCTATAGGTGTTATTGTACTTTTTCCAATAATTCAGATGAAAATTGCCATTGTTGGAAAATGTTCGGTCACTTAAAGGTTGAATAGTGAGAAAAACGGGCATTCAGTGGATATAATTCACTCCTGTAAAAGGATATTCAGGGATACAAAATGTATTCGAGCGATACTGTTAAATTGTGCTGACTCCCAGATGGTTTGATAGTTCTGATTTGTTTGACAAAAGAAATACCTTGTTGCCAGTATAATGTCTCTGTTGATTACCAGGCTTCCCGCTGCCAGGTGATAAGATCCTGGAACAAGATAATCACCGAATATGAGAAATGGCAACGTTAAACTATTACCCTGACAATAACTGCAGAGAATATTTCTATTCATGTGTGTACAAATGCAAACCGCGAATGCAATCATTTAAAATCTGTCGCTTCACGATTTTCTGGGGAGTTTTTTGTTGTTTTTTTGTGCATGCAGGAAATAATTAAACTGGAAATCCAGATTTCTTGTGTGACTTCTGAATGGATGCACATGAAGCTAGACTACTGTGCCACTCTGCACTCTTTCTCCATCTCTCCATTGCTCTCTCTCTGCCACGCATTAAAACACATTAGCCCTCCAACCCCCCCAACCCCCCCAACCCCCCATGCGGCGCACAGGAGACAGAGCGAGAGCATGTGTACAAATGAATCAGCGCTGTTTGTTGTACTGTTTCAGACTCGAGCCATTTCGAGTAGCTTATTTGAGAGAGCTGCAGATCATGTTTAGTAAGCTTACTCTCATTATATCAGACCCTGGGGAGAGGAGGGCCCTCTCACTCCATACTATCAAAGCCACGGAGCTGCCTTAGAGGACATGCTTCAGTGTGAATAGAGGCTCTAGAGAGTACACACAAAAAAGTAGCATGCTCAGCCCACATCACCTCTCTCGGTGGGAAGCTGCCAACATTCAAGGTTTTGATCAGGCTTACTGTAATGGCTGTGGGTGACAGGTATACGAAACCACAGTTGAGGGAATAAATAGCTTGATTAGCATAATGCATCACCAACAAATTTAGCTTTCAGAGCCCGTGAAAGAACTACTTTCTTTTTTGGCCGACTGCAGCATTCACATACCTTCTGGGATCCTGTTTCATAGGAGAAACACAATTACATAAACAGGTATTTACCTCCGCGCCATTGGAAACTAATAAAATTTGCTTCCAGCGTGTCGCTGATACACTCGCCGCTGTTGTCTGTTATTTTTGCCTACTTTGAATAGGCTCTGTGTCTCCCATTGTCCACTAAAAGCACATTTCTACTCTTTTCAGCAATCATAATTAACTTGATACACATATAGCACTTACCTCCAGAAATCCAAGCTGTATTGATCCATCCGGAGCAGAGCAACATCCCTATAAACAGGCTAATCTAACATAAAACGTGGCCTCTCCACATCCTGGCCTGTTGAAGCGATTTAGCTCTGTCTGGTGGCAATGAATAAATAAATAGATAAATGAAACCCACTGGGGCCCTGCAGTGCATCCCAACCATGTGCGTCGGGAAGCAACAGCTAAGAAACAGGAGATTATTTGGCGAGATATCCCTTACACTTCTGCAGGTCTTCAGCACCACAGGGTTGCGAATGGCTACGAAGTGACAGCAACTATCATCAGTCAAACGCCTGCCTCGACCCGCATCCTCCATCTGAACTTCGTGACTTTTTGCCATTCTGGCTTGTGATTAATTACGACTTTGGCTGCTTGCTGATAATCTATGTGATAATCACCAAGGGAATGACCACATTACTTGAATACTAGTCAGACCACGTTTGCTGCTTGCCTCTGTTGCCTCCTTTCCATTCCTCCTTGTTTGACTTCCTGCCAGTAGTTTGAGATTAGACCAATAAGGGTAGTCGAGGGCTCAGATACCCTTATTTTATGTCAGGTTTACAAGCAGTTCGCTGTAACCTTTGCCAAATGCTCTCATTACACTTAGCGGGCAGCTTTTGCACCTAGAATCAGGCAGTATGTGGTGAAACACAACCTGCTCTTTGAACATTGTCTAACATATGGTTTAAGGGGACGTAGGGGAAAAGAGGATTTCCTGAGAGATTTGTTGAATTAAAAAACATATTTTTAAATCATTTTCTTTGATGAATTCTTTAAACCCACAGCTGTGTTTCCCTCCATTATTAATTCATTGACATTTTGCTGGGATGGAAATTATCAGGATGTCGAGGATTGGATATGTGATTGCCTGCAGTGAACAGAGCAATGTTTGATGCGGTGCCACAACTCAATGTGCTTTCTCTTGCTATTTTCTTTCCTTCTCGTATGTTTGAATTGCTGTTTTTCTTTATTTTTGTCTTTTTTTTCCCAGCGGCGTGGGTTCGGGAGGCTTTTCTTTCCTATATAGTTTCACACTACAAACTGCACTAACGTTCACAAAAGTCAATGAGGAGATCTTTTTGGTGAGGCATGTTAAGCGAGCGAAGAGTAAGAAAACAGCACCATCCCTCTTAAATGCTGCATGACCTTTTGGTTCGTTTCTCAGGCATATCTGTGTTGATCAATGGTAATCCACAGTTCTCCCTCAAGTCAGACCGAATCTTTTCATCCTTAATTTGTACTGAACAGTAATTAAACCCCGGGAGGTTTTCCTGGGCAATATGTGCCCAGTCTGAGTCAATACCCACCAACCCCCGTTTTCCCTTTTTGCCTTCCCACCCTGAACCGTGTTTTTAAATTTTTGTTTTGAAAATTACAGTCAATGTTCTGCATTTATATTACTGTGTGTGTGTGTATATATATATATATATATATATATATATATATATATATATATATATATATATATATATATATAAAACACCCAGCACGCCCCTGCGGGCGGTTTATCCTTCAAGCTCGGGTCCTCTACCAGAGGCCTGGGAGCTTGAGGGTCCTGCGCAGTATCTTAGCTGTTCCCAGGACTGCACTCTTCTGGACAGAGATCTCCGATGTTGTTCCCGGGATCTGCTGGAGCCACTCGCCTATCTTGGGAGTCACCGCACCTAGTGCTCCGATTACCACGGGGACCACCGTTACCTTCACCCTCCACATCCTCTCGAGCTCTTCTCTGAGCCCTTGGTATTTCTCCAGCTTCCCGTGTTCCTTCTTCCTGATATTGCTGTCATTCGGAACCACTACATCGATCACTACGGCCGTCTTCTTCTGTTTGTCTACCACCACTATGTCCGGTTGGTTAGCCACCACCATTTTGTCCGTCTGTATCTGGAAGTCCCACAGGATCTTAGCTCGGTCATTCTCCACCACCCTTGGGGGCATCTCCCATTTTGACCTCGGGACTTCCAGGTTATACTCGGCACAGATGTTCCTGTACACTATGCCGGCCACTTGGTTATGGCGTTCCATGTATGCCTTGCCTGCTAGCATCTTGCACCCTGCTGTTATGTGCTGGATTGTCTCTGGGGCATCTTTACACAGCCTGCACCTGGGGTCTTGCCTGGTGTGATAGACCCCACATATATATATATATATATATATATATATATATATATATATATATATATATATATATATATATATATATATATATATATATATAGCAAGTTCTTATCCAGCATTGTTTTTTAGCAGTTTGCTTATTTGGATGAAAGTACTGAGTTGCTTATCAGTGATATGTTTCCCTCTATTGACAAAGTCATCCTAATTAGAGGCCTAACCATGCATTTTATTCTTGGCCAAGTAGGATTTAATTGCATTTCATTCTTATAATTAAAATGGGTTCCCATAGTAATTGTCACCTCCCATAAAATAAAAATATTGTTTTTATTAAACATAGCCTAAGCGCATAAGGAGTGCGTGATAGATTTATATCTTTGAGGGTTTTGAAATATATAGCGTGCAATTGTGAGTAATTAGAACCCCCGATTCAATTGCTGATTGAAGTCTTGTTATTGATCCAGTAGTCGTTTTTGGTAATGTGCGCCACGTAGAGCAGAGGTGTTCCCACCGCAGCTCTGGCAGTGAGCTGGTAGCCTCTGGCAGATCTCCTGCCATCTGAGCTGACTGTGAATAACTCTGAAAAAAAAAAAAAAAGAAAATTGATGGGCTTCAGTAGCTGCTGTTCCAGGAGAACAAAGTGAGGAGAGCTCTCTCCAGTGATGTGGGGGTTTTGCTTTTGCATCGAAGGTGACACGAATTCAGTAATCCCTGCACTGGGGTTGTTTGTGTTATAAATGTTAATTAACATTCTGCGAAATCGAAAGTGTACTTGAATTGTCTTTTTCATCAGCCGATCTGTCACAGTTATAAAGTGTGTGTGTGTGTGTGTGTGTGTGTGTGTGTGTGTGTGTGTGTGTGTGTGTGTGTGTGTGTCGAATGGAGGCCAGGAGTCCTGGCACATTTTAGTCCCCGACCTCCTTTAATACAATTAATGATTTTGCTTACAACATCAGTGCCACAGTCATGAAAAATTGCACTAAAGCACCAAGCAACCCCAACTGATTTAGCTCAATTCATCAAGAACCTTATGCTCATTGCCAGTGTCAAACCTAGTCCCGGTATTATCGAGTGCCTTTGTAATCAAGTACCTGCCCTGAGTTCCCAGGAGGGATTATCATTTTGAATGCACAGCTCACAAAGATTTGCTTATATATATTCCACCAATGACACTTGTTTGGGAGTTTTATAGCATATCAGGCAATCGGAGAGAATTAAAAATCTGCCTTTACTTTATTGTTTTATCATCTATTAAATTTTTGGGTTCATCTCAGGAGACAGATGCTTCAAGATCAACTCTGGGTCAAGCAGCCAAGCTGTGAAAGAAAAACTTTGGTGCTTTGAGATTGTTTTTCGATTTGTTTTCTATCTTTTGAATCATGAGATGTGATGGCCTTAAGGAGCCATTCTTTATAATGGCAGGCAAGATGGCATACAATATTGGCTAAGCTGTGAGGTGTAATATTGCGTGTTTAATCAGGAGACGGAGTTAGTTTGACAGACAGGATGTAAAAGTTGGATGAAGACAGGCATCATCAATCAACAGAGTTCTTCTTGGCATTGTAAATCACTGCAGTGCCGATGGGCATCATCTGTCGCCCCTCCTAATTTCAGGCAAAGTACGTAGCTTTATCACTTTTTACAGATGGGCTACACAGCCAGCACGCACCACTTCTTTTTGTTTATTTCCATCATCAACAACCATACACATTCGTCGGTCTCCCAGCACTGTAGCACGTAAACACAGGACATGAACACCAGTTTACCCGTCCACTGTCATCAGCAGGCGAATATTCAGTAGCACAGCAAATAAGAAAATAAAATCAAAACAAACTCCCTCGCTGGAGTAAAACAAAACAAATTCATTTACAAACCAACATCAGTGCAATTCTGTAGCATGTACAGTATGCTTCTGCAAATACTGATACTGTACGATCACATTGGGAGGGAGTGCTCAGCAGTTCAGAGTGCGCAGGGTTTTTAAGGGAAGTAAAAGTCCATAAACGGCTTCTAACACAGAATCAATGTTGATCTTTTTCACTGTAAACAAAACCAAGGCGCCAGAACAATTAGTAGTACACATCAGATGAAATGGAGCCGCTTTGCCCATGCTGTAAGTACTCCAGTGCAGACAGGTTTAGATAGAAAATCAAAGAAATCCCTTGGTCTACCATGTAGTAGTAAGTAGCCAGAAGTCCTAATGTTAACTGTAAAGATAATGGAACCTCAGTGGATTGGGTGTAGGTGTAGAGCAACATGCTACAGAGGGGTTGTGTGGCTTATATCTAGTGCTCCCTAATCTAAGACCCCTTAAGCCCTCATTAAGTGCCCTGTTACTACAGTCAAAGAATCAATCAAGAGTCAGATTGAAACTTCTCAAATGGTTCGTACATACAACAGGAATCAGTAGTGCGTTTTTTTTTGTTGTTGTTGTTTTTTTTTTGATGGAATCGTGACTTGAAATTTGGTGTTGGTTTTGAATGTCACACAGCCACTTTCACTTCCTTTGTGATGCCGATGATGTCGTGACATGAAATGTTCATCATACAATGTAGAATGTGAAGTATTGCTGCTCTATATGTGCCTTCTATGCAAGCATAGAAATAATAAACATACTGTGGCGTATTCATTATATATGATTTCTTTGTGGGCAGCACTGGCCACAGTTGTGGAATTATATATACATTTCAGAATGTACAATATATTACTATCTACAGGCACATTTAGTGCAAGATGTCTGCTTTTTTGTTGTTTTTTGGGAGGTTAAGACCAGTTCATTGGTGTATTTGTGTAAATCCACATCTTGAAACATATACAATATATGGTCCTACTCAAGTGGACCACTTGCTAAATTCCAAAACACATAAGACCCTTTCACAGGTCTGAGATCTGATTTTTTTTTCCTGCACAATAGTGACAAAAATAAATAACAGAAGGTGACACTATGCACAAAGTGATACATTTCCATTTTCAAAAGTGCACTGAGAATCAGCCAGAAGGTTAACCAGGTCTCGTCAAGCATAGAAGATAAGTTCTGGGATCTGCCCTCCTTGCACCCCAGTGCCGTTAGTGCTGTCTGACGAGCACTGGAATTGAAATGTTACTTTCCCGCACTGTACTTCTGTCATTCCTTCCTGTCCAAAGTAGCTCAACTCATTCCCGTCGAGGACCACGCTGGCGGTGTAGAAGGTATCTGGCTCAATCTGGACCGGATACTCAAACCACACCGGGAAAGTGTTGCTGGAACCGTCAGAGAAGTATTTGCTGAGGTTTTGTCCAAGCAGTACTCCTTGACGTTTCAGCTCAATCTTGGCGCTGTACTCTGCTGAGCCACAGCTAGATCCATACAGTCCAAACCCAGCAATGAAAACTCTTTTATCCACTGCAAACTGTATACTGTCACAGCGGCCCCGATAGCGCCACTGATTGCTTCGGTAGGCACAGGACTGGAATCTGTGGCAACGCTGGGGGGTGAGGCCCTTCCTAGGCTGACTGACAAACTGCATCTCTGGCTTCTTGGCAGCTGTATACCATAGGAAGATGTCATTGGTCTCATTAAGCGTCAGCACGCCCGACTGGGCTGCTCCATTGGCGAAATCATCCAGAGCCATCGTAGGGATACGTATCAGGTACATGGCCTTGCCCAAAACCTTACGCTTGTTGTCAGTCGATGAGGTGAGCTCTTGTCTCTGACACTCGGCCTCTGCCCAGCTAAGTGCAGCCTCAAATACCACTATCTCTTTAGCGTTGAGTGTTTCCCGCTGTAGGATACTCTCCAGGGTTTGGGCATCAATGTCGCAGAAGCCCTCTGAACGTAACGCCAGCTCGGCCTGGGCATCAATCACTTCCCAGCAGCGCTGCGTCAGCTCTGGCTCCTCGAACAGGCAGCTCTGAGAGAGCAACACGCAGGCGTTCTTGGCACTCAGGCTGGTCTCCAGGAAGTTGACACAGGCACGTGCCAGGTGAGGGACAATGTACTTCTTGGCAGCATAAAGAGTGGCCAACACTGTGTCAGCACTCAGGTCAATTTCATCACAGTAAATGTACCTGTTGACATAAAACAGGAATTTCTCAGCAAACACCGGAGAAATGACAAGAAAACGGCACGGTGTAAATGTGTTTTCTATGATCGTTAATTTAGATGACATGATTCAAACAATAATGCATTTGAGGTTTATATTTAGTTTCTTATGACTGAAAGTGATTGACATTGAAGTGCTGTAAGCAAAACTTTCCTGTATCTGTTCAAAAATATTTAAGAGAGGAACGAAACGAGATTCTCGCCAGATAAAAAAAAATCGCAACGCAAACTTATCAAACTGGCCAACATAATAGTATTCCTCCTACGTCTGTGTCTACCACCTATCACAGTTTGCCTGGAAGGACAGAGAAACAAAACTCAGAAATAAAAGTGATGAAAGGAAGGCAACGAGGAGGTAGAAAAAATATCCTGGGATTCAACAGGAAAATTTGAAAGTATAATGAAATGAACAAGTACAACAGACAGATATAGATTCTGTCCCTGAGATATATAAAGAACACTTCATCTCATTTGTCTGTCAAGGCTTACTTAACAGTTTTATCTGAGATTTGCCAGAGAAATAGATACAGATCAGTCTTATCAAATTATTCTTTTTTTTAACCCATGCACCTCTTGTTCAACTAAAGCACTACGAGGTCAACGGGCCCAGTCGAAGGAAGAATTTAGAGAATCCTTACTTCAGCATTGCCAGAAATGCTGCCGGTTCCACATCTGGTATGTGGATTTCATCCTTGTTCTCAGCAAGTTCACCGTAAAACATGGCATGAAACACCGAGCTGCCCACAGCCAACACATACTGTTGAAAGAAGCAAAGAAAACAGAGTGACGGATGGGAAAAACCAAAATGAAAACAGTTTATCTGTGACGTCAGTGTAATTCATGTGACATGTACTAACATCTGGAAAATGGAGGAAGATTATTTGAAGTGGGGAATCTCAGTGCATTCACGTAACAACACAAATCCCTTTGTGCGTTGGCAAAATCGCACCTGTTGATTTTCTCAGCGCTGCTTAGACAATTACTGTGTCCCCTCAGGGCACGGATGCAATTTTCTAATGAAGAAGACTTGTATTTGCTTGTGACACTACTGAACCGAGTGCAGCAAAAGTTCAATTTCTGAAACTAATGAGTCATCTAAATGTATGATGAAATCACATGCAACTCAATATGACTGTGTGACTAATAGTTTATTAGACAATGCTATGAATTCTGTTATTAAACCTGAGTTTAAGGTCTCTGTGTTCATGCCTGTGTTGTGCATACGTGTGTGTGTGCGCGGCACAAGTGTGTGTAGGTGGATATGTGGGTGGTATAAAGAACACAGAATTTCTCCAAAGTGAACTGCATGCGCACTAGTCGAAAATAAACCTTGCAAATCTAAGGGTTTTTGGAAACAATGCCGTTGTTTTTGTGGCTGTTGTCATACTCTGAAATTCATGCTTATTTTCATTAAGCAAGGTCAGCTGAAAGACAGATGCTCTTTGATGTGCGTTTAGAGACAAGAATCCATACGCTGCATATTGGAATAATATTATTCTCACCTTGCGGCTCTTTATTTTTTTAAAGATATCGACATAAATGACTGTTTCTACTTCCACCCTCCATCCCACTATGATAGAGCTGTTAACAAAAAGCAGATCATGAGGCATATTCAATCTCCTGCCTACTGGACACGATAAAGATTGTTGCACTGAGTGTCATATCTCGTTGCCATAATGCCTCAGCATAAAGCACAGTCGAGTCAGTGTCCTTCCATAACTGCGCTCTAAAGTGTACAAAGTCCATTGCAGCTACCATTCATGGATTACACATTTTGGTCCCATGTAAAGAACATTAAAAATGACCCGTGCAGAGCCATTCGGAGCCTGTTGATGTGGAAATTTGTGCGCTTACAAATTCATGCGACTGTTCTAATCACAATCAAACAGCAGAAATGACTTTTAAATGATTTATGCGCTAATCATAAAAAAATAATGAGGTCAGATGGTGGACTAAACAGTCCAACAGCTGTATTTACACTAGAAATTGCATTGTCGCGTCAAACCTAAAGGATACTCGGTTAAAGACAAAAGTTTGTGCAGGGTGCGAGGCGCACACATGGACGTGCCTCACTCTGCGTCTGATCATTGTTACGGTGTGCTGTTGGGGGTGTTTGATTAAAAGTTGAGTAATTGCAGAGCATTTTCATGAAAAGCTGAGCTAAAGCGGAGACAAAGACGCTCCATCCTGCGCGAAACGACCGCTGAAGAGGATAGCCCTTCCTCCTTCGCTCACTCTGTGCCTCCATCCTTCAGCCTCATTTACATAAATAATTGAGGACTGTCTCGAAAAGACACATGGTGCGGAAGTGATGGTGGAGCACAAAAGGAATCAGTTTCATTATAGCTGGCAAAGAGGAAAGATGTTTTTTTTCAAGCTTCTATGATATGAGCAACAATGGGCCAGCCTGCGTGGCTGCTTGTTTGTTCATTTTCCAGCCTTTTAGTGCAACTTCACTTGATGCTAAAATTCTTACTCTGTGTCCCGGAAGTCGCTGGGTCCTTCCAGGCTGACCCACAACAAAGTGAACATCTGCCATCAGCTCATTGTTGAACATCACAGAATTTCTACAAAGGGAAAGAAAAAAAAAAAGGAGGGAGCGGGAGGAGGGTACAAACAGAAAATTAGGTGATTTTAAGGCACATTAAGGATTTTCTTTCTGTTTAATTTAACCTTTTACCAAATAGGGATTGTAGCTTTTAGCAGAAATTAAACCAAATATCATACATCACATTTACTCTGATCTTTCCTGTTATTCTAAACACTCTAAACACAAGTTTTATGAGTGTGCAAAGTGTGCCAGGTGCTTAAATTAAAATTTAAGTCTCGCACAGAGCAATGAAAGCTCATCATTTTTATCCTTATGTTCTTTTATTCATTCTTTCCACATAAAGACGGAGGGAGAAGATGATGAAGTCAGTGGAAAATCCCCACCGTGAAAGAATGGGACCAACAATAAAGCTGCGTTCATATATTATTGAGCAGTGGAACATGTCACAGGGGTGGGTAAACAGCCCCATGATGTTCTGGAGAGACAACAAAGCCGGGTCAGAAAACACACATTTTGCGCTGGACTGCTGGGATCCTTTACTGATAGGCCAAGGTAAATATTTTGCTTTTAGTACAGATCGGCCCTCTGCCTGTTGTGCATTAAAAAAACGCACTCGCTGTGACTGTCCGCCCTCTGTTGTGTCAGAGCGGCAAAGTCTGCAGGAGGCAAAGAGGGTGTAAACAGAGTTCCCCTGTCAGATGGAGGGCAGGGCAGAGATATCACCCACCCCTGCTCAAACCTACATGCACTCACAAACACAGGCACCACCCGTCACGCCTACTACTTTAGTAGAAGTGTTTTGTTGTACATTTTTAATCGTAAGACGGGTGCAATTCAGTAAACCAATTAGACTTTATGGGACATTCTCAAATTTAATCGTCCAATTCATCTTTTTGATCTAAATGTTAATAAAACTTGCAGATTTTCCTTACCTCTCTCTTATAGTGGAGTAGAGTCCCTGCCAGTTACAGTTCTGAATTGTGTTGTTGTTGTTGAGGTTCTGCTGCTGGTACTGTTGCACTGTGGTGGTGGATGCCGGCTTTTTGGTGGGGAAAATATCCGCTGCCATCTTCTTCTTTTTCTTGCTCCTAAGTGTGATTATCTCATAACAGACTGGGGGCAGCTTGGAGCTGCCACTCGCATTCCCTTTCTTGGAGCTTTTACTTGACTTGCTTTTCACTGACTCAGGAAGCATTAAGAAGAAAGTCAGACATTTCATGTTCCTTCCCTTGGCATCGACCATGAGTGTGTTCAACTGCCGAGCAGTGAGTGTGCATGCAGAGAAAACATTCACCGGGAGCAGGCAGGTGCGATGGGGGAGCGAGGACAGCGGAGACTTGAGCTGCACTCAGCAGCGCAGCAGTCAAAGATCCTGTGCGAGGTTTGTATGACCTTTAGGGAACTAATAGAATAACTCCCTTCTCTCCTCTAAAGAGGCAGGTTCACACTGGTGATTGAAAGGCACTTTTCCTGTGTGAAGTTTGATTTGCTGACGGAGAGGCTCTTGTGGGTCCCATCCCTGTTAGTCCAGAGTGATGAGATCAGCTCTCTAAATCACTTCTTTTTCTCTCCTCTGCTCGCCTCTCTCACTCACTGCTTCGCTGAGGGTTGGCCTGACAGCTCCAGATTTAGTATAGCTGCAGTGGTCCTCAACAACGCTGTTTAATCAGTTCCTTTCATTTCGCGCTCTTACTCCTTCTGTGCTTTCCCTCCCCTCTCTGCTCTCTTTTCATGTGTTGATCTACTCGTTTTTCTCCAACACGGCCTCTTTCCCCTTCCTCTCCTCCATGGAGCAAGAGTCCTCTGCAGGATGCTGTAGCCGTGGATGCCGTGTTGCTCCGCTCTGCTCAGCCTCTCATTCTGCTGACTACAGAGGTTGAATGAGAGAGTGCAGAGAGAGAGGAGGAGGAAGAGGAGGCGGAGGAGACCCCCCCACTACCACCACCACTCCCCACCCTCTCTCAGCACAGTACATGGCTCTCTCCGGAGCTCAGCCAATGGCAACACACAGCATTCATGATTGGCTAATGCAGCCTATAGCAGCACATACTTGAATATGCAATAGTGAATGTCAATTAAACTCAATTAAAGTGACAGCCATGCCCCATAAGAATGATATATTTATCTCCGGCTTTACTGTCTGTGGTTCCTTTACATGAAGCAGCAGCATTGAGTCCAGTAAATGGAGACTATGTTATAATGCAAAAGAACAATGTAAAGTTACAGGGGCTTTTTAAGGGCAGGATTTGTCTAATTCTTGAGTGGTCTGACAATCACTCGTTATTTAAATGAGGTTTCCGTACATTTACACAAACAGTTGAATTTGAACTTCATTTTTCACCTGGGCTGCTTTGATGAGACTTCTTACCTCTGCAAAACCTTAGTAGACTTCAATCAGTAAAAGATTTACAGCATGCCCATTCATGCCAAAAACCTAGTTATACTCAGGATATTTTTGTTTGTAGAATTTGATCTTGTAACATGTTACAATGTGTAAATATCCCCAAAGCATTTAATATTTCAGTTTTAATTAATAGCTTTTTTTCTTTGCTTTTTAGTAAGAACAAAGATCTTTTCTTAGAGCCTTTTTTGTTTTGAAGTACTCAAAAGGCAAATATGTGCTTGCACTTAGGCTTCCTTGTTAGGTCATCTCTTCAGGAGAGTACATGAATCTCTGAACTCTCTACACAGTGTACAACATGATGCATATTTTCCCCTCTGCTCTTTTACGCTAGTTAGACCTGAGCACAGTGGGGATTCTGTTTAAACTGAAGGGAGGATTTAGCCGCTTGGCGGCGGTGGTGGTTTAAAATATTTTGCTGACATTCAGTATTATACAAAAGTCTTAAGCCAACCATCATTTCTTCATGTTTTGCTTCCAAGGAGCCAGACTTTCTTATATTTAAGTGGTTTTGAGCAGTAGTTCTCCAGGCTTTCCGAATGTCTTTCTTATGATTTTCTTTGGATGTTGGTTGGTTGTTCACTTTTTTCCAGTCCACTCCTGGTACTTGACCATTTTCAAAGAAATCTTTCTTTTGTTTGTTTAACCACTTAATACTGACCTATGAATCATTCAAGCATAAAAAAAGCACCTAACTCAAATGATGAACTAGTGCTGTGTCTAAGCAGAACAGACAACTTAGAAAGGATCCTATTCTAAATTGCACCTTTAGGGACTTATTTCCAGCAGCCTGTCACAAAAACACATAATTTCTTCTCATTTCTTTGGTTGAATCCATGAAAAATGCCAAAGACAACACAGTTTAAAAGAAATAAAAGATTGTTTTTGCAACAAAAAAGAGAACTATTAGCAGAAAACTTGGCATATCTTGGCACAGTGTGAAATGTGTTCTTAGAAAATCTGACAAAACTGGACTAGTGGAGAACAAAAGAAGAAATGGTAGTCCTAAAAACAACATCTATAGAGCCTGAAAATCATGTCCTTCCAGTAAAGACCTGACACAGGACATGAGACATCCAATGGAGCATCATCAGAAATTATTGTCAAGAAGCCATCTTCAAAGAATAGTAAACAGTAGATGAATTAAAATGCATGACTCATATTTTTCCCTGCTTTTTTTGGTTTTGTTTAGTTAATCCTGAGCACAGTAGGGATTCTGTTTAAACGTCTGGGACAATTCAGTAGTTTGCCGGTGGTTTAAATGGCCTTGCAGACATATATTGTGTAGCGATCCGGCGTTTAATTTCCTTTATTTCATAGCATGTTGCTGTTGCCACTCCTGCTACTGTGTACACGTACATTTATAACAGTACTATTTTAGGCAGCGCTATCACAGCTATTAAATGCTGTTCATTGGTGTAAAATAACATATTATATTTGTAAGAGTGAGAATAAAACTGACAAAAAGAACAAGATAAGGTGAATAGATTTAATAGAGAAAGTCTTCCCTGAACCACTGTCACTGTATTGATTTTTCCATAAACCTTAATTAACTGTCTTAGTGTTTGTTGCGCTGAGGAGCATTAGCCCACTAAGTCCCCTCTACAGTGCACCCTGTAGAACACAGAAAATTTGCTATGGTAACATGGAGCCAGCATTACAGGGCAACATACTCTCAAATTGCAGGCCACTAGAGATGTTACCCTGGTAACCACTTCCACAAGCAACAGCAGGACAGAAATGTAACATGCAGACCAACAATAGGGACAGTAAATGAAAAGGTCTAATGTATCTGTGCATCTTTTGATTTAAATATTTCACAGCAATCCAGTGTCACCACTAAACGCTACATTAAAGCTGTGTAGTGTTTTTAGGAGGCAATATGGATAACCGGTGACAGAATACACATGTTAAAACTGACAGTTTTGTGATTTATCTGGCATCGTGGTGAAGCAGCCGTACAGTACACGATAAATAGAGTGTCACTATATATCACCTTAAATGGCTTCCTGCATTCTTTAATTACATTTTCCCTCCATTCATCAGCAGAAAATGTAATCTTGTTATTCACACATTCAGGCTGGGAGTGAGAGGAGGAAATAATGATGGTGTTTGTCACAGCGTCAACATCACCTTTTTGTCTCACACTTTCTAATCACACAGTCAGCCTTTTTCACAGAAAAGGAAAACATTAACGTAGAGCAGCAATCAGCATTGTGGACAAAAATTTATAGCAGTTCTTGAATCACCGATGATTAAATGTTGATGATTTTACTCAAGAATAGGCTGACACTACAAGTCATATTTTAATCTTTAATAATTAAAAATAATTACTGATAGAGCCAGTGCCAAACGTGTTATTCTTGCGTGTTTTTGAGGTAGTAGTATGAAAGCAGTGCACTTAAAGTATTAAATCGTCTTATTTTCTTCATGCAGGTATGCGGTTTAAACATTTCCCTCATATTTTCAAGGCCCCGCGTTGCTCCAACCTCGGGTTTATCAACTTCAAAAGGCGAAGTTAATAAGCAGCAGAAGTCCAGCTGTGCCTTTGTTGATTGCTTCTTGATGACCGTACTCAAAGCAACACCTTTATCTTCAAAGTAGGTATACCAGGACACCTTCATCTTCTAAGAAGTAACCGGTGCAGCCGGTGTGCAATGCATACAAGCCAGAAAAGCTGGACAAAGTAGAAACGGATACGGCAGTTGTTAGGAAGATACCTAAGTATTTGAAAGTTGCTCTTTAGCTTATTTAAATTTCCAAAAAGTTTCCTATACAGAACAAATAAACGAGAAGTGATGTGCAGGGCTACATTTTCAGAATGTAGCCAGACAACTGCATGCACTTATGCAAGAGACCAGAGTTGTAAGTTTTCGGTGTTAAAATATTAGTGAACATGAGTGATATTAATGGAGTTTTGTGGGAGGATCTAAGTATAATTTCTTCAAAACTCACTGAGTACTAGGGTCATTAATTATGTTGCGGAAGTGGCTGCTTGCCATTTGTGAGCTGGAGCACAGAGATGCTGTTCCGAGTAGTGGCAAAACTCTTCTGCAGAGAGACACCTGCTGAGAGGCTTGGCTGAGCACAGTGGAGGAAAGAGGAGGCTGCGAAATGAACTGTGATGCACGCCTGGCACACGAATGCAGGGACAGGATCCAACAACTCGTCCAGTGCCTCCCCCCACATTCCCAGTAGCCTTCCCCCTTCTGCTGCCACTGTTAAAGCAGGCAAGGGCACCTGACAGGTGGAATTGGGGGGGGGGATGATGGCGTCTGCCCAGAGATGGGGCTTAAGGCTCCTGAAAAATAGAGCTGCTAGTCGGCGGCGTCCAGGAGTGAGCAGGCAGTCAAACACAACACAGTTTGTGTGCGTGTGTGCGTGCAAGTTAAAACGCAACGTGATGCGTGTTTATGAAATTAAAACGTGTCATTTATCGATACCCTCTTTCTAATACTGCACTCTCCAGTTTTCCCTGCTTCTTCACATCGAGCATCAGAGGATTAATTTTGCCTGTCATTCCAGATTTAGCCTCTGTTGCATAATCAGCTTGTCAGAATTAGTTTTAACAATGGCACATAAAAGATTTCTTTAGAAAAACCAATCAACGTTGATTATCAAAGGGAATTTTTAACAACGTCCTGTCTAACAAATAGCCTAACACACCAGAGAAGACAACAAGACCATAGATGAGATGATAGCCTCTCCTTTGGCTCACAATCAATATGTCACAGGCAGAAGATGTATGGGGGTAATTTTACTCGCCTAGAAAGCACAGAAATACACAGAAACTGTTGGTGGGCTGGAGGAGCCAAAAGACTCTTGGATCACATGCACAGGAACAGCTGTTTTAGCATGGATACATTCCCCCACACATTTCCACTATCCTTATGCATCTGTCCCGGAGCTATGCGATTGTGTGTCTGTGCATGTCTATTCGTGTTTATGTGCACGCGCTGCTACTGCTGAGTGCGTGGACACAGTAATGACAGTGTAGAGAAGACCTTATAACCCTGGCCCACCACATGCTCACACGCTGACTCCCACACACTTTCCACCATTGCTCACTCATAACCCTCTCGCTGCTGTCACATAAAACCCAGTAGCCATAATTTTCATTGTGATTAAATGTTTTGCATGTGATGTGAGATGGTCTTCGCAGATGTATTACGTATTGTGCCCTTCGGGTAATTTGGCAGTGTAGCTCAATCACGGCACTTTTTATTTGTTGTCTAGACCATTGACCTTGCAACTTATTGTCGGAAACTGTTACTGGCTTGTGTGTGTAAACCAGCTTATTGGCGCTGCATGTATTAAATTGGTAATTAAGCTGAAAGATCTTGACATTTGTGTTAGCAACTGGGAAACCTTGAAAGACCTTGATAGATGGTGTTTGGTGTGTGCGCGAGCTATGCTGCAGGATGGGTTTTATTACTATCTGATGTTGTATCCACCTGATTTCTCTACTGTTTTACTGTACTTGAAGTTTATTTGAATTAGCTGTTTTTCGTGACTCAGTTTTCACTCATAATAAAAGACATGTACATTTGTTTTTAAAGTTTCAGTTGTGGCCAGAAGTTAAGATAAACTAATCATGGGCATGAATGTCCTAGTAATTTCAATCTTTTAATTATTTCTTTGAACAGGGTGGAAAGATTGTACAGCATAGGTCTTTAATGACAATTTGATGAAGAAATGTGGTTCTCTTTTGGATTTTATCCAACCCACACAAAGTCAAAATATATATACATACAGGATCAAATATATCCATGCACCCCCACTAATATTTGGTCAAATAGGTAGGAAGTTGTGCATCGACTGGACCCTTTTGGTAGCCATAAACAAGCTCCTGGCACAATTCTGGTTGGATATTTTTCTACGCGTCTTTGCAGAATTAGACTGCTTTAGCTATTCCAAAACCAGTTTTGGTGTGTGTTTGGGATCAAACATCCAGTTGTGTCCAAGTTTCAACTATCTGGCTGTTGATCTGATGTGAAATTTAATTATTTGAAGGTAGTCCCCCTTCTTCATTATCCCATCCACTTTGTGCAGTGTACCCTACCACTTCCAGCTAAACAGCCCTAGTGCATGATGCTATATACGCATAATTGACAGCTGATATAGTGTTCTTCGGTTTGAAAGCCTGACTTTTATCAAACATACTGCTTCGATGTGACCAAATAGCTCAAATTCAAATTTTATTTGTCACACACACACAACCATACACAGTATGACATGGGGGTAAAATGCTTGTAGCTGTACAATGCCCGACCATTAAATGACAGAAAAAACGTTTTACAATATTTACAATTTACAGTTTACTACAAAATTTACAAATTAACTTAGGAATTTACAGTAAAGAATGTGCAAATAGCAGAAGAGATTATAAAGATTATAAATTATAGGATTATAGGAAATGTGTGGTGGTGCGTGTGGTGATGTGTGTGAGAGTCCAGTCTTATAGTGACGTGTGTGGGAGACTCCAGTCCTACACCTGGTTCAGGGCCCGAATAGCCTGGGGGAAGAAGCTCCTCCTCATTCTCTCTGTTTTGGCCTTAAGGGAGCAGAAGCGCTTCCCAGACCTCAACAGTGAGAAGAGTCCATTGTTGGGATGGGAGAGGTCCATCATAATCTTCCTAGCTTTGGACTTGCACCGCTTGGTGTAGATGGACAGCAGGTCAGGGAGCTCTGATTGAATGATGCGTTTGGCTGAGCGCACCACTCTTTGCAGATCTCGTCTGTCCTGCTTGGTGCTGTTCCCAAACCAGGTGCAGATGTTTGCCGTCAGGACGCTCTCGATGGTGCAGGAGTAGAAGTTCTTGAGCACCTTCAGTGGCAGATGGAAGTCAAATAAGTGACAGGTCTGAACTTGTATTCACATGCAGAATTGTTTAGAAATGACGCCACAAGACGTTCACAACTTATATAAAGCTACAATTCCCCTTTGTGCATCTTCACTAAGTTCAGTCTACCCAATTAGTGCTGTCAAACTAATCTTTTTCAAAGAAAAAGTACCATGATGTTAATAATCTTTGGTCTTGTCAAATTAAAATACATTGTGGAACTTTCAGCTCCACTTATTAAAAGATGATATGTAGATATTTGCACCCGTATCTATACGTTTGACCCTGTGGGGTTGACAGAAAATCCAAAATAAATACAAACGTGTGCAAATCTTGTTTTTTTAGAGTAATTAATGCTGTACAATAATTCCATCCCAGAGAAAGAACAGTTCAAAGAAACTATTAAAAGCCCCGAATTACCATGAAATTTATGCCTGTGATGAGTGCATGTAAATAATTGTAAATACAGAGGTTAAAGAACAATCTAGCATATTGGATTAATAAGCATATTGGATTCATACATAGAGTTTGTTTGCTTCAGCCCGGTGTTCCTTTCAGCTGATGACATCGAGATATTTACACATTATAAATCAGAAAATAATTACACCCCCCAGTTTGATCCTCACGCTTAACGCGCATCATTTTTTTCCAGCAGTAGCAGCACAGGTCAGCAGTCCACAAAGAAAACAGCATCTACAACGAAAACAACACACGGAGATTTGTATATTCCTGTACAGGAAGACAGAAGATTTGTATACCCTTTCACAGTTTCACACTTTCTTTAATACACTGTACTTGCAAATGTGAACACATTTGCACTTTCCTTCACACAGTCACAAATTTACACATATTTACAAAACTCTACTCAGGTGCATAGTGAGACACCGATTTAAAACTCTTCACACATACTTTGCAAATATCTTTGTTACAATAATATGTCTGAAATAACTGAGAATGTCAAGTGGTATGTTTTCCGCTTCTCACTCGACCCAGTGAGAAGTTGTTTCAGATAGTAATGAATGTGTTAAATTAAAACCTAACGATTCAATTTAACTTAAGACTGCAACGACAGTTAGGGACATCCTGACCAAAATGTCTCATCTGGAACTCGTATTCTGGCTTTCCAGTGCAAGCTTGCAGCTATTGGACACAGAGTAGCAGGTAGGCTGCAAAAACCAGAGGACTGGCTGTTCCACAAGTGACAGCTCATTATAGGAAGAGTTCAGGGGGGTAATGGAAAAGGATTTTTAGTTTCTGATTTCTAAACCTTAAAGTGTTTTTGTTAAAGTGTAGTGGGAGTCAGGATATTACTCATGCTGAAATTTGTCTGGGGAAAAGTTTTTAAAAAGCAGAATGTACCTGAAAGTGCAATCTCAGTCTAGTCGGTGATGCTGCAGTGTGGCGCTTCTGTAAAACCCTCTTTCAGTTGCATTTAGTGCTGGCAGACAGTTGGAGCAGTGAAGGCTTTCACTGGTAATTTTCAGCAAGTGTAGTCCTGTGAAGATCTAGATTATTTGTGATTATCACTGGTCATACATCCACACAGGAAGTACAGGATTTCTTTCATTCACTTTCTAATTCTACTATCGTTTACCTAAAATCAATATTTGAATTACAAACACTTTTGGCAGCATTCTGGAGCCTGACTTAAAGGATATGCTTCCTCGATAATTTATGAGAATCATAAGGCAGTACTTTATGAGCTCATATTATTCATTAAAACCACTGACGTGGAATGTGCTAAATTACATAACCAACATTGATTGTCCTGCAATACTAATCCAGTCCGGACACAGCTTATCTGCCTTGCATAGATCACTGAGGCTGTTAGAAAGCTTTGCAGCAGAAATGCTTAATGTTCTCTCAGCGTGATGTTCCTTAAGATCTCCATGAAGAGATGCTTCTGATGTGTGGGCGCTGAGGCCGCTACAGGAAGCTACCCAGGTCTTCTACACTCAGAGTGATAGCTGCCAGGTCCTTGGATTGATTTTCACTGGCTGAAGTCCAGGCGCTGCCACGGTTTGGAAAGTATCCTTTTCTACCTTGTTTCAGTTTGACCGCAAATATGCAAAGATGGGGAGAGACCCCAACGCGCTGTCTGTTTTCTCTTGGCAAATATCTTTAAAAGATTTATTGTGATTAATTGTTACATGATGCAATCATAATATATTAACAGGAATCTAATCTTTACCCCAACACTGATAGTCACACACAACTTTTAGTTTTTCCCAGCATTAATTTAACACTGAAGTGACAGCTCATGTCACTGGACACCTCTGCAGAGGTTTTGGTAAACCCGGCAGGAGGAAGGATATTGCCCAGAGCAAACAGACCACACTCAGTTTTATATAGACAGCAATGCAGCCTCCAGTCTCTGAAAATATCTCTGTGAGTAGTTCTTGAAGCAGTGTTGACTTTTGATTTTTTTTATTTTATTCCTGGCCTGTGATGATCATGATTGTTTGTGGATTTGTTTGTTTATTATTCATGTAATTTTTGATTCGGTGAATTAAAATTATTCACCGCACCTCTGCTTGTCTTTCTGGTGTCTCCCAAATCATGAATCTTTCATTTAGTGTAATATCTGTTATTTTTAAATAGTTAAAATACTTCCTCACTGGTACTAGAAAGCATGCCTCTGTCACCCCCGTTCTTGCTGATTTGCATTGGTTACCCATAAAATATCGTATCGAATTTTAAATATTGTTGCTCCCCTTTAAAATTATAAATAATTTAGCCCCTAGCTATCTTGTTGATCTCCTGTCCATATCTCCCTGGGCGAGCCCTCAGGTCTTCAGCCCAATTACTCTTGGTTGAGCCTAGATCTAGACTTAAATCTAGGGGTGACTGTGCTTTTGCCCTGGTTGCACCTAACCTGTGGAATAACCTTCCCATCACTATCCGTGGTCAGACTCCCTTTTATCTTTTAAATCTCGTTTAAAAACTATCTATGTACTTTATCTTTTAGTTATATCAGTTCTCAGTAACTTTATCCTTATATTCCCTTTACTCCTGTATAATTAGTGCCCTCAAGCTGTTGACATATGTGTTACTTTGTCAATATTCTTTTCTTTAATCATGTCTTAATGTTCCTGTTTCTACTGTAAAGCTGTTTTTTTTAAATGTGCTATATAAGTACAGTTGTATAGTGGGTTTTCACCGTGCGTCATCAAACCGGAAGTCAGCATATTGGAGATACTGGATGTAAACAAAGCGCGCGCACTCAAACAGATTCCAAACGTCGAACAAAAGGAAATGGTGAATTATTGCCGTGTTTTTGGCTGTACCAATCGGTCAGACCGTGAAAAACATTTGCAGTTTTATAGACTGCCAAAAGTTATTACAAATCAGGGAGAACAATGCCGAAAGTTATCAGAGGAAAGGAGGCAGTTATGGTTGGCGAAGCTAAACCAGGATCTACAAGGCAAAATTCGGACAACATCCGAATTTGTTCTGCTCATTTCTCTTCTATAGTTAAGCATACTTAATAAAATATACTCGAATTACACTACTTTTTGATAAGGGATGATATCATACAGTTAAGGTTTGGTTGATTAAAGATGTTATTGCATTACTTACTTTAGCATTCACAACATATCTGTCGCTGATGACTTGATACTGCATATCCCTCACCCATCCATACACCATCTGGTTATAGGCCTCCAAACCTTTATAAGATTTAAGGTCTTCTGCTGTCTTCTGGGCGAGAAAACCAGGTCGTTGACGATATCAGAATACGCAATAGACGGAAGACTCTCCGGGTCGTCATTGATCCAAGATGAAGGAGCCAACTCGTTTGGATCTGCACCACCAATAAACCTTAACTTTTCCAAATATCGTGCCATTTCCTGCGGAACAAGTCCTGCCCTGTATGCCTTTGCATCTATAACGCATTTTGAGGAGCTTTTCTGTGGTTTCGGGCATTGATCCATTGCAGTGTTTACCTCCGAGTGCCTCCAATATGGCCGCGCATGCAGGTTACTGCCCAGAATTGTATTGTATTTGTATTGTATTGTATTGTATTTTCATTTCATCATTTTAAGCTACCAAACAATGTAACCTCATATGCTCATTATCAGGCAACTACGGTATCCAAGACTTCTAGTAGGTCAGCATTGGATTTCTAATCCACAACCTCACCTGGACAAACTCCCCTGCACATCACGCAGTTTCTGATTTCACTTAGTGACAGCTTAACTCAAACAGGCCGCAGTTCCGAGCGAACCTCACATCGGCAAATGATTTCACTGATTAGCATAATGTCAACCAGGCAGGAGGTGGTTGTCAAATAAAATCAGCTGCTTAGTGATCTTTAGGTAAAGCCTGCATGCTCTCTGACTCATGTGGAACACAGATGCTTATTTCTGCAGTACAGTACCAGACTCTCCGATACCTAAAAATATGGAAAGCAATGTGTTGACGAGGCTGCTACGATGGTGGTGGGAGTCCCATCAGCGCTGAAAAGGCTGAACATATGGCTCATCCTGTGATGTGATTTAGAATGTCTGCAACCCAAGCAGATGCAGGAATCAGAGTATTAACACAAAATGCCCAGCCATCATGCAGATCGTAATGGATCGTCTGCTAATACGTATTTGAACTGCTCATTATTTTAGCACTTCTACTGTGTTAGACGGTGATAAATACTGTATGTGCATTTGCTAATGTAAACAGGCTTCATATGTATTCAAGCTGCACCAAAGGAGCTGAGTGCTGACAAGGCACATACAGGCATGGAGAAAACAAAGAGAGCGCGAGGGGAAGAATAAGGAGACGAAGAGAAGGCTTGTAATGAGGATCCTTTTGCTAAGGAAGAAGGGGGCGTCTCCTGGCTGTCTTAATAAAGCAGGAGGGAGGCAGCAGTGGGACAGTATTAATGATGTGCTCAGCTGTCTAGATCATATCTGTCATGTTCATACAAAAAGAATGAGAGCGAAGGGAGGATGGTGAACATATCCTAAACATGAAAATAGACATTTATGTGTTTTAATATCAGTTCAATGTGATTATTAAACCGTGTGATATATTTTAGGTTGGAGGAAACTTTAAATTGATTTACTTAACAGTAAAATAGTGTAATCGAGTTGTCGTGTGGTCAGATATTTTAGCCTCCTGCGATATGGATGCTGTCAGGTAATCCCGATGTTTTATACTGCAGCATAAAACTCTATGTGTGTGTATATGTTTGTGGTCCACATGGTGCTTATCATACTGGGACCTAAATCTGTTTACACGGTCACATTATGGAGGCTTGTCATCGTTATTGGGACATAAAGTAAGTCCCCGTAACATAAATCATTAAATTTTAAGTTGAAGACAGCAGATATTGCTGGGCAAGAGAAGGTCAGAGAGGAGATTGAGTTTTCTGAGTGAGAACAGTCCCTATAGAAACCAGGAGAAAAGCAGAAAGTGAGATATGGTTGTATGGAGCACATGGGAAAAGCCCTTCAAAGCTGCTTCCTAATCCTCTTCTATCCCAGACCCCCTCCCTTCTCCTTCTCTCAGTTTAATCTCCGACACTGCATTAACATTTAAATTTTTCCACAGCTATTTGAATCTATCCTATGCTGCGACCACCTAGATTTATGCATTTATACTAATTACCTACTGCTGGGGAGGGAGGTGGATGGTTTAACCTTCTCACAGCTAATTTCTCATGATTTCTCCAAAGCCTTGACGCAGCCCGCAGGGGGGGAAAAATGACCTTTTCTAATTTTATTATCAGCAATATAAACAAAATGACACTAATAAGGATAATGTGATGACACCTTTAAAAACATCTCATTCCATTTCATTTTGGAGCATCAGATGGTAATAATGAAGCTGACCAAATATTTGATTGGCTTTTATTTGCAAAACATGATTTGCATATTTTTTTTTTTAATCTCAGACATATTTTCTGAAACAGGATGGATGGTAGGAAAATATAACCATTACCAAACCAAATGGAATTTCAGATCCGGTGTGCCTGTTGTCAGGACTTCCAAAACACGGTTGATTGCGAGATTTTGTATGACATCTTGGATTAGCTCATTCCTCACTCCTCATAGGTTTTAGTCCATATTGACATGACAGCATCACACAGTTTCTGGAGATTTGTTGGCTGCACGTCCATGAGCTTTGTACCATGGTGCATTATCCTGCTGGAAGCAACCATCAGAGGATGGGTACACTGTGGTCATAAAGGGATGGATAACACAGTGGTGTTTAAACAACGCTCAATTGGTACTAAGGGGTCTAAAGTGTACCAAGAAAATATCCCCCATGTCATTATACCACCAGCAGCGGCCTGATACGAGGCAGGATGGAGCCATGCTTTCATGTTGTTTATGCCAAATGTGAAGAAATCACGATTTATCAGACCAGCCAATGTTTTTCCAGTCTTCTGTTGTCCAATTTTCCAATCCAATCCAATCCAATCCAATCCAGCTTTATTTATAGACCAATTAAAACAAAACAGCTTACTTGATCAAATTCCAATTAAAAGACAGAATTAAAATAAAAAACACATATTAAACAAACATAAAAAATAAGACAATAAAGTAACAATAAGTTTAAAATAAATACAATTAAAAAGTCTTTAAAAGGTTTTATTAAAAGTAGAAGATTAAAAAGTGTCCAAATATTGACTCAAACTGACTACAAGCTAATTGTCATGGAGAAAATGTGTATTTTTAAATGTGATTTGAAGACCTCAAGTGTTGAAAAGCAAACAAGTCTTTAAAAGCAAACAATAAAACTTCAAGAACAACAATGAAATGGACAGGCAACCATTATGAAGAGCCGAGCACAGTTGTAATGTGCTCATGTTTTGTGAACTGAAGCCTTGGTTTCCTGTTCTTTGCTGACACAAGTGTTCTGCTGCTGTAGCCCATCTGCTTCAAGGTTACATGTGTGGTGTGTTCAGGTTTCCTTCCTATCAGCCCAAAGCAGTATGGCCACTTTCCTCTGACGTCTGACATCAACAAGGCATCCAAACCCAGAGAACTGCTGCTCACTGGATATTTTCTCTTTTCAGACAGTTTTTTATAAACCCCAGAGATGGTTTTGTAGGAAAACCTCAGCAGAGCAGCAGATTCTGACACACTCACACTAACAACAACGGCAAGGTTTACTGCCACTTAATTCACCTTTCTTCCTCATTGTGATGCTCGCTTTGAACTTCAGCAGGTTTTCTTGGCCATGTCTATGTGTTTAAATACACGAATTACTGCCATGTGATTGGCTAATTAGATATTTCTCCTAAAGAGCAGTTGGCAACTCTTTCAAGTGTGCCTAATGAAGTGGCCAATTAGTGTGCACTGTTTTGAGACATTTGGACAACGTTTGTTTGTTATCTGACCCAACAACACCGGGATCGGTGTCACTGTGGGAAAAGCTGTTAGCAGTTAGCAATCCGCTGGATCTCTAGTGGGAAGGTTTTTTAAAGTGTTCAGCAAGTCAGCAGCGACACAAAAGTTCAAACCACAAAAAAATGGTAGATGTTAAAAAACTAGTGAGAGCTCAATGACTTTTCAAGTTGTTTTAGTTTCTCTTGGGTTTGAGAGATGCTCGGGTTAGAGGAGGAGGAGGAGGAAGAGACTGTTGTTTTGGTGCTCTGCCACCAAAAACCTTATCTGCCCTGCTGCGAGGCTGTAGTGGAAATGAATGTCATCAAAGCTCGGCTTGGATAATGGCCACAAAATAACTATCATATTATGGTTTCAGCTGTGCTAATGAAAAAAATACCCTCTCTGAGGCCTCAAACAAGGCAAGGTGCCAGTTCTACTTGACAGTTCAAAACAATATTTTTTTTTCATTGTTGTGTGTGCTCGCCCTTTGGGCATCTGGTAATTTCTCAGCACAATTAATTCAAGTAGACTTTGTTAAAAGGTCAATAGTGAATGAAAGATTATGTTGTTTTTAATTATATTTTTTTCTGTAACACCGCTGAAAACGAGATAACGAATGAATTCGAATACAAGCCCTTTTTACTGTGTGTGCTACCTGCCAGTGAATGATAAATAGTTCAGGTTAATTTGCTCACGCTGCATGTATCATTCCGCTGAGGGTTTATAAAACTTCACTGATGCACATTTAAACATCTTTTTATACCGCTGACTGCAAAAATGATTCGAGGTACATTAGATAACAGGCGTCGTACACCTGAGCAATGTCATATTTGTGAATTTACATTCTCAAAGGTGCTGACGTCAATCAAGTCCAACGCCATTATGAGGAAAAAAAAATGTTGAGACCTTTTACATCTCAATTTGTTTCTGAAGCGGAGCCAAAGCTCACTAATTAGAATGATACTGCTTTTGGAGCTGCATGCCACAACTATGCTTTCTAATTTCAAATGTGTGTGACGGTGGTGCGGCCCATGTGGGTGGTGTAAATCCCTATCAGCTCACGTTCAACACCGCCGAGAGAAAAGGCCGAACATCACTGAACGTTGTCACTGAGTAACACGATATAAGACCGTTTTTGTCTTAATGCGTTAAAGCCTTCAGCATCAACTTGTCATTCTTTTGATTTTTAAAAGGTTGCAAAACAGCAAAAATATAACAAGCATGCATGTGACTGATTTTATTATGACAGTGATGCACACTGTGTGAGAAAAGCAGGTGATGGTCATGATTCTAAATGTTACATTTTGGCCAATATTCCTGTATCACTAGCACAGCACGACAGATATATGGACATACAGTTTGCTGCAGAGTACCTATGCGGTACACTAGGTGTGACACGGCTTGTCGCTGCTCTATTCCACCCCTGAGTGCTGTGAAGCTGATTTATAAGTGGGAGGAGCCCGCGAGCTGCAATCAGCCCGTTTTCATCAGCATTATAGCTGCCTGACAACATCCAGCTGTCCCCGATGTGCCACAGAGGGCTGATGGTGCTCATCGCAGCTCTGCAATATTACCACAGCACTCACTGTGATAAAAATATATAGTCGACACACACGGATACTTTCCTAGAGTCAATCATGCAGACAGACACTTGTAGAATAGCTTTGCTTTGTTTTTGTTGTCTTTTTATTTATTATTTTTCTTCATCTAATAATAAAAATAATAATAATGTCGTTATTATTATTATTTTTATTATTCTACAACTTGTTTCTTAATATGAATCTTAATCTTGCATAGTTTGATTCTTGTGGGTTACACTTGATAGTTGCTAGCAGCTTGTGTCAAGGGACTTGGAACAAGTGAATGAATTTTACAAAATGATGCTGCAATCTACTTCCAGGATGAGAGCACACCTAATCAAAGCCCTGACTCAACAATGCATCAGCGTTAGGCAATCTCTCTCTCTTCCCTTTTTCCTGATGCCGCCTCTCCAGCTGCTCCCACTAACTTGTGATATAATGACATTATACTGTAACCTGATAAATTGCGAACCCAGCTGGCTATATCTGGTTTTGCTTTTACAACAGCTGGGATGCTACATGCACCGGGCGCTGCTGGTGCAAAGCGCAAAAATCAACAGAAAACATCCAAGCACAGCTATAAGTCTTCGTTTGAGCCGAGTTTGAGAATTGACGATGTTGTTAAATCATTAAACAGTGTCGTTTATTTGGAAAAAACAAAACAGATCGGTCCTGTTTTGTACGTGCTGCTTTCAAAAGTGCAAATTATGGTCCTGAAATTGTTTTTATGTCATTATGTCCACTATGTTTGGGTACAGTTTTGGTTAATTGTCAGGGTGCTAGTGTGAGCATTCATGTTAACACAGACAAAGCTGCACTGTCTGAGGTTGCTGTCAGGAGGTCCAGCCTCTGGTTGCAAAAGGAAGTCTAAAGATTCTACAAATGTACTTGTACTTGTATAGTACTTTTGTACTCTAACTGAGAATTCAAAGTGCTTTTTAATGTTAGTCACATTCACCCAATCACACACATTTATACAAGAGCTTTTTTTCTATGCCTAAGCGCCTTGCCTAACATTCACACACACACTCACGCTCATAATCCAGTGGATGCATCAGGGAAAACTCTGAGTTTAACATCCTAGCCCAAAGATGCGCCTGAGCTTGTAGGCTGGAGGAGCCAAGGTTCGGACCACAGGCCTTCTGACTGGTGCCCTACCTCCTGAGCTACAGCTACCCCTGAAGTCTATGAGAAAACAAACTTCCTCCTTACTTGTTTGAGACCCAAGGGGGAAAAACTGATGATTTTATGGTCTCTGGCTCTGTTTAACAGAGAGAGAGAGTTGGAGTTAAATAGACAGCAAACAGAATGTGCTTGTGGACATGGCTACCTCGAGAGTGACAGTATTCTCAGTCCGGTCCACCCTTTGCTCCTGCGTGTGGTTTAAGAACTGAAACCAAGAGCACAACAGAGAAAATGCCAAAATCAAAGCTTCAAAAGGACAGTACAGAAAGCAGCATCCAGTGTCAGAGCAACTATGTCCATCTTTTGTAAACACTCCCTGTTTTCTTCAGCGCGTTAAAGGAACTAATTCTTACCATAACCTGAACTTTAGAATAGCAGGTTAGCTTGTTACAGTGAATTCACAAAGTATTCCCACTCATGCAGATTTTGTCTACTTTATTATCTTGTGTATGTAATTCTAAAATGAAGACAGTTTTTAAAAATGGTCATTTTCTCCAATCAATATTTTATGTATGTGTTCCAGTAAAGCAAGAGTAGTACGATATGAACAGAGGGTCACAGCAGTCTGATTTTGATTAGACTGATTTGTAAAAGCAGCAGTTACAGCTTTATGTCTTCTTAGATTAGTCTACAGGTGGTTTATTTCATTGCTGATGTGAATGCAAGTGTGGTTACTAACTCAAACTATATAATTTCTTCATGTCAAACAAAATTAATTCATATGAAGGTTATTTAAGACATTGCGTGGAGGACTTCCTGACTTTAATCATTAAACTGTTATTCTTTCAGAAATATGTAGACAAGCTAGATAAATTCTTAATTGCACGATACAATGATGGTATGTAGAATTAATTAGAATAGGGCTTTGTGTGGCCAGGAGGATGGCCACACAAATGCAAAAATGCCTCAACTTAGCCATGGTTAAATTCTGTTTTCTTGGCAAATTAATTTTTAGACAGAGCGTAAAATAAAAAAATATGTTTTCCTCTGCTAGGCTGAACAGACATTTATTGATTTTTTTTCTCTCCATCTAATGCATTCAAGATATAACAGTACCGCTCCGCTCAGCTGAGGAACAGTCTGCTTTTGTTCTATCAAGCATAACTAACAACCGTCATTTGTATCATTGTTGCCGCAGCTGGATGACGGTTGTCTAAAAGAAGCGGCTCTGTCTTTCCTGCACAAAAAATGCAGACTTGTTAATGTGCGCAGCCCTATTACTTAATAGATTACACTTTAAAGCGCGCATACAATCGTGGCTTTATTTGCAGGTAAATGTTGTCATTAGTGATTGCAGCAGACACCGAACTAAACGTGTTTCAAACAGATGCGCCTCTATTGAGATCAAAAGCAACAAACAGAAGTCAGTAATTTGGCACACATTTAATGCAGCGGGCTTTCATAGCGGGAAAATGATAGTAATTGAAATGCGGTGTCACTTGGCAAACTGCTGATGTGAGAAAGGTAATAAATGAAGAATCAAATAGTCCTTAACATCTTCCCCTCATTGTCATTTTATCTCCTGTTGTCATCCGAGAGACAGTTACCGCTTTGTTGCTACCCAGAAGGAACCCTGTTTAAAAGTGACGCCGACGTTCCCTTGTTCTCGAGCAGAGGGCTTCAGATCTCGGTCTAATCAGATTTAATGGACGTAAAATGAATCAGTGGAACCACAGTATCAATCTTTCTCTTTCTTTTCATCAATATACCAGAGACTCGTCGCTTTGGCGGTAGGACTTGAGTGCTGGTGAAACATCCAAACCACTAGGTAAACAAACCACTGGTAACAGTGCAGTCCCACTGAAAGAGGACATTTTCTCTAAACTGTTTTGTTTTTTTTAAACTATCACGTTAAGGATGATAATTTGAGCGAGCACACATGTTAGACTCATACAGTGACAGAAGTGATGATTGCTGCTGAAGATACAGACACAGTGACCTTTCTCTATTTTCTTTTTAAGGACATAAGAGTGGAAATGATGGAGCATGCTGTGGGAGAGGAAAAGGCCACATACAGCCTCTGGGCTCCTTCATGCCTCCTAGAAATGGAGCCAGACTGATCAACATAAACAAGGATGAAATTATTTGCGGCTGTCTCACAAAAGTATATAACTGATCGGGTTACTCGGATGATCACAGCATAGACATTTCACATCTACCTTTTTCATTGCTGTTTGCCTGATGTGGTCCCGTGTTAAATAATGCTCATTAACAACAATGCTGGGTTAGTTTCAGCATTAAGCAGAGATTTCTGTCCGTTCTTCGCTTTCACAGCACACAGTATGAAAAGAGGATTCATTCATTATCACACCACAGACAAATTAACAGGGGTGTTTCTAAATACCCCGGGTTCTCGCAAAGACACCCAGCCCCTCCATGCATTGTTGATGTTGTTTGGGCTCAGTTCGTCTGTGGCAGATTGGCTCACGGGGAAGCTTGCAGACATTTGAATTAAAGCTGCAAAACTATTAAAAATGTATGGCCCTGTATGAATGCATGACCTATATTTTCCATGCAAATAAATAAATAAACAGGGTTTAGAGGGGATGATGCAAATCTTCAGAAGTGGGACACAGGATGAGCTAATGACAACAATAAAGAGTTTGGATTTCACACTGAGAGCATAATGGAGACCAATCCTGTGTTACTCATTCCCTCACCTCCTCTCTTTTGCTTCCCCCATAATCAGGCTATCCCACAATGCACCCTGCAATATCCATCCCAGCGTGGTAGTGTTTGAATTGGCCTCTCATGGTTCAAGTGCATATTGTGACTCACCTCTCTCTGGCTTTCATGCGGTGTGTTTTTTACAGACTTGACATTGACACAAGGTGGTTGTTGGAGTCTTTTTCTTATTGACGGTGATGCGGCCTTTCTCCTTTATTCTGTCCCCAGATCATGTCTGTCTGTCTTCTTTTTTCTGCCTCTCTTCTTCGCTCCTCTCCCCTCGCCCTGTCTGCCTGCCTCTGTTGTCTCGGTAGATTTCTTCTTCACTGCCATTCAGACGATGTCAAGGACCATGGCAGGGAAAATAAAGGCCACTGGTTTCTTGCTTCATGATGGGCTGTCGTCTTGTGACTGAAGCAGCTTCTAAAATTCACTGTAGGGGGAAAAAAAAGGTGGTAAACAAATGCATCAACCATCAGCCAAAGAAAAAAGATCTGCGTGACACTTTCTCTGCTGGGTTTCTCTGCCAGCCCAGGGTTGCAGCAGTGTCTCTCTTCTTAAGCGAAACCAAAAAAAAGCCTTGCAGTTAAGAAGAAGACTAAAAGGCTTTCGAGTCAAGGCATTAACATCAATTTGTCGTTTGCGTACTGTAGATGAAAAGGTCATCTTGTTATCTCTCACATGGTCTTATGTGACATTAGTGTTCAGCCTGAAATCTGTCTATAGACCATTGAACCGGGGACGTTATACTGACTCTGTGACAAGTGAATAACCTTTTACCTTGTGTTTTTGGCAAAGGCCATCCTGTCTCAGAAGCAACTCTGAAGCTAGCACTCCTTCCTCTCAGTAAGTTTGTGCCTGTGTGTATCAACTAATGTGTGTGTGTATGTCTAGGTTTAGGCAAGGCTGTGGGCTGTTTACACGAAGCATAAAAGTGTATCCATGCTGAAATGACTAATTGGGAAATACAGTGCACAACCTCATTTGAGGCACCAAGCAACTTCCTTCCTTTGCATGAATAACTGCAGGCTTGTGCCCTAAATACAGTACCTATGTGAAGCTTCCTACACCATGGCAGCCAGTAGAGTATTGATCTTATGAGCACTGCTAGATGATGAGAATCCCTGCACGACATTGTGCTTTTTAGCCTTCTTGTGTGCATTTTGGCTTTCACTCCGAGGGACTTTTCACCCCGCCTTTTGCACCTCTGCTCTGGCTTAAGCCACAAGACTGGCATCGAAGGGCCAGTAAAGAAGCTTCTTCTAAATAAACCTGACAGCGAAGCCAAGGTGTGGTGACATGCAAATCAATATTTCACAACATCAGCCACCGGCTGGTGGAGCACGGAGGAGGGGTGACAAGGTGCACCCAATACTGTCAGTGATTTAGACCGCAAGGGAAGTCAAGGGAATCCAGTTAGTGGTTGCATCTTGGTTACAGTTGCACTACACGCAGTAAATATAGTAGGGCAAATCACAAGCCAGCTAGCATGAAGTCATTTCTGGTTCAGCACCCAGTCCACATTCACCACTGCTTTTGCAGCAGTTTAGCTCCCAATTTACCGGAAGATAAGCTGGAAGTTGTTGATCACACTGAAATGACATCTGCGCTTTGTTTATCCACCATACGTGCCATAGCTGTTTGCAGTCTCATAGTGGAAAGAAAGGATCAGCGAAAGCAAAGCAGATGGCTCGCATATGGATGCAATTGCTCCGTCGTTGAATTGTACAATTTAGTTGTACAGATCGGCTAAGCGGCATGTCACAACACAAGCGCTGCTGATGCAGCTTGGCAGCCGTTTGAACGGCAAACATGTCATTCAGTTATAAATTATGTTTCACGCAAGGTCACCTTGTGTAAAGGTTGGGAAGGAGAAGGAAATGAGCTGAGGGTGTAATTCATCTCTTCACGTCAGAGATATATATATCACAGTTAAACTCCCAGATAGCACCAGCACAAACTCAGCACAGATGTCTATATTTATTAGCCTTTGGAGCCATGCGTCTAAATAGTGTCAATTCAATGTTTATTGCTCTAAATTTCCACTTTAAACTTTTCACTGCAGCGCTATAAAAAGTAGGCAGATTTTAGCGGTGATTGTGTGCTGAAGAAATATCAACGGATGTAAACGTGGCTCTTTACACAAATTTATGTAAATGCAGGGCTGTGCGTCATCCAGGACTTGTAGCTGGTATCCTTTTATTGGCACTGCTAAATCTCCGTCCTTGTGTGACATTCAACTCCAATCCATGCTCCCTCAAGGATACATGTCTTAGCATAATACAGACAGCTTAGGAGTCATTGAGATGTGGCCCATCTACTCCAGTAGAAAGACACTGCCAGGCAAGGGACCCCCCCCCCCCCAAAAAAAAAAGAAAGAAAAAATGCTCGTTGCCAGCTTCATGCCAACTCTGTGCCTCTCCAGCTTTGGCACTCTTGACCGCTCACTCAATTTCATTCACACCTCCCCTCCCCCACTCGCAAAGGATGTAAAGAGACAGCATACGGTCCACTTTGGCTGTCCTGTCTGGTCACATTACATTCAAATGCTACGCAAGAGGTCACCTTGTATTCTCTAATAGAATTGCCTATATTTTTTTCCCAATAAACCACATGTTTATCGTCAACTAATATCATCCTTGTGCTGAGTACTGTGCCAGATACAGGGAGACGGGCAAGGTCAAATCCCTCTCTACAGTCCCCATCTGGCACTAACCCCAGTGACAAGGGTGTCTGGGAGAGGGAGCGAGTTTCATGCTGGATGCACAATTTGTCCACTGTTTACTCTTCCGTCCATTTGCATCACTGACAGTAGATCTGAGTGACATTAACACGAAGCTACTGTCAGAGTAGTGCCGCTTTCCTCGTACTTGGAGATCATCTCCCAGATTCTGCATATGATGCTTCCATGATGCAACATGCAACTCCACATGTAAGCTAGACGCCTAAACAGCCTCGAGCATCTTAAGAGATCGGTTCTGAGAAATACGATGAGGGGAAAAATTGATTCTCAGCAAAAAAGTGGAGCAGAGTTTAAAGTATGAATTTTACCCAAACAGTGTGGAGCAAAGAGTGGACTATTTCTT
Organism: Mchenga conophoros; assembly: GCF_057382185.1. Classification (NCBI taxonomy): domain Eukaryota; kingdom Metazoa; phylum Chordata; class Actinopteri; order Cichliformes; family Cichlidae; genus Mchenga; species Mchenga conophoros. The sequence goes on from NC_140538.1 coordinate 23,101,943, forward strand.
TACAAGCTGCAGTGATTATCCCAGAGCCATGCCAAAAGCTAGCACACAACAGGTTCATTGTACAGTTAAATAAAAGAGACACAACTTGTACATTAGTGGGCTTTAGCTTTTAACCTTTGGAGAGAGCTGAGCTGCCTGTTTCCCTGCTGTTTCCCGACCAAGCTTCCTACCTCCTTGCTGTTGCTTCTCATTAGCGGAAAAGACAGAAATAGGAGTCGAATCGATCTTGTCGGTAAGGAGGGGAAATATGTGAAAACTCAAACTGTTAAAGCATTTCTGAAAATCTAAAACCAATTTCAAAAGCAACTGCAGACACATTTTGAACCAAACTGTGAACTGAATATGTGCGTCTCCTCACTTATACAGGAAGGTTATGTTGTGCTTCAGACATGCATCCTGAATAAAGCATCAGAAAAAGTCACTGCAGTATATGTAACTCGTTTAGGCAGATTTTCAGGACACGGCACTGTGAAAAAAGCTGCAGTTTGTCAGGCTTGTTGATTCCAAGAAAATCCATTGATTACAAACAGCTGCCTTACAGCTTTTATGTCACTCCAACATCTTTGTTTTCTTTTTCAAAAGATCAACTTATTAAAGAAAAGAAATGATCTGAGCGTATAGCTGGATGCGCTTATTGTACATTCAGGTGGATTGCTGAGAAGTGCGGTCCTGTGTTATGTATTACATAAGCACAACAGGGTTCCTCAACCCTGCTAGCGAATGAATAGTCACACCTGATGAGGAACAGAATGACCTGATTTCCTGTATCTCCAGAGACATCTGTGCAGATGAAGGAGCACGGTGCATCAGGCCTCCTTTTGCCTTTTTCTCCAACCTGTCATGGCATCAATCCTGCCTTTAGATGTGCTCTCCATAGGGAACTAATCAGAGAAGGTACAGTGGTTTAACCTTCTCTGTCGTTCTATTTCTAAACGTGAACATATCTATCCATCCAGCCTTATATTTTGTCAACCTTTCTCTTCTTCCTCCTCGGAGATTACGTTTTTCTTCCCTCCTTCTTATGCTGACTTTCTTTCTGCCACTCCCTCTCTTTTTATCTCTCCTTGCCCCCCTTCCCCTCCCCTCCCCTCCCATGTTTTGGTAGCGCTGCAGCTCTTGGAGCTCAGGGACTATGATTAGGACAGAAGAGAACTGGCTGTAAGACAGAGACAAACTCAGAACTGGGTCATCATTGTTTCTGTGTGAGGGCCCGCTCTGCAGATGAAAAGCTTGAAGACAAGAGCAGCAAATGACGCTCAATACAGTACCGGGAGCCGCAGACATTTCTGTGCTACAGAAATACCCGCGCAAAGGAATATGAACTACGACGCAGAATTTATGTAATAAGAGTTAAATAAAACATCTTACTGGCCTGCTTTTCTATGTGCGAAACCTCCGAGTTAGTAATCGCCCGGCGGTCTGCTGTAGCCGCGCGACAGAGATGGAGCACAGTCACTGTGCTCGTGAACGAGACAGGGGAAACCTTGGTTGGTTGTCACAGAGTAATAGAATTTTGACACTGATCATCATTTTGCTCCTGCTGTTTTGTGCTCTCTCTGTCTCTCCTTCTTGTCCTCTCTCTCTGTGTCTTCCACCCCTTTAGCAGACAGTCTGACAGGGTCTGTCCCACTGGCCAACCATTCAGCACTCATCATGCGCATCATTTCCTCTCATCATTCCCCCCGGTGTGCTTCTTCCATCTCTTCTGGCCTGTTCCCTCGCCATCAACCACTCCACGTAAACCCTTTGATTTGTTCGTGTGTGTGTGTGTTTGTGCCTCAGTGTGCAGCCCATAAAATCACATTAAATAATATATAGTCAAGCACACTGTTTCATGCAGCTTGCTTCGTCACGCTGTCTAAGTGTGCATTTGTGAAGATAGTGTGTGATGTCAGTTTGAAGGAACTAGCTGGGGTTATATTTCATATATAATGTGTTAAAAGCAACAAGTATGGCACCAAAGACATCTTCTGTTGAAAGTTCACATCTACTGTTTTTAGCCTTTTGAGTTCAGTTGAATTTATTCTGAAACTAGGATGCAAACAGCATGTAGTAACTCTATTTAAAGACTATGTCTCTAAAATCAGTTACTTGAGGACGAAGAACCTTAACCTGATATTCGTATATCAGAATGTCGGTTCTTCAGCTTGATATGTGTTTTTTTTATTTTTTTTTATTCTGGCTTGTGTTAAACCTTTATTGCAAATCCGAATCAGTGGTGCCTTGGCCTACTTTCCAAACCATAGAGGAGCAAATAATCAGCTCGAGCTAAGGATTTGCCTGGCACTCTTTCAAACGTGGATGCTTGTGAAACATCCCTGTTTGCAAGTGTTGGGTTTCACTGAGAGACTTTCAGAGTGTTTGCCATTTCTTGTAGCTAACAGGGAGGATTTTGAGACCTCTACTGCCACCTAGAGTATAATCAGAGGAGGATCACGAGGGACTGAGCTGCGTGGCTAGACAGGATTTGTAATCATCTTTACAACACCAAAGTGAATTGCAATGCAGTACACGAAATCAAGCTCTTACTTGAATTATGCACATCACAAGTCATAACATGGACACCCATCATTTCCCTGTGTCGATCGTTTCAATACTGGATACTCTGTCTTTATTGTAGGATTATTTATGCCAAACACATGACAATTCCTGGTTTGGTTTTTTTGTGGATTTGTTCTTTCACTGCCTCTCCTTTCCTTCCTCGATGAGCCTACTCACAGCATAGAAGTAATGCCAGAACGGTTCCCACTGCCAGAAATTGCCCGGAGGTTTATAAATGAACTATTTGTTGTTCAGAGTGTGGGAAGATATTTCCTTTTTATTATACAAGTAAACCCAACAGCAGCGACTAAAAGAAGAGAGGAAACCACGGATCATCAGAGGCTTAAAACCCTTTTTATGTATTATCCACCTCGTTTTTTTCATATGATTTCCTTCCCCCCTTTATAGTCTGTGCTACAATTCTTCTACACAATTCAAAATATCCCTGCCACTCATCCCACAATGATTTTTCTTATCACCAGCTTCATCTCCTTTTAATTAAACCTTTCACTGGACGGAGACACGGACCATTATGTTCTCTATATTTCAGAGAATAGATGGGAAAATGACTTAACACCTTATGCTGACCTTTCTCAATCACTGCCTGCTGGCAAAGCTACACAAAGCGATTTCCCCAACATATTTATCTCATCCAAAACACACCTTAGACTTAATCCTAATGGCCTTTTCATTACCCTTTTAATTAAGCTGCACTGTGAGTGTTAAATGTCTCTCGGGAGCTTATGTCATATCTAACCTATACACGGTCATTTGGGGTAGTTAAGCCAACATTAAGCACAAAGTATAGCCATCAATTACTCATGTTGTTCTTTATCATGCTTGTGTTGCACAGTAAATAAGCTGAGACGAGCTCTCATTTACATAGCAGTGCTCGTGTTGCAGGCATAGGGGAAAACGAATAAATGCAGGGTTTCAATATATTCAGTGATCTCACTGCAAATGCTGATTGTTTGAGTTCTTGGATGAGTGAGAAATTGTTGATGGAGTAAACAGGGGTTTATTTATATTTTTAAGAAGCGATGCATGCAGGGTTTTTCAGACGAAGCTGAAATTAGCCAGAATTCAGAAATATGATAATAAATGTTTGACTTAATTGTTTTTTATATGTATATTAGATATGCAAAAATCATGAGGCCACTGAAGTTATTAAAGTCTGTGTAATATCAGCGTTATGAGCCGTTGTGCAGAAGTTGCAGTCGATTTGTTTTGAGCTCAGCACCTGGACAAGGAAGACGTGCATCTATTTTGCGCATTATTCAAATAAATCTATCAGAAGATTACATTACTGATTACTGTTCAAAATGTGTTTTTCCCAACCTCGAGAATTCATCCACACGAGGAGGATAATTGTTATACATTCCCTGTTCTGTATGAATAATGGGATCTAATCAGAATCACTTCATAATCAAGCCCAAGAGGCATTTTCTCATGCGCACCAACAAGACAATTGTGGGAGCATCACTGATGTTTGTGGGATTCCCAGTAGATGGCAGTATTTCCTCACATCTTCCTTGTGGTAATGAACGCAGGGGAGAATAAACCAGAGACAAAGGTCAAATAATATAAAATAGTGGTCACCAGGAGACCGGGGACTTTCTCAAGTGCCTAGTGGAGCTACTTAGTGTGAGATCTGCCGGAGGAAAAGGCAGAGGTCCCATTTCCACCTCAGCAAAATGAAATCAAAAGCCCCTGGGATTTGAGGCTGACCTTCCTAGCTCCCACTGCACTTGAGTGATTACTGAAATATAAGAGACGGGATGGTGCAGAGCTGAATTGTCACATAATCCTTAACCGCAAAGCTACATAATCGCCCGAATATGAATTGTTTTACATGAATTAACAATTATTGTGTACTGTAATTAACATTTGCAGTGAACTGTAATTTGGAGTCTTTGGAGCGGATACAAACACAACACACAAGAGCATTATTATTACAAAGAAAACAAGGAGGCCGAGTTGTTTCTGCGTTAGGAAACAATGCTCTGTACTGTAAAGTGTAATATGAGGCTAAATGCCAAACTTGTTTGTTTAACGTTTCAGTGAAAAGGAATTCCTTTGGTTCGCTTCAGACCTGCATGCATTTTATTGGGTTGTGTGGGATTTGGGCAGGAAACCAGAGCTAATGCCCCCTCTCCCACTTCAAACGGATGCCAGGCACCCTTAAATGTCATGAGGTGGTTAGAGAGTTGACGGAGGTGGGAGGGAGCGGAGATTGAGGAGTGGGAAGCTCGGGCTCGCTGGGTGGAAGAGAGAAATCCAGCCACAGCGGGCTCTTCTCTGAGCTTATCAGCATGTGCTGGATGTAGCTTTATCGAGGCTGCTAAGGCAAACCAGATGCAGCGTAAGCTGCTCTGTGCCACTATGTGTCAGGTACAGCCTGGGTCAACCTGAGGCGCCTCAGCAGAATAGGAAGAGGCCAGTATACATTTCAAACTCACTGCAGATGTTCCCGACTAGTGTACAGTAGAATGTAAGCTCCCGCAGCTCATCTTTTTGACTTTGAAGACTTTAGCAGGTCTCATGTTGTCACTTCAGTTACTCACCCAGATGGATTTCTCCTAATTTTTTTTTTTTTTGTCAGATTGACAGCCTGCAGTAGTTTATAGCCGGGGTATCAAAGCCTGCGAGTGTGTGTTCTCGGGTGTGTTGGTCACTGGGAATCCCATGTTCTCTTTCCAGCAGTAGTGTTTATAGGATTTTGCCTCATTTTCTCCAGTGTTAATTTATTTCCATGAAGGCAGCCATGACACATTCTCTCCTCTGCCTTCTGTCTCTGTGTGGCTTAACTTTACTGAGCTATGAATTTCTCTCCTCGTCTCTCTACCCCGAATGGAAGAATAGGCTAGACTGACTTCAGTTGCTGCTACATGGTTATTTTGACAGCGAGCGTGATCATGATTTTTAATTCCTCTCCCACTCTTCCTCCCTTTCTCAGTTCTTTCAGTCTCCCACAGCCTTGCTATGAAGCTATAAGTGTCCACACCCTGCTATTGCATTGTTTTGTGGCTTTGGATAACTTCTCATTGTATTGTTATCCTTCCCAAAGTATGTCATTTTGGTTCATATGTGTCAGTGGGTAGATGAACATGTTGTGGCGCGGTTGACTTCAATTTCCCATGCCTGTGACTAAGCATTTCAAATCTCCAGCTTGCCAGTATCACGCTCCTCCCTCGCTGCGGGTCTGTTTGGCAACGAGAAAATGCCATCTCTCTCATCATCTGGATTATATGGAGCTCATTTGGCTTTGATTGCAAAACCATTAAGGCACAAATGTGTCGGTGACTGACCTGTGACCTTTCTCATCAACTGACAAGCCAAACTGGTCTCATCACTCTTCCTCTCAGGCTCTTTGGACCCTTGGGGTCTGGGTCAGGGTTTGGTAGTGTTTTTGCTGTCTTTCTGTCAGACTTGCATGATCCACTGCCACTTTACGAGGGAGAACGAGGCTGAGAAATGAGGCATTTCCGGGCTCAAGGGTTTATTCCTACAGCACAGTGGATTACATTACAAGTTAGAAAGGGGATGGGGGGTGTGACTCATCTTTTTAAGAAATATTTTGCTCCGAACGCTGACCAGACGATCTAAGAGACAAACCTGTGCAGGCAGGATGCTTTTGGATGTGCCTGTAAATTAGATCACTTTTGTAAGACTATTTCCAGCCTTACATGTGTTTTTAAAAAGTTGAAGCATGCACAGTAATCAGTCTTACATTGTGACACCCTCAGTAACTACTCTGGTGGATGTTAAAAGAAATGCTTATCACATATCTAGTGGAGTGAAACTGTCAGACTCTGTGCTTCTTCGTTTTAGTTGAAAACAAAAGAGGATATAAAACAGGGAAATGTAGTCTTTTCTTGTCTTGCTTTTTTTTTTAATAGCTGTTCCTCCAGGCATACATTGAAATGCATTTCATGCTAATAAATACCAAAAACAAGCTGGTGCACACATGGTGAAAAACAGGCGTATTGCTATTTGATATTCTGAACTAAAAGGCAGCTGTCAACAACTTATGATGAATAGTGTCATCAGTACAGTAAAAACAACAAAAGACGACATGGCATCTCACATTACTGGACATCATATGGCTATCACCCTGCGCTGAGGATGGGTTTCTGTGCTGCCCACGTCTCCCCCTGGGCAGCATGTTTGCTCCAGATCACAGCTGACCATGTGCTGCAGGGACGGAGGGGAGGGGAGGGCAGGCGGAGGCTGACGAAGGACCACGACTTGAATGCTGGGGCCCTGCCGCAGGAGGTCGGTCAGCTCTCCGTGTGTTGAGTTGACCACCGACACACCGTTCACCTCCACCAATCTGATAGCAAAACACACACATGCAAAGATAACGTGTTAGATCTTTATTTCAAGTTATGTATGGAGAAAAAATACATCTTTGCAGGTAAATGTAAGACCTCGGCTTATGTAACACACAAAAAATGCTCTTCAAATCACAGAGCATTAAAACTGAAAAAGCTACACATTTACACAGAGCTCGTTAAAAGCCCTCTATTAGTTTTTCTTTATAGACACCCAGGTTAAACTTAGAGCAGCTCCTTGTATTTTTTCATTAGCTGTGTAAAGAGCATTGGCGCGAATGCTGCGATAAAGGAACACAAACAGCGAGCCTGAAAGACTCTTTTCAGCTACTGTGATTCTGTCACACAGACTTCTTTTTCCCCTGCAGTATTGTTTTAAATGATGGGCAGTGTCTCTAAGCACAGTTCGTACTCGCTGTAATTCTATAATTTCTTAATTGCATGAAGTTCTTTTATCTGTTCCCTCTCACTCTCTTCTGCATCCAAGTATTGCGTTATGTTGCTTGTTTTCTGATGGGTTGCCATCGCTACCACGCGCAGAGACAGAGTGAATGAAAGAATGGGTGAAATGAGTAAGATGCTGAGCTCCGCTCTCACTAACTAGCGTGCATTTATGAATACGTTTTTTGTTTTTGTTTGAGTCACCTGTCATCCACACGGAGCTGTGAGTTGTCCACCTCGACCACCACAAGTCCGCTGCCTTCCCCATAGCGACAGGAGAAGCCGTAACGGCCATCAGGGTTCTGGTTCTCAAGTACGACCAGCAGCATGGCCGGACGCTGCGGTGACACCAGCTGGCTCAAGCTACCAATGGGTGAAGTCTTCTTTCGAGCCTTTTCCTGAAAGCAGAAAAAGAGCGTATTCCTTAAAGCAAGCAATCAGAGACAGCTTAGAGACAGATGGTTGAGATTTGAAGGCATTTGCAGTGGAGTGATACAAATTTATTGCAAAATCTGCAGCGTCCCATGTCTCACTTACAGTAAATAGATACACAAACCCTGAGTAGTGAAGTCTCAGCCACAGCTGATTTTCAGGAAAGTTCGGAGAAGATTAATACCACTCAGTAATACTCATTTACAGACGGCCTCCGGCTTCATCATAGATTTTTACAAAATAATGAGAGACCATTCTCAGTATAGGGTTCAGGTTTCCTCTTCTTCCTCTGTGTAGGTTGCCAGCTATACAAGGACTGACTTCCAAACCAGCTTCTGTGCCAGTGAAACATGAAGCTAACTCAGTTACCATTTTCTTAAGATAAACTTTTAACTTCATTATTTTTGTTTCTTAGAAAACAAACTAAAAAGATTACAGATATCATGCGTGGAAATCTACGGGAGATAAAGGCCCAGGCTGCGTCAAAGCCAGGAGACCACCAAGATGTAATGATTAGCTTGGGAAGCGATCGCACCACAAGTAGCTTGCAGGGATCCGAAATAACTTGTGAGTCCGACCGCTGAATTCCAATGTTCACTTATCCAGCCTCTTGGCATACTCCCCTCCCCCCCTGCATGGCGTGTGAATGCCTCGGAGCAATGGATGCCGCTTTTTCGGGGTCAGGGGTCAAAGCTAAGGCTTCTCTTTTCTTCAGACAAGTGGGCCAGACAGGATATATCCACGGAAACGCAGCCGAAGCCCCTCGAGGAACAGACTCTAATGCCCAGCGTTTTCCCTCTCGGCTTGCTCCGTTTTGGACGCACGCCAAGAACCCGAGGAATTTTCTCTTCATATTCTTCTTGTTTACCTACAAAAGCTGATCAAATCCCAGCCTACCTGAGCCAGACATGGAGCACATCTCCTCCCCCACCAGACACATGAGCAGACCAAAAGCAGGCAATTAAAACACAAACAGAAAGATCACAAAGGTCATTCAGGTGGGAATCACTCACACGTCTGCTCGGCGACAAGAAATATTGCCGTATATTGCACAAATGCGACCGTTTAAAACATCATCTGTGAAAGAGTTTTGTTTCAGAGTGAGAAAAGATTCTCTGACAGGCTAAATAACATAGACGCTAAGTGGTATGGATTATATTTCATTTGAAATGATGGGTGTTAGTAGATCTACATTCAGTCCTGTCACTGTGAATGCAGATGCCCTGGCTGTGCACAGAGCAGAGGTCTTATGGGAAAGAAAATGAGGGATAGAGAATTGGGAGACACTGTGACCACACTGATAAACCGCAGCTTGTACGATGACTTTGTCTACATAAAAAGCGGAAACACACTCTCCGTTTCCTAAACTCGTGCATGTCACTGCAAAAAAATAGAAATAAAAGGTGGGAGATTCTTCTCAAAACGTGACCCACGCTCAAAGCGCGACTCAAGCCTGGGTGAAACATAATTCTCCCAACTTCCCCACTTTAATAATCTCTCTGAAGTTTTTGAGTCGTCCAAGCTAAACTGCTTATTTAAAGTCATTTCCTCCATTTGTTGTCGTTCCCCTCCTCCCTTCGCTCCGCGCCTCTGTTTCTCTTTCGCCTTCCCCTTCGGCTGCTTTATTGATGCTCTCCAGTTGCAATAGATCCGGGAGATTAGACTGCCGATGATGAAATATTTCCTTATTGTCTGTAATGTGGGGCAGTCTACAAGACCAAACACAAGGCGGTCTGTTCCTTATTTGAACAGCAGCTCTATCAGTTCCCAGGCTGCTCCTCAGCTCTGACCTGTGTGTTAACTCTGATTAGGTCATATGATAAACATTAGCACTGCTGCTTTTCCCACAAACTCACCACCTAAAAAAGCGTTGCCTTGGGGTGGCAACGTGACACGGGGCACCTTTCAAAGCCGAAGCCGCGCGTGTCCTTTCATGGCACCTCGTTAGGGCTTCTCCAGCAGGATAAAAGGGCCACATTAAAAAAAAAAAGTGGGCACCTCGGGGGATAGATGGAGATACTTTTACACACGCTGGCCCGTTTCGCCACTGCTCTCTCCAAGTGGCTTTTGTCACACGCATTCCATTGTTGGTATGGTCACAGGCTCTCGAATGTCAGCGCTAAACATCATTTCTCAGGGGAAAAAAAAGTGCATGTTCGTACAATGGATTTCACTCTGCATTGTGTACTCATTCTCACAGCGGGGATAAGTGCGCAGCTTAATGAAACAGAGCAGACACTGTGTGTCACTCAGAGGACCAAAGTTAAGAGTCTCAGATATTGGCCTTCCACTTCAAGAGGCCAAGACCACCCCTCCCAGTGTTGTCTAATTCAGTCACCAGTCGGATCAAATGTGTGAACGTCACTGTCACTTGTTCTGCAGGTAAATTTATCCTCTAAGTCTGGCTTCGATTTTTAGGGCAAAGGTCAGGAACACGAGTTGCTCTGATATGGTTAGGGACAGCATGCGCAATGGCATGAAATTCCGAAAGCTCCAAATTTGACCTTTTTTTTCTCCAGTAGCATTTTATTATCCCATACCACGCATGCCTTTCTCAATATTTAGAGTTGTTTTGGTGCAAACATCAGCTTCTCATTGTTTATTTTTAGCAGTCAAAACATTCTCTGACTCAGACCATAGAGCTTTCCCACATATTGGTGTAACTGCAGTTCACATGCTGTTGATTAAAGTCCTGCAGGCCTTCGCTGTGCCAGTTAAACTCTACAGCAGCACTAAAAATAAATCGATGAAAGGTTCGTTTTATCAGCAGTACCTTAACGTGGCTTTCTTGCAAAGCGCTGTGGAGCTGAGCCGCCTGTCGATTGAGATGCACGATGCAGATTTCCTCCTTAAACACGTGGCAATTCAGTTTCATCTTTTCCAAGAGATGAACCTCCAACTGCCTGAAAAGCAAAGGAACCACATTTCGTGGAAGTTCAAGCTCACATACACAGAAACAAATGTGGTTCAGGTAAATGTCATTTACTACAGTCTCAACAGATCATTAACTACTACAACAGGTGCTTGTATTTCTAAATTGTACTTTGTCTCTGGAAGGTGAAAAAAGCTTCTTCTTTTTTTTAAGTATTTGTGTCGTTAAATAAGTTGCTAATTAAAGGTGATGGTCCTCCTACTTCTGCTTGTCAGCTGTGAAGTCGGTAATGTTGTCTCTGAGGGTCTGCAGGTTCTGCCTTTTGTCTTGCAGTCTTCTGTTAACCAGCTCCAGTCTCTGCTTCAGCTCAGCAGAGCCAAGTGCATCGACATTCGTGTCTCCATCCATGCTCTTCAACTCTGAGCAAAAAGCTACCAGGCCATGATGGAGCTCTTGGACCTTTTGGGGACGTAAAGATCAACCAGATCACGATGTTTAATATTAATTTAGTACAATAATTTTAGTGTTACGCATTTTTTAAACACAGATATGGACCTGACGGATGACATTTTGTAGTGAGGCCACTTGTTGGTTTAATTCCCTGATCCGCTCTTCTTTAGCCAGCTGTTTGCCTCGGATGTCATTGTTAATGTTGTGATTTTCATCAGGGCTGTTCTCCTCTGGACTGTCTTGGGATGCAGAAGCAGTCGGTTTATCCTACAATTGAAAAAAAAAAAATCATACAGAAAGCTTTGTTTTGGTGTTTTTGAGTTTTATGCTGGACTGTTTATTATGATTGTTTTTAATCTACCCTTTTAACCAAGTGCAGTTCCAGCTGACTGCTCGCTGCTGCTGCTGCAGATGATGATGATGATGATGGAAGTAGAGTCCCAATCTGTTGATCTGGTGAGAGCTCCTCCGGCGAACCTTCAAATTAAATCATATATTTAACACGTTTACTGCGTAAACAGTATGGCTTAGTGTTTTTGAATAACGCTCAGTGAACCTTGCTTGTCTTTTAGTGTGAAGAGACTCTTGTCTTCTGTCATTCCCAGCATCTTGATGCACGAGTCCATAATCTTTCCCACTGTTGTTTCCTTCGGGGTTCTGAGATGAACTATTCGCTCTGACGCTGAAACACAAAAGTAAATCACAGGTAAAGATGACTCCTGTTTCATCCTCAGTGTCTGTTGCCTATGCAAACATAATTGAATATTTAACATTCACATCCATTCATTGCAAAGAGTGCAGACACTGAAGATCTTAGCAAACTGAGCTTTAGTACTCACCGTTGATAGTAATCTCTATTAGTTGAGCACTCCTGTGCCCTGCGTTGTTTAGGCTGTTGTTTCTGTAGCAGAATTAGATTACCAGGTTAAAACGATGAATTGTTTTTGTGTTTGTTTTGCTACTTTTTTTAAATTTCTGGAATTCACATTACATGAGTGGCTTCACCTCAGCTTGAAGGAACGCCGATTTGTATTCAAACAGCTCACATGGGGAGAAGACTTGGACTTAGTCATTGACACCAGCGTTGCAGTGAATGTCTCCACATCACCAGGCCCCAATGATTCTGTTTAAAAAGGAAAACATCAATAAATTACATTGTTACATTGTTCATTGCATGAATTATTATTTGACATAGTTTGACATAGTAACTATACCGAGCAATGAGTCGATTCTCTGAGTCACCGTGCTGGGAGGGTGAAGCTCATTATAAATGGCCGACAGCAACTTCTCCCTGTCCTCCACTGTGCTAATGTGGAGGGTGTCCAGAGTGTTCACATCTACAGACGCCATGTCTGCACCACACAGATTTGTCTCTGCAACAAGCATTTATTCATGTATCAGCTGATTTTAACAGCCATCAATAAACTGTAAACGGCAACAATCAAGACCTGAAAATCAGGTATTGTTAAGACATGTAATATTCAAAATGCAATCAAAACACATGCATCATATTTTAGAGGGCAGATACTATGGATAGTAGGCTGTTTGATTTAATCGACAGGACTTTCTTGAAGACGTTCCTCTTTTTATGCATTAGACACTGACATGTTTCAGTTTTAAGAGGTTTAATACTCTTATATCCTCATCTATTTTTCCATCTCAATTTAATAGCATTCATTAATTACAGTTTATTCCATCTACACTAAAAAGAAACCAATATGCATTGTCAGTAGACGGTGTTTTACCTTTGATGAGAGGGATACACTTTTGTAGTCCAGTACTGGTAAACCACTGGCACACCTCTTCAGTGTTCAGATCCCTGAAAGATTTGGCCACTTGCCTCTCTACATCCTGGGGAGAAGGAGAGGCTAGACAGCTGCTAACTTGTACCAGATTATACAAAGGCGTGGAGCAAGTGTGTGAAAACACACCACACAAGTATATACACTCAAAAAAAATGACTCTTTGCCCTCATAAACAGGAAGCAGTAATTTTAAGTAAAGTGCAACTGAAGTACATCAAAGCAAAGGTTTATTTATTCAAATGGTTAAATATTAAGAAAAAAAACCCATGCTTGATTCCATTACATTTAACGATTTACACTGTACCTATGTAACAAATTCCATGGGAAATTTACGTGTAATCAAATTACTTAAAGTCAGCATTTTGGACATTCATATTTTTTGAGTGTATAGCATTACACCATACACACAAGCATCTATAAACCATTGGTTATGAGTTTTGGCATACAGCTGTGTACTAAAAAATGTGTATATCTCTGTGTATTTCAACTAGAATGGTGAATTATCCAAAATGAAATCATATTTTTGTATTATTTCATATTAAATCTCCCTGATATAAGTCTTGCACAAATCTGCTTTCCAGCAAGTTGCAAAAATTTTGTAATAATTTTCACACACTTCTCTTTAGCAACTCCTTGCTGTAGGAGTTTTATTATTTTACCTTCTTCTTTGGAAAAATAGTTTTTCCCAAAAAATGTTGACTGTTGGGGTGTGTACTTGGGTGTGTACTGAAAGCATAACTTTCGGCTTTATTTTGATATTATCTGACTAAAGCATGCGCTGCCCACACATATGGGCTTCTTGCTATGCTGCAAGTTCACATAAACAGCCATTACTGTGTGAAATAATTTTGCAAGGATGGCTGCGTTATTGGTAGTATGACTCCTCTGATATCATCTAAGTGCTGCTGCAGCTGTGTTTTGGCTCATTCGTTTTCGCTTCAGTCAGTTCTTTGCCATGAGGAGCCATGATGCATCAGGCACAGCTCAGGCCAAAACTTAACACTCTACAATACTTTTACATTCTTTTGTAATCTTGTTCGTGCAGTTACCACTTCTACTGAATTGCAGTCGTACCGATCTTATCTGTTTGTTGTTGTTCTTGTTGTTGTTTTTTATTTGCACAGATCAGATCACTTTATTTTAACTTCCTAAAACGATCTGATTACTGTTTGAGTAGTTGTTCTGTACTGTTTTGGGGGTTTTGGGGGGTCTTTTTTCAGTCCAAACAGTAGTAGCGGTTGGAAAATCCTGAGAGCAGGAAATGACGCACAAAGACGATTGTGACTCAAACATCTGGATGCAAAAAAAACAACAAAAAACCCCAACAACAAGTCAGTAGGTGGTAAAACATCAAGACATAACAATGAAATTCCAGACGTGTATTCATCTGAATCACAGCTTTAATGGAAATTAGTATGACTACGTTGGATATAAGGGTTTGGACATATTACACCAAAAAGACATATTTGTGTGTTTAACTGTAAACATGTTTTTTGTCAAAGACAATGAAATGTTTAGTTAAGTGGGGACCCTAAACACAGGGTTTTGTGCAATTGTTCCCTTAGTCAGATTTTTTGTCTTTTTTTTGTTTTGTTTATGACATTCCTGGAAGAAAAACCTACAATGTCCCCTTCAAGGAAAGCTTTACAGAGTAACTATGATTAAATATATGAAGTCTGCCTCTTCTGTGGGATTTCCCCATTATGTTGCATGACACAGCAAAAACAACATATTAAACCATGCAAATAATCCATAGCATCAGCACTTTTATGGCGCTCCAGCGTGAGATGTGGCTGCTTAAGATACAAGTTGCACAATTGCTTAAATGACTGTTAATGCCTGGAGATAGCAAATACCGGACGTGAGTGATTGGCCTTGAAAAAAAATTGTGCTCTCTTGTGTTTCGGCTAACACGTAGATTGCTAAGGATACAAGCAATCTTGCTTGGCAAATCCTGGACACAAAGACTAAAATCCTGAGACTATTTGTTGAGTCATTGCTTTGACAGATCAAGGGAGCTGGGAAATATAAACAGAGTATATTCTATAATTGCAGCAGCTCTGGGCTGTGTGCTGATGCCACCCTGAAGGCTCGGCTTTGATGATTTACAGTACCTTCTCGGAAAAGTTTCCATTCTGATCCTTAGAATGAGGCATATAGGATGCTGTGCAAAATACACAAAGAAAAACAGATGAGCTTCTTGTAAGGTTGTGTTTCTAATTAGTTGGAATAGTAGTATTATGTAGTAACAAAGCTTGCTTGGCCATATTATATTACCAGAATCACCGACAGTTATTCGTCGCTGTCTTGGCGACCCCTCCTCTTCATGGCGTCGATCTGTGGTCTGAGTTAAACCGTGGAAAGTGGCACTCCTAGTCAGCCTGTCCTCGAGACTGCACGAACGAGTTATCGGCCTCTGTCAAGGAAAAAGCAGATTCACTTTACAGACAGTCTGTAATTTTGACTTCATACAGAGCATCTCTTGAGCAAAGGTCAGATATCTTAAAGTAGATGCTCTGTATATTACCTGAGTCTCGTTAAGCAAAGATGGAGACTATAGACTACAGAGTATGAAGCAATCATGAAAAAAAAAACTTTGGTTGATAGCCTTACCTTTTGGTGAGCAAATGTAGCCATCATGGTGGTGTGAGGAAGCGGGCAAAGTTCATGCTTGAGAATATCTGAGAAACTTGAGTCTCTGTTGGTCAGGTCATCTGCAAAGAAAAAGTCAGTCAATAAATGCAAAATTCATTATTAGAGCTGTGTTTTTGTTTTGTTTTTAAAAAGAAGAGGAAGAAGCAATTCAATCAAGTCCTTTTTCTTCCTTTTAAGCAAGTGTGTCCTTTTTTTGGCGCCCAGGTCACCAGGTTTACTTGCAGTGCTGATACTGGACGCAGCTAGATGGAGTTGCTGGGCAACACAGTAAAGTCTGTCTGGTTGATGACATGTTTCTCTGACAGCCCACGTTCTTTCCCACAGAAAGCGCATATTCTTCTATTTTCCAAATGTCACTTGGTCAGCGAGCAGATATGTTTATTATCTGCTATCATAACAAGCAAGATGAATGAGGCTGAGAATATGACATCAAAGCCTGGCTTTTTCAGGCAGCACAAGGCAGTGATGTGATTGTGACTACTCTGACTTAACTATATGTTTTGAGACTAAAGTGTCAGGACCCCTCTGAGAACTCAAAAACAGTAGTCTGTTCAAATAGATTACAACAACACAAAAATCTTTAACGCGTGTTTTTCATTTCAGGGGCCTGTCTCTGAAAGGCTGCTTTGACATGGATTGGGGTTCAGATGGAGTCAGAATCAGATAAGACAGCGTAATTGGTTTATGCGTGTCAGCAGTGGAATCTTGTCTGAGAGCTGGAGAGACAGTGAAGTGCATAGAGGGGGGGGGCAGCGAGCTGGCACTCTCTTCATCACCTGGCTGCTCTTGAGTCACTCTGGGAAGGATCAAAAGTCTAGTCTGCTGCAAAGCAGATTCAGAACACTCAGTGCAAAACACAACCGCCTTGACTTGAACAGCCACCTAAGGAAAGTGATGAATCTTGGCTTAATGCGAAGACATGTAGGAGCACCATCCTCTAGCCGACCTCAGACATGACAGTGTGTCTTTGAAGTGCTGAGAAAATCGCTTCCAGTCTGAATCCATGACTTCTTTTCACCATGAATGGCAGAATGGGCACAAGATGGAGATGTGTCTGAGAATGGTAATGGAGGGTAGCTGTACCCCTCAATGCCAACCAAAACAAAGGACAGGGAATTTGGTGCAGGCTGAGGGACCCGGCCTGATGTTGCCTTAAAAGGGTGAAAACTCCAACAATGGAACGATGAACTTCATTCCTAGTCTGAGTCGGCTCCATCGGGACACGTCAAAACGCAAATAAGATGTCTTACCCTTGACTGGTTGGCACAGACAAACACATTGCATCCTTGCACCCACACCTGCAGACACACTAAACGCTCCAAGTTTGTGCGTGACAGAGTTTGGCAACTGTTTAAACACACACACAGGGTCAGTGACAAAGCAAAGCTTGAGATTCAGAACTTTTCAGCACATTTATGTAATGGATAGGCAAAAGCGATGCTTATCGTTTCCAGTGTTATTGTCCAGCTCTGGTTTGAAAAGAGAGTCATCTCTTTGAGAGAGGGAGGAGAGCATGCTGAGTCACAGGAACCCAAAACCTGGGAACGGCTTGACCAGTTACACACTGGGAATACACACACAATGGCAAAAAAGAGATTCCAACAAAGGGGAACTTCTGCAACTCCCCAAGGAGGCTTTCGAGGTACTGTAACCGTGTCAAATAATGCCTGCAATTTTAATGTGAACAGGGAGCTAAGATCAAAACCACGAGGCAGCACAGGAGCTTTAATGGTTGGATGAAGAGAATCATCATCTGGTGTCATTTACCTCACACCTAAGTTTTTTTTCCTAAAGCTTACAAAAAAGGTTTAAACACAACCACTTGCAAGTTCATGTCATCAAAACTCACCCAAGTTGTGCTCAGTAAATGGTAACAGATTTATTCCGGTGTTGAAGCTCCCTGTGATAGAGAAGGAAACAACAACTTAAATCTGCTTGAAATAAAACACGATAAAGGAAACACATACTTTTCTTTTGTTCTTTCTTTCTCTTTTGCCTCATTGCCAACTTTATATTTAGCTGTGCTCTATTTAGCTGTGTCAGCTCGTTACGTTATTATTTGCATCTGTGCCTTTCCTTCTGTGATGCATCAAATGTGTTTTATGAGATCAGTCTGCAGTGCATTGAAAGTCTTACCTGGACAGAGTTTAATGCAAAAACACGAGATATTTTGACTTTGGAGTATGCAACATGGAAACAGGACTGCTTTGGAGTTTTTGAAGGGACACTATTCAAAGCTAAGCTAGGTGGTCTCAGTGTTTTGGCCAGGCTGGGCTGTGCTACCTCACCACTGAAAACCAAAAAAAAAAAAAAAATCCTTTGATATTTATCTTCTCATCCAACTAGCTCCTGGCAGAAAAGGACTAACTGTAGTGTACATTTAAATAAAACTGTTAGACTCACTTTTTTCCTGAAGCTCAGGGAGAGGAGCCACCTGGAAGGTGGTTCGGAAGAGCTCACCCTTAGTTTTCTCTTTATTTTTAATTGACACAGCCTCTCTTTGTTCTCCAAGCTCATCCCTAAGGCCCCTCTCAGGTTCGACTTCACTATTGGCCGTACTCTCAGCCAGTACACATACTTTTTTTGGCTGCTCAGTCTCCACACTCTTTGTTTTATCCTCGTCCTGGTCACAAGCAGCAACGCTTCCGTCAATGCCAGTTGTGTGTGTCACACTTTCCTCTGAATTCATTTCAAAGAATTTATCAATCTCTGCAAAGTCAGAGGGCGTAGGTGGAATCAGATTGATGACAGGTGGTGTCAAAAAGTTTTCAGGATCCAACTTGCTTCCAGACAACACTTCATCCTCTTGCTCATCATCTTCTCCATTGCTAGAAGTGACTGCTGCTTCAGCCTGGGGCTGTACAGAGAGTGAAGACAGAGGCTTCAGCCTTTTCTTTTTCAGAGCTCTTGAGCAGGCATACACAGAGCTTGCTGAGCGAGACATGCTGTTCCTCGGGGTCAGAGAGTCCTCATCAAACAGGCTGAAGTTAGTGTTAACTATTCCCAGATCCTCCACTGTAATCTGGATAGTCTCCTTCTCACCTGATCCCCGTTGATCCGAGTGTGCATGCAGAGGGGCCCCATTAATCTTTTTCTCCTGCTTCCTCAGAGGATCCTTTTCACCACGCAAACACGAGCAACAGAACAGCCTGCCCGAAAAACATTGAGGGCTCTTTCTCCACGGGCACCTCCGAGCTCGTTGTTTTACTGCATTTGCTTTTGCCATGCCTGTGACTGGCTGCTGATTATACTACTAAGCACACTTATTTCACAATAACCAGCTCAGCTTCTGTGGACTGAAATAAGACAAGAAACCGTCCCGTCCTTTGGCATAAAATGCTGCTGTGTGATAAAAGCCATAGTGCCTGCACTCAGCACAAACACCCGGCTACAACATATGTTGCTTAGCCACCAATTCATGCTCCTCAGCTTAGGTGAACACTTGAAATGAATGCTTGCCTTAATCAGCATGCTTTGATATGATAAGCAGTTCAGATACACTCTTGTTTCAGAGGACCTCGGTATTACAGCGGTGCTCGTCACAGCCTCGTAACCTCCAGTGGTGCCTGGCACCGTGATCTTGATACCTGATACATCAGATCGGATCTTGGGGCAGTTTTGTCATGTTTAGAGCAGTATATAGGGGTGTTAGTGAAACATATCAAAGTAATATCCACATTGGCCATGACCCAAGGTGATGAGATGATAACTTTTTTTTAATGGTTTAGTATGTCTTTAAATATGTTGTAAATGTATGTGTACATATATGCATGTATATATATATATATGTATATGTGTGTGTGTGTGTCTAGTGCAGATTGTTATATTAATATGAGGCAGTGTTCAGTTTCTCTGGAGGTCATCAGTCAGCGTGTTTGGACACAGGTGAGAATATGGGCTTGCGGATGCTTGGCTCATACAACCCGTATGGCATCAGATGACATTTCCTTCATTCCACAGGCCCAGTCCTGTTCTCTGCTACTTGATAAATCATCCAGCATCAGCTTAAAACCATTTTACCACACCACCCACATCGAAGGCTTGTATGAAAAGATGATATGCGTGCTTTTTTTCTCACGCCCATACAGTGACGGTAGAGTGATGGGAATAATTACTCCTCCCTGAGTACCCACCTCTCACCTTTCCTGGAGCGAAAGGAAGCCACTGCTGTTTGTTTCTTTGACGCTGTTTCTGTTTGCGTCTCACCTTTCAAGTTTCAAGGTGTTTATTCACCTACAATTAATGAAATCCCAGTTTAATATTCTTTTTTTTTTATCTGTGATAAAATTAATTGTGTCGACCATATTCAAATAACAGGTTCAACCCAGTAAAGCTCCAATAAAACTGGATTTTTGCTTTTGGTAATATTCCAGAAATTATTATTTTTTTAACATAAATAACAGAAGTTTGAAATGATTTCAGTGTGAAGCCAGTTGACTATTGATAGGCTTAGCGCCAAGTTGAAGACTCTTTGTTGCTTTCTGGTGCTTTTATATTGCATCACTCAAAGACCTGCATGGTAGTTTCTACTGGAAGAAAGGTAATCTAAAATAAGCACCCTGACTTTTGCTTTTAGCTGCAGATGAGAACGTATATGGTTAGTTTTCCTCAGACATGAATATGACAGCAAAGCTATACAGCACAGAACCAAGCTGAGAGCTACTGGCTCTATAGACATTAGACAAAATGACATACTTTCCACTGTTTTGGGGGTTAAAGATTTACGAGAAAATAATCTAAAATCAATATAAAATGGCACAAGTTGGTGTGCATCATCAGAAATATGCAGTGCTTTTATGAGGGGAACTAGAAAATAGGGTCTCTGACATAATCACTATCAATACTTCAAGCCCAACAAAGGGGGGCAGTGGAGAGCAGATGCACAACGCTGACAGGACAGAAAACAGAGCCCACCACTTCTTAAAAAGGACCTCCACTGGCATTCACAAGTCTGGATAAAGTTAAACCACACAAGTGCTTTTCATTCGCAGCCTAGTGCGGCTGGCTTTTATGATATCTTGATCTGGTATTTGCAAGAATATCAAGTTTTGTCATAATCCTTTTTACATGTTGTTTGAATATACCTAAGCAGTAGGGGAACGAAAAGATATATGTAGGATTAATGTTCCGTCTCCTTTATATGGGTTGTGTTTGAAATTAGCTGAAAATCTGCGACCTTACTGGCAGATTTATGAAAAATGAGTTCCTTATGATGAATGCTGAGAGACAGTGTAAGTGACAGAGCAGACAAAGATGAATGCTTTACAGCTGCTACAGCCTGGGGCAAAAAAGTGGGAGAGATGACTGAGACAAATATGGAAACCCAACAGTCTGCACTCCCTGAGTGATGATATAAATTCCGAGCTACTCTAATTATTTGTCTTTAACTTTGCCTCTTGGGTTTGTTTGACGTTTTCCTTACATTCATAAAGTTACATCACTTAGTCCTCATCGCTCTCTGTGAGTTAGCCTACATGTCCAGACATAGGTCTGTGAGCATCTGAGCATGCTCTGAGTGTTTTTTTACTGGCCTCGCAACCAGAGAGTGGTAAACTCTGGGCATCCCCGAGACAACCGTGAAGCCAACATCAACACTAGCCCGCAGCACTGGGAGGGCGCCTCTCTAAAACGCCCTCACCTCTTGCTCGGCTGCGTTTCTGTGAAACATGTTGAACATTTCCTGTGACAGTCATGTTTCCATACACGTAGGCCCTGTGTCCATACTGTGAACATGACCCTGTTTGGTCATACAGAGCACTCACACGCACAAAAAAAGGAAAGTGAAAGAGTATTTTTCGTGACTCTTTTTCAAAGAAAAGGAGAACGGTTCAACCGGTCCATAATTGCATTTACTAAACAAAACGGCAGTGTGAGTCACTTTCCAGGGGCAAAGAATGTCACATCTTCCTGTAAAATCAGGATGAACGGAGTGAGTTATTTCATCAGAATAACATCCACTGAGCTGTCTTTATATTGTGAAGGATGCTGAGTGGCCACACAGAGGCCAAACAATGTGGCGGCATTCGGGAACCATCGATGTTGGGGGAGGTCTACAAAAATAATCCTATTCATTCAAGGATGTTGAGTTCCTAAATCAACACATTGCAAACTCTGAGCCTTTTCGCCATCGTGTTTCTCTTCAGCAGATGCATCCATTTTGCTTACGTAAACCATCCTGTTTGTGCTCGCCACCACCAAACCTCTTGGAAGTCATACAGAGTGAGCCAAATATTTGCAGTTTCCCCTGTGGCTGATACCTAATAGCATGAGAAAAGAAGTTCAGACGGGGGAAGAAAAGGGCAGTGACCTTGAGAACTTCTGGGCTGAACTTTCCCCTCCATTCCCCCCTCCTCGCCAACCAGCGCTCCTCTCTCTAATCAATTACCGTTGGCAGTCAGGAGACCACCAGTGATTAGCAACAGCAAGGCAGACGGGGTTTGGCGGGGTGGGGGGAGTGGATTGCGGGATGTGTGAGGCTGGGAGGGTGGCATGTGGGGGTGGGTGGAGGGGGGAAGAGAAAAAACTTCCTCCGAGCAGCTTTGATCAAAATGCTGCCTCAAATAAAGCGTAATGCATACCCCCTGGTTTAAATGATGCTTGAAGAGCTTTATTTATCCACGAGAATGAAAGATGACATCCTTTTGTGTCCCGTGTCTCAGTCAGTTGCACGTGAGCAGACGGTTGTAGATCCCCGATATTGTTTGCACTCCCATCCACTCAGCTGAGACTGACAGACCCAAGACAACAACAGAGAAACACCACATGTAAACACATATCTTTTTCTTTTCAGTTGTTCAGGTCTTTGAAGCAGGAGGGAAATAATTTACAGGCTCCTTTTTTTTATGAGAATCTGCGCCGTTCCCACGCCCAGTGTGGCAGGAAAGCTTAACAAAATCATTTGTCTTAGATTGGCTGATTGGCTGTCTGGAATCTGAGTGTGTCTTTGACGGTGATTGAAGTTTAATTTGATGAGAGGAACTCTCCCACCATACCCACCCACAACTGCCCTCCTCACACTTTTACTCATTTGCTCTCGATTTCTCACTTTAATCCTGCCGTGTCTCCCCTGTGCATTTATAGGTTTATCCATTTTTATAGGGCGAAGGTAAGGCTGAAGGAGAAAAACTGGCTCACACGGCTGTAAACTGCAAAAATGTTTGTGTCATTAATCTAAAACAGTGAGAGAGCGTTTATGTGTCAGGAGTAGGGGTGGATGAGAGATATAAACAGAGAAAGATTAAATAGGGAAAGATAAGAAAGGAAAAAAAGGGATAAAAGATAGAAGACGTGAGCAGGAGAATCGGGGTTGTAACTCAGCAGATTGCAGCGGTCTCACACAAACCTGCTTTACACAATGTGGCTTCCTCTGGAGCTCTCTGCGGCCAACCTCTTTCTCCAACTCTCCCTGCACACAATTAATGGCATTATGAGCAGTACTGGAAAGCTCAGCTAAACAGTTGTGTCTCTGATTTTCCCATGGGAACACCATTTTGTGTTGAAGCCAAGCTCTCTGAAGCAATACAGTTATCTCTTTTCACTGATGTGGTCCGGCGGGAGCTACGCTGTCGAGATAGCGCGGAGGAAATAAAGCAAGAAATAAAATTAAGCTTTATCTGTAAGTTTAGATTGAGATACATCACCGGGGCAGTGCAGTCTGGACTCTGACTGGCAGTTCTGGAATCTGGTCCTTTTCATTGTATGCTGTGCTGACTTTGTCTCTGTCATGAGATGTTTTTCACAGCCGGACAAGTACGGTCACTGTGATGTCCCCAGCCAGAGCATCTGAGCCTCATCAGGCAGGCATTTCAAAGCTGCTGTCATGGGTATTTAGAAAGGGGCAGGCTGAGGACAAAGGCCCACTATTGGCAACTTGTCCATTTGTTCTCCCTTTGAGGTTTCCTAACGACGTCTCTGCCCTCATAGAAATCACTGCAAATTAATTTTAACACTCAGTGAAAAGACAGATTAGTGCCGAGATGGTGGCACAAAGGGTGTTAAAGACGACGAGGGGCGTGCTGGACCACAGGCCAGGCGAGGGACATGTTACCCACAGCTGCCAGCGTTGACCTATTTTCACCAAACCAGCTTAAAGATTTTTAGCATCCTCTATTGTGCAAAGACCTTGCAAAGCACACGCTGAAGACCCCCTTCGGGCACCGTGCCCTTCGATGGCTCTCGTAAAGCCACTGATGGGGGTTTTAATTAAGTGTGGCAGGTGATTAGATGGTCCATATTTATCTGGAAGGCGAGGGGCAGATGTTGCAAGAGACGACCACGGGGTGAAATAGCTTCATAAAGAATACAAACAAGAGCCCGAACTATTGTGGTGGAGACTTTAGTCACAGACACGACCCTCGCTCTTAAACCAAGAGAGAGAAGTAATTTCAGATTCAATTATCTTCTTTGCAGGAGGAAATGGTGAGCAGATGGCAACAATAGTCACGGGCCTCAGCCCGATCAGCGCTGTTCGTGGACGTCTTTTCTTTGCAACAAATTTACCGTGGCCTCATGAGGTTTTCATTGAAGTGTTAGCACTAGGAGGTGAAGCTTGCCAACAGGTCAATGGCATTATAGATATGACAGAGGTCCGAAGCTTCAGAATAATTTTAAATAACCCTTTCAGACACCGTGTGCGTTTTCTATGAAAGATTGGCTTTGTCTGTTCGCGTTTTGTTAGCCTGATTTTTTTTTTTCGGAGGGGGGGACAAATTGTCAGCATGTGGTCGAGTGAGAAAAGTTATCCTTCTTAATGCTATGAGTCATCGAAAATAATATAAATTCTAGTTAGCCAAGGATTTGTTATTGGTTTTGACTGAGTTGACAAATTTCTAGTTTATATAGTTCATGGGAGAAAGTTCTGAACAAAAAGGCTTGAAGGCAAGTCTGAATTTGTCTGCTGACTTAAGCTATCGGAGCAGATTAAGAAAGATATTTGAATGCTGATCAAGTTTTTTTTCACACAGATAAATTTCCTCCTTTTAAGGACACATAAATCAGATCTTTTTCTTTCTTTTTTTTTCGAAAGGCACTGACCCCTCTGAGAGAGCTACAGGCGAAACTTCTAATTAAATTCATGTCATGGATGAATGAGACAGGAATGTGTTTACTTTTTGGAAATAGCCGTGAATAAAACAAATGGGACCAGAGAGAAATCCTGCAACTTTTAAAGACTAACAAAGAGTAAAGAAAGATTCAGTGAGCTCTAACAGACAAGTTATGTGAAAGGCCGTAAAGTGCGTTACAAGTGTGTATACGCCACACTATTATACTGTGTGTAGTCGTACTGTATACTGTAGAAGTATATCTGTCTTTGGTTTGTCTTAACAAGGGCTGAAATATAAACAGCAGCCAGTTTTCAGTGTAATTCTTATTGTGTATTATTATAATTGTTATTGTCTACATGTTTTCATTTTTTTGCCGTATGTCCATAGATAGTTCCAGTTAATGAAAAAAGCTCCATTACTTGCAAGTCTCTGCTCCGTTTCATCTTGCATAGGTGTCTGGGAGGGTGTGGTTCACATCAGTACAAGAGAACAGTAATTTGAGTTTAAGGTCAAAATTGAACTATAGGCGGATTTTTCTATATGTATGTTTTGCTCGGAGCAAATCTAAAAATAAATGCAGCCTGTCATGGAAGACTTTTGAGCTTGTTTATCCACTTTACTGTGCCAACCTGTCTGATTAGTACAGCATGTCCTATGTTACAAAGAATCAATAAAGCATGTGCTGTTACATCTGATATGTTATTTTCCCTTCTCTGGCACATTTCCCTTCAGGACTTGTAGTCCGTTCGTCATGTTTTTAACTTGTTTTTTTATTGCGTGTGTGCATGTGGGTGCATATTTAGCTGGATATATCTCAGGCTGAGGAGAAGCCCACTGAACACTGGAAAACAAACAAAAGACTGCACAAAATCTTTGTCCAAGATGTTAAGGAAGCAAAGGGAAGGGCACTTGAACACTTTTTTTTCTATGTCAGTCTAACAAAAAAGCTACAAAAGCGCCACAAAGGCCGCCTTTGAGAGCACAATATTAGAATTAATGACTTTAGCAAAACCCTGGAAACACAATGAGATCAAATGTACTGTGTACGTATAAATCACCTATGGCAGGCATTTGCCAACATTTGAGGAAGCAGGGCTGTGATCGTTTTAGTCTTCATGGACTGAAGTGACGACAGAAACCTGAACCTTCGGCTGAATTAAAGAGGAGGCAGCACAATAGTTGCTCATTTCCTGCTTCCTGCTTTTCAAATGACCACAAGCGCACTCAACTTGTTGCGGCGATCAGAATTTACATGACACAAGGCAGCTTTTTTTCTTCAGAACTCGCAGCGTCCTATTATCAAAAATGTTATTTATGTCATCCTTGCACAGGAAATGACATGTTGGAAAATTACATGTGTGGTGGTTTATCTGCTATAAAAAAACTGTTTAGAGGGGGAAAAAAAAACTATCATTTGTCTCAGATATCATCAAGATGCATACGTTTGTCATTTCCACTACATCTACCGTGTCCATTGTTCAGTCACCTGGCATGCTCTGGAAACTTGGATCAATTTGGTGTCAGTGCTCTACGCTGCCACTCGTATAAGCTCCTCGGGTGTGAGAGGGGAGTATTTGTGTTCTTTTCCTCCTGTGCTGAAGGTCCTCTCAGGAGGCCATTAATGCTGAATGTCTAGTCATGCTAGACAGCAGCAGGCTGTTTTAGTACTCGGGTTGCTGAAGGTTGCTCTTTCACCTTGACCCCAGTGAAACAGGAGACCATGAATGCTGCCTTCCTCTGTTTCTTCAGATAGCAATATCAGGGGGGTTTTTTTACGTGCTATATTCTTTACATTTTCGAGTGTATGTTGTTCTGCGGCTCCTTTTCTGTCTTTTTCTCTCTAGGTCCCCTTGTTGTTACTGAATGGAATAAAGGATTAAGCCTCTGGCCTCTTATATTCCACTGTTTGTTGTTTCAGCAATATTGCTGCTGGGAACATGCGCTTATTGCCTCCAACCTTTTTTTCTATGACAAGCAGAACACATTTCTAGCTATACAGCAACTAGTTTGTCACCAGACTTGCGGTAGAGCTTTAAGAGAAATGCTGACATCAGCAGTGTGAAACAGGGTCTTGACAGCCAGGCTCAACGTCTCCCTAAGGCTGTTGGAGCACAGGAAGCTAAAATCCATACAACTTTAGCAAATAGCAGACCGCTGTGGCTCTGAAATAGACAGCAGATCAGATTGAGGGTCAGCTGGTAGGTCAAAAGAATGGAACAGGCCCATGGTGTCAGTCTGATTAGGACTTATATTCTTTCACAAAACCACATCCACGGCTCCGCCTCGCCTCATTCCGGGGCCTGGGTCGAATGCCGGGGAATCTGATGGCAGACAGGAAGTCCTTATTGTACTAGCGCAGAGATCCCGGAGCCAGACAGCATACAGGAGCGATGTCATCGATGGCCAGGCCCGGCATATCTTTGTGCTTGCTCACCGCGTAACAAAGACGTAAATAAACACTGTTACCCCCACTGGTCTTCAACTGTCATTTCAATTAGGCAGAGTCGTCATCGAAAGCTGCGGCCTCTGTTTTTCGCAGCCACGCCATTACCTCTGACCCCTGCGGCTCGTGCCCGAGGTGATTTTCTTTATTAGTCCATGGGGTCAGTATTTAGCCCCGTAGCCATCAGTAGCTGGCTGAAATCTGCAGAGTCAACACTCTGCCTTCCTGGCTCTTAGTTGCATTAGCACACTGAAGCCCCACAGCCCTTCCACTCCCACTCCGCAAACATCCTCCCTAAGGCCAGATAACATCTCTGTCCTGTCCATTCACGAGCCAGCCAAAAGCCTGCGCTCTGAACCCGGGGAGCTGCACATGTCGATGTAGGGAGGCTTTCTAGGAAGCCTTTTCAATTAAAACGTGTGAGGCTACACAACAGTTTTACAAGCAGTAAACAGTTTAGAGTTGTTGTCAAGATAAGAAAACTCTGACAGCTTGTAATGGCTAAAACTCGCTGCATGATTAAACTCGTTTGGTGTTCGGGGGTTGCTAATTAATCACTTACCTTGAATGTTTGTATAAATCCAAATACAGCGTAATAAAACTTTATTGATGTAAAAATGGCAAAAGCAGGCACAGAGGCTATAATCTAGGTCATATTATACTGGCTGTCAGGAGGGTTTTTTTTTCCCGAAACCCTCAGTGCAACCCAAACTGAAGCGAATAAGTTAACAAAGCTGTGACCAAATGCTACATTTTCCAGGAAGCCAAGCCTTTGGGATTGAAACAGTAAATGTTTTGTTACTGACAATAAATCATGACATTGTTTAATTAGCATCCTTCAAATTCTCATTCATTGTGGTGTGCCTCTGAGATGTTTCCTTCTTTGGCTTTTATTCGCATATTTCTCAAGATATTCCACCCATCAATTTTGCCACTGAGAGAGAGAGGGAGAAAGAGAGATAGACGCAAATGGCAATTATGGAGGAGGGAAAATCTGGTGAGGAATAAAATGGGCCGTTGTGATAATCCTCTAAAAGGGATTTACAATCCCTACGAGATAAAGAAACAGTCATTTTGCTTATCTATTGGGGGGGGGGGGTTTCCGCGTTGCACATTTTTCGTACTTGAACAAAAGTGTTCAAAAGTGTTCATCAATTACAACTTCTAATGCGTATAAAACTCTGAAGCTGCCATTTAAACATTGGTATCAAACTGTCCTCTATTCTGGCAGACACAGCCTACAACAATGATGAACTCCCTTTTCTGCCCACTCTGTTCTAACCCCGAGGTTCACCTGAACCTAATCTCTCAGGGAATCTTAGCTATACAAAACTCTGTCAACCCGAGTAAGACGATGCCTTGTTAGCGGTGGTCCCTAAAGAGCATCAGAGACAATGGATCAAATACAAACCAAAATACAAAGAGGCTTTGAAGTATTGTTGTTAGTCTCTATTGCTCATGCCCACCATGACCCTCTGCTCCACCTCTCCTTGCTCGGTAGCCAACCCAGTGAAAGTGCCTCATTCTAAAGGAGGAGGGGATCTCTGATTTGCCTATCTCATTTACCTGTGACCTAGATAACAGTGTCTACTCAATGAATGCATGTTAGTTTAACAGCCTTCGCTCTGGCTTGCTAATGTTTTAAAACTCTGATAAAAGTTCTGTTTCCTGGAATTCCCCTGCATCCATCTGACTGAAGAGTCATAAAACAAATGCAGTTTGGAAACCATGGGCGTGTAGGTAGATCACATTCACTTCCGAGCAAAGAGTACGATTTTGAAAAAAATAGAGATATTACATGCAGTGGGATTACATGCAATCCATATGATTACCTTTTACAATGTAAAGAAAATCCCACGCTTTTGTCATCCTTTAGTCGAGTTTATTTATTTTATTTTTTTGCATAGTTCTGCTCTCTTTTGTTCTTGCCTTTACTCACCCATTAAAAACATGAGCCATGAAACATTAGACGATTAGTCATCCACAAACCCCTAAGATACAAGTGTACTCGGGAGAAAAGGCTTTGCAAATTCAAAAGATTTCAGCATTTAACTGTAACAGCCTCATAACTTAAAAAAAAAAAAAGTCATAAAGATTTCATTAAGGATATTCAGAAAGGAGCCGTGCACTGATAAATGTCAAAAAGCAACTTGGAAAACGAGGCGTTCATTTGTGTGTAGATATTGCAGAGCGCTGCCAGCTTTCACGGGTAACACAATAAAATAGTCGAGCGGTGCTACAGAAACCTTTCATGTTTCCAAATGTTTGAAAAATGGGACTTTCTTTTGCAGGAGGAATCCCAGGGAATCTGATCCTTGGATATCAATCTCTGTCTGCATGATAAAGACACTGATGACAGAGGAGTTGATCACTAGCCTAGGGTGGGGTCCATGCATATTTGTCTGCAGTTCTACAGTAAATGCTGCTGTCTCCACCCAAACTCAAACCACTCCACAGACTTGTCTCCCTTCCCGAGCTGTCTGCAGACATCAAGTCTAACACATTGTACACAGCGCATTTACCTTCGTTCCATCAAACATTTCCATGAGACAGGACCACGTGGAGCCTTGGCTAATGAGAAAACAACATGTATGTAATCAGCTCGAGAGAACGGTGGGGGGAGTTCTGCAAACCTCAGTAAAGCTATCGCTGGCAGGGGTTGCTTATGATATGGGCCCATCAGTTTCTGCCAGCTGGCACCGAGGCCCTGGCAAAACCGTCCCTGGTGGTTAATGGATCATAAAGGTTTGCTGGGAGCCGCTTCACAGCTCGAGTTGATTTAGTAATGTAACACAAACCCATTAGTACTTTTTCTGCAAGCGAGCATGGCATTTAGACTCCACACAGCAAAACACAGACTTCTAGCTCTTGTAAATCATCCTGGCTGGGCAACTCTCACCAAAAAAAGCTGTAACACATTTCATCAGAAGAAGTGATAGAGCTTATCACATAATAACTGTAAAATTATTGGCACGCCTAAGGCAATTAATCTTAACTGCTCCATGTTAAACTGTAGGAGCAATTTCCTAACCATTCAGTCCACAAAAACAACCCAGTAAATTCAAAATTAAGCCAGCATTAGTAGCCTTTTAGAAGGAGAAGCGCTCCTTCTGAACACTCTACACAAGCCCTGAGTCAAGAAACGAAAGACGAGTGCATTAAAATGAAACGGAAGGTTCACTCTTACCTTAATATGAACAAAAACAGCTATTCCACGAGTGTGAAGTTCAGCTGTGGAACACGAGGAATATGTTATTGGATGCTTACTTTCTCTGTTTGAAGACAAGAGACACACTGGAGATGGTGTGTTTGCACGAGGACAACCCTGGCCGGCTGACAGAGGGGATTAAACAGTATTAAGAGTGTCCAGATGCATTTGTTCAAACTAATACGCTGACATACTGACACACTGCACTGGAGAATAAACAATGAACAAAACCATTTCTATTGTTTCAGTACTCAAAACCAGGGCCCATCCTTTCACTGCCCCGTGTCAACATTGCACATTGGATCTTGAATCCAGATTCAAGAGGATGTTGGCTACTGTAGCTTGAAACCTTGGTTTTCTACATGCGCCTTGTATCCTTCATTTGTCTGTAGCACCGTTTTTTGTTTTTTTGTTTTAAAGCTGATTATAGTCGGCCAGATGGGCCCCAATGCCCACACCCAGTCTGTCAGTGTTACAGCTCCTCCCCCCCAGTGAATTATGCACATCTGGATGAGCGGATGAAAAATAGAAACAAACTGGGTCATGTCTGTATTTGAAGATAATAGATTTTGTGTTTGTTTTTCAGATTTCTTCATCATAACTGCTGCTGCGCCATTATTAAAGTGTTGCTATAATGCAACATTCCCACACAAGGACACCCACAAGATTATTTCATTTCTTTTATGGCCTGTTTAAATACAGTTCTTCTATATAATGTAAATTTCCTCCGGGGTCACTGAAGAAAGGCAGGGAGTTTATGAATGTACTTAGAAAGCCTAGAAATTCCCCCAGCTGCAGCTCAGAGGCTAGCCCTGCTCCCTGGATAGTCTCCCCTGGAAGTCTCCTGTGACCCTTCAGACTTTCCATAAATCTGCTGAGTGATTGCGGTGGTCAATTAACACTATGAATTGCTCCCAGTGGAGAGAACGGTCACATCCGTAACAGCAAGAAACCAAAGCCGCGCGGGTTCACTCTGAGTTCTGCGCTAATAACACACTGGACCTGGTACAATGAAAAATGGGTTGAAGACCCAAAACTATAATAGCAGCTATTGTACTGGTGGTAACACAGTCACTCAAGTGCAATATTCAGGAAGGCCATTTCATTACATCCAATAGAGCCTCAATCATGTGTAAAATTTGCAGTTTGAATGGGCTTGCTATCATATCAATCATCAGTGGCTGCAGCGAAGGCTAATGGAGGCTTTTTCTTCCTGCTTACGCTTTGTGTATTTTGTTCCCATTTGTGGTATCAGAGACTGGACCAATTTAGACTTATTTTAATCAAGACTAAACTCTCAGTCATTACTGGTGTGCTGAAACAGGTTGTTTGCATCAGTATGTTTCCTTTTTAGAGGAAAAAGAATTTTCTCTGTTGGAGCAAAGACATTCGTCATAATAGAGTATCTGTTTAATGTCAAATACAGCAGTTTACCTGCAAATGATTTGTTTGCTTATTTTTCAGTTGTGACTTTGAACAGAAACAATGACAGACCTTTTAAACGTTTCTTTATTTTAGGATTTTGGAATATATTTTTAACAGAAAGCTTCTGTTAGCAATGGCAGTTTCATATTGGCTAGTCCCCAACCTTTTAGTTAAGTGGTTAAATGTTTTTTGTTATCCTTTGGCCTTTATTTTTATGCCATCATAATAAAATTATTTGTTAGGCATTTCTGTACTAATTGTCTTTCCAGACAAGGGCGAGCAATTAATCCAAAGCACACAGAATTGACAAGCTGGGATTGCTGTGGTGGGCCACATGAAAAAGCTACTACAAAGAGTAGATTATGCTTTAATTAAATTAGATTCAGTTTCTTTTTGTTTATATGGCACCAATTCATAACAACAGTTGTGCCTCGAGGTACTTTATATTGTAAGGTAAACCCTACAATATTAGAAACCCTAACAATTCCCTTTTAACAGGAAGCAACCTCTGCCATCATCCCTATTTAGCAGCTATTTAGCTTACACAGGACCACCTGGTGCATAATACAATACAAAAATACCAGTTTCAGTTCTGGGATCATTTCAGTCATTTTGTACTGCAACCACTTCAGAAGTCAGATATTTTTCCCTGCCAGATTTAGACAGCCATCAGTTGTAACACCTGCCAGTTTAGTCCTATTTCTGCCTCAAAGTATGCACTTACATCCACGAACAAGTCATTTCCCATCTTAGTCCCTTTCATTGCTGCCAGCTCCTCAATAATCTCAAATTCTTTTGCTATCTCACGTTCAAAAATTAGCTACTGGCCTGAGACGCGAACATCAACGCGGTAATCCAGAGCCAAGGAGGAAAAAGTTCAAATTTATTGTCAGATTATTTGCAGTGTCATTGATCAGTCTTGTTATGATTCGTTAGGAGAGTGGCCCATTTTCTTTTTCTTTTTTTTTAAGGAAATATATCAGGGTGGCATTCTTTGGGAATTCATAAAGCTATTCTTGATTGATCCATGGATGTGTGAAGCTTCATTTAAAAAAAAAAAAAAAGCTTTACAAGCTTTAAAGCTTTTATTGCAAAGGTTCAGATATTCGTTCCAGCTCTGCATCAGTCAAGTTCTTGCATTTCCCTGCATCTTTTATGCCTAATGGCGATTCATACTGTAATCCTTCTAAACAGCAATCTGCTCTCCACAAACTAAGCACGTGGTCTTACCTCGGACTTCAGTCAATAAATACTTAGAAGTCCATGCCATGTCCAAAATATATGTCCATCTCTTTTGTTCAGTGCAGGCAACTTCACATTTCTCATAAATGTCTGTAAAACACATTTACAGTAAAACAGCATTCTCTCACACACATGTATGTACATACAGTTTAAAAATATAGCAGTAGCCTTTAATGCCCAGGTTGTACAGCACCATAAAATTCCCGGGTCAGGCCTACATTATAACAGGGGCCATGGTAAATAATATCTATTGAACATCTGCCTGCTTAATTAAGTTCAAAGATCTGATGTTAAGTGTCTTAATGTTGGAGCTGCTGAATCATAGCCCTAATTGTGAAATACTTTTTCTGTGAACACGTAAGCATATAAACACGTATGAGTATTTCATAAACTGTTACGACATTTATGAGCAAAAACATATTCAGATCAGGACTTCACAATCCAGTGAGTGACATCATGATAGCTATGGCTTTTCCATGGGAGAAAGCATCCTTTATATTCCACACTCGACGACTTATACTTGCAAAAGCATTCATAATGTTGCACTTGACGCAACCGATACAGCTAGCTGTTTAAAGTCCTGCTGTTTTTCTCACCTCGGTACACCTTGCAAGTCTCTCCATAAAGTATGAGTCCTGTTATTCGATTGATTTCCAGCATTCTGTGACACACTCCCCTGAATTCCAGCAAAAGCTCCGGGGGAGGATTATTTCAGATGCCGTTTGTCAATCACGCAAGCGCTCCTTTTGCAGCATACTGAGGTGCTGACGTGTCCAATGACAGTCCTTCTCTCCTGAAATATATCAGGCACCCACTGTGCTACACATGAACACAAACATGGGGAAGCACAGAGTTGACAATGCTGACATTTGAGATTCACTCAGCAGATGTAGGAAGCTGAGGAAGTCCCCAAAGGGAAGTGATGCATCATCACATTGATGAATCACACAGGCTTCTTTAAAAATAACCCAAATTATTTCATTGTGACTGAGACATTAGCTTTTCGTACTAGAAAGCTTTCCTTTCATGGTAATAGCTGGTTTGAGCAGGTGCAAACGAGATTAGTAAAGATAGGCAAGTATTAAACATGTTTTTTTTTTCCATGAAATGGAATTTTGTGCTCTGTTTCGCTTAATTTTGATTCTTTGTGTTCGTGCACTCTGTTAATTGTGCCAAAAACACAACAGCTTTATATTCAAATAATAACAAGAACCTCATTTTTAATTGAATGCACAGCTTGGCCCTCAGCTCCAAATGTTCATTAGCCTTGGAATGACATCATGTGCGGTCACCCTTTTGGGTGTGTGTTGATGGCTCAACACATTTACTTTGTTTACAGATGCTGTGACTTGGAGTGTGGAAAATAGGTGGTCAGTACCCCCACAAACCCTGTAATTTGCACTTTGTTGGCCATGTTTTTTATGATGCTGCGAACAATTATGTATACAAGGAACATCCAATAAAAGACACTAATATAAACATTTTATGACGGCAGACAATCTTTTTCCCTAGTACAAAGACATTATAGGAGGTAAACACATGACTTCATCAACTACATTTTATCTGGGGAGTTAAAATATACACCCAGCAAGGTGCTTGACAGGAAAATCAATAACAGACACTTGCTTTAATTTAACATGTAGTGCAGTGTTTTTGAAGGATCTGAGTCTAGTCCAGCTTTGCATAACCCAGCTGTGGCTTTTGGTTCCTAGCAAAATGTTTTTATGTCTAGACGTTGCACAGAAATAGAAACAGTGAATGGATTTAGCCGAATGTCAACTCTGTGCTTCTCTTCACTTTCTCATGAGTGGAAGTAAGCACGCCCTTCAGTAGTGCTGGCAATTGGGATGGGATGCTGAGGATCTATGAGATGCAACAAGGATATCTGGTCTAAAGTTGAAGGCCGCTGCACTATTTTGCATGATAAGGTAATGCTGATTTAAAGTGAAATGTTTGAGCAAGGAAAAAGTGCATGTCAGCACAAAAAAAAGGGTCCTATGTGCATAAGAATCATAATTGCGACAGTTGTAATGGGTAATAACTTTAGTGCATTTTTGTGAATATTTAAAAAAAAAAACATAATTGAGGGGGAAAAAGTTGGAAGTAACATGAAAAAGGAGTATAATTGGGTGAGAGTTTCCCTTTGCTGCTCACAGTGATGAAAAGCAGGGAGTGCGTGCGTTTGATGAATTGCCCAAAATCTATTATTTCACTGGTCCTTCAGCAGTCTATTTCTTTTAACTGCTGTCACGTTGTTTGCTTGAAATGCCTCTGGCTTTTGTTTTTCCTCTCAAACATAAATGCAAAAATCCCAAACGTTTTAAATGAGTGTGCAATTTACATTTCCACTTGACTGTCTTTTGCTAAATTCTATTTGAAAGGTGCTTGCCTTATGAGTCAGGCTTTGGGAATCCCCTCGCCTGTTCCTAATGCACAGTGACAAACTGCAAGTATGGATCAGGATCTCCTAGCATTCGCCACAGGCCGTATAGAGCAATCAATTTATCGCAGGGCTGGAACAGCGGTTCCAAGGCTTTTAACTGCAACACAAGACGTGGTCCTGTGCTGCTCACAGGGAGAGAGAATGAAGATTGATGGCCAGATGAAACTCTATTATGACTAACCCCCTTGGTGGCTTTAAGGGGGTGCCGCCAGGCTGCTTTGAGAGTGCCAGTGGTGCTGGTGGAGCGAGCACGGCCCTGCCAATGAGAGCGACAAGGAAGACGTTTGAATGTATGGCAGAGTTAAATGCTAAAGATGTTTTATGGAGTCTCGGTGATCTGATCTGCATTGTGTTGATCAGCAGTCAACAGACAGTGGCCCGACTCTGGCAGAGGTCCACGCTAACAAATAGCAGCTTTAACTGTGGAGAACAGATAGTCTCCACTCTTATTCTGAGTAATGTCTGCCTCTCATTCACTGGGGCGGCGCATAAAAAGCTTTCAGACACCGGGGCCATGCCAGAAGTGACATCACACCATATTTTCTCCTCCTATGAGGCAGCCTGTAGCAAGATGTTAAGGAGGGTGACATGACAAAACCACCTCTGCTTATGAACGTGTATGTAGGTGTCAACGCCCTTTTTACACGTGCGACAGTGTGTGCGTGCCGTTACTTGTGCCAGATTGTACCGTACAGCCGTTTGATGTCAGTGCAGGTCTGTAAAGTCATTTTCCCCTGAAGCGGAGTTAAACAGGGTAGAGGTAAGTTGTATGAAGAAAAGGGAGATTTATAGGACCGCTGAGGCATTATTCAACTTTTTTTTTTAAAGAAAAGGTAGAATAACTGATATTTCTGCAGGCTACAACCAGACAGAGGAATTGGTGACTAAAATTATGCCTCCCACATTCCATATATTGTACTTTAGAGGATAAATTTGCTCATTAAAAGATGTTCTTGCTCACGCTTTTTTCAGTGTTTTTTTTGTCTGAGTCAGTCAGGAGACAAACTTGTGCCTCGTTTGCTGGATGCTCAATTAATCCAGTTGGAAATGCACAACCCGCTCGGCTGGAACATTAAAGGATACTCTTAAATCCTTATGATTTTTTTTAAGGCATTTGCACACCACATGTTTGTTTTTTAACTTGCTGTTGGCAACGACTGTGATTCTACACTTTTATGTTCCTTCCATTGTAAGCTTACTTTTGCCCGAGCCACTCTGCAGTGTAATTTATATTTCAGCACTGACTGCAGATAAAGACAAGAGCCTTTGTGTCTGTGACAGATGGAATGTAACCAGGAATTAACTGAGCTTCAAATGACCTAATACAGCTAAATAATTACCCGCGATGATTGCAGTTTGCTTAAGCACTAGAGGGCTCATGTTACAAAACACTGTTGCATCACATGCTCTACTTCTGATCATTACCCGGGCTAGACGTGTGGTCGTTTCTGCGGGTTTATATATGGAAACATGAAACAGGCATCACACCTACAACTTCCCCTGTGCAATCAGGGCTTGTCTCTGTGGTTGTCACAGTGGCTGACTTTCATTTTCATACTTTTAAATTACCCTCCTCGCTGCACATCATTTAGGTATTACATTGGGAAGGAGAGTGATGTCGGAAGAGAGAAGGTGGGGAAGGAGGAGTATGTTTGCAAATTTTTTTCCCCCTTAGTTTAGCCTCTCTTCCTCGCCTTTCTGCTGCATTCCCTTGTCCTCACTCTGCAGTCTCTAACAGAAGAGGGCTTCAAGGAGAGGCTGGTCGAATTCAGACAGGGATGGGCCTGAAAGAGATATATTGTGAGGTCACATTCTTCCCAAATGCAGACAGGAGCCAAGTCAGTAGCAGGCGGAATTACCCCCATGAATCATGCCCATTGTGATGCCTACCAAGGATGAGAACATGGAAAGGAATTAGGTACGGCAGAGCCTTATCGGCTTCCCATTCGGCACCCGGCAGCCACTTGCTGCAAGCAGCCTGGTCAGCCCGTCGCATCCGCGCTCATGTAGAGTGTCCATGAATGTGGAATTCCTCCACTGCCATGTGTTGTTACTTAAGGGTGTGCTGCAGCCAAGTTACTGCGCACTTTTCCATCCACACCCGTCCTCCTGTCTGTGCACTTCCTTCCCTCCCATTTACCCAGAGATCTTTGTGGTAGGTCCTGGAGTTCAGGCAATATTAGATTGCACCTCTTAAAACATGTCAGGCTTTGTGGTGAAAATTAAAGAATGGAAAAATGTTGAAATGTAACATTTTGCTTAGGGCTTTTTCACGTTTGAACTGTTAGAAAAAGGGAGAAAAGATGAGACAGATGGAAACACATTTGACAAGTTTTATCGTACTGGGTTTATTTTTCATGTGCAGCCCCGTGTTATTTCCTCTTTGCAGAGTCAATGCCAGGCGGCATGTCTTGGGTGGCATCTTTGTTTTCGAGATCAAACGGTTAACTCTCTGAAAAACTGAAAGAAAACCTGAAAAACTAAAGATGTTTTCAGCACAGTCCCGGGGGATTATTTCACCTCAAAACTTCCATTTAAATTCATCAGACTATGCTGTGTGCAAGGAAATCCCCTTTGCATCTGCTCTTTGTGTCCTGAGATTCTTACATGGTATGACAAATGAAGCGGATTTCATAGCGAACAAAGAAAGGATAAAAAGAGACACAAAGTTTTCACTGTGAATAAAACTCACTAATAGAAAACACTCCATAGCAGAGGAGTGCACAAAAAAATGACCCTCTGGTGGTTTGAATGTAAAGAGCCAGCAGAGGATAAATGAGTCTCTGTGTGATAAACTATTTCATGGTTGTATTGAGCTTTACATGACTTCAGCTAAAGGCTTGTGGGATTCTGTGATGGATGGTAAGCAATCCTCAAACCTTCTGAAGCCTGGATGAATGAGGTAAGACGGGCAGCCAGACAGGTAAACAGACTGACCCAGGAAGTCCCACATAAGCATTTTCAACTGTCCGTGAGGACAACAAAAGCTATAAAAATGGCTTTTGTCAGTTGAATCTAGCATTTGTGTGGTTGTGTGTTAAGTTTCCATCAACACCAGGCAGAACGGGACAGGGTATGAGCAGGAGTCACCCCCTCCAACCTCCTCCAGCCCCTCCTCTCCGCTCTCTCTGCCTGGGAAGGGCAGGCCGGGTGGGGCTGGTAGAGCTGTGAGGGCCCTCATACCTCATAAGGGCATGACACAAGCACTGACTGCATACATCCGGGGAGTGAAGGCCTTGTCATAACACAGCTCTGTGCAAAATAAAATAAACACATGAGGTGAGAGGGTGAGGAGCGATAAGGACACACGGGGAGGGAGCGCAGGTAGGAGAGAAAATAGCTGCGAAAAGTTTTTCCTGGAGAAAGGTGACTCATGAAACGCAGCCAGAAGCCTGTGCCGCCACCCCCTTCCACTTGATTACTATTGAGTAAGCCCCAAGTCCATTAGCCTAAATAACATCCAGGTGTTGCTGTGGCTATGGTGGCTTTTTCACTGGGGTGTAAACGACCTGCTCCTTTTCATGCTCCAACACGGGAGGCCGGGAAACAGGCCAGACAAGCACCGTGTCTCCTTGGGCTATTCCTCTCTCCTTCTCCCCTCCATCACAAGCGTCCCATCAGGAGTCCCGCTGCTCCTCTGTTCATCTGCCACCTTGAGCATCACCCGAAAAAACAAAAACAAAAAACACCGTTGGTCTCTGATCTATGTGTGCGTTGAATGTGGGTGTCTTCTCTCCCTGGGTGAGACCTCCCTACATAAAGCGTTCGCTTCCCACAACTGAGCGAGGGGGCCTCTTAGCTCACACCGAACATGCTTTCTTTTTTTTTCAGCATTTTAATGAGGAATAGGAGAAAGAGAGAGGGAGAAAGAATGCTTGGCAGAAAAAAAAGGTGGATGGATTTTTCAAAAACAGCCACAGAGGATTTATTTGACAGAGGGAGAATGGAGAGAGGGGGAGAGTCAAGAGACATTCTGGATGTGGAGACAAATATGTGCACATGGAACCGCATTACACCCATGTTACTTCTCATTACCTCCAGATAAGCAGCAGTTCACCGCAGCTGGCTGCTGTCTCTCACTAATGGCCACTATACTACAAATTAGTGGCTGTGGCCAAGTCCAGTCTTTTAGGCTATTAGGCCTGGACTCTGAGTATATGTTTCACAATTGAGAAATAAGCTTGAATGTTTGTCATTACATCCCATTTGAGGCCACTGGTCATTCAGGCAATAAAACCCCCTTTTTTCTTATTCTCAGAGATGAGAAGCCAGTGTAACCGGACTGCAGTAATGTAGTTACAAAACAACTACATATGTTATAAACACAATAAAGTTCACCTTTATTTACCAAGAGTAATGTCACTTGTTGGTATCATTGAACGTCATCACCAAAGACATAAATGTGTATGGGTGGCACAATGGTGCATTGGTTAGCACTGTCTACTCACAGCATGTGGGTTCCTGGTTCAAAACCTCTTTAAGTTTGCAGAGTTTGCATGTTTTCTCTGTGCCTGAGTAGGTTTCCACCAGGTGCTGAGGTTTACTCCCATATTCCAAAGTCATGCATGTTGGAGTCACTGGTGATTTTATGTTGGTCATGGATGAGTCATGTGAAACGCAAAGTTTCGACATGACTATGCATTCTTGTGAAAAACAAGTGAAGCGCCCCCCATGATT
Source organism: Mchenga conophoros (assembly GCF_057382185.1). NCBI lineage: Eukaryota > Metazoa > Chordata > Actinopteri > Cichliformes > Cichlidae > Mchenga > Mchenga conophoros. The sequence continues at coordinate 23,141,954 of NC_140538.1, forward strand.
CAGTAGCTTGTAGAACCACTTTTAGCAGCAATAACTTTGAATTGTTTAATTGCTTTTTCTGATCGACTGTATCAATCTGTTATACCTCGTGGTATAATGCTGCTTCACTTTTTTGAGGTTTGCAGGCATTTATGCAGAGCACTTTTAAGGTCCCGAGAAAGCATTTCAATCGGGTTGTGATCTGAATTTTGACTGGCCCACTGCAACACCTTAATTCTTTACATTTTTCAGTCATTCTGTTGTAGTCTTGCTGCTTTGCTTGGGATCACTGTCCTATTGCAGTTTGTGCCAAGCTCTAGCTATCACACAGATGGGTTCACATTTGGTATACAGAGGAGTTTATGGTCAACTGAATAAATGCAAGGTGTCCAGGTCTTGTGGCTGCAAAACAAGCCCAAATCAGCATTCCTCACTGTGCTTGACATCTGAAATGTGGTGCTTGTGGTGTGTTTAGGTTGCACTAAATGTGACACTGTGTATTACCGCCAAACACCTCCACTTCTCACCGTCCGAAGGACATTATTCCAGAGGTCTTCTGGTTTGTTCGGATATAACTTCTCAAATTGCAAACTGTGCAAACAATGTTCATTTTAGAAAGAAGGGGCTTTCTGTTGGTAACCTTAAGAAATAAGCATACTTTTCAGTCTTTGTGATTTAGCTTTTGTGTTGCACAGTCTGACCTTGGGGTAAATTTGCGAATATGCCTTCTCACTGTAGAATGATGGACTTCCATCTTGGCATTATTACAACAAACCTGAATGCTCCAAACCCACAAACTGACAGAACTTTTGATTGAGGCGCTCACACTTGCTGATTAGCATTTGATTAGCCTGGCTGCTACTTGCTCTGTTAATTACCATGGAAGCAGTAAGGGTGTACTTTTTCCCACATGGCTTCTGCAATTTGGTTAAGTTATTGTTAAACAATCACTAAGGGTATCCTCTGTTTTTTATTTTATTTAGATGGTGCCTATCCCAGCTGTCATGAGGCAACAGGTGGGCTACTCCCTGGACAAGTCACAAGAGACAGACAATCATTCACACATACATTCACTGCTTTGACCAATTCAGAATCACCAGTTAACCTGAAATGCATTTCTTTGGACTGTGGCAGGAAAGCTGAATCCACACATGCAAACTCCATACAGCAAGGACACAGCCAGCAGGCGGAGTCCAAACCTTCCTCTTGTGAGGTAACAGTTCTAACTACTGCATCTCAAAAATTACTTAAATATTATGTATAATGAAATTTTGCATGTATAGTTGTGACCACCACTGCACTTTATTTTACATACAACTCTAAATGCTGCTATTTGAGTAGTTATATAATAGCAGTTAATTGCTTTATATAGAAATCAGCACAAAATGACATGTAAAGATGATCTTATTGTGGTGCAGAAGAGCTAAAGTTCTGCTTTGCATAGATTCCCATGTATATCTCATATATAACAATTAAATATCATCAAATTGCTCCAGCTTTCTTAAAGAAACTAAATCTTTTCGAGAGAGGGAGAAAGTTACATTTGTGTACACAAGATTGTGCTGTGTGAGACACTGTGCATACATGCTTGATTCAAATACTGCGTGCAGGATTTTTATCAGCCATGTATGGGTGTGTAAAGATAACAAAAAATGGGCCCTTTACCCAAATGATCCATGTTATACAATGTAATATAGCTGTAATAACTACATTTCTGTTTTCTGTAGGTAAGTATTATTAGATTATTTATGGTTTATTGGGGCATTGTTAATTAGTAGTTCACTTGCCAAAGTGTACACATTTTTTAGTTTAAGTTGCAAAATCATACCAGACAAAAGTCCAACCAACTAGTACAAGTATTAAATGAAAGCATTTGACTAACATTTGAAACACATACTCACAGGTATCCAAATTTTGTAAAATATGAGTGCGTATTCCCAACATAATGCATGTCAGGATAAATAAGTTGAAGGGGTTTTTATTAAAAATCAAAGAAGCACGGCGGTAGAAAACAAAAAGGGAATAAGAACAAGGAAAAAGATGGTAAAACTAACCTTTTCTGTGTGTGTCTGACCTCACACTGCCTCGCTCAGCATTGTCCTGAGCGAGGCAGTGTGGAAAGCATCGTGTGGAGTGTTGAATTTGAGCATAAATCTGTAAGTTGTGCTAAAATTTCACAAATAGTTTGGCAAACTTTGGCATACTGAGTTTTGGTGTAGCAGATGATCATTACAGGCAGCGTGTCATTTTTGTGTGGTTCATGAACACACAACAAAAAAATAAATTATAATACAGGGACCCTGCATACTCTGCTGAGGGTTTTGCATGTTTCCTCAGGTGATTACACACTGGATGGAGGTGCTTAATCACTCCACCCTTCACCGTCTCCAGTGTTCTTTTCTAGGTAGTAACATGCATGTTAAAGCAAGAAACTCAATCCTTGCACTTGCACTTAGTGCTTTGTTTATACTATTTACCCATATTGCTTACAGCTGCGCTTCACCTCTGGTTTGCCCTTGCTTTCAAAGTAGTTGGTGTTGTAGCACAAGCTCTATTTTGTCCTCCGTCAACTCCCTATGATGAGGTCTGTGAAACATTCACTCAGCAGGGATACGAGCGGTTACAGGAGGCTGCATTGGGGACAAACCATGCAGAAAATCCACTCATCTCTGAGGTGACCATTACATGTGGTATGTTGACATGATATAGGACTAGATGGTGTTTTAGGTGAGGAGCACCTCACATGGGAAAACACGGGATTTCAGCCTTAAACAGCCATGACAAGGGAACAAAACCCGTGCTCTGATCCTTAAGCTCCATAATGACCGGGTGCATGTCCTCCATAGGGACTGATCTGTGTTTGCAGTGTTGAGGTCTGTGATCCTCGGAAGCACTCTATAGTACAGTGGAGTACAATGTCAAGTATTGTTGCAGTGCCTGGAATCTGTCCAGCTTCATTAATGCTAATATACAGATATGAGAGGTGCATGTACATATTTCTTAGCAAAATCTGCCTACATAGTGTTTTGTGGACATCAAACAGGTAAAAGTAAAGCATGTGTGTTTATTTATAGATGTGTTTGTGCATGCTAGACGTTCAGAGTTGCAAGTCTACATAAGGCATACATCCCCTACTGAAACCACGTAGGAGGAAAAGCTACTTTAGCACTGGATAAATGTTATTTATGGCTACTTTGACAGATGATCATTGAGAAACTGTACACACGGAAGCCGACTTCAAGTACTTGGCAAAACAAACCAAGAGGAGAGTCCTAAAAGTAGCGCAAAGCAAATTTTTCTTTTTGCTGAGAATGAGTTTGTAATATGTAGTTGAAGTCAAAATGTTCGCTTCAAGCAAAAACTCTGTGAATGAACAGTTTGTTTAATTAAATGTGCAATAATGGACAAAGCATATAGCCAGGTGTCTTCCGTCAAGCTCTTCTGAAAGCTTGCTCTGCATTACGGTCGTAAATGCAGAGCAAGCTTTGCTGAGAACCTGAAAACCAAGCATGGCATTTACGGTCGTAAATGCCATGCTTGGTTTTCAGTGGAAAACCAAGCATGTATTGACAGGTCAAGCATAATTGCAGTCATTGCCAAAATTGAAAGTCACTTTTGGCATTGCAGCATCACCCGAAGGGTTGGGACCGAATGACTTATGATCATATAATGTGAATAATTTCCTTTAGGCTCTTCGTGATTACAGTGTTGACGTAATATTTTTAGTGTTACACTCTCATGCAACATCGCTGTAGTTGGCCATTCTTAAAAAGGGACAGTTTCACAATACAGAATTTCAACAGAGCACCCACACATGTGGACGGGATTAGCTGCTGATAGACTTCTCATTCACTGTGACTTTGCTTTTCATGTTAAGAACCCTGTGTTCGAGCGAATCTGCTCCGCATGTCATTGTCTCGAACCTTTTTAACTCCCCGTTATTAAACACTCTGCTCTGCTGCAACTCACTTGTATTAAGCTAGCTTGTTTTTACTGTATTGTGTTTGACTTGCACACTAAAACACCCAGTTTCCATGGCAATGGGGTGAAAGCCTTATTTGTTTGTAGGCTGACTTGCTCACCCTCAATGGTTCAGTGCATTGGGTTGGACTTGCATGTTTGGTGGATTTGATGAGTGAACAGTAAATGTTCACAGTGTTTTGGAACTGGTCCATTTGTGAGCCAGTTTTCTGGTCTACATATTAAAAACAACTGTTGCTGGTGTGACAGCGTAACTGGAGGCACACTGAAAAACAAGTGTGTGGCATTGTTGTGTTAATTAAGTACATTTCTTTCACTTTACATGCCAGCCTTGAGCACATGGCAGTTATAGAGAAGGCATCAAAATACTACAGTACCTAAGTACCACATAGCCCACAATTAAAGCCATGTGTGCTATGATGCACTACATTGTTAAAAAGAAAATGTAGACATTAAGATGTCACATCTCGATGCCCACAACTTTGATGCACACACAGATGATAAGCAGATTAGCCGTGCCAACATTTTTTCCCCCAATAAAGAAAATGCATCACCCTATTTAACTGGAGGAATACAGCATCATTAGCTGGAGCTTCTCAACCAAACTACAGGGCATTTTTACAGTGGGACGGCTGAATAAATCAGCTCTCTTGGAGTTCTCAAACTAAGTAGGTTTTACTTGGAGTCTTTGATCTCAGCAGAGCACCTGCATCCGATGTCTCAGGGAAAATCCTTTAAAAGTCAGACGCATGTTTATGTGGCTGCCACAGAAACCTGCTTTCTCATCACTTTATTATCAAGTCTTTTAACTCTGTCTGTAAAAGAGGGCCAGACCGAAGCTCCCAAGCAGTACCAAAGCATAAGCATGAGGAAATACCTATAGACATAATAATCATTAAATGATTAAACCGGGAAAACAGGCACTGAGTCATCTCATGTGTATTCAGCGTTAAGTGCTGCAACTCTCAGGAGGCACCTGTGTTCCATCAGGATGCCATTAGAGTCTAAAAAGATCACATCTAGGATCCTACTAACATCCTGTTTCTGCTGACTGTGTGTGTGTTTGTATGTGTGTGCTGTATAGGGGATGGTGAGGGTCACAGTCCATGTGTACTGTACATGTGGGGAGGAGGGGGGGTTAGGGTTGTTTTGTTTTAATCAGTTTCGCCTGTAATCACACTACTTAGAGTTGGCAGGCGACAAGATTGGAGATGGGCCCAATGTGGGTAAAATTACTTCCTGTCTCTTGCTCTCCCTCTTGTGCTCTCACTCTCATGGGCTGACTCATTGCCGGGGAGCGGCCGTGCATGCGAGTGTGAAGACAAGGGGAAGTGAGCTCATTGGTGGGCTGGCCTTGCCCTCTTGGGGCCAAATCACTACCCGCTAATTAACCACAGAGTGGCCCCATCCCAACAGCACCCAGCAGGGAGTCCACTCACCGCAGTAGTTTAGCTTAAAGACGCTGCAAACCCCAGTACTGTGCAATACTTTCCTGCATCCAGTGCAACAATAGCGACAGGATCATTTATGCATAATCTGAAATATACCTGATGTCTTCATTTGACACCATGACATTAGTTGTTTTCTTTGAGAGTCAAGTTCAATGATGTGACCTGTGGTCAGACGACCCTGTTGCCTATGTTGCCATGACAGTGTGTACAATGTGTTGGTTAATGTGTTCCAGATGCATAGGTAAAGCCAAACATACTGCATTTCACCAGCGTCTGGTAGAATAATCGCCTACCATCTCCAAAATGCTTTCCTTGGATGCAGAAAGGAAGTGATGATCACGATTTACAACAATTTGCTTTGATTTCAGGAAATCTAGACCACCACCTTGTCTTGGCTTGCTGTGACTTATAAACTGGCAAGATGGGAGTCTGTGGCTTGAAGCTAATAGGCTGAAGAAGAGCCAAGCCCACCCACACCTGACAATCCGGGGGTAATATCCAAAATAAAAAAATGGAAAGGAAAGGAAAAGCAGGCATTAATCAAACAGGGTTTTAAAAAAATAATAATAATAATTTACACACTTTTGAAATGTCGGGTCAGCTGTTTAGCAGTTCAGCAGGGTGTGAGGTATATTTATGCTCTTATAATACTTAACAATATATAGCAGTTCTGGTTCATGAGGAAAGCAAAATGGCGATCAAAAGACAGTTTCCAGGAAAATGAATCCAACAAAGACGGTGATGATTAATGTGGTAAAAGCAAACAGAATAATCTTCTTCTTGCAGTTCCTTTGAGATGGGAGAAGACCTTAAATAAACTTTTCTCTAGACTGATTCTGTGTACCAGCGTTACAGCAGGGCAGGTACTGTACAGTAAACAAATGGAAACTAAAGCAGAGATTTTTTTCCCTTTATTTTAAGGTTTATCTACCCAAGACCATGCATAGTTGTAGATACAGGCAAATTAATTAATTACAGTACAGGGAATCATCACGCTTGACAATGCCATACTCACTCATTTGTTTTTCAGTTGTGTTCAAAATTAGGTTTCATGCCTCCCAAATGCTTCTGAGGTGTGAACAAGGCACAGGTGAAAATAATCAACAACAGGCAAAGACAATGAGGGTGGGCCAGATAGTTCCAAAGGAAAGAAACAAAAGCAAGAAGTAAAGCAAAATAAGGCACAAGAGAAAGCTAATCTTCAAAATAAGAGCTGGAGTGAGACAGGCAATGAAAACTACAGGCACCAATCTAACAACCTGTCAACTGAAACACAATAAAAGCTATTTCTTAAAAACAGAGGCCATTTACTGGAAATTAAGCAATTATTTTACACAAAATGGCATCTCCTATTTTATGCTTGACGTCTCTATTATAATTGCTGCAAGGAGTGTTCATTTATTTGGAATGCCATGGGGGAAATGTAATCATATTTGGATGTAACTGACACTTGGGGTGGCTCAAAGTTGTGCAGGAACTTTGGGGTCATCCCAAAGCTCTCCACTGAGTCCTCGTTTAGAAATTAATGTGGCGTAACAAAAGGAAGACACGGAGTAGCTGTCCAATAGAAGACACGAGCCATGGATGCATTAAAAAGGAGCAGAGGTACTTTTTACAGTGATTTGGGAAGTTTGCAGTGTGTAGAGTTCTAACTAACATTTCTACACAGACAACAGTCCACAATGAGCACAAAAGATCGACACAGGGGACACACGGAGCACTGCAACATCACAAACTAACTTTTTTTTATTTATTTCCCTTCAGTTTCATATAATGTGAACTGTCTCCCATTGATCTGAATTACCGTGCTGCTCATATAGTGTTATTTTAGTTAGTAGATTACGCATTATGATATCAGGTGTGTTTGCGTTTGACCTATTCTGCTCTTGGTAGATTGCGTGGTTCATCGTGAAAGTGAACTGACTGCATCTGTGGTTAGAAATTAGTAAATGTTACCAGAGCAAGGTGTGTAGATGCCCTGCAGTTAGTCGCAGTTGGGCATGGATGCATTAAAAAGTAGCAGAGCAGCAATTTGGAGATGGTAGGAGATTATTCTGCCAGATGCTGGTGAAATGCAGTATGTTCGGATTGGTGATTATTGGTAGATGCTTTGAGTGTAAGGTAGCAACGTCAAGTTTTAAAAACTGGAAAACTGCTACATTGTGCTGGGTTGACTCCTGCCCTGGGTACACTTACACTATTACTGCTTTGACTACTGCCCCTCTGAGAGCTGGACTGGGAAAAGCAGAAGAAAATGGATGGATGGACAAACTCTTCATGTCATTTGTAACACTGATGCATATTGATATTGTTACTTTTTTAACATATCAGTTAAGTACACATGAAATATATGAATGACTCTTTAATCCCTTTGGAGCTCCCTCTATGTACTTGAAAACTGTTATTGTGTAACTGTCTGTTGCTACACAGCTTGAGAAATAACTAGTATTGAGAGCCGTATGACAACCATTGACGGGAAACGTATTAAAGCTTTGCATCATGGGATGTGTCATCAGTTGAGCAGTTGGCATGGCACTCTGTTGATGTAATATGGCAGTCATTATCTTCCACAGTCACCGCCAAAGGAGGAATACCCTCTCAAATGTCAAGTCAGATCATCGCTGTGGAAAACCGCACTGACTATGAGAGCCAATTTGTCACATTTTCAGCATGTGGCACCACACCAGCTCCGGCAAGTTTAGTTATTGCCCTGATTGGCCCCCATTTAGAGAGAAATAAAACGAGCTGACTGCCTGCACTCCCACTAATCATAAAGATATTGCATTTTGTTTTCATTGTCAAATTCAACTGTTTTAGCCAGAAGATTAATTTCATTTTTGGCTTGCACTTTAATGACTTCCACTCTCAAAACGATGGCAAAAGGCAAAGCAAAGCAGAGTTCATTACCAAGACAAATAAATGTACAGGAAACAGAACATACTGACAGACATTCAGTAAAACCAGAACAATGGTTTTTAATTTTTGATTAGCTTCACACCAAAGGGCAGTAGTAACCAAAAAATTAATAAAAATAGTTCTACTGCTAGTGGCTCCGGGTATACTTGCACACAGTTTTTCCTTGAAAGGTCTGCTGTTGAGCATCGTGGTGAACTTTCCGCACTTCTTCTGAGGATTTGGTGTAATCCCAGCCTGACCCAGAGATGTTGAGATTGGCGCTCTGTGGCGACCCTACCATCTGTTGCACAACCCGTTCTTGTCACTTAAGATCTTTATGACTGGCTGTATGTTTGGCGTCGCTGCCATGCAGCAGAGTGTATTTGAGACTAAATCGGATGGGTTCTTGGCAGTGCTGCACAATGCACAACGATGTAAAGATCTAAAGTCCCTAAAACGCAAGTGAGTATCATGTATGCATATACAGAGCGCTTAATTTTTTTTCTTTTGTTGTTTTTTTTTTTTCTTTCTGTACTGTTTGTTTTAAATTTATAAGTTCTCTGGCAGATGCAGATACCATGACCTCCTTCCACGTTTCCATGTGTGCTGCACTGAAACCCCCTGGCGGTTCTGTTCATTGTTTTCTGTAACATGATGAATCTATCCCTCTGCCATATGGATATGCTTCACGTTGGAAACCATAACTGCTCTCGTTTCGAGTTTTCATTTTTGTCCTATACAATTTTACGTTGCAATGTTGTCTTTTGCAAGTGCGTGTGTGCGTGCATGTTTGTGTGCGTGCATGTTTGTGTGTGTGTGTGTCTGTGCGTGTGTGTGATGTATCCGGAGGGCAGAGATGGAATCGCTCTTAGAAGCATCCGGAACATACCTTTCTGTTGTGATTGGGCTGAGATTAAACTACTGAGGCTACAAACACAAATGTGGACCACATATGAATTAATGCAAACTGCAACCATATGAAGCTGATGGCAGACAAATGAAAGAAAGAGAAAATAGACAATGACTGCAAGGTCTATTGTAATTACAAGCAGTGTGCTTGCTGGAAATACCCCGCTGAATTGATGATTGATTTTGTCTCACACACACACACCTTTGAGTACACACTTGTGCATGTACAGTATACATGCATAGACTTATATGTGCATGCACAGAGCTTTGGAGGATTTACTTTTCCTGGCATGACCACCACACTAATACTTTTATACACTGAAGTGAAAAAAAGAGCTTGTAGCCAATCTCTGTTGCCAATGGCTGTTGCAATCCTTCTCTCATGCAGAGTGAAAATTTGGGGTTGGGAATATGAATCCACAGTGTTACAGATATACGCTACACAGGCAGGCCAGAAACTTCTCTGCAAAACCACCTCTGCTTTTCTGGTGCCGTTAGACTCACTGAACAGCACTGAGTGTTAATTCATGTTCTGTGGAAAAGTATAGCACAGCTGGAGCATTTTTAAAATAAGCTGCCAAACTGCTTGAATTAATTGAAATTACAAATTTAGTTATGGCTCTCTCGTGAATTCTTTGAAAGCAGCCTGTTCTCAGTTTTGTGCACTTAAATAAGACTTGTTCTTTTTGCAGTACTGATCTCTGCTAACTGCAGAAAATTCCCCTTACTGAGATAAAGAAGGACGTGAGTGTGGAAATGCACTTCAGCTCTTTGAGAAAATAATGAAATCGAGTCACTTCTTTAAAGGATACACTCTTTTTGCACAAGTTTATACATACAGCTAAGCTTTCAGTCTGCTTCCAGTACTACAGCAGCTGGCAAGCTACGACACACACCTGGATAAACACACTAGGATCTAGCTCTTGTCCTGCTCGTTCTCTGTCTCTCTGCGTAACCAACGAGGACCACTGGCTGCTGCGGGGACCTTCGTTTTGTCTTCATTCTGCTCACTGTCACACAGACGGGGCTTGGCTCCAACCGCAGATCAATCTCAATTCACCAGCACTGTCACTATGGACACGAGAGGGGTGCCACAACAAAAGGCCCACCCGAAATCCCTGCAAATCCTCCTCATGCAGAGCAAGCAGGACTCACAGCAGTGTGAATTACCTCAGGAGGCAGACATAGGCCAGCCCCTCCGCTCTGGACTGGAGGGCTAGTTTAAAACCAGATCTTTGATTGTATCAGCTCGGGTGATGTCAGCCCGCTCTGCTGCTAACAGCTTTATGCCACTCTCTCCCAATTCCTCCTTTCACTCTGTGTATCAGTGCTGCCAGCGGATTAATCCGTGGCTCTCCACCGCACACTCATCACTTTCTCAACTGCATGTACAAACTCAGGCTGCCAAGACCAAGAATATAGCCTATTAATGTCACACCTGACTGAAATTTACATTGTGTAAGCTGCCCTCGCCCACTCCATCATGGCCATTTGGTTCAGCTATTTATTTCGCAGTATTGAAAAAGACTGCTCCTCCACTGACCTTCCCTCAACTGCAGCATGGGCTTCCAGATGCTGGTGACTTAACCCCTCGCCTGTAAAACAAGAGTAAGAAAAACACCCTGGTTATGATGGCTATATTGGTGGCCTTGTTCTCCCAGGGAGCAGAGGCTTGGCTGAAGTTCTGTGCGACTACAGAGGGCCAGAGGGTATTAGCGGTTACTGTAAAGCTTTTTTGGGAGTCATTTAGTTTGGTATCTGACCAGTATGCCTTCGCTCACCCTTCACTTTCTGTTGTGCCCCTTTGCTGTTTCCCCTCAAAGTGCGGAACTCCGTTGTTGGGGTTTGTGGATCTCACCGTTATTTATGAGTGTTTAAATGCCACAGCACCCTGGCAAGGACTTTAATGGAGGTGAGACACTCCCATGTTGCACTACTCCCCTCAGTAAAGTTTTACAGCGTCCCACCACACTCTCCATAGAGGCCAGGGGAAAGTGACGCCATGGCCTAGGAAAATACTCTGTAGTCATGCCTGGACTGACACTCTGGTGCAGTCGGGGGCTTTGAGGTATCTGAAAACTGTGAAAGTTTGGTTTTTCGATATTGCTTTTCTTTCAGCTTACTCCAAGTGTTACTGTAGTCAAACATCACGCCCTAAAAGCAGAACAAAGCTGCTAAATTACAGCACGCATCACATATGATTGCTGTTATCACAACACGATATCCCTCGTGTAATGTCGCGCTCTCGACTTGCGCTTATCAGCCCACAAGCCAATTGTATCTGTCAGGCTTCACCACCACTGCGGCTAATGGTACTTTATCACATTGATTCCCCCTGTAAAGCCAACCCCTCTGTCAACCCACCCACCTTCTCCCCTTGCCTCATATGGCCTTGATGAGATCCAGACCCTGTGTGGAAGCATATTAAAGTGGCCCAACAGTGTCAGCAGGAGAGCTAAATGGAAGGTAGTGAAATCTTTTGAACCTCTTTTACATTATAACAGTTCTAAACACATCCAGCTGGGTCCAAAGTTCAGAGAAGACATAAAAGCGCTGTTGCATGTTACCTTGGAGGATGATAATAGCTGAGCACCACTAAAACTACTAAGAAAGTCCACAATCAAAGGGCCCAAATGAAGGACTCCCCACACTTCTTACTGGCTGCTAATGGGCTGAGTATATCAGACACAACCTATCTGACAGTCGTTATATCTCCTGTAACGCACACTTGGTGCGTTGTAAAGAGAAGGAACTTTTTCTGTGTTAGTGATTAAACTCCATTAACTTTGGGTTAATTAAAATACAAAAGACTCAGAAGAGCAGTAATTACCCTGTGCCAGCCTTGTAGGTCACCCTTCAAGCAAGTTAGCAGTACACTGATCTTAATGGGCGGCTGCTCATATCGTGACTTCACAGCTGCCAGACGTCGTTCCAAACTTGTTTTACAGGAGTTGAACTGCTGACTTTGACAATACTGCTGATTCTTTCTATATTACAGAGGAGAGAAGCTGGACAGACAAAGCAGAACGAGGCCAGACTGTGTGTGTGTGTGTGTGTGTGTGTGTGTGTGTGTGTGTGTGTGTTCCTTGAGCCATGTGTTGGCTTTGGGTTCTTCTGTGGCGTTTCAACCACACACGATAAATATGAGCTTGTGGTGAGGCCGTGGTGCCCCAGGAATGCTCACATGTGGTGGAGCGGCTCTCACCACCATTGACAAGAGAGTTGGATGGCTTTTGGTCATCAAGATTCCTGGTGGGGAGAGCTGCATAGGAGGCCATTTAACTTCAAGAGTTGAGGCCGTGGTTGCAAATGACAGTTTCCTTTTAGGCTCAAGTCTTACTAAAGCGTGTTATTTGTTTACTCCATACTCAACGCAACCAATCACACTATTGTTTACTGGCTGACAGAGCCAAAAATGCACTTAATCACCACTTACCAGGATCTGAAACAAACATGGAATGACATGACCAACAGCTACATTTCCCAGATCAAGTGTAATTCTATGAATGTCTTTCTATATTTATTCATACAACTAAGAAATGCTCTCACAGTCCCAGCGACTCTGAAGGTCTCTAACTACATCAGTGTTAGGCTCACCTAATGGGGACTTTTTTTTCCCAAAAAGTGTGAAGTAAGAACTTTTAGGAATGTTAAAGCATCTAGATAGATGTTACACACAGTTTGCTGTCCACTGACAGGCATAACCATCTGTGGCGATTCTAACATGCTAAAATGTGTTTACTTCATCAACCAGGCCAAGTATGAAAAAAACAATATGTGTTTAAATATATTTACAGTAAGGTTTTTAGAAACCTGGTGCGAGCTTCTGCCTGATATTTTATATAAATATAAAACCAAGTTATTTGCTACAATCAGCAATTTTCAGGATGAGACTTACATATTTTTAACTGTAATTTTATATTTTAAGGTCTTACAATACCTTACACTATGAAGTGCCTGTAGAAATAAAATAGAATTTAATAGAATTGAACGCATTTTTAATTGAACTCATTAAACAATGGGGAATCAGCAGCTGACATTTGAATGTTGTTCGCAAGAAAAAGAATACAGTCAAAGTGATTTACTTGGGTTAATATGGCTAAACTATGATGTTTTTGTTGTTATTTTGTTTTAAATTTCATCAATCATTAGTGGTTATTGTAAGAAGTCATCGTAACTCGTTAGACTATGAAACACTCTCTCCTTCCACACATCCGTCATTGGAGACCGATCTATTGTCTCCCATAACTTCATGGTTGACGAGGGGTCATTCGCCTGAGGCCCAGTTGGAGACTAGATCCCCTCTCTGGACAGATGCAATGGCATAAGGGGCCCCGGATGCCCCCCTCTTCTCCTGTTGACCTCTCTCTCTCTTCCAGAGTCTGAGAAAGGGTCCTGAGGTTGAGAAGGTCCCTGGGACTGGACGCATTGCGGCATTAATTACACAGTCAGTTACCACTGAGTCCAATGTTTAGTCCCCCCCCTCGGGGTTAACTCCTTCCTGACAACTAGGGAAAGTAATGGGGCCTCTGTGGCTCATTTGCCAGCAGTCAGCCAAGACAGTTCCTCTACGTCTTCTTCTGTAGCCCTGTTCTCACTAACTGACGGCGGCTAAACGCTTCAGTCCTACGTGGCTGCACGTGGGGATCATACACAAGGAGGAGGAGGAGCAGACAGAGATAATAGGAGGTGTGTGGCAGTGGGTGATGGACGGGACACTTCATCCCATCAAAGGCTTTTTGCTGGATGTCTTGTGCAAACAAAGAGCCTTTTTTGGAGTGTTATCTATGAGAGACTTCTCCCACAGACATCCTCAACGCAGCCGAGAGGTGTGACCGGCTGAGGAGACCAGGGCAGAAGAAAGAGAGAGTGCACCGGCAGGATATCCCCCCGGTTAAGAGCAAAGTAAACACAGTAGACAGAAAGAGAAAGGAAGTCTACCTCTGTCACAGAGACTCGAGATGAGATACTCACAGATGCTTTTCGATGTATAAAAGATTAGTTCCTGAACTTTGGCAAGCCCAGAGTTCTTCTCCAATAGCGCTGCTGGCTACAGCTATAATCACAAGTGTCTCTGCCTATTGCTGAAGTAATCCGATTTCTGTTGACAGTCGGTAATCTGATAGGAGAGTACTTACAATATCAAGGCTTGTGTTTCGTTTGATTAATTCATAGCCTACAGGGTCTATGAAGATAGCGAGAGCGAGCACAGCATGAGATCATGACCCTGGAATTCTAAACAATAACCATCTGTGGTGAACCATGTTGAGCTCGAGCCGACTCTCGCTTTTCCTCTCACTTCCTTTTCTCTTTCTCCCCTTCTCCCACACACCCTCCACAAACACACACACACGCGCACACCTGCAACAGCTGTTTTGTATGTATCACCAACCATGCCTGTACCAAAAATAAGTCACAACATGCACATGATTAAAATTTCATACTTCTCACCCCGAGGCACATAATACCTGAGCTGAAACAGAGACTCGGTGAAACACTGTGTCTGATCGGTATTACAAGCAAAGTTAAGGACAAAAAATGAGGCAAATTCCTGCAAGTATAAGCAGCTACGCTTAACCAAGAGTAACACCAGCCCGCTGTAATGTGCAAGAGAAATTGCTTCTGTGCGGTGCAGGCTTAAATTTGACATTTTAAAAGCAGGATGGTCTGAATTAAACATTTGAAAAATGTCTTTTCTTTGTTCCACCAAAAAAGAAAACAACATCTCTGTATATGTCAGAGCTCTTCCAGCATCTCCTTCGGTGTTGAGAAAAAGTGACGTGGTTTTGTTCTCTTTCAGCTGGTTGCCACAGAGCTGAGAGTGATAGATGAAGTGTTACTTTTTGGACTATTTTTAACTTTTCCAAACCGGCGTTCAGACAGCCCATCTGGACGGGGTTAGGGGTAAGGCAGCGCGAGCTCTTCGCCAGTTACAGTAAGAGACACCGAAAAAGTTCTCCTCGGAGGTCACAAAGAAAATGTTATACTTGTTTATGTGCTGTGGCACGATGAGCGCAGCTTGGGTAACGGCATTCAAGAGGTGATACGTGATTGTTTAATAAGCTTGGACAAAGCTCCATTAAATGGAGAAGATGGTTTCAAAAGCTACAAACAGCGCTCTGTGCTCATAAAAATGCTGTAAAGCTAGATCCCGTTAGATTATTGTGTGAGAACATACCATATCATCGTGTTTATGGTCAGGAAAACAGTATATTAGGCTGGGCAACAGGTCTGCCAATGCTTTGTATACTTTCCGCACGGATGCTGTGATTACATATTGGAACCAGTGTGTAGAACAACTGCTAATTGGCATCTTTTGTCAATATTACATATTTTATTTTCATGCAACAAAGTGGCTACAAATGTGACTAAGTGGTGTTGGACTAAACAGAATTTACAACATGCTCTTAAAATGGTGCAGAAAAAAGACGGTGAAAGACAAGATAAAAGGAAATAAAACTGACCTCCTCTACGAAAGGGATTTAAATGATACCTTGTATGAAACGTCTAAATTTCATGACCTACAAATGGCCTCCAGAGGCTTTACTTCGACCTCTGACTGAACATGATGAATGACCTGTGAAGGAGAAGGACTGCCGAGCTATCAGGCTGGAATCTCTGAATGTTTATGCTTTAAGGGGTGTGTCAGGATGAGAGCGTTCAGCTGAGAGGTTTTTTTAAGAGGTACACCCTGCATTCATGGCTAGACTTCAATGTCAAGTGTAGATACGCTGCAGAACAATGAAGCAACAGCGCGGTCTCTAATGAAAAATGTCCTCTTAGTCTGGAGCAGGAGCAGACGTGGCCCCACAGAGCTGCTCTGACACACCAGATTTCCATTCTTTTCTTTTCCAGACAAATCACAAGGTTCACAAATAGCTTTATTTTGCACATAATGCATTTTGAGAGTGGAAGACTCTCACTTCATACGACTATTTTTGACTTTATAGTGAGAAAGGGTGTTCCCTTGATCATGGTTATGGCACAACAATAACTGAAGTGAAGTTTTCCTCTGTGCCCTGAGACTCTACCGCAGAGAGAGTGTTTTAGGTTTTCAGTTACACTCTAAGGGTCCACAGTGGCTCCCCTTGGCTCAGGTGTTGGGATGTTTAAGCAATATGTGGGAAAAACAAATCTGAGCCTTATGTGTTTAGAGTGCTTTATGGTTAAATGTGTGTCTCTCTGCTCTAGTGCTACTCCAAACTAATAATGTCTCTGCTCCTCTTACCCACTAATTACGGCAGCTAAACCCATCGTTAGAAGTTGGGCAAATTATCACATAGCAAAGCCAAAGAATACAATTGTCTCTCATTTTAAGATATGTGACATATTATGATATAAAAACATAATCTGATGAGTACTGCTGCCAATTTCAATTAGGTTTAAAAGTTCTGCAAATTTCCATCATTTTTGCTGCCATATTAGTTAATTTTTCTTTAATAATCTCCATCATAATTCTCCACAGCAGTTTTTGTCATGTTGTGCATTTCCACGGGTGGCCCCTAATTGCTTTTGGGGGGTCCTGAGCTACACAACACTGTAAAATCCCACCCACCTTTCTCTCTCTCTCTCGCTCTCCACACTCATCTGCATTACATGTGTTATTTGGCGTTTGCGTCAAGCCACCAATGTAGAGCCCAAGCTCCCCTCTTAAGGAGCTTTGTTCAGGACAAAAAGAAAGGAAAAGAGTACGAGACAGAGTGAGAGCATTGTGTCTCCTCTCCTGATCCAGAGAACCACAGTTCTCCTCCAGAGGAGCAAAGTAGGGGAAGCCCACACAGCAGGAACTACAGCACAGCACAGTCTGATGGGAAAACATGCTTGGATTGATTTCCATCAGTTATAACAGACAGCTAGAAAAAAAAAATGAAAAAAATGCTGACGTGCACATCATGCTTAAACATGGCTGGCTTCCTTTGCAATATGTCATGTATGAAACTATAGCCTGTGGTTCTGCTCGGTGGTCCCCCACCAAGACTTGGAAGAAAACAGCAACCTTTACCTTGGACAATGAAAGATCAACAGACAGAGGAAAGGTTGCCCGTCTGACTGAGATCATATTTCCGCAGCTTAAAGAATCTACTTTTAAAGGCAGGAACAGGAGCATCTACTGCATACACAAGTAGAGTTTATTTTTTTTACCACAAAAAATGTGTAATTTTCAGGGGGTAGGAAAGCACATTTATATATATATATATATATATATATATATATATATATATATATATATATATATATATTAGGGGTGCAACGATACACAAAATTCACGGTTCGGTTCGGTTCGATACTTTGGTGTCACGGTTCGATATTTTTTCGATACAAAAAAAAATGTTCATGCCTTTTTAATTTGTCATTTATTAAAATTGTAAATATATATTTTAACACAAAAGTACAGTTTTTAAATTTAACCCTAACCCTTGTGCGTGTTGTTTTTTAGCTCGTCATATTGCAGCCACAGAAATTCTTTTGTCCATGAAACCATAAAGCTGCACTTTCTTTTTGCCTTATAGTCTGATTTGTCATAACTTCTCCGTTTTGTGGTAAGCTTTTCTTTGGCTGTCACTTCTTCGCCCTGACCTGTCTTATTTGGCTCAGCAGAACTAAAATATATATCTGTCTGTGAAGGTTCTCAATCATCCAGGTCATCGTAGTGAAATATATATCCTGCCGCACTCACATAAGCTCAGCGATTCTCTGCGCGATCAACCTCTCACATGTTTAAGCTGCGGGAGATTTCACTTGTCATGTTTGCATAGTAAGCTAACAATTAATAAGACGATGTCAGAGGAATTGGTGCACAAATTATCATCACTCACAGATCAGTGCTGTCGCTCTCTATACACAGTTCGCGCGATTGCAAAGTGAAAGCAAAAAAACAAGCGCAAATTCAAACGCGATTTCAATATGTCACATATTGACAGTGGCTCACCCAATGACATAATTACCCAGCTACATTTCTGAAAGAATGCAAAAGCATTGACATATATTTTTCCTTCCTACAATAGCCCGACAGGCAGGGCAGAGATAGCCCCGGGACGTCGGGCTAGCGATATTGCGAGCCCTGTATCTGATTGAGGAATCACTCATCTTTGGAAAAGAGAGTTTATTACAGAGAAATGTCTCTTTCCAAAATAAAAGCTATACTATCCGCTTCTTCTGGGCTATATTCTCAGCAGCATATTAAACATATCAGGTCTCCATAAGGAGAATCCTGTGCTAACAGCTGTCTAAATGACTCGGCTAAAGTTTGTAGCATGCATGCTTGTTGTTTTTGTTTTTGCACTAGGATGATGTCGGCGTAAATGTGCAGTCATATTCGTTGTGTTCCCACTAGTGCTTTCAGGTTAATCTCGTTGAAATAACCTTAACGCCACAACACGGCAAATCTCCGTTAACGAGCTACCCTATACAGAGGGGCTAGACGGCCAACACGTTAACGAGCTAACTGCGCTAACACACTAGCTCCCACCCATGTAATTGAGCATTGCATGGCACATCCAACATACTGTTTTACTTTAGTCCATGACTCGCTTACCTTCAGGGTCATACGTCACATGAAAACCAAAATAATTCCAAACGCCAGATCTGAATGAGGGTGGGGAGGTCCACTTCTGTCTCGCTAGCTTGCCCTGCGCTCTTCCTTCTGACCATGCTGTCTGTGTTGAGTGCTCAGTGAATCTGCGTTCGACTACTCCGCCTAGGCTGCACTCTCGAGCCTAGGCGGAGTAGTCAAATGCATATTCACTGAGCGCTCAACACAGACAGCATCGTCAGAAGGAAAGTTGATAAAATAAATTACAAATTTTGTATTGTTCTTTTTTTTTTCTCCCCTTTGGTTTTCTTTCTTTCTCTCCCCCTCTTTCTTTCATTCTTTCCCCCTGTCCTATCCCACAGTCATGTCTGTCCCGTTTGCAACTGAAAATAAAATAAATTCATAATTATAATAAAGGTCAATCAAATGGACCAATATGATGATCCACTTAAAATAAATCCTCTTGGCATCTTTCTTGGCCTCAAGACAACAATTCTGATGGCTATAGATCCAAACGGGACACAAAAAAAAAAAAAAATTGAAAAAAAAAATTGAAAAAAAAAAAATTGAAAAAAATTGTATTGTTCGATACATATGCGTACCTAATATATATATATATATATATATATATATATATATATATATATTAGGGGTGCAATGATATTCGTATCGATATTGAACCGTTCGATACAGTGCTTTCGGTACGCATATGTATCGAACAATACAAAATTTGTAATTTATTTTATCGACTTTCCTTCTGACGATGCTGTCTGTGTTGAGCGCTCAGTGAATCTGTGTTCGACTACTCCGCCTAGGGTCGACAGTGCAGCCTAGGCGGAGTAGTCGAACGCAGATTCACTGAGCGCTCAACACAGACAGCATCGTCAGAAGGAAGAGTGCAGGGCAAGCTAGCGAGACAGAAGTTAAGCTCTCCTTACAACATGGACCTCCCCCACCCTCATTCAGATCTGGCGTTTGGAATTATTTTGGTTTTCATGTGACGTATGACCCTGAAGGTAAGCGAGTCATGGACTAAAGTAAAACAGTATGTTGGATGTGCCATGCAATGCTCAATTACATGGGTGGGAACTAGTGTGTTAGCGCAGTTAGCTCGTTAACGTGTTAGCCGTCTAGCCCCATGCACGGGGCGATCGGCGGTAGCTCGTTAACGGAGATTTGCCGTGTTGTGGTGTTAAGGTCATTTCAACGAGATTAACCTGAAAGCACTAGTGGGAACACAACGAATATGACTGCACATTTACGCCGACATCATCCTAGTGCAAAGACAAGTGGAAGCAGAAAAAAAACAAGCAAGCATGCTACTAACTTTAGCCGAGTCATTTAGACAGCTGTTTAATATGCTGCTGAGAATATAGCCCAGAAGAAGCGGATAGTATAGCTTTTATTTTGGAAAGAGACATTTCTCTGTAATAAACTCTCTTTTCCAAAGATGAGTGATTCCTCAATCAGATACAGGGCTCGCAAAATCGCTAGCCCAACGTCCCGGGGCTAGCGATTTTTTCAGTCGGGGTACCAAAATCTATCTCTGCCCTGCCCGTCGGGCTATTGTAGGAAGGAAAAATATATGTCAATGCTTTTGCATTCTTTCAGAAATGTAGCTGGGTAATTATGTCATTGGCATCGGTGAGCCACTGTCAATATGTGACATATTGAAATCGCGTTTGAATTTGCGCTTGTTTTTTTGCTTTCACTTTGCAATTGCGCGAACTGTGTATAGAGAGCGACAGCACTGATCTGTGAGTGATGATAATTTGCGCACCAATTCCTCTGACATTGTCTTATTAATCGTTGGCTTACTATGCAAACATGACAAGTTAAATCTCCCGCAGCAAGCTTAAACATGTGAGAGGTTGATCGCGCAGAGAATCGCTGAGCTTATGTGAGTGCGTGTGTAAAAGTAGCAGGATATATATTTGACTACGATGACCTGGATGACTGAGAACCTTCACAGACAGATATATATTTTAGTTCTGCTGAGCCAAATAAGACAGGTCGGGGTGAAGAAGTGACAGCCAAAGAAAAGCTTACCACAAAACGGAGAAGTTATGACAAATCAGACTATAAGGCAAAAAGAAAGTGCAGCTTTATGGTTTCATGGACAAAAGAATTTCTGTGGCTGCAATATGACGAGCTAAATAACCAGGGGTGCACATAAGTGGTCCGCAGGTGCGCATTCGCTGTCAAAATAAAAAACACGCACAAGGGTTAGGGTTAAATTTAAAAACTGTACTTTTGAGTTAAAATATATATTTATAATTTTAATATATATATATATATATATATATATATATATATATATATTGCAGACATAGAGGACAGTTACAAGTACCTGGGGATCCCGCAGGCGAATGGGAACCATGAAGAGGCCGCTAGAAAAGCTGCAACCACCAAGTACCTGCAGAGGGTCAGGCAAGTCCTGAGGAGTCAGCTGAATGGTAAGAACAAGATCCGGGCCATCAACACGTACGCCCTGCCCGTGATCAGGTACCCTGCTGGGATAATAGGCTGGCCAAAGGAGGAGATAGAAGCCACCGACATAAAGACGAGAAAGCTCCTTACCATGCATGGAGGGTTTCACCCCAAGTCCAGCACCCTGAGGCTGTACGCTAAGCGGAAGGAAGGGGGCCGGGGACTGGTGAGTGTCAGCACCACAGTCCAGGATGAGACAAGGAACATCCAAGAATACATTGGGAAGATGGCCCCAACTGACCGAGTGCTCAGTGAATACCTCAGGCAGCAGAAACCCAAGAAAGAGGAGGGAGACGAGGAACCATCATGGAAGGACAGGCCCCTGCACGGTATGTACCACCGGCAGATAGAGGAGGTGGCTGATATCCAGAAATCCTACCAGTGGCTGGACAAAGCTGGACTGAAAGACAGCACAGAGGCACTAATCATGGCAGCACAAGAACAAGCTCTGAGCACAAGATCCATAGAGGCTGGGGTCTATCACACCAGGCAAGACCCCAGGTGCAGGCTGTGTAAAGATGCCCCAGAGACAATCCAGCACATGACAGCAGGGTGCAAGATGCTAGCAGGCAAGGCATACATGGAACGCCATAACCAAGTGGCCGGCATAGTGTACAGGAACATCTGTACCGAGTATAACCTGGAAGTCCCGAGGTCAAAATGGGAGATGCCCCCAAGGGTGGTGGAGAATGACCGAGCTAAGATCCTGTGGGACTTCCAGATACAGACGGACAAAATGGTGGTGGCTAACCAACCGGACATAGTGGTGGTAGACAAACAGAAGAAGACGGCCGTAGTGATCGATGTAGCGGTTCCGAATGACAGCAATATCAGGAAGAAGGAACACGAGAAGCTGGAGAAATACCAAGGGCTCAGAGAAGAGCTCGAGAGGATGTGGAGGGTGAAGGTAACGGTGGTCCCCGTGGTAATCGGAGCACTAGGTGCGGTGACTCCCAAGCTAGGCGAGTGGCTCCAGCAGATCCCGGGAATAACATCGGAGATCTCTGTCCAGAAGAGCGCAGTCCTGGGAACAGCTAAGATACTGCGCAGGACCCTCAAGCTCCCAGGCCTCTGGTAGAGGACCCGAGCTTGAAGGATAAACCGCCCGCAGGGGCGTGCTGGGTGTTTTTATATATATATATATATATATATATATATATATATATATATATATATATATATGGTAAAATGGTAAATGTATGCTGTTAGTATGATAGGCTAAGGTAACTGACTGCTGACCCTAACTTACAGTTTCACTTATGTTACAGTCACACCAGGGAAAACATTAGTGGGAGACCGCAGCATGACCAAAATTATTGCAACCATGTGCAACGAACATTGCTTTAAAGATGGGGACCAGGTCTTGGACTGCTTGCAATTAGCTGCCACCTTGAATGCGACTTTGGTTTGATAACAAAGCAATACGACAAAGTCACTGAATCGGGTCAAGTTGGCAATTACATGCAATCTGTTTGTGATAATAAAAGGATAATACAAACTGTGAATCCAGTGCAGCTACATATTTACATTATCTGTGCTAATTCACATTAACCGTTTACATTCAGCAGCACCAGTGTAGCTCACTGGGTTCAGCAGGTGACCCATGTGCTGAAAGGCTATTTCCTTCATGTCTCTCCCCTGCACTCTCTCCTTCCTTTCCTATCTGCTCTACAGTCCTGCTGAAGAAAAAAGGCAAAAATAAATCTTTTTTTTAAAAAAAGAAGCTAGTTATATTCAGAGTCCAGCCAGAAGCTTATGATTTAAAGCAGACATTCGTCAACAAAATGTGACATAGTTGCTGTAGGACAGCACTTTAACTGAAAAATTGCATAGGTGCTTTTATAGTGGATTAAAAACCAGTTAAATGGAGTCCCTGATTATTTAGAGACAGGTTGCCTCTCACCAGATGACCTGTAAAATTTACCGTATTATACTGTATATTTTGCAGAGCAATTTGGTCAACTAAGGCTGTTTAAAATGTGCTACATAAATAAACTTTGATTTGATTTTAAAGCGGTCATTGAAACTACTTGTAATCGCTCCCTAAAAGCAAAAAAAAAATCAGTCACTGTTCAACCACTGATTTTTTTTTTTAAGTTGCAAGGAGGTTGTCATCCCCTTTCCACTCTATTGTGACCGAGCCATTACAGTAGTACAATCTTTTTATCAAACACACAAGAAGAAAGTGTATTTATTTAAATCCAGAATGATTGCTTCAGCTTTTATGCTCGTAAGCAGCAGGCAGGCAGGAGGGGAAAAAAGCTGCAGGAACCGGTCCTTAAAAATGGAAATGGGAAAATGGAAGGGGTCAGAGGCCCCCTTCCTCCGAGGGTCACAGGAACACACATCTAGACGCACAAAGGAACACATGCTAATACTTCACCTCATTAGCAATTAGGACGCTTTAGAAAATGGAAATTTAATAGTGGTTTTAGATTGTCATCGGACCGCATTTCCTCTTTCTGAATGCCAGCCACGCAGGCAATGTGGTATCTAACGCCTGCTAGCAGAAAAGAGTTTGAAATGGAAATGCTGTTGTGGTCAGCCTCCACACCCCTCTATCATTTGTCTTAACCAAACCCACCCAGAAAAAAAAATTACTCAAATGCAAGGGGATTTTCAATTTTTTTTCACCTCTGTCTCGCTCGCAATCTTGCACTTCTTTTTCTTTTTTCTTTTTTTGCTAGTGGAAAAGCAGCACGCTTTGCAGAATTCAGTCGCCCACGCACCCTGTCAGGACACTTGATTCCAATTAGATATTTTTCTTTGCTTTCTTGTTCTAGCCTGTCTGGGCCTCCTGCTTTTACCCCGCCCTCTGCCCTCCCCACCAACTCCCTCACTGTTGAACTCTCCCCTCCTCTCTCTCTCCCATGTTTCCTCGCTCGTGTCCTCATTCTCTCAATCCCTATCACAATATGTAGTTTTGTGAACCACAGTACCCTGGTTTGCTTTTGTGCACTCTCTCAGTCGCGGAATTCTCACAGCCTGACATCCTGTGTCCGTTTTTAAACTTTGACACTGTCGCACACAAACGCATCGGGGCTGCAGCCAAAAATTATCACAGCAGACAAAACCGAGCAGTTTCCATAATGATAAAGAAGGGATTGAGAAGTTTTCAAACCACCTTTGTTTTGCTTCTAGGCACTGGATATTTATTAACCTATAGATCTACCGTACTTGATTACAGTGTGAGGTCAGGTCCATGCTCTGAAGGTCCTCCCACACATTCACTAATGATAGGCTAGCCGTGGAGTGCATACAATACATTTCGCCCAGAGTGCAGTAGCCACATGCAATTCCTCACCCAAATGACTGTAATTAAAACATTCCACAATCCTTTATGTATTACTTCTCCCTGCTGGTGTTGTTAGATCTAGTCTCTTTTCTCTTTTTCAGCAAATCAAACAGAGCCTTTGAATTTTGTATTAACAATTCTGCTGACTCACT
This sequence comes from Mchenga conophoros, assembly GCF_057382185.1. Lineage (NCBI taxonomy): Eukaryota > Metazoa > Chordata > Actinopteri > Cichliformes > Cichlidae > Mchenga > Mchenga conophoros. The sequence continues at coordinate 23,166,638 of NC_140538.1, forward strand.
TAGACTTTACAGAATCTTATGCAGCCAAAGTACACTAATATTATGCTAAAATACACCAGTATTATGTTAATATTCACTAATATTAGCATAAGAAAGATGGCAAGTAACATTTCTGCAGCGACAACGGGGTCAGCGCACTGAATTTTTGCAAGCCACACACAGATGATTTAGAGTGCATCCCCTCAGCTTAAATTACTTCCAAGTTGGGGGTTCCTCTGCAGCATCCAGCCCACCTCTTCATGACTGCGGCCTCAAGTTTCTACTCCATGTTGCACGGAATTTTCCAAGAGCCAAGCTATCATATGTGTGAGCAATATTTATCATGTAGTTGTACAACCCTGGAAAAAATTCTCTCCTGCAGTGTGCAGTTTCATGGCTAACCACAATAAAAGAATAATAAGAATATCTGGGGCCAGAGTTGTATCATTGGCGGTTGGAGACAGAAGGCTTGAGGTTCAATTTGTTATTGAGCTTGCAAGGTTGTGTTTCTTGCTAAATTAATTTCCATTGAAAATAAAAAAAGGAGCCGGGCTCCAGAGTCACCTCTGGTCGCCCACCTCCTATTAGATGTGATTCAGGATGGGATTATGTTACTGATGAGCCAGCTGAGGTAGTGAGCTCTAATTAGGACTGATGCTCAGGGGAGAGATTGATGCTGAAAATGCATGAGGGGGAGGCATGTGCACGCTTGTTTATCCTTCACCTTCAATTGAACGTAATGTTGGGCTGCAAGCACCGCACACCACCTTCAGCTATAAAAACTACTTATTGCTCACTCGGGACCGAACCATTCATCACATGTTAAAGAGGGATGGATGAAAACATACCCCCTGGTCAAGGAGAGAACACATTCAGTAAGTCAAAAAATCATCAGATTGCTTCCAAGCCCAAAAACACATCCACCTCATCCGGAAGATAATATCTAATGTCGTGCCTGGGCTGGATGTAGATGTAGATAGCAGATGGACCTTTGTTATGTACTTTCCAGATGACAAGATTTACCCGCAAATTCAAAACTCTCAGTTGCACTATAAAAATCAGACCGCCTTTTGGTGAAATTGTATTTGAAAGATGGCAAGTAATATGATAAATTTACTCCCACCGAGGGCAATAGGAAAATAGTCCATGGCCGCATTTAAGCTGAGCAACATAAATCTTTGCAGCATTTGATGCACAATGTTTTTCTTTCAGCTCGCTAATAGAAATAAAATTCATTACGATGATTAAATAATTGTGCTCACTATTAAATATAAATGTTCTCCTGCAGTCCTTCATGCAAATAACTGAAAAGCTAAAGAGGAAATAAAAATGTTTCCAGGATTTCGGAAGTGCCAGCAGGTGGGATTTTGTTTTTGTTTCACTGAATATCATCTTAATCTAAATAAAGAACACATGTCTTCAACTAATATTGATTTAAAAAAAAATTTTTTCCTTGAAAAGTTGACTCAAGAATCTGGTTGCACCGCGCTTAAAAAGAAACGCAGATGAAATGCTGCATTGACAGCTGTGTCATCAGAGAAAGCTCGGACCACACACAATAATCCATAATGGCTCTTCAAGGCCAGAGCCAGGCAAGCATGAAAGATCTACAACTGGAAGCGAAGCCTAGCCTTGCACCGTGCCTTTTAAAAAGCACCCGCTCTCCTTGAGTGTCTCTAGAGTGGGACAGATGCAACAAGGCAAGGTGACCTCTTGGAAGGGTCAAGGATAAACACAGGGAGGCTTGGGGGAGGGGTGTTGACCTTACTGGAGTTGTCTTTCATTCGCTGAAGATGTTGGCACCTTAACCGGACACGCATACATGTACGCCACAGCATACACAAAGAAATAACCCAACCCCACCCCCTACAGACACACACACATCTGTCCTCTTTTCATGACAGGACGTCTCTAATGAATGTGGTGCTCAGAAGACTCTCGAGAGGAACCAAGGCCACTCTCACTCTTTACCGCTGACAATGCTGCACACAGAGAAACCCTCACATGTCCACATTTCAAAAGATAGTCGGACTGCAAGCTGCCCCTAGAGTGGCATGCGTTGTCGAGGGCTGAGGGATGTTTTTACATCTCTCAGTTGTGTCCAACAGATACTTAGAAGCAGCGCTTGTTCACGACTGTTACAGTTACTGGTCTGGTGCACTGAAGAGGCCCTTTGGCTCGACAATACCCACATTATCAGTCTCTATCTGCCTCTGCCGATGTGCAGCAGGCACTCTGTCTTGATATCCAACACACACTGTCAGCGTGTTATGGCCCCACTCAAGTGACTGTATAAATTGAGATTATGGAAGAATTATTCTGGTCTGTCTGGCAATTAAGTACGCTCATGTGTGGCTTTTCAAGGCAGCCTGCCAAACTCTCATCGGCACCAGTCCCAGTCTGATCTAATTCTACCAAGCGACTCCCCTTTGTCTGTGGTAGTACATTTTTTATCAGAAGGGAATGTGTCTCATAGTATTGAAGGATCTCGTTCCATTCGTGCTTCCTGAAACCTTCAGTACAACAGCAAAGGCACCAGGCATGTCTTTGTTTTGTGCTGCTTTGTTGGTGAATTAAAGCAAGACAGGTTTGTCTTGGGGTCATCGGAAGTTTGTGTGAAAACAGGGGTATTTACTTAAATGTCACTTAACACTAGAAAAATTATCCTGAGATATTAAAATATTCTCTTCTTGTGCTGCAAGAAACTGTCTAGAGGGTGTAATAAGTGGCTGGCAGTGAATAAAGCACAGTGAGAATGTATTAAAAGACCGAGTGGATATTCTGAGACATGGTGCAGGTTACTCTTAGTCTCTGGGTGTGTAGAAGATACATGTTTATTTTGGACGCGAGCGACAATGAACCCAATGCAAGGCCCAGATTTGAGAGGCAGGAGACATCACGTCAGAACTTTCCTCACCACAGCTACTAACGAAGACTTTGCCCTACCAACATGCTTGAAATGCACACGCACACACTCTCACACCATCACCTTCAGAGGGGACCCACCACCCTGCCGCAGAGCCTGGCACCTCACCAGCTGAGAGGGAAAGGGAGGAGGGGTTTAAGTGCGGAGCCTGCCCTCGCCTCATTCAAATCCCAGAGACCACTTAAAACACATTCCTGCAGCTATTTAACGCAACGGCTCAACACAGCTCAACAGCTGAGGTCTTACAAACTCTTAGAGCAGTTGAACTGGTTGGGGTCGAGTGCAGAAGGCTGAAAACAGTGTGGGGGCTGTGGGATTAAGCTATTACCTTAACCACAGGAAAAACGCTGAAATATGAAACCTAATAATGTCCCTAAAACGCCTCTTGAGCTATTTGTTCCTGCCTAGGTGCTTTTGATAAACCCTAACTTGAGGTTTCCAGGGAGCACTTGTCGTCACTGTCCTCTTATCACAGAGTAATTATCAGATGGAAAAAATGTAACCAACAACAGTGGGAAAAAGCAAACTGATCAAACTGACAAACTGATCACAAACGAAGAAGCCATGGAGCATAATGTCAGCAGGGGTAAGAGCTTTGGATTGTGGAATAGAACTTCTATATTACAGGGACAGGTTGGACCTTGCCATGTCTGGATACCTACCTATTATAAATCAGTGTACGTTATTTCTTATACAAAAATCATAAGCACACAAGAGTAAGGCTCCAGTCACACCAGAGGCCAGTTGGCAACAGCCTGGCAACCTCTGGTAACTAGGAAAAAATGTGTATTCTCCAACTGGTTGCTGAGAGATTGGTACTAGTTGTTGTGAACTCAATTACTAAAACCCTGTCGCACAGCCATAGAGATTGATCAGTGACTGCTTGGCAACCACAAATCACTAGGGAAAACATGTTATCCCCAGACACATTGGTAGATGGTTGTAGGAAGCTGCTGACAATTACAAGGTGAAATTGGGGCCAAGGAAGTACAGGGTGCTGCAACAACAACAACAAAAAAAAACCTTGTGACCGTTTTGTTCCAGCTGCCTGTAGTTTCCATGAAATATGCCAACTTGTCTGCAAGCACTTGCAAACTGCTCTCCAAAGGGTAGTGAAACTGAGAAGTGCAATAATAACAGTTGTGCTATTTGAAAAACATTGGCTGAGCTGAATTGTGGTGAAGCACAACTTTTATTTTGAAGGTAAAGGTTTTAAACTGAGTTTTAAGTTTTACTACCACTTCGATAGTAGTTAGAGAGTGTGCCAAATACTCGTTGTCTTCCATGCAAACTACGGGTGATGACAGTAGTCTGCTAGTAAAAAAAGTAAATGACAAGGAATTTTTTTTGTTCTTTTTTTGCTTGGTTGTTTGTTTGTTTTATGGGGGGGGGCGTTGTTGTTGTTTGGTGCAGCACTGTGTTTGCAACTGATTTCATGACTATCATCAACCTCCAATAACAACCCGCCAACTTGTAGCGGTAGCAACCAGAGGTTGCCAGGAGTTGACCAAGTGGTCCTTAGGCCTGTATGACTGGCACAAAAATATGTACAGTCATACTAGCAGCAATGTTCTTAACTAACAAAATAACTTACCATGTCTACTGTCAATTTAGTCATAGGCTGTATATAAAAGGTGGACAGGCTACACATGACACGTCTTATTTCTTTGTTTCTGGACTACTGTTCTGAAGCATCAAGGTAAACAACTTGGCGTATATTTCGTTAGTTTGTTCATTGGTTTTAAACTGGGTATGAACTTATTTGGATTACAAGAGAGTCCAGGAGAGTTACGTGCTAATGCTAGCACTAGCTAGCTTGTCTAGCAAGGTACAACTCGGTGACGTTAAATGAGACATTAAAGTTAGAAAGCAAATATCTGATTTGAGTTTATATAAGGCCCTTATATTTTACTTAGGGCAACCCAGTTAATTAAAATGCAGAACTTTATGTTTTAAGACAGCATTTAAGGAACTTGGCTTTGACATGGTACACATGTTAACATTAGCCATACAGTGCTCAAGAGAGTTTAGCAACAGTGTTCTGTAGATATGCTGTAAAACAAACTGATTTATTGGTATATTTGTGCTCTGATCTTGCTCAATGTCTGAAGAAAGGCCACTTTTACAGTCTGGAGAGCTTTTAAACGTGGTCAAATCACATCTATAAAAAATTAATCAAATTTTGTGCAGAAAAACACACCAGTGCTCCGTTTCTCTCAGAAATGCTTTGAATAAATCTTTCAATTATTTATGGTTTGGTGGACTCATGCAATGCTTTCATTCCCCAGTAGATCCATGTTTACATCAAAGTAATGTAATCCAACATACACACAGTTACAGCAAATTTAGATAACAAATGATTTGGATCGAAGTCAAAGCATTCAATACTCATCTCTCTAAGAACTCACGTGAAGAATTCAAACAGAACATCCCAGCGACACACAACTAAGGGCACTGTTATTTTATTTGTCATAAAACATGTGGTCTCACTTTGTGGTTGATTATATTGGCTTGCTTATAGTGTCACGACAGATGATTAAGAGCACACAGACTGGACAATACGTTGTTTCTTTTTTCTTTTCTTCTTTTCAGGAGCCAGTCTAATGATCTGAAATGGCCACTATTAATAAGCCCCTGAAATTACTCACTTGTACTGACAGTGCCTCGAGTCTATAATGAAATCCTTTTGAGAAAAAGCATAATAAGCATTCGGCCTTGATGTTTGGGGGGAAAAAGGAGTTACACAAACTATCTGGAAGAAAACAGAAAGGGAGAAAGTCCCTCTGGTTAATCTGACATAGGTGGTAGTTATTATGAGGAGGACAGATAACACATGGGAGCATGTGGAAAGAATCACAATCACAGACTCGAACACACGCAAGCACAGGAACACAAACTTCCTGTCACAAACACTTCTTCCACATACAATTATAACCATACACAAAGGCATTTTATATCCCACTTTACTGTGCAACTTTGCACAACTCTTAACTCTTCCTTGCTACTTTCTGTTTGATCATTGGCACAGACGTACACAAATGCACATGCACATGGACAGCTCGGGCAGCTTTTTCCCCTATCGCACTGGAGCATGGACAAACCAAAGCTCACTTTCAAGAGGGGATGCTTTGAGTTCCAGAGGGGTGCACATGAAAGAGCAGCAGAATATAAAGGAGTGCCCAAGGATACACTGCAGCGCTCAATGTGAGGACAATTTAGCCCTGATGGAAAACCTGGATCAAAGGCCTGGCCTCCATAATTGCACATTCCCCAACAAACACTGTGCCATTTGAAGAGTGGGCCAGACCTCCGGACTCCTGAGACCCGCTCCTGTTCACAGACATAGGCAGCACCATTCCTTTCACCTTGCTATGTTCTCTATCTCAATGTCTCGCTAAAAGATTAGAGAAATGCTTTCATTCCAAAAGTGCTCATAATTTCTCTTTGAATGTCAAGATACTGACAGAGGCTGAGGCAAGCTGTCTGACTTTCTTCACCCTTCAGTCAAAATTCACAAAGTTATGATTATCACTGTGATAGCTTACCCTACAAAATAACAGGACTCATCAGATGACCTTAAAATATTTAAAGTTGTTTGAATACTTGTATTCTGCAGAGATCACCAAGAAAGAAACTGTTTGGGTTACATAAGCAGGTCACATACTCATGACTAACTCGCTGAAATATGTCCCTGCTTTCCACCTTCACTGTACTTAAACTGAGGTGATCTGTGCAGGTTTACCTGTAGGAGATGATGTGACAGGATACTGTTTTAAAAGCGAATGTTTTTCACTCCTTTGAGTGTTACCCGCAGGTTTATTCTTCATGTGCATGCAGGTCCAACCAAAAGAAAGCTTGTAAATCAAACTTGGATATTTTCATGCACTGCAGGTGGGAAACCTCTAGATATCGTGGAATTCCTCTGCTGCAAAGAAAGGCATAAGTTGGAGAATAAAAAAATCTCTTACGCTGCAAAAGACTTTGATTGTGACCGGGGAAATCGATTGTAGGCCAAAAGACTGACAATGACTGAAATTTAGTTTGTGCTCTTATTGTCCCGCCACAAAGTTTGCACTAAATCTCTCCTAACACTGCGCAGACAGCAGCAGAAAACCAGCATGGTTAAACAGACACTGACAGCTCTGTCCACGAGAGCCTGCGAGTGCTTACTTCAGGACTTCTGATGGTTTTATGTTGCGTCTAGACTTTAATAAGTGGTTGTGTTTTCCTGAACGCACACCCCAAATCTGCCCTGAAAGTCCTATGGCGATGCTTTAGTAATAAAATACTACATGCATGTGTTGCTGGGATGAACTCAAATAAACATGCTTCTAATAGGCCTGAATGTGGTAAACCCGAGAAATTGCCTTGTCATCAGAAATCTTCCCCAGATTGTGTGTGTTTTTCTCTGTTACTACATCCTCGCGCATGCTTTGAAGGCTGAGGTTTTTCAGAACTAGATGTTGTGTATGGAAATCTCGGAAAGTAGAAAACACAAAGTATAACTGTGCTTGAAGTCAGTATTAGTCCATTTGGTATGTTAATTCTGTTATCATTGCCATTATTTTTTATTTACATTTCACTTGTTAAGCTAAAAAAATAGAAATTTGCAGCCCAACTATCAGAGCACACAGTTTGTTTTTATTTTAAGGTCTAACCTGAAACTCTTACTTGTGTCAAGGCTGTAATTCTTGGGTTATTTGAATCATTAGAAGTATTTGTGAAAGTGCAGGGGAAAAAAGCACAATAACGTCACTGAAACCCTGAAATAGTAAATGTTTACTATTGCACATTTAGGAGACATGGTGATATAGCCGTGGCTCATCTGTGTCCTTTCATATCTGTTAACCACACGAACCATTAGATAGTCCGTCTCTCAGGACTTTGGAGTGTATAGATCTTAAACCCCCCATCAGATCAAATTTCTTGTTTTTTGTGACATTCTAGTTCAAAGTAATCACTTTGTAAAACAGGTCGGAGAAAAATCACGAAATTTAATAGCCGATTTGATCATTGTTCAAAAGACGCATGATTGGACTCATGATAATTTCCCGGAAGCTTTACGCTTTGAGAGGGGAAAAAAACACCTAAATGACGGACCAGGTCTAATTTGTATTCCTTTTTGGCTTCGGTAAAACCCACTGATGTGCGAATAACGGGATACAGACTGTCCGCAGACTCAGTTTTGACAAGTCCATGGTCTCCATTTCACTCCAAGGGTAGAGATGAAAGGGGGAGTGGAAAACGGGAGACCTTTGGTGTTAATCAGGTGCTGACTGGCAGCTTGGGAGCCTTTAAGAGTTTGGAGAAAGGAGGCATTATCCCTGGACACCACTTCATTTCCTCCACTTTGTTCTCAGTGGCAGCCCTGAAATCATGACAGATTCATGACGTTCTACTTTTATTATCTACCTTTCAACAACACCTGGAACAAAGAAGCTGCATGGTACTTACTGTGTACATTTTTTCATCATTGCGTATTTGGGAGTTTAGACTTTCCCCCTTGTTCTGATACAAATCGGGAATATATGCACTCACCAGCCACTTTATTAGGTACTCCTTGCTAGTACTGGGTTGGATTCTCTTTTGCCTTCAGAAATGCCTTAAACAGATTCAGTAAGTTGCAGAAAACATTTCTCAAAGCCCAGATATGGTTGTGAGGGAAAATCTTAGCAGATCAGCAATTTCTGAAATACTCAGCTCGTCTGGCACCAACAACCATACCACATTTAAAGCACCACAAAGCAGCTTTATCCCCATTCTGATAATCAGTTTGAAATTCAACAGGTTCCCTTGACCATGAATAAATGCACTGAGTTAACTCCATGTCATTGGCTGATTAGATATTTGCATTAGTAAACAGTTGAACATGTGTACTTAATGAAGTGGCTGGTGGATGTATTTTTCCTGTGAGACTAGTTTAATGATAGTATACTTTCCCACTTTATTTAATGGGATATTCCATTTAACTGGCACAATACTTCCTCCCATGTCGTGGCTTGTTTCTACACATTTAAGCTTTTTGTTCATCATTTAAAATCACTGATGGGTAATCCTAGAAGAACAGAACAGTGCGATCAGAGGTTTGTCCGTTTTATTCCTAGTGAGCGAGTTAGGGTTGGAGAGTGGAGGCGCTGCATATTTCTGCACTAAGATTAATGAACAAAGTTTGTAAAGACAACACATCATGAAAGGAAAAGCAAACAGAAATGCAATGGTATTGGACAAAGTGACTTAAAAATCCTTGGCTCACAATTCCTTCTTTTAAAATCAGAAGATGTTGGTTGAAAAGTAGCATCTAGCTAAAAACGGTAACTTGAAGCCTACTGCGGACAAGGACATGCCATTGTTTCGTGGCCAAAATAAAGCCCCTTTTCAATAAATATGTTCTCAAGATCTTTAAGGAAATGGGACATAAGTTGTCTAATTGGAGAGGTGGTAGGGGTTAAATACTTCCCTCAGCATTTCAATCTGTCTCTCCACACTGCTGCATGCTTCGCTAAAGCCTGGACCTGTGTATGAGAGTTCATCTGAGCCTCTCCAAGGACATTAAATATAGACACTCCACGGAGGCTGCCACTGCCGCCTCGGAAGAAACACACTAACCAGCTGTGAGCCCCCCACACACACCATATCACCCATCTCCTCTATCTGCACACGCTTCGTTCCATTGCAATGCTAAAATCCAGAATAAACATGAGATTTGTAACTCAAACCACCTTACAGACATTTCCAACTTGAAACCACACAAGTCGAACCTAACACATTTTCTCAGCTATCGCTGTTCAATTTCCGTCCCAGCTAATGTCGTTCACAATCGACTGCCAGCGGTGGATTTTTCTCCGTACCCTACTGGGGCCTCACGCTGATTGAAATCTCGTTCTTGTCACTAAGTCTGCCTGTTTAACCCCAGGCCCTCACAGGATATGGCATGAATTACATGCACACACCACACTGCTTAGATTGTAATCTTTCATAATATACAGCCAATTTCCACACTGCTACATATATCTGATCGGTGCAGAGCTGGCCTTGCCTTATTCAGGATCACACTCCTTTATAATGAACAGTATGGGTCCAGGTCCCCGGTGCTGCATTATAAACAATCAGATAATTGAAGCCTTTCATCTGCTGTGCTCCCATTACTTTTTCTCAAAGACTAATCATTGCTTCTTTTTTAATTAAGCAAACACAGTTCTTTGTATACGAGACTGTGCTTGTGTAAATTACATTTTAATTTATTTTCCATAAATATGTTGCAATACAGCAGCGCAAGCTAAGGAGGGTGGGGGGGGGCGTCAAATATTTGCTGCTGTCGTCTCTAAACTAGGGGTGTTCTCCATCTTTGGCAGTTCCTTCAACCACTTATATGATTGGATTGTTCTATACTTTCTCACTCTGTCATGTCGTGGCATTAATCATTTTTTTAGTCGCGCATTTAAGCTGCCACCCTTAATATCTGCCTAATGATTTAATGTCGACATATTACACAGTGAGTTGTTTTTCTGCCGCTAATATATTCTGATGCTCTAATGCAATGAAGCAGTCGTAACTCATTTTAACCAAATTAGTGCTCCACATCGTAGTAGATTTGATATGGTGAGGCGCGGGGAGCATTCTTTTGAGGAGCATGTCTGGAAAGTCATTCTACAAAAGTCACACTACTGGCAACGCTACTTTTTTCACTTCCACTTGTTTTAGACCTCAAGAATGTCATCATTATTATCCTGAGTTCTCACGCTCTCTCTTCCAGCAACATCTTATGTCTCTTGCTGGTTTCTCCATTTGTTGTTATGCGATGATTTCCCAACATTGTGGCCACTAGCCTCAGTTACCACAGCCCAGCTGACTCCTGGTCACCACACCTATAGGCAACACACAAACAGGACATTGTTGAAGCCTCAAAATATTGGAAGTATTGTCCATGTTCCTTGGGTTGGGTAAACAAATATTTCGTTGGCCGTAAAAATCCATCAATTTATGTTAAACATTCAGCGGCTTTTGCAATAAGTGACGAAGTGTACCGCTAATTTATTGCCGCTGGTGACACAGAGAATGAGAGAGCAGGTCGTGCTGCCCTGAAAGTTTTTTCTTTTTTGTTTCTGCCAGAAACAAAATCTTAAGTTAAAGCGTACTCAGGATTTATCTTGTAAATCTTTATTTTTGCTTTAAAAAAAAACCTTAAAAGTTTACACAGAGGCACAGACTCTTAATTTCATCATCTGCTTGTTGGCGATGGCCTTTTGAGGAAAAGCACAATGCCTTTTGTTCATAAAAACACTGAGTGACCATAAATCAGAGGAGGAATGCATTCCTCCGTGTGCTTTTTTAGCGAGGGTTTGTTAAAACAGTAAATTTGGTTTATTTGCTCTTTTACAGCTTTAAAAGAGAAAGAATGTTCTTCCATTAGGACTGATATATAAATGGTCTGACACCTTGGAAGGAGGCAGGCCAGCTACGGTTCTGATCCAGCTGTTCACATGTGTGGGTCCAGACAGATCAGTGTGAGGGAGGGCTTGCTGCTGTGAGGCTGCTCCACCTAATCCCAGGCTGCATTACTCAACCGGCTCAGTCAAACAGCACACAGACGCGGGGACTTCCCCTTCCCTCCAAAGATGTAGAGGAATACTGTATTGCCTCATCCACCACTGAGGTAATATCATTACTTAAACCAAATGCTGCAGTCTAACCTCAATATTGTCTTAAGAGTCCAAGACCAAATTAAGTGAGAGCATATACAAAGGCCAATTTGTCTTGACAAATATTAAGGCAGTAACATTACTGGGATTGTTGCTGGAGCTGAATACATTTTAGTGCTGTGTGACAAAGTTTCCTCTGGTTGTAACACGAGCTTGTGAGAGTCCTGCAGCAGAACGCATCACCCCGACTCCTGCCAAGAGCATCAAACAATGCTTTTAGTCATTTTTTTATGTTTCCCCCCTGATAGATACCAATGAAACCTTCTTGAGGGGAAATCCATCACATGGGTGTGCAGCAGCTCCACATGGTAGTGTCTCTTGCACGCAACTCTAAAATTACTGCTATCCCCTGTTACTCGCGCTCCTTCAACACCTTGAGGGCACTTATGTTTGTCGTGTCAATTTTTTTTTATTTTTTAACTGCAATCATATCTCTTGGAACGCGGCTCATAAAATCCACCCACCGTCTCATCGTATGGCGTTCACAGGGCATAATCGCGTGTAATTGGTGTAGTTTGCTGTGAGGAAAAATGCAGGAAGTCAGTCAGAGCTTGGTCAGAATCTGGTTTATAATCCCACCCTGGTGAGACTTTTAATGTACTAGAAATGCTCCTCGGCGGCACGATGAGGAGAAGAGACTGTATCTGTGCTGAGATATTTCCCTCCATAGATGAATATGAACTTGAAGCAAAGCATTGGGTCTATCTCTGAAAACAAACAGGACCATATATTTCACTTGGAATAACAGCGATCAGCTGTATCAACACTGGTCCTCCTACTGCAGCCAGCCACCTCAAGACAGAAACCGTCGAGTCCGAGACCGTCCTGACAGACAAGAGGCAAGCGCTGTCATTCAGGCTGAGTGGGATTAGAGTTTTACATCAAAGGCTGCAGTTTGGTTTTTACCGACACAACTGTCATTTCCAGAAACTGCTCAAAAAAAAAAGTGTGTAAATAAACACAGCTGAAGAGCACTTCATGGCTGCTATGATTTTAGAACAGTGTTATGATAGTGAGGCCTGCCTAACTTTTCTCTCACAAATAATCTGTCTGCTGTTTGCACTGGCACAGCTGTTTGCGTTGCCTTTGTTCAGCTGTCTGCGCGCTCCCTCCCTTTTCCCAGTTTGATAACATAATACTCTGAGCATGTTTCCAAAGGGTAATAAAAAGAGAAGGAGATGCTATCGGCGCTTTGATTGAGCAACGGCAGTTTTAAACACGTCCCATGAAGCTGGAACATTTTAGCATGCAGTGTTTTCTCTCCGTCTTTCACACATCCTGAAGATGTGAAGCACGCAGTGGAGTTGAAAGGCTCGGAGAATTATTTTCTTTTTAACCCTCAAAGAGATTCACGTTTGTTTGTGCATTTGATGTTGAACATTTTTGATTTATTAACTGGCTGCAACCATGTTAAAGAGCTTCGGCCTAAAAAGGTAAAATTCTCATTTTTTGAATTCTTTTAGGGAAACACCTTACAAGAGGTACCAGTATCATTAGTTTAACATTCTGTTATGAAAATGTTTCCAATTCTCTTTTTTTCTTTGCATGAAACAAAAGAAGAAAAACTTATAGTTAAGATCAACTGAGTATTATTATTTGTTATGCCAATTTACAAATCCATGATGTGATCAAGATTCAGTGTGGGTCATTGGTACATCTATAACAGCGGTCCCCAACCTTTTTTGCGCCAGGGACCGGTTTATGCCCGACAATATTTTCACGGACCGGCCTTTAAGGTGTCGTGGATAAATACATCTTTATATTTTGCTAGAAAAATAAGAAATAAGTGCAGTAGTTTATTGAAAAATTGCACTTAAATAGAAGATGCAAGGCAAAAACAGCTGTACTGTACAGTTCTAAGGGCTTGAAAGTGAATATTTGGTATTACTATCTTTACCCTTAATTTATTTAGTTTTCTTATTTCTTTAGGTAGTCTTCAGGAGTAGTCCTTCAGGCTAAAGGAAAAAAATTCAAAGCTGTTGGATGTTGGCTGTCTTTTGTTCTGTTTTCTATCAAGATGATCCCAAAATGCTTCAATAATGTTGCGGTCCAGGCTCTGGGGAGGCCAGTCCATGACTGATACTGTTTCATTGTGTGTGTGGGGTTTTTTTTATCCAGGTATGCTTTTACTGCATTGTCAGTGTATTTAGGATCATTGTCGTGGTGAAAAATAGGCCGTTACCAAGCAGATACTTTCCAGATGGTGCTAAGTGGTTGACCAAAATTTTGTACCCCACTTTTTCTACGTTCATAAGTCCATCAATTTTGACAAAATCTCCAACACCATTGACTAAAGTGCAGGTCCAAACCATGGCAGAGCCTCCACCGTGTTTTACAGATGGCTGTAGTCACTCACTGCTGTGCCTCTCTCCAGACTGTTCCCGTACCTACTGATGACAATCTGAACCAAAACTTTCAAATTTGGATCCATCACTCCAAAAGACCTGTTGTCTTTTGATTTTCAGACCAGTTCTTGAGTAATCTGACAGAACTCAGCCTTTTGCCTTGTTTCCTTTACTTAAGAGTGGCTTTTTGACAGCCACCCTTCCAATGAGATCATTTATGATAAAAGTTCAGCAAATTCTAGCTGGATGAACCAAAGGGGAAGCTGCATGTACTGTGTCTGGTCAGTGTCAGATTTTTTTAAAAAAAACAACTTTTTATTAATGACTTTACTTTCAGATCCTGTTAATCTGCTGTATAGTTTTTTTTAGGCCTCCCACTTCTTCTTTTTTCTTCCACTTGTCAATTTCCTCAGTTGTTTTAAAGAAAATAAATTCTAGCTAAAAGCTCTTCATGAATGACCTTGCAAAAATACTGTTTTATGCCTGCCAGACTTTGGCAGCTTTGAAGATTTAACTAAACTATTTTTGCTAGTTTAAAAAAAAAGTGGCTAAAGATAAAATGGGTTCATTGCCAAATTGTCTGATATGTGTGGACACAACACTGGTTCTGCGCTTGAGTTAGGCGCATTTTTTATGTTTGAATGATTCATAGGTCAGTGTTAAGTGAAAAAACAAAAACATTCCTCTAAAAATGATCAGGTCTGGACTGGAATGAAAATGAGTGAAAAAGCAGCCAATGTCTAACAAAAAAGAAACTTTCAAAAGGCCTTCGTAAAAATTACTAGATGGTCTGGCAAGCAAAAGATGAAGAAATGAGGGGTTGCTCAAGACTTGCAGAGTACTTCAAATATGTACAACTTTTTATGAAAGCTACAATAACAAGTGAAAAGGGATAAAGATGTTGAACATTTTTCATCAAGAAACACATGATTGTGTGTGGCTGCTCAGAATAAGTCATGTCAAACTTTTCACTGTGAGGCAGCATGATCCCTGTTGTTGATAACCAGTCAACTTCCATGGGTCCAACGTGACACTCAGATGCAGTCCTGTTACTCT
Source organism: Mchenga conophoros (assembly GCF_057382185.1). Lineage (NCBI taxonomy): Eukaryota > Metazoa > Chordata > Actinopteri > Cichliformes > Cichlidae > Mchenga > Mchenga conophoros. The sequence continues at coordinate 23,181,643 of NC_140538.1, forward strand.
TTGCTTTTTCTTGGGACTGTTTTCTACATTTCTTGATGCTTTATGATTTCCCAACACTGAGGCCACTCAATAGCCACAACCAGCTGAACTGCTGGTCACCACACCTATAGGAAGCACACCCACAGGACATGGTTTATACCTCAAAATATTGAAAACATCAATCATACATCCAACTGTTGGGTAAACAAATACTTTACTGGCCAAAAAAATGCATCAGCTATAGCGTTAAATCTTCAGAGGGAGCAAAGTGTCGCCGCTTTCAACTTGTTTTTAAATGACTTTCGCAAAATAACAGCGACAGTGACGAACTGTCATCCTGTCATTGCAGGACCTTTTTTGTCGGGTTCATAAATGACTAGTAAATAAAGAAATCAGTACTTATTTGCCTACAAATGAACTTTTTTGTGGCCAGGTGAAGTTGCCATGTGGTCCTGTCTCTCTGTATCGCTTCCAAATAGATCTGATGGTATGAAAGCATCGCAGTCCATGAACTCAGAAAAAGAAACACTGGAAGTTAAAGTAATCGAGGCAGCAATTATATTTCCTCCCAAAAGTATTTGGCAAAGAAATGTCGTAGTCTAGAAATGTTTTCTAGGCGACATGGAAAGAACATTCAGAACGTCATTAGAATTCATGAGAACAGCGTTTCGTTTCAGAGAAGTGCAACTCCTAACCACCTTTGACCCCGTAAAATTACTGTCATTGTCAAGACTTTCCAGCCTTCTACTCACAGTCTCTTGGGAAAAACTGCAGCGACTGTTGATTGAAAGTGTACGCTATATCAGCTTTTAGAGTGGGTTGTTGGTGTATGTCTGAACTAAACACCTATAGCAAGGAAGGGTGCACTCATACTCAAAGTCTGGTAGCTGCAACCCTCAAGTTAGCATGACAGCTTGCTTAGTCACAGAGCCGCAGGCTGTGGTCCGAGGGGACTCCCGTGTTTTGTTTCAATCATCAAAGCTATTGGGTTTAGGGTCCCTTCTCTTTGCCTATCACTCAGCAACACTCATGGCCACTCAGACCCTGAAATCCTACTCCAGGCTGCTGAGAGGAGTGGGGCTGGAGAAATGTCTCCCTGGCCTTGCTCGGCACTGTCGGGGGTTACTCTGCCATTCTTCTGTTACACAAAAGACTTCTTCAAGTGCCTGAGTGACAATGGCCTTTAGATCAGTGGAGCGTAATGATTACTGGTTAACGTGAATGCACTCTGTATTAATTGAGCCAGAATTAATATAAAGTTTGTTTTTCTTTTTTTTCTCCCTTTCTTTTTCATATATAAGTTGGCAAGGAAACCTGTTGAGTAACCATGACTAAATGTTCGTGTTTTTCTTATTCATTTATTTTTTTCACATAGTAGTTGCATGGTAGTGGATGATCGTTAAGACTGGATAGACTGGTCCCCGAATGGGACTTATTGTAGTCTTGTTAATGAGCACAGCCTCTCACTTTCAACCGTAAGAGCTAACATAATGTCACTCACAAGCTCCTCCTAATGAATGTGCACAAACCACAACTCCACAATAGCAGCGAGGCATGATTACGCGAGACAAGCCTTTAACTTAGCACAAAAGAACGTCAGATGTGCTGACACAAAAGATCTCTCCTTTTCCGCCTTGATTTACATAAAGCATAATGCGCTGAGGGGAGATGAGACATCCAGGGATTTGCGCCCCACATTAAAATGCATTCAGGAATTCTGACTAGGTCAGAGTGAAAAAACATTATCAAATGCAAATAATTAAAACAAGGTTTTGACTCTATGGTTTCCAGACTGCTTTTGTTACGCTGCTGTAAACAGAGTTAGCTGTGTCTGTCAGTGAATTAAGAAAACACTGGGCCCCTTCTGCTGCGCCGACCTTGATTCACGGATCCCGTGAGACTTGCCAGCGCTTCGCTCTCTTTCTGCACAAGTTGACTTGGCCAGTGACAGACAGGCACTCTCATGTCAAAACAGAGACTGTAAGCAGCAAAACACGGTTACTGTCACCCTATGTGCTCACGCACTTATGTATCCAGTGCATTCTTGTACGTATGACGACAACATAAAAGAGTAACACGTCTTTTTGCCCACCCCAGCAAACAGTCATGTATTTTTACTATTAAATGCTTTGTGAAGTTCTTCCATACACCATCCCCTCTCTGATCTGCAGACCTCATCTTCTTATTCTCTTTCAGTTAAAAGTTTGATCTCTTTGCCTTCACTATTATCTTTGAATTTCAACATTTTAATGTGATTTTTTCCCCCCTCTGTTCTATTTGCTAATGAGCGTGCTTTGCTTTAGTGTTTCGGGCCATTTAGTGCGGAGTAACCACAAGAGGACAGAGCCAGGCAGAAATGCCAGCTTGTTGCAAGCTGACACCTTTTCAAAGGGCTGAGAGTCTACCAACCATGCAGAGGTATCCTCTTTCTGACATTCACACTTAAAGCTGATGGAATCTTTAACTTAACAGCACGATACGTTTTAAAACTGCATTGTGTTTCAGACTTTTGGACACTTTCAGAACTGCATGCTTAGGTTTTGTTTTTCCTGCGTTTGTCTAAATAATCAGAGGTACGGGGTGAAGGAAATTTTGAGCCTTAACATTAACATTTCCCACGTTTCATGATGTGCTGGATTCTTTTTACGCACAGGCTTCCACTATCTTCAGATGATGAAAAAGTCTTAGGGAGGCAACATGTTTCAACCGAAGAAAAACAGATGTTTTCTTTCTTATCTTTGTTATGATTTTTTTTAGAATTGGGAACCAGACTGTTTTTTGTTTTTTGTTACTTTGGCTTACATCGACAAACACACACACACAGCATTCAGACGACAGCCCACTGATGCAGACTGATAATGCACATTACGGTATGTTGTCTGTTTAACACCCACACATGTATGGCCTACATGCTATTTGTCATCAAGCCGTGTGGAAAATATTCCTCCTACTGACAGCTTTATGATTACTTCACAGCATTTTGAGACTCATGGCCAAGAACAAAAAGACATGGCAATAAAACCCTCCTGTTGCTTATTAAGCCATAGTGAAATTTAACCATACTGAGGTTTACCATTGATGGTGTGTCACTACTCCTATTGTGCAGACAGAACAGAAGCGTGACGTCCTCTTTGTGTTTCCCAAACGGCCTGAAATATGTCGAAGTTTCTTACGAAACAAGATCTGTCAACAACAAGTTGAAAAAAAAACACACAACAACAACAAGGCAGTCATATTAGCAGTGTATATTAACTAGTTGTATAAACAACTAGCTGAGGCGGAGTGATAAAGTTTATTTTGTTTCAGTGTTATTGCGCTAAGTACTTAAATTCAGATTCAGAATTTCATTTCAATTTCGAATCATGTCAATTGGGGGGGGAAAAATCGTACTGGATATTTATACTGATATGGATTGGGTACTGTGTTAGGAACAATAGGATGCCACATCGCTTGATGGAAAGGAAAATTATCAACCTGCACAGGGCTGAAATCAAAGACACCCCAAAAATCAAAGTGAAAAAATGATGCGTCGGGCTAGTCATTTTGTTGAAATTTCATTACAAAAGCTCAAAATAGTATTCAGAAGTTTCAGTGAGCCCCGCTGTATCATATGTATGTCTGACAACGCCGGGGCCTGCCCCTAATGAGATGAGAGGTGGTGCCCTGGGAGATTTCCTCACAGCACTGGACCAGGGCACTGGTCACTGAGGTCCTGGACAGTAAGAGGTGGAACCTGGGGATGTCGGATGGACTGAAATATAAAGATCCCAGAGGAGATCTATTGGATTTAGGTCAGGCAGGTGTGGAGGAAACTCAGTGGTATCGAGTCCTTCATCTTCCAGGAACTGCAGGGATACTCTCACCACATGACACCATCCATTGTTGTGCATCAAGGATTTCATCCTGATACCTAATGACACCCAAGCTGCCACTGCCCAGCATGTAGAAGTCTGTGTGCCACTCCAAGTATATGCGTCCCCAAACCTTCACTCACCACTAAACCAGTCATAATGTTCTCCAAGACGTCTGTCACATGTGCTCAGGGTGAACCTGCTCTCATCTCTGACAAAGCACAGCATACCTGCCAGTTGTGGTATTCTATGCCAAATACCAATCGTGCTCCTGCTGGATGTCATTCTGTTCATCCTTGCAAAAAGGAGCCAATACTGGTCCTGCTGATGGGTTAAGGGCCTTCTACGGCCCTGCCCAGCTCTCCCAGAGTAACTTCCTGTCTCCTAGAATCTCCTCCATGCTGTGACACAGCAAACCTTCTGGCACATATTGATGTGCTATCAAGGAGGATATGGACTACCTGCACAACCTCAATAGGGTCCAGGTATAACCTCATGCTACCAGCAGTAACACTCACCCTAGCAAAATGCAAAACAGAAAAGCCCCGTCTACTACTTAACTGATCAGATCAATATCCCAGAGGTCTAACTGACATCATGAGTACTCTGATTAAAAAGTGCTCCATTAATTTTTTTGAGCAGGATAATTAAAAATCAGATTACAGCAGCTGAACAGCTTTATCAGTACCTTGGGAAAATTATGGTGACAGCATCGTAAAAATTTTCTGGCTAAAAAAAACACAAACACAGCTCGAGGTGGAGATTAAACGAGTGCATCAACAAAACATTAGTTAATCCAATTTAAAAGAGAAGTCAGTATTTTTATGTTAACCGCGGATTACACTGCCAATTATAAATTGTATGAAATGAGTGACTCACAGCGATGAACTCTCAGAGGATTGTCGTGACTCTCTAAAAGCCTTACAAGAAGATTCGGCTAACACTTAAACACTAAGCAGCAAAACCGCATTTCAGTTTTGAATCTTCACAGAAATAGAAACTTTTTTTTTCACTCATCGAAGAACCAGACTAACTGTTTCCCTGACGTTATTTTTAGCACACAGGCAGGATGGTGTAATCAAGACCGCCGCTAAGAAAGCAAATAACCCGCTTCTCCAAAATGTCAGTTTGTTTCATTAAAGTCATAGCAGATAGCTGTTACAGTGTGTAAAAGTTGCAACACATGCTGCAATAATCAGCTCTGTTCCACCACAGACTAGCACATGGTGATTTACATTGTGCGTCAGCCTTTTCACAGAAATGGGAAAGAAAGTAGACTCATTAGTTTAACATTAACAGGTAGTTGACATGCTCCAGCGAACTGGACCGTCCAATATTCAGCTTCGCAGTGCATCTTGTAATTGCGCTGTTCCCACATATTTCCATGTTCTTTGTGACCGCTCCGCCTTTTACAGCCCAGCCTCTCACATATGTCTATAAACAAACTGGATGTTGTCCTTCCTTTTTGTTAGTTGACACTAAATAATCCAATTGTCAGTATATTGACTCACTAAATGTTGGCATTGGGTCTTAGCCCAGGAGTAAGTATGACAAGAAATTGGTTTATTGTCATATAAAATTAACAAAGCGCACTTGAGCAATGTTTTAATTTATTACCGTGAGGAAAAGCGTAAGGTAAACTCTCTGACAGGCTTCCTCTAAGCAAAATCTCTTTAGATCCACCACATACTAGCGTTTAACACCATGTCATGGACTTACATCCATGTTTCCTGAAATAACACCGTGGCTCTCAGTCTGCAAACTTACAAAAACAACATCGATTCAAACTGCTTCACTCAAGAGTGAAAAGATTGACCATGAAAACATATATCAGCTCACAAATGCCTGTTCTATCTCAAAACTCATTCCTGGAGTGTGATCGCACATCTGTACGTGTGTGTGTGTGTGTGTGTGTGTGTGTGTGTGTGTGTGTGTGTGTGTGTGTGTGTGTGGGAGAGAGCTAGTGGATTTTGTTTACTTTAGAGGAAAGTGAAATGCTGGTTTCTTCTAGGGTATATTAAAGCTGACAGAACCATTTTGAAGCAATCATCAAATGTGTCATGGAAAAACCGCTACGTCATGGTGCGAGTGGACGTCAAGACTTTGCCAGCATCAATATTTTCCCCTCAAGGCTGGCAGTGGATGTCATTTTGATGGGCCTCATGTTCGAGTTTAGAGTCCTCTCTGCAAGTCTACAGGCTGTTTTTCTAAAACACTGTGAGGTCTGAAGAGTAAGGGGCTCTTTTCAAGGATCCAAAGTGTCAGGCGACTGACTAAAAAAGGAGACAAAAGAAAGGAAGAGTTTTATCAGTGTCACCTCCTCCAGATAGGAAGCTCAGGTAATTAGCTGCACTCACCTCAAGCGAAGGCAAATATCCTGTTTGAAGAGAGCACTGTTCTGACTCACTGATCCTGAGGGGGACACTCACAGTCCCTCCTTACCAAAGGGAGACCACCTTCAATGGTGTGATGGGCAAAGTATCTAATCTTCCTGCACGGATAGTTTGCATCCTCCCACCTAAGAAATTGTCACCCAGATTAACGATTTAACCCCTAAACATTCCTCTGTGTCCTGCAGGGGCAATCAAATGCGTCTGTAAACTCACAGTGACAACAATTGTGCTCTGACATTACACACTCACAGACAAATCACTTAATCACATGATCCCGAGGGTCAGCTCGGGACCACGAGACCTGGTGAGTAGCAAGCTAGTAGAGTAAGAAGGGATAATCTGATTTCTTTCACCAACCGCAGCCCTCCTCCCCTTAGAGGATCGAACACCTCTGGCCATTAACGATGTGCACTGACACACGCACGCACACAGATGATCCATTCAAAGGTTCTTAACCTGAGTGCTTGTGCAGACTGCTGATCCACTCATCTCTTATGACGCTGTCACTGTGCTCTGTAGTTCATCTATATTACTGACACACAACACGAATTTGGAAAGAAAAGAAAGAAAGAAAGAAAGAAAGAAAGAAAGAAAGAAAGAAAGAAAGAAAGAGGAGAATAAACACGACATAAAAGACTCACCCACAGCATCACCACAGCAATTAGGCACAGTTTGAACCAATGAAAATCAAAACCTATGCTCTCAAACAAACCCTCCATAATCCAATTTTTACTTAACCTCTACAGAGCAGCTGGACTCCCTGTGCACTAACCGCATTGAGGTACTTACCACATATACACTCAGACATAAAAAAAAATACCATCACCTCACAGAAAGGGTTTTTGGATAAATGTTGAAAATAACAAAGAGGCCGCCTTTAACGGTGGAAAATAATATTTATCTCAGTGCCGACTGCTGATACCATCTGTCACACGTTCTGTAAAAGCAGGTCCCATAAACACGTCATGTAAACACTGTGATATTTTTAAATGTCACTACAGAGAGCCTCCCTTTTCCCTCTATAGTGGTCTAGGCACTCATCTCCTTCTCCTGTTTTACCTTGCACATCTTTGACTCACATGCAGTTAAACTAGGCCTGGCCATAAAAATTGACATAAAGAAAACTTAATTTACAGTACGGTGCTCTGCAAAAGTTCTTTATATTTTCCTTCCAAGGAGCCAGACGTTCTTGGAGTCTTTTAAAGTGCTCTTGAGCAATAGTTCTCCAGACTTTCTGAAGGTTATTCAGTTTTTCTTTGGGCATTGGCTGCTTTTTCGCTGTTTTTTTCATCCAGGCTTTGTACCTGACCGTTTTCAAAAGTAAAAATGGCTCCTAACTCAAGCAAATCGTTGTTGTCTACACATGACAGAAAACTCAGCAAAGTACCTAAATTGTATCTTTAGGCACTTTGTTGTGTGTTGTCTCTCACTAAAACATAATTTGTTTGATTTCTATCTACAAAAATGATAAAAGTAACACAGTCTGACAGTATCTTAAATCCTGTCCTTCAGAAAAAAAAGACCTGACACAGGGTGTGGGAGATGTACCTGGCTCTTCAGTTGATCCATCTACTGTTCAGTGAAGTCTTATCAGAAATGGTCTCAGTGGAAGAGTAGCAGCCAAGAAGCTATTCTTAATGAAGAGAAACACGAGAACAAGCTGAGGTATGACAAATTACACAAGAACTGGACTAAACACAGTGACAGTGGAGGCTCTGTCATGGTTTGTGTATTTCAAAATTGATAGAATGATGAACATGGAAAAGTACCATGAGATTTGGTCCACCATGTAATACCATCTGGAAAGCATCTGATTGGTATCAGCTTCATTCTTCAGCATGAAAACGATGGCAAACACAACCCCAGCCCACTAAACACATAACCTGGATAGAAAAACGCACACTTGAACAACGTCAGTCATGGATTGGCCTCCCCAGAGCATGGATGTCAACATTGTTGAAGCAGTATGGGATCAGTTTAACAGAGGACAGAACAAAAGGCAGCCGGCATCCAAAAATGAGGTTTGAATGTCCTTCAGGAAGCCTGGAAAACTATTACTAAAGACTACTCAAAGAAATGAGTCGAAATTTGTTTGAAATGAGAGGTGGTGCAAGACTTTGACATAGTACTGGATTTCTTTAAGCTAAAACATTTATGCCCTTTTTGATGTGCCTGTGGCTAATACTAATGTAAGTGATACACCTCCTTCAAAGGGTTGCAAGAAAAATCAGAGGAAATGTGATAGTGGGAGGTTTAAGCCACTTTTCCCTCCTGCCTGGTCTGTTTGTGTAAAATCTCAGCCCAAGTTGTACACAAAAAGCAGTTCCTTAGCATGCAGCATTATGAAGACATTAATATAATGAGGTACTTTTATGTAATTTACAGCACTGGCAGAGATGAAATCATCCGAGAAGTTCAGAGGACAAACCCAGTTGCGTCTATGATTCAGAGGTGTTGTGTTTTCACGAAGAACTGCAGTACAAAGGAGCTCATACATAACTACAGCTGTCAGTTTCCAAGTTTCCAATATTTCCCCCAACGGGCAGCAAACTTTTGGAGTATTTTAATGCACAGCTGTTCTTAAATAGACATCTTTTACAACAAAAAATACTCTGTTGCTATTTTAAATCATAATTTGTAATAATAAGCTGGAAGTCAGTACTGGGCCAACATGCAATCTGCCACATACATACACTGAATGAATCTTAAGACATCTTGTATAGAGTGGTTACAATTTTGAAACCATGAAAAAACATTATTTTAGATTCTCAGCTAAAGATTGTGAGTTAAAGAACTCATGAGGGGGAAAACAGGATTTATGTTTAGAGCATTGTGATAGTCCAACATTAGATTTTATGGTGAGAACAGAAAATCTTGCAGCCTTCAGCAGATGACCACAAACAACCTTAAAGTGTAACTCCGCACACAGTGTAGTATATGCTGTACACCAGGGGTCCCCAATTTTTAGATCTCACCCTGGGTCAACACACCTGAATCACATGATTAGTTCATTACCATTCCTCTGGAGAACTTCAAGACATGTTGAGAAGGTAATTTATCCATTTAAATCAGCTGTGATGGATCAAGGACACATCTAAAACCTGCAGGGAAACCAGCCCTCGTGGACTGGGATTGGGGACCCCTGCTGTACACTACGGAGGTGTAGTTACAAGAAAACCACATTTCTGAGTGGAAGGGGGACTTCCATTTTGCTCTACACACTCGTCACCAACAAACAAGTAGTCCTCTTAGCCCTGATGTGCAGCCGCATGTCTGTAGTAGTGCGGCGTCACTTTTACTACCCCAGGGGTGCCCAATCCCAGTCCTCGAGAGCTACTGTCCTGCAGCTTTTAGACGCACCCTTCTTCTGACACACCTGAATCAACTGAATGGCTTGTTATCAGGCCTTTGCCAAACTTGATGGCATGCTGAAGAGGTAATCACACCATTTGATTCAGCTGTGTTGGAGTAGGGATGCATCTAAAAGCTGCAGGATAGTAGATCTCGAGGACTGGGATTGGGCACCCCTGTACTACCCCGTGATCAAATCCACAACGTGTGTCACACGGTGCTTTCTTGCCTTTCACTGTTGACTGTCCACAATAAAAGTCCATGTTGAAACAACAGAGCCACGTAGTGTTTGGTTACAGAGGAAAGTAATTATTCCGTTCTCTGCCTTTGGTGGCTGGACATTAAAATGTGAACAGGATACATGTTTTAAAAGATAGCACGAGGAGTAAATCTCTTTAGGAGAGAGTGCACAGATCTTAGTAAAAATAGGGGGGAAGGGAATGCTCACTAACCATCTAATCCACCGCATTCTTGTTAGGGGTCTGAGTCTGAATTCAGGCAGGCTTCAATGCCATGCCCTGTGATAGGAGGGGTTGCAAAAGGCTGAGGTAATTGGATTGGTATACGGCACTGAGTGTCAGACAACAAAAGATATCCATCTCGCTCATGGCCGTTCAGCTCTTTTGTGGCTGGCTGGAATTTATTTGGTCATTCACTCTACTCTTCCAAGCTCAGCAAGGACATAAGAACAGAAGTGGCCCACCAGGACTGGTTCAGTCCGGTGGTCTCTTATGCTGGCCAATGGAGTCACAGTGCCTTTGCAGCCCATGTGTGGGGATCTATGAAACACAGATCCCCCAAAGCCCAGGGGTCATTTGTGTGATCATTACCATAATCACATTAAGGCTGCAGGAGATTATCACCGTGGCCTCAGAGGAGAAACCCTGTCTGTGCGCCGTGTCGGCTACGAGCCATGCTTACAGGGAGCACCAATCATCGGTGGGGGTGGAGGCTTCCTGTGCAAACGTGGAAACACAAAAAACATCCCGTCTTTGTTAAAAAAAAAAAAGAAAGAAAGAAAGAAAGACCCCTCTTATTTTTCTGGATGTACTCTCACTTCTCACACCACTCCTGTCATCAACCCAAACACCAGCATCACCTCTGGGCAGATAGTGAAGACCCGACAGATTTCCCCACCCCACTCAAAGTGTCCGCAAGATTGGCTTTTCCCATCAAGAAGAAAAAATGCTCCCTGAGGTTAAAAACTTCTCCAATTAACCCTAATTACCCAGAACAGCATTGAAATTAGGCCTGTAACCTGAGATGCTTATCAGGTCAGTGAGTGGAGCTGGGGTAGAGGAAGCTGCACCTTTCATCTTGAAGTTCAACCACAGGAAATGTGACACCTGAATATTGACAGCGGTGATTTAAGACCACTTAGAGTGCTGGGCAAAAGTCTTGAGCCTCCCCTCATTTTTTAAAAATATTATTCTTCCAGTGACATTTTGGTATTTTTTTAAGTGGTTTTGAGTAATAGTTCTCCAGGTTTTCTAAAAGTCCTTCAAAGGTTTTCTTTGTACATTGGCTGCTTTTTCCCTCATTTATAGTCCAGTCCTAGTACAGGCTCATTTTCAGAGGAATGCTTTTGGTTCGATTTGGTAAGCCGCTTAGCCTGCGAATCATTCAAGCTTAAAAAAGGCTCCTAACTCATGAGGTGAACCAGTGTTGAGTCTACACACAGACAACTTAGCAAAGAACCAATTTTAAATTCTATTAGGCACTTTGTTACTAAGAGCCTGTAGCAAAACTACATCATTTGCTCAAATTTCTTTAGTTGAATCGCCATAAAAATGCCAAAGATAACAGTTTGACAGGCTCAAAATAGCATTTTTTAGACCAAGAATTGATTCCCAAAGAAACATAAGGTGAAAACATACACTGACACAGGACCCGAGATATGTATCTGGCCCTTCAACTGATCCATCTACTGTTCAACAAAGCCTCATCAGAAATGGTTTCAGTGGGAAAACGCCAGTCAAGAAGCCATTCCCAAGAAAGGGAAACAAGAGAAAAGGCTGAGGTTTGCAAGATTACACAAGGACTGGACTGATTTTCAGTCCAGTTCTTGTGGACTTATGGAGTGATTAATCCAAATTGGAATTTTTTTGGTTCATCCAACATCAGTATGTTCAGAGGTGGTCTGGAGAGAGGTACAACAGTAAAACACAACGGAGGCTCTGTCATCTTATCAAAATTGATGGAATTATGAACTCAGAAAAGTGCCATCAGATTTTGAACCACCATTTAATACCACCTGGAAAGAATCTGATTGGAAGCAGCTTCATTTTTCAGCAGGACAATAATCCCCAAAACACTGCCAGTGCAGTAAAAGCACACTTGGATAGAGAAACACACAGTGGAACACTATTAGTCATGGACTGGCCTCCCCAGAGCCCAGACCTCTACATTACTGAAGCAATGTGGGATCATCTTTAGAGAGATGAATATTAAAGACAGCCGACATCCAAAGAAGAGCTTTGAATGTCACTGAAAGACATTCAAAGCTCTTCTTTGGATGAGTTTCCCTGCGGCTTCGGAATGGGATCTACGCCTGTCCTCAAAGGCAATGTCCTTCAGGTGGAGAATTATTCCTGAAGACTACTTAAAGAAATGACATGAAAGTTTGACTAAGAGAGTTCAGACTGTGCTGAAGAATAAAGGTGGTCATACTTGAAATATAGTGACTATTGCAATATTTGGTATGACTGCTACATACTTATATTGACTAATCATGCACATCCATTCATGTATGCACATATTTCAATAAATCACTGCACCTGTTTCTCATTTTTCTATACAAAGAAATAAGCGGTGGTTCAATTATTTTGCACGCTCACACATGCCTCCCTTTTCAAATACATTAAAGGGCTACCACTACTTACAGTGCTACCATGCACCAACCCTGTGTCATAACACATCTCGACAAAATATCAGATAAGCTACATGTCTCACTGCACCTCGGTTACTTGTGGGGTTTGAGAAAACCCATGACCTTTCTGCTTATCAGATACAAACGGATACATCTGAGACATGCGATAGGCTCATAAACAGCTATAAAGTGAGATGGTGAAGTATTACATAGTTACTGATTGATGATGCTCCTCACTTTGCCAGTTTTGTGTGTTTCTTTGATTCTGACCCATTGAGTGACCTGTGTAATTGGTCCACACAAATCACTAACCACAGGGGCAGGGAGGGGAGGGGGTGGGTGGTTTCCATCCTCTCATATCCACATGTGTACATGTGTACGTAAGGCACTCACCTATCCGGTTTACGGATTACCTTCTGGCAGAGATACACCTGGGACACATTGCCCTTTGACACCAAAAGGACAGTGTGGTAATAACATCTTTCAGCAAACTATCAGTGATTTTGAACCTTGAAGCTCTAAATCCAGACAGCGGGGTTTCCCATCTCGATATTATGCTTGGCTATAGAAGCAGATTGGAAACAGCTTTAAAATGTAAGTTACATTTCTTATGGCATGTCTTCCACTCTGGGGGCACTGTTGCATATACTCCTAATACTATCAAGCTGCCACTTTTAGGTTGTTTAAAATGTCAGACAATTAAGTATTTCTGCCCATAAAGTGTGCTTAAAAAAGGCGAAGAGATTGAGCTTCTTTTTTTTCCTACTGTGGAATTTTATGCTCTTTATCCAAGGCTTCTCTGACATACCATGCATTTGGAATCTGCCCTTGACTCAGCACTGGCCTTGATGCGAGCCCATTTTGCAGCCCAGATGATTTAGTATGTTCCTTATTGCTTCAAATATTGAAGGGGAGGGGGGTAAAACCCAGCCGAACTCGCTCTGTCCATCTTTTAAGCTGACATAAATCTTTATGAGGTAAAATAAGAGTATACACTGTGGCGAGAGTAGCGTTTAAATAATAACAATCGTTTAAAAACAGATAAAATCTATCTAGAAGTGGGGAGGTGGAGCATGATGCGTGTCTTAAGGTATAATTCGTTTATGTTTGTGGCTTGTGCTGACTTATGAGTATCAAAATGACTTCGGGTCATAGATTATTTCCACTTTTATTTTTCCACCACAGCACTGCCAAAGAGTCCTTATGGTTATCCTCATAATAATGCGCGCGCGCGCGTGCGTGTGTTAGAGAGAAGGGAGAGAGAGAGAGAGAGAGAGAGAGAGAGAGAGAGAGAGAGAGAGAGAGAGAGAGAGAGAGAACGAGAGAAAGAAATATGGGGCCGGGCTTAGCGCTCATGAATATGAAGTTTGCAGGCTTGGACACTCCCTCGTTGCTGAACTTGTGCAGCTTTCTCCAACTCTGAGCAGCAGTCAGTCAGCAGTGAGCTCGGCCGCCGCATGGCTACTGTGTAAACTTTGCTCAACAACAACAAGTGGAGAGTGTAAGATAAACGAAGAGGCGCACAGGCTCGGAGAACCTGAGGGACGTACTAGGAAGGTCTATGAATCAGGAACCTGCGCTCCACTGAACAAATCGTTGCTCCCCACTCGTGCATGTTTAAACCAGAGGAGAGCGCTGGTGCCGTGTGTCGGCCAGACGATTAGTACAAACGAGTGGCAACAGCAGTCCGGAGGCATGATTTTGAGACGGGGCTCGGTGGTTGCTGCCTTTTTACTCTGCTTTCTCGCGAAGGTACGTGGATTGGTTCCTTTTTTCCGCTGAAAACGAGCGGGAAAGGTCACTCAGTTCGGGCCGTTTGGATGTCCTCTGCTTTCTGCATGCGTGTCGCCTTTGAAAGTTCACAGCTATGCTAACATTACATGTAGGCATGCCTCTGCAAGAAAAATCTCAACAGTTAGCATGCTGCGTGCGTAAAAACTAGCGTACATGTGACGCAAAAGTGTTAAAAGTGTAGCTTTTGTTTTTTTGTTTAGTCCCCTCCACACACAGTCCCATTGCACTCACTTTTCTGTCTTCAACAGGTGTCAGAGGGATCCGGACAATTCGAGTTACAAATCTTATCGATGCGCAATGCGAACGGAGAGCTGCTGAGCGGCGTGTGTTGCGACGGCGCACGGAGCGGCGCGGATAGAAAGTGCACACGGGACGAGTGCAATACGTTTTTTAAAGTTTGCCTAAAGGAATACCAGTCCAGAGTTTCCGCTGCAGGGCCCTGCAGCTTCGGAATGGGATCTACGCCTGTCCTGGGAGGGAATACCTTTTCTTTCAAGAGCTCTGTCAGGAATGACAAATCCAGGATAGTTTTGCCCTTCAGTTTTGCCTGGCCGGTGAGTGGAGACTCTAAGAAAAGAAAGAAAAAAAAATCTCCAAAGAGAGAAAATGTGTGTTTGCAGGGCAATTCTGCGCAATTACTGCCTGTCAATCATTCTTAACCCCCCTCCCCTCAAAAAATAGGAGAAAAAAAGGATAGAAAGCACAACAAACAAAGAGTGAGTTTCTCATTTGGCACTTGGTTCTCAGTGAATTGTCCCTTTGAGAAAGCGCCCCCCCTCCCCTCCTCATTATGTGCGCTAATTGACCAGGTGCAGGCATTTTTGCACCATCAGGCCTAGACCTGTCTGCTTATGTGTAAGGTTGTTAAAACCGCGTTACATATAATCATAAAACCCGAGTTAGAATTTGGCTTAAGGGAGTGCAAGTGGGCAGATTATGACTTGCAGTTAATCTGAACTCCTGGGTCATCTAATCTAGTAGAAAAAAAAAAAAAGATGAAACATTTCAAGAAATCCACTCTTTTGTTGTTGTTGTTATTAATGTGTTGAATGGGTTTCCTCCTTTCCTACCAGTCCTTATGAATGTGTGCCCCCTTGTCTGGCCCGATTGAGTAGATTAAAATAATTTTTAACTCTCAGATTCCCCTTGTCTGCCTTCCTGGCAAAGCTGGTCATGTAGCACAGTACAGCAACTCCAGGGTGAAAACCCACTTTCTGGTTTCCTTGAGTGTCAGCTCTTCTTCATTGAATAAATAAATGGGCCTGACAGGCCTGTGGGAGTGTTGTAGCTCTGTGAGAGGGAGATGATTTGCCATGCTGGAGCACATTTCTATGTAGTGAGAGAGAAGAAGGGGGAGAAAAGAAAAAAAAAAAAAAAAGGACTGCACAGACTGACTGGCCCCACAGCTTGGCCCGCAAACTCCTCTGCTGTGCCTGATGGGTGAAAGGCACAGTCTGTTGGTATGTGTTGTTCAATTACATCAAGGCTATTTTTACCTCAAACTTGATGGAGGTTCTTGTTGTAATTTCAGGCACTGCACTTGAAAGGCCTCGAGGATGAGAGTGGGGGAAGAAGTGGACTTTTCAGTTTTCCCCTTTCATGTGGTTCATTGTTGTGTGCCTTACCTGTGAGGTCGAACAGATCATTTAAATTTGTGTTTTCCCTGCAATCTGCCAGTAAAATCATGTTCTCAGCAGGATGGCGTGCAGTTTGATCTAGCCTGTACTTTTATTTGTTCTCCTCTTAGTCTCTGGCACCTCACAACTTTCTTTAAAAGACAAAGGTTTGTGTTTATGTTCACACTATGGCAACACTAAGTTAGTATTAATCCTTGCAGCCCGACTAGTTTCATCTTACTGGATAAAACCATTTCTGCTTGGAAACGGCACATTGTTGACATTGAAATGCAACCCGGCGCTCTGCTCGCTTTCCTCACATTTCTCTTCTCGCACGCTGATAATGTGAATGCTTTCTTTCCAGGCATGGCCTGCATGTTCTGGGCCTAATGAAGGATGTCCATGTCGTGTTTTAAAATCTCCAGATACATAGAAATATGCTGTTTTTCTAAAAAAGAAAAAAGTTCTGCACAATCCATCAGGTCACTTGTTTTGAACCCATATCTGTAGAAATCAGGAGTTTGGAGCTGCTCGCTAGCTTCTCCCATCCTTCACTTTAAGTGCTTTACTTCACTGCACATTAACAATTGTCAGGTTAGGTATGATATCACTCTTTGTCCTTTTCATCAGTTGATTGGCTGTTGTGGACAGATGGCAGTGTGGTGCAGTTGGGTTCTTGGGTACTCTGAGTTCATGAAACTCCCCCCAGCCCCCCACTCTTTCTCTCCCTTCATCCTCTCTACTGAGCTGCATGAAGTTGGCCTCTTGTCCAGGCTAAGGGCTTTGTTTAAGTCACGCTCGGTTGGACCCCAGGCATTTCATCGCTTTAACCTTGCCACCCACGGTAACTGCGGCACTTAATGAGGCTACACACATGCGCTTAGATCAGGTAGAGGCAAGAGCCAGGCATCCAGCTGAATGACATCAGCCGCACATCTCTTTCAGAAGTGTTTCAGAGCCCCGTGCAGGTCCTGGTTAATGTCCGCCTCATGCTTGTGCCCCACAGAGAAGTGAGGGCCCTGCTACAGTGGCAAGCCGGGACAATAGTGAGCCCTCGGTGACTACAGTGAGGATTACAGAGCATAATAGATGCACTGCAGCTGTAATGCCAGCGCAGGGCAAGCAACAGGAAGCTGCAGTAGTAGACTCAGCAGTGATATAAAGGTTGGCTCTCAGGCCTTCAGTAATTTGCCGGTGTAACACCTGTAAAAGGCAAAGGCCAGAACTTTGCTCTGGAGTCCCCTCCTCCCCGCCATCGTCTGTATCTTTGAGCGATTCCTTTCCCTCGCTCCAGTGATGCCTGGATTTCAAAGTATCTTTCCATTTTGAAAAAAACCAACCAAACAAAAAGAAAACCTCTGGCGTCTCTGAGGCCTGAGACCCGGTGGTATCCCTGTTTTTGGGTTTTGGAGTGAGTCAAAGCAGTCTGAGAACCGGGATCAGGTGCGTCAAAGAACAATGCTGAGCTCAGTCGGACTGTGAGCGTGGGAGCAGTGGGAGTAATGACATGTTTGTAGTTGGCTCTGATGTGGCAGTTAAGTGCAAATTACTCAAGTGAAAGAGAGAAAAGAATGTTGTTGGGTTTTTTAAAAAATTTTTATAATAGTGTAATTGCTGTGTTTTGTCACCGCGGCATTACATAATGCCCTCTGATGCTTCACTTCTTATCAGTTGCTCGCAGCTTCTTGGAAGGGAGACATGAATCGAAAATATGTATTTAACTGGAAAAGATAACCTGCACCTTTTAATTTTGTTTCTTTCCCTTAATGGCCTGTGAACCTTGACAAAGACCGATGACTGCCTGCTTCTTTAAACACTTCGATATGGTTTTCATTCCTGGACTCGGGTTCATGTTTTGATTAACTTTGCCTTGTGAGTAATCTGTTTGCGGTGCCTCGTGTTTTAGTTGGCAAAAGGTGAGATTCTTTTGGTCGGGGTGAGGTTCTGTTTGTACCAGGGGCCGACGTACCTTTTAACAGGATACATAAACTGAGTCTCCGTGTAACTCCTGTGATGAAAAAGTCCTGGGGAAACAATGCATTCCTTCCTTCCAACCCCAATCAGTGAAAGCCAGTGGGCTTTAAAGAAGATCACAAGAGCGGGCTTTTCAGGACTGAACCAAGGCTTTGGTGGCAAACTGGGTGTGTTATTTAGCAGCCCCAATCATTGGTTAGATTGCAGGCTGATACCATGAAAGTGATTGACTCAGGAGAGCTGATACAGAAAGTCAACATGCCTTTGATGAAACTGTTTACATTTCCTCTGTGCTGACTGAAGCCTAGACTAGTCCAATCTGTTCTACCTTGCCGTTATTTAGACCTTTGACCTGTTCCATGAGACACCCCCTCTCCCCCTGTACTTTTTTTCCCCTTATATTTCTTAGTAATGGTACATTAAATGGCTTCATTTTCAGAAAGAGGGAAGATAAGAGGGTGTGTGAGGGGGAAAAATTCCCCTACTGAGAGGATTCAGTAGTGTTTTTTGGCAAGTGAATGTGATTCGAACTGGAATGATCTTTATCGCTTATGCCGCTTGTCTGTTGGACAGTGCCTGCTTGGCCCGGAAAGATAAGAAGACATATGGCCACACTTATTGCACTTGGATGTGTGTGTCTGTGTGCAAGTGTGAGAGAGGGGAGGGGGTTAGAGAGTGTGCTATGTAGTTCAAAGAGGAGAAGTGAGTCAGCTGGGAGCCTGGGAAAAGTGAACCTGGCAGTGGCAGACGGTTATGGAGTTATGGAGTGTTGGCGAATGAGGAGCCAGCCAGTATCTCACTTTCTGGGAGCAGTTATTTAGCATGAAACTAAACATCCCATTAGTGGGGAAGCTACTTGTTGGATCAAGCCGCACTGATGTTTCACTTGACGTTGGGAACCCCGTGGTATAGAAACATTAGGAGTGTGCCAAAAAGGGCAGAACAGAAAACATCGATATCGAATTTTTGTTTGTTTGGTTTTTTTTCCCCCCCAGTTTTTAACTGCGAGCCCTTTTAATCATGTTAACGAAGGAGCACTACACGATCACGTGACTGCACGATTGCATAGCTTCAAAAGCGTCCGTGTTCAGGCAAGTCTAATGATAGAAGATATGGGTGTGTAAGTGTGTGTGTCACGTTAAAGAATTTTTTCTGTGTATATTTTTTTGTTTACTTATTTTAGGAGTACTCCATTAGATTTGACGCCTGTTAACGCCCAGTTCACTACAATGAGGGATTTCTTTCCCATCAGTCTCGGACACATTGTGAAATGTTGCTGTGCAGCAGGTGAATCCGGGCTTGTTGATGTTTTCACTTGGCAGGGATCCATTGCTGTTCCCTATTTAACTGCCAGTAGAATGATAACGTGTTGGCAAGTGCAAACAACAAAACAAAAACAGGGTTTTAACACAAAATCCTCTTTTTTTTTTTCTTTTTTTTTCTTTTTTTTTCTCTCCACACTTTAAATGACAAACACGTCAAGTTAATGTCACCATGATTCGGAAATTCCAAAGATGTTTCTCGTCATTTTTTTTTTTTTTTTTTTTTATCTTTCAGTTGAGTTCCCATTTTTTAAGATGACTTCTCCACGTGTGCTGTGCTGTCACATGGGTGATATCCTGATATTTCAAAAGTCTGTAAACATTTGCTAGATGTATCCAAGCGCTGTTCTTTACGCTGGAGTATTGGTTCTCTAATGAGAAGTCTACTCTTTTGCAACTGTGTCAAGTGCTGGTCACAGGAGGTGAATGACAACATTTACACAATACTACTTAATGCTTGAAGAGAAGCCAGAAGACTCTTGTTCCTACTGTTAAAGCAACTCTCTGTAGGTTGGGCTGTGGCTTTAGGTGATTAGGTATCACATAACTACTGACTCACTTGTTGGAGCTCTGCAGCAAGCGATTGCAGCCAATTGTGAGTCAGAATATACTGTAAAGGCTGTTGCTGATGAGCGCTGCATCTCAAATAATGGCTGCCCTGATTGCAGCGAAATACTGGCACGGGATGAGACGAATGTCTCCTGGAAAGATGGAAAGGCGAATGCCTGAGAAAACAAGGTGAAGCCGTGAAAAAGCATCAGGAATGACTCATGCCCCCTTTTGTTCCTCTGTGGAAAGAGACCAGGGGTTTTCCTTCAAGCTGGTTTGTTTATCGTGAAGTCATTGCTGCGGCAGAAAGAGGCCATGCAAAAAAAAAGAATTATATATATCTGAAATGCCTCCAAGCATCGCTGCTACGGCCGAGTACGCGTGTGAATGTAACAAGTAGGTGTTTAAGTTGGATGCCCAAGTTAATGTAAGTGGATTACACCTTCTCACAGCCGCATGCTTTTTTTCTGGGACTCTGTCGTGTGCGCTCGCAGACACTTTGTCCGATTCCCTCATAACTGCAGCGCAGGGTGGATGTGTAAGCCGATATCGGTGTGAGCGCTACCGACCCTGAATCGGACAAAGCGTTTTTGGCAGTGCTGAAATGTAGACGGGCCCTCCAGAGTGTAGCTCTCATTCAGTTTCTCTGTGGTTTCCCCTTTCTTGTATTTCAGTTTTTTTCCCCATTTCACCATCTCACGCTTTTTTTTTTGTGTGTGTGTCCCATTTTTCTGCTTGTCCTTTAAAAAATAAAGTGGCGTTCCTAAGCACTTCTGCCTGGCTTCATCATAGCACGCCTATTGAAGTACATAAATTAGGATGAAACTGAAAACCCCACCTACGCTGCAAAAGAAAAAAAAATATAAAAGGAATCAACTGGCCTCTCACCACCGTTTTATAAACATGTGGAAAAACTGTATTTGGGGAAAAACTGTTACAACGGCTAATATGAAGACAGATCTTTGGCTCTGCTTTTTCTGTGCGCTCTTATTTTTGACTTACGGTTGTTTTTTTGGCACGTCCAGCGCCGTCCTGCCGGGTGCTTGTCCACCTAGACCACACCACTGCTCACTGTGTCTGCCATTCTAATCACAGAGACCTCCGCACCACCTCGAGCTTATCCTCTTAATCAGATCAACGGGACTATTGTTCATAGTTCACGTTGGTTTCTGTACTAGGCTTTGTTTTGGGCTAACCCGGTGAGAGGCAGATGAAACGTCATTGGCAAGGTTGGTGAGGTCATGGGAAATGGAAAAGTTCTGGATTTTAGTCTCTTTTTTCGTAGGCGTTACAAATGTACCATTTATGACACTTGAGGAAAAACACGTTCCAGCCCTCAGACCTCACAGATAAATGGGCCCAAGAACTGCAGCATTCCCGATAAATGGGAGAACGTGTGAACCTCCTACGAGTTAGTTTGCATGGTCAGTAAAAAAACCCACAAGGGCACTACTGTGACGTAATTCACTGAACTTATCATGAAGTCTTTCAAAAGATTTGCCACTGAGTCATTTTGTTTATGATGCAGGAACTCCTCCTCTCCACTAACGCTCCCTGTATGTCTTGTCTTCCTCAGAGGTCCTACACTTTGATAGTGGAAGCCTTGGACTTCAACAATGAAACCAGTGGTAAGTATTTCTCCTTGTCTGGTATCTCCATCTTACCTTCTGTTCATTTCTTCTTCTTCTTTTTTCTTTTTTTTTTCCTTTCCCCCTGTCACAGCAGTGCCTGGGAGGAGTTTCGTTGAAGGTCAGGGAAGGAAGTTGATTCTTCCTGAACCCCCCTGCCCTCTTCCACATGGTCCACTGGGTGGTTTTGTGTGTGCGTGTGTGTTAAAGTGTGTTGACAGGTGGAGATGAGTTAAAGGAAGTAAGAGGAAGAAGATGGGATTGGGGAGGGCTGTCAGGGTAGAGGAAGGGTGCCCCCCCCCCCCCCCCCCCGCCCCGCCCCTTTTCCTTTTTTTTTTTTTCTTTTTTAAGACAACAGAGCCTCGCTGCTCCCCCAATAGAAAAAACATTTTTATTTGGCTCATGACTGATGGCGGGTGCTGCCAGCCAGGGTCGGGGTCACACTGTCTCACTGTCACTGAGGCGTGAAACATAGTTCATCCAGCCGACCAGCTTGAGGCTTTGACTGGTGTGTAGGAGACTGAAGCCTCAGAGCTCTGCTCTGTTTGAGGTTAAAGTGACCTCTGGCCTGTGCATGACCGCAGGCATATAGGCGGGCTGAGCTCAGAGCATGTGCGGTGGACGACTACTAGTCAATAATGTTTGGGTAAATGCCTTGAAAAATACAGATGGTCAATACCACAGACGGGTGGGGGTTAAGATGATTATAAAAAGATGTTCAGCCACAAAAGCAGCTTTCTATCACCACGCAAAATGCTAGTGAACTGGAGTGAGTAGGACAAGTGACAAGAAGTAGACACCACTATGAGAGAGGAGGTGGCGCTATGTGGGGATTTTCACATGGGCAGAGTAAGAGAGGGCCCAGCGGGGTATCTGTGAAATATTGGTACTTAAACTGCTTGAAATTATTTTTGACAACTCTGCCACTCTGAGACTTGAGCTGCTCCTCCCATAATTATGCGATCAACCTGACTAAATTCTGGTTCCTGCTGGGATTCCTGCTGGCTGGTGGTCAGCTTTGTGATTCCAGATGAGGGCAGGGACTTATCCCGTGCTTGTTTATGTCTTTTTCGAGCTCAGCGAGGTTTCGGTCTTTTCTGCTGTATTTGCCGCTCCCCGGAGACCCATTAGGGCATTGGTGTGAAAAGCCCCCCGAATGTACACATGAGGTGCTGTTTAAGCCTCTGAGCCTCCAGCAGGCTGGCTTGAGGTTCTGTAGGCTTCGTGTGTTTGACCGACATCTAAACAGATTCCTGAACAGAATAAAACATCTGGCTCAAGTTAAAACACCTGTGTAAATGTAGAACATGAATCGTTTAGTTTTATAGCGTGTTTGAGAAACCAGCTTTCCTTCTTTTTTTTAAAATTAGATTAAAAAATTTTTTTTTCTTTTCTAGCATGTCCTTTCTAAACTTTTTAAAGTTGGTCTGATTTATGTTAAGCTACGAGCCAGGCAGCAGGTAGCAAGGGCGTGCTACTCCTGACACTGCAGGCCAGCAGTTGGTAGAGAAATACCACACGGTTAATCTTTGGATTCCAGAGTACTGCGAAATATCACCGGGCACTGTGATTTCAGGATGCCGCCGTACACAGCGTAGTAAATAAATAACAGCGGGCCATCCACCCGCCCCCCCGCGCTGCGTTGCATCATACTACACACAGGAGCGATTTACCTCGCGGTCAACCACCCCTGCTCGTGTGAGCGCAGTAAATGATGACTGTGACACATTTTTCATTCTCTCCCAGGTGGAAGATTTAGACATGGAGTAGCGAGCGCGAGTGAATGAGCGGTGTTAATGCGAAAGGGCTTGCATGTAGACGGTGCGGTGTCTGGAGGTTGGGGTGAGCGTGTTTGCTCTGCGAGCGTGGCTCTCGCCTCCGTCCTCTATTTGCCAGAGCTGTGACCTCTTCCACATTGACTAAAACGCAGGTCTGTTTCTGTGTGGATCTTTACAATCAAAACATAAACTTGGTTCCCTCCTGAAGTGAAGATGGAATCTTCCAAGTGTTGATTTCAATACTTTTGGGAGCTGTTGGTGCCCAAAAAAAAAAAAAAAATGCATGTGAGGAAGGCAGACTGGGGGGAAAAGTGCTGATGGCACACTGGCTGGCTTCCCAGTAGTGACTGTGGCATCCTCGCACTGTAATTTACGGCGGCTGCAGTTCTGTCCTCGCCTGAGCAGATGCAGAGGGCAGCGTCAGAGACCAGCAGTTTCCTCAAGCTGTAAACCTGAGAATCACAAACCAACCATGGAGAGTTGGAAAGGGAAGCGTGAGAAAAAAAGCAGTTAAAAGTGCTCATTACCCGCATCCTTTTTTTTTTTTCTTTCTTTCCTGCATTTCATCCCACTACTTTTCTTCCTCTCCAACACACATAGTTGCTTTAATTACATATAATCTGCTATGTAAGGGATCTTCTGCAATTTGTGTCAGAATTCTTGGTCCGGTTTTAGGCTCTCGGAGCAAAGTGCAAAAGCCAAAAGCGTAATGTAGGATGCTGCATTCCACTGATGTTGGGGTGTTTTTGTTTTCTCCTCTCAGGCCCAAACATTTGATGAAACTCAAAAGAACCAGAACAGAAAAAGATAGTATTTTTCTTTCCTTTACTATGAAATTCACAAGTACGACTGCTTGTGCTTCCCCCCCCCCCCCTTTAAGGTGTAGATGGGAGGTTGATAGAAAAAGCCTCTCATTCTGGCATGATCAACCCCAGCCCGCAATGGCAGAAGCTGACGCACAACGGCCCCGTAGCCCAGTTTGAATACCAGATCCGGGTCAGCTGCGACGAGCACTACTACGGTTTCGGCTGCAACAAGTTTTGTCGGCCCAGAGACGAGTTCTTCGGGCATTATACGTGTGACAACAATGGAAACAAAACCTGCCTGGAAGGCTGGTCTGGACCTGACTGCAACACAGGTGAGGCCTTGGGTGAGATGGCAGCATGAAGTAATGGAAGAAGTCACTTTGAAACAGATGCTTCTGGAGAAAACTGCGTAAGACTGCAGGATTAGTCTTTATGTGTATGAAGGAAATGCTTTCTGTTGAATTGAATGACATCTCCGTTCTGCCCCCCCCCCTTTTTTTTCCTTTCTTTTTTTTCTTCTTTCCTGCTAGGAGTGTGAAAAAAATCATATTTCCTCCTAAAAACAAGCCTGGGCAGTAATCAGTTTAATAAATGTCTCATGCCATGAGACTGCGGTTCTTAGACTGTCAGTCTGCTGATTTGTATGTCACTAAAATGTTGTTAAATGTTGATTGACTAACAGTTGTGGGCTGTGAAGAGGGCAACCAGGAGAAGTTGGATCCAGGGTAGTTTTGGCAAGGCATGCATGGTTGTCTGTAAACAGCTCTGATTGTTCTACAGACAGAAATGTCAAATAGCGCTAATCATATTATTTGCTGTTATAACTGCCACAGGCCAAGTGTGAATCTAGTCACCGTGCAGTTAAATGATTAATTCTTCCTCTTCTTCTAGCTATATGTCGACAGGGCTGCAGCACTGAGCACGGATCATGTAAGGAACCAGGTGGATGCAAGTAAGTGCTGCTTCGTGAGACTTTTCTGCACTTTTCCAAATGAAATGCCGACCGTTGATTAGTTGATTAGGACAGTTTGAGCTTCTGCAGTAATAAACTGTCAATAAACATACGTTTCCTCGTCCTTGGCCCTGCAGGGGAGGGATGTGTCTTTCGAACAAAATCCCCATACTCTGTGATTTTTGAGCGATTTCCTGGTACAATGAGAGAGTTTTTTACGCAGTGTTTCGCACCATGCGCATTCTTCTCCTGGGTAACGAACCACAAAAACAAAAACTTTGCAGGTGCAACCAGCTCAGACACAGGAAAAAAAAAAAAAGAAGTAGTTCGCCTGCAGTGGGAAAGAGCCGCGTGCTTGCGGTGAAACACTACCGGTGGCTGACGCTAGATGTGTCTCGAGGCGCTTTTTGAAGCGAAAGGGAAAAGAGTAGAAAAATCTAGCCACAAAGTCGCAGTGACGTAAGCTGAAGGGTGATGATGTTTGCACATCAGGGGCCCGTGCTCAAATGATTTATTTTCACAGATTAAAAACAAAGCAAAAATACACACATGAGTGAAAACAAACTACCCAGAGTTGAATTATTTGCACCCTCTGGTAAAAAAGTGATTTGATTACTTTGCAAAATGTATGATGGTGTTCTCAAAATAAGTTCTACCAATGTTTTCCAATTTATGTATATCAGTATGCTGATTATTTACCAGCTGTCATCTAATATCAGTTGGGACAACAGCTAATCTAAGCCTCTTTTCTTTTAACAGTCCAAATGTTGTTTTCCCCACAAAATATCCCAGTCTTCGCTCCTTTTGGACTGAGCCAGCCTTTTATCTTCTTTGGCTAGAATACCCTGCGCAGAGAGCCATTTGATTCAAGTGCCTTCACTTGCTGTGGGGTGTGTTGCCAGAAGCCTGTGGTGGTGATCATTTAGATGTGTAGGGATTGTGTCCAAGCACCAGTTTTGACATGGCACAGATCTTTCTCTGTACATGTTTTTGGCTTCCCAGCCAACAGACTATCACTACCAGGGCTTTAACAGAGATGTAGGCTGAGCTGCTTGTAAATCTCTCGTGGAGCTCTTGTGGATGGGGGCTGCCAGTCTGCGCAGTAGGGCTCGACTGCCACAGCCCTGCTGGAAATGTAGCTCTCCAAACGAGGGGAAGTGTTAAGCAGCGAAATCGTGTGTAACATTCGGATGAGTCTTAAAGTGTATTGTTTATGTAGCTAATGGCTTCCTAATGCTGTTTACACGCACAGCCAGAGGAAAAGCCCAGCACAGAAGGGTATCGGCGTTAGGGCATTGTGTGCGCGCAGTAAGAGTCGACTCTCATCCTCATCCCGGAGAAGGGCCCCACGGCGTCCGGCTCTTCCCACAGTTCAGGCAATGGTTGCTTTCTTACTTGTCTGATTTGGCCATAAATCAAGCACAGGGATGATCAGGTTTGTTCATTCTGTGCTGCAGCTTTGTTGTTTTTCCCAAGCTTTTGACATCATCGAGTTTCATGTAATTGCTTGTGTGACTACTGGCAGAACAAGAGCCTGAATGTCTTTTAGTCCCTGTACAGGTGTGGCTATATTTAAAGCTCAGGGTTTAACTCTGTTTATATGCACTCCGCCAACAAACTCTCCAAGCAAGATCTACTGCTGCTGTAGTCAGTGAGCAGTTTCCCATCGTTGGGCTGTTGCGGCGTCTCAAACAACTGCAGTACATAGCAACATTAGCTGCAGGCTTGGCAGCCCCGTTGTCGCAGCAAAGCCGTAGCTTAATGACTTTAGAGTCTTTAGTGATACCCTGAGCGTCCGCTGTTGCTAATGGAGTAACGACAGTGCACCTGTGGCCTGCACAACACTTTGAGAAGGCACATGTGCACCGCTGCAACCTATCAGATTCTCATGGGTATGAAATCTTTGTGCATCAGCAGAACTGCACAGTCTAATGTCACATTCCCCAGTAATTTGGCTGTGTAATAACTGTAAATGATTTGGGATCCTGCTGCGGGGATTCCAGCTCCACTTCTCATGGAGGGGGATTAGCACACTTTTAAGAATAGCCTCTTTAATCACAGACTGAGGTTTACTTAACTGCCGCGTTTATTTTTACAGTCCGTCCGTTTCTTGAGGCTAATCAGCGTGCCGCTCCCCCCCCAGTTGCCCGCAGGGGGTGGGGGGACGCTACGTTTCCTGTCGCTGGGCTCAGCAGCAGGGACTGCATCGCCGCTTTGCCAGCTTTTTAAAGAGCCGATTTATCAACCGGGGCTGGATTGCTGTCTTAATTATGGAGCCGAGCGAGAAAGGGAGCAGCATTATCGGTGTAATTATGAACCTGGATATTTCAGTGGTCAGCAGGCTGTGTCCTCACCCTCGGGGCGCAAGTCTGACTTCTGACTCATGGGAACCAGGACGAGCAGCAGTGTAACAGCCAAGAAGGCTGAACCCTCCTCGTCTGCCGCTGCCAAGCCACAGGCGTAGTGATGTTAAAGGGAGCGTCTAGTCGCATGCTAATGTTAGCTGTGCTAAAGGTCCCATTGGAACTGTAATTTAGTGTGTTGGGTTTTTGTTTTCCTTGTTTAGTAAAAAGCTAAATGCGCCTCTTTCGTCGGCGGCGGCAGCTCCAAGTATTGTTTAAAGGCCGTTACATAAACACCCTGCTACTTAAAATTCATTTGCGGTCTTTTAAGATGCAGCCCAGTTGTGGGAGCTGGTTTGTTTCACGCTAGTGTGTACTTTATTAAGTTAAGATTATGGCTCAGTAGCTGCTGAACGAATCTGGAATACATGGAAGATTAAAATATTAACATTTTCAGGCAGCGCGTGGATTATCTGACCTCTTCTGTGAAGGTTGTGAACTTTTCTGAAGGCTGTGCGTCTGTCACTGTCTGTCTCTACTTGTTTTTGTTTTTTTAATTTTCTGCATCCATGATTCCGGGTCTCTCTTGAAAATGAGATTTTTTTTTTTTTACCTGGATAAATAAAAGACTAATAAAAAAATCTATATCTCTGTGTTTTCCAGGTGTCTGTATGGCTGGCAGGGTCAGTACTGCGACAAGTGCATCCCCCACCCCGGCTGTGTGCACGGCACCTGTAAAGAGCCGTGGCAGTGCCTTTGTGACATCAACTGGGGCGGTCACCTTTGTGATAAAGGTTAATTTCCTTCTCTTATTTCAGCTCACTGTAGGAGCAGCCACTGTTGTGCCCAAACAAACTGTGATCCTCCCCCCCTCTCTTCTTTTTTCTCCTTCTCCCAGACCTGAACTACTGTGGCACTCACCAGCCGTGCCTGAATAGAGGGACGTGTATCAACACAGGACCTGATAAGTACCAGTGTACCTGCGCGGAGGGTTACTCGGGAGCCAACTGTGAGAGAGGTGAGTGTCCGTGTTGTCTATATCTTCCAAGCATTCTTACAGTTAGAATAAATGGGAATGTTCTGGGCTCACCAAGCTTGCAGACAAAAGGTCAGAGGTGCCTTCAGTTTGTAATCAGAGGAGGCAGTAACTCGGCAATAATCTGTTTCCACTCCAGAGTAAGTGGCCCCTGAGTCAGGTAATCCACCGATCTTGATCTTTTGGGGCCTGTCATCCTTCTCTCCTCGAGACAGATGGGGTGTGTTGCTAAGGTTCAGCTGTTGCAAACACTTACCATGGAGATGATGTTTTTTTTTTTTTTCCTCATTAAATCTGAGGCTCGCAGGGTGCTGACAGCTTAACTGCAGAGATGTCAGGAAACCATGCCCCTCATAACAGGAGGTCTGCAGACCGGACGATGCGTTGGGCTATTGTAACAAGGAGGCCCCAGGGTGCGAGCGCTGCATCCCTTCCCTCCTCCCCACGGCATACCGAGGGGACGTCCGCCGATCACCTCCTACTGCCGAGTTATTCCTCGAGCGAATCATTAATTTTTTGATTTGTTTGGTGCTCACTCATCCTTAACTCATCTGTGAAGGAGGTGCCGCGACTGCCCCCTCTCCCGCTCTCCCTCCCGCTACTCTCATCTTGTGCCGCCTCTCAGAAGAAGAATGGCGGGGAGTCAGAGGGAAGTCACGGTGCATTGGCCGGGTCAACTTAGCATGAAAGATGATTTCCTGGTGGTGTAGTCTGCCTGGGCGGGTAATGAGAGCGAGAGAGAGGGGGATTTTTGAGCGGCCTTTCGGGGCAGAGGAGGAGGTTTCAGAGGTGAAGGAATGACTCGATCGTGGACGTGTAACAGCTTGGTAGAGGGCTCACGTTTCTAAGGGATCAAAGCCAGAACCTGCATTTGCACATCACGACTTGTTTCAGTATCAATACAAATAACATATATTCTGTTAGCAGGCACAGTGGCAGAAATATGTATATTTGTGATGCTTAGTTTGTCATTAAAACAACAAGGATTTTTGTTTTGTGATCTCTCTTTGTAGCCGAACACGCCTGTCTCTCAAATCCATGTTCGAATGGAGGGAGCTGCTCAGAAACCAGTCAAGGCTACGAATGTCAGTGCGCACCAGGCTGGACCGGCCCCTCCTGCACGATCAGTAAGCCTGAATGTGTGCACATTCTTAATGTCAGTACCTTTTCACAGAAAATATCCTGTTGCTTACACGAGACCCTTTTCTCTTGCGCAGATGTTGACGACTGCCTTCCCAACCCCTGCAACCATGGCGGTACCTGCCAGGATCTGGTTAACAGCTACAAGTGCCACTGTCCTTCACAGTGGACGGGGAAGACGTGTCTAATTGGTGAATCGCTCACCCTTTCTACACCACTTCACAGCTGTCAGCAACACGTGTGCATGCCACTAACTGCATTCTCTCACCCTCTAGATGCCAACGAATGCGACAGCAAGCCTTGCGTCAATGCCAACTCATGCCGCAACCTGATTGGTGGATACTTCTGCGAGTGCCTCCCTGGTTGGACGGGGCAGAACTGTGACATCAGTGAGTCTGAATCCTGTCAGCAGCGGCAGCTGCGGGTCAGAACGTCTGTCCAGCTCCTGTTGCTCTCTTAGATATTTCAGTTCCTTTCATCGTCTACATGCTGCATAGAAGCTGTAATGTGAAGGTGTTGGGGAGAGTTGGACAAGTGCAGTCCTCCTTTTTATTTTTTCCTCCTGCAGTATAAATGAATCTGCTTTATCATTATGAGGCCTGTGTGTGGCCAAGGCCACGGTGATTAAGGGTGGCTCAAAACAATCGCAGGGACTAGTTTCACTTGGCAGCAGAGGGGATTGCTCAATACGCTGTTTTGCACCGAGTTTTGCAGCCACATCATCCAGCTCACATGCACAGCACTCTCCAGCTCCGACAATGTTTTTAAAGGCCCCTAGCATGGGAAACTCAAAGCACAGACTTGTTTTTAAAGACAGACTATTTAGTTAAGCTGTTCAGAATTAAATCTCGGATTTGTTTTCATGTGCAGATATAAACGACTGCAAGGACCAGTGCCAGAATGGGGGAACTTGTAAGGTAAGGTCAAAAACCCATCTCGCTTTATCTGGTATTGCTGGTTTGCTTGCCAACTTGTTTGCTTTATTGTGTCTCTTTTGTCAAAGCCAGAGACATTTGCAGCGGTTGTATAAATAGCTGCCGTAAACGGTTCCCTCCAAACCGACAGTGGAATTGTTGTGGAATTCCTCTGAAATCAAATCTGAGAGGAGTGGGTTCAGAGGGGTTTCTGAGGGAGGGGCGCGCAAGTTTCTCGACCACACTAGATAGAATTACCATAAACATTATTGCGTTGAGCCCGTGCCAGGAAAATGTGTTGAAATAATTGTGTAGCTGTGATATTTACCCCCCCCGTCCTGTTCATTCTGTGCTCTGGTTTGACAGTTATTGTTTGGACCCCACCCTTTGAAAGCAGTTAATCAAATTTGTGGCTGTGCGAGGTTAGCTCCGGCTTCTCTCCCTCATACTCTCTTTCTCCCTCTCTTTCCCAGGACTTGGTAAACGGCTATCGGTGCGCGTGCCCGCCTGGGTTCACCGGCGAGCACTGCGAGAGGGACATCGACGAGTGCGCGAGCTCGCCGTGTCTGAACGGCGGCCGCTGCCAGGACGAAGTGAACGGATTTCAGTGCCTGTGTCTGACTGGCTTCTCAGGAAATCTCTGCCAGGTGAGACACGACTCCCACCACTATCCCACACCAGTGCGTGCGAGCATCTTCCCTTTCCTCATTCAGCGTTTTTAAGCCTCTCTTTTTGCTAGCGCTGCCTGTATCTTTTGGGCTTGTTGTAAAGTTTTCCTGCCCCACCCTCTTAAACGGCTGTTGTTCCACAGTCCTCCTTTTTTAAAAAGGGAGTGCTTTGTTGAAGCTGCTCCTGGCTACAGTGGGATACATTCCTCAGCGCTGAAGCCCAGACTCAGAGGACGGGTCCTATGTCTCTGGCTCGTCCCCCCCCCTCCCCTCTTCTGAGCGCTGTGCGTGTGTTGTTTCCTGGCACAGTTTGTGGGGAGGATGCTGTGGGTTTTGCTCTGTTTTCTGTAGCAGAAACTATGTCAACTATCAGGTTCATTACTCTCTATTCAAAACCTTTTCTTCCATAGCTGGATATTGATTACTGCTTGCCCAACCCGTGTCAGAACGGAGCAGTCTGCTTCAACCTGGCCACAGACTACTACTGCGCCTGCCCAGAGGACTACGAGGGCAAAAACTGTTCTCACCTTAAGGACCACTGTCGCACCACCACGTGCAAAGGTACGTCTCCTGATGCAAGTACTGCAAGCTCTTTGCCCCCCCCAGCGAGGGGCCTGAAAGATGATCTGTGCACTGTGATGTTGTATAATGCTGAATAAGGCCAGATATTCACTATTTGCCTGGATACTTTGCCCACATTTTTCCCATGAGGGCAATACCTGTATTTTAGTTTCACTCAAAGTAATTTCTTGGCCAAGGTGAGCAGGGGTTTTGTTTTGTTTTTTTTGTTCCGCTCTCTTGATGATGGCCCTCCCTCACTCTCCTCAGCAAAGCTTTTCCGATGATTCTTCCCTGAAAACCTGGCAAAGGGCTGATAGCACCGTGTGTGTTCTTAGTAATGACTTGGTGGGCTACCTCTTCTTTTCCCCCTCAGTGAATGCGCACATTTCTCTCTCTTTCTCCCCGTCTGTGTAATTGAGTGAGTGGACCAACCACAGAGTCAGATACCAGGCGCAAGATTCTTTCTGCTCTTGGCAAGAATTAAGTGATTACAGGGGAACAAATTCACCCAGCTCACCTAACCTGATCAGACGGGGGCAAAGGAAGGGATTTCAGTTCCGAGTAAAATAGAGAATGAATGAATTGCTTATGAAAGCATAACAGCTTATCTCTGTCATTCTTTTTATTTGCCTTTTCTTTTTTGACAGTACTGTTTTTCCTCTGGACTTTTTTTTTTTTTTAACCACATGGGCATTATATCTGTAAAGGCCTGTTGCCCTTTAGATCTGTCGTAATGTGTCTTACATCCCTTCTTGTTTATGGTAAACATGGGTCCTGGTTTAAGGCTTATTTATAATTTGCAATAAGCCTTTCATAAAGTCATTGGTTTTACTATTTAACTTGATTGCCTCTCTGCAGTGATTGATAGCTGCACGGTTGCCGTGGCATCCAACAGCACACCAGGAGGAGAGCGTTACATCTCATCAAACGTTTGTGGACCTCACGGTCGCTGTCAGAGTCAGGCCGGGGGCCAGTTCAGCTGCGAGTGCCAAGAGGGTTTCAGAGGCACCTACTGCCACGAGAGTAAGGACAGAGTCCAAATCTACAACTGATCGCAATGTATCACGTCGTAAATCTAACACATCTCTTGCCATCTTCAGACATCAATGATTGTGAGAGTAACCCGTGCCGCAACGGGGGCACGTGTATTGACAAAGTCAGCGTGTACCAGTGCATCTGCGGTGACGGCTGGGAAGGCGACCACTGCGAGATCAGTGAGTACGATTGTTTATCCTGCAACCTCAAAACAAGGCCACACTTCCTTCATGGTGCCTGTCGATTCATCTTTCAACACGACGTTTGTTTGATATGCCGCACATAAATCACGCCGTTGTTTATTGTTGCAACCAGACATAGATGACTGCAGCACCAACCCCTGTCATAATGGAGGGACATGTCGAGACCTGGTGACAGACTTCTTCTGCGAATGCAAAAATGGCTGGAAGGGAAAAACTTGCCACTCCCGTAAGCTTTTCTTTTTTTTTTTCCTGATTTTTCCACACCCCTGTAGACTGTTTGTGCAGGCTCATGGTATGTGCTAATGGCTCTTTGTAATTACCCAGTATTTTCTACATTGTGCTGAGTGTCATGTAAGAAAGACTATCCATGCACCCTCCAGGCGAGAGTCAGTGCGATGAAGCCACATGCAACAACGGAGGCACCTGCTATGATGAGGGTGACACATTCCAGTGCAAGTGTTCCCCGGGGTGGGAGGGAACGACGTGCAACATAGGTGAGTCATCCAGCTTGGTTTAATGTTTCATCTCTGCACGCACGCACACGAAGAAGTTTGCTTTATGGGAGAGCTCCGTGTTGTGTCAGATCTTAATCAGATCTGTCAGATCTGCGAGGTCCACAAACAGTTTTTATCCCTTCGTGCTGTCAGCTCTCCCTCCCACTCTCATCTCGCCCATTTCTCTCTCTCCTTTGAGTGCCGACAGACGTATGCTTAAAATGCCTGATTGCACTGACAGTACACTTCAAAGTCAAAGAATATAGGGCGTAAGAAAAAGGAAAATTAAGGCTGTCAGGGAGAAGAAGGAAAAAAAAGCCCAGTCAAAGGCAGTCTGAGTTGGGTTGAGGTTCATGATTGTGCTGATGATCCTCTTGGTTGTTTGGGAAAGCTCACTGACAAAAGCAAACTTGACCTTTCTCTCTCTGTTCTCAGCCAAAAACTCGAGCTGCCTTCCAAACCCGTGTGAGAATGGAGGTACCTGCGTGGTGACGGGGGATTCGTTCACCTGCGTCTGCAAGGAAGGCTGGGAGGGTCCCACGTGCACCCAAAGTAAGAAAGGGCGGAGGGTGGTGGTGTAATAGATAAAGGTGGACAGTTACTGCCATTAAATTATGATAAACATTGTGCTACCTAGTGCAAAGGTGAACTCCTGCATCTGATTAGAGCAGACTCTCCCATCATCTTTTGATCTGTAGCTTTTTTTTTTTTTCTCCTCTCCCCCTCCTTCCTCTTCTTTCTTCTCTCCCTGGCTGCTGCTCCATGAGAGGAGAAAGCAAAGGAGGAGGGAGAAAAGGGCTCAGGAAAGTGGAGACAGATGTTTCTCCCCCTTTCTGCTAGCTCAACACGCGCCCCTCTCTCCCCTCTCATTCGTTGCATTCCTGTCCAAACAGTGACATGTCTGCTTGTTCTAGAGCTCTCCTCCTCCACTTCCCTGATTTTTATATATATATATATATCCATCCCTTTTTTCTGGGATCCCTGCCATGTATGCATGCACTCTAAAACATGAATTCCTCTTGAAACTTTTTTGGACGGGAGGGAGAAGGTCGGGATGGAATTATGGGTGTTGCCAAGGGGTGGGTGGGGAGGTGGGTTGCATTTTTGAGGGTGAGATTCGACTCAGTGTTGTTAATAAGGCATCGTGATCAGGCAGCGCTGAGTCCGGGCTCGACCGGCCCAACACGCCTCTGCACACGCAAGCTTAGACGTGCTCTTGCTGTCATGTGCACAAAACGTGAGAACAATCAACATGCTCACTGCTCTCGTCTCCCTCCCTCCCCATTCTATTTTTTTTGTCTCTTTCAGATACCAACGACTGCAGTCCACACCCATGGTAAGTGGAAGCCAAACATTTCCTGCAGATTTAGACAAATGTAAACAAGCTGCTCCTCCTCGTGTGATAGTTTCTCACCTGCGACGCTTTCACTCTCTGCTGGGAACCAGGCATACACCCTGCCCCTGTCATTCCTGGGATGCAGTCAGTTAACTCTGTTTACTGAACTCCCTAACCCAAGCACACTTGTCCAAAACAAAGAATAGGAGTGATTGCTTTAATTATCTTTGAGAAATTGTTCAGTTGACTGGTGAGAAAATTCCAGACTGAAATGATCCCCCTGCCCT
This sequence comes from Mchenga conophoros, assembly GCF_057382185.1. Taxonomy (NCBI): domain Eukaryota; kingdom Metazoa; phylum Chordata; class Actinopteri; order Cichliformes; family Cichlidae; genus Mchenga; species Mchenga conophoros. Next base: position 23,216,521 of record NC_140538.1, read on the forward strand.
CTCTCTCTTTTTTCCCCAGCTACAACAGTGGAACTTGTGTCGATGGGGATAACTGGTACCGCTGCGAGTGCGCCCCAGGCTTCGCTGGCCCAGACTGTCGGATCAGTGAGTATTAACCCTGCCTCCAGAACGTCCCCCTGATCGCAGTTTGAGCAGTCAGTTAGAGCATGCCCGGGACCATCAGTCACTCCAAATGGAAGGTCTAGTCAGCCAATTATCTTTTCATTGGGCTTCAGGCCAGGCTGAGTCATTTTGGTGTCACTCCACCAAGCCTCGCTGCTTTCCCTGGGGGAAACCAGCTTAGCAGGCCAACGGCTAATCAGCCATGCTCTCTGACACTGATTACACAGATTGTTTTCCCTCTTAAAGGCTTTCAGATGGCCACATTCTTTCCCATTGCAAACCCTTTGTTCGCCTAAGTCCAGCCTTTAGCTCCTGCATACCTGCTAATGATGCTGCCTAATAAGACCAGGGCTGGCATAAAGCATGTTTGCTTGTTTGTTTGGTTTTTTCTAAGTAATCATTATTATTATTATTATTAACTGGTTAGTATGTACTGTTCAAATGATGCACAGCCTTCGTGAGTTTAGCCTAGCAATTAGACTTGTGTGCAGAGTGAAATATTTGAATGCTGTGTTGCTGTGCTCTTTATGCCACAAAGGAACCAATTCTTACCCCTGGCTTCTCTCCTCTGTGGCAGATATTAATGAGTGCCAGTCCTCTCCATGTGCCTTGGGCTCCACCTGCGTGGATGAGATCAATGGATATCGCTGCCTATGCCCACCAGACAGGACTGGATCCCACTGCCAAGAAGGTAGCAGCCTCCACATGATGGGGAAAACAACCCCCAACAAATATGAAAATGAAGGGGGGAAAAAAATAATAATTGAAAATATTTCTAACAATGTGACTGCTTTTACACAGTTACAAGAAAACCTTGCTCCGTTAATGGACACGTCACCCCTGATGGAGTGAAATGGGATGAAGACTGCAACACTTGCCACTGTTCCAATGGGAAAGTTGTGTGCACAAAGGTAAAGTATTTATGAATGCTCGGCACACCTGTGAAGTCTATGTCATGCTTCCGAATGGAAGAAGTGCTGCGGAGAACTGCACAAAATGGATCGCGTTGATGTTTGGTGCCTTGTTTTCCATGAGGTGTAGGCAGGGCCACGACATTACGTGTCACTGGGTGGAGTTGGCTCGGGGTGCCAATTTCGTGATGCAGTTAGTTGATTAGAACACGAACACACACACCGGTTCCCACTAAGGGACGATTGGGTGAGTTAGACAGTAGTGCTGTCATCGGCATGGCTGTCTAACCGCTAGATGAACATTGCTGGCTTACTAGTGGAGCTCACCTCGGCAAGAAAATGCATCGTAGGATTGAAAAAGATCTGGGAGATGGATTTAAAACTTGGCCTGACATCACAGTATTGTTTGTTTGTGATACATAACGATCTCTGACATGCAGTGGAGACAAATCAATCTTTGGACAGCTGTTACCACTGGTCCAGTTTTTTGTTTTTAGACATTCGTACAGTGTGACTCATCCTCTGGAGACCCAGAGTAGTAAATGAAATACAAATCTCTCCACAATTATGCAGATGTATCTGGGGATATGGCAGTGACAGTTTGAAAGTGTTTTCTACTGTATAGCGTACTCAGTATAATATAAATGTATCAATGCTCCTGTGTTTTTCCTCTCCAGATGTGGTGTGGCCCGATGTCATGCAAACTGGGTGCCAAGGGCCGAGGCGAGTGCCCGTCAGGCCAGAGCTGCATCCCCCTCAGGGAGGGCCACTGCTTTGTGAAGCCCTGCATTGAGCTGGGAGAGTGCTGGCACTCCGACCCTCCCCAGCCCCCCACCAAATGCCACCCCAGCTCCACTTACCAGGACAACAGCTGCGCCAACATCACCTTCACCTTCAACAAGGAGATCATGCCTCGAGTGAGTTACCTAGGCACCAGGGAGGAAGAGATTGAATTTAACAGGTTTTGGGCTCGTTTTCCATCCCTCCCCTCCACCAGCAGTCTTAAATGAATGGGAGCAGCAAACTGTGAAAGATTACCCATTCCTCCAGGGCAGAAAGACTCCTTAACAATTCAGCCATGTATTTAAATGTGCTCCATGAAGGAGTGGGGGGAATATTTCTCTCGGAGCCTTGTCTGCATACAAGTTTTGTTCCTGAGACTGAGGCATTCATGACTTTTTAGCTTCTGCCAATCCCAATCTTAAACCAACCACATGGGGAGATTAATTTCAGGATGATATGGATTTTGAGCTGAACAGGACCACTGGCGACTCTGTCACCACATAGAATGATCACTTGCCAGTTGCCTAACAAGCATGACAGCAGATAGTGACAAGCATATGAGTTTGCGGTCTTTAATCTAAATTAGGTGGATAGGATGTTGGAACATGCTGCCAAAATGCAGCCTTGGCTCTTCTTTTTTTTTCTTCTTCTTCTTGATTGCCCTTTTTTCCTCCCTTTTTTTTTTTTTTTTTCTCCCTGTGTTTGTTAACATTTGCTTCATTCCCTTCAGGTCCAGGGCTTGACTGTGGAAGGAGTATGTAAGCAGCTGAGGAGCTTATACGTGGTCAAGAATTTCTCCTTGGAGCATTCTGTGTCCATAACCTGTGACCCCTCATTCTCAGCCAGCAACGAGATCCACGTCTGCATCGTGAGTACTTCCTTCCACTCACTCTGCCATGTTTGACTGCTTCCATTAAAGCACACACAAAAAAATGCTTTTGATTCATAACCTGCATCGTAGAGTTCTTGCAGCTGCGGTAGGATGTGTTATGGACGTAGGGTTGAGTTTCTGTGGCTTCAGTTTACAACAACTAAACACTTAAATTTCACACCTCGCTTTATTCTTTGCCTTTAGTCGACTGACGACGACCGCTTGGACGGGAGCCCCGTTAAAAAGATCACAGAAAGGATAATTGACCTGGTTAGCAAGCATAACGGGAACAACACGATCATCTCCGCCATCGCAGAAGTGCGTGTGCCAAGCCCCAGCAAAACTGGTATGAACTGAAACTATTTGTTTGATTATGAAGTTTTCCACACTTGCACACACCTGCATGTGCTGAAATGGGTGGGAGGATTTTTTTTTCAATTTTTTTCTCTCTAAAGATCAGATCATGAGATAGAGCCAAGCCCTAAAAGTGACAACATAGCTGCACACCAAAGAAAAAACATTCCATGTATATGTAAACTGATTCCTTAACCTCCCACACGACTCATGGCAGTTGTGATGGAGCTTAAAAAGAATCTAGCCAGGATCTTCAATGGAAAGAGCAGAGCTGCTTGGCTACATGGCTTTAGATTGGCTCGCGGTACAACTGGCTGGACTTTTAGTCAGACTCCCACTTGTGTTCACCATTCATCAGTACGGTGACAGCAGACTGCTGATACAGCCAAGTAGAAGCAGCCTCCTCTTCAGCTCCAGGCTTGGAGGTCAGGTTGTTCTGGCAAAAGCGCATTAATGACTGAGCTAGCTTGATGCATTAATACAGAAATCCTACTATTCACCGTTTGAGTCAATTCTTTTTTATTTGTGGTCTCTTTCTGACTTGTCATTGTTTTCTTCTACCAGATTACCTAGTGCCCCTTCTCAGCTCCATTTTCATTGTCATCTGGGTCCTCGTGCTGGTCTCCATTTTGCTCTGGTGCATGCGCCGGCGGCGGAAACAGAGCAACCACAACGGGACATCAGCGACCAGCTCAGAGGACAACACGACCAACAACGTCCGGGAGCAGCTTAACCAGATCAAGAACCCTATAGAGAAGCACGTGGGCCTCACAGTGGCCATTAAAGACTATGAAAATAAGAACTCCATCATTGCCAAAATAAGGACAAATCATCCCGAGGGAGATGAGGACGACAAGGAGAGGCACTTGCAGAAGGGCCGCTTTGCCAAACAGCCAGCATACACACTGGTGGAGAGGGACGAGAAGGCGACCATCTCCAATCCCAACTCGACATCCAAGCACGCTAATTGGACTAACAAACAGGACAATAGAGACTTGGAGACGGCAAACAGCATAAACAGGATGGACTACATTGTATAGCAGACAGCTGTGTTGCTGTGCAACCTAGCCTTACGCCTTCACACCCAGGTGGTGGGTGAAACTGGGGGAGCTTTGGCATGTGTAAATAGTCATGTCAGTTGTGACCCCCCTCCTCCCCCTCAGTATTTTCAGATATTTCCCCGTGCTAATTTAAGTTTTGACAAGCTGGCTTACACTGGCAGTGACAGTTGCTTTGGTTGGCTGGAAACACAAAGCACTGGTATACATTTCACTGTAGAACTAGTTGCAAACGTGTCCTCCTATGCATTTCATTTCCCCGTTTCCTTTTCTTTTTTTTCTTTTTTTTAGCGGACACATTTAAGGGGCTCCTGGTGTAATTGTTGTACAATGAGTTTAAACTACCCGACGTGTTCAACACTAGAGCTAATTATTTTTAGTATGTGTTTGAATTTTTTCTAGTTCTATTTGGAGAAAGTGCTTTTTCAGCTTTAGACTTCAGCAACTGTCAAATGAGACAAAAAAAAAAAAAAAAAGATCAACTTTATTATTTATTTTTATTTTTAGGGTTGGGTGGGGAGGGAGATGAAAGGGGTTCGATGTCAGCAGTTGCTGTCAATATGAAGAATTTATGTGACAATTTAGAACGTGTAGATATGTACATTTTTTTTTTTATTAATCATTGTGTATATTTGATTTATTAACTTAATAATCAAGAGCCTTAAGATATCATTCCTTTTTATTTATACGTTCCAGTTTAGTTTGAAGGTTTTGATAGCTGTGGAAGCCTACCATTTCTTTCAAGGTTTTTTTGTTTTGTTTTGTTTCCAATGCATTCAATAAAAGCCAAATTTCAGAGAAGACAAAAGATGGGTGCTTTGGCCCTGAAAGAAACACTTCATTTTTGTTTCCCTCCCATACACACGTTGGACATTTCATTATTTGTTGCCAGGACCTTAATTGTAGACAAGTGAGGTTAGGACAACAAAAGATCACGGCTGCTGCAAGGGTTGGACATGGTGGCAGACACATTGCTTGCCACTAATGGATAAATACTTAAGGGAACAAAAATTCTTCAGCAGCTTCAGTTTAACCCAGACGTATTTCAAAGGCTGTCGAAATCAACCAAGTTGCAAGGCAAGTCACATCAGTATGACACGCCAGAATTCCCATCTGCTTTAGTCAGCATAATATCATAAGCTAGACTGTGAGTACTTGAACAGTAGGGGAGCAATGGGAACACTGTAGTATCAGATAAATACACTGCCTTGCTCTGCAAGAGTCCGCTTTGTTTCTGTGCACATTTTGTTTCTTTTTAAAAATTGAGGCTCTTAAAGACAAACATGTTTTATCTCATTTGTTAATAACCCTTTGAGATCGTGGCAACACTTTGTCCCTTTTCTTTTTTTGACTTTGTGTTATGAACTTGAGAATTATGTGTTGATCTGGCAATATATTTTTGAAAGTCATATTTATTAAATATTTTGTATGAAACGAGAATTAAAGTTGTCTCTGTTCTGGAGAGAGAGTGACGAGTCTGATGCATTGAGCCAAACGTGTTGGAGCATATTAAAGATCTCTCGTGGCGTGGGAACTACAGCTAATGGTTTCCTAGTCGAGTCCTGGAGACGCAGTACTCATAACGCTCAGATATTGTAGCCCTTTATGGTCTGGTTAAGATACTGTAGCAAGTTTTTTTTCTTTTAAAAAACAAAAAACAAAGTTGGGCTGGAGAAGCCTAAGCTGTGGAGTAAAAGTGATTTATTATGTTCTTTCTTTATTTTTTTGGGCAAACTCTTCTTGCCAGAATTAAAACAAAGACGAGAGATTACAACACCCCTTGAGAAAGATCCTCAACATGTTGGGACTAATAGCTGATAGCTGAACTGGCTCCTAGTGGTGACACTCGGGTTGTAACCACTAATACTTTTTTTCCATTTTTTGGACAGACCCCACTGTCGAACTGCCACAAGCAGCATTTGGTTTGGACTCTGTGAGAGGAAAACAATGCAATGAGATCTGTGCCGGCTGCTTTCCCAAAATTCTCTGTGAATTTTACACAATGATTCAAATGGGGCTTTTTTTTGTTTTGTTTTGACTGAGGGAAAAATTTATTTATATCGAAATGTCTTTCCAGTAAAAGAAAACAGGAGTAAAATTTTCAGTCAACATTTTGTTGTGAAATAGAAATACTGGGTTGTAAATGGAGCTTTACGGCTGGTGACAGCAGCTGTTGTTCAACCTCTGATTTGAAAACTGATCACCTTCCTGCATTTAGTTGGTTTAGGTTAAAAAAAACAAACAGCACAGTATGTTTCCACTTATAGATTTGTTTTCAGGTGCTTAGCAACTAACTGGTATATGAAAAATATCTAGCTACAAAAACACTTTTTTTGAGAATGGGGTGATGAAATAAACCTGGAAACAGCAATCAATCATGCTCGAGCTTCGGCGGGTAAACTGGACAGTTTTGAGACACGTAGGAGCCAGTATTTGAGTCTGAAAGCCATGACGTACTGCATGGCTCCTGCCTGTCTGAAATCCCCAATCTTTAACACAAAACCAAATCTTAACTCCAATTAAAGGTTTTTGACTTTCATTTGCGAGCCGCTCTTGACCACCACTACTTATGGGTGGAGGCAGAGATCCGTTTCAAGTATTTGACAAAGCATAACTCAAATGCACATGTATCAGTTGCCATAATGTGTTCAGCATTTGATCTGTGCATGTGCAGCATATGTGAAAAGAACAGATATCGCAGTAAAAAGTGACACAAGCACAAATGCAAGTCATCTGAGCAGACCACATGGACAGTATGGGGGAAGCATGTAGTCTGACAGAGTCTCATCTCTATTTCTATGGCGTCAGGCATCTTTACTGTAGCCTGTCTCTCTCTCCCCCTCAGGACCTCTTCAGTCGTCGTAATCTAGAGGTTCTGGGCACATTTTCACTCCACTCCTCTCCGAGTGTGGATCTGGAACCAATAGAGGAGCCTGAGGATGCAGGCTTGACAGATAGGCTCCTCAGACTTGCGGCCAGCCTGTTTTGGTTTGTCTGTGCCGTGTTATTGCTTGTGAGGGAGAGCCTTTGGGCTTGTTTCCCTGGAGTAAGCAGCTCTACTTCCAGTGTGGTTTTCTTGCACTCTGAGACAGGGGAAGCCTGGGACTCTGCCTTGGCTTCAAGTGGAGGGAGGGGTGGCAGAGGAAGGAGGTCGTGCTTGGATGTTTGTGCAGAGTAAGTTTGCATTAGGGCTGGAGGTCTTCCAAGGCACGTCCTCTTGGCCCCGTGTGGGTGAGGGTCTTCCCCAGCATCACTCAGCTTGCACCTCTTGCTCGTGCTGGTCTCCTGACTGATTTCATTTTGGCAGAAACCTGCTGAGGTCCCATTTAGGTTGATACAGTCTGGAAGATCGTTCTCAGCATGCCGCTCCTGCTTTTGAGTAGTCCCAATTAGAGCTCCTGCTACAGTTAATGCACTGGAGCTAGGCACCTTGTGGTTTGCCTCTGACAGGACCTTCTGTTCAGATCTGGACAGACTCACTGAGCCTGATTCTGACTTGACAACTTGAAGTTCCGGTTTCTGGTTTTCAGCACAGACTCTCTGGTCAATTTGCTGCTCTGCCATAGTGGAACCACAAAGGTCTTGCTGGACACTGGCTTGTTTGGCTCTGAGAAAGAAAAAAAAAATGGGTATAAAGGATATAAACAGATACTTGAGTGTCCTCTCTGACTGGTGGGGTTGGAAAGTTCTGCATTAGATCATACTTGCATCTTTTGAAGCACAGTCTTCTTTGTTTTTGTGGGGCTGTTTAAAGGCTCTTGGGTTTCTCCCACACTGGAAAAATATTCCGATCTGCTTTGTTCGCACAGCTCAGTCTAAAGAGGACAAACAGAATCAGTGTAAACACAAATATTATTACTGGCATACCCTGGAAACATTTCGCCTCACAGTGCTGTCATCATCCTTCATTGAACACCTTCATTAAATCCATTAGACTAAAAACTAAAAGAGTTCATGTCAGATTGTCTGAAGTTCAATCAATGTAGTCACCTTATTATTTAAACTATGATGCTGCCCAACATGAAAGATGAAAGGGCCTTCAGAGAGAGTAGCAGCTGCCCCCCGCACCCACCGTAAACTCCCCAAATCCTCCACCTCAAAGTTTGAAACGAATCACTGGCTCATTATGGCGTGACAATTGTTCAGCCTACACTACCTGAGGTTTAAAATAATGCTCTCAGCCTTAGGCAGAGTTACGAAACGGTGACCATATTGACAAGTTAAAACAGCGAATAACGAAGATTCAGTAATAGAGAAAAAATGTGACGCAAGGGCAGTATTGCGTGGGAAAGAAAAGATTTTTTTTAAAAAGGTGTAAAAAGCATGTTATGGGACAGCTGCAAATGTAAACAGACTGAAGGGGAAAAAAACCTTCTTTACTTTTAGTAACTGAACAAAGCAGGATGAGTGCCGAGCGCTTCTTCTGTCCTTATGTGTCTAAAACTTTCATCTGTAATTCTGCTACACCCCTAAGTGTCTCTGAAAAGCAAGTCTTATTTGCTAAAACTCTGGGGTGAAAGTTCAAAATATCCACATACTAAGGGAAACCTCTGAGGCAGAACGAGGAACAAGCTGAAAATTGGATCTCACCAACGTGTGCCCTCAACAGGCCACTAATGACGGTTAATCATGGGGTCTTTTCCTTGGCTGCCCCAGAACAGACTCTGGATTTATGAGAACAAGAGACGCTGGTGGCAAATTGAGCAGAACTTCAAAGGCTGAAGCACTGTCAATTCATCATAAATTAATCAAATCAAAAAAGTTGGTGGAATAGTAGACTAGCAATGGTTTAGAAAATGAGCATGTCTGCTAGTTTTTATCTGGAGAAGCAGTATATTATATTATATTTTGTATACTAGAACTTCTAAAAGTCTGAAGCTGTACAAAGGCATTTATATCAGCTCATGGTCTAGAATGGGGATGTTGCCAGAACTGATACTTATAAGTAATCTTTGTATAAAACTGAAAAAGCTACTTTTTTTTTTCAGTACAGTAGTTACCTAAGCGGCATACCAACCAAGTTGGGTTGTCAACGAAATTGATACTTAGATACTAACTGATACTAAAAATTACTTTTGGATTAGACGTCCATTTGCAACTGCATTATATGTGACTGGAATGAACTCTGAACTCATTGTCACTCGTCCAACAGGAATGACTGATATCACAGGCGGTCAGACTGTGGGACTTGACAGAAGCAAACAATGGGCATTTGACGTGTGTGTAAGCAAGGCACAGAACATTATATGGTGTATCTGCACTTACCTCAAGGTGAACGAGGTTGTTTGCAGCTGTTTAGGGCTGCTGCCAATGAAGGCAAAGAGAGATGGGGTGAGTTGTTGTTCTTTTCTAGGGTTTTCTCTCTATTATTGTAGGGTCTTTACCTTACAAGTGACTTGAAGTAACTGCTGTTGTGATTTGATGGTATATAAATAAAATTCAGTTGAACCGAATTAAATCCTAATGCATATGTGGTTGGGTGAGGTCTCTGTCTGGAAATTTATAATGGGCCTCAATTTTACCTTGTGGGTTTGTAAGAATGATTTTATTATGTGTTTGCATACATTGTAGGTTTTGCAGTGATATGCACATTTGATGTATTTGCAATCATTTTAAGGTTGGTGTGTGCATTTTTAGGCTACAGAATTAAATAGGAATCCATCTGATGACCCAATTTTAAAGGTCAAAAGTCATGAAATAAAGCTTGTCATTTTAACCTATGTTTCTTTGACTGTTTTGTTTTTAGGTCTCTTGACAGATCACTAAATATTTCACTATTGACACCAGCAGTGCCGTCTTCACTTCCTACAGTTGGCAGATAGCTTTGCACAGGATGGCTGCAGATTGGTGGGCAGAAAGGCCCTCCCCTCATTAGCAGCTGAAGATGTAAACAGTAGCACCACAACCCTGGCAAAGGAAATGTAAGACAGACACCCTGGTCTTTAGGAATATTTTTGTGAGGTAAGTAAAGCTCCTGTTCCAGCAAGATTTTTTTTTTTTTTAAACAGTAATGAATATTAACCTGGCTGGAACACATGCTAACATTAGCTTTTTAACAATTAGCAATAGCCATTTCTGTAAGGTAGAGGTTATGGCTAATAATAAAATGATCATGTTAATGTTGGAGCTAGGCAGCAAACATAAGTTCTGCCTGTCTGTAATGTTAATGGACAGTGTAAATTTGACAGGAAAAGAACGTGATCTTGTTTTTTTGTTTTTATGTTTTTAACCCCATGGTATTGAGTAGTACTTTCCTGGGTGCTGGTAGCGAGTTTATAGTTTAAAGGAGAAGATGGGACAAGTTTCATGCCTGCTAAATTATCTGTTGAGATATTTCACTCAAAAACATTCATATCAACCTGACAGCAAAAAGTTAGGGGATCGCCACAGTGGTTAACCTTTATCCTCTAGTGTATTTCTGTGTAATAAAAGTTGAGCTATTTCACTGATCTAGTGGCGGCACAAGATTTAAGGCATCACCAAAAATAGGATTTATTAATAATCAGGATCTATTCTCTGGCCACTGCGCTATGCTATGCCCAAGCTCATAGCAAACCATCCAATACTTTTGAAGCTATCGCTGTTTGGATCAACGTGGCTGAGACCGCTATCCACAGCTTCACGTCGCTAAACTTTATTGGTTTTTGCAAAGGGGAAACAACAACTGGACAGAAATTAAATCTGGGAAAATTCAAGGTCGTGGCCGCTATGTTTATTCAACATCAGCCATTTTTCAGATCATTACTATTATATAAACTGGTTGGTAAAATGATCAATGTGCACTCTAAGATGGGGAAAGCCAGTGCGGTAAGCTCTGGCATCCTGCAGATGTTGTGAAAACTGAGAGAAATATCATAAATGTCCTCCCCCGCACGTCACGATACTAGTGACAACATATGACCCGACACGCAAGGGGGAAATGGAGTGATCGACCCGAGCTGCGAGGGCAAGCTGGGGCATTGTGGCTTTGCGCTGGGTGTTGAGACCTAGCAACTCTGGTCTGTGGTGTGGTAGACGGGAATAAAGAGGCCAGACAGAGGGAGGGGAGGCCGGGCAGCAGGGAAGGAGGCGGAGCTGGCGAAATACAAGAGACAAGATACTACAGAGTGTATAAGAGAAAAAAAGAGAGTGGAGCACAACAAAAGCAAAGGCACCCCCTCAGAGTCACACTGCCTGACCTCAACAGTCTCTCCAGCATGCCCACAAACGCAAGAATCCTCACACAGGAAGTTCCACACAGGCTCCTCTTTGTGTCGAGATGGAGTCATGCTACAGTGTGGGCAGAGCTCTGGTCTTTAGACTTTTTCTCTCATACCCAGAGCTACAGCTAACCTTCAACATGGATTTGGGACAGTGACACACATACAAACTCTCATTTCGCCTCCACACTCACACACCCACCCCAACAACAACAATTCTGAGAAAAATGTGGGTGCTATCGTTTGCATTGTAATGCCTTGATATGTATTCTAGCCTGTTTAATATGAATAAATGCCGTTTGAAAATGAACTTGAAAGAAAAATCAACAAGGAGCTAAAGGGAGGCTCTCTGGGAAAGTTTAGTGCCTTTCTGTTCCTGTCGGCACGACTTCAAAAGAGCAAGAGAGTGAAAGAGGAGAGTCAGAGAAAGGAAGAAGCATGAAGAGAGGAAGAGGCTGGATATAGATAGCAAGTAGAGAAAAGATAGATAAACAGAGAGAGCGAGAGAGACTGTGCATAAATTATTTTCAGCAGGGGTCTAGAGGTTGGAGTATATAGCAACTACAGAAGAAATCAGACGGATTAAATAACCTTATAATTATCACAAGCTATGTGGATAAAACGGTAAGAATTGTGTGGGAACCGAGGTGGCCTAATCTTGTAAGGAATGATGCAAACTCTAAATAGCTGGAGAGAGTCCCATGAAAAAGGAGGGAGGGATGGTGGTAAATAAGAACGTCTACCCGCCGTTGCTACCACCTCTCTCTGAGAGAAAAAAAAAGGATTTAACCCCCCCACCGCCAGCCAGTCTGCTCGCCCCCACACAAAGCTGAAAAATGCTCCTCGTGATACAACATGTAGAGCAGACCAACAGTGCCCTCCCTGGCCCCAGAGCTTCCAAAACAACACAGCTTCGCCACAGGAGCTGCAACAAAACAGCACATCTGGATGTCAGATTACAGCGATAAGCCTGGCAAAAGGGCAAGGATAGCAGAGAGAATGATTCATTTGGTTTAAAAGGCTACCAGGACAGATTCTCAGCACTTGCCCCAACTCTGAATGACTCCTGGAAAAAAAACTTCAAAAGGATAACCAGCAACAGCCTCCATAAAATACAGGCAACAACCTCTAAGCCGTCCAAGATAAGGTAGAACACAGATTATGTTGGTTATCTTTTAATGCAGCTGCACTCAAAAGTAATGCAGCGATATGGCCAAAAGGTCTCTGAGCTGTTTAAAATGTTGCTGCAAAGGATGACAAACCTTCTCTTGGTGTTTAAAGACAATGCTTATTGATATACAATGCCATATTTATACACACTACAGCTTTTTTGTATATAGTCTGCACAAATACACATACACATTCATCTAAATACTACTTTAACAATTTTGCTTTGTAGAAAAAGAGCATTTTTCAGTTAATCTTTTTCCAAAAGCTTTTAAGCATGGAAGTTAAAACATAAAAACTTCAAATAAAAAAAATCTAACAAGTCAGCATGGGAGGCTCCGATGAACCATCAACTTTCATGTGCCACAGTGGAAGTCGGATTGTTTGTTCTGGGATTACTTTAATATCTTTGTACCTCACCTAACATATACAAAACCAGTGAGATGCAATCCCATAAAGCAATTTTCCACTCATCTGTCACAAAATAATAGTGTCTCAACTTGAAATCTGTGGTAGCTTGAAATGCTTGAATCCCTCACAGCACTCATATTATAAAAAATGAATTATTCTTTCCACTGGAACTTTTTTGTTTTGATGACACATCTAAGTATACAAAGTCCTCAAACTGGCACCAAGAAACAACAAGAGTATTTAACTGTCAGAGGATGAAAAACCTCCTGCAGAGATATTCGTGAATGCAGTGCACAAATTCCACTCCTCATCGTGCACCCACCCTGCTCCCACAGGGCAAGCATGCCCTGTTTGTGTAGGCTCACCACATCTTCTCTGCAACAAAGTCAACAAACATGCATGGGCACATGTCTAAAATAGGGGACAGTTCTTATCCCCAAACAAGAGTTTCTGGATCCACCCATATCAAAGGACTGAGACAAGTGGTTAACCAAACACACTTCATGTAAATCATTTAAAGCAGTTTAAGATGGGCTGGAATGAGGACCTGTAAGAGATCATAGTCGTGCATTCGGCCTAGGTGTAGAGGAGGTCAGTAGACACTGGACGCTTGGGAACGGACTGCTGTTAGCTGTTGTGAGCTCTGAAGAACAGAGGCGTGCTGAGGTCACGAGTAAACACACAAGCTTGTCCAGAGCTCAAAAGAGGAGGGGAGGGGGGGAGACTGGAAACACATCTGTTCTGCCTTTGATCCAAACTTCTGCAGCCCAGCACGCCACTCACCTCAGCTGCCCACTCTGTGCCTGACTAAAAAACAACGGCCGCAATTATAAACACTAGATCTTCCTTCCCATGCTGCCCTCTTCGGTGTTGGTGCTGACTCACAATAGGAGCAAGCTTTTATGAAGGGAAGGGACGTAAATCTTCAAATCCTCTGCGTATGCCTTTTTTCCATTATCACATGAAAACAAAGCAGCATCAATTGCCCAACCTCTGCATAGCAACAGTGGATTCTAGGTGCCTAACAAACAGAGTCAATTAGGCTGATAGGATTTCAGCATTTATCCCAGACATGGCACTCAGTATGTCTGAACCAAAACATTTGCCGGATGCTTGAACACTCTCTGCCCCAGTAACATTTGAATCAAGCATTTCAAACTGGACAATCATGGTTGTTTCTGCAGCAAATGACCATCTGAAACCAAAACAGCTGGAGTTGGCCTTTTTTTTCCCCCTTAAGTTTGCTCTTTCCCATAGTTTGCATATTACACTGCTAATCCCTTCCTGGGAAGGTTGTTTGATAGAAATAGAATCTCACCTTTTTATATAGCATGCCTTTTCTCTCATCGTGTGTGGCTGTTTAGAAGGAAAATGCTTCTGCTTCCTGACCAAAATGTCAGTTGAAAATATGACTAATATAGAGTGAACAAACTGTATAAAATTAAAATAGAGTACACTCAATGCGGGAGTGAGAAGCTGCCTTTCAGTGATGTCACCTTAGCTCCCTCATAACATAACCCCCTGACCTTGTGAAAACTGCTTATTGATGAGTCTACATTTCCACTGCGGCTGAAGATTTTTGCACAACTAGTCACACAAACTGAATCCTAACAACAAACCTGAAACCTCCCTAAACACGGACAAATGTGGCATTTTTTTTTGAGACTGCCCGTCTTGTGCTGTCAAGAATTGGGGGATAAAAGACCCCTTTTTAAACATGATATCAATTCTGACACAGAACTCCAAACACCCCATTATTTATAGACAGCAACATTATACCTTACATCAGTTGTGACTCACAGTCTAAACCTTTTTTTTCCTTTCCGATTTCTGACTTCCTTGGCAGCATTAAAACTGCAAAAACTCCCTTTTTGACAAATAAGAACAGAGTGAGGGATGTAAACAAATTATTGTTTTTGTCATGTGAAAAACTTCAGCCTCTCTGTCTGGTATCTTTCCCTTACAAAGCGGGCTCGAGGTTGAGCTAGTGAGAGCTTCACCACAAGACTCCCACCCTCCAATTCCCTCAGCTTATACTGTATGAGCCCAGAGAACCACATCCTGAGGAGAGGAACGCAATCGACAACAGTGCCTCCTTGAACTGGAAAATTGGTTACACAATCTGAACTTTTCACTGACGACTATGTTGCTCCACTAAAAATATTACAATCGCTGCTTTCATTGGAAGCCAAACTGTGGAGAGTGCAGAGACATTTCAAAGGGAAACAATAGCAAAAACCCTGTAGAAAAACATCAGGCCACTGATCATGGGATGTGATGGGAGAGATGTCTGTCCTTGATGTGAGTGCCAAGGTGAGAGGCTCCACAGGCTTTTCCCAGAATACTCTGGGGAGTTTGAGATCAAATGAACACTGACCAAAGGACAACTGATTATAATACAGGCGGACAAAAAAAGAACTACAGCAGTAGGTCTTATGGCACTGACAAGAGTTGAACTTGGTCTACACAGCACAGGCTACAGGGAAATACTCACTGAACCCAACTTTATTTGAGTCCAATTAATCAAGGCACGCGGCATTCAACTGCAGACAGTAAAGTTAACCGAATTCTCTCTTAAAGACCCAAACAATGCACATGCAACCGCAGGACAGAGGGTTTTGTTGTGGTTCTCTTGAGCATGCAAACCCCAAAACCTCATGCTTGAAACTGACAGAGAGAACTAAAGTTCTGCAGGTAAGTAATTAAAAATGTGGGAGCAGGAGCTTTTCAAAAAAGCGTGACTTGGCACCGCTTCACCCAGCCTCCCACGATCATTGGTTTTCCTCTCACTAGGTCTCCTTAAAGCCCATGTAGGTTCAGAGTCCACCCCTTATAAAGAGGATAAGCATATATAAGCGAGAGTGCAATTTGGCAGCACATCCCTATAATAACACACAGACACATGGACGACTTTTTGCCAGGCGACTGGAAGAGGAAATAGAGGAGTATAAACAGCACTCACCGCGGGCAGGCTCGGGTTTCTATGGTGCGCTGAGGCATCTTCTGGACGGCTCACACACACAACATATCGTTCGGGAAACACACGCAAATCTGAGAGCAGGCAGAGAAACAACACAGACCCTGCTGGTTAATAACGTGGGCTCACCTCTAATTATCAGTCAAACTCAGACAGAGGGAATTGTGGTCAATGTTTAATTTTTACATCTACCAGTACCAAGTATTTACTATCCCTCAGACCGGGGAGAAAATAGCAGTTTATATATAATTGCTGAATTTTATGAGCTGCATAAACAGCATGAAATATTAGGAAATTTTACATTAACAATGGCTCTTGGGAGTAATAATACTGTCTCACTGACTTCAGAAGGAAAGATCATTTAAGCCGCTTTTCCAAACAATGTCAAGAAACTCAGGTCCAGCTATATTCCAAAGGTCTCTGCCCGGATGACATGTGACACTAATAATAATTAAATTTATAATATCTGCTGTTTTCAGTTGGGTTTGGGTTCTGCTTGATTGCTCAACAAAAAGTTCAGAGCTCATGAAATGTTTCAAGCGAAATTGGAACCTTCAATGAAAATTTCTCAGGACACTTTTAGACAGAGAACTTCTTGGAGTTTGGAAATCTAACTTTTCTTCGAAGGACCCCGATCCCAGTTCAAATTTAAAGCAAACCCAAAAGCCTTCTTGAAATCTAACAAGTAGATTGACAGGGAATTTGCAAATCATATTAAATAAGCGGAATTTAGTCTCAATGACCTCGTAACTATTCCTTTAATGCCAACCCCTGGACAAACTTTACAGTCTTTGTTCCACCAAATGTCAGCTTTTCCTTCTTTATTCTTTAAAATGTTGGCATTGTGGAGTGAAATTTAAGTCAGCTAAATCAGAATATTTCACTGCATTCTGACCAACTAATTACCGTAACATAGCTTTAAGAAGACCTATTGTGGTTCAGCCTTGAACTCCTTTTAAGAACGTTTTTTTGTAGCCGTCTCGTCAACCACGATAAAAACTTTTCACCATCCATTTTATAGCTAATTGATTTTTTTTAATGATCTAACCACATATGTACTGCCAACTCAGTGGACCAAATTACACAACCTTTGACCTCAGGAGACCGAGTCTAATTTGATGTGTAATGGACCTGCTGAGAGAAGCCGTCATCTCAGCCAGCAACAGGTCACCGTTGCCTCAACAGCCAAGGCCTGGTCCTCCCCCAAGGAGCAGATATTAACTTTACTGACAGGAAGAGAACCATGTTGGTCCCATGAAAAGGTGGCCAAGGGTCACAGGCATTAGATGAGCCATGGAGATAGATTCTCACTGCCCTCCACAGACAGCTAAGGAATCCTTCTCTCTCTGCCTCTCTCAGTAGCCTCTCAAGGGAACCACTTAATGGCCGCTTGTTCTCAACAACACCCCGATCAGGTAGGGACAGGACATAAAAACAAGTGAGGGGGAGAAACATCAACATGCAGACCACAGATGCCTCACTCATTCTGTGGGAAATTTGGCTGAGTATAAACCCTTGAGAGGTCTATTTCTGAGTTCTAACTGGGGATGGATTTATTGAAAACATGTAGGTCACTTACCCTGCTTGACAATACATCTGAGACTGGAGTGTCGCTTCAGAAAATTGGCCACCAGGTTGAATTTTTCACCTGTATAAACCAAAACAGAGAGACAGTTAACATAAAAGGTTGTATTACCTATTTAACAGTGGGCACATTTTGGTGAGACGGTGCATGCTTTGATACACCGATTACAAACTAAATTCTATTTCCCATCATTACACGAAACAGCTGCAAATGTTATAGTGAGACTAAGTGGTTAAATAATGGACACACTACGTGAGTATAAAGCCCCTCGTATGATGAGTTCCACAACTGGCCTTACTGCTGTCACATGCAGTAGAAGAATCACAGTAAAGTTAAAAAAAAAACACACAAAAAAAACCCCCCACAGCATTAGGGTATTTTGCAGCAATATAGCACACTCCATTAATGCAGATAACAGTGCTGCACATGGCTCCATATGCTTGGAATTTTCTACTAACTTTAAGTTTATGCTTGGTCTAAGGCACAGCATGCTAAAACAAGCCAAATTATTTATCGAGTGTGAAACAATTCATTCTCCTTTAATTTAAAAGACCTTCCAGTTTGGCACAAGCACAGAAACCATTTCTGGGGTCTCTGCTCTATTTGTCATGGAATGATTTCATGGTATGTAAGATGTGCTGTGCAGAAACAGCAGCTTGTTGCCTAATCTGGCAGGAATTTGTTGACTAAAAGCAAGGGCCTGGCTAACACGCTATGCAGTTGTTCTTTGCAAACAGACACACAGTGCTGGGAAGCTGACCAAGCCAGTTCATCCTTTGATATCTTCTTCGTACCCTTTTTGTCCTCATAAGAAAGTGAATGTGAAACTTTAACACCACCTTCCTATTATTTCTTATTTGACATTCTCTCTCATGTGTGGACATATAAAAAAAACATTTTCTGCAAACTGTCTGGGTTTGGGTTGTTTTTTTTTTTTTCCCGCTTCAATTAAAGGATTACATGTCTTCCTAAGTTTGAGAAAATCATGACCTCTTGCACTTAAGGCTCTTTCAGAAGTCCCTGGATAATCTCAAATGTGCACTGTCATCAGGCTAAAAATGAGGCTGTCTAGATTTCTGAAAAGCTGCTGTTTTGGAAGTCTTTTTAAATCTGCCAGTAGTGACACTAACGGTCACCCATCAAGAAAACTTGGAACAACTTGGACAAGTCTACTTCAAATAATAAACTACAACTAGTTTCATGCCCATGTCTGTGAAGCCTGTTGGTGCATTATTTCATGACAAACCCTTTACAAAATTTAAAAAAGAAGGTGTATCACTGTTAAAGTCCACGATCAAGCAATGGCTTTATGAGTGAAACTACAGAGCATTTACAACAAGGTGCAAACCACCCATTACACTCAAGAACAACAGGTCCAGACTAAAAGACAGTTAATGCAATACCTTTGTTAAATCCCCTGAATTAAATCTGAAAGTCTCCACTTCAATCACATCTTAATTGTTTAAATTAGAATCCAATCTGGTGGTGAACAGAGGCAAAACTACAAAAACAGTGTCAACACTTCAAGATATTATTGTATATTCTTAAGTTTACTACCCAGTGATTGATAGCATCATGTCTGGTTTCTTTCTGTTGGTGCCTGCGGTATAATTAGCAACTAGAGTCAGCACATCAAGAATAATATTCATCATTAGAAAAGACAATACCAACATAGATTATGAAACACAAATCAAATCAGTCTGACATTATAAATATAGACTAAAATCCATCAATCGTGAACTTCATCACAGAGCCTTTGAAACTGGACGTGTGTTACTATGAGTTACTGTGATACTAAGCAATTACAATCAGTATTTTAATGACAATCAGGGGAAATTGTTACCCATAGGCTACAATCTTTTCAATTTCACCTTCAGGAATGCTTTTTACCATCAAATGTATTAGTATAAATTGAGCCTTACCAAATTTTGTTTTGGAAAATGTTTAGCATCGTAACTATGATTTGTGAACATTCAACAGAATCTCTCTGCAAGAGAACAAAACCCAAATATCTAACGGGCACAACTGCAGGGTGACTTTTAGTAGTGACATATGTGAGATCTGTAAAGAGCTATTTCTTCACTCAAACTGCATATTGGTTAAATATTTTCTTACACATTACATCACATTATTTGTTTTCAAAAGTTACATAATATTAATTGTGTGAAACTAAAATGTTTCTTTGGGGTGATGAAAGAAGCTCAGCTTACCATAGCCTTTATTTCTGTACAAAACTCTTGCTCCTCAGGCCAAATGATTTTTTACACAAGCCATCAGTGGATGACTAATGTCTTGGGACCAACCCAGTTGTCTTTTTGTCAGTGAATAGAATCTGTACAGCTCTATCTAGGTTGCGCAGGCTGGCATTAAACTCTGCTTCTTTGCAGCAAAAAGCTCCTTCCTAAAAGACCCATAAGACCATGTTTATTTATAAAAAAAAGAATTGTACTAATTGTTTTATCAGCCGAGAGCTTGCAGTTCTGGAAATGCGGCACACTCAGCATGTATAATAATGATTTGTTTTACTGGCTATGTGCCCCCATCACAGTAGGTCTGCAAGAAAACAGTGATTATAATGTTCAATTGCCAACATCGAGCTATACGGGATTACATCCACTTATCCATAACGACAAGCAGATAATTTGGTAGCAAAGCCTTTACAGTTAATGATGCCTAAAATGTATTAGCCACACAAATTAGCATGGTACTGTTACCATGCTAACACACTTTTTTGTGTGTTGGAGCCCTGACTTCAGGAGATGAGGCTTGAGGTGAGGAGACATAATGAGAAAGAGATGATGAAAATATGCATGTATAAATGTTAAATGGGCATAAATAGTTTGAAAGAATTTTTTTTTCCTATCAAATAACCTAAGAAAATTATTTACTATTCCTTTAACGTGGCTTGCTGTACTTTAAGCTCTAGCCGTCTTTTTGGTTTAGATACAATGCGCATGAGTACAGAGCCGAAATAAATTTTTAAAAAAAGTCACTGTCCTTCCTACTGACTACACTATACTTGGTGCACATCTCTTTGAAGGAGGACCTCCGTGCTGGTGTTAGCTTTAATGTAGGAGTACATATGGTACTGATAGTACTCTCACTAAATTGTCTTTAGAGTTTCCAGCCTTATAAGACTGTTCCTTTAGAGTCTGGTGCACATAAGGTATGTAATGTAATAATAACGGATAAGTCAACAGTCTTTAAATAGATTGCCATTAATCCCAATGGGAAATTGCATTAACACACAGATTGGGTATGTTGAGCATGTCTGTATTTAACAGCAGAATTTCTTTATCAGGAACAAAATCTAATATTGTGTTTTTCCCTAAATAGCAAAGGAGCAAATCATTTATCACCCACTGTGGAATGCTGATCTGTATCTCAGTTTTGTTTTCTCTGACTGCTCTTAGTCCATGACCAGGAAGCAAGCATCTTTCTTTGCACTTTCATGACTCTTTGTTTTTGGAGGCTCTGATTTAGCCCTCTTAGCCGCTTGTCTAGCTGTACAACTGTTCTCACTGCTTTCCCTTGGTGAGTTGAGCTTGCCAATTCCCAGGACAAACTTGACAGGGATGTCTGGACATGGAGTTGGGAACCAGTGCAATGCCGCGGCCCGAGACATCAGCTGTTGCTCCAATGTTGAAACGTCCTGCGCAGCGCAGAGTTGCTCTTGGCCCTCTGCCCAGGTTCTCTCGTGCTAAGCTTACATTCATGTTTCTCTCTCACAAACAGTTTGCTGGTCCCTCCTCTGGGAATAAGTGGCCCCTTTTTGCGGCAACTGTGGCCCACAGTGGTGCAATACTCAAATCTGCAGAGCAGAGACTTTAAAAGGTTTCATTTGTACTTCCTTAAAAAGAAGATGGCCTTGCTTAATTGTTTTGAAATCCAATGCACAACAATATTATGACAGGTCAAATCAAACAATAAAAAAGCTAGTATGCCATGTTTTTAGAAATGTGGTAGATAATATTTTAACCTCTTGTTTGGAGAGACTTCTGCCATCTTGTAACATACCGCAGAACAACTGCAGAAGAAAGACCAATGCTAGAGTGCTATGCTTTCGAAACACACATACACACACAGTGCAGTTTTCACCACTTCCTGGGAAAACAATGAGAGGAAAGAAAAGTCAACAAACCAGAAGGCGCCCAGAGTGAGTAGGACAGTAAAATGGACCAGACAGGAGTGAGAGGCATTCAGACCAGGGTCAAAGGTAAGCACCCATGGAAAAGACTTCATTAACTTCAGTCATATCCTGAGGAGATCATTAAAACACCCATAGAAAACACAGCATACTTGGTCTTACCATCGGCATTTCTAGCAGCCTGTCCTGTGGTGACGAGGAAAACTTCAGTTTTTTCTCTCTGTGTTTACAGACTCTTAAGTTACTTGATTATCCAAAACTTGGATGCATCCTTGAAACCAATTTCCACAGTTTAACAAAGATTTTATGTCAAATTCAGGCTCTTGGGGGGGGGAAAGAGCTGCTTAGTCAGTCAGTTTAACTGTTTCAACTCAAAATGAACAGAATTCTACAGGCCACAGTATTATATGTTTAAATTATGCCTGCACTGCCTCAAAAACAAAAATCTGATTACTGCAGTGGTTGCAAAGGCACCGATTTCCTCCTCTAACCTAATTTCTCTCATTAACATATTCTTAGTGTGCATGTAAAACTAATGACTGCATGTTGGGAGAACTGTAATTCCCACGAAACCTCTTTACGAACAGGAGTTGAACCAGCAGGACACTCAGACACCAGTGCCTGAGAATCCTGATCTCCTGACATCTCTTCTTTGATGTAGACCCCCTCCCTCTGTCCTCAAGTGTGGGTGGAGAGTCGAGGCTTAGTGCGCGAGAGTGGGGTGGAGTTGTGAGGGATGAGAGCGCATGAGGAAGTTACCCATATGTAAGTGGGGGCTTTCCTGGACATCACTCTGTGTGTGTGTGTAACTGTAACTACGGCCGTAGCAGAGAACTGTGCCTTATCATCCCGCACAACTTCCACCTGAAACAATATTTGCACATGAGTGTTC
The DNA here is from genome assembly GCF_057382185.1 of Mchenga conophoros. Classification (NCBI taxonomy): domain Eukaryota; kingdom Metazoa; phylum Chordata; class Actinopteri; order Cichliformes; family Cichlidae; genus Mchenga; species Mchenga conophoros. Next base: position 23,238,999 of record NC_140538.1, read on the forward strand.
AATTTAACATTTGGGTGACCCCTTCATCGCAGTTACAAAATACGCCGCAGCATGGTAGCTCAGGCCAACCCATAATGCAGCATGTGAATAAAAGTGGTGGGGAGCATTCTGAAGTGCAGAACAATTACCAAAGGGAAAAATATATTTTTCAGGAACATAATCTGATGAGAGACATGAAGTCACAATACAAAATGTCGTGTTCAATCATCATTATATCTTAAGCAGCTCGCGAGGTTACAAATTTCCCAAAGTGCAGTCAAACGGAGCATTCAGAGTGAGGAAGCAATCTGCTTAATCTGCATTTAAATAAAATAAGTGCATTTTGGGGCTTTGAGTTATGCAAAGTGTTCACTCTTTAAAACCAGGGCTGAAGTCTCATTGAAAGAAGCCTCTCCTACCTGGAATGTCTACCACTGTTTATTGATAACAGGAAGGTACAAAGTGAGTGAGTGAAAAAACAAAACTGTTTTCCTCTGACTAGGTCTGAATCTTATTATAATCTGTTGTAAATAGTTAAATGATGTAACACTACATGAACTGGAAATGGTCAGCGTGCACTATCCACTGTATTTGCTTTTGTTAAAGCCATTGTCGGCAGGCTTTTCTGATAACCTGTGTTGGAGGTAGTGTATTACAAGGTAATGCATTGCTGCAACTCCACTTGTGCAACAAGGGGAAACGTTTAAGAGCGGCCTATGACTTGTGGGTAGTAGATATACACATTACTTGGAATTTGTTGCGTAAAAATGCAAGCGTGTTACGCTAAAGTTCAAAGATCTAGTCATAATCTAGAAATTTGTCATGATATGCTGTTTTATGTAAATGTTAAAGTTATACTGCTGCAATTTAAGTGATTGTGGATTAACTAGAAACTGTTACTTTATGTACAATTTGAAAGTGTAATGCAATATTGTTTTCAATTATGACCTCACCAGTGTTGACAAAACACAGTGCATTAGGCAAACTACTATAACAACACCTGTCCATGGAAAAAACAACAACAAAAAAAACAAAACTCAAAAGCACGTGACATAAGCCCATTTCTTCCAAAGTGAAAGGGCACGAAACTGCTGTTCTCTGACATGTTTTAGTAATGCCTGCAACAAGGCATTCTGGTCAGGCTGAACACTTAGCATGAGTTCAACAGAGTGTGTGTGTGTGTGTGTGTTCCGTCTCCCACACCAGATTGTGGTAAAAGGGAACAGTCACATGAATGTGATCCATGCTCAGGCTAAGACTCAGGCCCTAATTATATGGGAAAAGAGTGTGGTGTGACTATGGTGGGGATTGCGGTTGTGTCCTAAGAGACTACAGCTGACCCTGTGGAGAAAGTGAAGCAGGGAAAGTGGGAAAACATAAAAAGACAGCATTAGGAGAGCAGAGAAGTGCAGACATGGAAGGCAGAGAAGAGGCGATAATAAATATAAATGCATAAAATGTAAGGGGGAAAAAAGAAAGACAAATAAGAGAAGTGTGCGTGTTTGTGAGAAATAATAGGTAGTGGGGTTAACAATGGAGTCGGACTGTCCTATGTGTTGCTGCTGAGTAAGGCTAGAGGCTTAGAGAAAGGATTTAAAGAGCCACAGCAACACCACAAAGCACCATGGGGAAGGGGCTTGCCTGGCAGGGGCCAAGGGAGGGAGAGCAAGCAGAGAGAGAGGTGGGCTGGATGGAGTGGCTACTCTGATCAGGATCCATTTCCAGCCTAGGCCTTGGAATTCCTTTGTTCCTGTCACAGGTCTCCGTTTCCCTCTTGCCTTAATCCCAGCCTGCCTCACGCCCAGTAACATAGAGCAGGGCAGGTAACTAAACCACACAGGCATGCTTCCCTATTTACAGACGAGTTCCCACATAATAGTTGCTAATATAAATAATAATAGCTGACGTTACATTACAAACCAACAAAGTGTGTTAAATCAGACCGTCACCACTTAATGACATTTGATAAAAAGTCTGCCTCAAAAGAAGCATCACAGTACTAAGCAGAAAGGTTTGCATCCAGGCCGAACACTCTTCAAAATGATCCCAAGCAGCACGTGCACTGCTTTGTATATCTGCACAGAAAATGTCATATGCTACTACAATCCTATCCTAATTAGAAACTCACTGTTGGGCTGTAGATCTTGAAATGCATGGTTAAGTCAAACAACAGTTAAATCAGAGCTGAGTAAAAGTGAGCCATCTCCCTTCTTGTCCCTGAACATCCTCCGCAGTCTTTATTGGAAGGGAGATGGTCATTCGTAAACACATTCTCCAGCAGTAAAGCTATCCAGCAACACTTGTGCTTTTCCTGCATTGGCCGTGTCCAGGCTGCCTTAAGCCCCCTTCATAGGCCTGCCAAAAGGAGTCAGTGGTACACTGTGCAGCACTCGCAAAGCCCTCTCCCACGGCTATTAGTGACCATTCATCTGGGGAGCCTGGGAAAATGCCTCTCCAGCCTGCCGTGGCCATGGGGAAACAGGCTGGCAGGTGTTCCCTCCCTCTAAGCCCTGGCACCTGTGCAGGGAGAGGAAGAAGGAACCAGCTCATGGGTTCAAACTGACTCTAGGTACCATTTTGCCACAGTGCCTCTAAGTCCTCCGACTGGTAGCAGGACTCCAAATGCCAGGTTAAACCACACCTGAGCTCTGCCTCACATAGGCAGATCAGTGTGCCTATTTCAATACCAATGGTAGACAAAAGACATCTGGCAATGTACTTTGGGAAGTTGAAATGGCACGTTAACTAAACCCATGTAAAATGGGACTTCTCAGTTTACACTATACCCATAGACACATACATATTGCTATTATGGTCTACAAAATCAATATTCTCTTGAGTGGAAACAATATGAGGCAAGAAAGTGCAGGATCATATTTAATCCGGTAAAGGAAAAGGAAATACAGTAGGTGGTGTATGGCAATCTTTTAGACAGTCTGTATGTTTTTCCAAGTCTGTATGTTTTTAGACAGCATGATGATCAAGGTATTAGCATCTGTCATGAATTTTCATGAATGTTATTGTGGATAGTCTTTGTTGTAGCTTCTTTACTCGAATAACATTTTGAATGACAAAAATGTCATTGAGAACACAGAGAACATATTATGCACTCATTTTCATTACTCAAATAACATCTTGCATGACAAAAATGTCATTCAAAACACAGAACATATTATGCACCGATTTTCATTTTGTAATTACTATGAGAAATGTGGGTGTGTTGAACACGGTCTACCAGTGAGAATGCATGAGGCCTTACTCATGCTCCCCTTCCCTGGACTTTTAAAGTCTACCATGTCCATTCTGCAAGTCCAGAGCCAAAATGCTTGGTGGGAAAAGTTCCCTCTGTTCATCTCTCTAAAAACATAAATAAATCACATCACTGTGAGCTAATCACGAAGTCTCAAGTAGCCTGTATAAAAAAAACGAGAGGGGTGGGGGGCCGACAGTTGGAATTGGCTTCTGCAGCTGAGATTTGTAGAAATGGCTTAGATTTATGTTGACAGAAGACATGAGATAAGCCGCTCTCTGACTTGTTCACTGGGTGCTATACACACACATATGCATTCAGCACAGCGTACATACATAAATACCATAACTCACAGAAAGAAGTCCGATACAGACACTTGTGCTGAGGAGTCTTGGAATGCTAAAAGCTGTTGATGGCTCATTTGAAGTGCCAACAGCTGAGACTGTTACGCCGTTCTTACTGCTGTCTGTTGGCGGAAGTCCCTGTGATTTTACACTGGCACCAGCTCAAACGCCGCCTCACACAAGACCCACAAGCCCCCTCCCGCACCATCCCACACATAGCGCAACGGTCCATCTGCCTATTCTTGGCGTAGACATCAGTACTATCCTGCCTGACACCTTTCTCTATATGCAAGCACGTGCACATGTTTCATCGCATGTGGCTCACCCCTTGATATCCAGGACCATCCTGCCATCAAACATAAAACAAACAGATGCAAACAGGTCCTCTGCTAAAACAAAGAACAATCTCTCCAACAGTCTGAAAGATTAATATCTACCTCCACTGCTGAATGGATACCATCAATACTTAATACCCTCCTGTGGTTTGCTGGGTTTCCCTCCCTAAGCCTATAGTCTGTCCTCCCCTTTTTTATGGCTCCTGCTTGCATGCTCACTTCTCACAGTCACAGCCTCAGTCTTTACTGCTCAGCCACCTCCCTCACTTGGGACAATGAAAAGCCCAAGAATGTCATTACACTCACTTAAGACCTTTAATAGGACTAGAGAACATGAACTGTGTAGGCCTGTTTGAGGCACTATACCTTTTCATGTTGTAAGAGGGGAAAATTCTCTGATATGCTATGGAGTCATGTTCCACTGGTTACATTCTTTGTGGTGAAGCTGCAAGGAGCTTAATCATTTTTACATGCATATTTCACTGCTGAAATACTGATAGTCCCCTTGTTCACACTCTAAACTGTGCACAACCATTTGGGGTGTGTGTGTGTGTGTGTGTGTGCGCGCGCACGTGGAGCCTTAGTCTACGATCACCATCATTAGACATGTCTGTCTCTCGTCAGTCTGTCATGGGAAATATGAGTCAGGCTTTTCAGTAACCTTACACTGTCAGCCTGTTCACACCTAACCCAGGGGGAGGATATGTGTCTCAAACACACTGTACAACTTCTGATTCACACTCTCTCTGATGCATATGAGCACCTGTGTGCACGCACTGTCGTACTATATTGGGACTATATGGACAGAAAGTTGAAAAATGAGTACATATACACAACGTGTGAAAACTACGAAAAGGTGGTAGGACTAAGTGTGCGTGTGGGTGTGTGTGTGGGAGGTAGCGTGAGAGGCAGAGCTACAGCCGCAGGAGAAACTTTATGGGGCCGACTGCCCTGTAATCCCACTCTAACAGTCAGGCTTGCCCCGCTGAGAGAGCCCAGTTTAACTGCCCTTAACTGCTACCTGTGACAAAACCTGTCTGTCTTACACCACACAGCTGGAGGTTCCTCTGATGCTTTATAGGTTTATAGTGCTTCAAAGGCATGCATGTGGATGGCTGGGGGAATGTATCTTTTCTGCATAAACAGGGACAAACCGAATCGACTTATGTAAATTTGTGCATAATTTATTGATATTTACTGTACATACTTTTTTGTGTCACAGCAGCTGGTTTTTGATGTTATCGTTTAACTACAGGCGCAGATAAACTCAGACTACCCAGTGGCGCATTAAACAGAATGATAATAAACGTTAGAAGTTTTAATGAACATGCGTCTTGCGCATACAAATGCACCTGAGACCTGCCAAGTCAAACACCACAACACAATATAAAAACTCCTATCAGCTCTTGCCTTTACAGGTCACACCCTGGGCGTAGGGAGCCACCATGTCCCAACTAGTTCTGTTGTCTTTTCACCCACTCAACAAGGTAGCCGTGAAATGCTTTCCTGTAACTTTGTTTTGTAACCCAATTTGCATTGTGCGTACAGACTTCAACAGTCTGCTTTGTGTGTGTAAGTATGGTACTGCGTTCACAGCCAAAGTAAACCATTTTACTTATCCAAGAATTAACGACAGACACGCCTAGGAGAAGGAAAGGGAAGACGTAGATGACGCCATTAGAATGAGCAACAATGATTTCAAAACAGAATAAATACAACTGGCACATGACAATTAAAACCAGTGCTGGAGGAAAACAACTGAAAAACACAGTGTTGTGCTAAATAATGGATTTTAAAGCACTAAATTATATAAACTGATAAACACTGGAATATTTGCCGCTAGAGAAAACAATCCAGTATAACGAGGGTCGGGATAATGGGGTTTTACCTTCCACAGAAAAGGCTGAAGCTGATGCCAGCTCCTTCTTCTGTTTGGGCTGTCTTCTATTGCGGAGGAACTCGGTATACTGCTTAACCCTCTGGTCCACAGAATCTTGAACCAGGGTTGTAACCTCCTAAAAACACATATTTAATGTATGTAAAGTAAACATATGTTGAATTGGTAAGAGAACACAAAATTTGATTTGGCGTAACAAGTAAAGTTTAAAGTTCAGATGAGGCAAAGATGATTACTGAAATTCCACATGTGGCTGAGAGGGAGATGGGAACAGTTCTCCAACAATGAAAATAGACGAGGCTCAGAGTCATTTTAGATTCTACGCTGCTTCTGCCTTTTGAAAAGGTCTCCAGCAGGAAAGACGCCACGTATTCCCTTTCACACTTAATAACAGCCACGCCCATCTCCCCGTGTCTGTACCTCGATGTGGCTCGTAGTGAACCAGCTAGTGTCCTCTTGGCCGCCCAGGGATAGAACGTGGAGATCCACCAGCACAGCATAGTTCCCACACTGTAACACAAAGAGGAAGGATAGCCACAGGTTGCTGAGGGGCATTGAGCTCACAGGCAACAAAGGGAATCAAAGTGCGGGTGATTGACAGCGAGACAAACCACAATGACCCCCTGTGTCCTCAAACATCACCCCAGGCCTCTCACAGCAGTCCGCTCCCTCCTTTTTCTCTGTCTAGCCATCTCCCTACCAATCTCTTTACAAAAAGTATGGCCCCGTTTGTCTCCTCATATTTCCCCTCACTCAGCGTAAATTATATCTGCAATACAGTGCCTGAGGACACAGTAAGCTACAGGAAAATCTAAAGATGTACCATAAAAATGAGGATTATTATCCCAGTTTGTATCAGAGAGGTAATAAAACCTTGTTTTTGTGTGTGTGTTGCAGAAAGAAAGGAAAAGAGCAGCAGGGTGGATTCCTGAATCACTATGTCCTTGTGACAATAAGCAATAAGGAACAAGGAGGCCAAAAGTGCCGCTGCTGTTTAAGTTGCTGTTACATCTTTCTCAAGCTAGCCTGATTATGGTTTACACATGAGTGCAAAAGCTGCCCTCTGCAGAGAGCAAATGGATGTGAGTCTCGTGTGAACTTAGCCTCTCCATGGTCAAGGAAGTAATGGATGGACTGAGACCACCCACAACATGACACAGTGGAGCAGCGAGTACTAAAACCCAGAGTGATAATGCGGCAAAAAGCATTCATGAGAATGACGGTGCAAAAACACTAAGGTCACGAAAAGCCAAAACCAGACACTGACCTGAGGATCACATTGTGGAACTTGAAGAGTGTGTAACAAGAGGAGAAGGATCACTGGATCATTCAGTAACAGGGGAAACTGGTGCACACTGAAAGCTTTGTTTTTAAGCAGGCACATCCTCTGGGCTAGTGTTAAAGCATAGTATTATAGACAAGATGACTAAACTCTACAATCCAGCATGCTCTCAGCATGACGTGAGAGACCTCATCCCACAGGGGTATAACCGTCTACTAATGTTCTAACTCTGGACACAAATGTACACTTCCCACCTCCAAACTTTTTCCAGTTGTCGCTTTCTTTTGTTAGTTAAGATTAGCTTAGCTTGCTCATTAAAGTACTGCATTGTTTCTCAACTGGTAAAAGTAAAGCTTGGCTGTGAACCTTTCATCAAATGTTATTAAAGGCTACATGTGAGCAAATCAGCCTGCCAAATACTCTGCATTATTTTCCCCTTGAGAGCATTATCCTCTCTCGTTCTTTCTGTATTATAATAACTGAAGTGAATCTGCTTTCTTATTTCCACAGCTAAACGAGTGCAGAGGGTGCCCCCACATGACTGATAAGTGAATCTTTCTAGTTGGTTTTAATCTCAGACATGTCTTGTAGTATTGAGTATGTGCAGCCCTACAGCATTAATGCATGCCAATTCATGTTAAAATGCAAGTCTAAATGTTAAAATACATTTACAAATGGAAAACTGTTTAAAAAATAAAAACAGAGTGTGCAAAAAATACTGAAAGGTTCTTATACAATAGCATGCATGCACAAAGAAATGAACCCCATGGACCAGAACGGAGCCCCATTTAATGCCCGCTCCTCATGTTTAAATTGTGTGCATGTTGCCTGTCAGTATCAGCTCGTCCCTAAAGATCAGCATTCTCTTCATCTTTTGACCTTTGTCTCACAGTTGCGCACCAATGACTGGTGGCCTCCTACAAATACCCATGTGTGGGAAAACCTAGCAACAGAGGGTCAGACCCTGTCAATCAAAACACAGAGACCAGCTAGTGGAGATGACACATGCAGACTGGATTTTTTGGTATACTGGTTCCCGACTTCTAAGACTTAACTCTTTTCACTGCGTACAAGTTACCAGATTATCCAGTCTAACCACCCTTTGATCCTTATGATCTTTAGTTTTTACTGACAATGTGCAAGACAAATGTTCAGTTGACACTTATCAACATTTTTGTGGCTACTGGACTTGTGCACTTTTTCTGTTTTCTCAAAATCTTACAATCATTGAATTAGATGGCTCAAAATCACACAATCTCATGTGTGCTGGCAGAGACTGAACCTGACCAGCGGTTATCTGCCTGCTCAGCTGTGTTGACATCAGAAAGGACAAAATATCATGCAAACTTTTTTGCAATCACAAAAAAGTGTGATGTCACATTAATTTGCTAAAAATATGCAATCAGTATAGGGTTCAGAGGGAGATCGTTATAGAAAAGCACAGCATTGTAAATCCCCTGACGTGGTTTCTGTGCTTCTGAGTGAGTGTCCTTTGGGCTGCAAGTCAGACAAGTATCAAGCTTTAGACTAACTTCTTTTTATCACATTAGAACAGCAGACAAGGCTCGACTGGGAATTGGAAGTTAATGATAAACACTGGTCTGCCCTTATACAAAAACAGCATGTGATTCTGCCAGATTCTCGGAAACGGGGGATTTTGTCAGGAATGCAAACTAATGCAATCACCCTAATGAGAAACCAATTAATTTGCCCAGCAAAAGTGCCAGTTTGGTAGAGAGACAAATTACCTGCAAAAGTATTGATATCTTGGCCAACGCTGTGCTGCTTGGGCACTACAGCTACTAGAGCTTTTTACAAGGGACATTTATGTTGAATATCGCAGACAAGACAAAATAGCAGCAGAATTTGGCATTTAATTTAATTTTGCACAAAGGCGCTGAGTACAATCACATCATGTGGCCTAAATTTGTCAACTCCCAGCACAAAGAGTGACCAGTGCATCTCTTGGCTGAACTATGCCACGAACCATAACCTTCGTGTATGTTTATTTATTGGTCTTTTTAAAGTGAGATCTTCGCAAGGAGTAGTATACTTTTTAGATGCAGCGATGAAACCACAAGTTTTCTCTCTCTCTTTTGTTTTTTAGAAAACACAGTAAAAAGGCAACAGAAAATTTTGCATCACCCCATCAGTAAAAACTCCATATTTTATTCTTTCTGTGACAGTTTCTACCATGTCATACTCAGGACCCTAAGGGTTTCATTAAATGTGACATATTCACTGAGAAACTGAAGAGCTATTTTACGTTGTGACACATTTAAGGAAATACTCAGAGCTTCTGCCACTGTTGTTGGAAAGGAACAGTTTGATAAAGGGCCAAGTTCAAGAGGAAGTTACTCTTTTCATACATACTAAAGTGGGCCAGCACCGCTTTGTTCTCTGCTTTGCTCGGGCTTTAGAGTTATGAACAGAGGCTGAAGGCTGAACGAGAGGCGGCAAGAAGCGCTACTTAATCCCAAATCCTTTATTGTGCCATCTTTTGTGGTCTGCTGTCACATATTGAATAGATAGGACCGAGTCTTCCTGCAGGCTAAGGCTCAGCTTCTCTATCCCAAGTCTCCCTGCTTCTGAACCGATAACTTGCGTGGGGGAAAAAAAAAGGTTAACCAAGAGAAATAAAATCCAAAAAAGCAGACACTAAACCTGCCCACAGCCCACAGCACAACACAAGAAAGGTCCTCTCTATTTTCTGCCTGTAAATAAACACATCCCGATGACTCTTTTACTTTCTCTCGTTTGCAGAGCTCTGGTCTATGTCACACTCAGTTCCCAAAACACTCTTTACCTTCCCTTATCTCTCTCCCAGACCCAGCTCTCCAAACCTCCTGCCTGCGCTGCTCAAACTTGGGCACGGAGCCCAGCTTCACCCGCCTCCCCACCTCGCTGCCCTTTGCCATTGCTATCGCAGTGTAAGAACCAGACCTTCTCAGACTGCACTTAGCTCAGAGGCTAACACTAACCAGCCGCAGATGTTTACATTGGGAGAGAAGGGGCAGCAGATGCGGTCTCACTCAATAAAACTTGCATCTATCCCAACTCTCCCTTTGTCTCTCTCTCTCTTTTTCTGACTCTTTCTGCAAGTCTGCAAAGCACCCTGGGGAACTCTTTAGATATGTGGGTGTGACAACTTTGGCTTTATTTTTCTCATTCCCAGCTCTCTTTCTTTGTGCTGTGAGTCACCTGGGTTTCCCCTTGTAAAAAAAAGCAAAAAACACACAAAAAAACTGTTTTCCAGTTTTTCAAACCACTGGCTACTTAACATTAACATTTGAAACTTGATTATTCCCAAATGCAAATGTTATTTACAAACAGTGCACCAAAGTGTTTTGTATGCAAGCCTCCCTTCACTCTGGATGAATGTTAGCACACCTGAGTTTCCTTTATTTGATGATAAAAAGAGACACAACCCAGGAGAGGAATTCCAGCAGCAAGAACAGACAAGAATATCTCCAGGTAACACTCGGCAAACAAAGTGTAGGCAGACACATCCCTGAGAAATTGGTAGATAGACAGAAATAGCAAGCTGAGAAGCATTTTGCCTCATTAGGAGATGTGATTTCTGTACTGCAATGTAGGCCAGTTTTGAGATGAAAGCGTTTTTTTCCTCTTTTTTTTTTATCCTTGTCACTTTCTCTTTTTGAAAATGGAAAGTGTCAAAAATGTTTCCAAGAAGAAAATGCAATAATTTTTGTTCAGAGCCGCGATGTGTGGTCTGTTATGAGCTCATCTCCAGACCAACAATAACACTAAACAGCACATAAACCTCTGACATTAAACTGCTCTGTGATAACTCAGATCTTTTATTCCTTAAAAAAACACTTTGGTCTGTCTCAACTTACTACATTAGATGGGTAAAAAGTTGGTGGTGTATGCTCTTAATAGAAGGCAGATTGCAGGGCTCTGTAGCAATAATGTCCTGGCAGACACAGCATGCACTTGAGTGGATCAGCCTTTTAGCCCACAGGGCCTTTTCGGGAGGTCTGAGAAGTGGCAGGTCACTATATGGTCTAAGCCTATTTAAGAAGGAGCATACCAACACCTCCTGCAGTTCCACAGACCACGGAGGGAGCTGCTTTGAAAACATCCCAGTAGAAAGGACCATAAAACACCCCGAACAACCTACTGAACATGGCCCAATGAATCCAAGAACATAAAAATCATAATTTCTCAGATAAACCTTATTCTCTGTGCAAGATGGCAAACACAATCAGCAACATCTGTGAAAACAGAAACCAGGAGATTTTTTTCTCTTTATTATTCTAAGAAGTTAATTCAGTCATTAAGAAAACATGGTGGCAGTGCTGTATGTCTTGTAAAAGAGAAGCCATAGGCAGAGCCTTGAATGCTATTGTTTGGTCTGATCCCTTCTAACATACTTGTTGCGGTTAGCTGGTTAAGCATGGTAGAGGCTGTGTGGATTTTCTCAGGCAGACTAACACAACAGTATCATTATGTGCCCAGTGGGAAGGAACCTTCCGTGAACCTCCAGGGTTTTTACTCTCCCACATCCAACCGAGGGGGGTGGTGGGGTAGCCTGTATGCAGGCATGCATATGAAACAAATAAAAGGGAATGAACGCAATATCTGGTCAGCTAGGCACACATGGCATTACGGAGGATGTGAGAGATCAGCGAAAATGTCTGCAGCCCCTCATCCAAAACTCTCAATAAATGAAACATCAACAAAAGAGAGACCAACGGCTTTCCCTGCACTTAACAAAAACATCTGATGTGCATTATTTCTGTCAGAGCAACAGACTGAGGATGAACAGCTCGGATTTTTCATAGAATGAGTTTCCTCTTCGCCGTATGGTTGTGCCCATTAACAAAAGGCTCTTGGGAAGGCATGAGATTCCCAAAAGGTGACCAGAAACTCCAACTTTTTCTAAAGAATGAACCACAACATGGTAACATGGTGTAACAGCAGCTGAAACATGCATCTGTAGTGCCCTCTTGTGGACAAATACAGTGCTACTTAGACGGGAAAAAAGAAAGAAAATCTTACATCAGAATTGGAATACAGCAAATGCTAGAAAAACAACCACATGCTGTATTGCTGGGTTGCATATTTTCCAGGGCTGCACGAGAGCTTTTCAAAGGTTTAGCACAGACCATAAAAACTCATGTCACTTGCTGGAAGTAGTTTGTGTAGCTGTTCTACTATTTGGACGTAGCACAAACACAGAGAGCTGTTTATCATGACGGCTAAAAACGTTTGAAAAGAAAGCATATTCATCTCGTCGCTTGGTACCTTGTGTGCATCTTACGTCAGAAAAATGCATTTTGTGGTGAGTGAAAAACACAAAACAGCTTCTTAGAAGCAAAATATTTCCCAAATACATATGGCAAGTACTTGTTGACAAGACGCTGAAATAAGCTATAAACAGCTTTATAGCCCTGAGCAAAGTTTACTGGGAAAGCTCTCAGCAAATGTACTTCAATTAGAGTTACAGACCCAATTCCAAAATATCTGGGACACTGTATAAAATGTTAATAAAAGCAGAATTCAATGATCTGCAATCTTATAATTCCCCATTTTATTTACAAGAGAACATGGAAAACATACCAAATGTTTAAACTTGAGAATATTGTAGTACTATTTCAAGAAAAAAACAAAGTCATTTTGAATTTGATGGCAGCAACATGTTTACTACTGCGTAGCATGTCCTCTTCTTTCAATAACGTAAATATCTGTAAACTGAGGAGGTCAGATGCTGAGCTTTTAGGAGAGGAACATTATCCTATTCTTATCTGATACAGGATTCTAGTTGCTCAAAAGTCTTGCGTCTTCCTTTTTCTATTTTTCATTCTGTCAAATCTTTCTAACTGGTGAAAGGTTTGGAATACAGCCAGACCAGTTCAGCATTGAGACTCTTCTACTGTGAAGCCATGCTGTTGTAATAGATCCAGTACATGCTTTAGCATTGTATTGCTGAAATATGCAAGGCCTTCCCTGAAAAAATCATCATCTGGATGAGAGTGTATTCCAGATGTGTTAGCTGGCAAGCCCACAGACATTAATGCACCATCAGAGATGCAGGCTTTTAAAATGAGTGTTGATAAGAATTTCAAACTCTGTCTTTACCATACTATGTAAAGCACCTTGAGGTACAACTGCTGTTGCGCAGCTGAACATGGGAGCGCAATGTTCTTTAATTTAACAAATATATATTATCTCCTTCTTATTTCAGCTGATCTCTTTACGCGCTCCCACAACTAACCATCTGCCTACATCTCACCATATCCTTAGCATCTTTCTCTTTCACACCAACCATCTTCATGTCTTCCTTCACATTCATTCATCTTCTCTGTATATCTATTTTCATCCTGCCTGGGGGCTCCATAGCAAACATCATTTCCTCAACATATCCACTATCTATCATCTGCACACATGCACAGACTTGGCCCTCTGTGTCTCCAAACTACTCATCTCGAATTCTGTCCATCCTGATTAGTACCAATGTGAACTTCCTCAATTCTGCTACCTCCAGCTCCTCCTCCTGTCTTTTTGTCAATGCCATCTCCAAACCATACATCATAGCAGGTCTTACTACCATCTTGTAAACTTTCCATTTCAGTCTTGCTGCTATCCCTTTCCCACAAATCACCTCTGACCTGCTCCACTCTACCTGCACTCTCTTCTTCACCTCTCTTCTGCATTGTGCATTGCTTTGGATGGTTGTTCCCAGATATTTAAACTCATGTGCCTTCAGTACCTCTACTCCTTGCATCTTCACCCATCTCCCTCTTATTCACACACATGTATTCTTTCTTGGTTCTAATGAGTTTCATTCCTCTACTCTCCTGAACACACCTCCATCTCCCCAGGCTCCACCTGCTCCCTACTCTTACTAAAGATCACAGTCATCTGTGAAAATGACAGTTCACTGAGACTCCTGCCAGATCTCATTTCAGCTGTCCATCACAACAGCAAAAAGGATGGGCTCACGCAGAGCCTATCTGTCACTCATACTGCACACCTCACTATCATCTTGGTGTCCTCATATATGTTCTATACTACCCTCAAATACTTCTCTGCCACTTCTAACTTCCTCGTGCAATAACACAGTTCCTTCCTTGGCATCCTATCACATGCTTCCATCTCATATAGATATCTCTATGCCGCCAAAGGCAAGTCATTTGAACCAACTGCTTTTCCACTCTTCATCCTCTTGTAGCTTTTTCTTCAATGCAGTAATGCACCTGTAAGTTGGCAAACCAATTTACAGGTGCATTACTGCCACCTAGTGGACTGGAATGTGGACAGGAGACTAGCATCAATCATCTAATTCAAGATATTTAAATAGAAAATTGTTTAATTTCAGTAACAAATTCCTCAGTGTAAAACTGTAATTTCTGTCCTTCAACAAAGCCACTGATTCTCTTCTTTTTCACTCAAACTTAATGCAAAGGATTGGCACGTGTTCAACAGGTTTTGGTGGATTACATAAATGCAGAGACCTGTTCGGTGTTTGCCTGTTCTAGTGTATGGTTTAGCCTATATGTCCTATTGTCAACAAAATAATCAACATTTATTCCTTTGGGATCCTACCCTGCATTCTCTTCAAGCCTACATTGTTTTGTAGATTTCTTCCTGTGTCTGCAGTATCCCAGTAATTAAAACAGTACTGCTCATACTGCTACAAATATTCCGCAAATGAGTCTTACGATAATTTTAACTTCTTCACAGCCGCCCTCACTTCCTCTTTACTAATCATCTGTACTTCCTGATCTGTACTGTCCTCCATCCACACACCCTTCTCTACCTCGTTTTATTCATTCATCATCAACAAATATAATATACAGTATGTTAATTCAATGCAGCACCGCACGAATTCGTGTACTGGGTATATCGTTTCACTTACCTTAATGACAAGTTTGATAGGAGCCATTCTCATGAATTCAGTTAGCTTCACTAGAGTAAGTGCACGGTGGGCAGCTATTACCTGTATTTTTTGAAGACAACAGAGACAGATTTCTTTATTTGTTACGCTCGTACGACAAACGGCCACCGTCAACAATTACAAAAACATAACAAGTGTTATAATAAAGTAAAATAATAACATATAAGTTCGTTAGACATAAAACATATAAGTATATTAAAGTTAACCAGAACTTCATACCGCCAACAGTTTTGAATGATTCTTCAACAGCCGGGCGACCGGAGATGACGTCACCCTCAATTTGTAGTCCAATAACTGAGCGCATTGTGCGTGGGACGTTTCACTGTATTCCTTTTGCATAAAAAAATAATAATAGAGATAGACAACTACTCTTCTACATAAAGACTCGTAAATTCGCTTTTAGTTGGTTTATTCCTTATGAAAAGCCGGTACTAGAGGCAAGCGACGGTTTCTCGAGTAGGACCGCAGCTTGGCCAAGCGCTGTGTTGCTACCATGGAAACGAGTTGTGTCTGTACAACGCCTTTGTCAATCTCTCAAACTACACACTGTCAAATTACATCTAAATATGTATGGCATCAAATGTTAGACCCTACAATAAGGTAGTGGTGGTTTTGGTTGGATTTAATAAATTAATCTGCAACTGTTCCCCGTTCTTTTAAAACACAATTTGGTCAGGCAATGCTACGAGCATCACTATTCTATCATTGCTAACACTTATCACTGCCGATTTGCCGTATGTTGGTACTGTCTACCTTAACAATGTTAAATGTGCTTCGGTCATGTCTCGACTCAGCAAGAAATCTCCATCTGTTTGCACTGATATGCCACTGGACAACACTGATATTTGCAGCAAGCTTCACCTGCTGAAACAGATACTAACGTCTTGTTTCGGTCCCACAGGTAGACTGAAACAAGTTCACAACAACATTGGAGGACACGTCGTGACCACCTCTGCCTCCTCGGTTCTTCTTTCATCCGTTTCCTCCTCGCAGCCTTTTATCAATCTCATAAAAACCTCCATCCTCAACCACGTCTCTCGCTTCAGCGACTGCGGTTTGTTTGCAGCTGTCTTATGCCTTTCTCTTATTGAACAAATCAAAAAGTCTGCTCTCAGGGAAAGCGTGGCTATCAGAGTGAACAACTACCTGCTCGCTCTGTGTACCAGCTACCTTCAACGAGAAGACTGTGGTTGTAGAGTGAAGCTCGACTTCTGCAGCACTCAGAACTTGATCACGTTAGCTCGCAGTGTTATCTCCAGCAAACCCGCATGTGTACTAACAGAGCCCGAGACGCTTCACATTAGCAAACTGGCTGTGCAAGCTTTTTTGCTCACCGTTCCCTGCAGCAGTCCAGGTATAGTCAGTTTTGGCAGAATAGTGACTGTTCCTGTAGAAGGTCATTCTGTGCTAAGCTCTGAAGTGCTTCCAGGTTTATTGGTGGAGATGCCTGATGGCCTGAGTGAGGAAGACAAACCTTTAAATCCCCTCAGTGTTGTGCTTTTCAGTGCGTCTCTTGCTGGGGACATTTCTGAACTAGGAGATGGAGTAATTGAGGCCCACCCGGATGTAGACACAGACTCACAGATCCTGGGTCAACTTCTGGAGCTTGGCAGACAGGTGATTAATGATGAAGTGAAGCTCTTCATGTGCCAGAAGGTCATCCACCCAGTTTTGCAGCAATATCTCAGGAGTCATGGTGTCATAGTGGTAGAGAGACTGGGAATTGCTCTTATGGAGCCACTTACTCAGCTGACAGGTGGGCTGCAAAATCATGCCATACATACAAGCACCAGTTAAACACCAATAGCTTTATTTGTTTTTCAATTCAGCTCACTGCACTACTGTAATAATCTATCTACTGTCCGAGTGGAATATACTTGTGTTGTATTTATGGTGGGGTTTTTTTTTGTTTGTTTGTTTTATTTTTTTGCATACCTTTTACAAATAGGGGCTCAACCTGTGGCCACATTACATACCACAATCCCACCCAAGACCTACGGGAAGGCGAGGGATCTCTGTATAAAGCACTTTGGATCCAAGACAATGCTGCATTTATTCCCTCTTGGGGAGTCTGCGATCTGCACAATGATCCTCTGCCACAGGAACCAGACCATGTTAAATGAGCTGAAGGTAAGATAAAGTGGGTGTTAAAGCTGTACTGTTGGCTTCTGGAGTTAATGATGGATGGAGAGACATATTGCCTGAAACAACGTAGATTCCACTCATAAGACTCCCTATCGCTAAGATTTACAATTCCTGCTGTATGTTAGTTCAATAAATGAGAAGTCAGTAATGGATTTTCCCACAAAGTAAATGTTTTAGTGTTCGTCCATTGAGAGATCAAATTTCTTCAGAAAATATACGTTTTTAACACAGTCATGGAATACCCATTATTGTCATGTAAATGTGACAAAGGGGTCACTTCCTGATGTGTTTGTGCTAAAGGTGGTGTGCCAGACGGCAGAACATGTACTGAGGCTCACTCTAAGGGAACCATTTGCCTTGGTTGGGGGTGGCTGTACTGAGACAAACTTGGCTGCTTATGTTAGACACAAGGTGAGATCCAGTATTTGGTCTTCACTTACCCCAGTTTTATTGATTTCACGTGTCTTTCACAATGACATGCCTTCATGATGCCATATTTTTTTCTTAGAGCAAGAGTGAGGTACCAGAGACTGCATTGGTATTAATGTGCTCACAGACAGAGTACCTTCTTGGTGTGGAGCTATTCTGCTGTGCTCTGGAGTCTGCAGCTCGAGCGCTGGAGCACGATGGTGGGAGTTCTTTAATTGATCTGACTCATGCTCATCGCTGGATGCTCCCTGCAGATGCCATCAAAGAAACCATGGAGGAAAGTTTGGGCTTCTGTGGCTGCGGTTTGGTACAAAGTAGCCCAAGTAAGAAGTGGACTTATCTAAACACTAAATATTCAGATTTCTGTCCATCACCGGTGTTTAGAGACACTCGTGTGCAGCCACGTGTACTAGACTCCTTCACAGCTAAACTCAGCGCATTGCAAGTTGCTGTGGAAACTGCTAATCTTGCTCTGGATGTTAAATATATAATTCAAGATATGAATTAGCAGAACAGATTTTTTTGTGTAGTGTGGAATTCTGGTTTGTGGGTTTAAAATGGGGACTGAATGCTGCCTTTTTGGTTTCAAATTTTAAAAAAAAGAGCTTAGACAGTAGGGAGTCCTTTTGCATATCATTTAAAAACCCATGCTGGCACTGGGGTACATTAGTACATGGGTAACTTATATCTGTGAAGGTAGCATTAATGTTTAACTATGCTGAAAACACATCTGATGTGTATGGGGAAAGGAATCATGCTGGGCATTTATAGTAATTTGGACTGGGTAATGTGTTAGCAATAAAGAGATACCATGTTGTTGGATGGAAATGAAAATTATCAACTTGCAGAGGGCTGAATTCAAAGACACCCCATAAATAAAAATGAAACATTGATACTTCAGGCTAGTCCATTTTGCAGAAATGTCATTAAAGCAACTCAAAATACTAGTAAGTAGTTTGTGTGGCCCCCACATGCATGCCTGACAACGTCTGCATATGCCCTTAATGAGATGACGGATGGTGTCCTGGGGTGGATCTCCTCGCAGATCTGGAGCAGGGCATCATTGAGCTCCTGTCATTAGAGGTGTTCCCAGAGGTGTTCTATTGGATTTAAGTCAGGCAAGTGTGGGTGCCAGTCAGCAACATCAGTTACTTTGTTCTCTAGGAACTCTGTCATAAAACGCTGTGTGGCAAAACAAAACAGGAGCACCAGGAGTCCAAAAACAACACGTGCACAGAAAACACCGGCGCACAAAGAACAGTTCAATAGTAAGTCAGGGGGCCGACCCGGAGGTCGCCGGCACAAAAGTTCATAAGTCAAACGGTCGGGGGCGACCAGGCGGGTGGCACAGGTGACAGAGCCGGGCTCACCAGAACCCCCAGCGGACGAGGCGGGTGGCGGCGTGGGAGCCACGGAGTGCTGGATGGACTCATCCGAGCTTCCAGCAGGAGCCGGTGTAGAACCAGAGGGCACTGGGACCCCTGGCTGAATGTTAAGCTGACCAGAAGACTGAACTGCTACAGGGGACTGGGCTAGTGGTTCAGGTGCAAGCTGAGCTACTGGAGACATGGGGAGCTGAGCTACTAATGGTGGTGAAGTAGATGACTGCACGGGAGACAGAACTGAGGGCGTCTGCACTGGCACAGGGGACTGAACTAATGTCTGTAGTAACGGTGGTGGTGAGAGTGGAGTGGGTGGTGGAGTTGATGACTTCACAGGAGAATGAACTAGGGGTGACTGCACAGGAAACTGAGCTAGAGGTAGTAGTGACGGTTGGGGAGAAAGTGGAGCTGGTGGTTGAGTGGATGACTGTGCTAAGGGAGACTGCACTGGGGACAGCTGAGCTGCAGGAAACTGAACCGGGAACTGCAGTGACGGTTGTGGTGGAGGTGTAACGAGTGGAGGAGTGGCTGAATTGGCTGCGGGCCGGGCGGCTAACGGCTCAGCTACAGAGTGCATTAATGGCAGGGCTATAGGTTGAATGACTGACTGAGTAGCAGCCTGACTGGCTGAGTGTAGTGAAGTGCTACGGGGAACTGAACTGGTGGCGACGCAAGAGACTGAGCTCGGAACTGACTAGGCACATGAGCAATGGACTGAATGGGTAATTGAGCTATGGATTGTGTCCTTGGGCAAGACACTTCACCCGTTGCCTACTGGTGGTGGTCAGAGGGCCCGGTGGCGCCAGTGTCCGGCAGCCTCACCTCTGTCAGTGCGCCCCAGGGTGGCTGTGGCTACAATGTAGCTTGCCATCACCAGTGTGTGAATGTGTGTGTGAATGGGTGGATGACTGGTTATGTAAAGCGCTTTGGGGTCCTTAGGGACTAGTAAAGCGCTATATAAATACAGGCCAGGCCATTTACAAGTGGCCGAACTAAAGGTTGAATTGAACAATGAATAGCAGACTGGCCTAAAGGCAATGTACGAGGCTGGAGTGATAGCTGAGGTGAGAATGGAGCTTCAGTAGGCCAGGCAGCTAAGTGAGCTTCACTTTGGGCTAGAGCAGTCTCGGGAAAAACAGTCTTGGAGGTATTTATTTCCTGCTCTGAGTAAGCCAAGAAACCGTCAATAGTCACAGGCTGAGTGGATTCTGTTGTCTCCAGGGGTCCAGATTCAGATGAAATTACAAACTCAGCTTCTGGGGAAGCCTTGGAGAGCGTAGCAGTCTCAGGAATTGCCATAGAATCTGTCCTTGTGGGCGCAAACCTAGAGCTCTTTCGCAGTGCTCGTTATTTTGTCTTCAGGCTCAACGGAAACACACAAACCCCCCGGGGACCTGAAAAATGCAGCTTTTGGAAAAACAGTCTCGGGATTAATAATCTGATTTAACAACCCCCTTGCGCTTTAATGGCCGCTGCTGCATTGCAGAGAGCTCCATCTGCTGCTGCAGCGCTGGTGGCTTCGGTGCTGAATACCGGGAGCGGGCGAGAATAGCTAACTCTCGGGCTTGCAGTACCTCCCGGGCCTCGCGCACCATGTTTATTGAGTCCATAAATCCTCCGAGTTGACCAAAGTGGGGGTTCCTCTCGAGGATGGCTTCAATGGCTTTGATTCCTACAGTCACAGCCCGAACATCATCAGTGTGGGAAATCCGCTCTACCAGACCTTGGATGCGGGCCAAATCAATTTCCCGGGCGGAGCCTGCGGAGTCCATGTCTGGTCGCGTCGTTCTGTCATAAAACGCTGTGTGGCAGGCAAGAGATGGGGACTCAAACTGCAGGACTCACAGACTCGAGGGATGAACTCAAAACCACAGCTTTATCTGCTGGTCACAGAAAAACGAGCATACAAAGTAGAGATGGCACGATACCACTTTTTTATGTCCGATACCGATACCGATATCATAAATTTGGATATCTGCCGATACCGATATGAATCCGATATAGTGTTTTTTAATCAACAAAACTGTTTTTTAAAATATCTTGCTGCATTTTGCAAGTCTGCAAGTTCATACTCAAGTTTAAAACAACAACTACACTAAAGCTATTCTGTTATACCTGTATACAAAAAAAATATTTCATAGTTCAGCAATACTGATCAATCTAATAAACTTAGACCTACACCATCCTCCCTATTCTGGTATTTTAAAGAGTACTTAGCGTAAATATTAAGCAACCTAACTAATAGGGTTCCAACTCCCAGCAACAACAAAAATAAATAAATAAAAAATAGGGAACCACCCCTCACGCTCCACCTCATGATGCTTAATCGACGTAATCAACCTTAATTTGATGCAGTGTGAAAAAAAATGCACAGAAATCAATTATTTTTCAAGAAATATTAAATAGATTCAACATCTTTCTTCAACAAAATTGCAGACTGCACAGATGGTACCTTCCCAAAGTAAAAAGTACTATAGCTTACTAGGGTATATATATTAGACTTAATAGTCACTATATACAGTAATTGACTTCTATTCATTTTACATCAAATTAAAACTTTGGGTGTCAGATAATTATTTATTAAAAGCTAGACATTTTAAATGAGAATAAGAAAGAAAAGTATGTCTTTGTGCCCCCTTTTCCCAGTTAATGCCCTATCGGCCCCCCTGGCTAAACTTTGCTAGATCCGCCCCTGCACAGTTACCAGCGTCAGCTACATAGAAAAAGATCCTGGTGTAGAAAGTAATATTAAATAAATTCTAACAACAGCTTATCAAGCTTAAACGTGCTGCTGTTGTTCAGCCGCTGGTTTCCTCTTTCTGGTGCAAAGTGGGCCAAAAACAAAGACGGACTCGCGACAGAAAAGCCGATCAGCTGATCATTTAAGCAGTTTCACGATTGAAGTAGCAGCCGGAGAGCGAGAGGCAGTCGCTCGTTAAGCTTAACGCAGGAATGCTTTACAAACATTCAGAGATGGACTTACACACTTGCTTTACTTCTCTCGGGGATAACTTTGTCGGAGATGAAATGCCAGGTTGCTAGCGAAGCTCCAAATGCTATCCAGACCACAGGTCCCCAGCCGCTCTATCACGTGATGCATACTGCTCCGACATGCTAACTTTCTGAGGTGAGTTACGGCGTGTTGCAAGTTTTGTGAGGTGCTTTCGTGATATTTAATGGATCGGATTACATTTTTTATTTTTCTCCGATATCCGATCCAGTCATTTAGGTCAGTATCGGACCGATACCGATACGTAATATCGGATCGGTCCATCTCTAATACAAAGTAAACTAAACTGGGGAATAACACACTAAACTCACAGGGAGATCCACACGGCATGAGGGGCGACACTGACTAAGAGAAACACAGGGTTTAAATACATTGGGAAGTAACGAGGGGAATGAGACACAGAAGGAGAGCACAGCTGGGGGAAATCAGAACTGACGAGACAAGGAAGCGTAACCTGAACACATTCACATAAGACACGGACCTTCAAAGTAAAACAGGAAGTAAGACACAGAGACGCGAACTTGACACGGTGGAGACAGCAACTAAGAAACACAGAGACGTAAACCTAAGGCAGAGGGCTCTAAGAACCGAAAGCCACAGAGGGAAACTCAAACATGCAGACACAGACTTACACAGAACAGAGGGGACACAGAGAAACATGAAGGACAAGGGATCAAAACTAGAAACCATAGAATAACTCACACAAGTACAATAATACAAACATCACAAAGAATTAACATGCTGGGTCAGGAGACCGAGTACCCTGACACTCTCCTTACTCTCACCACATGAGGCTGGGCATTGTTATCCATCAGGAGGAACCCAGGACTCACTGCACCAGCATAGGTTCTGACAGTGGGTCCATGGGGTTCATGGACGATCTGATTTCCTCGTGTCAGCATTGTTCCCACATCATCATAATTAATGTTGTTCCAGGTTCAACATTGCAAGTGACCAATCACCTTCTTGTGACGTCATTCCTTTGCGACTTCGAAATACCCGCCTTCGAGTATTTTGAAATACAAGTGAAGAAGCGAAAAACCGCCGCCTGTCCGCCGAATTTGAAGTCAATTCGCCTGTCCGCCGAATTTGAAGTCAATTTAGGATACTTTCCTTTAATAAACGGTAAGCATTATACATATGTTCCTCACTTGGCTTGCTGTTTGTTTGCTAGCGATAGGCTACTTGACGACAGCATTAGCTAACCAGTGTTCCCCAACTTTTTGGGTGTTTCGTGGCCCGGGGGTTGGGTCAGGCAAAATTGCAGTAGCTTCCCTGATCATTTTACAAACATAAGTGAAGAGAATCTGGACTAAAAGGCCTAGACTTATGGTTGTGTGCTGAATCTATGAATCAAACTATCACCTGGAAACATAATTAACTGGTCCATAGCTGTGAAACTGGACATGAGTTCTTGATTCTATGGAGATTAACAGTAATCCAGAAATTTACAAATTTGTCCTGGTACATCGCGTAAATGTTGTCCCTGGGACATCATGTAGAAGTTGCCCTGGGACATCGTGTAGATGTTGTCCCTGGGACATTGTGTAAATGTTGTCCCTGGGACATCGTGTAAATGTTGTCCCTGGGACATCGCGTAAATGTTGTCCCTGGGACATCGCGTAAATGTTGTCCCTGGGACATCATGTTAAAGTTGCCAGAGACATACCATATAAAAGTTTAGCTTCTTTTAGCCCCTGTTTGTTTTATATTATTTTATATATATATTTTTTTTAATATTATATTTAATATTTACATTGTATTGCAAAAAACCCCACAACAAGTTAAAATGAATTAATGAATATTGACTAATTAAACCTTCGTTATTTTTCCACCAGAAATGGACAACATAATTAGAAGAAGTGTTCTGAATGACGAAAAAAAAAGAACTGGAAAAGACACACAACTTTGTGTGCATGTGTCACAATGCCAGGAGGACCCATTCAGTGTTGTGTTAGAAAAATTGAACTCATTAACCCTTCATGGACATTATAAATGTTTAAATGTTGCCTCAGGTAAAGACAGGAAAAGAGACTATTACAAATTCAACTGCATCAGAGCTGGGGGAAAAAGTCGAAACAGCTACAGAGCAGTGGGCTGTAAGGCCTATGTTTCATTTAAAGTACTCAAATGTTGGAAAGACCACACAGTCATCGTGCAGCGTACATATGATAAGCATGATGGGCATGATCCTTCGGACCCAAAAGACGCACATTTCAACAATATTTCCAGTGATTTGAGGAGGAAGATTGAGGAACTGCTTTCCCTTGGAACTAAGCCAGCCATCGTACTAACCGAATGTCATAAATGGGCCAAAGAACATGGACACAGAGATCTTCACAACAGAGAGCATTTTGTCACACCACGTGACATTGACAGTGTTAGAACCTGCATGATGAGGAAGAAGCACTTTAACTGTGGAGACAGTTAAAGTGTACATACCTTACTTAATGGAAAACATCAAGAACATGTTCTCTTCTATCAACCATACACATCTGACCAAGAACTAATGATTGTTTTGCAGACACCTGTAATGAAATCAAACATGGAGAACTATGCAAAACAGTTAGTATTTGTTGACACCACGCACTGCGTTAACCAGTATTCATTTCCCTTATTCACACTTGTTGTAAGAGATGATCATGGGCATGGAGTCCCTGTGGCCTATGCTATTGTCAGCAACGAAAGTCAGAAAACCCTGGAAACTGTTCTTGGAATAGTTTGTGAGCATTTCCCAACTTCCCCGAGGTAAATAATACATTGACAGCTATTAATTTTGAAATAATTCCTTTTCAAAAAAATTATAACATGCCAGAATCTAATGCTATAGCTGCAGCATGGGCTGCAAAAAACTTTCCTTTCCAGTTGTTAAAGTTATTCCTATAGGCTGTATGCAGTATTTTATATATCTACTTGTGAGTTGAAATGTTTAATTTGGCATTGAAGTGGTGCTTTGAGATAGCAAAAACATTTTCATACTGTTTAATCTCATTTAGTGTTTTCTTTTTTTCTGTAGAGCATTTATGGTTGACAAAGACTTTGCGGAAATAAATGCTTTGCAGAAGGTTTTTCCAGAGTCAGCTATCCTTCTATGCTGGTACCATGTCTTGCAGGTAAACCACATTGTTTTCTTTTCACGTTGTCTAAGATGCACCTGAAACGCATTTTTACAACAGGGTCCTGTTGTCATGATTTGCCTTATTGTGATATTCACCTACTCAGGTTAATGAATATAAAGGGATAAAATGTTGAGTGACTATGTCCATCCATTTAAGACCACAGTGCACTCATCTTCTGGTGGCTGCTTCCCAAAGCTCTTTTTGACATTTAAAAATATGTTTGCCTGGTTGATTTCTGTAATGCACAGGTCCTCTTGTCCAGTGAGTGACAAAGTTATTTTTGGACGTCAGCTTTCTTTTATGCTTTTTGTACAGCTGCTCCTCTGTCTCTCTCTCCAGATTAACTTTTTTTCTCTTACATTCACAGGCTGTTAATCGATGGCTTTCAAAATCAGAGTCCGGGGTCCATGGACTTTCTAACACCCAAAAGAGAAATGAAATCATTTCTTTCTTTTGTAAGCTGAAAGCTTGCACATCTGTAAGTGTAATTTGTCTATTTCACATTTTGATTTCTTGATTACACTAAGAGCATAATAACTTTCAGTTGCTAAAAAAAGTTACAGAGAGATACAAAATAGATTTTTGAAACAATTTCTAAAACTGGCTTCTTATCTTGCTTATCAAAACAAGTACTTAAGCTGTGCAGAACATCATTGTGTCACCCACTGAGCAGTAGAACTTGTGAGTGGGATTCTTTCACAGACAGATGCTGAAACCAAATATGCTTATAGGTTTAGTGTTCCTTCTTAGCCATTGTAAGGGAAGAAATAATTGCTTCTTAATACAAAAACACGACATATTATTAATAACTTAAAATTCTTAATGTTATTCAATAAAAGGAAAAGGGCTTCAATACATAATATTAAAGATTTCAATAGGTCTGTTAAATGGATTGAAATATATTCTGTTGCATCCAATTCTCTTAGGAGGACGACTTTAAAGCCACATCAGCAGAGTTCTGCCAGACATTTAAGCAATACCCTTTGGTGTGCCAGTATTTTCAGAAGCACTGGGAAGGCATTGGCCACATGTGGTGTGACTACGGCCGTCGCTTCAGTCACGCTCGTTCTGAAACAAACAATGTGATTGAAAAGTATGATTTATTATTTTGACCTCATTCAATTGTATTGCTGAAAAAAAGATATTATGCTTTAATCCAAGAGGCTAAACTGAGTAGGTTCGTCATGTCATTGCCAGAACAGGTTTTAGGCAAATCCTTTAAATTCTAGCAGCGTTTTTTATGTTATCACAACAAAAAACAGAGTAGGTGGATTTGCCTAAATCAGCTAAACCAGCACAGAGCATTCCTTTATAAAAGACGTGTGCAATAGGTATTCCAATTTTTAAAAAAATAATACAGTCTTGATTAAAACTTTAAATTCCTTCAATTACAGTTACTAATCATTTCAAATAACTTTTGTTCAGATTTTTCCACCGCCTGAAATACCAGTTTTTATCTGGCTACACGAATAGGCGTCTGGATGATCTGATTGAAGTGCTCCTAGGGAAGGCCGACGACTACTTCTCAGTCATAAAAACCCTGCAAGATGTGGGCCGCATGAAAAACAGGTTTGCTGACAACTTGTCTCAAGTTTCAGACTCTGCTTCAAGACTGATGGAAAGTGGTTGGGCTCTTAAAATTACAGTCAAGAACAGCCATGGAGTTAATGCATATCAAGTCCCATCTGAGTCAAGAGAAGACATGGTGTATGATGTCTGCCCTGTTGAGTCCTACTGCAACTGTACATATGGCTTACGAGGACTTCTTTGCAAGCATCTAGTGTTACTTGCAAAATTAGCAGAGGCTGACAATGACATCTATCCAAACATGGAAACAGACATTTCTACCTTGGCAAGAATTGCAGTGAAAGAAAGGCATTACTTTGTACACTGTGAGGACTTGAAAGTGATAAAAATGCCAAGTTTGTTTGGAAATCTGTGTTTTTTTGCATCGGCTGAAACACTTCAGTGCACTTGTTGTACGTTCTCTCACTATAACACATGTGCTTGCCTGAAGGTGGCTTGTAGCCATTTTAAACAAATGAAAAACTCTCTGAAAAGTCCTCTATCAACTTTGAATGACACTCCTGTAGTTGAAAGCACAGACAAAAAATGCACAGAAGATGCAGTTGGAAAACTAAATGCTGTTTTAGACACAGTTAAACAGTGGGCATTCATTCCAGAGGGTATTACTCCAATGATAGATGAACTGCATACAAATGTCTTAAAAACAAAACAAGTAGGCAAAAGTATATGCCAGTACGAAATAAAGATGACAGATAATGCACGCAAAATTAGGCCATTGTATTCTAGCAAGAAACGTTCGGCCAGCATCGACATTCCAACAGTCTGAAAATGAATGTGAACAGTCGATAACCACTGAAAGAGAGACATCCTCTGGAGAAAATGAAAACCTTTTGGAATACAAAACAAAAAAGAGAAGAGTTAAAGCTAAGTATATGCATAAGTAGACTTTTGTGTGACATTTCAAAGGGACTGCATCCATTACTTCTGTTTATTGAAACCTAAAGCTGAATAGCTGTCTTAACTTTCTGCCAAGGAACAGTTGAAAAGAAATTGTTTGGTCTCTCAAGCAGTTGTTATTTATGTGTGTTATTCATTACTTTGGCTTGGTTGCTGTTTTTGATACAAATTCATCTGTGCCCATTGTAATATTTTCATATGTTACTATTTTTATATTGCTATGCATTATAAATAAAGGATTACTTATTACTATTAAAGGTCTGCATTTGTAATTGTTGGTATTATTTATAAAATATGCGCTCTTAAGTTTTTTGCTCCATAAAACGATACCTGTCACTTTTTGGACATAGAGTATCAGCTGTTGAGAATCCTGGCTCATACAAAATAGAAGTAAAAGGTTTCAACATCCAGCCTTTTTATGATTAAATACAAAGTGTAATAACAGAGTTATTGGGGTGTGATTTTGTTAATAGTTAGTCTTAAGTATAAGTTTAATAGTAATGAGTAAGAAAATATAGCCAGAATAATGGAATGAGACTAACACCTGACCTCACACTGAGATTTGGTATGAAGTGGCATGTTTGTGCTAATGCTGACATTGGGGCTCAGAGTTCCTCTGTGTGTATATATTTGTGAACGTTAACTTGGCTAATGTCCAAGGGTTTGACTGCTTTCCTGTTGGATTGTATCACAAAGAAAAGGGATAAGAGCACCAGTGGCCGTGCACACCCTCATCTCTCTCCTTCACCCGATCATTAGTGTTGGAAACCGGCATTAGCTCAGAGTAGATTAGACTTCAGTATAGTGCAAGTGATTTGATTTTATGATTATTTGATTCAGTTTTTTCTGTGTTCAAGCTCAATTACTTTAATAAAATATGTTGAATTCAAACAAATAAATAAACAAATAAACTGTGGACATTACCCTTTTAAACCTTTCTGAAACAAGACAGGTAAAAACCAGTGTATAAAAGTTTACATAGGTATAAATAGCTCTAACACTTTACTCCAGCCTGGCGTCCACACATGTGGACATCACATTTTGGGTTATTTAGACCAAAATACTAAATCTTGATCAACAAGTGCCTGATATACAGTTATGAGGACATTATACTGCAACTGTTCTATCGAAATTTCAAATTAATGTCCTCATATGTGGCTCTCATTTTTCTCAGAAACAAAAATTAGGTAAAAAAAAACAAAACCTGGTAATTCTTTCTTTTTACATTCATCGGGTTCCAATCGGCCCAAATATCAAAGAGAAATTAAAAATGCATGCCATGGAAGATTTCGGGTCTTAGGGGGTTAAAATGACCAGACCCCTCCGGCCTGTTTTCCAGGCCACTAAATTAAACCCAGTCAATTACCAATTGAACAGAATAAAAACCTACGAGGTCCACTAATAGTCCAAAAGTCCAAATCTTTAATAGAAAAGACAGGCAGAACTCAAACAAACAATAATCCAAACGAGGAGCATATATACACACTGGAAAGTAAATAATTATAAGTTATTAAATCAGACTAATTAAATACAGTAAAACTAATAAGGGAAGACGAACACACGGGAAATAAAAATAACAGTGTAAACATACCAAAACTCAAAATAAAACAGGAAAGCTACTACAAACCGAGTGTGACACAATTACATTCATATTGAAACATATGTGATAATTTTCTTTCTTTGTAGCATTTTTAAGATATGTGTTAGAACAGTCATTATGCTGTTTGGATTAGGAACCAATCATTTTTGCCAAATAGTTAACACAAACTTAGAACAACAATGAACAATTTTCAAGATTCTGATTTACAGAACAAACAAAAGTCACAAAAGGTTTCATTATTTAAGAGACAAGATCAAGTTTTTCACACAGGAATGAAATGACAGAATCCAGTGCAGCGGGGCCAAAGGTGTGTGTCAGCAAACTGAAGGTTGAGGAATCAGTCAGCTCATGTTTAAGATTGTGTTGGATTTTGAGAAGAGTCTGTCTGTTATTAGAAAGTAAGATTAACAATGTTACACCAATAACCCAAATACGGGGAAATGACAAATAATACCAAAAAAGATACAACTTTCATATTGTTTTACTAACTTACTTTGTCATATCAGCACTTGAATGGTCGATGCCTTTACAGACCATGTCTGTTGTGACATCGCAGGCCAATCTTCCGGCAAACCCGAGGGCTAGCTCCCCAGCCTCCTCTTCACTCAGAACACTAAACACTGTTACTTTAGTTTTGGCCTTCTTAGGCCTGTCAAGAATCATTGCGGGCAGTTTGGCTTTACGGCCCTAAAAAAGAAAAAGTGCAAACACCAAAAGAGCAGAGAGAGACACACACACGCGCACAAAGTTAAATGCTTTTGTTTACATGGTGTAATTGTGTATATGTTGCAGCAAATGCACAATTTCCAGCCACATTGTCACTTCATTGATACGAGTAACCCGGATTTATTTCAGGTGACATCAAAATCACGAAATGTATATCTACCCCAATCAAACCTCTGAAAACATGAACTGACATGTTCTCTGCGTTGATTCTGCGCTTGATCTCGTCTTCTGTTATTGTGTAGGTTTTCTTTTTTGAGCTTGGTACAGATAAGCGACCATGCACTCTGTAAACTGTACTAGTTCCTTCTGAATCAGTTTGGAATTCTGTATCTGCATCGATCCTGTCAACATCATCAGCAGCAGCATTATCTGTACTCAGACTTGTGCCGTATACTTCTGTTTCTTTTTCTTTGTCTTCAGTCTGTGTACCTTCATCTCTGACTGTCAGTCTTCCTATCTCACTGTTACTTGTCGATTTGCTGCAGATGTTCTCTCCCTTAGGAACTTTTCCTTTGTCATTCGCTGCCTGATGCTTTCCCTGATGACATTCTTCACTGGCTACTTCTATTGCTCCTCCTGTATAGCCACCCACTATGCTGCACAACTCCTTTCCCTCTGCTGTGCTGCACTGTGCTGTTACATAAAGAAGAATGATATAAACAGCACTATATCAATTTAATTGTGAAGAGAAATCCCCACAATACGACACAGTTATGTCTAAAATAGTTTTGTGTAAAAAATGGATCTTGAAACGTCCACTTTAATTACACAGTCCTGGTGTGCAAAGGCAAAATTACGAAAAAAAAATTCACTTTAAACATTTTTGGACATTGTTTAGTTATATTGTGACTTACTCTCACAGAAGATACAGATGCCACAAACAGACTTTGAACAACGCATGTGCTTGTATGCACCACATTTCTGGCACTGCACCTGTGAATTAAAAAAAAAAAAAAGAAGAAGAAATAAACAAACAAAAAACAAATGAACAAAGTCCATTAAATAAACAATCTATATGGCTAAGGACATGTCATAGTGTACCCGGTCTTTGGCTGCAATCACACACCAGCACTGACTGCACTTCCTAGTTCGATCTGCAAAATATAATTTGTTTAAGTACAAGTTACATTTTCCAATGTTAGAGAAAAAGAAGGCAGCTAATTTTATCTTTACCTATTGAGGAAAATAAGTAGTGGCAAAGTCGGGACCTGAGCTTTGTGATTTCAGTGTTGTACTCCTCCACTTGTGTTTTACCGTCAATGAGAGATTGGGCAAACTAATAATTGACGAAGAAGAAAAAAAAAAAAAGAACAAAAAGAATTAGATTAACAAAGAAATGTTTGTTTGTTTTTAACCCCCCCCCCCCCCCCGAGGAAAAAAAAAAAAACAGAGCAACCAAAGCAAAGCATTACTGCTGAAATGGTTCAATCTACAAAAAAAATTGAGATTTTACCATCCTGCCTCTAAGGCTTTAAAAACTGAATAGGCAAAAATGTAAACATTACGTATATAGGTTAAAGCTATAGTTTTCAGTACCATTATGACATGCACTCCACATGAGTTCCCATCCTGTTGATGTGGGTGGCTCACATGTGACAAGGTCCACTCTCCAGCGCAGCCTCTTGCTGAAGCAAATGAGCTGAGAGATCGCAGTTATTACAAATAAAAAGCATATAGAGAAATCAATAACCACGTTCGGTAATGATTTCAATTAAATTAAATATGTTATGTTAAATATGTTAATTAATTACCTCCAGTTTTTCAACACCGCACTTTTTCTGACCTCCGACTCGCCAAATGAATTCATATAGACTATGGTCCTCTTGGGTATGTCACAAAACTGTTTTGTAAAAAGATGGATATGGTAGGCTTGGGCCTTGAGCTTTCCTAATGAGGGACACTGAAAAGTATCATGCACTAGAGAGTGCAAAATCTGTGCAACTTACAAACAAGGTCCAGTGGCTGCCGTTTTCCAGACAGGCTCCAATCAATTTCTCATACATCTGAAAGATGTTTTTCTGGAAATAAAAATAATGTGACAAGTATGTTTTTCTGTCAAGAATGACACTGCAAAACTGCAAAAGCTTGTCAGGTGAGACTTGTAATTAATTCTGCAGATACACAAACATATAGAAAGTGTCATTTTTTGTTTACATTAATTAATTTCTATAGTGTGTACAAAACAAATCAAGACCACAGACTCAACACGCACCACTAAATTTTTGGTGTTCTTTATCAGTTGGCCAAGACAGAAATGTTTTAATCTGTGTGCATTGCTTTTGAACAAGTCTTTACACAGAAAAGGTTTCAGAAAGGTATTTTTCAGGTTCTTCTGACAAGGCTTCAATTTTGGAAAATGCTGTTTGTTTATAGTGGCAACTTATAAACCCTTTGTAATAAGAACATAGTTACCACAGTCCAAGTCATACCTTCAAAAAGTATGCACTTTGTGCTCTTGTGGACCCATCCAAAATTTTTCCAGTGATTTGGCTTGGTATTGGATAAATGTGAGGGAAATTCTATAAAAATAACATAAATACACCTATGTTTTCAAATACATTACAAAAAACGTAAACATGCTATGTCATTATGATCAAACAAGCTTTTCAACATACCTCACACTGCAAATAGATTAGGCCATCTATTACCTTATAAAACAAATAAATAAATACATATAAATAAAAACAGAACTAAGGAATACGATTCATTAAGTAAATTGTACAATAAAGTGTATTTAAAGCAGAATTTAACATTAGTTTTATGACAACATAAAAGGATTTTTATGTCAAGAGGTACCTCATCTGAAATGTTAGTCTGGTCAAACAGGGATTTCAAACTCGAAATACCAATAGAGTTTGGTCCAGCTACTCCCACAAGGTAATCTGTGAGAAAGCATATGCTGTAGTCAACAGATATCATTTTCTTTTTGCATGCTGCAACCATCATCCATTTCAGTCTTCTAGGAGCTTTGTCTGGTTGTAGTTCTTTTTTCTCCTCCTCTCCCCTCATCTATTAATTAAATTGTTTTCTGACCTTCCTAACTGTTTCCGACCTGTCTTCCCAATGTGATGTTTAAGCAATATATGTATGGTCAGAAGGGGGTGAAATTTTCATTGCAGTTGTACGTGTAACATTGCATGTGATAATAAAAGGCTTGATTGGTTGATTATTCAACATGAGTTGACATTTACCTGACATTGTGAAGGAGTCACAGTTTCTGTAAGGGTGTAAGAACATAACATGTGGATTTGTTACACTTCTTTTTCACAAGTTAATAACAATCAATAATTTTCATTCCATTATTTACAAGCTATCACACGATGTCCCTGGGACAACATTTACACGATGTCCCTGGGACAACATTTACACGATGTCCCAGGGACAACAATTACACGATGTCCCAGGGACAACATTTACACGATGTCCCAGGGACAACATTTACACGATGTCCCAGGGACAACATTTACACGATGTCCCAGGGCAACTTCTACATGATGTCCCAGGGACAACATTTACGCGATGTACCAGGACAAATTTGTAAATTTCTGGATTACTGTTAATCTCCATAGAATCAAGAACTCATGTCCAGTTTCACAGCTATGGACCAGTTAATTATGTTTCCAGGTGATAGTTTGATTCATAGATTCAGCACACAACCATAAGTCTAGGCCTTTTAGTCCAGATTCTCTTCACTTATGTTTGTAAAATGATCAGGGAAGCTACTGCAATTTTGCCTGACCCAACCCCCGGGCCACGAAACACCCAAAAAGTTGGGGAACACTGGTTAGCTAATGCTGTCGTCAAGTAGCCTATCGCTAGCAAACAAACAGCAAGCCAAGTGAGGAACATATGTATAATGCTTACCGTTTATTAAAGGAAAGTATCCTAAATTGACTTCAAATTCGGCGGACAGGCGGCGGTTTTTCGCTTCTTCACTTGTATTTCGAAATACTCGAAGGCGGGTATTTCGAAGTCGCAAAGGAATGACGTCACAAGAAGGTGATTGGTCACTTGCAATGTTGAACCTGGAACAACATTAATTATGATGATGTGGGAACAATGCTGACACGAGGAAATCAGATCGTCCGGGGTTCATTCTGGTACCAATGGCAGTCATGGTGTCGTTGGCTAGCCTGTAAAGGTCTGTGTACCCCTCAGTGGATATGCCTCTCCAGACCATCACTCACCCACCCACCCACATGTTAAAGGCAGCATTACATTCTCCACGGCTTCTCCAGACCCTTTCACATCTGTCATATGTGCTCAGGGTGAACCTGTTCTCATCTGTGAAAAGCACAGGTCACTAGTGGTGGACCTGTCAATTCTGGTTTTCTATGGCAAATGCTAATCTGCTCCACGGTGCCAGGCAGTGAGCACAGGGCCCACTAGAGGACATCAGGCCCTTAGACCACCCTCATGAGTGTCCTGCTGGAGGTCATTTTGTAGCTCTGACAGTGATCATCCTGTTCCTCCTTGCACAAAGGAGCAGATACCGGTCCTGCTGATGTGTTAAGGACCTTTTACATGCACAGCTGTCCAGCTCTCCCAGAGCCTGTCCCCTGGAATCTCCTCCGTGCTCTTGAGACCGTGATGGGAAACCCAGCAAACCTTCTGGTATCAGGTATTGCCTCGTGCTACCAGTAGTGACTCTGACTCTAAGCCAAATGCAAAACAGAAAAGGCGAAAATGTCAGTGTCCTCCACGTGTAAAACCATTCCTGTTTTGGGGCTCGTCTCATTGTTGCCCATCTAGTGCACCTGTCGTTAATATCATTAACATCAAAGAGGAAACTGATGAAGAAACTGATTAACAACCCCCTCTGCTACTGAACTGACCAGCTCAATATCCCAGACGATTCACTGACTTGATGCTGTATTCTGATTTTAAAAAGTGTAACTTTAAAGTTTGGGGGGTTTTTTTGGAGCCTTGTAGTTAGGTCCATTAGTTTTTGTAATGCTTCCTCTGTAAACCAACGAAGTAGATTTTTAATCAAATGTGACAGATGTGCATATATTCAGCTTTAATTCAAGAGGTTTTATATATACTTATATAAATTTTTAATTATAAAGATTGTTTTTAAAACTTGGATAAAAATTCTTTGTAGCCAGTGTAGTCAATGGCTGCTTGAAGTCTAGAGCCTATGGACAAAGCCTTTCGAAAGTTGGGATAGTCTTTGAATTTGAACCGTGGCTCACAAACAGTCTTAGGCAACATCAATAGTCTGCCAGGCCTTCAGTGCAGCCAGTTCCTGCATGTTTGTGGGACTTTCTGCCTTCAGTCTTGTCTTCAGTAACTGAAAAGCACGCTTTGTTGGGTTGAGATCAAGTCACTGACTTGCCCATTGAAGAATATCCCATGTCTTTGCCTTGAGAAACTCTTGTCTTTCTTTGGCAGTAGCCTCTGGGTTATTTTCCATTTGCACTGCGAAAGGGTCTCCTATCAGTTTTGCAACATCTGGCTGAGTTGGAGCAGAGAGTATTGACCTGTACGCTTCACAGTTCATCCTGCTACTTCATTAAATACTAGTAGCACATTTCCACTGGTGGAGAAGTTGTTTTTCTTAATCAAAGAAGGAATTTGCCATCACATACTGTAATTGCCTTCTGTGGGCTTTTCATTTTGCTGGTACATTCTTAAACAGAGAGGTTTGTTTTTAATTTACACTTTCCTTTTTTCAGCCTCATGAGGGCCTCACTTGCATCAACATGTCTTTAGACCTCATGTTAAGTTCCAATGTAAAATTCAACAACTGGATCGACTCCAAATCTCTATCTCATTTGTCACAGAATAATGACAGAACTGGTCTCACCTGGCCAATTGAAACCGGCTGTCTGTTAAGTTTCCAGTTACTTTCACAACAACTGAAAATGGTGGGCTATGGTCCTATTGCTGTTACACCATTTGAGTTGAAACGAACATCTTTTTGTTTAGTTTTAATCCCACTGTGATGGTCTACGGACACAAAATTACAAAAGCTGTGAAATTGTCCCAAAAATTATGGCACCAGCAGTTTTGAAGCAAGATTGGTAAAATTGGTAATCAGTGGATTCTTACATTTGATTTAATTTCAAACAGCATTCCTGACTTTTGGAAACTCGGTTGTATGAGTATCAGTAATAAACAAGACAAATACATTTATTAATACATCATGCATAAATTTCACAAGCTGCAAATACTATTGATACACTTCACCTTGTTACCTTCTTAAATACAAACACTAACTAAACCAAGCTAACTAGACTATTCCACGTTAAGGCCTCACTAATAACAATGTTGTATAACATGTTATAGACCACGGTAAACAGTTTTTTGCAATACATGAATGTTTTCCCTCAGAAGATAAAAGGAACTAAAGCCTTTCGAAACTTGGGATAGTCTTTGAATTTCTCAAGATAAAACCTGCAACAGAAGAAACAACAACGGTTTAGAAACAGCATGTGGGTAAAATCCTTAGTTGAGGGGTTAGTATTTGTGTCAGGACTCCTTCACATCAATATCTTAGGCACCTGTGATGGTAGTAGGCTCTTGGTCCAATGAAGCAGAGGGTAAACAGAGCGAATGAGAGTGCTGGAAAAGACCAGGTGGCTACAGCGTATCCAAACCACTCCACAATCTCCCCTAAGTAGTTGGCACCAGACACATATTCAAACAGACCTCCTGCAGGAGATTAAGTAGACTGCAGGTTAATACAAGCACAGTGGGAGTTTGGTCACTAATCTGTCTCTTACCAGTAGGAATCTTGTATATTACTTCCTTTGGTTTCCTCAAGTTGCATAGAATAAAGTCGCTGTGAATATTAATGGCCATGCCGATGTAAAACAGCAGTAAACCTGAAAACAACAACAACAAAAAAAGAATTCTCAGTATATGAGACATAAAAAAAAGCACAATTAGATTCTGACTTTCACATCCAAAGAGTAAATATTCCACTTACCAATTTTAAAGCAATAGCCCGTAAACCACTCATCATCAAACTGGGCACAATGCAGCAGGTAGTGTCCTTGCAGGAAACCATTTAGAGAGCAGAACAAACCCGCTGTCACCATCACACTCAGCGGGAAAGGCTTTCCTTTCATCAATAGCGAGTACACAAATGTTCTATGATTGGGGAACAAAATGGTAGATGCAGCAGGGGTGGCAAAAGACGGGGATAATGGTACATTTTTTCCATGCTGATAGATGCAGAAAAAGCTGTGTTTTTACAATCCACTGGAAGCACACTGTATAAATGATTTGGCATTAAGGTGAAAACTAAAATGGTGCCACTAAGCTCCACTCTTCATGGGAGGTTAGGAAAGCATTCCTCAGAGTGTTGTTTTGAATTATAGCAGCAGGAAAAATCCTTTTCAAACCTCCTTTTGTTTTTTTCTTTTGCTTTTTAGGTCCCCATCTGAAATTTTGTCTCTTGCTTTCACTAAATGTCTCAATACGTAATGTACATCCAGCAGCTAAAAGATGATTACGCCACGTCTTTGTTGTTTTATGTAAAATAGAAAAGACAAACTGTTAGAGAGGAGGGATTTTAACTTTCCTTTTTTTAAATAACATCAAAGTTGATCACTTATGTTGGAAAGATTAAATAGGAATATTGTAAATAGGAATACATGTATTCACGACTGTTTACTGTCGTGAATACATGTTCCCTGTTCCCTTCACATGCATAGCAAATGGCACAAAGCTGACTTGTTTTTCTGCTTTTACCTTTGAAAGTAGTGCACGCAAAAGGTCGCTAGCAGCAGGTACTTCCCCATAATTGTGGATTTGTGCGTGGTGAGCATTAAAAGTAGAGGGATGATGAAAGCCGGCATCTCCTGAAGGAACCAGGCTAGTCTAGCAGGAACCATTCTAGCAGGAGTGCATGCCATGTAGCGTCCATAGGAGCTCTGTGTCTTCCTGTGATAAACCAGGTGCCAAACTCCTGCCAGAATAAGTCCACAGCTGAGAAAGCTCACCAAGTCCTGATGGCAGTGCATCCTAGCAAGTGTTCGCCTCAGCCGGTAAAAACTGCTGTGACCGTTTCCACTCGCGAACTAAGCATATGTATGAAGCTCAATGGATGTAAACCGCCTTGCAGACTCCTCCCAAAATAAAGAAAGAGGTGTGTGTGTTCATCAGGCTGTTGACAGGTTGAGCTTTCAGAGCGTAGGTACAAACATTGCTAGAGGCAATGTCTCGATTAGCCTTCTCTGTCTTGGAAGACATTTTGATGTTAAACTGTCACATTTCCAAAAGCTGTAACACACATGAAAAGAGTCACCACAAGTTTGAGTATGAGAGGTAACCAAAGTGCTCAAAACCACCACTGCTTACAGATGTACATGGCAATCCCTGAAGTGCACTTCAGTTATGTTGCTCTTTTTGTATTTCCAAGTGATATGTAAAAGGCATGAGGGTAAATGTTCAGAGTCCTGTAGCTTTAGAGTAAGAGTTTCTCTCCTACTAAATACCACCAAGAGGGTACAGCTGGCACAGGAGGACTGACTGAAGTCATCAAAAATTTATAGCAAAGTCAAAGTCCAGATTATAATCCTGATTATAGATTATATAAATGTACCTAGCTTCAGAGTTCAGTGATCAGATGATATATATGATATGCATTTGCACAAAAAGTTCATTTTTTTGGTATGTTCAACTCTGTATGAATATAGTACTGAAATTAATCATTTGAAGTATTCAGCCTCAATAAAACCATGACAAGCACACAGCTAGGTCACTGTTACAGAACATCAGAACCTGTTCTTTCAGATCAGGAAATGTAGAAATGTAGCAAATGTAGAAATTTGATACATTTCCCTCATTTTCACATGGATTCTAAATACATGTGAAAATGAGGGAAACATAAAAATTCAGCACTCTGTGCAACACCATTTAACTTGTATTGTCTTTGATGTTCATTCCCCAGTAAACATACTGTGTAAAAGTATCAAACCACCCCTCATTTCTTTAACCTTTGCTAGGAAAATGGGAAATAGGTGCAGCAATGAACTGAAAGGTGCAAGCATACATGGAAATGCCGTTTATATCTCTGTCAAATTTTCTTGTCATTTCTTTAAGTAGTCTTCAAGAAGAGTTCTCCAAGCTTCTTTCATATATTCAACCAAAGAAATGTGAAAGAATTATGTGTATTTGTGACAGGCCGCTGGCAACAAAGTGCCTATGTTGCCTGTTTTATGTCTATTTAATAATAAGTCAGTATTAAGTGGCTTAACAAAACAAAGTTCCTCTGAAAAAGATCAGGTACAAGGACTGCACTTAAAATGAATGAAAAAGCAGCCAATGTCAGCCAAAGAAAAACTCCAAAAGACCTTCGGAGAGCTTGAGGAACTTTTGCACTAAAAATAACAAAGTCTGCCTCCTTGAAAGCAAAATAAACTTCACATAAAAAAGTAAGGAAAGGGCATTAAGGGGATACAATTGGGCTGAGAAGCAAAGTTGAGTATGTGGGTTGAGCCCATAAAATTCTTGCTAAATTTTTTTGTTGATGCCAAACAGCTTATTCTGCTATTCACTCTTTTTTTGGTGTTATTTCTTCAGACTTCAGTGATCCAGTCCAATAAACGACATCAAACAAGAGTCAATAGCAGAATAAGCTGTTTGACATTGGCAGAGATGATTTGGCAAGTTTTTCATGTGCACAACCCGCAAATGCATCTCCACGAATGTGGGACCATTTAAGGGGAAATAAACAGGCTTTTGAACGGTACAAGATTTATTGCCCAGAAGCAAGGTTACAACAAAGAAATAATCAACCAACCAAGTTAATTAAAAAGTGAAGGGTAACTAAAGACTTAGCATTGGTGGTTAGAATTCTTGTTAACTTCAACTTGTACTATGACTCCTTCTACAACTGATCAAATGCTTCTGGTGGGAAAATGGCATGAGTAAGGAACCAGCAGCAGCTATCTAGCATCCGAGTTCATTAGTCAAGTCACAGCTACAGCACTTATATAGACACATTTTCTTTAAAAAAAAAAAGGAAATTTGAGTTCAGTGGTCAAATATGTAAAAAAACTAGTAGAAATATGTACTATAAAGCAAGGTAGACTTAAAAAGCAACACAATCTGTAGTAGTTTTGTGCAAATACACACAAGCACAATCGGCTGCCTTTTTAATAGGTACATTTTGGAAACCTTATAGTGTAGTAAAACTGCTCCAGAATGTGTCCTTCCTATTTGAAAAAGAACTTAATGATCAATTGGTGCTGAAAGAGTTTCAGATTAGTGTTTGTAATATTCTGTCCACCATCTCTCCATTAGTAAGAATGGGCTAAATAACAAATAATTCTCAGTATAACAGTACAATTTAACACCAACTCAAACTATAGCCTTGAAAATGACCACAAAGTGGAATCGGTTCCTATCTGAAACAAAAACTTGACTATTGAAGTCCTCACATATTTTACCTCCCAAAATAAACACACTAGTGTTGTCATGCAACCTGCCTCCCCCTGTTGGTGACATTGGCCTTAAAATTGCTTCATGACTGATGTAGTTTGCACAGGATGTCTATTATAGAAGCTGCACTGTAAACCTATTGTTCGCTTATGTCTGTTAGTTGGTAAACTGGGGTGAAAATTAGTGTTTGGTATTGAAAAACATAATTGGTTTCAATGTAGTCAGTGACTGAGAAGTTACATGGATGTATGAGATCAGTGCGTTTTCTGTGATTGTAAAAACCGGAAGAACGAGACACCAGAGCAGACAAGCTTTTCAGTACATTTTACTCATTTTGTTACATGAATCCTCGGCCTCATCTGAAGAGCCTTTTGGGATGCTTTACCAGTGGAACCTGAGATCAAAAAAACTCCATTAAGGGAGTAGTTAAGTAGTATATTTTTAGGTCTGTGACGTGTAAGTTCCAATTCTCAAACCAAGAAAAGAAAAGAAAAAACAAAACAAGAAATACAAAAAACATTTCTAAAAGACAAACAAATATTCATATAACAGAAAATTAACAGTGTTGAGGTTTAGCCTTTGTCTCTCTCTACAGGAATGAGGTGATTAGCAGAAAGAGGAATACCACTCCCTGCTGGAGAAAGGAGATAACAGTTGGTGCCATTTTAGACCAACGGATGACGGGGGGGACAGGTAGAATATTCCTGGTGTGTCGGGCGAGCTGGAGACACCGTCGGGCAATAGGCAAAGGGGAGGGTACACGTGAGAAAAAACAAAACTCAAGTACACATTCTAAAATAAGACTAAAAGTGAGAATATGCTTTATATGTATATGTGCAACAGTGATAAAAGGCACAATAGCACAGTGTGTCATGCTTTACTAGTTTCCCTTAAATTAGCAATAGAGGTCAAGCCATTCTGGGATTTCATCTTTCAGTCTGTGCCCACTTCATTCGAACAGATGCTGTAGTTTAATGCTGAGTGTGGTGCCTCTTTTGGTGCCAAGAGGGGAGGGGCTAATGTTAGAGGACTGCTTTGCTTAAATAGGAATATTCAACTTTAGCAGCAAAAGTCAGAGAAAAGTGACGTTCCAATCTTAAACAACAGGACAGCAGACATTTGTGTGCCTATTATCGTTACTGG
The DNA here is from genome assembly GCF_057382185.1 of Mchenga conophoros. Taxonomy (NCBI): domain Eukaryota; kingdom Metazoa; phylum Chordata; class Actinopteri; order Cichliformes; family Cichlidae; genus Mchenga; species Mchenga conophoros. The sequence continues at coordinate 23,280,443 of NC_140538.1, forward strand.
TACTAAAAGCCTAAACTGCTACTAAAAATCACTGGGGGGGGGGGGGGTCTGCATGTAGCATTCTTTTGGAAACTGAATTATTTCAGGCAGCAACTATTTCGCTTGTTAGTAAATAAAATATTTGTGCTTGACACTTCCGATAAATCCAAAACGTAGCAGGGAGCAACACCGGGTAGATTGTTAAAACTACCAGGAAAGCATTTGTGCTGATATTAATACTCGAGCCATCTTTAATTGCCTTGTGCACAGTACTTGCCTAAGAGACACTTGCACTGTCTCATTAGTAATTCTGAAATGAATTCTCCAAACTGTAAACCAAATATAAGGATGAAAACTTACATTTTTCCAATAAATTTTGGCATTCCTCAATCAAAAAAAATCCAGATAAGGTTTACCACGCATTGCACTGGGGAGAGGTACAGATCTTATTTAAGCAAGTCATTGTGGTCTTCAGTGCTTTGCCTGTTGTTTAGACAAAAAGAAATGTTGCTGAATGTGTAACAAAACTGTCTTTCTCCTATTCTGACAGTTCAGTAACTACAGAAAGTCGGGGTGGAGTTGTAAACGGAGACTGGACGTCTCATAGATGGAGTCACGCACACAATATCCACCGTTGATTGTATTTCTACATAACTGCAGTTTGGCTCTAGCATGCTAGAAAGCATGGGATTGTAGTCAGGAAGCGGTGTTTGTATACACTAGTTTACTGGGCAAACTGGCTGATGGCTTTAGAGCTCAAGTGACGACTCGGCTTTTGTTCAAACCTACACACTAATTGAGTAAATATCATCACATCTAAAACTACTAAATAAGGAAAACAAAAAGGAATAAAATATGATTAAAATATTGTGTTTAATAAACTAAAAGGATAATAATATTGTTTTTGGTTTTGTACAGTAAGGGGGGTTAGTGAACTTTGTTGGGTGCAGCCCTTTGTTAGCAACTACAACACATGCTGAGCAATGGTAGTAATTACCTATGACACTGTTTTCAAAGTTTAAATCGCATGTAGCTTGAAGCAGTCAGCCAAAACACTCCATTTTCATCTGGCAACGTTTAAATAGTCTCCATTAATATCTGCAGTTTTATTTTAATTCTTATTCTGAGGCAAATTACAAGAGAACAGATTGAGTCCAAATATAAAGATTGCATTTTTACAACTCAAATCTGTTTAGTCAGGAAAATAAAAGGGAACTAAGAGGACTACAGTCCTTGCAAAAACCTAAATAAGATTATTTTTCCCCTCTCATTGCTTACTCCAAGCCAAAACACTGCATACTCTTCCCATCTCCACTAACCATTTGCTCCTACAAAATCTCAAAACTGCACTTCAAGCAAAATGTTTCAACCAAAAGCTCTGAGACACACTTCAAACTGGCGGAGAAAAGGCAGAGGAGAGCTGAGGGAGAGACAGAAAGAAGACTGTATTGGCTTTGAGTGTCTAGGTCCTTCCTGCAAATAGTGGGCATAACTGGGGGAGGGGGGTGAGAGGGAGGGTGTCTAGGTCGGGTTATGGCGATAGATAGTAAGGGCAGGGTGGCGGCGTTGCAGTGGCCCCTGCAAAAAGTTGACCTCAATGAACGATGAGTGCCCCAGCAGCATAACTCACAGAGCTATCCTGCCAGTTCCTGCACTGACTTGATTGGGCGTAGTTCAGGAAAGTGAAGTTCATTTCTAGACCAGACTTCCTCAGCTCAGCCACAGCCTGCAAAACAGCAAAATCCACTTAGGCACTAATTCACATCATGGGACACAGCAAGAGTCTTTAGACAAACAAAGACGATAACGATGACAGATTGGCTCGTTTTAGGGAATTATTCTCGACAAGGACATGAATTTGGATCCTGAATGTCAACTGACCATTGGCCAGAGGACCTGAGTAGCACTAAGACCTATCCTCCTCATGTCACATCTTAATTTAGCTTTTCCAAATAAAATAAAAAACAAACAAGAAATATAGGGGTGTCACGACGAATGGACTAGCTGGAAAGCACTGCTTCCAGAGCCCAGAAGGATGTCATACATGTGGGACTAGAGGTTACGTTGAAAGGTTATATTAAAATCAAATAACAGCGTAATATTTCCTTAGGATTTTCTGGATGATCACCTCAAGATGAATCTAGATTCTGTATTTTCTGTGTTTCTTGTATAGAAAAGCTGATGAGGATGCTGACTTCTTGATTAAAACATGTAGTTTAAACCTCATTTCATTGAAGATTCTGTACTTGGGGTTATCAGTCAAACTGAAAAATACAAATAAAGTCAGCCCACAACATGAATTTCATCAACGACTGTTATATACACACAAAAAATGAATAAACACAAATATGTAATCAGGCAATCAGATGGCAGCAACTCATTTGGGCACACAGACATGAAGTTCAGAGAGAATGGCTCGAAAAAGAAATAAAATGTATTGATGTCAGAGGAGAATGACTAGACTGCTTCAAACTGATAGCAAGGCAACATCTACTCAAATAACAACTAGTTACAACCAAGGTATGCAGAAGAGCATCTCTGTGCACACAACAAGTCGAACCTCGAAGCAGATGGGCTACAGCAGCAGAAGAGCACACAGGACGCCACTCCTGTCAGCCAAGAACAGAAAACTGAGGCTCTTATTTAGGGATGCTCATCGAAATTCCTCAATTTCAGTAAACTGTTTGATGACAAAATTCATGTCACTGGGACCCAAGTGAACTCACGGATGCAGAAAGTATAATCCTTGCTTAATGGTGTGTGGGGGTATTTGCTTGGCACACCTTGGGTCCCTTAGTGTCAACAGAGAATTGTTTAAACGCCACAGTGTGAGTATTTTTTCTGAGTATGTGCAAACATATGGTCATCTGTTTTTAACCACAGTGTACCCATCTTCTGATGGCTGAAGGATAACGTGCAATGTCACAAAGCTCCAATCATCTCAAACTGGTTTCTTAAACATGACACTGAGTTCACTGTATTCAAATGGCATCCACACCCCCATCATGTCAATATCCTGAATCTATGTAATGAAGAATTAAGGGGGTGTACCTAATAACACGAGTGTGAGTGAAATACACTTGGTAAGACTTTTTCCTGGGTTACCTACATTTAGCAGCACTCCAATCGGGTGACGCCCACATATGGTGTTGCGATACTTCTTCAAGTAGTTGGTGAAAGACATGGGATCCAGCTGCTCTATAATGCCCATCCCCTTGACAGACAGAAAGAAATTAAACCTTAAATGTACCCTCATACCTGCAAACATTTGTATCTTTTTTGGATAAGAACACATTATGACTCGCCGCAGCAGGAATAATAAGTGAAATGAATAACACTCATAATGGCTCAGTTCCATTAGGTGTTGCGACTGGCCAAGTAGGTCATGACAATGAATCAGCATGTGCAATAAAACGATCTTTGTCATTAATCAGAAACCCTGCAGTGAAAATCAGCTTGGATAGTCACGTTCCTTTTTTATATTCATGTAATATACTAGAGGCTGACCGATATAAGATTTTTCACACTGATACTGTGTAATTTAAAAATTCTATATATTGGCCAATAATTGTTTTTCTTTGAGAGACACACTCATAGTTACACATGATTATATGTAAATTTGAGTCCTTACTATGATAATATGGCAGTGTAGTTTTTTTGCTTTCACAGTAAATTGGTAAGTGCCCTCTAGTGGACAAATTGTGCGTGGTTGAATGACGTCTCCCTTTTCTTCTTCACTTTTCACATTTTCATTAATTGGCAGTTATAAATGCAGATACTGATATCCATAAGTAGTTAAATGGCCAATATCTAAGCCCCTACCAATATAACAATATATCAGTCTCATCAGAGTCCATTATATACTGTACTTAATTGATATACAAATTATTTTGGAGTTTATCACAAAAAATCATGACCCTAAGAAAAATCTATAAATCTTCTTTGCTATTCAGTAGTTTTTTTTATCATTAAATTTAGTTAATCTTTGACTTGTACAAGCAAATAAACTGTCTCATTAAGGCCATGAGATTTTCAAAATGCCATGTCCAATACCTTTTATTGGTTGTGCGCGTTTTATATGTGCTTAATTACCCACAGCAGCCGTGCATGTGGCCGATGAAAGTGTTTTTTCTCAGTGAAATAGATCAGATTTATTCTTTTCATTGAAAAAAAATTACAATCACTTTTTTCCCCAACATTTTATATTACATGTTATATCTTACATATCTCAGTAGTTACCATTTTATCAAGATGCTCAATAGACCTGTAGATCTCCCCTTGAGATTCATCATAGTATGTATAGCGAAACCGTTGACCTTCAAGAGAGAAACACACCGCAGTACACAGCTGGGTACAGTCAAGTAATTATGTCATTTAGACCAAATTATCCTTGCATCACAAACTGCTGTTTTCAGTGTGTCATGTCAGTACATACCCCAATGGCAGAAGTCAGATGAGATGATGAAAAGGTTAGAAGGGTCTGCCAGGTATTTGCTAAGCAGCTTCCCATACTCCTGTTCCTTTGACTCACTCAGCGCACCCACCAGCACAGGCACGATGCTAAACTCGTCTTTGTGGCTGCAACATCAATAATAATAACTTGGACTTTTACATGCTAAAAACAACAACTTTGTGACTTTAGTCTCACTGGTCAACATCAATGGTGTGATTTCAATTTGTTATTTCCCATTATGGAGTCACCTAGCTCAGTTCAAGTTCTACTACATGATCCCTGTTTTTCAGAACCATGAAAATGGCTCTGTCTCCAGCCAACCTAACAGAAGGTTGTATAAATTATGCACATCCATGTGTCCCTGCACCAGTGTGATTCTGATTTACAATAGTGCCTGGTGCATAGTATAGGACGTGAAGGAAAATAAGAGAACAGAAGTAACAGAGCTTTTGTACCTTGTATTTACTTTTGTCAGAAACAGTCAAGAAAAAGCTTCAATCTCTCAGACAGTTCCCTTTAAATGCATAGATTGATTCTCCACTTGAATGAATGTCACTCATGTGCATTACCTCTCCATGGCTTTAGCAGTGTAAGGCAAGTGCATTTCAATACTGTGCTCATCTTCATCTGTCTGCAGACTCATTCTCTCAAACAACCCAGTTTTCCAGAGGTCAGCATAAACTGAAAGAGAGAGATTTAACTTTATTTTGAGAATTTTTTCATAGTCACGACTACTGATAAAGTCAGTGAGATTAGAATTCTGACAAGTGCCTAGCTGAGGAAAATCTAAAAAATAAAAAGAAAGCCCTGACCACAGAGTCAAGGCAATGTCTGGTCGTTGGAGGATCATTAAAAGTGTATCACCTGCCAAACTGGCATAAGGTCTGTATGTTGAAGCTCTGTGCTTGCTTCATTTCACATTTTTAAGAGCAATGACTCCAAAAAAAAAAGTTCTTCACTTTGCTTTTGGCACAAAACATGAAATTTACACTTTAAATGTTATCCAAACTGTCATGTTACTACCTCACATCACCGCACATCCTCAAAACACCTTTTATGAGGATGTGCAAAATACCTATAAATAAATTATAGCACAAGTTAAGATGTAAGACATATTTGAAAACAGTGAATACCCTTCTGGTCGATTCTCAGGTCATAGAGGGGTGTTCTATAGATGTCTGCAGGTGACAGGGCACAGCGAGAGAGGGGCACATGGTGTGAAGGTCCCAGGATGAACACCCTACGACTGAAGGGCAACAGAACTTTATTTCATTAGCTGTTTTTGCAAAAAGCACAGCACCAACATTTCTTTACTCTGCTATCTACACTCACATCTGCTCAGTCTGTGGAAAAAGTGGAATTAAGATAAACAATCATGCAAAGCATCTTCTTAAATGAGGAAGAGAGCTAGAAAACAGGATCACTTACGTAATAGAGGGATCAACCTGCTTGTAGGCATGTGCTGCACAAGCACCACAGTAAGTATACCCTGCATGGCTACAAACAAAAACAAGCCATATTACAATTAAGAAGGCATTGAACACATTCAGAAGACATTTTCCTTCTGTTTGTTAATGTGTGCTTACGGTGCTATGATGGCTCTAGCGGGTCTGATGGTGGACTGTGCTTGAGACAGCCAGCCTTCTAGTTGTGCATTCAGCTGGGATCCTGAAAAAGTAAACAAACAAAAAAAGATATATACCTGTATATTTCACTAGAGTAGACTAACACTAGAATAAAGAGGGGTCACAAAATCAAATGATAATTGTAGAAATAGTCCAAATACACTTTGATAAGGCTACAATCATTTTAGATCCCTACCAATGTCGCACTGTAATAGCAATGCACTGGGCTGAAATCCAGCTGTGACAGCAGTTCATTATTCCTTGTCAGTTATTTTGGAACGGGAAAGAAATGGATAAGAGCCCATCTTGACAAAGCCTAACATAGTATTGTCAATCTTTTATATGCTGGGCAACTGTCATTGTAAAGCTGGAGCTCATTATACTGTGTCATAATCCAATTTTAACCTTACTAAACGTGATTAACTAAACTGGAATACAATGCCTATATTACAGTATAAACTACTAAAGTTCATGTTTACCAGTGTCAATAGTTGACAACATTAACAGCACACAGAACTGAATGATTTGTTAGAAAAACAACCAGAATCACGGTAATCAATGTTAGCTCAGCATTTGTTGTTTTCAGTATTTATCTGCTTTATATGTTGTCTCAAAAAGGATTGTAAATGGCAGTTTCTAATGGATAATCGGGCAGCCTTTTGGGATTTAATAAAAAAAATAAACTAGCGTACAGCTTGTGAAATGGGGGAAGGGGTGCAACATGAACCTTCAGCTTTCTGCCCTGCCCTACCCAATCCTTTGTTCTGTGACAGGGAGCATTTGTACACATAACTTAAGCGGATCAGGGGCAGACACCAACAAGAACACAATAATGCTCAATAATCAGCTTCGGGAAATCTTAAGTGTAGCTGGCTAGCTAGCACGTAGGCCAGGAAGTTCTGCAATATTAGCCAAGTTAGCGTTGGTTGAGTTGATAGTCAAAAATGCTTTGTTTTGACATTTCCACGCACTATCCGAGGAGGAGGTGCTGAACAAGTTCAAACCAATCGTACACCAAATGGGATAATACAGAGACGGCAGTCGATAACAGTTAGATAGCCGACTTAAAAAAAAAAAAAAAAACGGATGGACTAACGTTACAGCCCTGACACTGGCTATTCATTTCTGCGGTGGCAAGCCACCAGGAGCCCAGTTACAAAGACAGTAAGTTACGCATAATGGGAAGCCTCAAAAACTAATAGAACACAAAGCATAAAACAAACAAATAAGACTGCCAGCTAGCACAAGGTGTGCTAACGCGGATGGTGCTTCATTGACAGTTACCCGAAGCAGAGTACCAGCTCCCGGCGTGACTTGCTTCTCTGCACACCACTCGGTTCGACATCTTGGTTCCCAAGCCGCCTATCTTGGTTTGCTTCACTCCTGTCAGGCGAAAAATTAAAAACAAAACTCCAAAATCCTGGGTTAACTACCCGAGAGAAGAAACCAACGCCTGCTAGCTGACTTGCCTGAAAAGACAAAGGGCAGTTCGACTGGAGAATCAGCAGCTAGCTGGCTAACAAGCTCAGTGTACCGTCAGATGGCCCTTGTGTTGTTACCGGTTAATAAGTTAGCTAGGGTCCGTTTGGCATAAAGTCTGTTAATATCAGCATGCAATGCGGAAAGGCACAAATTACAGAATGTTTGTAATGTGCCGATATGAAACACTCAGAACAGTAATAATAAAAGCAGCGATGTCACAGTTGGGATCTGAGGATTACAGACTTGTCTGTCAAGCCAGGCAAGGGGCGGGTCTGAAAAAAATGTCAGAGCTGTCCGATTGGCTGTTTGATTGCTCATCTTTACATGATTGGTTAAAAAATCCAGGAGGCGTAGCTATTACTAAGATGTTGTTTGATTGTGAAATTGTGCTGTCCGTCAGGTGAGCGGGTACAGCGTGGCAAAAAAGCAGGGACGTCAATAGGGCATCCACCAAAATGTACCTATTCCTCTTCTTAGGATTGAAAGGAGTACTTTTGCTACCAGTGACTGTAGAAAACAGTCATTTCTACAGTCATTGTTTGCTACCATGAGAGATTTTTGACTGTTTAAAAACTAATTGCTTTTCTCATGGATTTAGATTCAATTCAATTCAACTATTTATACAGTGCCAAATCACAGCAACAGCCGCCTCAAGGCACTTTATATTGTAAGGTAGACTCTGCAATAATACATACAGAGAAAAACCCAATAATCATATGACCCCCTATGAGCAAGCACTTTTATGAGGATGGAAGGAAAAGCTCAATTTTAACAGAAAGAAACCTACAGCAGAACCAGGCTCAGGGAGGGCCAGCCATTTGGGTTGGAGTGAGAGTTGGGGTGAGAGAAGGAAGACAAGACAAAAGACACGCTGTGGAAGACAGCTAGAGATTAATAACAAGTATGATTCAATGCAATGAGGTCTATTAACACATAGTGAGTGAGAAAGGTAACTGAAGAAGAAATACTAAATGCATCATGGGAATCACCCACCAGCCTACACCCATTGCAGCATAACTAAGGGAGGATTCAGGGTCACCTGATTGAGCCCTAACTATATGCTTTAGAGAAAAAAGGAAAGTTTTAAGCCCAATCTTAAAAGTAGAGATAGTGTCTGTCTCCCGAATCCAAACTGGAAGCTGGTTCCATAGAAGAGGGGCCTGAAAACTGAAGGCTCTCTCTCCCTTTCTACTTTTAAATACTGTAAGAAAACTGGATGACAAAATACAAAACTTGTGTTCTCTATTTTCAAAAAGACCTGTCTAAACCAGAGATGTCAAACTCATATTACATCGTGGGCCTACAGTCCACTTTAGTCTGTACCCGAGAAACTGCCTTTTTTGTTAATGGAAAGATGTTTTAACTACATATTTAATCCCTGAGCTATCTTAATATAGGAAGAAGTAAAATTTCAACAGTATGTCTCAGTTTTTCTCCATGATAAAGAAATGCTGCCATAGTGAATAAAAAAAATATGGTCAGTGCAGCACTTTGGGCTTTTTACTGTGGACCCACAGTAAAAAAACAAACAAAAAAACAAAAAAACTCTGTAGTACATTGTGGGAAAAGCATTATCTTCTGTAACTTAATTGTTAATCTGTTACTCAGGTCCTGTGTGTAGAATGAGCGGCCATGAGGAAGGTCTTTGTCTATTGAAAAAGCTGTAAAACTGATAAAAATACAGCTAAAAGTCCTATGCCCTCTTTCATATTTTAGCAGGAGATCAATATGACAGAGCAAACATACAATAAGATAAAATTGTCAACAATTGTTTACTTTTGTTACTCCTGCCCCAGACACATCTGTCCAGTAAGTGGGCTGAACATTCTCACAACAAAGGTGTGAAACCCTGTTAAACTTGAGTTCAGTCAGCTTATTGGCTTATTGGTCAGACACATCTGCTTTATTGGCCAGATGTGCTTGGGGCGGACTGAACATTCTAATGTGCTTCGTAGTGGCGCATTTTTGTTTGCTTAGATTTTCTCTATGTGAAAAGAGCTTATTTATCAGCTTATTTAGGTAAGAAAACACCCTTTAAAAGGAGAGGAGACAAATGACACTTAATCTCGTCCTTCCAAAACCAAAGCCAGTTTCCAAAATCCACCTTGCAGATGTTTCCAAGGATATCTGGCCCTCCTATGCTGTAACAAGTACAGGACAGTATTTGGAAAAGTGCTTCAAGAAATTGTCAACTTTCCTGCTTTAAGACCTGAGGTTATTCCTTCTAAATGTTTTTAATTCTGTTTACCATAATTATGCTCTTCAGATTTATTTTCTGTTTAGCATTTGGGTTTTGGATAACAATGAACACAAATGTTTGTCAAAATAGATGTTTCACTGTAGGTGGTGACATAACTTTTCTGCAAACATTTAGATTTGTGGTTGAGTCTTGTTAAAGTGAGACTGCGTTCTCAAACAAAAATCAGCATCACAAATCAGTATGAGCACATTATTACACTAATACGAATGTCTAGTGACAGTTATTTATCTTCACATACTTTTAGCTGATCTTCAGAGTTGTCTCACTGATCTTCAGTGGTTAGTCTCGTGCCACTCATGTAAAACGTACTTATCAAATAAAGCTGTAGTCATGTTGTTATACCTGAATTCAGTTTTCATTCAACCATATGGGTGCAGCACACAACACAGGTATAGTGATAAGAAATGGGTGGAATTAAAAAAGACTGAATGGCTAACCCTTCCTCTGTTAAAAATGTAATCTTGAATCAAATGTCATGCTTTGTTTTTTGTTGGTTTGTTTGTTTTAAAGAGAACCAGTATGTGCACATTATTAAGGTTTTAGAAAAAAAGATTTTCAGTTTGTGTCCCGGAAATATGGAGACATCGCATACTTTTAGTCTGGAATTCAACCGGAAGTTACTTCTTGTTCTATATTTCAATTCAATTCAATCTTTATTGGCAGACTACATGTCCATAAAAACAAGACAAGAAACACACACACACAACACAAGGTATACCATTAAATATATATATGTATATAAATAAGTATATAAAGCATTTGTAAAAATATAAAACCATAATATACATAAAACACAATTACTTAAAATAAATCAATAAATACACAAACACTTTAACCAGTGCTTTCTGAGACTGGATGAGTAACGGGAACCACTCACTGTCGGATCTGTAAGTGCTAAAATTATACTGTTACTCGAACCATCCAGTCGTTCTCTAAAACTGAACATTAACTTTCTTAAAAGTGCTTTAAAAGTCCAGACACCCACAGCTACAAACATCTGACTGGCACTACCACTTCTAGGTATCCTGCAAAGGATTCTCATCGCATCATTATATGCAACATGCAGCTTCTGCATGCTACATTGTTTGTAGGATGACCACAAGGGGGCAGTATATAGCGGTGTGCAATACGCTTTAAACAAAGCCACTTTAACTGGAAGTGAACAAAAGCTGAATTTGCGTGCAATAGTATTTGCCTGCACATAGAGCTTACACCGTTGTCTGTATATGTCATCATCATCATTCATTTGCTCAGTAATAAAGTGACCGAGGTATTTCACCTTTTTATGAACTTCAAGAGTTTTTTGTGCCAGTTTAAACAAAGGGAAATTTAGCTGTTTATCCTGCTTGGTTCTACATATCAAAACAGCACTTTTAGCAGCATTGTACTCAATGTCATATTGCACACCATATTCAGTACAGACATTAAGAAGATCCTGTAACCCAGCACTGCTTGGACTAAAAACAACCAGGTCATCTGCATACATAAGATGATTTATCAGTGCTTCACCTAATATACACCCAGTGTTACAGGCTCTCAGCTGTATGGACAAATCATCGACATATAAATTAAATAAAATTGGAGACAAAATCCCACCCTGTCTGACACCATTGCTGACACCAAAGGGGGCAGAAATACTGCTTCCCCATTTAACCTGCATGTTCTGATATATAATTTTTCTTTAATAAAAAGGAAATTACGTAAGTTTTTTTAAAATTGTCTTTGCTTCTTTTGCGTTACTTATACTATATAAGGGATAAAACAAAATATGTTTTTGTTTTTACCTTTAAATAGTGTATTTTCTGTTTACCTAGTAAAATGTCCATTAATGACTGTAACGGTACATTCACGAGGACGAGCTCTGCGGGCGCCTTCTAGCGCTGTTGCGTCGAACGGAGAGGGGCGGAGTCTGTCTGGGTCGCTCGGTAAACCGGAAGCTTGTGTTGGAAATGTTTGTGTTGTCACGAAGCGCCCGAATTTTTATTCTATGAAGTTAAAGCGTCGTGTTTTGTCCCAAAGAAAGAGGACTGCATCACCTTTAAATGCGATTTAAAGCCTAAACGTTTTCGTTTATGACTAGCTTAGCTTGTTATGACTGAGAACAGGGGGAAGTAGCGCGAGAGTAATGTCGACCAAAACAAACGCAAGTAAGCCCAAAGACAGCGCTGAAGTTATAAAAAACATCCACAAGCAGGCGTTTGAGTATATATCCAAGGCACTGAAGATCGACGAGGACGACACAGGTTTGTTTATTGTGTTATTAATTTTTATTGAGTTATTAAATGCTGTTGTACGTGTGCAAGAGAGTAATAAACACCTCATCCTTTCTGTCATAACAGGTGAGAAGAAGGAGGCTGTGCAGTGGTACAAGAAAGGGATTTCTGAGCTTGAAAGGGGTATTGCAATAGAGCTCACTGGGCAAGGTATTACAAATACATTCAGGTATGCTGTGAGCTCTCAATCAGCTGTAACTTCATACTCAGTGTATTTTTAAGCAGGAGAGCAGTATGACCGAGCAAAGAGACTCCAGGATAAAATGGTCACCAACCTCACCATGGCAAAAGACAGGCTTACCCTTTTAGGTGAGTTAGCCTTGATTATTTTTATCAAAGTAATGTATGCTGAGAAGGCATGCTGGAGATCATCAAACGTCTTCCTTCACAGAGACGACACTAGCCTCTAAAAGGAGAAATGACCCCCAAGGGACATCACGTCATGCTCTTCCACAGCCAAAGTCAGTTCCTAAAAGTCAACCCGCAGGTGTTTCCACCACCATCAGACCCTCCACTCCTGTAAGACCTTCATTAAGACTAACTGATGCAAAGGTTTGTGGGTTTTTTTGGTTATTTAATAGTGCAGGCACATGCCATTTGAAGCTACCTTTCTAATGTGTAATGCTTTCTGGGACAATCTTATTCCTGCTAAGACAACCGCTCGGGTGGGAAAAACTCAGAATGGAAGACCGGCAGCTGTGAAACAGCCCCCGAAGAGGGATATGAAAAACTTCAAGAATGTGGACAGTAAACTGGCCAACTTAATTATGAATGAAATTGTAGACAGGTATCAGAAGCATCACAATCAACAAGACATTTTTCCCTGGGTGAAATTAAAAAAAAAAAAAAAAGTATTGCACATTTAAAATATTTCCTCTGTTCACTGCAGTGGAGCGACTGTGTCATTTGATGACATCGCAGGGCAGGATCTGGCAAAGCAAGCACTTCAAGAAATTGTCATCCTTCCTGCTTTAAGACCTGAGGTTATTACTTCTTAACCTTTATCTGTCTGCTTACCATGAATACACTTTCAAAGTTTTTCTTTGTTAAGATGCAAAGTTTTTTTTTTGTTACATTTTCCTGTTTAGCTCTTTACTGGTCTGAGAGCTCCTGCACGTGGCTTGCTTTTATTTGGCCCACCAGGAAATGGGAAGACCATGCTCGTAAGTTCCTTTTACAGCACAACAAATCATATGCGTCATGTTTTAAACTGTTTTGTATTTTGCATAGAGCTGTTGATAGCCCTTATTATCCTCAGTTGAATCACAGCCATTTATTTCCTCTTGCAAGGCCAAAGCAGTTGCTGCAGAGTCTAATGCAACATTCTTCAACATCAGTGCTGCTAGTTTGACCTCCAAATATGTAAGAAACACTTTTAACAGTTTTTAATGAGCTCTCTCTGCCTACTAGCTCATTTTTGTCCTTCTAAATGTTTCATGTCGTCACCATCACAGGTGGGAGAAGGCGAGAAGCTTGTACGAGCACTCTTTGCGGTTGCAAGAGAGTTACAGCCCTCAGTAATCTTCATCGGTGTGTGTTACACTAAAGAATAGATGTGCCTTAAACACCAGTGTATCTCAGAAATGTTCAGCTCATGAATAAACCTCACTGTTTACTGTTTGACACTCAGATGAAGTGGACAGCTTGCTCTGTGAAAGGAGGGAGGGGGAGCACGACGCCTCTCGCCGTTTAAAAACTGAGTTCCTCATTGAGTTTGACGGGGTAAGTTCAGAAATTTGTTAAACACAGCAGAGCTCAGCAATTAACTCATCAAACATTGTCAGAGGAGCTCAAATCCTAGTTAACTTGGAGAGCCGTGGTGTTTTCTCTGAAGTTCTTCTTCTGGGTTTCAGGTGCAGTCAGGAAAGGATGACAGGGTACTTGTAATGGGAGCAACTAACAGGCCCCAGGAGCTCGATGAAGCAATATTAAGGTATGTTATGCTGTTTTACATTAACATTTCCAAAAATGTTTAAATCCTGTGTAAAATGCAAAAGAAAAGCAGAATGCCTAAATTTTCTGATCTCATAAAGCCAAATTTTAACATTTGAAATTTTTGCAACTACATGCGTAAGTAAGAACGATGGGGTGTAAAAAGATCCTCTTAGAGAGCATCTCAGAAGTAAATAGTTTCACTAATCTGCAAAATACTGTCTACAAATAGTCTACAGTTTCAGAACAAATGATAGTAGTGTAAACTCACATCTCATCATCTACAGCAGCGGTCCCCAACCTTATTTGCGCCACGGACCGGTTTAATGTCAGCCAATATTTTCACAGACAAGCCTTTAGGTGTTGCGGATAAATACAACAAAATAAAATGATACGATCAAGACAAAAGCTGTGGTATTTTGTAAATGTAATAATAAATGCAAATTCACTGTGTAATTGTGTAACTTTATTAGCAGTGTCTTCCTGAAATGCGCCAACAACACTGAAAGTAACGTCCTCCTCTCTGCCCCTTAATGCTCTCTGGTCGCTATGGTAACGTGTAAACATTTCGTTCAACTACAACACGGGAAAAGACCCAGGGATACCGAGTTAACGATAAAAACTCTGAAATTTCACACCCGAGCCTCAACTCTCACGGCCTGGTACCAAACGACTTATGGATCGCTACCGGTCCGTGGCACGGTGGTTGAGGACCGCTGCTCTATAGTACATAATCTTATTAAAAGTCTCAGAGAATCTGGAGAAATGTGTGCAAGGGACCAGGCTGAAAATCTGCTCAATGTGTGAGCCCTCAGGCAGCACTGCATTAAAAACAGACGTGATTCTATCATGGAAATCACTGCTTCCAGAAATGATCTGTGAACACAGTTTGGGTTGTCAGGGCCAAAGTTCATTTAAAATGGATCGGGTGCAAAACTGTTCTGTGGTCAGAGGAATCTAAAGAGGAGAATGGAGCATCTGGCTTGTTATCAGCAATCAGCTCAAATGTCTAATGGTATGGAGGTGCATCAGCACCTATGGCGTTAGCAGTTTGCACATCTGGAAAGGCACCATCAATGCTGAAAGCATATACAGGTTTTAGGGCAACATATGCTCCCATGGCATAATTTTCAGGGAAGCCCTTGCATATTTCAGCAAGATAATATTAATCTGCATACTACATCTATTAGAACAGCATGGCTTCATAGAACAGTCCAGGTGCTGAAGTGGCCTGCCTGCAGTCCGGACTTTTCACCAGTTGAAAACTTTTGTCACATCATAAAATGAAAAATAGGGAAAAGAAGTCGCAGCTGTTTTGAAATATGTTGCTGCCATCCAATTAAAAATGACCTTGCATTTTTCTTAAAATGGTAAATTTTCTCAGTTTAAGTATATTATGTTTTCCATATTCAATCATGAATACAATAAGGTTTTATGAGATTTGCATATCATTGCATTCTGGCTGTATTTACATTTTACAAAGCAATTTGTAAATACTGTAAATATATTTTTTGTTTGTTGGAGGATTATTTTCATGCGTGACTTACAACCATTTGTTGTTTTTTGTTCTTCAGGCGCTTTGCAAAAAGAGTATATGTGACCTTACCCGATGAGAAGGTATATACATAGAAAAATATACATACACAAATATACTGAAATAATTGTTTATAAAGATAACCTGAGTAAATGCAAAATGCAGTTTTAAAATTATTATTTCATTTATTAAGGGAAAAAGATTATCTACACCTACCTGTCCCTGTGAGGAAAAAGCAGTTGCCCGTTAAATCTAATAACTGTATATGATGTAACTCTTGTTCTTCCAGACAAGATTTACGCTGCTGAAAAATCTTTTGGGAAAGCACGGGAGTCCACTGAGCCAAAACGAACTGTCCTGTCTTGCAAAGTGAGTTCCACTTCTGAAGACTTCAGAGGGATAATTTTATGTCACTTTGCATTAATCCCTCAAAACTTTCTTCACAGAGTGACTGCAGGATATTCAGGGAGCGATTTGACAGCATTAGCCAGAGATGCTGCACTTGGCCCAATACGAGGTATGAGTCTTTTATCATGGTGGTCACAGAGTCGCACATACTTCCACATCTTTAATGCTTATATGAACTTTGCTTTGTACAGAGTTGGGACCAGACCAAGTCCGTAATATGGCTGCTGCTGAGGTGAGAGAATAGCTTTTACTTCCAATCCTACATATGTCTCATTTGTACTGTTTTTACAGTTATACTGTATATCCACAGGTGCGCAACATTAAGAAGAAAGACTTTGAGGATTCTCTGAAGCGAATCAAACCAACTGTTAGTCCAGCAACTCTTAATATGTACACAAAATGGAACAAAGATTTTGGTGATACATCAGCAATTTAAACTCACTCACCATCTCAACTGGAAAAGAATCTGAATTTAAATCAAATTTGTTTACCTTCATTTCCTCTACAGGTAATTGAATTGAATTAAAGATGGAATAAACCCTAAAGCAATAATGTATGAATGTTGGGACATTTGGATGCATTATCAGATCCTTTTTTGTTTGACAGAAGGAATTTGCTAATACGATTCTTATGGGCTTTCTTGAAACTGTAATTTTACACTCCTAAAATATTGAATTGCTGCTTGAAATTGTAATATTTATTTTTGAAAACATCCTGTAGATGACAGCTTTCCACTTGCCTCGCAAAAAGAAGCAAGTCAATCTTGAGCGTGACCTCGCCTTTTTTAGATGACATCATTTAGTCACCTGATACTCTGACACATTGATGGTACTGACTTTAACACTCTCCGTGCCTAGATGCATAACACGAGCAATAATTGGGAGAAGAGTTGCCTATGTGGGCTTTTTTGTATTATAAGTTTGTTTATGAAGGTTTTCCATCTGCACCAGTCGTCTATAGATATTAATACTTGTATTTGACAGCTGGAGACTCAGTAAACTGTGTTGTTACAATAAGCTGAAAATGATTTCACTGAGCCAAACTGCAGTGGTGGTTTCCCACTTTCCTTCTTCAATAAATGCATTCATTACATTACATCTGTGTTTTTGCCTTTAATAACAGAAATCTGATAACTTTCATAAACAAGCAAAACTCATGTCACGTGTATCTGAGTCACAATAGCAGCCCTGTGGTGCAGTGATTAACATGTTTGCCTTACATGTGAATGATTTCCTTTGCCTTAAGGAATTGCAAGCTGGTGTAGTCCTGTGCTGAGCCCAAGCTCTGATAAATGAGAGCTTTGTGTCAGAAAATCTGTGCCAAATCAAACACGAGCATCTTCTGCTATGGTGATCCCTGGGGAAGTAAGGGAGCTTAAAAGATTAATATCAGCAGCACTCCAGACATACCCATGAACTTAATAGCAGCTTGTATCTGTCATTCTAATTGTTACATACAATATATTTTATCATCTAGTTATAATAGATCTAAAATATTAATGCTTACAGGCGTGAGGATTGTAGGGAAGTTCTCACTTCTAATAAACATCTTTGACAGACCTGTGAGGTGAACTAAAGAAGAATGAAGCCTTTTGACGTACTTCACCCTTGTAGATAGATGGTGCTGCAGATCTGGTTTTTGCATGCTCCACACTACTTTCTGCATCTTCATTCTGCATGTTTTTAGAGCTGACAGATTTTTTTTCTTTTGCCTGCAACCAAAGTTATGTGGTATGCAGTAAATTGCTGTTAATAAGAATAAAAATCATGTTCTGCTGAGCTGACTGTCAGGTTGACAGATCAGTGAAGTATGCAATTTTCATGGGTGTGCGCAACAGTAAGTGAAGTTATATTATGCAGCTCTGTGGTCAAGACCTCTTATCCCGTCGTAACTCCGCTTATTCAGGAGGTTCCACCTGTGGGAGCTTTGCTGATTCAAGCTAACATAAATGCTTGTGGTTGACTAGATCTTTTTTTTAGTGCCCTCCAATTTCTTTCACTGTCAAAGTGTGCTTAAATTCCAGCTCTCTCCCTACGGCCCTTCCTATGGTCAGCTGGCAGTGTTGCTTTTGGTTTATGTGGCCGAGCAGCTGCATCATCTGGTTCCTGCAGTTCTGTTTGCAGACTCTACGTATGCAAACATTTTCTGCAGTTAAGGAAGTTTTCTCAAACTCTTATGAGTTATTTCCACACTGCTTCAAGACTTTTTTAAAAATGGGGGGGGAGGCTAAAATGCAAAACATTCACTCATAGAACCACACCTAAGACTGCGCTCTTTCCCTCAGGGGAGATTTGTTGGATGGAGTAAGGATTTTGGGGTTGTTGTTTTTTTTTTCATTTTGCATGTCATGACTGAAGAGCTTCTTTCATGATGCCAGACAGGGATGAAGAGCATTAGGGTTTAGTCATCACCTTTTTTCCCCTTGCTGTTTACTCTTCCCCTGAGATTATCCTGGACAGTGAACAAATAGATTTTATTGCAGACTTGTTGCAGGACTATTTTATGTTGTTCTCTCACCTTGGAACTTAGAAGAGTAGAAACTAAAAACCTGCAGCATGTAATTGCAACGTTCCTACAAGTATTTTTAATAGCTTGCAATTACAGTACAAAGCAATTATATGTTCACATTGCGCATTACTTGTAGCAGGCATAAGACAGAGCTTTACTGAGGTGGTCTAAACCTATAAAATGATTGACAGCTTCCCTTCTCGATTGCGTGTCAGCAGGCCTCCACTTCCACAGTGGTTCATTGATGCTTTGACCACGACATCCACTCAAGGGAAAACAGAATTGGTGATCATTTGATACCGCCAGCTAACAGCCCACCCTGTAGAGAGTAAAACAGTTAGCATAGTGAGGATCTCTCTCTGACTGAGCAAACAATGACTGGTGATTGTTTCTTTGAGTTGCCCATTTTAACAGCATGTGGATGGGAGAGTTATGCAAGGAGCAACTACACGTGCCTCACTTTAAGGCAGTTTGGGTTGTAAAGGATTGTTTTTTGAGCTTGTGTTAATTATTACCGTGATATAATTTATCAGTTGCCCTATTAGCTGCTAAAACTCCAAAGAAAGTTCAAACTAACTGTGTACAGCACCACATTCAGTCTGATTGTAAATCATTTGAGCTGGAGGGAAGTTCGGTGATGTTGCCCTTGGAGTAAAGATATGGTTTAGGGCTTAAACACTGGAGAGCCTTCAAGACCTGAGCTGTATCCACTTTCTAGCACTGGCTTTTTCTGTATAACCAACTGCTACACCCTCTTCATAACTTCATTTATCTTAGGGGTGTTTCTCTTTCTCTCTCATGGGAAGCTCAAAACCAAGACTAATTATCTATCCAAAGGCAACATCTGTCCTTTATCAGCCCATTTATTTTTTTTGCACAATGATATTGAGATATATATATATATATATATATATATATATATATATATATATATATATATATATATATATATATATATGCATGCGTGCGTGTGCGTGCGTGTCAGTGGGTGTGTTTGCTAAGAACAAATGAGCTGTTCGTGTATGGTTATGAATCGATATACAAATGGAAAAACTGACCTATTCCTGCCTGAGGAAAACTGGGTCATTTAGATCATATGAAGTCATTACTAAAGACAGTATTCAGAAAGCGGGACAAGAAGCTTAGTTTATTTTAGCTTTATTTGAACGTGAAACAAAGGAAAACAATTGCCATAAGTAGTAATGCTAATTTAGTAAAAACCGAGCTCATGTTGCATGCTTCTTGTCTAAACAATGGGCCGATATGCATGCAATACATGTAAGCACTGGGAAGTAAGTGGAAAAATACAGACTGTGAAAGGATGGCAGACATTCCACACAGTTTCAGCATGCATTGTGGAAAACCCCAAAATAAGAGCTTATAGAAGCTTTTGCTTCTATAAGAGCCCGTAGAGTGTTGGGGTTTTTTTTTTCTGTCTGATTTGTATTTTCAGAAAGAGTTTACAGTGCAGACACGAGTGAAGGCCTCTTAAATGTTCACTCCAGGAGGCCGATAAAGATGTGGTGAGGCGGTAATGGGTAGTTTTACAGCACATCCATCTATTAACATAACCACGGTAGCTTTACCTTTAGGGTTGTTGGGGTGCTGTGGCCCATATCAGCTCACACTGACTTTACACAATAAACCAAGCCTCTTTAGAATTAGGGTTAAGTGGATGCATTTGGATTGTAGAGGTAACAGGATTCAAGTAGCAAGTTAAAAGACATGGTCATGTTGGTCTCACAACCTAATTTTCAAAGGCCAAGGTGTATAGGAAAAACAATCTTTTTTAAAACCAAGTTTGTTTGTTTCTTTTTTCGCAAGAAATAAAAAGTCCTCTTAAAGACAAATTATACATGTCTGTATGGCCCGAAGTGACCTCCTGCAGCCACAAAGCTAAAAGAAAGCCAAGGTGGATGGACAAGAACAAACTGTCTGTCATGCCTGCTAGTGATGGGATTTCCGGCTCTTTTTAGAGACCCGGCTCTTTCGGTTCGGCTCACTAAAAAGAGCCGGCTCTTTCGGCTCCGAACCGGCTCTTCAGGTTGTTTTGTTGCTTTAATTAATTTATTATTAACAATAATATAAAATTATGCACAAAAGGAATTACTAACGTAAAAAAAAGTGGTTTTATTTATATATGTTTATATATAAATATATGCGGTGGCCCCTAGAGACAAAACACGTACAAACTCCAAAACACATTTCTAGCATGAACTGAACTTCCAAAGCAGAGCTACTAGATCACTTAAATTACACAATTGAAAGCATGTGTGTATTGTTTGTGTATTTATACACAGGCACTCATATATATATTCAAATAATTTAAAAAAAAGTTCATTTACCTGTTATTACCACACACCAAATCCGGTTGTTGGTACTTGCTGGCTTGTGTAGCCACAAGATAACAAAGGCTCAACACTGCGCCCAGCATCCTGGAGCACTTCTGTTGTCTTTTGTACGTGTTTTGAGTTTTTATATGCTTCTGAGTTTTTATATGCTTCTGAGTTTTTATATGCTTCTGAGTTTTTACGTGCTTCGGAGTTTGTATGTGTTTTTACGTGTTTTGGAGTTTGTACGTGTTTTTACGTGTTTTGGAGTTTGTACATGCTTCAGAGTTCGTACGTGATTTGAAGTTTGTATGTGCTTTGTCTCTAGGGGCCACCGTAAATATACTTTTATTTATTCACTCCACATAAAATGTAATAAATAAATCATATAATACAAAAATCAACTATTCACATTTCAAGTTTTAACTATTTAAATTTTC
Source organism: Mchenga conophoros (assembly GCF_057382185.1). Lineage (NCBI taxonomy): Eukaryota > Metazoa > Chordata > Actinopteri > Cichliformes > Cichlidae > Mchenga > Mchenga conophoros. The sequence continues at coordinate 23,301,667 of NC_140538.1, forward strand.
AGCTTTTTCCCTTCACAAATTTAAAGTGAAAAGAACACAAAACACTGCAAACCACAACACAATTAAATATAAATTATAATATGAAAACTAAAAGAACATGCATATTCTCTGTCATATGGACCTGCATGAATAAACTTTCTCAATCCTTTATCATCTGCAACCGAAAATAGTTGTGGATGATTACTATACCTTTCTAATGTTGTTGTCCCTGCCTCTCTTTCTCTCTCTCTGGCTCTGTTCCTGTGCTACTGAGTGTAACTACCGCCCCTCCCCCCTCTGCCCAGCGTAAAGCACAAGGCTCGCGTGCAGAGTGAAGCGGAAAAAAAGTGCGAGAGAGAGGCTGAGAGAAAGAAAAAAAAAAAAAAACCCACGTGACGGCTCGCGATAAGGAGCCGGCTCGCGTCGTTCACGTCAAAGAGCCGGCTCTAAGAGCCATTTCGTTCGCGAACGACCCATCACTAATGCCTGCACATGTCCTGCAAAGCCATTAATCTCAGGAGCCAACCCCCTTCACCCTGACTTCACAGAACTGGTGCAGCTGTATTGAACTTGACATCAGTTTGTCCACACATCACTAAAACGGACAGTTTTCAGTCTCGCGTCCAGATGACTCCCAGACCGAACATAAGATTTGTGGAAAAGCTTAATTTTGGCCACATCTGTAAGGAATGAGAGGTGTGTTTTATTTTTGCTCTGTAGAAATATCCCTCGGAGATGATGCTCAGGACTTAAATTGGACTGAGCTGGACATGTTAAGACGTAGACCTGGTGCAGCGAGGGGGAGGTGGAGCAGTACACTGTCAGGTTGAGTTGCAGGCTGCCCTGCGGGGCATTCCTTCAGTTCATATGCAGCCAAAACGCTTGATGAAAAGTGCAAGTCCGTTAAGGACTGAGCATTTTCACAGGAATAATACTCTGTCACTCTGCCTTTCACACTCTCCTTATCCTCTCTGGCTTTATCTCATCTTTGCCCTTCCCTTGGGACATTCAAGTGAGAACAAGAGTGACGTTCAGCTCCACCTCAGATTCCGGTCAGATTCAGTGTGAAGCAATTTGACAACAGGCTGATTTACATCTCTCACTGTCTGGATTAGTCCAGCGCTAATGTTTAGCAGGATCTCCAGTTTCAAATTAGTTTTAGGTTAGTAGCATGTTAAGTTTAATAATTAGTGTAAACACAAAGCATTAGTTTGATGAACGATTGAAAGCTCACAAAACTAGTAAAGTCTACCTTATAATGGCACAAAAGGAAAAACCAGGCAATTTATGCTCATTCATTAGTTTGAAATATTTCAGTCTTGATCAAAGAGTAATACAAATCAAACCATAATCACACTCCCTTGATCAGAGCAAAAATGATGGTTTAGATGGGCTGGTCATCAAATCTTCTGCTTGATAAAATAAGCTCACCTAAGAGTATTAAATATGGATCAAAAACAAACATTCGTCCATGTGTAATGTAGTAAGAATGTGTAAAGATTAAAGTAATCAAATGCCTTTTGAATATGATTTGCTTTGCCAGGTGCTGAAGGAGTTAGGCACACAATTAAAACAAAGTGCTTCAGTATTAGCCACAGATCTAAAGGCAGTGAAGTAGAGCCAGTTATCTACCAATCAGAAATTTAGTGGTTCAGTCCTTGGCTCCTGTATTCTGCCAATTGCCCTTGATGCATCTAGTTAGAAAGTACTTATAAGGTGCAGAATAAAAGCACTGTGTGTGTGTGGTTTGTAGTTAAAGGCACTTTGAATACTCTATATAAGTTCCAGCTCATCTATCATTGCGTGTTTTCAGCAAAACATACCAAGGGAACGTTTACAGATGTGTAACAGGATGATTCCAATCCAATCAAAGCACATCCCTGAGAGCTACAGAAGCGAAACTGTTACTGTTGGTATATGTCATGTCCGCCTGTTTATCATGATTAAGTCAACATACTGTGTCCATAGCCCCCCTGGTGTCCCTCTGTCTAGCACAACAAAATCTCTCAAAGACACCATGGTGAGATTTTGTTTTATCGGGATGTTTCAAAGCAGAATGTCCTGGCCACATGCACAGGAAGAGGGCAGGAGCTCTTTCATCTCCATGGGGCCTAGAGCATCTTGCAGTTTCTCACAGCACTGCTCACAACACAAAACATAACCCAGTACACCACATATTTTTACGCTATTTTATAGACTTCTTTTAGGAAATCCAAGTGGAAATTGCCCTTCTGGGTTGGTTTCTGCCACTGAGCATGAGCCTCAGAACCGAACAGATCACCCTGCAGTACTAAGTTGATCCAAGTGCAGACTCTGACCTCTGCCACATGACCTGTAAAACAGAGGTGCCCCTATACAAAGCAGTGAATCAAGCAGCGTAATCGCTTGGAGAGAAAGAATGAGGCCATTATGAGAGCGGTGTTTTTGAAATCCCTCAAGTCAGCGCTTGCTGTGATTTCTTTCCAGGGAAACAATACAAACATCACAAACTTTAATTACACGCATACTGAGCCGAAATGTACGTCACGAGGGCTAAGTCACAGAAGAAGCTGCATGTGTCAACTGCTTTCAAAGTGATGTCATCCGAGAAAGTACCACATAAGGAACAGGAAGAAATCCTGCTGTAATTATTAAATGTTTTAGACAGTAATTTTGATACAGTGTATGATAGGGTAGCACAGCACCGAGGCTTTTAAAGTTTAATGTGTGCCACTGCAGCATCCTGTAGAAACCACTGTATAATTAAAGTTAAAGTAAAGTGTGAATTTACCTCTACAGTGTGCCCAGTGATACCACTGATACCTGGCATTATATTGCATGCCCATCTGAGCCTCAAAGCCACAGAGCTTACAGCTTATTGCAGTGACACGAAATGTAAAAAGCATGAAAATGCCATATGCGTCATATTGTATGTGGCTGCTTTCAGCAATTATGGGGATATTCAGAGGAAGGAATCAACTGCCATAAGCTCTGCCAGGTCAGTGTTTTTGATGGGCCCACTCTCACCACTCCATTGTACCTGTGCACTACCTACTTATCACCAAACAGCTGGCAGACAGAATTATCGCATAGTTAGTGAACGTAATGGGGCTTTTAGCAGCGAAAGAGACAGATATTTGCCCCAGGAGATGGTACACACAAACAGTGAGCTCAAAAGCAGAGACTAGTGTGCATACATAAACACACCCAAAAAGAAGCCAAAAATGGCTCCAAATAATCTTTTTTCATAACAGATTGATTACTATATAAACTATGTTTTTTTAAACATGTAAAATATGGTTGCAGATTTTAGTTTTTTATTCTGCTTGTTAGCAAAAATTAAGATACTAGCTGTGATCAGATCAGTTACTAAGCTGGCATGTTTTTTTATTGGACATGTGGCAGTGTAATCCTCAAAGGAAAAGCAAGTTTATCATATCCTTCCTTGCTCTGCTTTCATCGCAGATTTATGGCTTCTCGAATTTTTATGAGGTGTTACTTTTTGGTGAAAGGTGTGTTGCATCTGCTTAAAAAAAAGATGCTAGGTGTAATTGTAACAGAGCAGATTAAGCCGTTGGCTCAGCTGTTTGCAAACACACACACCATGTTCTGACTGAGGGATTTCTATGTTTCTGACATAAATGAAATCAGAAAATTAAACAGTAATGAGGTTTGTATGGTTACTGGATACAGCTGGATACAGCTGGCTGTGTGTGTTAGGTGGTGGCTAGCTACACAGCTACGGTTAGCATAATATAAACACATTAGCACAGTAAAGCTGGAGTATGGCTAACTTTCTTACACTCAATAAAAGTTAACGTGAGGGTTCCCGATGGTTAGGAACAAATGCCATTGCAGGGCAGGGTGCTGTAAACGGACCAAACTTCAGTCAGGAGAACAACTTGGATAATACATCCAGAATACGAGGTTAGTCATTCATTTATTGCTGCAAGGGCTACATCGTAAGGTTTTAAAAACGGAGCTATAAAATGAATAGTGGTAATAAAAACCCAGAAAAACCGACAGTGACTACTGCATCTCTCAGAGGCTTGTTCAGATTAAATAGAACAAGTTTAAAATCATTTAACTAACAACAGCCTTAGTTTGGACGCAAGTTTATCACGTCATCACTTAAAGACCGAATCCGGTTGTTCAGTGATGACGCGACGAATCCTACTTCCGGGCCTAAAGTAGTCTGCGTTCAATATGGATTTTGTGTTGTTAACATGTTTAATGTTTTGTATTTTCTTATATTTGATCTCAAAAAGCTCCTAAAACAGTCAGTGATCACTGCTGACCTCCCTCGGCTTTTATTACCACTAATCATTTATTTAAGCTCAGTTTTTAAAACGTTAGGATGTAACTACAGCCCAGCCCATGCAGCAGTATATGAATGACTAACCTCGTATTGTGGATGGATTATCTCAGTTGTTCTCCTGGCTGAAGTTTGGTCCTTTTACAGCATCCTGCCATGCGATTACATTTGTTCCTGACCACCGAAAACACTCACGTTAACTTTTATCGAGTGGAAAAAAAGTTAGCTTGTTCATATTATGCTAGCATAGCTGTGTCGCTAGCGGTCACGTAGCACATCATTATATACCAGCTAGCCAAACTTCAGTAACCCTACAAACGTCACTGCTGTTTCGTTTTCTGTCTTCATTTATGCTGGAAGTGATAACAGAGCTGTACGTTTTAATTTGTTTCCAAAACCCCGCAGTCAGGACATGCTATATTGTATTTAGATAGAAGCTAGCGAGCTAACTTCCTGCTAACTTCTAACTCCGTTAAATGTCATAAATTCCATTTTCATGGATGCCTGGATGTTAAACTCAATTGTTACACCTGGTAGAGCAGAACGCTGATCATTTTATTAAAGATGAAAGACTTTAGACTGTTTTTCCAACTCTCAGTAATGCCATAGTGATCGTTGGATATATGGACCTGCAGCGGAGTTTAGACCCAGACACGGCTAGTGACGTCAGACTGAACAACCGGATTGCTACTCAATCGTAACCAGGGGTGGAGCTTAGTAAATGTGTCAGGTGCCTTTAGAATGTTGTCATAGCATTAATAGCATAAAACATTTTGTAAGATGCTGGCGAGATGCACACACAATTGCCGTGGCTTGCAGTGGATAAAAACAGAGGACAGAAAAGGAAAAAGAGATTATTTTCTAAGGTAAGGACTGCTCAGCAAGTGAGAGATGATAAAGTGGAAACGTAAAGGTGACAAGGCAGTGACGTTAATGTTAAACTTTTCTAAAAGCAGTGTGGACTTGTACTTCTGTTGCTGTTACAAAAGAAAATTGAATTATATATATATTACTTCAGTAAGTTTTTGCTCTGTAGTAGCATATTATCTTACTGGATTTGTAATAATTTTACTGAAGTAAAGAAATGCTCCTGTCACTGATCATGGAGATAAAAGACTGTTCCAGATTGGCATCCCTCCTTATTTATTTTGTCTAACTGGGTTTAGGAGACAATGGCATTGTACATGGGTATTTGTAATTCTTTTGGTGTGGTATAACAAAGCAAGTACTTTCTTACAGCCCATTCTTACACCAACCATGTTTAAACATTTTGCAGCCTGCCTCTAGACAAAGTCAACACCCTATAACAGAGACATGAAAATGTTTGTATCTTAGGATCTGGTGTTGTTTGTTATTTAGCTACAGAAACTATGCATCTATGTGTACATGTGTGTGTGAGTGTGTGTTTGTTTTAATTGTATTTTATGCTTGAAAGCACACTTGAATTTGTGTCATCCATCAGTAAAAAAAACACACACTGGCACTTTAATGCTTCTCTTTCCTGAAAAAAATTGAGACTTGTGCCATTTCAGAGGCTCCTGGAGACTGGGGAAAATTTGTTATTTTACAAAAACATGAAATTTTGAAATATAGAAACCAGGTTGATTGTTGCTAATGTGCCAAAGGCCCTTGAATACTTTTAATTCAAACGAATGTTGTCATAGTATTAACAGAATGAAACATTTTTGTAGGATGCTGGGAAGATGCATACACAATTGCTCTGGATTGCAGTGGAGAAAAACAGAGGACAGAAAAGGAAGAAGAGATTATTTTCTAAGGTAAGGACTGCTCAGAAAGTGACAGATGATAAAGTGGACATGTAAAGCTGACAGTCAGTGTCCACGTTAATGTTAAACTTTTCTAAACACAGTGTGGACCTGTAGATGTGTTGCTGTTCTAAGGTACCTGCTTGCTACTTAGTGTGAAATGCTTTCAACAGAAAAGTAAATAATTAGCTGTTATTCAAACGTTATTTATCACTAATAAATTAGGCCATGGTTAGAGGCTGAGATATGAAAGATATTAAAGGCAAAGAATTCTTGATTACAATTTATGGAAAACATTTGCAAGACAATAGATAGAATTGGCTTTGGTGCAAATTTACAAAAGATTTAAAATGTATATTTGTGTGTGCGTCTGTCTTTGTGTGTCTGTGTGTGTATGAATGAAATTATTCTTGAATTGTTATGATATAGGCATTTAATTCAGTTACCAGATTTCAGATTCAGTTACCGGAGCTGTAAGAGTAACAATAATGGTAAGAGTAGCAGGTGCGTTTGGAACAGCATCAACAGGAGCAGGAGAAGTGGTAGGAGAAGCTGGAGCCATAAAAGTGACAGAAAAAGAAGGAGGACCAGGAGGAGCATGAGCATCAGGACGCACGGTCGAAACAATAGGAGCAGCAGGAACACAAAGAGGAGCAGGAGAAATGACGAGAAGAGTAGGAAAAGCGGCAGAAGTAGCAGGAGCTGCAGGAGCGACAGAAACAGAAGGAGGAGCAGGAGCAGCAGGAAATGTGTCAGGAGCGGCTGGAGATGCAGTAGTACCGATAGGAGCAGCAGGAACACAAGAACAAGCAGGACACATGAGAAGACAGAGCTGCAGGAGGGACACGAAAAGAAGGAGGAGCAGCAGTAATCATTAATAAATACAACATCATATCAAAATAATATGATGTGTTTCTATATCAGTCAGTGTCATTCAGCGTTTTATGTCACTTCAACGTTCAGCACTTTCTGAAAAGATGAAGAAATCTTTTCTCCTTAAAAATATTTCTGGGTCAAGTCAAACATGATTCTTTGTTTAAAGCTTATTGTATAGGTTTATTTTTAAATATTGACCCTTGAACTCTAAATTTTGGTTTGATTTAAAAACTGTTTGTCCCAGCTAAGAAATGTTACAAAAATTATTTTTATTATTATTATTATTATTTTGATCTCAAGCAGACCTTAAAAAAGTCATCCATGGATTCATTACATCATGCTTGGATTATGGTCATTTCCTTATCATGAGCTTCAGCTAAAAGTACGTCTGTCATGGTCTACATGCCTCTAGCGCAGATTTTTTTTGCTTTTCTTTTTTCTTTAATCTTGCTCTCTGTGTCTCTGTTTTGATTTCTCTGGAATGTGTATGCGAGTGCTTAAGTAAGTAAGTAAATTTTATTTATTAAGCGCTTTTCATAGAAAGTCACAAAGTGCTGTACACAAAGATTCAAATAAACAGAATGTTAAGTAACAAAACAGACAATATACGCAATATAAAAGGTTAAATGTAAATTTAAAAAAATTAAAAAGTGCTGATCAACAGAAGACTTGTTTAAACAGAAAAGTTTTTAACTGCTTTTTAAAGGATTCCACAGAGTTAACCAAACGTAGTTGTATTGGTAGACTGTTCCACAGCCTTGGGGCCACAGACTGAAAGGTTCTGTCCACTTTTGTCTTCAGTCGTATACGGGGTACAACCAACAAACTATCTGTGAGTGGAGACAACGAGCAGTGGTGTATTTGTATTTGGCATTGTATAAGCTTGGATAAATAACCTGGGGCCTGGCCATTTAGTGCTCTGTATGTCAAAAAACAAGAATTTTAAAATAAATTCTAAAATCAATTGGGAGTCAATGTAAAGAATATAAAATTGGAGTAATGTGAGCTTGCTTGCTAGAACGAGTTACTAGTCTGGCTCCTGCATTTTGTAAAGCTTGGAGGCAAGAAAGAGATGATTTGTCAAAGCTGGTAACAGAGCACTACAATAATCTAAACGGGATGACACAAATGCATGAACAATTGTTTCCAGTTCACCTAAGGAGACCGTATGTAGCAGTTTAGAAATGTTCCTTAAACGAAAGAAACAGGAACGAGACAAAGATTTTACATGTAAGTCAAGGCCCAGAGAAGAATCAAATGTTACTCCAAGATTTCGAATATTTGACTTAGCAGAAGGACAGTAAGAAGCAAGAACCTGACTGATTTTAGAGTGTAGCTCAGGAGGAGTTATGATCATGGTCTCTGTCTTGTTCGTGTTTAAAACAAGTTAGTTGCTAGAAAGCCAATCAGAAACCTGAGTTAAGCACTGGACTAGGGTGGACAGCCTATCCATCTGATGAGGCTTAACCTCCTAGGACCTGGCGTCCACATATGTGGACATCACATTTTGGGTTATTTAGACCAAAATACTAAACTTTGCTCTACGGGGGCCTGATATCCACTTACGAGGACATTATACTGCCACTGTTCTATCGAAATTTTAAATGAATATCCTCATATGTGGCTCTCATTTTTCTTAGAAACAAAAATTAGGTAAAAAAAAAAAAAGATCTGGTAATTCTTTGTTTTTACATTCATCAGGTCCCAATCGGCCCAAATATCAAAGAGAAATTAAAAATGCATGTAATGGAAGAGTTCGGGTCATAGGAGGTTAAAGGACATATGCAGTTGAATGTCATCAGCATAGAAATGCTAAGAAATGTCACTAAAAGATTGCATAATGCCAGCTAAAGGAAACATGTAAAAAGAAAATAATTATGGACCCAAAACTCTGCCCTTTTCTGTAGAGAGCATTTGAACTGGGTCCAGAGGGCGTCCTAGAACAGAGATTAGGTAGGGTATTTGTGAATCTGTACAAGATTGTGACATGTTCTTTTAAATGACTGGAGCTAATAAATGAACAAGATTCTGTGCTAACTTTATTAGCTGTTCTTGCTCATTGCCTGCTGTGTTTGACATGACGGTACAGTCTGTTTTGTTAAAGAAAGCTGCATTGGGACTTTCAAATAATATACTGAGCTTTAAAATGAATAGTGGTAATAAAAACGCAGAGTAGTTTGGACCCCGGTTTATCACGTCGTCACTTAAAGACCGGATACCCAATGGCCCAGACTGTACCAGGTGTTTTGCATCTGTGCATTGCATTTTTAAGTGACCCACTAAGGACTGTCTGGTATGTTGTCCAGGTGGTCAGGAAAGCACTTTCTTTTAAGTGAGACCAGGTCTCAGAGGTTGAACCCACACATATGGAAATGAGCTGGAGAGAGCTGCTGAAAATCCTCTGTGTTCTGTGCATTTATCTATGTAAATTACTCACATTTATCACCTGTCTGCATGCACCTGATCACTGTGAGCCAAATAAATACCCTTGCTCAGGGATGAGAAATGATCTCATAAGAACACTGAGCTGTTTTTGTATTTTACATGGCTACTCATTGACTACTGCATTGTAACACATTTATTTGACATTCAGCCTGTCTCACCAACTCACTTTGTTTCAGTGCCTTTTGCACAGTTCCCTGTTCTTTCAGCATCTATGGCTGACCCACTTTCTCCAAAGATATCAGTGGAGCTATCAGTGGAATCAATAAACAGACCACAAACTGCATCGACGTTTCCATGATACAACACAGCGGCCTCATTGTTCGAAGGCGCTGACCTGAATTTGCTTCTTGTTTACTAAAGCATACAAGTAAGGTAGAATGAACATTTTTCTTTTTTTCTTTTGAAAACTAATAAATTTAAAAAAAGATTGATTGTATTGTAATTTAAAGGCATATTTCAAGAGAAATATGGTTGCAAGAAAAATCTTCACAAAAAGAAGATGAAGAGGTAATTTCATGACACAGTTCAGTTGTGAAGGTTCAAAAATTTCACAATTATATTAGCAGTTGTAAAATGTTGTTAAATATAGAAGTGGTAAATATTCAGGTGATAGAAAAAGTAACTTCCACGTCAAAGTAACGAGTCACGATTAACATCCCAAATTTTCATGCCTTACTGAGGAACTAAACGCACAAATTTATGTGCCATTTGAACGAGTCAAGAAATTCAATAGGAAGAGATTTGACAGTTCTAAGACATGATGCCACAAGGTATACGTCAAGTTTTTATTAACACTGGAATAAGTGTCTGTATATTTTTGAAGACATTTGAAGGAGTTTTGTTTCAAGCATTGTTTCAAGGTACCAAAATTTCTGAGAAGAAACAGAACCTAAGACAAAGAGATGACTCCAGCACTCCTCAGTGGGATGAAGCCTTCAGAAGAGCATTTCAGCATTGTATAAAGGAAAAACAACACCTGGAGAACATGGTTAAAGAAATGCAACAAATTTATGAAGCCAAGATAGATTCTGTTTTGCCCAAATTCATTGTTTGATGATTTGACATAGAACATATTAATAATTGCTAACATTTAACAGCATTCATAATATTCCACATATGGCTTGAACAGGATGGCTGTCATTACATGGCAGTGACAGACTTCAAATCTGTCCTTTGGGTACCTGAGTGAGTGAGTTGATTCTGCACAATAATGGGAGGGTATAAAAGCGAGTCTGTCAACAGTCTGTCAACAGTTTGCATTTTGTCCAGATGTAAGGAGTGGCAGTCTGATTTTTCATTCTGAAGGGCTTAAACAATTCTGTGTATGTTTCTCTGCTTGTCTGTTTTGCTGTAAATAGTTCTGCTCAACATGATTAAGGCTTTGGCTCAGTTTTCAACTACAACTATATTGTAATTTGTGAAAATTTGTTTTGAATTGTTCGTAGAAACTACAATAGGTCATCCTAATAATTACATAGCTGTTGACAGTAACATTTGAATGTGTACCCAGCTGAAAGAGGAGAAAACTCAAGTGGAGAAGCAGAGAGAAATGAAGAGCATGAAGCTGAATACAAAGACCTGCAGGGCAAACTTTACGAAAAACATCAAGAGATGCAGTGCAAGCTCTAGAACACAGGTGTCGAACTCCAGGCCTCAAAGGCCTTAGGTTTTAGATGTGTCCTTAATCCAACACAGCTGATTTAAATTGCTAAATTACCTCCTCAGCATGCCTTCAAGTTCTCCAGAGGCTTCGCAATGAACTAATCATTTGATTTAGGTGTGTTGACCCAGGGTGATGTCTAAAACCTGCAGGACACTGGCCCTTGAGGCCTGGAGCTCGACACCCCTGCTCTAGAACATGGAGGAAAAAAAACAAAGGGCTTCAAATGATGTTTAATGAAATGCTCCAAAGAAATGCACGACAGAAACAAGACAAGGAAAGACTGGAAGAGACAGAGAGAGATGCAACATCTTCTCTAAGACTTCCAGGGGAAAAATATTGAATTATGAGTATTTTACAAGGAAATAAATGACAAAAACATTGAAATTGAGTACAAGAAAAAAGAACTGGAGGAAATATGCACTGAAATGCAGAGTATAATCCAGGCAATGGTGAGAAAAGATACCCATTTGCAGGGAACTTAGCGCAGTATACAAATACTGAAATGCAAAAGGAGAAGTGACAACAGGAGAAAACCATCAAGACATCCCGTCTGCGCTTCAAGAACTGCAGAGGAGACATCAAGAGTTACTGGCCATCCATGACAATGTACAACAAAAAACACAACGACACGCACAATGAAAAGAAAGTTCAAGAATAAAAATATAAACAATTGCAAGAGAAAAACAAAGAACTTTGAGAAAGTATCAAGAAAAATAAGAAAAACTGAAGAAAAGGTGTAAAAAAAAAAAACTTTAGGTGCAGCATGAAGAGCTTTTCCAAGAGATGTGAAGTATTGTAGTGCAGAACAAAGATCTCCAAGAACTGTGCCTGAAAAAGAAGAAAAAGCACTTCAGGTTTTTCTGGAAGAAAGAATCTGCTGCTGCTTCAGTTCAGCCTTGACAAGACTCCACCCATCTTCCTCCAACAGGGGCAAATGATCCAATAATTCACTGTGCTTCAGAGTCGTATTCAATGTTAATATTGTTTAGAAACATTACTGATGGTACTGAATAACTTAAACTTTATTTTTTTATGACTGTATTAAAATGAGTTGACAGGCAATAGTTCTAGAATAATTCTCCTTTATTTGACAATAAAACTCAAGTAAAGTCCCACTTTAACCATTTGCTTTTATTTTATAAAGAAATATATGTATTTGTTTGGACTAATCCTTTTAAGGGTGCCAAATGAAAAAAGCATGAAAACAGGAATGCGGTCAGTTAGAACAGAATATGTTGTTAGAATATTTTGGTTTGAGTGAAAGTTTAAACAAGTTTAAATTTTAAACTTTGCAGTTGGTGGATAAATGATAATGAGTAGGTGGGGATGATGAAAAATGACCCAAAGTGGATGTTGTTCATTGTAACTGAACTAAAACCACGAAAAACATGATTTGTCTATAAAAGCCTCTACCTGCCATGTGGGTGTCTCTGAAAAAATAGCTTTTTGTTACACATGAATAGTGATTTTGTACACATTCCACATCTGCAAATAAAAGAAAAGGACTGAATTTTTATAGATGTCACTACAAATATGTTTCTTCCTTCTTCTTCTCAGATTCCTCAGTTTCTGTCTTTAGCATTGTCGAGTTTAGACCCTCAGTGGGGGTGTTAAAGTATCCCTAAAAGTACCATTCTCTTCTATTGTTGCACTTTCCCAATTTCTCTGTTGGAGGCTGTACAAGTTACAATAAAATTTGCAAATATTAGTATTGTTCAAATGGTAAGTGGTGTGAATATTCGAGCTTTCACGTATAAATTTGATTATGTGGATTAGAGGAAATTCAAAAATAAATTCCAACCTGTCCACCCAGTTCCTGTTTTTAAAGTCGTTGAAGATGTATCCTGTACAATCATTCTACCCTAGAAAAAGAACTGTTAAATGAAGTTATTAAAAGCCCCACATTACCATGACATTGCCTGTGATGAGTGTATGTAAACTTCGGACCACAACTGCACATGCACCGTTTGGACTTATAATTACGTGGTACTCAATGTAATCACAAGGAAACTAATCTAGCCTTGTGTACACACTAGCTAGCACTAACTAGCTTGGCTATTAGCTTAGTGACACCTAGCACATTGCTAACGACAACAAAAACTGGATTTTTCTTCCTCTGAGTTGCAGAAAACATTTACATTTTTAAAACTGTCTGAAATTTAGTAATTTAAGACTAGAGGTATAAATGTTCTTGCTTAGGAGCTACACTGACGTCCAAGTAAACAGGTCAGTAACAGCTGTCTTATTTAAGCCCAGCCAGGCATGTGTCATATGGGTGATTAGGTGTAGCGAAGCTGTCATCATTAAGCATAACAAGTTTTTGCTCAGGGAGAGGATAATAATGTAGCCCACTAACCTTCTGTCAAACACGGGTCAACTCACTCACCCTGATGAGGCGTTAGGACAGCTGTGGACATTTCTGTTACTAATAAGGTCACGCTTTTTAAAAGGTTTAAAATGTCTGAAACATGTTTACCCCTGTCCCGCACCAGCAGGCACCTATGTGTTGCAACGCATCATGCAAAGGGACAGGTTGGATTCCTTCAAGATGTCAAAGGAGATCACTAATTTTCTTAGTCCCCAGAAGTTTCAAGAAGAGTTCCAGTGTTGGAGCACAGGTAAAGAAGGCTGATGCAAAGAGCTGGCCATTCACATCAGCTACTAGCGCTTCCATGTAAACTTAAATGGAAGCATAAGCCGTCATCTGTCAGATTTAGTCTTGAAAAGCACGTGGCTCTAGGTGACCAGTTGTATTCACATACTTTTAGGACGTAAGGTTTTACAGGATCTAGAGTTTGATTTGTAGGTTGATATTTCCGCATTTATACTTTGGCCAAATATCCCTTTATGTCGAAGGTGATGTGCAGACCGCTTTAGGAAAGGCGAACATTCAGCCCTCAGTGAGACTCTCTTACATAAGTTACCTGCTTACACAAACACACTCAGGAAGAGAAATTGCAAACTAGACCCAGTGCCCAAAAAAATGTTTGCATGTGGTCCAGAGCCAAAGATCTTGAGCCACAAAACCAGTCCACATTGCTTGCTGGTCACAACACAGAGCCTGTGTTCACTTCAAATGCATACTGAACCATTCATCTATTATTTCATATGGGCTTTATATGAAGGTGTTATCCAAAAAAATGGTATTTTAGACAAAAGTGCTGCACTTTTGTCCTGAAAATAAAAAGCTGGCAGATAAGACCAATAATATAAAGTGTTCATTTCCTCTGTGCAATTTCAGACAGCTCAACTGGACAACTTAACACTGTAACACCATGCACTATTTTAGCATAATTATATTTTGAGCAGCAATCTGTGGTTATAGCAGGCTTGGCTGTGGAGTCATGAAACAGTTAGGTGCAGAGGGAACAGTAAAATCAGTCTGGTCTTTGTCTGAGGTGAACTTAGGAACTGTGGTCTCTGTTTACTTCATGAGAGCTTTGCCTCACATACAACGTGTAATATCCACATTTTAATTATAACTTTTTCAAAGCATCTAACTGTAGCATGAAGCTTTAAGTTTATGTCATTGGGTAAAAAGATTCCCCGCGGTGTTTAAACATATTCCTCACTTGTGTGAAATTATATTTGCGCAGAGTGACGAAGCCTTTGAAGCATAGGTGTGAACATGTTGTGGGCAGGCATTCGTGGTTTGTGTTTTTTTTAATGGGACCTATCCCATCCCATCGCCAGTAAGCCAGCTCGATGTTCCTTGAAATGCATATACTATTATATATTGTACATATATTTATTAGTTTCAGATGTAGCCATTCTTGTATTTTGCTTGTTTACATTATTGTATTTTGCACAACTCTGTTGCTTGTGAAGCTCGCACACAAGAATTTCACTCACATGTGCTGTACCAATGTACCTGCACATGTGATGTGACAATAAAAGTGATTTGATTTGATTTGAAGTTTTTTCCCCTATTTTATGTAAAATATAAATGGCTTGGTTCTTATATAGCAGTTTTCTGCTTGAGCACAGCTATCTCACATTCACACAAGCACTGTTCTTATGTCTAAGTGCTTTCTATCTAACATTCACACACATTCATACTCAGTATCTTGCCCAAGGATAATTTGGCATGCAGACTGGAGCAGCCAGCGATCAAACCACCAACCTTCTGATTAGTAGATGATCTGCTCTACTTCCTGAGCCACTGCAGGAAATTTTAAAAGGCTTCAGCCTTGCAGAGATTATTATTCATATTAACGACCCAGCACACAGGGGCATGGAGAGGCAGTAAATAGCTTTACTTCTAATCCATTTATGATAAATTGTAGAATCACCGTCACTACTACCAGCCTTTTTTTTTTTTTTTTTTAGGTTTTATAACTTTGTTTATTGCAAAGTATACTCTTTTCTTTTTTTCTTTTTTTCTTTTTTTTTTTACTACCAGCCTTGCTAGAGGCCACCTTTTGAGAAACCCCCTCGAACAATTTTTATTACAGATTTCCTGTAGATGTGAAAATGTATTTCTACGAATGCCACGCATGGACTAGCAGACGAAAATGACAGGCAAGCCATTTACTTTCATACAATCAGTCCCTGTGTCTGTCGTTCAGTGACAGGGAGGGAAAAAGTACGCACACTTTTTTTCAAGCAGATCCTGTATTGGTTTCTTGACCTGGTGAATGTCCCCAGTGAAGAGAGGCTTTGTGGCCTTCAGACAGCTCTTAGCCTTTAACACACACCTTCATAATAGCATATGTGTCTGTGATTTTCCATTTGGAAAATTGCTTGCTCTGTCTCTGGCTTTGCTTAAGACAGAGCGAGATCGAGAGAAAGATACAGTGACCTACTGTAGGTGCACCGTGATTGCCCAGCTTTGTGAACTCAAACACGTGCCAAGGTATACAGGTGAGCGCTAAGGTAATCTTGTCGTCTTCCTGTAATGTGGCAACACTTAAGCACTGTGCGGTGTATGGTAGGTGCCAGTGCTTTGTGCTTAACTCAGCAAAACCTGTATTTGATTCATGGATTTTTGTCAGAACAGAGCCCACATCTCTGCACAGCAGCTGACAGACCACAAGATGCCAGCTTCACACATTTATCCTCTGTGGACAGATGTGATTGTCTTTAGCTTTGTCCTTGTAGATTGGATGTGGGGTCTTCTTTGTCCTTTGTCCTTTAGCAACAGTTTAATCTCAGGAGCAGCTGCACTAAACAATGACTTTATAACATGCACTCCTAATCATCTTAATTTCACTGTAGGAGGATAGCTTTCCAGCCTGCTGCAGGAAATTGATATCAACAGTGTCATGACTTCATATTATGCGAACAAAAATAGGAACTTTAACATCTAGCAACAGTGTCATTCTGAGTCTCTGGCTGAAGGTATGGTGTGCAAAGACTGCATTCAGTGTTTGCTGCTGGACGGGTGACAGTTGGGGTCAGAGGTTCATTTTCCCCTTTGGCTCCTTCCTTCTCTTGCTCGCTGGCTTTCAGAGGCTGAAAGAAGACGCGGAAGCACAGAGGCATCTGGCATCAGAAGCACAAGCAGCCCTTCCCACCACATCCTGAACTGTGGCAGCCAGAAGAGAGAAACAAGGTGCACACTGTGAACTAAATACAAACTGAGGGGGGGGTGTTCAGGATACCCCTTTGGTGGGTGTGTCACCACAGAGAAGTTCACTGTGAAGAGAAGAAGGAGAGAAGGTGGACGAGGGGAGATGTGCTGCAATTATAAGTTTTCACAGAACAAAACAATGTTAATCAATAACACTGCACCAGCATCTGTTGGTGGAGCTAAATAAAGATCGTGTTTCTGAAGTGCCAGATGTTCTCACTCTGACATCAGAGCACATTTCTCAGTGCACACATTAGCTCAAACAAACTAAATTATGCTTCATATGATATTTCTGGGGTTTAGTGTATGTTTAGATGAATGTCATCTGTGTTTAGACAACGTGTGGTTACTGCAGCAGGTCTAAAGTCATCACCTCCTAAATGGAAGTACAGAAACAGGAACGCAACTCTTGAGAGTAGTTCAGGAGTTGGACTAAAAGTGTAAGCAGATATTTGAATGGTCAAGATGGAAAAGCTGACAAAGCTCAATTTTATTAGTATCCCAGCACTTTTTTTTTTATTATTGTTTTTGGATTGATTTTTGTTACCTCCACAGATGTTCTTAGTAGTGTTTACATGTGTGCGTGTCATTCTGTTAAAATGATGGGCTTGAAATGTTCTGAATTGACCCCTAAAACGTTGTAGGGGTGTAGAGCGTAGTCATGTTAAAACTCCATTAAAATTTGGTTACATCCACCAAGGTCTTCTAGGTTAACTTAATGATTTATTGATCAAAAAATGGCAAAAATCCTTATAACTTTAACTATAATTCGTACAAGTGTGATGTTTGCTGTCAGCATACAGAAAGTACTGCATGAAGACTTCAAGTATCATCACATTTGAGCTCTCATCTTTTCTTCAAGTCAATAGATTGATCTGAAACTCTATTTCAAAGTATGTTTCTTACTGCCATTCGCAACATTTAGGAAATTAGACTTTTGTATGGGGATTCTAAGTATCCAAATATTACATCACATTTGACCTCTGACCTCACTTTTACATTTCATATCTCTTTCTCTTTCAAGTTGACCCCAAAATGTGTTATATCTATGACAAAAGTATTGTCGAGAGAATGAGAATGAGCTGCCTGGTTAGAAATATACTGCAGCATAATATTACAGTTTATAATAAAGTCAAGTTATTCATGTACAGTTATTTAAAAATCAGTATCTATTATCCAGTAGATACACCTACATTATGTTTATGTACTAAATACAATAAAATTTTCTTAAATGTAAATGCTGCCCAAACACTTGATGTTAGGCGCCTGTTAATACTGGATAAGGGTAAATACATTTCTTATTTATATTTTTCAGAACATTATTAATAGTAATATATTGAAATTTTAATACCAATTCTGTGCTATTGCCCAACTGAAAAGCTTCAGTCATTAATTCCTGTTTGACATTCACACAAACCTGCAGGACACAATTCAAAGAAAATGCACAAGATGGCGTTTGAAATTGTTCAGCACCGCTTTGATCTCTGCTGAGGGCTTTAAGATAGCTTTGCTTGAGACGAGACCTTTGTCTTTAAGCTTTACGAAGCCACTCTGAAAATTAGACTATAACCCACTGAACCTTTCCCTGTTGCCTCAAATTTCCACCCAAAACCTCTATCTTCTTAGTTGTTAAGCAGTAGATAGGATTACAGCTGCAGTCATTTGGACAATTAGTAGTGAGGTATTAGTGACTGTGTCTAAGCTGGATTTAAAATGAACTGACCGGTCATCCCTGCTCGTGTGTCACTGCAGTGTCTACTGAAAGCAGAGGAGAGCAGGGATTTTGAAGAGGACAGAAAGAATTCATGCATAGGCATCGAAATTCAGGCCATGGAGCTGACGCTGAAGGCTTTCACTCTGAAGGTGGTGAATATTCCATGGAGGAATAATAACCTGAGCACCCTGCATACAGACCCTCCTCTGTCTGATCAAGGACAGACCATCATTGGAGTCTACCTGTTAGTGCTGGGTAAGTAAACCACCATACGCTAGAATGCAATGTTTATTTTTTGCATTATGTGTATTGTTTGCAGATGAAATATGTTTACTTGGATTGTACGTTATGCTACTGTGTCAGTATTGCTTGATATACTGTATTTCCTACATTCGCATGAAAGAGTCACACATTATTCAAGTGTCAAGAACAAAACCGACTCTTGTTTCCAAAGGCCAGTCCACAGCTGACACCCACAGTTTGGTTTGGACCGTGCCAGCTAAGATAGTCGAGAGATTTTGTGTAACACAGAGTCTGAGATATAAAAAGAAAGGGACCCTGTTGGCTTGTTATCTGACTACAGAGTAAAAGGGTTTAACTCTGAGCTTCACGGGTTATTCACACTATTGGAGTCACTTCAGGATGAGATCCAGAACTAACAGCAATGATACATACGTACATGTTCCTATACTGTATGTAACATATTATCTAATAGTACTATACTACTACATATGATACAATATGATAAAATATAATAAAATAAAACACCATACAATGTCATATGCTACCATAAGATTTAGTATCCTATGCTATGTGGTTAATTAGGTATCCCCTGAATATTCTGTGTGCTTCCCTCCCTGCAGGATGGCTGTCCTGGTTTGGAAACAGTTTAGTGATGTTTGTCCTGTACAGGCAGCGGGCCACACTTCAATCAACCGATTTGCTCACCTTAAACCTCGCAATCTCTGATGCCAGCATTTCAATATTCGGCTACTCCCGGGGAATCCTAGAAATATTCAATATCTTCAAGGATGATGGATATTTGATCACCTGGATCTGGACCTGCCAGGTAAAAGCCAAACTCGAACAAGACTTCAAAATACTGACATTTGGAACAACAAGTCTTATCGCAGGAGCTATGACTGTGCAGAGTCACCAAAAAACCATCCGTGTGCATCTGCTGTCTTTGGCCAGCCCTCAGTTAATAAAGTACATTAAAAGAATCTGTGGAAGTGTAACAGTAAGGTGTATATGCGTGTGGGTGTGTGTACGTGAAAGGGATTATTCTAGTAGACATGTGGGCTGGAGGTTAAATCGTGATAAGATTACCATTGTGGAGGCCTTTCTTCTAGCAGTAGGGCACCTGTCAACAACCAAACAGTGAACGGTTAAGAGCTGCTTTGGTGGCTATTTGTTGAATTTTATACCTACATGCACTTATATTGCAGGATCTTATATTTAACCATTCATTTCTGTGTTTTTCTCTTCCTACAGCCTCAGCTTGAAAAGAAATATTTGTCATACTTTAGCTTGGAATTCATCCAGGATATTTTCTTGCTCGAAGCCAGGCGTGGTAGAAATTGTGATTTCCGTGCTGCAGCGAGTGAAGTCTCTGAGGAGTCATACAAAAACAAGCCGGTGTAACCAGAATATATTTTAGTCTGGAGAACGTAAACTTTAAAAATCTAAGTGAAAGAGATACTGTAACTCAAGCTCTGCTGCTCTTAGGCTTCCCTACAGTCACAGAGATGATCTCATATCTCAGTCATCCAATTTCCGGTGAAAGAGAAATATTGGGAAGGGAAGTACCCCACCTCTCTTATTTCACCTTCCCCCAAGAGAAGTGGGCTAAGGCAGGGAGCCTCAGACGTAAATAAGGGAATCAGGTAAAAAGTGACAGAAATAGTGGAGAAAAAGAATAGAAAGGTGAAGGAGACAGGCATGTGAGAAGCACATTACTGCATGGAGCGTGATGGGACATGAGCGAGCTGCAAGCTGGGCCTCATCCCCGTGTTTCACACTCGGTGGGGCAGGACATTATTAGATATGAAAGAGCCTCTCAGGATCATGTGACATTACAGAAGGAAAGTTCGGAGGAAGAAATGATGCAGCAGTGTAAAAGGTCTATGAAAGTTTACATCACCTTCTTGAGAGCCAAATAAAAGACAGATTAGTTGCACTAAACTGCACTAAACCACTATTTTTATTGCAAAGGGTCCTGAAATTTTATAAGAACTAAAATGAAACATAAGATTAACGCTTAATAAAAACCATACCAATGTTAGTAAGATAGTTTTCTGCCAAATGAGGGTGAAAAAACGTGATGCTTGGAAGTAATAGGATTACATTTAAGGAAGATCAAGAAAGTAATCAGACCTCAACTGATCCCCATCACCTGGAAATGGCACAGCAGGAGCTGGGTGTTACATAGTTGGGGCCAGACTGAAACACAGTAGCATCATTTCCTTTAAGAAGAGCTGTGATTAAAAGATTCCCAAACATTGGGCTGACTGCAACAAAGCTCCATGTGTTGCCATATTTGAGAGTCAAATCAAATTTTCCTGTGATATAAGTTAATTTCTACAAATTAGCAGACGCAGTAAAGATTTTCCATTTTAACATCCTCTTATTGAACCTGTACAGCTTACATCAGAGGAAAGGCTCTGTGTCTGGAGCATATTGACCAAAAGGGAGGAAGAGCTCTTTATCTGAAGCATCTCTATCTGATAAAATCTAAAGCAAACTCGGCAGACAAAGGTCTGACATTAGACAGGCACTGGCTCTCTACCCCGAGGCGTCACTGACCACTCACAGATATTTTGAAGACGTGACATCAGGAACTACCAGTCCATCTTTCTCTCTCTCTTTCCATCCAGGTGGACGGCTTCTTCACGCTGCTCTTCGGCCTCGCGAGCATCAACACCTTGACGGTGATCAGCATCACCAGATACATAAAGGGATGCCATCCAAACAAAGGTTTACAGCTTTAGCCCAGCCTTTTGGCCTTCCTCGCATTCCAGCAGCAGTCTCTTATCTGACAGGAGAGTGTGGTGTTTTTAGTGCTAATGAAAGCTCATTACAGGCTTCAGCTGTGGAAATAACGACCACTCGTCTCCAGCAGTTTCATTTTTATTTCTCAAAGACATTATTAACTTATTTTGAAGTGAGATTTGCTATTTTGGGGGTTGCAACTGATGTTAAAAAATGCCTTAATTATGCTGGAAATTTAGTTGAGCAACTGCTTCTGCTGTCGGCGAGGGATAAAGGATTTTATTGTTTGTGGCTGCTCATGTTAACCTGAGTGTTTTTACATTTGCCGTTAAACTATGGACATTAGTGGTAAATGTGGTGTGGCACCAGCTGCGTTTGCTAAAACCTTCGCTCTTATACTAAATCTAAATCTGAAAAAACCCCACTGCATGTGTTTTTGTGTGCAAATGAGTTAGGAGAATGAAATGTGCAGGTAAACCAGTGCAGATAATACGCAAAATACAGCTCAGTATTAAAATCACTGAAATCCTTGAAAACTGCTCTGCACATATAATATGGGATATTTAAATTAGACGTTTGCTCGTTGCCTGGAAATAGAACAAACTATTATTTTCTTCCCTTGAACACTTTATCAACAGAGGCCCTTTTCAGTCGCAGATGTCAGCAAAGGCTGTTAAAAAAGAAAAGACTTCATTGTTCAACAAAAATTCATAGCAAGTCAAAAATTCTGCATCTAACTTTTTCTGTTGCCAAAATCATGACCTTTAAACTGTTTTTAAACTGCAAACAATCCTGCAGTCAGTTCCACGGTGTGAGAATAGCAGGCTGTACTCATGTTACTTGTCCTTGCTCTGTCTTCTCGCAGCTCATTGTATCAGCATTGACACGATTGCTGTGTCACTAATCTGCATTTGGACTGGAGGGATTTTTTGGTCTGTTGCTCCACTCCTGGGCTGGGGCAGCTACACAGGTCTGTTTTATGCATCGGACTTAATGGTGCTTCATGCAACATGACAACAGAGCCGTGATCTGACCTTGTATCTCGTGTTTCTTAGATCGAGGTTATGGAACTTGTGAAGTGGACTGGTCCAAAGCCAATTACTCCACTATTTACAAGTCCTACATCATATCCATCCTGATCTTCTGCTTTTTCATCCCGGTGATGATCATGCTCTTCTCCTACATCTCCATTATCAACACAGTGAAAACCACGAATGCTATGTCAGCTGACGGTTACCTCACCGCCCGCCAAAGGAAAATGGAGCGGGACGTCACAAGGGTAGGACAAAAGGAAAATAGTCGAGTCTAGTTGTGGAGGGTTTATTGAAAGGCTTGATTAGAAATGTAAAAAGGGACTCTTAAAAGGTCTACTTAAAAGCGCCCGCTCGGTCATAAACCTCCTTTCACGTTACTCAAGTGCTGACAATAGTTTCCTTATGTCTCTTTTCAGATTTCCATTGTAATCTGCACTGCTTTCATCCTGGCCTGGTCACCATATGCAGTGGTGTCTATGTGGTCAGCCTGGGGCTTCCACGTGCCAAGCACAACCAGTATCATCACCCGCCTCTTTGCCAAGTCTGCCAGTTTTTACAACCCGCTCATCTACTTCGGCATGAGCTCCAAATTTCGCAAGGATATTTTGGTACTTCTGCCGTGCGCGCAAGAGCACAGCGAGGTGGTGCACTTGCAAAACATCACGCCAAAAGCCGAGGCCCCGCCCCCGCCTGAATCACTTCCAGGCCAGAAGCTGGAAGTGAAAAGTGCAGCTGCAGAGCTGAACCAATCTGAGCACGACAGTGATTCGGGGGTCAACAGCCCTCCTCAGACTCCTCCGTCTGACCCACAGGTCTTCCACATCGACGTGCCCTCTTACACTGAAACATCAGAGTACTGGTGTGACAGGCTCTGAAGACTGTTTCCATTTCACCTCAACCAATACTTGAATTCTATGGGGAGACTGGGAGTATTTATTTATTTATTTTTTTGTATGTTATGGTCTTATCCATCTTAATAAATTGTATGTGCAACCAGTGTTAATAAATTATTTTAAGTTTCATCCCTGCTGCAAAGAGTATTTATTTCCAGGTCCTGTTAGGAGTGTTTTAACAATCACTCAAACCAAACTGGAACAATGCATGTGTTTTTTTAAAAGGTGCCCAGCTCATGAAATCTGCAGTCAGTAAAATAGCGAGACAAGAGATGCACAACAACATCTGGAAACACTGAAGTGTCCTTAACTCAACCGAAGCAATGTGATGGCACAGTATCCTACTATTTCCCCCGTGTCCCCTGAGGGCATTCATACCCTCAGATCTACCTTATATCCTGCAGTCCACACTCTGTTGAGAAACAGCGTTTTATTTCTCAGTGTGTTTACGCATCACTCACAAGGAAATGGTTTTATTTTAAAGGGGCCGATTCCTTCTCATTTCCAACTCCAAATTCTCTTCTAGAGTAGCTTTGCGTGCTTTATTATCTCATCCTCAGCCTTGCTACAGCCCCTGAATCACCCACTGTCTAAGCTGATTTAGTGCATCTTTCTTTAAGGCCACTCTCCTCTTAAACCAGCTTTCTTCTGATTTGCTGCCCCTGGCAAACAAAAGGCTTGAACGGCAGATGGATTAGGCTGCTGTCCTCACAGCCAGAGGTCTGTAGGAGCTACAGTAAATGTAGAAAAAGCTGTCTGAGAACGCTTGACTTTTTAAAAAATAATACTGAATATAATATAAGCATTCACCGCTGTAACAGTACATGCATGACAGAAAAGAAGGAAAACTTAAAAGATCAGCTTAATCAAAAGATGAGTGTTTTGTTTTTGTTTTTTAGGACAACTTTTTGTTTCTGCACGGTAATGACATGAAGGACATTTACACCAGACATTAAGAGCTAAACGGCCTCGGGCTCATTAGAGCCACCCATACCTACTGTGCTTGTAGTAAAAGTCTGTGTAGTCTGCAGTCAGTGTGTGTGTGTGTGTGTGTTTGTACATGAGCTGTAGGGTACACCGCAACTGCATGTCAAAAGCCGCAAACCCCCAAAGTGACAGTGGATTTAACTTTGAAGTGTTTCCCAAACAGGTGTTGATCGGTTTATTTGTGGAGGAATGATTGCTCTGGTGAGAGATGACACACTCATCTTAGGTGGTTCATTTGTCAGCCAGGTAATCGGGATGAATGAGTTTTAGAACATATAGTCAGAATCATAGTTTGTTTTTTCCCTCAGTGGGCTTACTAAGGCAGTGCGTCATTTGATTCAGAGAGAGAGAGAGAGAAAACACTTGTCTGCGCGCTGTCTCGATGGCCCCGGGTTACTTCTTCTGCTTGGGTGAAGAGCTGCAAGCCTGAAGTGGGACGGGCAAATAGGAGAAACTTCGCCCCCGTCCCGTTCTCCACTTTTAATGAGCGCTGCGCTCAGGCAGGAGAAAAACTCCAGGTGGAAGAGCGCTCGCACACGCGTTAAACTGCTTTTCAATGAAAGTGTAAGGATCCAGGAAACCTGCGCTGGGAATCACCCCTTTAAACCTCGGAGGATTATTATACCTAATCAGGTAAGCACACATCATTACTCAGCGAGGATGGGAATTTTGAACGCAGAGCTAACAAGCAGCTCCACATAGGAATTATTTAAACGACGCGCGTAATTGGCTTCCAACGCGTTTTAGTCCTATTTTTTCTGTCGGGGATTTTAAATCAACATCGCATGTTATTTGATTTGATTCGATTTTTGATTTTCATGTTATTTCATGAGAAAGTTGCATTAACAAGTTGCTTGAATAAACCTAGTGCTGCTTAAATTATTTTTTTAAAGTTCTTTATTTTTTCTTTTTAAATAAAATAAAACACAAGGATCTAAGTTACCCAAGCTTTTATCCTGAAAGGAATCATTCTGCCAGAGCTTTAAATTATTGCAGCTGCAAGAATTTTTCAGCTATTGAATTACTTTCTTGTACGTTATCTTCTTATGTGTTGTGTCTTTCTGTTCTGTTTGGTTTGAAACATACTGATTAAGGGCAGGTGGTCTCTATACAGTATGTCCAGCAGCAGAACATAAACAGGCTCTGGCTTGCACTGAAGCCAGTGCCAAGAATTAAAGTAATTCAGCCTGTGCTGTGCTGGATAAACAAATAGTCAGCAGCAGCAGCACAGCCCAAAAGGCTACAGAAATGACCTTGTAGAGACATGTTGGCTTTCCTTGGTGTCTGATTTTGATCTTTCTCTTATGGTTCCTTAGTTGGCTTGTTACTACAACACTTGGCACATCCAGCATGCTTACAGTACAATTCTGACACCTGTGAAGGGTGGGATTTAACACTGCCTGGCACGGGTGTGCGTGTAAATACTTTCTCGCTCTGGGCATGCAATCACCCAGGAACTTGGTGAAAGCAAGTTCTCAGCTGGTCGTGATATTTAAATAAGCCTCAGTCCCCTTTAGTGTGTACCCTTGTTGCATTTGCACAGGTCACTCCAGCCTAGAAATGTGGCACTGCTGAAATGCAGAAGTACCTTTTACTTGGCAGAAGCTGCATTAGAGGAAAAAAACAACAACTGTGTGCTTTCAGTTCAAAAAAAGCACTCTGAAGACTCAGATGCACCAGTTATAAGTGTTTGTGGTCTGTACCTATGCTTCCAAAACCTATTATGTGCTGGTCTTTGAAGTACCCACAGACAGCCACTGTTTACATTACATCCACTGTATACCTGTGCTGCTCCTGCAAAATGTGATTTTTTTTTCCTGCTTTATGCATTGTGAAAGTTTTCACAGCAGCTGAATTTTTTTTAATTTCACTAGCAACATCAGATTAGCTGGTTTCGTGCAAAACAGCTCGGCACTGTGTAATCTTGGTGAAGACTGTTCGGTGCAGGTAATCCACATTGTAGTGACAGTGTTAGTTGAAATGGACTTTAATGCCTTAAACTATGTGAGCTGTCTGAGCTGCTTTGCTTTCTACAAAGTGACTAAGGCTCATGCACAGAGCCTTTGTAGTGGCTGTGAAAATCACTTTGGTCTTTCTGTAGCTTTTTTCATACTTGTTACCATGTCAATGGTTTGTTTGATTTGTATCCCCACCCAGCTGAAATTAGATGCTGGAGATCCCAATGAACACCGAGAATATAGCTGATGCAACCTCAGAGGCAAAGCTAGGCTATTTAAATTACACATGTTTTATCTAAAGTTTAGGCGAACGCAAACTATAGGGCACTTCAGCAGTATGTAGGACAATGTGTTTGTGATTTGTCTCGATGCTAAATGTCTGAAAGTCCTTAAATAAGCATTCTCCAAAGCTATCTGAGCATGTGATAAGTTATCCCAAATCTTTGTTTATTTTAGCTTCTTTAGTAGAGAGTGTGTTTGCGTGTGTGTGCATGTGCATGTCAGCATGCAAGACTGTGTCTCTGCAAGTCTCTGAGGATTCACTATCTACTGTACAGGAAACTCCCCTAAGTGTTTGTCAAAGGATATCATTTGCCCACCATTTCATTGCCATGAAAAGGAGGCATTTAGACGCTCACACTAAGAACACAAATTCCAAATTATCATCATTTTTGTTTGTCATTCATTTTTTCCACTATGATGTCATCCTTTTTCTCAGTGAAGCATAGACACTAAATTACGTTTTTGCTTTGTTTGATTGTTTTTTTAATTTGTCGCTCTAAATTTGTAAAATTGGGAGATTGCTGCCTTACACCTGATCTGTTTGATCAGCAGTTCACTTCATTTATGAAAGCGCACTTACTCACCTCTCCTCTTACTGCAGATCTGACTCCTGCACTGTAGATGCACATATCTGTCCCAGCTTGTTTCCAGCTTCGTTTTTCTTCACTCGGGAGGAAAAATTGTAGTCCCAACTGTGCATCAGTGATCTGCCTACCTGTCAAAGCACAGCACTGTGGAAAAACCATGTCAGTGCTCATGAATGCACTAAGGAAAGATTTGGTGATCTTAGTTTTTATTCAACAAGCTACACTGTTTTGTGCCGCAACCTTTGTAGAGAGTTAATAGAGAGCTATGGAAGAGAATGGCTTGCGGTATCTTAGTACTCCAAGACTGTTACAAGGATATTTACACAGCATACCTAAGTTTGCCTGACAAGCACATCTTTCTTTAAACATGTGATGGAAATGCAGCATAGGATGGTGCTGAAGCAGTTGATAATTCACTCTTGAGTCTGTAAGAAATATTTTAGCATTCTGGGAAAATGTTTTCTCTTTTTGTAGGACTGAGATTAAAACATTGATATCACTTTACTGCAGCATAGTCAACATCCAACAATAATTTGGACTGAAGCTGGAAGGGAAATGGGTAAGGGCAGGTTGCCTGTATATTCATATAATTTAGTAACAGCAGTTTTCTGCATAATTAGATGATCAAACATATTATATTCTGCTTATTTTGAGTATAAGCTATCTCTTATTCTTGCTGTTTTTGTCTCTGGAAAAAGGGGGGGAAAGCCTTATATTCACACTTTGTCTTTTTTGATATGAAGTTGAAATCGCATGTCATATGACTGAAAGCTTTCTATGCCGATATAATTATCTTACTTTTATGATCAGAGCATATATGGGCATATAAGTCTGTATGTATCCTATTTAATCCTTAAGAGGTGGGCCAGCCTCAACAAAGCTTTGCACAAACATTGTCACACATATAGCAATCTTTAATAATTTATGTTTTTAAAAAACATTTTGTATAAATCCCAATACTTTTGATTTTTGTATTCATCCCCCTGTGAGTGTAAAATTGTGTTCTCTGTTTGTATTTGTTTCACATGGCACATTAAACATACATAACCTAAAGATCACCAAAATTTGTATCTGTGGCAGAATTTTGTTCAAGTTATACTAAAGAAGGAATGAAGAATTTGAAAAACCACCCCAGGGCTGGCAAAAACTGCCTATAGGGTGGGTTTTTGCTGGTAAATATAAGGCTTGAGTCAACAACCAGTTAGCTTAGCATAACCACTAGAAAGAGATGGACTTAGCTAGCTAAACAAAACCCAAATTAAGTCCAGTGATAACAAGAAAATAAGGTTTAAAGACTCTGAAACTTTGCTATCACTTTAGGATAGTTAAAAAACCAGCCTGACTAAGTTCTGTGGTTCTGAGTTAACACACACACATGTTAAGCTATGCTACGTTAACCAGTAGCTAGTTCAGGCTTCATCAATTTTCATGTCTAACCTCTAATAGCAGATAACTTTCCCATGTATCAAATTGATCTTGTAGCAATAATTAAAATGTGGTTATAAAAAAATCTTTAATCAAACAAGCCCATTACCATGAAAAGGAAGAAAGCCAGAGTTTATTTCCCCGGTTCTCTACTCACAGGAATACCACCGAAGCCAAAGTCTTCTTTCTCACAGAAGCCATTTTTCACGTGGAATAGGTAAACACAGGCGTTCCTAATGACATTAAAGAAGGTTCTGTTATATTCAGGTACAGAGGCTCATTATTAAATGTCATGGCTAACACACGTGTTTACACACTATTTCATGTGAAAAATGACACCACTGAAAAAGGGTCTTTTCAGAAATGCTCTGTGAACCTGTGTGCTCAGTGTGGCCACAGTTTGACATGTTGTCAATGATACCTCAGTACGTGACCTGAGGTAGTAGCAATCATCAACCAGAGTCAGGTGTATTTTTAAACACGTTCTCATGTAATAGTAAAGTTCTGCTAATATGCAGCACTTCACTTTAAATAACATAGTTTTGACCCTGCTTTCAGAGGTCAGACATGGTGCCACCCCTGTTAAGAGGTACATTATTCCTTTGTTAAGAGGGAGACTTCAGTATGTAGTGCTGTCCCAAAGCTCTTGTACACTGCATGAACTAGAATGTTGTGCATCCTAAAGAATCTCAGTGGTGGTCCATTTTATTTTAGACCTTGTTGTTGTAGTTACCACCAGTGCGATCTTTACTTTACAGCTGACACGCAAAGTGCAGAATATCACCTTGCTTGGCGGTCCTCATCTGATCTTGTTAACGCAGGCTTCAACGTATGTCTTCACTTTGGACAGAATGACAGACACTGAAAGAAATTTTCTTCTTACTGTAAACAGACAGTGTTCCAGACAAAGATCCAGCTTGATGTGGTTGCGGCTGTCAAACAAAGCCATCTGACTGAACATATCCCCCCATTCCTATCGCATTAAATTATGTCCGTGTGCGCTCTCTAATAGAGTCTGCCTCCACGGACTTTTACATGCAGTTTTTTTTGACTGTGCGCAGATGTTTGCTGTAAATCTTGAGACTTTTCCAACTGGAGAAACTAGAAAGAAATACTGACTTTAACTAATGTAAAGTGTCTGAGTTGACTGAGACCGTGCAATGTTCATCTGGCCACCTTGACTTTACAGGCAGTAGATGAGATACTCAGCTGTTTGTGTAGTGCCACTCCATAATCGGCCTGCTGTTTATCAAAAATGTTTGAGAGGGTGTGCCTCAGTAGCATGCATTTTCTCTGCTTTGTTCTTAGCAGACACAGCATTTGTCATTCTCAGGCCTGTTGAGTGAAAGGTCCAAAGTTGCTTTCAGCAGGTAAACGTAAAGTTTCAGTTTGACTTCCTTCTTCTCCTTCTGCCCTTGCAAAGGTTATACAAGAACGTCTGACTAACGTGCTGAAACATCACTGTCCATCATGATCAGAGCATCACTCACTGCCATCTGCCTTGGTGAGCAACCCATTTCTGTGTCTGCAGGCTATACTGTTTTCAAATACATCAAGGTTGACTACTATAATATCTCCATCAGGCTTTCTGCACATTAACACCATCAAACAGCAGTCTCCTCTGTCATTGAGGTCTTGTGTGTACAGTAAACATACTGATGATTATGATCATTTGTCTGCTGTTACATGAAACTCCCTCTGCCTCACCCTCAGCGCTCCTCCTGTCGTACCAATGCTGGGCCAAGCCTAACGGACCAAAGAATAAGAAACCAAAGCAAGGTAGGCATCGTTGCCGAACAAGCCTCAGTGTCCTGCTTCAGTTAGGGGTCACTAAACAAGCAAAAATAAACCCATAATATTAAAGAATATTGTATGACTGCATTGGTTTGCAGGCAAAAAGCTGTGTGTATAGCAGCTGAGGTTAAAATTGGGCTGAAGTTGGCTTAAAAATGTGGGTTTTTACGCCAAACGTTTGTTTCTACAGCTTCTTACTCTATATATGTTAACGGTCTGAATTACATGTTGAAGTATAATCAACAAATACTTTCAAGGGACAATTTTATTCTTGATTAATCAATAAAATGTAAGTAAATGTTATGAAAGAAGCAAAACTGTCTGGAAATGAAATCTAAAAACATTATGATCCTGTCTTCCTTTTCTTCTTTCATTGACAGTGATTCCAGCTGTAGAGTGCGATGTCAGAGCAGGAAAGGTCAATCTCCCAGAGTTCATAGTAAAATGTCCCCCACGCTGTAGGGAAACCAGACAGCAAGTCTATGGGACAGGAGTGTTTGCCTCCATCTCCAGCATCTGCAATGCAGCCATCCACAGGTTAGCATTGGAGTGATGACTCTAAAAAAAATGAATGGGTGAAATCAAAACTATCATTTAACAGTAAAAAATTGGTTTCCACAGTGGCGTAATCACCAACTCAGGAGGAAAGGTGATAGTGAGGAAGATGGCTGGACAGAATGTCTACAAAGGCAGCAACTCCAACGGCGTGCGCTCTCTGTCTCTGCCTAAATGGAGGGAATCATTCGTTGTCTCGGGTATAAAGTCAACAAGGTTAAATACAGTTCTTTAGAAGTCACTCTCCAGCTAAATGCCAACTTTGTTGTGTTTCAGTGGGCAAGCCTAAGAAGGGAGTCATCTACCCATCTACTCTGGATTACGTCCCTTCAAGACCGACCTATGTGAAAACAAGTGAGAGGAGGTTATTTTTACCCTCATAGCAAGTTTTTATGTGAATTCATGTTTTCAGTGCATGAGCTGAGAGAGTTTCAGATATAGAGTACCAGAAAAAAAGGATTGGTACCATGCATTTTTTTCTGATAATTTTATTAAGGAAACTTAAATGTTTTTTGGGTAAACTTCAAAGGTTCATACACTATATTACCAAAAGTATTCACTTGTCTGCCTTCACACACATATGAACTTGAGTGACACCCCATTCTTAATTCATAGGGTTTAGTATGATGTCAGTCTACCCTTTGCAGCTATAACAGCTTCAAGCTTTCTGGGAAGGCTTTCCATAAGGTTTAGGAGTGTGTTTACGGGAGTTTTTGAACATTCTTCCAGAAGCTCATCTTTAAGGTTAGACACTGATGGTGAGGAGAAGGTGTGGCTCACAGTCTTCGCTCTAATTCATCCCAAAGGTTTTCAGGACTCTGTGCAGGCCAGTCAAGTTCTACTTAGAGTTCCTGTCACTGGAACTAAGGGGGTCGAGTCCAACTCCTGAAAAACAACCCCACACCAAAATTCCCCCCCACCAAACTTTACACTTGGCCTAACCCAGACTCATCCATTGGATTGCCACATGGAGAAGCGTGACTCGTCACTCCAGAGAGCACAACTCCGCTGACAGTGGCAGGATGCTTTTCACCAACGCTTTGCATTGTACATGGTGATAGAAGACTTGGATGCAGCTGCTTGGCCATGGAAACCAATTATATAAGGCTCTCTACAAACTGTTCTTGAGCTAATCTGAAGGCCACGTGACGTTTGGAGGTCTGTAACAACTGACTCTGCAGAAAGTTGGCGGCCTCTGCGCGCTATACGCCTCAGCATCCATTGACTCCGCTCTGTGATGCTACACGGCCTACTACTGCTTGGCTCAGTTGCTGTAATTTCCAATCACCTCTACTTTGTTATAATTCTACTAACAGCTGACTGTGAAATATTTAGTTCATGAGTGGACTTGTTGCACAGGTGTGATCCTATCACAGGACCATGCTCGAGTCATTGAGCTCCTGAGAGCGACCTGTTCTTTTACAAATGTTTGTAGAACAAGTCTGCATACTTAGGTGCTGGATTTTATATACCTGTAGCCATTGAGGTGATTGAAATGCCTGAGTTCAATGATTTGGATGGGTCAGTTAATACTTCTGGCAATATAGTGTATCACCATGTGCGATAGATGGCTGGTCAGAACAATTTAACATGAGAATTTAAAAGATTCTCAAACAAGCAGTGAAGGTACTAAATTTCTAAAGATAGATATTTTCATCTTTATTGTTATCTAATAGTGGTGCATAGCATAAATTATCTGGTAATTGTGTTTACATTTAAATACTATTTAACTACCAAAATGATATTAAAATAAAGCATGTAGAACTTTTGCTTTCCAACCAAGTCTTGCTCAGTGTTAACCCTGGTATCAAAGCATCTGTTGGCACCAGATCAATGCTTTCTGGGGACAAAAGGTTAGTAGATAGACATCCCGGCGCTTGACTTTGGCATGATGAGCTTTGCTCAGGCTGAGTGCTGCAGGCTGGTGAAGAATGTTAAGAATGCATTACAACACAGAAGTTACTGTAGACCTTCTTCCTCTCTATCCATCTTCATCGTGCACCACTGCCTTTGTCTGTTTTCTTTCAGATCAAAAGGAGACCACGATGCTTCCTCCAACATCAACAGCACCTGAACCCACCACAACAACTCCTGAACCAACCACGACCACTACCACCACACCGACTCCCACCACTGCTTCCACCACTACACCTCCACCCCCTACTACCAAGGCTCGACCCGTTGTACATAAAGTGAGGGAAGCAGGTGAATGAAGCAAACACTTAAATGACTTCTGTACCAAGAGTGAAATCGTTTGTGCGCTGCCAAGTTGACATTAACTAATAACATTAGCAGTAACTACAAATACCAGAACAAGCATTCATTAGTGTGCAGCTGACTAATAAAGTTGGATGATTGCAGATGGTAATTGCAAGCGACAACTGCAATTAAGACAAATTATATCTGCTCTGCGATGAAGTTAATATGATGCTGTTCAGTTACTAACAGCATATATGATCAGCAGACCTTTCATCACTCTCATTAAATGAAAAGATTATCAGACAGTAATCACTGAGTCATCTGCCCCGTTTTGGATAGAAATACAGCGATAGTGAGTAGACAATGCTACAGTATCATAAGGTATGTGTGCAAATTACATGGGCTATGTGCCAGACAACCTTCCAGCTATTTCTCTCCCTTTCATTTTCTGTAACATTATCTCTCTTCACTCCATATCGGCACTCCATTTGTCTTTCTTCCATCCAGGCAGCATTCACCCATACCTTGCCCATGCGGCAGCTTCAAATTCAAGTAAGTAAAAGGAAGCAAAGAGGGACTGACAATATTTGTCTTTGTGGTGTGAGGGTTTCTGGTGGTGTTGCTTAAAGCTGCTTTAAGGTACGCAGGAATAAATATTCACATAAATATTGTCTCTTGAAGCCATCAGTGGTCATGCATTCAAACCACGTTTGTCACTGTCAGTGGCAAACTTGTGTAGTGAAGTTCAGATCAGCTAACTTGTTTTAAGTAGAAAACTTAAAACAGGAATGTTATGACTGGGGCTACTGGGTTATAGTCCATTCAAAATAATAAACAGTTCACTAATCTTTTTGGTAACTTACATGTAAACATAGATTTATGTCTAAATTTGCCCACATTGTGTCATATTGTGTTAGGACAGTCACAGAGTGGTCAAAGAAAGAGTCCCAGCCAAGGTATGTGAACACTCTCACTCAGTGTGCAGCTCATGGAAAGTCTTTCAAGCAAGCAATTCAAATGTAACTAAACCATGGCATTTCTTCAAAGTATTCAGAGGAGGTTCCTATTCACATAGAGTTCCACAACGTGCCAGTGCAGGTAAACAGATTTTTAATTTTGATGTCTTCTATCTTATTCTACCTACATCCACATTTCCTCTGTCTTCCTTTACTTTGTTTTTTCCTGTTTCCACATATGTTTTCAATAATTTTCTAACAACATCCAGACCGGATTCTGCTGTCCTGTTCAAGTAATGAACTATTTGAACTGCTACTATATTCAAAGTATATTGTGTTGGAAACTATTTAGTAGATTTAAAGGACTCTTGTTTAATATGTTTACTCGCTTCATATTAATTTCACCTTGTGTTTATTGGCAAAATCCACTGGCTATCCTGACTGAGCCCCCAAATATTTTACAAGCTGTAAACTGATGGCTCAGAGGAGCCTGCCGAATAAGATGGCACAAGACTGATGCAGGTCAGCAAATGTTTTGTGGAAATTAGTGCTGTCAGCGTTAATCTCGTTAAAATGACATAACTGCATTAACGCGGCAAATCTCCGTTAGCGATTTGCCACGTTAATGCGGTTATGGCATTAACGTCATTTTAACAGTACTAGTGGAAATAAAATTATTTGCAAAGATGGACTACACAGAAAAGGGAAAAGGGGGACCCTGAACCAACCACAGAGTGGGGCATAAGATTCAGGCCTCTTTTCTAAACTAACATTAGTAAGATAAACTAATAAAACCAAACCAAAACCAGGTAACTCCGAAGATGATAGATGCCCTGAGGGGATGCGTTACAAACCTATCATATCATGAATAACATACAAATGTGGTGTCATTTTATTATATTCATGCTTTCTTGTTATATGTTTCTTTCTTCATTGTGGTCTCAGGTATACACAAACAAGAGCCAGGGTCGCCTGTCCGGAGGCAGCCATCCTCACCAGTTGGTGCAGGTCAGCCTTGTCATTAGCACCCACATAGACACATGTACAGAGCTACAAACAGGTAGGCTTGATGGAGCTGGTGGGGCTGGGGTCAAGAGAAACAGGGGTTACTGATGTCTTTGTTGGAAAAAGAATCCAGGAGAAGTATGAATGGTGTAAGTTTGACCCTGGTGTTGACACTCATAAGCTCCTGTGATCTTCACCCCAGGGTCACCACTAATCCGCTCTATCAAGCATCTCAGCTAACATTCCTTTCACCATAACTGCTGTTCTCTGCCCTCAGGCACATCCTCTTACTCATATTTTCATTTTCCAACATGAAAAGAGGCAAACGAGGAATAGTTACACCCAGCATATATCTTATTGTTTTCGATATCATGCTGTGGGCAAGCTTCAGCTTCACTCAAAGCAAAGCAGCTGGGCTGTATTTGTAGATGAAGCCCCAGAACTGAAGCGCTCTTCTTTCCCCTTTTCCTTTTCCTCTCTCTCTCGTTCTGCCTGTTTCTCATTGCTACAAATAGGTTTTAACAGGGTTCAGCCTGCCCAGCCTGAGCGAACTCCAACCATGAGCCAGTCCAACCCTGGTAAGTATCTCCAGATCCAGAGTGGTAGTCCACAAAGTGCTCATGCACTGACGTAGTACATATACAGGTCAGATCAAACAGGGGAAGAACTATGGAAGTAAAACCCTGTTTGAAATGTTTTATAAAGCAGCACTAATGTTTACCGTCTGTGGGACGCTATGGTTCAATGCATGAGCCTGCTTTCTTTAAAAGAGGTGTGGAAATCAAAGATGCTCAACTTTCACCGTACCCAGCAGTAAAGAATGAAGTTTATATACCTTAAAGGTGAGAGATGATATAATATAACTGCCATGCCATATTTATGCCATATTTTCACAAAGTCCAGAATAACTTTCAGTTTGAACTAAGACCAGGATGAGAAATGTGCTCTGTCAGTACAGTAATAACAATGTATGACAGATCCCATCTGGTCTGGGGTCTTCCCCTCCCTTGTAAATACTTTGAGAAAGGGAGGGAGAGATGAAAGCAGTAGCACCAAGTGGCCTTGTGCTGCTCCCAGAGAGACGTCTGATCCAGTCCACAGTACTGCAGGACCTGGGTCCGCTGAGTAGCTTGTCAAGAATAGAAAGCTCTTTGCCATTCAAACCAGGCGAGGTTTGGCTCACTGAGCAATGTGCTTCTGTTTTTCTTCCGAGGAATGCAAAACCATGGATCCCTAAAATTATACACATTTTCCTAAAGTCCAGTTTAAATGATGTCTGATCATAAGGTTTGATGATCTGAGGTCAAACCTAAACCCACTGAGATGTTGATCAATGCAGAAAAGAGGTGTTAAGTTGGGCATTTGGTGAGAATAATGCAATTTTTAAATTTATTGAATCCCTGAGGGGAAATTCTTTGAGCTGGAAGAGGTCAGAGGTGAGGATCGGCCTCACAGCAGACCCCCTGGAGACGGCAGGGATTCACTGTCTTTCTCAAGGACACACTTGAAAGGTAGATGCTTGCTGACTTTGACATTTCGGACTATGATTTATGAGCTGAAGGATTTTCTCCGCAGTCGCTTTGCCACCCCGCTGCTTCAAACAGATGTTTGAATTTATCGGTCACACAAGTGAAAAAGTTTTGATCCAGCTGAGCCTTGTATGTGTCGGCTTTCACACCCACAAAGATCCATTCTGTCCAATGGGCCTCTTCCAACAAGTCTCATGCAGACATGTTAGTAATGCTTCAGGCATACCATACAATACCCAAAGTGAGACTGAGTGACCCCCGGGCCCGTGGTGACCGTCTGCCTGTGGTGATCGCTGAGGTGGCTATGATCTAGAGAGTTAAACTCAATCCTTATAAAGCACCTGCTTCATTAGAAAAAAATAACACTGCTGTCTGCTGTATAGCGCTGGGCCTTTGACCAGCACCAGATTAGCCTAATCTCTGCGTCCTACTATCTACACTGACCCTAGTTTGACACCAACTTTAGAATAATACTCCCACGCTTCACTGGACGGCATGCTGGGCTCTCCCAGCCCGTCCTGGTCAACAAAGGCCCTGCTTACTGGCTGCCACTGGATGGGAACCTCAAAGCCCAGTCTGTGTGTTTGTGTAAGCTGCCCATCCACCACAGAGAGGGGTTAGCTGAAGTGTGTTGTCATGGCTCAGTCAGTATAAACAGATGAAATGCACTGTTATGGTTTTGCTCCTCTGTAAGGGATTCTGGCAATGAAGCCTATTTCAATTAACCTTATGAGGCTAGTTAACCTGATCAGTGTTGTTAGCTGCTCTCTAAGTAGAAACCTTGTGTGAATGCAGAAGATCCAAACATTTTTTTATCTTCCTTTTTCTCTTTTCCCTTAAGGAAGAAAGAAAAATTGCTAAACTTTCCTAAAGCAGGCTTTGGTCACTCAGTCTGTGTCTGAGTGGCTCCTTCATGTTTACTGTCTGACTCAAGGCTAAACATCTTGTCCAACCTCCACAAATAAAGTGGTTTGTGGAGTCACAAGTATGCGCCTCCCCGATGCTTGTCCTGAATGCAGCTTTCTAATCTTCTCACCCCTCCGTACAGCTTTACCCAGAAGGGATTGGCCACTCCCCTCTTTTCCTCATCCCGATTGGTTCCCTGGAGCTCGCCGACCAGCAGGTACCAAGCACAAAGGCAAACAGATAGATCAGGCTACATGTGGAAATCATAAATATTTTCTAAACTGACTAAACACTGGTTAGTGTTCAAAGTAATCAAGCAACTCCATCCTTTAAAGATCTCTTTAAAAAAATGTTAATAAAACCTGAAAAATCTATGAAGCACATGAATCCACTGGCTGCTATGAAAACCTTTACGTATAATGAATTTTTAAAATGATCACATTAGGTTAAAACGATTTTAGAGGTGATGATTTATAGAAAAACTGCAAAAACATGAAAGCTGTTATATTTCTGGTGGTTCACTTTGCCAAATCATACTGTTAGAATAATGAAAATCAAATCATCCGTAGTTTTATTACAAGTAATGTCACTAATTATTTGATGTAGATAGGCTCACACCTATAAATTTACCTTTTTGACTTCTTAAACATGAGTTACATTTTATGCATAAAGATATGTTTAGCCATCCATTGTTTTTCAAGTAGGCAAGTTTTTCCTTTCCTTAAAAACTAATACAGTTTTAACCTTAAAGAGTACACTGAATACAGGGAACAGCATGTTTACTTGTATGTTGCATGGACCTACAAACAATTCTATTCAGACTTAAAAACCAATTAAATGTGTTGGAGAGTAACATACTTTACTTAATTCCAAGACACTTTTACTTTGAGTATATTCATTTTATGACACTTTTACTATGACAAAGGGAAATGTACTTTTTACTCTGCTTCATTTATCTGACAGATCTACTCACTGGTTGTTTTATAGCAGATCAGGACTTTAAAATATGTTGTGATAATAATAATGGTAATAATATGGACATTTACTGCATAGAGGAAATTTTTCCAGTGCCATAAATGTCACCTGACCGTATACGGGATGGTCCACCTGCAATATTTCATCATGAGTAAAAACAGTGTATGATATAAAGATAAAACCTGATAGAGCCCAGAGATCAGAGTTTTCCAGAAACATTGACATTAAGCAAGAGTAAAATGGCTTTATGCAATAATGTCATGACCAATAACTCAGTGCAGATGCCCTATTAACACACCTTTATTGATTTATTGAGACAAATTTTACATGCAGAAGCCATTTGTATCATTACCAGGAGCACCTGTTGGTGCAGGAACAGGTTGCTGTTACTCATCATGGTGCAGACTGTCATCCAGCAGTGTTCTGTGCTCTTTTAAATGCAGTCGAAGCTTATGTAAAGCTGTTACATCACCTGATGCTTCTCTTACTTATACAATGTAGTTGCATTCAATGAAACTTGCACATCAGAGTTTCAGTTGAATGACCTCGATCAACTAACTGTCAGATCTGGGGTGCCCACATGGGGTAGAATTAAGGCTGCAAATGTTCACTCTAATTAGCTAATGAGAAGATAATTATTCTGAGCAGCTTGTATGTAGCTCTTTTTTCTGCTCATGCCTCCACCTTCTCTGCTGTACATTCAGATGTAAGTTATGCAGCTCCAGACTCAGGATACGCTTGGAGTGAGACCGGCACACCTGAGGTTACAGGTAAGTCGGCTTTCTTTCTGTCTTTATTGGCCTCTTTACTGCAGGCTACTACACATTGTATGCATTTGTGTTGCATGTGCTAACGCAGCATGCTCATGTGACTGATACAGTTTGGTATCTGCTGACCATGTATGTGTTGAAATTGACTCCATGTGTAAGTACATGCAATGTGTCTCTCGGGACATTATGTTTACATGCCATCTGCCTGCCATATGGGAGACTCTTTGAAGTGCAAAAGAGAAGAGAGCAGGGCAGGTTTATTGTGCATGTGAGAGCGAAATAATGTGAGGTGATAATTCTGCATAAAGCCATTGTTTTCACTGGTCTGGGATCGGTTGGGGAGAACATACCAACCAATCACAACCATGAAAATGTGTGCTTCTCCCTCTGAAGTTCTGTCCATACTAACGGGTCTCAAAACATCCTCCTCTAGCTCGGGATTACAGGCCTGATATCTCAGAATATGAGCGCTGGTATTATAACCTTGGACAATACCGTAAGTGTTTTCCTTTTATTTCATTTTTGGGAACTAACAAGCCTTCCGGTTTGATGTTGTTAAATGAGTGGGTTGGGATCATGTAAAAGCTGTTTTTACATGTACGGAAGTAGCTTTGTATGCAGAGCGCAGCATATTTCACAAAAATGTTGAACTTTTCATTGAAATGCTTTGAAGAACGAACACATTTTATTTGTTTTCTTTCACACTAAAAATACACTTACAATACGGCCCAGTGACAAAACACAAAAGGGCGTGCAAAAAGATTACTGGCCTGGTTCCGTCTGTTTGAAGACACAGCCGAGCATCCGAATCCAGAGGGATATGGTTTGGAAAACCGAGTGGCTTAGCCATTTTCAGGGTGTACCACAAAAATAGCACCACACATCCAACCAAATGAAACATGGCGCCAGTAAGGACAGGCTGTAATGCTATGGTGTGGTTTTGTCTTGTGTGTCATGGTTCACCATCACTGACAATTTACTTTCAGTGCAGCGACCTGCTGACTCGGATCGTAAAATAATGGATACGGCCAACACTAAAGGTGAGGAGGGGTTAGTATGACTGCAGCTGTTTGCATCCAGAAAGACATGTATCCATCCATCTATCTTTAAAAAAAAAACACTTTAAAATAGGGCTGTGCGATATGACCAAAATCTCATATCCCGATATAAGAATTCTATCGTCCGATAACGATATAAATCACAAAAATGTAACATTTTCTGTAAATTCTGTGAATCTCGGGCAGCTCGACTTGCGTGAAGTGTTTCCAGCTGCGCGTCATGTAGCTGGAGTCCAGTGTTTTAACAGATGCATGAAACGATACATTTTTAGACATAAGTTGTAAAGGCGGCCGTTTTCTTTGTGAGTATTTATTACACAGGGTGCTGCGGGGAAAAGCCTGTTCTAACGTTTGAGTCTAAGGTTTATTTTTTAGCACCTGACGGCTCTTTTTTACTTCTCATCCGTAAATAGTCTGCTCTTTCACGTAATTCAGTTTATTTTGAAAAGTCTCAACAGGATCTTGAGCTTTATTGTGAAAGGTTTACGTGGTACATAAACAAGCGGACACGCGACTGTGTTACCGTCTTTGTTGCTAACCACAAACAGGCGCTTGTCCGTCTGTAGTGTGGTTATATTAAATATAAGAGAAAGAGAGAACTTTAAGAAATTAATATAGCCACTACAGTGACCATCAAATGAAAAAATATTGCCGTAAACAGTTTATTTTGCGACACCACGAAACAAACGATAGCGTAAAATGAAACAATAGACGTTTTTATATCGTCATCCGATATATATCGTTATATCGAACAGCCCTACTTTAAAAAACAGAAAGTGACACAAAGTGCTGTATATTGAAACTAAATAATAAAAATACATAAGATATGTCATTAGCTCAAGTTAAAAGATGTTTCTGACTTCTGCTGTTTTCTATATGGGATTTGTGTTGAGTGTTGTGAAATTGTTACCTGCTGCTCTGCGATAAAAGCGCGCTAACGCTGAGCTTGTGTGATGTCATCTGTGCAGTGGAGCCGGTGGACGCCTGGAATCCAGAAGCGCCACCTTATGAATTAGGTAAAACAGTCGCTTTGCCAGTAAATCCCGAGTTCTCACTGTAAATACAAACCACTGTGACGCCATCCACGGAAGAGCATCTGGATTTCTGCTCAGCCTGTAATTGAAGGAGTCGAATGGTGTGGTTGTTTGAGGGTAAAATCGGTTGCTGTTTGGCTCAATATTTGCCACAACAAATACTGGCCAACATTTGGCGACTCCAGAAAATGGGCAGCTGGAAATTTTTACCAAACAAACTACCGGGTTTATTCTACAAAAGCAGACATGTGCTCTCACTCCATTACAAAGCATGAATGCATTGCCTTGGATCTTATAAATATTATTGGACTAAAAAGGACGGGTTTAGTTATGCACTCAATTATTTTTTTGTCACATTTCTTCTTTCCTGGAATAAAAGAATATAGAACATTTGTTTATTAGCTAAAATGTTCCCTTTGTTTCTTGATTTCCAGGCTTCAGTGTGAGGGAGCAAGAACCTCTCCGCAAAGCTCCTGAGCCTGTGTCACAGGGAAACCCAGGTATGGTCCCCATACTGCTTCAACGAAACTGTAGCGAGAAGTGTTTGTGTTTTTCACTGTATGCACTCTGTGTGTTTGTATTATTGAGGGATAACACACATGTTAAAGAGACATCTTTCCTCATAAAACCCCATAAAACCCTAACCCCAACTTAAATACATGTAAATGCATCAATTTTATACATTTGTGAAGTCTCCTATCCATAAAATCCAGAGCTTGTTTCATTTGGCCTTACAGTTGTGGTGCTAAATTTGGGTGTCCTTTGGGGCAGATAGTTGAAAATACAGCCCACACTTTCAGTTGCATTTTCTGTATAAACTAAGTGGCCACTTTGTTAGGTACACGTGTCCAAGTGCATATTAATGCAAAGATCTAAGCAGCCAGTCACAGCACAGAACTGCTGAGCTGAGCGCTGATAATCTATTTTCAACATTGCATAAAGTCTCTTGATCCACTGCTTCGATAGAAACACCTGCTTAGCTGCTCATTACTATAAAGATTAAATCAGCCAATCACACAGCAACAATTCAGTGCATCTAGGCATGAAGATAAGGGCAAGACCACCTGCTAAACTGATCAGACCGAACATCAGAATGGGAGAGAGTGATTTTAAACATTGCATGGATTTTGGCATCAGATGGGCTGGTCTGAGTGTTTCAGATGATCTACTGAGATTTTCCTACACAATCTTCTCTGAGGTTTACAGAGAATGGTACAAAAGAGAGAAAATATCGAGTGAGCAGTGGTTCTCTGGGGGAAAATGTCTTGTTTATGTCAGAGGTCAGAAGAGAATGGCGAGACTGCTTTGAACTGACAAGAAGGCAGCCTAAATGCACAAAGACTCAAACCTTGAAGCAGATGGGCTACAACAGCAGAAGACCACACCAGGTGCCACTCCTGTAGGCTCAGAGCAAGAAAACGGAGGCTATAATTTGCACAAGCTCACCAAAATTGGATAATAGAAGATGGGAAAACTGCTGATTTCTTCCTGACATTTAGATAGCAGAGCTGTATTTGGTATACAGGATATGAAAGCATGGATCCATCCCGCTACATGTCAGAAGATCAGGCTTCTGGTGGTGTAATAGTGGTGGTGGTGGTGAGGGGCACTTAGTACCAACTAGCAATCACTTAAACACAACAGTCTACCCGAGTGTTGTTGCTTACCATGTCTGTCCTTTTATGACCACAGTGTACTCATCCTCTAACACACAACATAACACACAGTGTCACAAAGCTCTAACATGAACATGACAGTGAGTTCACTGTACTCAAATGGCCTCCACAGTCACCATATGTCAATCCAATAAAGCAGCTTTGAGATGTGTTGGTGCAGGAGATTCACATCATGGATGTGCAGCAACTGTGTGATGCTGCCGTGTCAATAAGGACCGAAATGTCTGGAATATTTCTAGCTCCTTCTTGAATCTGTGTCATGAAGAATTAAGGCCGTTCTGAGTGTATAGTTGTAGCTACCTCATGATATTTGGATCTAATAACATGAATTTGTGTAACAGATTGTAAGGTGGATCTGGCCTTTCTGATGGATGGGAGCTGGAGCATTGGAAAGCGGCGTTTTAAGATCCAGAAAGACTTCCTAACTGAGGTGGCTCAGACCATCAATGCGGGTGTGGCAGGCCCCATGATGGGCATCATCCAATACGGGTAACCTCTTTGTTCTTTTTGTGTTATCTTGTACTTTGGATGACAAAAAATAGTGAAACTGCTGGTTGTCTTGTCTCGAAGAGATGACCCTGTGACAGAGATCAGTCTGAAGACTCACTCCAGCTCCAGAGAGCTGAAAGCAGCCATAGATAAGATTGTGCAGAAAGGAGGCCTCTCCAATGTGGGTAAGCGACCCTCTGCGTCAGCTGCCAGCCTACACAGCACATGCCTACAAACACAAGTGTGAAAGGGAAAGGGGTGCAATTATCGCATGGTTTACTAGCCAGGCACATTTTCACATGCAAGTATAGAATTAAATCTAAATTTGCTGCGAGACAGTGTTAGCAAAATTACAGTCCTGATCCTGTAGGCCGTGTTTTTCCTCTGCTCTGCCCAAAATGGGCTCGGTTTTAGCAGCCCAGTTAAGGGGCAGCTTTCAGAGAGCATTTGTGGTTTTTCTGCTTTGGTTGGTGCGTCAGCATGCATCCACTGCCACATGTGCCTTTATGACTTGCTAAATTTTGCATCCCGATCCAAATAGTGTTGTTTGCATTTGCCCAGAAGTGCTCTCTAATCATATAACAGTGTGAGTGGCTGTAAAACTTTCTAGTCTCCAGCAGAGCCATTGTTAAGACCACCGACGAGACTGTAATAGACTAAATGATAGGTATCCACATTTTTGTGATTATGCACAGTTTGAGCTATGCATCCCATAGAGAAGCAAAATATATGTACTTTACTA
Organism: Mchenga conophoros; assembly: GCF_057382185.1. Taxonomy (NCBI): domain Eukaryota; kingdom Metazoa; phylum Chordata; class Actinopteri; order Cichliformes; family Cichlidae; genus Mchenga; species Mchenga conophoros. The sequence continues at coordinate 23,345,821 of NC_140538.1, forward strand.
TGTAAAGTTTTTATATGGCATTCAGTATTTTCTGTATAAAAGTCAATTTTGTGTCATTTTATATTCTAGCCTATTATTCACATAAAGGATGAGTTTAAGCTTTGTGATGAAATGACTGTTTTTATACTCCTCAGCTTTCTGTCCCAGACTTGCATATACAATAAAACCATTAAGAATCTCCCCGTTGCCCCCTGGTGTCTTGACAGGAAAAGCCCTCCACTACATCAACAAGCACTACTTCAGTGATGCCAATGGAAACCGAGGAGGAGCTCCAAACGTGGCTGTGATACTAGTGGACGGTTGGCCCACAGACAAGGTGGAAGAGGCGTCTCGACTCGCACGCGAGTCCGGCATCAACATCTTCTTCGTCACCATCGAGGGTCCCGACGACAATGAGAAGCAGAACCTTGTCGAGGCCAACTTTGTTGACAAGGTAGGTGACACACGCCGTCTCAGAAGTGTGCCTGTGCTTCGTGATAGAAATCAAAGCAGTTTAAAGCACGGTGTGTTGTTTTGTCCCGCAGGCCGTGTGCCGGACAAACGGTTTCTTCTCGCTTCCTGTGAACAGCTGGTTTGCCCTGAGGAAAGCCGTGCAACCCCTGGTGAAGAGAGTGTGCGACACAGACCGCCTGGTGTGCAGCAAAACCTGCCTCAACGCCAACGACATCGCCTTTGTCATAGACGGCTCCAGCAGCGTGGGGACGGGCAACTTCCGCACGGTGCTGCAGTTTGTGGCCAACATCACGCGGGAGTTCGAGATCTCAGACACGGACACGCGGGTCGGCGCTGTGCAGTACACCTACGAGCAGAGGCTGGAGTTTGCCTTCGGCCAGTACAACAACAAAGCCGAGCTGCTGAACGCCATCAAGCGCATCAACTACTGGAGCGGCGGGACCAGCACCGGTGCTGCCATCACCTACGCGGCAGAGCAGCTTTTCAGCAAATCCAAACCCAACAAACGCAAGATCATGATTGTCATCACGGATGGACGCTCTTATGATGATGTCAGGGCCCCGGCACTGGCGGTCCATCGCCAAGGTCAGACATCATCTGTAACAGAATCTGAAAAATAAGGCTGAAGTTAAGGATCAGTGATGCAAACAGTTGTTTTCTCTGTTGTGTGTCAGTCGACAGTTTGGTGTCAATTACTGTCTGATGTGAAAAACAGTGTGTGTGTAATCTGCTCTCCCTTCTCATCTAGGTGTGATTGCTTACTCCATCGGCATCGCCTGGGCAGCCCAGGATGAGCTGGAGTACATCGCCACAGACCCCGACAAGGAGCACTCCTTCTTCGTGGATGAGTTTGACAACCTCTACAAATTTGTACCCAAGATCATCCACAACATCTGCCAGGAGTTCAACTCTCAGCCCAGAAACTGAGGACGTACGTGCCGAGAGGCCTGTCCGGATCCGAGGCTTTAGTAACAGAGCACTGCTGGTAAATTTACTCTGTCGCCCAGATGGCAGTGCTAGATTGGCTGCAGTGCCCCATATTTGAAGAGGGAGGGGTTTGAATGTAGGTGGGGGCAAAAATACATGAAAAATAATTTTTATCCCAAATACTCAGATGGTGCTAATGTTAAAGGATTGGCACGCAGTGTGACAAACTGACATCACAGCTGTGGTGTGGTGCCAGTTGTTTTCTGTCTGGAGACAAGTTTTTAACAGTTGGAATAGCACCAGTAAGTCACCCATTATAAAGGCTTTATAAGTTGCTACTTGTCTTATTAATGCTAGAAAATTTACTAATGCTTTACAGAACGCCTAATCTTTCATACTTGGTATGCAAGAAATCTGTTTGCAAGCAAGCATGGCTTCAGGGTACATTTTAATCCATCTACGTGCAAGTACAGCAAGACGGTTGAAAACATGTGAAGTGCGACGCCCCAGTTGTATGCATACTACATGCAAAAGTAGCAAGTGGGCAAGCACAGACAGCGAGCCAAGCTGGAAAGAACAAGCCAGCATTTGGGTTGCCAGGTTGTGATATTTCCTCCTAGATGGCGCTTTATCTCCTTTAGCATGAAACCTTTGTCAAACGAGAAAAAAGCTGCACAACAAACGCTTCAATTAGCGAGTTCTCCATGTTAAGTAAATATTTAATCATCTAAAATTGTGACCTCAAACTTATAAAAGGCATAAAAGGATATTAAAAGACCATTTCCACTGCTTGTCAGGCCTAATGTTATGTTTAAAACTGGGCATTAGTACATTATTCATTAACATTAGTGTAGCGCTTTTTGTGTGACTTGTAGTGCCTTTTTGAAGGGTGACTTAGTGGGAAATAAACATACTGTAAGACTGTCTTTCTGGGGTATGGTGCTTGCAGAGAAATATAGATTTAAAGCATGCCTAGCACTTCATCTTATGGCTTAAAAACCTTCATAAACCTAATAGCGCGGTGCTTTTTACAATTCTCTGTAAAGAGAAAATACTGTATTAGAGTTGGTGCATTTTAATCTTCCTAATAGGAGAGATTTGATCGTAGGAACATTGTTTGGGTTCCTAAGAGACTAAGGTGCTGAGATGATTTTTACATGCAACCAAAAAGTGGAGGTGAAAGGCAAAGCAACAACACGGATGTGGACTTGTGTGAAAAGTAAGCTTGTTTATCTTTGTAAAGAGTGACGGCAGATCCCAAATCTGCTTCTTATCAGGAATAAAAGCAACTCATGTTAATCTTTATTTTCTAACAGTGCTCGCTTCTAATATTGCAGTTTTGTTGGAAGAGTATTTATGATTTTATCATTCTTATGCCCTGTTTGTACATATGCATATTCAAGAAGCCTATCACTAATAATGTTCAGATAATTAATCGGTATTTTTTGGGCAATTTTTAATAAAATAAAGAAAATGAAGAGAACCTAAAGTGCCTTTTTATTGCAGTGTGTTAAAACTTCACTTTTCAGTTTTTATTCATTGAAAACAAACCTCATGAAGTCATAGTGAAAAAGAACCTCTGAGGTTTTGTCACGGACATAATAAGTCATCTGATCCTCAGAAAATCTGAAAATTGTTTAAATAAACCTCAGATGAATTACAAAACAGGACATATTATTCTATGCCATTATTTATTTTGTCAAAATACAGACGTAATGTTGGAAAAAAAATTAAGTGCACTCCTGCTCCTTCTACAGGAATTAAAAGGAGAAGTAGGTGCTGCCAATCAAACGGTCATCAGCAAGTGTGAGCATCTCTGTGAAAGCAGAGGTTTGGGCAGTTTGCTGGTCTGGAGCATTCAGATGTGCACAGTGCCACAATAGGAACGACATCAGAAATTAGTTTAAAGAAGCAATTGTTGCCCAACCTGGGATTTAATATATCCCAGATTGATGGGAATATATTATAGGCCTTTCCCAAGAAATTTCTAGTTAATCATTCTACAGTAAGAAAAGCTATTCACAAGTCGAAAACATGGGATGGCTGTGGCTCAAGAAGCAGCGCAGGTTATCTGCTAATTAGAAGTTTGGTGGTTCGATCCCTGCGTGCTCTCGTTTGCATGCCACAGTATCCAAAATTGCTCTCCAATCCATTCATCATACTGTGAATGTGTGTGACTGCTAGATAGAAAACACTTAGGTGTAAGGAAAAAAAAAGTGTTCGCATGAGTGGGTGTGAATGAGGCATGTTGTGTAAAGCTGTCAATCTTCCCAGAATTGGATGTCTCAACAAATTCACCCCAGGGTCAGAGAGAGAAACTGCCAAAGAAGCTTTATGTCAGGCTCTACAGGCCTCAGTTAGCATGTTAAATGTTAGCGTTCCTGACAGTATGATTAGAAAACAGCAGGGCAAGTATTGGTTGTTTGTAAGGGTTGCCAGGAGCAAGCCTCTTCTCTTCTGAAAAGAATGTGGCAGCTTGGCCTTTCAAAATTCTGCAGAGTCAACCAAAAAACACAGTTGGTAAAAATCTCAATCAGCACTTCACACCAAGTGTCAAGCACGGTGGAGGGGTGATGAACTGTGGTTGTTGCAGGTACAGGACCAGAGCACCTTGTAGTCAAAGAGTCAATTAGGAGCTCCTCTATATACCCAAGTATGCTAGAGTTTAATGTGAGGCCATTAAACTGCTTGAGTAGGTTTTTCCTTCAGTACAAAAGAAATCCAAGCCTGCTTTAAATAAAACCGTATAGTACAGGGGTGGGCAATCTCAGTCCACGAGGGCCGGTGTCCCTGCAGGTTTTAGATGTGTCCTCAAACCAACACAGCTGATTTAAATGGCTAATTTAGCTCCTCAACATGTCCTGAAGTTCTCCAGAGGCCTGGTAACGAACTAATCATGTGATTCAGGTGTGTTGACCCAAGGTGAGATCTAAAACCTGCAGGGACACCGGCCCTCGTGGACTGAGATTATACTATACCAGGGGTGGGCAAAGTAAAAATTGAGGCTCAAGTTGAAGCCCACAGGATAACTGTGGGTCCATGGAAGCTGTCTTGGATGGCTCGGGGGAGAGAAAAAAAAGTCTGCAAAAAGACCAGCCTCAGCCAAATTAACATTTTACAGCAGGTTTTATTTTGAACATACTTTCATATACAAACCAGTGACTGAGAAAATGGCTCATTTGAAGCTGTACTCTACTCGTACAACATCGTAACTTTTCTTATTACCCTCCTCAGTTTACAGTAAACTGGAATTGCAGGACATTTCTCTTCCCTTGGTGTCGGATGGTCAACTCATTTCAAATAGTCCTAAAGTACTGCACTAATTTCCTGCTAAACACTGGACTACTGTAAATATCTGGACATGATACATCACATTGCAGTTAAGCATGTCCACACGACTGGGGAAAATTACATACAGTACAAGCCATTCACTTCAAACATGAGCAAACTGGCCAAAAATCAGTTAATTATGCCTAACGTTGACATCTAGAACCAAGTTTGAATTGTAATTATATAACCAAGATGGTTTACTTTGGACACATATGTTGTAATCTTACTTCTGAAGTGTACAATTACTTGAATCTAACAAACAGGCAATATAATTAATGGTTTTTATCACTCTACCAGCTTTGAAATGCACAAAACTGATTCCCCAACCACACTTATCAAAAAGGAGCACTCAAACTCACGCTGCACAGTAAATTTTAAGACTGAATATATATTTTGTTTATTATAAGCATTTGTAATTTTACATCCAATGTTAAAATCAACAACTTTGTGACAACCAGCTCCGATTCGCCGCCACCCCCCTCCCTCCCTGTTCCCCGAAAACAAGCTTGTTAAAATAACGTTTTCAAGACCTTTTTAAAGCAAAGGCACATTTGTCAATACGTGTTTTTAAAAAGGAAAATAAAGGCAGGCCAGCAAGCAGAGTCAGTCTGGGAAGCAGACAAAGAGGAAGTGAGAGGCTTCCGTGACAGCTCCAGCGGACCTTCGGTACCCCACGTTTCTGGAACACAACAACAAAACCTGACTTGGAGTAAAGGGCCCGGACCTGGTTTTGTCTCAGAGGGAAGGTCGAGGGCCTGAGGGATCCGGGGTGAGCGTGAAACCACACGGGCAGAAGAAGAAGACGGGGCTTGAGACTTCATTTCTCCACTTCACGCTCTAACACTTGTCCTGAGCCTCCGAGCTTTCGAGGTTAAATTTGAGTCTGTATGCAGGGGCGCTGTGGCCGGTCACACCCAGGCCTGCCTGGATGGTAGATGGGGGACCAGAAGGGCAGTTCCCCTCCCGACTGGCCTCCCTGCTGACCCTTTCTATGGACAGTCACAGCCCTGCTAGTGGCTACATAGTCTGCAAGTCCAACAGGAGACCAGTGGGCTGGGTGAGGTGGGATTGGATCCCTGCCTGAAGGTCCTTCCTCTGCTGTGTCGCCATTGGTCCCTGATCACGGGAAGATGAGTCAGAGAGCGGGGCTGTGGGGGGAGACGCAGCTCCGCGTCATACAAACACCTTGGCGAGAGCGTCTGCTCCAGCACTAGCAATGTAGCATTTTGACGGATGGAACGCCACATCGTGGATCGATTCCTCAAACTTCTTTCTGTGAGCCGTGAACTCCTGGATGCAGGTTTTACTCTCCAGGTTCCACAGACGGATAGAGCAGTCGTGACCTGTGGAGAAGATGACGAGTGAGAAGAGTTGCAGAAGTGAATTTGCGCGAGTATGAACAGCTTTATGAATAGGGATGGGTACCAGTATCTGGTGCCATTATGGCACGGTAGTAACTGTAGTAACCAGACCTACTGAGATGTCATACACTTTGGATTCTAGCCAATCATTTTACCTTTGCAAGCGTAGTAGGCGGGCCCAGGTACGTATGTTCTTTTAGAGCAGAGCTACAGATTAAAAATGCCCTGGCTGTACTTCACAGCAAAAGATGCAAACTCAGCAGCAACAAGTGCTTTAAGGTGATACTGTGCAAAGGAGGTAACACCTCGAATCTGATGAAACACCTGGCGACGCATTGAGTTTTTTTAAAAGCCGAGAAATGCACTGTATTTGATAGCTTGATGCAAGACCTCACACCACATCTACTGCGGGTGTGGGTGCCTGTTATCGGACCCGGAGTTAGCAACATCCCCCAAGAACCCGAAGAGGAGAGTCCTGGCCCCTAGCCCTGCCAGTGTAGCAGAAATGATGAAGGCAGCAGCAGCTGTTCTTCTCTGCGTGAGTAGCTTAATGTTGTTCATGTGTAATTTACGTTCTGTGTTCTCCATTCTTTAAGCACCGGTTCGAGCACCGGCACAGTTTCAAAAGTACCGGTTTGGTACTGGTATCGGAAAACGTAAACGATACCCATCCCTATTTATGAACACTCTTATAAGTAACCCATAACAGTGTTATAGAGAATAATCCTTTAATTGTCCCACAAGGGGAAATTTGGTGAATATTTTGAGAATTCTAAACACTGTATATTTTCTTCTAACTTCAGACGCATCTAAAATGTTTCCAAGTAAATTCAGCCGACACACTGTTGGGCGAATCCACCTAATAAACCAGAAAATGTTAGTTTTGGTAAATTAAATCTAGGATAGGGAGATTCATAAGGTACTTACTGCCTGACATAAGATAAAGTCCATTAGGGTCCACTGCTAAGCTGGTGACAGCATCCAGATGGGCCACCATGGAGTGAATCAGCTTCCCACTGTTGTTGTCAAAGAACTTGATGTGTCTGTCCTCCTGCGCAGTGATGGTGATGGGTAGAGTGGGATGGCTGAGGACCTTGTTGATGTGAGAGGGAGTGCCTGTTGAAAACAGATGAGCACAATGGACTTTAAAACAGCAGCTATGAGACAGCAGAATAACTAAAGGGATGATCGGTCGGGGGGAAAAAAAAAAAAAAAAAATCTCTTTTCAAAAATTTACAAATCAGGGTTCTTGGCATAAATATAAATTATGGATTTAAATGCACATGTACAATACAATTTTAGTTTTGTAGACCTCTCATAAGTTTTTTTGATGCTGAAATGCATATTTAGTGTTGTAAAACACATATTACAAATACTAAACATTAACATCTATCTCCAGATCTTTCTAAAATTAAACTAGTTTGGACAACAAGCAACAGCAGCGTTTTATTTCCTTCAGCCACCACTAGATGTTAGTAAAGACCCTTTATTATGGCCATAACATGTCTTCAAAAATAGCTTCAACCCCTGAAAACTTTTACTGGTGATAAGCTTTTAAGGTTTTTCCTCCACCGCTATCACAACTGTGCTAGTGTTGGTGTGTTAGTGACCAACAGCTCCAAACCTACCTGGCTCCAAATTGGACTCCAGACTGAGAACCAGCTGACGGGTCTCCATGTTGAAGAGGCCGATTTGCCCGTTTGTGAAAGATGTGACCAGATGAGCTGGATCACTGCACACCAGATCTACCGAGGAGGGAATTCCCAGCTCTGGTACAGGAAAAACACAAACAAATTATTTTACCTGCTCAGTTGACAAAATGTTGAAAAACGAGGATAAGCAAGACGAGTAAAGTCAGTACTTTTGTTTTCGTTGAATACTGCGAGGGCAGGTGAGGTGGTGTTGGCGTCCCACAGTCTCACCGTCCCATCCGCGGAGCAGGAGAGAAGGCGCTGGTGTGCGCTGCTGTACACCAAACCCCAAACAGAGTCCGTGTGTCCGCTCAGGGCTCCTCGCAGCACAGATGGATCTGTGAGAGAAATAATGAAGAAGAACTCCATTCAGACATCGTGATCTGATTAGAAAACCCTCAAATTACAACAAAACCCACGAGGCTGTTACCGTATGAGTCGTAGGGGTCGATGTTGGGATTGGGGGTGTTCCAGCACTGAATAGTCCCGTCGACACCGCCGCTGAAACACTGCTCCCCTGTACTGCTCATCGCCACACTCAGTACAGCACCCCTGTGGTGTAAATCATGAATCATCTATTAAACCAGCACTAACACAAAGTTTTATTCACGCCGTGTTTTGTTTTTGTTGTTTTTTACCTGTGAGCCCTGAAAGTGTAGATCGGTTCCACATCTAAGGACGTACTTCTGCAGACAAACAATTTGCATTTTATTATGACATACAGAACTAACCAGCAGAGAATAAATGTCAAAGACTTGATTAAATGCTTTAATGTGCCGTTGCACCACTGAGCTGACATCACACTGTTTAATTGTCTTATTCACAGTAACTGTTCCCCTTAAAAATGACTTCAGCTTCCTAAAATCCAAATCACTACCAGACTGTGTGTGGGCTGCAGAGTTGTGACACGGCAATAACAAGTCTTGGGAAGCAGTGTCGTCAGCTCTTTGTCACACATGGGATCGGTTTCCTGTGACTGTATCATGTGACGGCACGGCAACAGAGACAAGCTCACTCCTTACGAGCTTCCAGTCAAACAGACGAGCTTTTCTCTTTAATCAGCGTCGCTCTGCTGCTGCAGCACGACACGCTGATCTCAGAGCGTCTGTGCGTTTAATTATTAAAAAACAAAAACAAAGGATGAGGTGATGTCTGAGTAAAGGCATTCGTACTTTTTGGCAGGAGCGGTCTTTTGGAGGTTCCACATCTTGAGCGTGTGGTCTTCTGAAGCGGTGATCAGGACGGGCTCCACGGGATGGAAGGTCAGAGCCCGAATCCCATCAAAATGACTCCTCAGAGTGAATTTGGGGTTCCATGTTTTTCTCATGGCGTCTTTGTTGTTTCCAATCTGAAGAGAAGATGGCAGAACTCAGCATCCAATCAGCAGAATGAACAGCTTCATAAAGTATAAGCAGCAGCTCAGAGCAGAGCCACAGTTGGATGCGAAGGATTTTGTTTATTTATTAGCAGCATAAAGTAACAGTTTCATAGATTTATATATAAAAAAAAGAAGTATGATTAAAAAAAACCCTCAAAGGCAGCATAACTGTCACTATTTACTGCCTGTCATGAAAACAACTTAACATCTTTGTTAATTTTTCAGTACTTTGATAAACATCCTTTTTTTGCATAAAATAAACATCAGCCCATCTTAACACAACAAAAAAAACAAAAACTTTTGGAGCCACGTGACTTATATTATTGCAGTAAACGTGATCTAAAAAGATCTTTTATCTTTATTACATTTTGTTGGCAACAGTTTATAAAAACAGCTTTTTGATGTGTTTTTCCCCTGTGACTTAGACAATGTTGTTGCGATCAGAGAAAGAAAGCAGGATGCCACATAAGCTAACATAAGGAAGTAGTTTTCTCTGAAGAAGTGATCCTGTGAGTCTTTGAATGATTTCTGTGTTTTCCTACTCACATCGTAGGCGAGACTGTCGGCCTCGTTGGCCACAGTGAGTCCAGCCAGCTCCCCCAGGCCCAGCTCACTCTCCATGGCCTCGTCCGTGCTCATTATGAAAGACTTCCCTGAGGTGGGCGGGAAGGTCAGCGACTCAACTGGGAAAAGAACAAACAATTAAATAAACATGCAACCCGATAACTTTGTGGGCAATTTTATCTGATCTATTGTTTGACTTCTACATCCTGCTGGTATTTTTTCTGGAGCACCTTCATCCGTTCGGTTTGCATCGTGCTCGTTGAATCGGGGTACGTTGGGCCGGGATTGAGGGGCGGGTGCAGGCTGGATGTGGGATAAGTCCTCTGCATCTCGAAGGTTAGCCAGCATGTCCTGCAGCTTGGATCGATTGGGTCCTGTTTAGCAAGTCAGGTTAAGAGTTAAAACAAAAAACACACACATAAAAATATTTTGTCAAAAAGCTGCAACTACAGGCTGAAAGAAAGAATGCAGATAAAGACGGAAGGAAGGCAGCATTAAAAGGCAAGAAAATAAATTATAAACTCTGATTGTAAAGGAAGGAAAATGAAGAGAAGCCACCAGAAAAAACCTCGTAAAATGAGAAAAAGAGAAGTTGCTGAGGCGCATTCATCACCAAAGGGTGTGCTGTGTGGAGAGGGTAACTTCAGATAGAGCTGCGTTTTGAGGCGTGATAAATGAATATATAAATGTATATGTAGTGTTTACTGTGCAGGACTACATGCATTTCCTAACAGAATTAAACCTGATTGTTCAAGTAAGTCGTTTGACTGTTTTTAAAAGTCTCCTTGTGACAGAAAGCAAGACTGCAGGCATCAGCTTAGCTTAGCATACAGTCCGGAAAGAAGGGCAATAGTTGAGCTCAGAGCAGCTGCCAGGGAACCTGCAGAGACTTGAGGTAGTCCCTGGGGATGTGTACGACACGCAAACATGGAAGTGGACTTTATCTTCTAATCTATTTGCCTTTATACTGGGTGTAAAATATGTTATACATTGTATATATGAGGTTTCAGCAGGCCATGGGCTTGTCTATTCATTTGGGAATTGAGCCCATTTTTCAGGGTTTCTGGAATAAACAAAAGGCAATTAACAGCTAGAGCTAAATGTAATCCCTCTTTTGTTTCAACACATGTTCTGCGAGCAACCGGAGCCTGCTCAAACCAGATGGTCAATAATGAATATGCAGATATCTGTTTATATTAAAAAGATTGCCAATGGGAGGAAAGCTCTGTTGACTCTTACCTGTTGTTTTCATATAATGGTCTCTGAATGGGTCAAACTAACAAAACATAACAGACTAATTAGCTTCAGAGGTGGATGTAGCTCAGTTTCCTTACATTACCGTAGAGGAAGGGCAGCTGTTATGCTGCTTATAGCCAACAGATGGATAACAGAGTATATTGATCGTACAATTGAATTCTCAGCCCAGTAGAAATATTTCTCCCCCCCCAAATGTCAAACTACTTCTTAAAGTGCCAGATGATCTCCTCCACACAGGCACCAAAGTGATAAAGCTCCAACACAGCAGGAAAAAAAGCCAACTGTGTAAAGTGGTGTTACAGTCAAGAGCAGAAGAAAGTGAAGCAAACTTGTTGTTGATCTCATGATTCAATCACAACAGCAGGAAAGCAGAGCGTGGGTCTCAAAACAAATGTGAAATCTAAGAGCTCTCAGTGGCTGAATGGGTCTGAAGTGGGCTGCCATTATGAGAGCTGTAGTATTCAGCTGAGTCACTTCACTGAGTCACTGAAAAAAATAGCGTTTAATTGCCATCAATTTATGGCAGCGGCAAAATTACTCGTTACTGTTGCATCAACATGGCTGACAGATGAGGGTAAAGATGGTGAGGATTATGTTATTATGACTGGAGAAGATACAGAAACAGATGACTGAGGGTACTATTGCTGGCCCAGATGGGACACAGATGGACCTATCGTCACAGCTAACTCATTAATCTTATATTTGACAGTGTAGAGGAGAAGATGAATACGGCTATACAGTAAAAAAAAAAAAAAAAAAAAAAAAAAAAAAGCTTAAATGGGATAAACATGCATTGAGCATAACAATGAGTTTGGACAGGAAAATGATCACCAGAAGACAGAAGAGACATCAGTTTGAAAAGACGAAGAAGACGAGAGACAAAAAGATAAATGAAACTGAGGAGCAGCCAGAGACGGAAATGAAATTTTGTTTTTGATTTTAGGCTTTTTGGCTTAGCTCAGGAAAAGTCAGGCTCTACAAAGAGAGGAGAGGGAGGGAGGCAGCATCGCCCGACAGGACTTACTCTTCACCCCCTTTTTCCCCTTGCGCTCCTTTTTGTACTCCTCCTTGAGTTTGGTTATCAGGCCCGGGTCCACGTCCCAGGCCTCAGAAATGGGAACCTGCTCGTCCTTTTCTACACAGGGAGAACAAAACCAGACCGAGAGGCTGTTGAGGAACTGGCCTGGTCGAGGCCCGATTTGCCTCGCAGGGCCAAGGCTCATGCTCTCCTGGAGGCTTCCCTCAGGAGAGCAGAAGGTCTGAGGTGAGCACCTTTGACATTACATAACTGGGAGCAGCATTTTCAGGCATCTCTTTTAATCTGCTCACGATTTCTTTTCCAGTCTATGTAAAAGTAATGGCAGGGTTGTTAATGTCATGTGGCGGGTTCTCAGTGCTAAATCTGACCAGAAAAATCATCCCATGCATAGTCTAGTGTACTGACTTTAGGTTTACAGATGACTCAACACTAAGATCTGTGGTCAGAGTCAAAGAAAACACCTCAGCATGACATTAAGCCCATTTTTTTTGATCAGTGAGATACACTGGGAACACACAAACAGGAGTGGGATGCACATTGTGGTCACAGGTTGGCTGGCTATGGGAACACACGGCGGAAAGGATAAGAAACTATGATTAAACATAAACTCCCAACATCATGACTAATGACCACAGCATGATATGTGAATGACAAGTACTCCATGAACGGTCACCAAACTGAAAACAAGATCTTTACATTTACTCACAGATAATACAAAAAGGAAACATTTTGATATCATAACTGCTCTAATTGTATCTAGTGTCTGGCTAATAGTGTCATCCACTCCAAACTCTGATCTGTTGGTGATTAACGTGTGACTCACCCCAGTCTGTGCCGTCCCCGGTGCCTCTAGTCTCTGGCGAGGTGTCCATCTCGTCAGGACTAGACAGGAAGTCGAAGCCCTTCATCACTTCCTCTGTGTCAGGGTCCTCAGTGGTGTCCATACTGGCGGGCGACGTAGACGATGCAGGCTTCTTCCTGATGATCTGCAGGGAAATCATTGCCGGCCATTGTTAATAGTATAGTAACAACTTCTGCAAAAACACGTGAGAACAGAAGGTGGGAAGGTCGACTGGTTTCTTACCGTCCTCGATTCCACGTTAGTCCTGTCTTTCCCCTCGCTCTCCTCTTCCTCGTCTTCATCGCTGAACTCAGCAGCTGCATTCTCAATGAACTTGAAGGCTTCCAGTACAGCGCTGGTGTCAGAGAGCTCCGTTTTCCTGTTGAGTGAGAATGATTCATGCATTAAACACACAGCTGCACTAACTATGCTTTTAAAGCAAGCCTTTCAATTCCATTATATCAGCTTTATTTGACTTTCATTTTCAGTCATTCTGTGATATACAAGGAGTGTATAGACACCCTTAAAGGGTGTATGCTCACCCTCTGGTGCCCTTTGTTGTTGCGTCTGTCCCGTTGACCAAAGGCTCGGTGCTCGTGCGTTCCCCTGTCCTTCCAGCTCCATCCCCGGCTAGTCCTAGCAGTGCTCGGACTCGCTGGGACTTTACATCTAAGATGGTGTCTGTGTAGCCCACCTCCTGTAGGTACCTGGAACAAAGTAAGAGGATTTAAATATGGATGCATATGGTTTCCCCCAAGTTTTTAAGTAATATTTGTGCAGCAGTAAAGTCCTGCAGTGACGCAAAGAAAGACAAAATTAACCCGGCTGCGTTACTTTTACTGTCTTGACCTCACCATGAAAGACACAAAAGCACTTCTCGCTGTTAAAAATGTCTCTAACAGTCAACAGTCTCACCACGACAAGCTACTCATCAGATATTACACCTGCCCTGTGGGGACGCAGAAGAAGCTTTAGCAATCTGAGCGGGCGACTGAATGAAAGGGAGGGGTGTTTTAGCACATTATTGATCTGTCCCATGACACGAACTCGTGAATAAATTGGCTGCATCATCAGGCGGCATGTTGGGGCAGATGATGTGTGAGGCTGCCTGATGGTGTCTGGTTTATTTACAATGACAGACTAGAGAGCAGGATGATAGGATAACCACACTCTTGAGTGTGCTGGGTGCACCAGAGGAAAGGAAACACACGGAGCAGGTAATGATGGCTGCTGGCCATGTGAGGGAGCCCTTTCCCACACTTTCTTTTTTGGCCCATAGTAAGTAGACTGACACAAGGGACAAATATCTCAGAGAAATGTAAGCAGAGGTTGGAAATTGATTAAACTTGATTCAAACCAACGCTTTCTGCTTATTGGGCCCATTCTACGTGTTTCTACAAAAGGGTTTCAGTTTTCTCGGTTCTGAGTTTGAACACAGTGAAGAAACAGCAGAAAAAAGGTGTGCATGTGACTCAGGGAAAGGCTGTCATGAGTTTGACGTAACTGATTTGCAATGTGCAACTGCCAGGGAAAAAAAATTGCCTCCAGCAATGATTAAGCAATTAATAAGCTTGGAAGCACACCATTCCAGTGATTTGGACATTTCAGTTCTCAACAGAAGACGTCGATTTCAGTGCAGTTAATTTTAGCGAGTTTAGTAGGTTTCTGGGTTGAAGACCGTTTTTTTGATCGAGGTTTAAAAGCGCGTGCACTCACTGTCTGAGGAGCTGACGGCCTTGTTTCCAGGACAGCTGATTGTTGAGCGATCCAGAAGTCTCGTTCTCATTGGCCTCGTCTGGAGAGAGACGAGGAGGACACAAATCAGGGCAGCGCAAACAGACATTATTTCCACTCTGTAAACACGACCGAGACATTCCTAAATCACAGCAACCATACACTCGTGTACTCAGTTTCTTTCAGTCTATAAAAGGTTAAACACACTTATAGAGAAAAGAGTATGGTTTCTCTTTGAATCGTTCCAGTGAAAACGAGTTGATTTATTAATAAACTCACTTAAAAAAACAAACAAAACAAAACAGCTTTAAACAAAATATTTACATCCTTTAAAAATTTTTGTTCATTTGACAAACTGGATTTTGATGCTGCTTTGACTTTAAAGTGGATTTTCAAAAACTCACTGTCACCAGCTTTTTCCGTGACGTTAAAGCAAAAACATTTGATGTCGTGTGATGAATTCTAACACCGCTGAAACGACTCGTCTCTGCCCCACCCGTCTCATGACATACTAGAAAGATCAACAACGTGTGCTGGTGCTTCCAGCATCCAGCCCGACACGCTCCGTCTTTCTATGACAAACAATGAAGGTTTTCAAAGCTCACTTTGATACTTTAAGTCAACAGTCCGTTGGCGAGTCAGCTGGGAATTTTGCATGGAGCACAGAGACGCGTTAATGAGGTTTAGACTGGGTGGGAGAGTGTGCGTATTTATGTGCGTTGCAGGGTGGAATTGGCAGGGCAGAGAGATGAGAGTGCCTTAAAAACTGGGTCATGCCTAATTCAAGAGGGTGATGAGCGGGCAGGTGTGCCACCACACCAGCAACACCTCCCACTTCTCGTCTCTCACTCCCCCCACCCGCCCCCATCAACCAACACCTCTCCCCTTCACCTCCTCTCATTCATCAACACTTCAAGGGCTCGGGTGCTTTGAAGAGCTCTGATGAATAGAGATGAGGAGAGGAAATATCCCAATCTGACTTAACGATGGCAGTGGACCCAAACATGAGAGGCCAATTAAACTATAATAATATAACAAGAAACAGGTAGCATGCAGATTTCAGAGTGATGCTGCTGTTAAATAAGGTAAAGGAAAACACGCTAGAGATGGAGAACTGATGCCCAGCATCAAAGATTAATTTGTGCGAATTCTTCTAACTTGGTTTTAGTCATGCAAAGAGATTTGGTTGCATTTCCCAGAATTCTTGGATGTACATTCCCAAGCATCGAGCTCATTTTCCAACAACTGTGTAGCTGCTTTCCATCAGCAGGTTGAACTAGAAATGGCTACATTTTCACATTTCTACGCTCTTAAGGACTTCTTATCTATGTTGAGCTGAGAGGGAGTTGCACCCCTCACTTCAACACTAGTAGCTTTCATTGTGTGGACTGTTTCTGTTTTGATTGTTGTTCTCACAGCATTAAAGAAAAGCAGTCATTTTCATTACAGCTTACCAAGCAGATTAACAAATAAGTTAACAGGAAAAGGAGCACATTCTCGCAGTTGTGAGGCTACGGCAAGGTAATACTTGTGCTGTTTGAAAACTCATTACTGATTTACTGTTTCAGCTCCAATTACATTGTTTCTAGAAATCGGTTTTCCAGAAACAATGTCACTGTCACCCTGAATAATCCTAACCATTTCTCAGGGACTGGTTTCTATGAAAAACCTCTAAATGCTCTAGAATGAAATATTTGTACTATGGCAACGAAACCTAATCTTTCACTATTCAGGAACTTCTGAACAGATCTATCGAGACAAACAAGATTCAACACGATCGCAGGAGCTTCGCATGTGTAACCATCCTGTCACCAGAGGTATGTGAACTCAACAATCACAGTGATTTAGTGTGAGGAGGTGGAGCTGGCCGTTTGGGTCTCCATGGACTTACCCGAGTCGTAGCTTGGAGGCTTCATGTCACCTTGGTTTAACTCTGTCCCATATTTTAACTTGTGGTACTTGGCTCTGGGAGTAAAAGAGAGAAAGGAGAAAAAAGGGGGACAGAGGCAAATAAGTAAACAGGATTGATCAGAAACGGCCCAAAAAAGCTATTTAAAAAACTCATTATGCACAATATTTGCATAATAAGCTCCCAAAGTCGGCCCAGCTGCAACTTGTTCTACTTCTCACAGACCGGTTAGCTTAAACAAGAGGCACACTTGTAATAGGAACGTAAGACAGCGTGTACCGAATCATTAAATAGCATATTTCTGACAGTATATAAAACAGGACTGCTTTGAACTCGAATTTCCAGCATTTATCGGCTCATCGTAGTCTCCTGTATACGAGTGAACATATTCAAATTAAATTATTTGAATGTTTAGAGACAAATAAGGAAACAGGTAAATATTCACATTTGAGCAGCTGAAACTAGTAAATCTGTCTTTTTTTTTTTTTAAACCAAAAAAGACGACTTAATCAGTTTTCTGTTAACAAACAATTAAGTGACTAATGTTTTTTTTCAGCTGTGGGGGATAATATATGCCAACTGACATAATAACCTTTTACTCTACAAGCCTTTAGGTTACAGTCGCTGAAATTTTATTTAATTTGTTTGACATTTCCAGTTGCTGTTCAAAACGGATAAACATTAATGCAGTTTACACATACAGTGATGACATCACAGTTTCAGGTGATTCAGCTTTCGCAATAATGACGTGAAGTTTCTTCCAGTGGCTTCACACGCATCCACAACAGTGGAGTCCACACAAGGAGAGCTTGTGTTCACTCATGTCTGTGATGCAGAGGAACCATCACATGAGAGCGGTGTGAAGCAACCCCCATCAAAATCTAATTCATTTTAAATTGGGTACACCCTACATTCAGAAAGCCATTCCTGATATTGCTTTGAGATACCCTCGGAGACATGACCGGTTGCTTAGCAACCAGGCATAGTGGTAGTAATTCTGGGTTAAGTGTTGCTCCAGAGGCAACGTCTGTAGTGATCTCACTGGAGAAAAGTAGACAAATACATGCTGCAAACAGCCAGAAGAAGATCTGACGCTCAAACCCAGAACGATGCTCCTCGCAGAGCGCATGGAGGCAAAATATAACTAACCTCTGAGGTGACCGGAGGAACGAGAAAGTGCTAACCCATTCTGACACCTGTCTAACTCAGTTGTGTTAAGGCCCTCATTAGCCTACACAATCTCCCTGCTCCCAGATCTAATTATGATACCTGCAGCCAGCCATTTCATTTGTTACCTACCCCAGTTTTCACTTTCTTGTGTTTAACCTTTACTTATCCAGGGAGGACTCTGCTCACTGTCTTGGTTCAGCAATGCTTCTTCAGCTCACAGGCTTCAAACACAATCAGAGCCTTCGACTGTCAGCCACAGAGCAGTTACATACATCCTGTGTGGTTGCTGAGACAGTGATCCGAGTGCCTGGCTACATAAAGAATGCACTAAATCACACTTACAAAAATCCAGAGGCCTATTTTATCAGTTTAAAGACTGTTAATTCTTCAAGCCCCGCTGGGGTAATGTGCTCGGTGGCTTAGAGACACTTTAATAGAGATGTGTAGACATCACTGACATCTCTGTTCCAGTGTGCAGCCATGCTTCAAAGAGAAAGGGAAATGCAAAGTGTTGTCACCACCACTACTACTGCATCGCCCTTTCGTCTTGGAAAGAACGTGCCAACGGTGACCTCGCCTTTGGTAGAGAGAGGACTCCTACTCCTTCCAATTCTGTCCTCCTGCTGGGGACCGTGCAGCCATGAGCATCTGACAGCATACAAAGCGTTCATGCCAACACTTGCTCTCAACTGGAGACATAACACCAGCTGGACTCGGGGGAATCTCTCTAGCACTCTGCTTCTGCTGACACCAGCTGAGACATCAGACTGGGACAGAGAAAATAAGAGGAAATTTTGGGGGGGGAGGCAAAGAAAGCCCACTACTCTTTAAGCATCAGTTTAGCTCCGTGGCTGAGCAGGCGACACGGCATATGGCTGAAACACAGCGGTTCGAATCTTTATCAACAAATCCAACGTGATGCTTTGTTGACTAGTGAGAATCTGACACAGCTACGGTACCCCTTAAAACAGTCTCAGTGGCAGGAACCTTTTTTTTTTTATTATAAAACCTGAAAACACTGCATTTGTTGGAGACTTGCTGAGGTATGTGTGTGCTGTGGGTGGGCTGCAGAAGAAGTGGGTGGTAGGGCACTCACCTCTCTTGCTTCAGCGCATACTCGAGCATTTTGATCCTTCTGACAAGGTCTTTCTTCAAGTTCTCCTGGCCTTTCCTTTCCCCCTGCAGGAAGGCGATTTGGGCCTGAAAACACAAAAATAGGACTGTCAGTAAATAGCTGAGAGAGTCACAGTGGTTGCTTTTATAAATAGAGCTGACGTCTCAGAGATTTTGCCATCTTAGATATTAGTTAACGACGTCAAAGAGATTTTCAGATGTTGCCTCACATCTGAAAAACAACTTCTTTTGTCAAGACTAAAATAGGATGATGTCAAATCAATGTGTGTGGCATGATGGGAAATACAAAGCCTATCTGTACTATTCTATTTTAATCTAACCTCCTCACTCCCCCCACGCGGCAACCGTCCCCCTCCCTCTCCACGCCACTGTCTCTCTTCACTAACAGGCAACAGCTGTTGACGCACTCGGTCTGAGTCAGCGTTACATTACATTGCCGGGTACCACACGCGTGCGGCCATGTGTGCACACATACACACTCGCAATGACAGCGGTGTAGCATACAAACTCACGGTGTAGCATACAGTACATGAGCTGCAGCAAGGGCACTAAAAACACAATCCAGTGTGAAGTGTTTTGCTGTGTAAAGAAATTTTTAAAAGGAAAAAGAATTATCAAGAGAGGTAAAATTACTCTATATGGTTGTATTTTATGAACCTTATTATGCCTTTTCATCCATTAAAGCAAAGCTGGTATGGCTGGTTTTCACCTTTTGAGTCCACCATGCACGTCCTCATGACAAATATTTTCCTGGTGACACCGACATTAGCAGGAATCTCAGAGGACTTTGGCAGGTGTTTATGTGTCCGTCTGTGGGCAAAGTCTTTAAACCACGCAAGATACACGCACAAAACAACACAGAGGTTTATTTAAGAAGAAATTCAAGGTATAATACAATCCAGCCTCAGTCTGATGATTTGATGACCCAAGCCTGATGTGTCTTCATCTGGCATACACAATATTTTTGAAGACAATTAGGTGATTAATTCAGAGAACTCATTGAGACTGCTGCTCAAGTAATTCCATCACAAGATGGTCTCTAGTCTTTTATTATTAGATAGCCCCTCTGTTTTTATGTGGTTTTAACAAACTCAATTATTGTGAGGCTGGAGAATGAAAATCATTTTAAACACAGGAAAAAGGCTGTAAAAAGTCACAGATCCTGTAGAGAATTACAGTATCGCCTCCGAGTTTTAGCCAAATTAGCAGACGTTTCCTTCTGGTTTTGTTCTGTAATAATGCTATGTGTGTCTAGATCAAAGAAAAACGCACATTAGCATACATTTTCACTTGGAAAAAAAAAGGAAAGAAAAAAAAAGTATGCGTTCTTCCCAGCTTAAAGATTCCCGTTTTGGTTAAGTGTGTATTACATCCTTATGCCTTCCACTAAATATAGTCACAGGAGCCAAATAAAAGATAAACCAAACAGACACAGTCCATCGGACATTATGAGGTTACAGCAAGCCGGGCAAATGACTCTTAAAAGCTGCTAAAGTGTGTAAAAGCTGTGCTGTTTACAGAGAGGATGAGAATGCCGCCGTTTCCATTTCACTGCTATAATAAAATTGCTGTAGAATCCATCTCAGTTGCTAAATGATCACAAGAAAAACAAGAAGCACAAGAAGGGATTTAAGTGCCTCTGTGGAGCTAGGAGGAGATGACAAAATTAACTGGAGTAATGTTGAAAATCATTAACACAACCTGAACAGCATCATTAAGGTCGATATGTTGCAAAGAAAGATGGAAAGCAGGAGCACAAGTCTGACTGCTCCTGTGTTTAACTTCAAAAAGAAGACGACAATTCCCTCTAAAAACATCCAAGCTCACATCTTAAGGGGATGGCTATTAACTTGTTTCCCTGCATTTCACTCTACATGCAGAGGATGGTGCGAGTTTGAGTGGGTTGTATCACAGTTTCACATGGATAGCAAGTAGCGCTGCTGCAGCTACTGTTGCCTGCAACAATGAGTCATGACAGCACTTCAATCTGCCTCGAATTATTATGAGCATTTCCTTCATCTCTCCATCACCACAGTCATCTGTAGATGAACTCATCAAAACCAGCCTGCTGTTGTGAAAGTGCAATTACACCTCAGAGTATTTGTCCTCAGTGTGACAGTGCAAACAGCATGGAGTTCAGCTAGGATCAGTCGCGTGATAATAGTGTACACGTGCTTTGCTTCTGAAAGCTGGGTAAGCAGCCACTCTACCTCATACCACTCTAACCATTATATCTACACAGTCTCCAGTTCCTTATTCAGCTTGTTTTATGTGCATTGATCGATAGCTGCATCCATAGTAATGTATTCGGGACTGACAACAACGATATTAACTTTTACT
The DNA here is from genome assembly GCF_057382185.1 of Mchenga conophoros. Taxonomy (NCBI): domain Eukaryota; kingdom Metazoa; phylum Chordata; class Actinopteri; order Cichliformes; family Cichlidae; genus Mchenga; species Mchenga conophoros. The sequence goes on from NC_140538.1 coordinate 23,366,949, forward strand.
CATCCTTGAGCCACTATGGATGTTGATGGACAAACAAACAAACAAAAACTATTAAACTTTTACTTATTTTTCTCATATTCATATATTGTTATGGTGGATCCAGGTGGATGTGCATCCAGCATAGCCAGTGTAGAGAATGATGAGTGTACACGTTACACCTGGTGCTACTTCAGAGTGTCTTAGGTCAACTGAGAACAGCTGGATTTTTGGCTGGGCTAAAGCTCAAAGACGAGGATGCCCAATCTATAAAGGGCGATGCTGAGGAGAACTGCCAGCTTTAGTAACGTCATGTCACTGAAGTGTTTGTCTTGTGTTGATGTTCAGCTGAATGACTTGTTATTGCAGTTCCAGTTAAGACAAAGGCCAGAATTACTGCTCAGCTAAGCTGCTCTATAACTCAACTAAATCTTCCAAAGCACACATAAGAGAGACAGAAAATGATATACAAATACTTGCAGAATAACATTTTACTTGCTATGTTACCTTCAATATGCCCTGGCAGCAGAAGATTTATATTTCAGTCCACATTTCAGAGCTTAGACACAAGAGCTATAGACACAATTTCACACCGTTATGTGAGCAGGTAAAGGGTGTAAGATTTTCTCAGCAGTGATGCTCTGCTGTAACCTTTGATGCATGTATGGGTTTGTGTTGTCCATTCTTATCATTCCAATCAGATTCATGCTAAGACGTGGACAACAGGAGGAGGCAGGGCTGTAAAGCAACTGATTACCTGGTGGAAAACCAGGTGAGAGGGCAGCAAATTAGAAGAATGTAGTTATAAAGGACGGAGGGGAAAAAGGCTTCTTTCAAAGAGAGTAAGATCTGAGGAGATGCGCAAAGCTTCAGCGTCAATTAAATACAAATTATTTTATGCTCTGAATCATGTAAAGCTACTCTAGTAGAGTCCAAGAATAAAAACATGGAGCTGTCCAAGAACAAAACAGGCTCATAAAAAGGTTCATGATGAAAGTAAAATAATAGAGTGTAGAGGACTAGAGAAAATTACAGTAAAGTCCAAATCATACACATCACAAAAAAGACAGTAAGCCCTTATTTATCAGATGAAACACAGATTTGTCCCTGCGGGTGGACTAATGATCAGGTTTGTAGTAGAGCTGGGCGATAGAACGATAACGATATGTATCGCGATATAACTTTTACTCGATAGAGAAATTAAGCTATCGCGATAGACCTCGCCGCTCTTGTCCTCTTAAAAAAAAAAAAAAAAAAAAAAAGGTCAGCCAATCCAAATTAAGCAGCGCAGAGCCGAACCAATCACAGCCACAGCGTCACGTCGCGTGACTTGTTACGTACAGCACAAGTGCCAAGCCGCAGGTGTGTTTGTTTGGGAAACAGCCAGCGGGTAATGGAGCCAGCGCGTAATGGAGGAAATGAGTGTGCCGACTAGAAAAATCAACCGAGCGTGACCGAAGAGAAAACAGATGATGGTTGCAATGCCGGAGAGATTGTCGGACGGAAGAGCCAAAGAAGTTCCGTAGTGTGAAGGTATTTCGGCTATTTCAAGTCTGACAAAAACAGAGTAGCGTGCACTGTAAATGTGCCAAAAGCAAGTCTGGAAATACAATAAACTGGTGCATGCGTCACACTGTGCGCCACGTTATTGTTTCAGTGAAATGAATTTCTACAATACTGTTACTGTTAATTCTACTCTCTGCAGTGTTTAAATGCTTACATATACACACAGTTACTGTCCCTCCACACATACGACTCTGTTCTGCTTCTATGCCCCAGCTTTGTTTACTTTTTCCCACCGAGGCTTCTAGACTTCTGATTGGCCAACATTTCTGCACGGTTAGGAATCTAGCGCCACCTGCTGCTTTGGCATGTTCATAGCAGCGTTTTCCTTCATTTCTGCCTTTATGTGTGGACGGGATTATTTTTTAAAACGAAAACGGAAAATCTCCGTTTTCAAAAATACCCGTATACGTGTGGACGTAGCCTCAGTCTCTGACTGGAAGCGCTAATTCGTCATTCGGCTTTTGTCAGACTAAAGTAACTGTTAAAACTGTTTGAAAAGCTAAGCTATACAACAAGGAGAGATTGAGAATTTCCTTTTAGTTCTCAGTTTATTTGATATTGACAAAGGTTAGTCAGTTTTGTCTGTTCTTCTGTAAAACAAACTAAGATTTATTTTTAGAATTAATATTTTGTTTCTAAGTGGAATTGACAATTTAGTCTGTTTCGTTTGTTCTATTTTGAAACTTAAATGCTTTAGCGGCTGCCTTTTGTGTAGTTTGCAATATTTGCCTTTATTTATCTGAAAAAGTCTCATGTTCCTTAAGTACATCTACCCTGTTGAACTTATTATGGGAAATAAATATTTAAATAAAAACAAGCTGCTGATTATTTCACATTTTACTTGTGAGCAACGGCACATTTAAATCTTACAAATATAGTTATTTGGCTTATATCGTGATAGATATCGTTATCGCCTGAAATGAAAAAAACATATCGTGATATGAAAAAATCTCATATCGCCCAGCTCTAGTTTGTAGGTATGACAGAAGGAAAAGAGTGGCGTCAATGATGACTTATTAATAAATGGCTTTTGCACAGAAACACAGAAATGATCATGGGATGAGAAAGGACACAAATAAGGAATTAGAAAACTACTGCATCAGGAAAATCATCACAGCTTGGCTGGCTCTTAAAATAAGTTATACTGTTTAGACTGGCTCGAATCCAAGTATCAGTAGCGATCACTGCTTTGGGGCACTGAAACTGGATAACGAGTAAAAGGGTCCACTTACAACTTCATTAAGCTAATTTTGGAGCTATTTTCCATTTAATGGCTCTCATATCGAGTGAATCTGGTCTTTATTTGCTGAAGCAAAAAAGTACATTTCAATTAAAATGTGTCACGACTGCTTCAGTGGAGAAAAACAGCTCAATTGTTTCCACAATGGCAGCATAGGCAAGGCCACACAGTGAAGTCCTATCAGATCCAAAACGATGACAAAGTGTAAGAACAACTCCAAAGGCTGTTATTTCACTCCGGCTCAATTCACTGTCTAATGTTCCACCGCAGATGAAACTGTACATCTGTGCTGCTTGAGATAGCAAGTGGCCATTCACTCCCTTATCCACATGAAGCGCTGGCCCAGGGACCCCTGGAGTCCTGCCGTGCCAGAGATAGAGAAGAGTGCGGCTCTGTGAATCTCTGGCTCGCCATCTCTTCTCCATCAAACATTAACCTTGGGAGGAATGCAATGAGTCAACTCTGGCCATAAAGAGACACAGGAAGCATTTAATTCCCAGCCTCACACTGACTGCATTATTGCGCTGCTGGATAAGGGCTCCTTAGTGTGTCTGAGCAAGAGACATGTAGAATGGGGCATGCATCTAGAGCGCTGGGCTTTTCAGAGACAGGAAAAGGAGGCAGAAGAGATAGGCTAATGCTAGGATAGAGAGGAAAATAAACAACAGCCACTAACCTCTAGATCCTGGTAAGCAGCACTGGTAAGATGGTTGGCTAGCATTAATCTCTTCTGTTTTGAATAACTCTATTCTAAATTTAATTAGTAAAATAAGGAAACATGGACAGGTAGCAGCTTTCACTGCTACTCTACTACTAAATGAAAATATATCTAAGATACAGGTCTACTTTATTCTCTTAGAGTATTTAAAGGAGATACTGATTTTATAATCTTGCGGTATCATTTAGTTTGATGACTGTGGCTGCCATACCATTTACAAGAAAAATCATCTTCATTTGTAACCTTACCACACTTGCATGACTCTGACAAGAGTTAAAAGGTGGATTACTTAACCACACAGTGTTGGCAATGAATGAAAGACAACAGAAGGAAAACAATTCTGTCAAATGTCTTCTTCCGCCTTTCAACTTCATTTTCAGTCAATGAATGTATGATGACTGCCAACCCCATTTCCACAAAATTTAATTAAACAAGACTTTCAAGTCTACGATTTGCGAATGCCAGACATGTTTTCTTCCAGACTAGTTCTGCGTCACAGTCAAAGACGTCCGCAAAACAATGAGTCTATTTAATCAACACAGTGAACAGTGTGAAAAATCCTTCAGCAAGGCTGAGCTCATCACACGAAAAAAGAAATTTGCCGGATATTAATGCATATTTTCGTGAGTAACCACATGCAAAAGAACGGCCACGCAGGCTGGACCTCCAGCCGCAGACTGAGAAGGTGGGGGCAGGGGGGTTGTGTAAATCCCACGTTTACAATTCAAACATCTTTTCTTTCAGGGAACACCGGATTTACTCTCACCATCACCACAAACTAGAGAGCAACGTGATGGCCGCCCCGATAACTAGCCAAGTACATTCCATGCATGCCATAACAAAAGTACCAAAAGGAAGAGAGGAGAAAAAAGAAAGAAAGAAAGGAGCCAAAGAACAGAAGAAGCAGCAGGACAGAGGAGCTGGGGCTAATGTAACGTGGCTACAGCAGATAAACATGAGCTCTTTGCAGCTCATCTGGAAAAGAATGAATCTTTGGTATTTGCACCTACTATTTCGAAACACAAGCCTCTCGTTTACATGGACACTTTGCCAGAAAACTATTCATACTGAAGTGCAAAACAGATATTCTGACTCAAGATGTTGTTGGTTGGATTTGCTCCAACCTGCAATGTTTACCAAATCCTCAGTTCATGTAATATTCTATAGCTACACTAAAAGGATCCAAGTTTAAGACCTTTCTGATACCACGCTGAATTATTTGGTACCCTTTCAACGTAAAGCAAAGTGTAAAGGTCACAGTCATTATTGCAACACATTTTTGCATGGTCTTTGCAAACCCAGCACAAAAAAGTACAGAGAACTCAAAACTCAGTATTGCATTGATACACAAGTAAGGAAATCAACAGCGCCATAGAGACAGCAAACTCACTGATCACTTACCGATTTGCAACATTGGGTGTATTAAAAACAATTGTGGACAGATATATTAGGAACAGTGACCACAGCTTAGATATAAAGTCACCTTTTATAAGTCCCTTTGTTGCAGTTGTACATTAAGGTTGAGTCCAACTGAAGTATTCTTTTTACTATCCTAATGCTAACACCAGTTGCACAACCCTTTAGCCGCCTCCTCCACTCAGCATGCCAAAGGTAACTTAAGTGTTTGCATTATGACAGCTCTTTCCACACCCGCTCACTTCCAGTCAGACAGCAACTTTTAAAAGGCTGCAAACAAACTGCATATATTTCAAATTCAGAGCTCATGTGCATGAGTAGAGACTCAGAAATGCTTTGATGAGCAGCTTAGTGTTAGTCTGTCCAAACTGTGGTGTAGATTTCTGCTTATTTTTCTGGAATATCTCTTGCCTCCCACCTTTTGTACAACACCCAGAAATCAAAAGACAAATAATCAAACTGGCAGAGGCTGCTTCAAGTCAAAAACACATCGTTTTCACTTGAGCTCCATTTTACACTTAAACCATCATCAATCTCATGTGGAGCCGACACCACGGTGCTACCTCGGAGGGTGCAAACACAAGCCTTTTTTGTTGGGCTTCTTAAGGACAAGGGTGCTGCATCCCATGTTTCTGCATTAATATTGCATAAGCCTCGCGTTGCACATGCAGACACGAACACATGCAGGCGAAAAGCTACATTTTCTTTTTCAAACATCAGCATTTTCTCTGACAAACAGGTTGCACGGCTTTAAGGTGTTGTCTTTGTGGAACTGCATGTACTTCAAACTCAGAGATCAGCACAAACAGCAGCTTAACAAGGATGAAGAGTGTGATGATGTTCAAAGTCTGAAACAGGCAATTTTAAGACAGAGTTACTAAAAAGAAAAGAGCCTGTGGGACTGAAAGGTCTGTGTCGTCCCCGTTTTCTATATTACTTTGGTTTAAAGCTAGTTTGACACAGTTTTGACTTAATTTTCAGACGTATGCAGCGTTATCATTTCTTGTATAAACTATAATATGATGCAAAATGTGCTGGTGGATAAAATATGAGTAGAAGTTTTAGAAAAGTTCGACTCTAATTTGTTTTAAAGACAGGGAGAGAAGCATTTCAAATAAAAAAGGCAAAATGACAGACCAGATTACATCGCATTGTCACCACATTACATCAAGACAACAGCAATTTGATCTGGTGAGTACACCAATTTACAACTCTGACAAACTGCTGACCTCAAATTTACAATAACACGAAAGGAAGCAGCTCTCCCGCACACCCACGTAGGCAGATGAAGGCTGTAAGTGTGAATGGAGGAAGGAGAAGGGAATTAACAAGCCGACAAGGCGGTTCTGCAGCACAGAGAAGGGCTCTGGTGTCAGTCCAACGGTGGCAGCGGAGCAAAGCTCAGAGGGCCGGGCTTTAGTTAATAAACACAGATCCAGTCGGGCTCTTTCACAGGAAAAACACAATCCCCTTTAAACTACTCATTACATTACAAGGGAATATTTCATACGAGGTGTCGATAGCTGCCTTCTCAGTCTGTGAGATCTTAAAAATGTGCACAGTGTTTCTTTGGGAGCCCAAGTTTCCTCTGCCAGTTTCAGAAGGCAAGGATATTGAGAAACCGGTACTTATACTACCATATTCTTGGATGGAAGCACGTACTTTTTGTACTTTCCCACTCAGAGGCGCACACTGAGAGGGCAAAAATAGCTTCAGCTTGGGGGTGGACATAGTATCGACTCAGGAATGACGGTGACTCCCATTTCTGAATTTTTGAATGCCACGGCATGCTTGTGTAGATGTTTGTGCACAGTTCGGTCCTTCTTTTTGCTGCACCATTGAGTTAAATATGCTTCAGGTTTTGCCATTAGTAAAAGTAAACACAACATCACGGCAATAAGTCATCTACCGGAGGCAGGGTAATTCTAGGCTGCTGCCGTCCACACGGAGTGAAGTAATCAAATAGCACGAGACTTCTTATCATGGTAATCTTATTCATGGTAAAAGCTTTTGGTGCAGAAATACAAGAGATGCTTCTATACTGTGAAGACAGCCCACGTTTCAGTGTGCACCCACATGAAGCCATCCAACACCCTGTGTCACCTTCAACCTTCTCCTGGTGTCAAATTATGGCTGCTGACAAATACTTTTGGCAAGGAGATACTCCACGGAGCAGGGATTTCCCCATAACTGGACAGCTAAGGGAGCACAGTGGATGGCCTGTACAGGAAGTCATTTTGATTCAAATTCAATCATCATAACTGAAATAGATCAGCAGTAATCAGCACAGCAGGGTGATGCGAGCTAAATCAATATAGCAATATGAACACGATTTTTTTTCCCCCTTTCTAAATGACAGATCGCTCTTACAATATGAAAATTGTATGTAAAGATCCTGGTAAATAACCAAAGGTCAGTTCGGTTTACTGGCCCCTTCTCTATCATTCAAATTAAAAACCAGCTAAACTAAACAGGCAAAGCCCTCCTCTAGTTTCAGTGCCAACATAAAGCTACTCTGACCGATCCGATGGCAATTTGAGTGACTGTTCAAGCGTTCAACTGGAAAGTAATTATCAGACCACTGACTAATTAAAAAACAGAAAAATCAATCAACTCTTTTCCATGGTATATAATATCAATAAACTCTTTACACTGATAGACACAATCCATGGCTCCTATTCATGCTGGATACTGTAAAGCTGTCTTCTGGTTAATTCTATCCAGGTTTTTATAACCTATTATAACTCGGACACCAACCCTTGCAGGGACTGGATTAACAGGAAAAATAGGAAAACCGGGGGGAGCCGCTACAGCTCACCTGGTCGAGCAGGTGGCCCAGTCCTTGTTGCAGCTTCCTAGCCCGTTTTCTGACCATAATTCCTCCTCACTTTCCTGTCTACTCTACATCTATATGTGTATCAGATTACTAGATAATAACCAAATTCAAGTTTTAGGCTATCGGAAGTTACATTTTATCTTAACATGTTTCTGCAGTTGACAATAAGCATTCTGTGGTATGGAGAGAACTCAGAAAACTTTGATAGATGCATTATGCTCACAACTGCCTTAGCAAAACATTTCCTAGTGTACGCAACATTAGATTTCACTGCTAAAATAACCCTTTGACATTGTGGAAAATTATATTTTTAGCTAGCTAGCTGCATTTTGTTACCATTTCAGTCCTCGTTTGCATATTGTGGTGTCGCCCGTTTCCACTCCAGTGGCTACAGTTTTCTGCACAGGACGCTTGAGCTCCATCACTATACATTTGAAGAAATTACACTGAAAAAGTGATTTCCAGTCATTTAGGCAGGTTCATTGGTTGTTAGCTGCATCTTCAGCAATTAAAAAAAATGCATGTATTTGCTGTATTTCTATTATAAACTCTAAATTGAGTATCTTTGGGAATTTTTACAGCTGCTCTGATAATAGGAAAGGTGGACAATGTAACAATCACCAGTTTTTGTACATAATTTAAAAAGATTTATTAAGTTGAAATGAAATAATGATTATTCGGAGTTATTGTCATCGACTGTTATTGCCAAGATAACATACTAAAGAATAACTAGAGCTGTAACATATGACCACCAGCTCAACAAATCACCTCGACTGAGTCAGTCCACTTCTTACCAATGATTACTTTGCTGTAGTCAAACCATGAACGTATGATGTACAACAGCAGGAAAGGTTGGGTAGAGGAGAACAGTTTCTGTGCAGCTCCAGTAAAGAGGAGTGGCTCTGAGCATGACCTAACAGGCTGGCTGGACAACATTCCTACAGTACAAGCCCTGGGTTTGCCTTCCTCCCAAACAGTGACATAAAACACAGCTCCAACTGTCTGCCATTCATTGACTACACCACCAGTAATAAAAAAAAGGAACAAGGAATCCTGAGAGGTGATGAAACCGCTACAAGTACAACCTTGTCAAAACTTGTAAAGATCTCATATAAGATTTGAGTCTACAGCTAAAAGAAAGACATTGTGCAGACAAGATGATGAACACTATGAGAGGTATGTTGCAGTCGGATAAGGTGGAGAAGAAACGAATGCACTGTTGATGCTGTGTGGTATCTTCCATCAAGGCTCTAGGTCCACAACAGCCTTTCATTATTCATGCATGTCTATTTATGCTCATTTAAATGACTTGCTATCCTTTCTTCCTCACTGTGCCTCTTTTCCTGAAAGTTAACCCATCAAGCCCCTCTACTGGAAAAAGTTATGTATATCTGTGGAATAAGTAGGTGTTCCTCAAGGGCACAGCAAGGTTACTCTCCATGTGGAAGATTTGTAATATGTTAGTCATCGTTTATAATCCAATATAGTGAAATATTACCACTGAAAGACATTAAGGTTAACAGCAATGTTCACAATAGACAAACTAGAGGATTTATTTTAACCAGATACATCCTGTGCCACAAGGATCAGAGCACAAATATGACAAATCCAAAAGTTGCCAATTGTCTGGTGTAGAAAGAATGATTTTCAAAGGATTAACCAGCCTGGGGTTACGTATGACAAAAACAAGAACTCAAACTGAGCGCGCACTTTTTGCCGCCACAAATAAACCACCTAAAGAGCCGTACAGCAGCCTCTCTGTGCTTCACCGCAGTTGTTGCAGCTCCTTCGCTGATAAGCTTGCTTCATGACAGCACACAGGAAGCTCAATACCTCAGCCAGACTCAAAGTGCCGCATGACGCTGATGACTCAAAACCCTACTACACTGATGAGGGTACGTCACCAGTTTAGAAACAATGCCGTGTCTCCCTCTCCTCCCTTTGTTAGCTGAGGTCAGTAAATCCATGGAGCTTCCTGCTGCAAAAATCACAGAAAGTTCCGTTTGGGATCCAGCAGCTGCCGCCCCACAGCCAGGTCAAAATATTGGAAAGAAAAACATCTTTTAAACATTAGGTACAGTGACAAGAGCACATCTACAATAAGCTGCCCTCTCAACTCCTAGTTAAAAAAAAATAGTCTGGTGGAAAGAGCCTAAAATCATTTTAAACAGACCAAAAAAAAAAAAGAAAAATCCAATAAGGCTTCGTGTATTATAACCATTACTCCTGGAAGCCAGTATAGTCAGCATGGGTTAATTATTCACCTGCATACATAGTGAGAAAATTCAAATTCTAGTCTTACTGAGAATCTCAAGAAGATGAACTTTGTCAGACATCAATTTCTCGTTTAAGCAAACTCACCACTAAAGATCCCAGCTTGCATCAGGTTTGCAGATTAACAAAATTATAGTTCATGGGACGAAAAACCTGCTTTGTTCCTAAAATAAAATAGAACAAAGCAAGAAAGTAAAATAAACCGCGAATAATTTATTCTGATGCCAATCGTGGAGATATCCCCACACATATATTTTTTTTAATTTAACCTTTATTTTTACAGGTAGCCCTATTGAGACTCAGTGACTCATTTACAAGAGAGACCTGTTCGATCTGTAAGAGAAACGCCGTGCAGTGTTTTAAATTCAGGCATCAGGAGTGGCTTTACATGGCAGCTAGCTTGCGATAAGATTCATAAACAAGACATAGTTACTGCACTCTCTTGTGTAGTGTGTGCCGTCTGTCAGCACTGGCAGCTCCCGAAAGATCAGAGCATAAAAGAAACCTGCTATTATCTCTCCACATCATTTTTTTAATGGGACTGGGAATAAAGCACGATTCAAACAAACACAGGGTGATAGTAGATTTAGCTCGAAATAGCAAGTAGCCATAGTTTACGTTACACATGAACTATTTTGTCATTAAATCTAGCAATCACCTTGGTTTTAAACTGATATATTATCATGTTGAAAAACGCCTAAAGCGAGTTTATCAAACTATAAAAGTAGAGGGTAAGTTTCGTGGTTTTCGCCACAGTAAATAGGTCGCAAACAGTCGTCGTGCAGCTGGCTGAGAGGGGCGCTGCAGCTCGTTTAGCCTCTGAACTACAGCTAGCAAGCTAACCATTAGCCCGAACAATCAAACACACAAACTCAACGCGAGTTACTAGAAAAGGCCAGCCCTGGTAATGCCGCTAATATGTTGTCGTGTACAGAAAAAAATGCAGCTTTTTTACCTGTAATTCGGCTCGTTCCACCTCCCATTGTGCCCTTTCTACTTCGAAACGGGCCCATTCGTGCTGCAGGAAGTGCAAGATCCCCGGGATACTGTACTGCGCCCTAGCCGCCTCCCCAGCGTCGCCATCGGGCAGAGGTCCTTTTCCACCGCCGGGTAAAATGGAGTTGTTATTATTGTTGAAGAACACGCCGGGCCCCGCCTGTTCATCCATGGCCGGGCTCGGTGGAAAGCTTGGTCCGTTGTCTCGCTGACTCGATGTGCTATATATCAGCGGAAGGGTAAAAACCTATTGACGGCGTTCCGTCTCCTCGGCTTGGGGGAATGAACTCACTTTCTGACAGCTAGCTGTCATCCAATGACGTCACCACAAACTCCACGCCTACAGCGAGTTGGCTGGTGGTGCTCGTTTTGCTCACCCGAATTGCCCGGACGTCCAGACCCAGTAGCAGAAATCATGCATTCCTATTTTATTAATCCAATTACATTTAAGTATAGTGAAAACTTCCAACAGCAATGAGGTCAAAATAAGTTTATTCATATTTTGGGAAAAAAAATGAGTGTAACATTACATTCACACAAATGTGCCAGTTATTGATGACATTGGTGAACACCAGCACATGCAGGCAGTAAACACGGGTATTTATCAGACCAAAAAAAAAAAAAAAATCTATGTGATGACCAGTACTTATATATACATATATATATATTTATTTATTTGTTGATTGGTGTGCAGATAACTGGAGAGTCTTAGTGAAAAATATAATGCATTTATCATTTAGTTCTAATTTTAGTCTCGATACTGGTTTGATCAACTTTAATTTATTAGCTATGCCTTTGAGCAATTAGTAGGAAGGTTTACAACATAATTTGAGAAAATACACAAAACATAAGAAATTAAAGTAACATTCATCAGTAACAACCTGGAGACCCCAAGGCCTCCTAAAAAATAAAATAAAATAAAATAAAATCAGGGAAAATTGTAGAGCAAATATTGACTTTTTCTGGAATTTTATTTCTGCCACCTGATTTATTTATTTATTTTTTGCCCTCTGTAAGTCAAAAGTCATGGTTTGTACCTGAAAACATACTTCGTAAGTAAGTTTTGAGATGATTTTTTCAAATTTCAATTTAGCTCTGCCTGAAAAAAAAAGTGTTAGAAACAAACTTCCACAGAGAGCTGGGTTTGGTGACTTGGGGGGAACAAAAAAAAAAAAAAGAAAGTAAAATGTAAATTGTGTGGTCTGGAAATGATACATTCACACAATTAAAATTTGCTACAAAATTTATAGCAAGCTTTTTAAAGTGAACATTCAAAGGCTTTCAAAGATATTTACATAAACGTTCTTTGAGGGGAGTACTCGTCCATCAAAACAAAGAAGAGATGTAGAATAAATAAATGCAGTTAGAAAGCATAACTGATACAGACATGACATGTGGTACAGTGTTGAAAGAAATCCAAAGAAGAAAAGATTAGTTGAGAGTGTGCGGTGCATTTTGGAGTGTTCAGAAGAAGCTCGTCTTGAGTTTAATGGTTGGTGCAGCTTGCACTGCTGGCTGAGCTTGCCTGGCTGCAGCTTTGGCTTTGCTGCTGGCCTGGTTGGCCCGTATAGCAGATTCCAGACGGGTTTTCAGCTCAGGTGCCGCTCCAATCACTATCTTGAAGGCAGCCGGATAGAGGGGGCCGATCCGCATCAAGTTCTGAAGTGCAAACTCGTGCAGGCCTTTGGAGACTTGGGGTGCAGAGGAGATGGAATTTTCATCCAAAAGGTAAGAGACGAGAGTCGGTACAAGGAGAGCGAGCAGCTGCACCCCTGTTGAACACATAAAGCAGTGATAAGTTAAAAAATATATATATATAATCAGTAATTAGGAGACAGTTTAAAAAAAGGAGAAGCAGAACTGTGGCCACAAATCCAATGTAATGTCATTATCTACGCAGAGATTTGCCAGATTATTAGTAAACTGAAATAAAATCGTTTTAAAAAAGTTTTTTCTTGAATGGTTGGACTAGAAATTAGAAAAGCATTAAATTCAACATTTAATTATTTATTAGTCTGATCTAGGGCAGCACAGCTAAATACTGAAGAGATCTACTTTAACAGAGTAAATGTGGCACAAAATGAACCAAATGTTGCTTCACTTGGTCCATTAAGCAGAGGAATACTTACGGTTTTGGTCTTCACCCATGCCGACCAGATTCTCCAGGACCCTGATTCCCTCCTGCACAGCCTGCAGCTCAGCAGCCGTCCCTGGGCGGCTGCGCTCCACTGCCTTCAGCTTCTCCACCATGAGTGGAGCCAGAGCGTGTATGTAGGGAGTAGAGAGGGCACGGCTGGAGTGTTGAAACACCGACAACAGCAGCTGGTAACACCGAGCCTGAACCTGTGGTAACAACAATTACATCTTTCGCTTAACTGAGCTAGACTTATGTGAACAGTGTGAAGCTGTTTTCACGCATGAACTCTGAACAATGGGAGAAGGATCCAGCCCAGGCGTTGTTCAGAGATGCCCTTTTTCACACGTGGAAATGCTACGTTTGGGTTTGGTAACAGAAGAGAGGTGCGTACAGTGCACAGCAGACCACAGCCACCGTCTAGCTGGCAAGTAAAAACCTAGTACTGATTCAGAAATTTGGGTATTCTGCACTTCCGTTAGATAATATCTAGAAAAGTTCAGAGGTACACATTTAAAAACAGATGATTTGGTTCGGTATTCAAAATTCTTTTGTTACATCTTTGTTTGTGTACATGCGAGCTTACCCAGGGGTCACTAGAGTTGAGGGCATTTCGGAAGTGGTCCATGCAGCCCTTTTGCAGGACAGTCACTCCTACAAGCTCACTGCTGGCTGACAGCAGGAAGAGTGTGATCGCTGTCAGCATACTGACCTCATCCATGTCAGGCCTGGACTCATCTAAAAAAAACCCACACAAACATGCTTTTGATTAACAGTGATGTTGTGCTTTTTTTTTTTGTAGACTGGCAAGGCAAGGCAAATTTCTGCTCCACAGAAAGACAAAAAGTCAGAGTCTGATAATGAATGCGTGTGGATGAGCTCACCTGGCTGCGAATACTCAAGTACAGATGCCAGGCTGCTCCTCACAAGGCTGGTCCACTGCGTCTGCACGCTCTCCATCCGGGCTATTGGGGAGGTGAAGATGGTCTTAATGCTCTGGAGGGCAGCTGCCACAGGCACTGGCACCGAGTTGTCAGGAGTCTTTACTGCAGTTTCCTTCAGAACTCCGGTGACGAGGAAAAGCACTGTAGGTAGGATGGTCATGCTTCCTAATAAGGCAAAAATAAAATGTAAACAATGGGCTGAAAACCATGACGCTCATGTTCCTTTGCTACTTATCATTAATTAATGTCACAGAAATGCATGAAGCATCCATTAAGAGAGAGTATGTTACACTGAAATAGCGAGTTTTCCTTTCTTATTATGCATGGTATTTGTGTGTTGTTGCACTTTGCTTCAGGCCTCACCAGCTGGAGAGCAGAGCGAGGGCAGCTCTGCCAGGATGGAAACTGCGTTTGCCACCAGGCGGGCACTTTTTTCGGGTAGTCGCTGAGGCCTGAGTGGCACATGGCTGGGCGACTCCTTCACACGTGTATTAAGCTGGGGTAAGTGGCGGACCAGGATGAACACGAGCAGCTCCATGGCGGCGAACACCAGAGACTTGCCGGGGACGAGCTCCCCTGTGTCTCCTCCTTCTCCAAGGCTGGCCTGAGAGTCTTTCTCGCCATCTTCCTCTTTGCCTAAACCAAAAAAAAAGTAATGACCGCTTAAACTACCACACAATTTGGTTAACTTCACTCTAAATATAGAAGCTTAAAGACAACATGCAAACCTTATATGCAGTGTAACATAATGTTTCTGACCTTTTGCTGTTTTCTGTCGCTGTAGATGGTCATGTGCAGCCCTGATGGTCTCCTGGACAACAGCAGTGACCTGAAGCTGGACAGCAGGTGGATCCCGGGTCAACAGAAGCCTGTGAAGCACGTTCAGGAGCTCCACAGCCAGCAGCTACAGCAGAAAGAAAAAGTAAACAACTACATTAATGTGACTGTGAAACATGTAGCACAAACTTCTCATTTCTCTCACATTTAGAATTCCAACTGTTTCAATTATGTATTTTTTTCTCATTTAAAGTAAAGTGCTTGATGCTTTGTAACTATCTGTTCTGGTTTGTTGAAAAGCAGAAAGCATGTCCACCATAGGATACAATTTCATATTTAAAAATGTGATTTTTATACTGTTCAGAAGCAATTTGTACTTCTTTGTTCAAATATCTTTATGGTTAGTGAGACGGCTGAGTGATCCCACACACTGTGCTCCAATTCAAATCCTCTGAAGTCCACACTTTGAAGCAGTCTGGTAGAGACACGTCCCTCTTCAAAGGCTTCACCAAATACAGCTGAGAAATACAACCTTCTTTTGCTGAATTTGTAGGATACACACGTGTGCCCTTTGAAGCCATCGGTACCCAATCATCTGTTCTGTGGGTGATCTTTTTCACCTTCTAAAGTCAGTAAATATCACAGGCCGGTGTTGTATTTATCAAATATTTGCAGTGAGGTGGTGCATGGTAAACAGATCACCTGAATTACACCACAATATGATTGCTGCAAGAGGTGATTTAAAGGGAAAACACTTTTTCTTATAGGACACTTGGGTGCTTGAATTTCTTTTAGTATTTTCTAATAAGTGAAAACTACATTAGTTCTTTTATAGCTTAATGTGTAACTCATATATTCATATTTTACTAATGAGATTCTACAATAGTCATAAAAGTGGTTTAAAAATTTTCTCTCTTTTTTTACCCTATAATTTAAGCCCTGTGTGTTTACCTGGTCATCTGCAATATGTGTTTTAGCACAAGGAGTCTCGAGCAGAGTGCACAGGGCCCGCAGGCACGACATCACATGTTCAATAGGCTCTTCAGGGCGGGGAAAGCAGAGAAACTCTATACTGACACCTAAGAGAAAGAACACAAAAATGCTCTTAGTCTATATTCTTGCACATGTATTTTTCTTTCTACTACCATTCCTTCACAATTGGCCGGTGGTCCTACAGCTGTGAGGTGAACAAAAGCAGTTGCTGTTTTCTGTATTAGGTACACTATGAAGCCAGAAAATGGAAAAGTATGCTAAATGCTTTACACCGCAAATGTTAGCTATGCATTTGTTTACCTAACATTAGATGCATCCTGTCTTTGACAGACTCCTCAAAGGTCTTTATAGTGGTGGAGCCTCCCTGGGGGAGGCCAGGAGGCTTGGAGGGAGCTGATGAGACCTCCTCCTGACCTACACCTGCTCCAAACCCAGTGCTGTTCAGCCACAGGGCTACAGCATGCAGGACAGGAGCCCAGGAGCTTCGGTAGTGGAGCCTTGCTGTATCTATGGTCTCCGGGGTATAAAATGCTCCGCCTGGACACAAACACAATTATATATAATTACTTTATTAACATGTCAATGACTTTGAAAACAGCTCCAACAGAGTGCACGAGCATGTAATCTACAATCCCATTTGATTTAAGAGATGTTTTTGTTGACATTTAATCTGACACTGTCCAAATAATGTTGAACGTTTTTGGTAATATCTGGAAAAAATAAACATCAAATGATCCAAAGTGGAACATAAGACTTGAACATTGATGCTTTAACCAAGCTACATTAAAATGTTGTGTAGAAACACCACAAGACTATATTTTGTTTCACTGAAGATATCATATTAAAACCATATTTAGCACACAGGAAGACAGGAAAGAATCTCATACCATCAGGGGGCAGCTGACTGGAAAACTCAGCAGGCAGAGTGAGCAGAGCATAGTCTCGCAGCATGGCCAGCCACAGGCGGCTTAGTGAGGGCAGCTCTGGCTGCACCAGGGTGATAAGACTGTCAGGGGGAAGCACGTCAGTTCCCAGATCCTCCTCATCCTCGTCGTCATCTCCACTTCTGACTGGTTTTGCAGGTTTAGACTCAGCCTCTTTTTTGATCTTCATTGCCACCACATAGACCTGAGTGAGAAACCCAGAGTGCACGTTCAGTTTCGTTACATGCATCATTTGATTGTAAAAAAAGGAGCAGTTTCCTGCTCATCTTCCATCTCACCTCAGCCCACGCCTTCAGCACTGCCAGTTTCTCCATCGTGGTAGCGCTCTCACTATACAGCTGACTGGACGAGCCTTTCCCAGCCTGCACCTTGTCCAGCGACGACACAAGCAGGTTGTGGACTCGCCGCAGGTCGTTGAGGTCACTGACAACGCCACTGCCGATCCACGTACTGCACACCTGTAGTCAATGTGAGAAAGGTGAAACTGCTATGGATCTTACAGTTTTTATCTATTACAACAACGGACAATAAAATTTTATGATTCTGATTTTGATGTAAAAAATGTATTATATAACAGAGCACTTAGGCTCATTAGCCAAGCTATTAGAGGGGGTGGGAGTGTCAAACAAATGGGTATTAATAAATGGACTGACACCTTAATGATGTAAAACTGGACCACATGTTTATAAGATTGCATTCTTCTGGGAGGAACAGCAATTAAAGTGTCAGTTCAAGGGCAGCAGCTTGTTATAAATCTGGTAGCTTATTAAACTATAAGAAAACTACAGGTCCTCTGTGACCTTCACATCCACAGATATATGTATCCTAATCCGCTTTTTCAGAGTAAGTTGTTCTCGATAAGAAAAATTAAACCCTTCAAAAAGTCTCCCAAGCAGAGAAACAGGGGAATGTCAAAGAGAGAACATCTTTTAGTAATAAGCTGACAGGCATGTTTTGTTATTTGCCCCCGTCACTCAACATTCTCATCATTCAATTAAGTCAAAAAGCATTAAGTCACAAATTTGACACTGCTGGCTTCTAAGGGGATGATGACTCACTTTGTCGTGGTAATTAAGCTGCTAACGCAGCCACAGTTCTACCATTTAACAATCAAAAAACATATTTAATGGCTGTTAATGGAAAGAAGGTTGAACACACCTCAAAAAGAGGCATAAAGTGGAATTGTAAGCAATTGAGTTGGTGAAAGAGACAGGTATGTATGGCTTACCTGGCATGCCTTTGCTGTAATGTCGGACGGCGTGTCAGGTGAAAACGCAGGTCTGAGAGCAGCTCCAACCTAAATACCCACGAGTTGCAACAAGTTTACTTTCATGCAATGTTTCTAGGTTTGGACTACGAAATAATGCAATGCTTTACTCACATTGGCCTGGTACTGTTCCAGGATAACGTGCCCCGGGAACTCGGGCTCTGGTACGGACGCAAACTTTTTAATGATGTCTTCCAAGGCCTGCAGGCCAGCCATCCTCAGCTGGTTGCTGTGGTCTGTGGCTGCCATGAAAGCCATGCGGATGAGGTCAGATAAATGGAGCACCAGCAGATCTCCTGAACGGGCAGAGATGGATGAAAAAACAACAAGGACTATGTGAGAAATACGAACCTAATTATAAACACTGGAAGGAATATGAACTCCGGGAGCAGCTACAATAATGATTTTTCCAGTCATTGTTTAGTATTTGATTTATTAATCCTTTGATGATGTGTTACACTTCAGCAAGAAGCTATAACCAGTGCTTTCTTCAGACTCTCTGCTTTAATACTTTCTTCAAGAGGAAACACTTTTGGAGTTTCAGCGTGTGCCTGCAGCGACCAGAAAGAAACCCCACATTAAATTTGGGGCTGAGATTTAATTGACTTTTAACTGAAGGGCACCTTTTGAGGGATTAGTTGGACATGCCGTCATGCAGACCAACCATCCACTGAATCCCAGTCACTCAATTTGGCTTAGCTGGTTTCAGAGCTGCAAAGTCAGTACAATGTGCTATTACGGGCAAGCCTGTAGAATAGCTCCTTATTATACAGCAAAGCTTACATAAATATTGTCTCCTATATTTACCACAGTGAACAAAACCCTCTGAACCTCTAGCTTTGTTCCATCTTTAAATGAAAGCATGTGAATAAGCAATTTCCTGTCGCACAGTAAAAGTGGCATTAATCAATCACAATTCTTTAAGTGAACTCTGCAGTAGTCTATTCTGGCAGCACAGTGAATGGTACCTTTCACATTCTTGGCCTGCGCCGAACGAGCAGCTGCCAGGTCAAAGTGTGTTTTGTCTGCATTCTCACACAGCAGGATGATGCGGCACAAACAGTCTGCTGCAAACACCCGTGTGACCCAGCGCGGCGCCACAGATGGCTTCGATTTGTCGTCTTCGCCCAGACCCGTGAACATTGTGTCATCGTCCATCTCGTCTTTTTTCTCCGAGTCTTCCTCGTCCTTTTGCACCTCAAACACAACAGCGCCCCCTACATCTGAAAGAGGACACGGGCACATTTGTGGTGAAAGATTTATAAAAGATGATTTTTGAATTTGCCGTTTTGTAGACTTACCTGTAGTTGCTGCAAGAACATCCTTGCAGAGTTTCAGCCAATGGGAAAGTTTTTCTACGGCCAAAGACGACAGCATGTGGCCGAGTGTGTCATGGATGTCTGAGCATAGCTTCCTGTCCGTCTCCCGATCCAGCATGCCAAACAGAACGCCCTCCAGACCAGTCTCTGTGATGTTTAGATCTGAACCAGAGCAAGTTAAGGCATTAGGATCCAGGTTGCATTAAGGGGAATTATTCAAACAGAATGCTCGAATCAAGTTTTGACCGTGTACTGACTGATTGCAGTGCTGTCTTTGCTGTCTCCTGCTCTCTTTGCCAGGCTCATGGCGTACTCGCAGACCTCTGCAGCTTCTCTCTGAGCAAGCTGTCTCAGGCAGGCCACTGCAGCACGACGCAGCAACAGGTGAGAGCTGCACAGGTGCACCTATGGGAACCCCAGTTCACAGCAGGAAATCAACATTCAGACTGACACAAACTCTAACTATCACATACGTACTCTAAAAGTATTTATGTCTTACACAGAGACACGGCACCAAGCTGGACAGGTTAACGTGTCGTGGAGCAAACATATGCAGCTGCTGCAAACATGAGATAGCAGCTGCCTGCACAAGAGAGTCTGAGTGGTCCTGCATTATGGCACAACCAACCAGGCAGGACGAGCGGATGGTGGAAATAGTGGCTCCATTTCCTAGCAAGACCAGCACAAAGAAACATTGTACTTAAAGACATATACTTCAGTAGCCTGCAAAGGATCAAAACCGGTTACACTGCCACCTGCTGGCTAAAAAAATACTATGGTTAATGATGTTTGTAATCTGGTTGTGCCACAGTTACCCTGCAACTCTGGTCCCACAGTAGTGATTAGAGCTCCCAGGCAGCGGCCCAGACACTGGTGAACCTCTGTGTGAGACGGGGGCACAGTGAGGAGCAGGGTGAGCACCAGAGACAGTGTAGGCTCCACATAGCCTCTGTACATGGGACCACTTGAATCCACAATTAGAGCCAGAGAGTGCAGAGCCCAAGTCTGGTGAAGACAAAAACACAGATTGAATTAATTTAGAGTGGGCCAGACCAGAATTGAAGAAAAAGACAGGGATGCATCAAAACTAGGTTTAGACATAACATTTAACAGAAAAGAAAAACAATCAAAATGTAATTTAATTATGAGTGAATATAAAAATGTACTTCTAATAAATAATTGACTGCACCTGGACTTCATGTGAAGAGCCATCCTGGGCTAGAGCCAACAAGATGCTGACACTGGTCTTTAAGTGCTGGCCAGAGCCAATTCCTCCAACATATCGATGCAGACAGCCGAGAGCCAGTGAATGGCCCGTCCTTGAAACTACATCACGAGCTGACTTCAGCCTGTAAACAGAGCAAAACAAAGACATGCATCACGTGAGTAGAGACAGATACAAAGTATGAGAGATCAACTTCAAGACAGATGAACAACAATGAAACACAAACTATAACTTTCCAAAAAGAGACATTCTGAAAATGTAGTGAGAATGTTTATTTTGTGCAATCAGGTATAAAATGACTCTCTGTCCGTCCCACTAAACGTCAAGGTGCAGTTTACATCCTTGTCTGTCCAGGCTCATTCAAGATATGTAGTGATAGACTAATATTTTTTACACCTAAAATCACTGTATTCTTAAAAACATTTATTAATGTAAGGTAAATACAGGTTATTCTGATCACAACATTGTGCACTGTAGACAATGTTTTCAATATTTATGTTATTGCAAAAATCCACACTTTTCAAACCTGGCACCTCAGAAGACTAAATCTGGCGCTCAAATCTCTCCTTCTGTCCAAAGTGTTTCTACAGATCACTAGGTTGTCATGGTAATGTTAACCACAGACCATTTTAAACAGAAAATGTTATCAATTCATCATTTTTATCCTGTTAGACACTTGTATCGTTTTTATTGGTGTATGAATTCTTGAGTTATGGCCAAAAGTAAGCTCTTTGGGCTTGACCTTTGACCTCCAAATGCTATCAAATTCATCCTCATGAATCAAACAAATCAATCAGTCAATGAAAGTGAACACTGGTGTAAAATATGAAGAAATTTTCTTTTAAGGCCTTCCTAAATATTTGATTTGAAACCATAATGTTGGACACAAAAAGCAAAGAAACAGAAATTGGAGACATGATATGCTCACTTATCAAAACTGGTCTGCGCCATTCTGGCAATGAAGGTTGCCTCTCCGACCACCTGAGCCATCCTCCCCAGGGCCTCTCCAGCAGCACAGCGCAGGATGGGATTAGGGTTGTCCAAAGCTCCCATCACCAGGGCCAGAGCTGATTTACGCACCTCCTCAGGCCCAAGAGTGCTCTTATTCTCAGCCAAACCCTACAGTTAAAGCGAAAGAGAAACATTATTTCTCACTGTAGCTATTACCTAAATGACCTACCCATTTAAGAGGATATAGAGCTTTTTTTCTTACCTTGAGGGCAGAAAGGACTGCAGTAAAGATGTTGAGTTGGACGGCTTGCTGTCGAACTCCTTTAGCCTGCTTTATGCATTCTGCAAAGTGGTCTAACATCTGCAGCCTGAATCATACCCATCAGTTAAAACACAGTATGTTAATAAAAAAACAGCTCAGCAACAATGCAGCGAATATAAATATATAAGGAAAATAATGAGAGCAGCTGCGGGACAAGAAAATAAAAATAATGTTAACATGATGCAGAACCACATCAAGTCACCACAATAAGAGAGAGCGCCTTGCCTGTGTTTGAAGGAGACAT
The DNA here is from genome assembly GCF_057382185.1 of Mchenga conophoros. Taxonomy (NCBI): domain Eukaryota; kingdom Metazoa; phylum Chordata; class Actinopteri; order Cichliformes; family Cichlidae; genus Mchenga; species Mchenga conophoros. The sequence continues at coordinate 23,389,091 of NC_140538.1, forward strand.
GAGGGAACACCACACCAAACAGAGCCACTGAAGCATCGATAACCGACACACCCAAAGGGAGAGGTCCTGGGATGGCCTCGCCTACGGGGACGCGCAGGTAGATCGAGGAGGGATCGTGCTCCAGAGCTCCGCTGCCAGACGCGCTGTTGGGCTGCAACTGTTTCGCAGGTAACGACACAGAAACACCAAAAGGCCAAACTTATATTTAATATTTAACGAGAGATAGTGATGACTAATCCAAATCACATACATAAAGCATCTTCAAATAAGAGCTGGGTTACTAGAACGGTCTTTTACCAACTAACCTGATCCTCTATGGACTTGTGGTCGGTCTCCTGTAGCCACGAGCCCATGAGCACGCTGTCGTCATAGTGACACAGAGAGCGCAGCAAAGACGTGGTAGTGTTGGCCGAGTTGTCGGTCAAAGTAAACTCTGCTACCAGTTCTCTCAGGAGAGCATTGAAGCTGCCTGTACGAGAGGATTACCCATTTTAAAACACCTCTCCTCAACTTATGTGAAAGCTAATGCACAAGTGACTGATTTACCTTCGTAAGTTTTTGGAGGCAAGAGAGCCAAGATGTCGTACAACCGGAGCCTCACCATAGCTGCACTTGCTTTCAGGTGGGCTCCATGTACCTTAATGATGGCAGGGACACTGAGAAAAGTCAAAATGTTACAATCATTAGACATGCAGTCGAAAAACACACAAAAAAAATAAAATAAAAAGTCAGACATTTAAGAGAAAATTACACAAAAAAAACCACCACACTCACTGAGACATCATAGTCATGGCACATTCGATAGGAGTCATCAGCCTGCGGATTACGTCTTCTGTGAGAAGCTCGGGGCAGTGGGCCACGAAACTACGCATGGCTATAAAAGAAAGGGAACGGTTTTAGTCAACACTGCGTCTCGTAACATTTTAGGGCGTGCACACTGTGGAGGTGCAAGCCTTTACCACACAGTGCTCCAGCTCTGCCCTCCAGGGTGACCTGCCAGGTGAAGGAGTCTCCTCTGGCTTTTTCGGCTTCCAGCTCCTTCTGGGAGCGAGGAAACACGTTCCTCCACAGCAGCAGCATTTTGGGGAGATGATAGCGCACAAGGGAGGGACCTGGGAACACAAATGAACACAATGTGGTCACAAAGGTGGTGGGAGAAAGAGACGATTTCTGAAAAACTCCAAAATCAGGAAGTGTCTTTGAGGCTCACCCAAAGTCATCAGGGCTCCCAGCAGAAGCCATCCAGCCTGCGTGCGCTGCAGGGACAGACGGCTGTTCTGAGCAGCTGTTCGCAGAAGGTCTTCAGCTATACTCACCACCAACTACAAGAACAGCGAGGCTAGTCAATCAAGTCTGACATACATATGAAAGAACCACTAAGGCCAAATTCTGAGGCTACACACCTTGCCCTTGGTGTGGGGGATACCCAGTGGACACTGGTGCACGCCTCCCAGCAGAGCAGCCATCGCAAAGCTGTAACCGCTTACAGCCTCAGGCGAACTCTTCAGGTTGTTGATTCTCTCAGCACAGCGGTCCAGCAGAGGGGTGAGCTGATAGGGTAGCGCAACGGCGACGCAACGCAAGCACCATGCAGCTGCCAAACGTGCTGCCATGCTTGGGTGCAGCAGCACTGAGGTCACGGTTTCAAGGAGTCCTGAAGAAGTGGATGTGGAATAAGTTATTTAAGGATTTCAGCCTTATTTTAAATTAGGATTTATGTCACACGAGCTTGTGTTACCAGAAACCCGAGAGTGACAACAGTGAATATCCTGTTTTGTATTCTGTTTATCTTACCTACAGAAGGCTCCTGGATGAGTGGTGAAGCTGTGGCACTCAAACTCTGAACCAAACTGCCCAGCTCTTTTAAAGCACACACCATAACATGCTGGCTGGCAGAGACATCACCTGCCCCTGCTTTGTTCTCCCCACTGATATCATTCACTACTGCCTCTGAAAACACAAATTTCAGGAAGAGAAGCGAGCAAAGCGATCTGTCAGCATGAACATTTTCTGAGTTATCACTTAAGTTTGTATTTTGAATACTCAATAATATTCAGAACACACTAATTTATAATGTGTGCATCATTGATGAAAAAGATTTATATCAAAGAAAAGATGCTTTGTGTCCATAATAAGTATAAATCACTAATGTTATTAGTATAATTTACACTAATCAGCCACAACATTAAAACCCGATATTGTGTAGGAAGTTGCAAGGTGGGGCCTCCTTACATCTGATTTGTTTTTCCGATCTTGAACTCTTTGTAATGTTTCTCAGACCATTCCTGAACAATATGCCGTGGCGGGTGCACTATGCTGCAGAAAAGAAAGCCAGCACCATCGGGGAATAGTGTTTCCATAAAGAGGTGTAAATTGTCTGCGGCTAGTTAGAATCAGATTAAAGCTATTTTCCTGCAGAAAATCAGAGAATCAAATTGCTTAAACTCTACTGTGTATCATGCTGATCCCCCTCTCTCTCTGGTAAACATCACACAAGATGTAAAAGAAAATGGGATTTCTTTCTGCTGTAGGTGCTTTCAAGAACAGACAGGACCACATGCAAAGTGTGGAGTATAGTGCCCCTGTGACCCTATTGCCAGTTCATTACTTATACCACTTTTGGTAGCAACTAACTACCAGAAACAATCCCCCAAACCTGATATTTTATAGATAATCTGATCCAGTTGCTTAGACATCAAAAAAGTCACATCTTTACAGCTTCCAACAACTTGACTTCCTGCTACAACTCGACAAGTAACATTAAGGCAAAATAATGATTTTTATTGTTGTCACCTACACTGATTTTAATGTTGTGACTGACAGGTGCGTACCGTAGCTTCTAATAACACAACAGACCCCATTAGGCCATGCACTGTTGTCATATATTTAACTAACGACATTAAACTACAGAACCGCTACATTAAAACACAGAAGAGCACACTTCAATGTACTCCAAGAGCTCTGAGGATTTGTCTCCCCCCATTCAAAAGGAAATAAATAAAAACAGGAAATGATGGCTATAATTGTGAAAAAAGAAAAAAAAATGAATAGCTGATCATTTACCGGGAACTAAAATCCTCTGAGCTCTTGAAAGACAACAGTCAAGACAGATCATATGTAGAAAAAAGGTCAATAAAACGACTTGAGGAAGAGAGTATATGAAGATGCTTCTTGAACTGTGGCATTTCATTCGGACTTCAGTGTAAATGTAAACACATATACTAGATGTCCTACTTCTATCATGGCTCCCGGTAACATTTTCCCACTTATGTTTAGCTTAGACATTTCTCAAAGTCCCATTTCAAGAAGTCTCACATATCCAACTAGATGGAAAAAAATACAGCAGCAAGTACAGAGTGAACAACAAAGAACCCAGAAGAATCCAACATTTTTAGAAATTCTGTCTTAACACCAAGAAGTTCTGAAACGTACATCGGTTTAAAGGTTGCAAAGCAAATCAGAGTAAGAAACATCCTTTGTGAACGACGTATGGGTGATTTTGAAAATAATTTTGTGATGATAAAAAGCGAAAAAATAAATAAAATAATGCAAAACACTGTGTCTTGTTCTCTTAGATGTAATCGCATCATCCTGTCGTGTGCCTTTGCATTTAGTGGCACGTGCAGTTTTTCTGCTGGTGCATGCCAGATGCTAGATGCCAGAAAAGGTTACGCTAACTTCTCTTTAGGGTTTATAAGGCAATAACAAAATGTGAATTCACAGGCAAAAAAGCCATAAAGGCTATGCAATAATGCAAGCATGAGTACTTAATATGCTGCGCAGGTAATGGATGATCTTACTGACATTATGATACTACTTGTGGTGAAAAGGGGATATGAAGAAAGAGGAAAGTAACCTCACAGGGAGAAAGCAGAAGGAAAAGCAGAGAAATAAAAGAAAAAGAGAAGCGGTCTCTGCACACAACATAAGCACAAGCCATGCAACAGATTTCAAAACTGAATGAGGAGCGAATTAAAAGGTGATAATAATGGATGAGTACTTACTCTGTAATGCTCTGAACCGTGATATTTCCCCCCCATCCTCCTTACCCACAGCCCTCATTTGCTTGCTGATGGCTTGGCAGATTTCTTTGCCGGCTGCGATTTGTGCTTTCTCTCCAAGCAAGCCCCCCAAGGTGGCGCGCAGCATGAAGGAGACGCAGCGGCGCGAGTACACAGCCTCAACGTGAGTCTGCGTGGCCCGAGGGTGAGACACTAGGTCCAACACGTGCGACAGGAACGTGGCAAAGTTGCGCTCAAGCCACTGACCGCCAAGTGTTGTCACAAACACAACGTATGCCTAAGAAGAAATTAACGAAAAACACACATGAGGTGGATGAGTCAGATGGATCGGGTTCATTTTTTTAATATGTTTGAGAGTTCACCTCACCTGTGTGACGCCCACCCGCACCTCCCTGCTGACAGAGCCTCCCCCCTTCAACATCTCTCCTCCGCTCTTCAGGAAGCCAGATCCACCGCGCAGAAAGCCTGTGGCCATCAGCTCCAGCACCTCCTCCAGAGTGGCTCGCTTTACATTCTGACGCATCACTGCGAGAAGAACACGTTTAAAAAAAGAACGCGATAAAGAACAGAAGCAGTGAGCTACTCTAAAAACAACAAATCCACTCTGTAACCTACCAGCTGCTTGTTTGGGCATCAGGGCCGTGGCCATAACCGTCCCCAGCAGTTTCGCTACGGCTACCCGAACGCCATAGTTAGACCCTTCCAAGGCCTTGAAACACAAAGTAGCGACGTTCTCCAGTTCAGTGGTCCACATGAATACGGCCTCATTTTGTAGCTCCAACAGGCACTGATCAGGCAAGGAGGAAAAAAATGGGACGCTATCATTACTTTTCATATAATATGTGTACTGGTAATATCTACTTCATGACATGAATTCAGAGGCTTATGTGCACATAATGTTACAATACACACAGTAACTTGTATGCTTTCTAAACGGAAATTGAAACAGTGTATGCGGTCGACATACGTGACACAGCAAAAGCATTTAAGTCAGTGGTTTCTTCCCTTTACAAACAGTCTGCACTCATTCTGACACACAATTGCTGTACTTGTGTCATAAAGGGAAAATTAGATCGTACTGAAAACAGTGATCACAAGTAATCATGCGGTACCTTTACTTTTATGAGTGAAACTGAGAATGAAGCCTTGCATAACGCTCCTCAGATGGGCCTTAACAACTTAAGATCAAAAACCAAGTTTAACTGTTTTGGGAGAAAGAGTTTGAAGATTACTCTGTGTGTCTTCTATGTAGCTTTTAACTTTATGATATGGAAGGCCCCAGCAGCCCACAAAATCCCCACAAAGAAGCGCAAGATAGTTGACACATTTAAAAATCTTAACTGTGTTTTTGTGAGACCGACCTTTGCTACTGCACAGCGTACAGCCATGGACCTGTCTGTAAGCAGAGAGCGAGCATTCTTGTAGATGTCTCTGTGACAAGAAGCTGCAGCTCCACCCAGTCCGCTGAGCACCTTCTGCAGACTCAGAAGGATCTCTCCTCTACCTTGTGACTACATCAATAAAATAGAAGAAAGTGACGTTACAAATCAATCCCTCCATTACTGTTCTTATATTGTAGTGTGCCTGCTCCTAGTTTTTTTACTCTCACGTGGCATACCTCTGCACTCTTTAATGCCTTTAAAAGATTATTGATGGTATCTGGAAAGGAGCTTCCCAGCATCCTCCCCATCTTCTCATAAAAAGCCCCAACACATGCCACTGCAGCACTGCAAGAAATGTGTAACAGTGCATTAACACAGCAATTCAGACAAAAATCTATGTGAAAATTCATAATTATGTAAATTAAAATATGCAATACCATGGAATACTTCATGAAAATTAATAGTTATTAACTTCTATTTATTAGACTCCTCCTTATGTTGATAAATGGTGAGACTGGCTTACATACATGAATTAGCTTTAACCTTATCTACTGTAAAATGCTGAAGGAGAAGCACAGTGGCTTAGTATGCAAAAGGGAGGCCCTGGCACGTCTGTGTATTTCACCTACCCAGAAATGAGCAGGTATGAATGACTGATGGATAAAACCCTGCAGGGCACCACTGATGCAGCTTCATCCACTGTTAAATTCCATTAACGCCAGCAAGAAACACAGCAAATCTAGTCTTGTACGCTTAATCCCTCCTTTTAAACATAAAATGTCGTTCTGCAGATTACCGTCCAGCTTAACTGCTAATACCCTTGAAGATAGGCCTACCGCACGTGCCTGGAGCTCTAAAAGCAGTTCTGAACAGCTTACATTTGAATTAAAATATGTGAAAGCTCAAGCAGACTATTAATATGCAGTTCCTGTATTTCTAAAAATAGCCAATAAAAATATACGCGGTAGTAAATAAATGGGAACTCACAGTTTTGTTGGCAAGTATGCAGGTGTGTCATCCTTGCTTTTGATGATGTCATTGCATTTATCAAGAGTCTGGAAAACAGTGAAGGTGTCACCAATGCTGTAGAGCGTAGCAAGGTTTTTGGCCAGGAGTTTTCTAGTCGGTGGTCCCGGAGCGCTGCTGATTAGTCCCGTCAGCTGTTCCACCAGCTTCTTCTGCTTCTCTTTTACATCCACCTGCATTCAAAAAAGAAGGGAAAAAAGCACAATCGAGTTACAAAACGCTTCCAATGATTCTGACTCAGAAAAGCTAAAAATCTGAATAGTCACCTTATTTGCTGCCACAAGCACTTTATCCAAAAACCGGAGCCATTCGAAGATGAAGACGGGCCTTTTTGCTTCGGTGATCTGGGCCAAAGCATCTTCATTAAGCAGGAGACTGTGAGCCAGCTCCATGGTGAGGAACCTTGAACACAGAGACGTGCGCCCTCCTCTCTGCAATGATTCACGAACACGTGACAAATTAGAGGAACAAAAAGCTTAATATACTGTTGCAACACAAGCAGTCGGTAGACCATATTTTGCTCAAACAGCTTCAGTGTGACTTGACACTGAATCTACAAGTCTTTTTGACTAAAGTGAAAGACTGGAGCACCACTTCTCTTAGAAATAATCTTAATTGGCATTTTGATGATAGCAGTAGGGAGCATTACTAGCACAAAATCTTCAATGGGTTTTCAGCTGGACTGAGTGATGGTATCAGTGTGGTAGACGTTATCTCTAACAGTGATGAATTTGCATACTGGAGTGAGACAGAACAGCTGGTGAGGAGGTGCAAAGACAACAATTTGATCCTGAGCAAATCTAAAACTAAAGGCTGTTGACTTTAGAAGGGAAGAAGTCCAACATCTTCCTTTCATTGGCCAAGGTCTGAAAGAGTGCTTCCTGGGCACCACTATATGCCAGTCTTTATCACAGAACTTAAACACCAGTCTCACTGTTAACAAAGCCCATCAGAGACTCTACTTCCTTTGGCAGAAGTAGAGATGTATGGAAAATATGGGTTCAGTTGGGAAGCTGCAAACCATTATCATTATCATTATTATTATTATCTCCAACCTGACTTGGTAAGGTAGCACAACCAATCAGGACAAACAGCAGCCTGGAAAAAGTTTGAGCCTCCAACATCACTGGTTGTAGTCTGCCTTTCATAGCTCCACACTATGCCACCCAAACCACCAGGAGAGGTAGAAGCATCATCACTGTCCCCTCCTACACATCATCTGTTTAATCATCTCCCACCAGGCAAAAGATACAGGGGTATTACTACAAGAACAGAGATAGTAGCTATCTCCAAGCTATTAGGTGCTTAAATATATGCTGAACCTTCTATTATTTTTTGTTTCAATTGACCTACAGCAAGTTGTAATCATAGAATCTGAATGTATCCATCCATTCGCTTCCGCTTATCCTTTTCAGGGTCGCGGGGGGCGCTGGAGCCTATCCCAGCTGTCATACGGCGAGAGGCAGGGTACACCTTGACAGCTCGCCAGTCTGTCACACAGAGAGACAGGCAACCATTCGCACTCACATTCACATCTGTACTCACATCTATGGGCAATTTAGATTAATCAATTAACCTTTCCCCAGAAACTGCATGTCTTTGGACGGTGGGAGGAAGCTGGAGTACCCGGAGGGAACCCACGCAAACAGGGGAGAACATGCAAACTCCACACATTGAACTCAGGACCTTCTTGCTGTGCGGCAACAGTGCTAACCACCGTGCCGCCCAGAATCTGAATATATTATGCAGCAAAACGTACACGTATGTATCATGCATTTGCAATATTAACTTAACCTCTTGCACTGTGGACTGTTCCCTTCTGCAATCTAGACTCTACGCCATTCACTAAAATCACTTTAAACATAGGTACACTGACACACTGCACTACTTTTATGGGTTGATGTGTTCAATACACGTGTACTTTGTATGTTGTGCTGTATTGTGTCATTTGATGTGTCTTGTTGTATATGCAGCTGTGTTGTTGAAATGGCTCCAATAAACTTGAGCTGTGGTGACTGTGAAGGCCACTCAGTCACCACATAACATGATCAAAATCATTTTCATGCTCATCTAAAAGTTCTATCAGCTCTTGCACCTCATTGCCACCATGGAAGAGATCATTCCTAGCATGAAAGGAATACTATATTATAGGATGAAGAGAAATACTGGGAACAGCTGTGTTGATCTGCAGGTTGGACATTCCTGCTCAGGAGACAAACTCTGTACCCAACAGCATGACAGGGCCTCTCAGTTGTCTAATTTAAATGCCTCTTCTCTAACAATACGCCTGTTCAGTCAATAAACTATCACATCCATCAGCTGGACAGGTTATAACAGCCCTATAGATGCTAAGGACCAATTATCGCCATTGGAATGCCTTCGCTGTGTTCCGTACGTCAGTAATTTTAATGTCAGTGGCTGTAAAGTTATAATAGCCGCGCTCAAGTCTCGTATGGAATAACACAAAAATATTAACACTGCAGTGATGTGTTGACAGCTGTCATCCTTCAGATGTTAATACGCGAGCTAGTTAGCAACATAAGCTAGCTGCTTCCTAAAAGGGGAAAGCTAAACTCCGCGAAACACTGACGACTAAATAGGACTTTGGCTCTTCGTCGTCATTTTTTACAACCTTGAGTTGTTCAAAATATACCCCTCAGTGACAACAAACTCCCTGAAATACGGGACAAATACAGCAAAACTGTTCATCCTACCTGTGCTTCGGTGACCCAGGATGAATGACGACGACTATGGGCGGTGTCGCTGTGAAGTTTGTCCGATGTTAAACCAAACAAATAATTTAACTTAAATCATATAGCTTGTAGAATTTTGTGAAATAAACAAAAATAGACGTGACATTAATCGAGTCCATTTCACAGGACAAACACGTTCTTTTGAAATATATGCCAAATGCAGCGGAACTGTAGACTTTGTGTGTACCTTGCAGCTACTCGGAACGTTTTTGCAAAGGAACAGAACACCACAGAAGAAAATACAAACGCACAAACCGAAGTTGTTGTTTTTTTTTGCTGTTTTTCTCTGTTTTTTCTCTCTTTAGTTTGTGCAGAATGTCAGATGATGAAGAAGACTATATGTCTGATGCATTTCTTAGCAAACTGTAAGTGTTTTGGCTCTGGTGTTTACTGTAAAATGTTCATATTGACAACAATGTTCGGTCAGTGCTATGAAACTGTTGTTGAATCGAGTATATTCCGATATTGAGCTATAAAAACAAAGAAGCAGGGTGTCGTTGCTCTCAGAATAGTTATCGGTATTTTTTACACCCGTGTAACGTTTTTCTTTGTCCCTCCGACTGTCAGTCAAGATGTGAAACCGGGAGTCAGCATGGTGAGGCGGGTAAAAGAAGCAATGAAGAGGGAGGAGAAGCAAAAGGAAAAGAATGTTAAGAACCGTCAGAAGAGCTACAAGGAGCAGGAGAGCGAAAGCCGAGAAGTGGCTTTACAGAGCTCCATCAGCAATGAAAACAAAGGGTTTGCACTTCTGCAGAAAATGGGCTACAAAGCTGGGCAAGGACTTGGGAAGCAGGGCAAGTTTGTTCTTCGCTAAATTGTGAATTTGCTTTGCATTTGTAGTGTGCACTGATGTTAATCTTTGTTACCCCTATAGGAGCAGGAAGAGTTGATCCGATCCCACTAAATATCAAAACAGGTAGGAAATGTTATTTTAAAATGAGTATTTAGTGATGTTGTGTGCAGCCTAGCTGAATGATTGCAGCACTTTTCTGTTTATAATCAGACAGAGGGGGTATTGGAATGGAAGAGATGAAGAAAAGAAAAGCTGAAGAGGAACTGGAGCATTATAGGCAGAAAGTACGAGCCAAACAACAGAATGAGACCAAATCTCTGGAAGATTTCAGGTGAAGCATGCAGCTACCTCTAAACGTTGTCCCCTCCCCCTCTTATAGTCTGTGTTTTTAACTTTTTCCTTTTTTTGCGTTTTCAGGTCAAGAGTAAGGACGGAAAGAGAGGAGCGAAAGATTGAAGGAGACCTCAGGAGGAGTCAGCGAGCTTGCGAACAGCTTGACAGTCAAAAGGTGGAAAGAATTATGAGTATAGCTCCTTATGGACTCCTCTGCACATCACAGTGCTAGTGTTAGTAGCAGGTCTCTCTCTAATCAGTCTCTTACCAGTGAAAGGAGGAAAATTATAGACCACTGACACAAAGTATCTCCTAGCTGAGGTTTCTTCTCTTTTCAGGGGATAACTGCTCCGAGAGAAGACTGGTACTGGCCTAAAGCAAACTCTGATGAAGAAGAGGACGATCTTAAAGAGGAGGATGAGGATGAAGAGGAGGTTACAGAACTCACTGTAAGTATTTTATTTTAGACAATCAAAATTAATGTATGTTATTCATAGTTGGGGTTTTTTGTTGTTGTTTTTTTACCAAAACAGCAATTGTGGTACTGTCTGAGGAAGTGCAGAGCAGTATGTGTAGGACATGTATTAGGATAGCAAGATGATGTTGAGGTGTACAGTGGGAGTGACAGATTTGTTCAAGATGGGGGTGGGATTACATTAGGGATTGGCTCTGAGCCCCCTCTTGTTTGCAATGTGATGGGCAGATGATGTCAGACAGGAGTCTCTGTGGCCTATGATATTTGCAGATGACATTGAAATTTGTAGTAGAGAGCAGGTAGAAAAGCCTGGAGAGGTGAATGTCTCTCAAGAGAAATGAAAGACAGTGGATGCAAGACAGAATACATGTGTGTGAATGAGAGGGAGATGGGTGAAAATGCAAGGAGTAGCTTTAGTGAAGATGGATGAGTTTAAACCATCAAAATCACCAGACAGTGCACAACAGAGGTGAAGAAGAGAGCATAGAGTGCATTGGATGGAGATCAGTGCTGAAGTGTGTTTTCTAACAGAAGGATAGCAGCAAGAGTAAATGAAAAGATGGTAGGAAGACCTGCTATGATGTGTTGAATTAATGAAAAGAAATATTTTCAATTAAATTTTCATATCTAATACTCATATACTCTGGATTAGAAATGAGTACATCAGAGGGACAACTCAGGTTGAGCTGAAAAAACATAAATGCATCTTATAGGATTTAATGGCAAAATTATCCCAATGAATATTAAATGTGATATGTGGTTCTCTGTTGCAGTCTTTTGATAAACTACAAATTTTGACATCCTATTTGAGAGGAGTCCATTTTTATTGCATATGGTGTGGGACCACCTATAATGGTAGGTGTGATGTCTTGTCTTTAGTGCTGTAGCTTTTAAGGTTCTTTTGTATTGCCATTGCTCATACTGTGTATGTGTATATAATGTATTGATTTCTATTTTACAGATGAAGAGGACTTGTGCGCTAACTGTCCTGGGGATACAGCAGCAGACCATGAATAAAATGAATGAAAACCAGTCTGCACAAGTTTCCTGTAAAGAGAAAAAAAAAGTATAAATGTTTGATCATAAAAATATTGTGTATATGTGAATGCACTTTGATATGTGAGTCAGGTTCATCGGACTACAAAAACAGCCAAGGCAATAAAGTGATCAGAAATTAAGTTCTTTAATCATCCAGTTTTAATCTGCTGTCTTTCATTGAAAGACCATCAAGTTTGTATTTGTTGTATACATTTCTGTTTTTTGGGTTGTTGTTGTTTTTTTTTTCATTTATAAATTAGGATGTCTTTCAATATTTCTATTTTATAAAGATGAATACAAATTGTGTTACATATTTCAAGATCAATTGTATTTATCTGTCTTCATTAAACGTTTTAAGAATGCTACCATTTTGACTTTTTGTATATTCTATGATTTGTTGTGAGTTTATATCAGCCATACTTCTTTTCATTACTATTACTTTAAAAAATTCTGATGCGTAAATTGGGCAATAATAATAATAATTTACATGTCTGAAATACTTAAGGATTTTTGGTTTATATGTTATTGTCACTATGACATCGCCACATCTCTACGTTTGGCGCTTGACAAAAGAACTACAGTTCCCATGAAACTTAGCGATGGGAGCTGCTCTTAAACATCTTGGGACATGTAGTCATTCAATCCTAACATGCGTAAGTTTAAAAAAACACGAACAGGTAATCATATATTACTGACGTTAAAATTCCGAGCTTTAACATTAGTTAAACTACAAAAAACAATCTAAAACAACTATTGATAAAGCAAACAGCTATTCTCCCAAAACAGCATCGTTGCTACTCAGTTTTCCTGTACTATAACTCACACTTTCTCTGTTGTTATACTTTATTTTGATATCTTCCACCCAACTCTGCTAGTTTCAGCGTACAGCTTCAAACCATTTCTTTTTTTTATAAAACTTTACTGAACAAAACGTGGTTGATATGTCGGACATTACTTGAAAGCACCATGTGACGTTTACGGAGAAAACGAAACCTAAACTGACATGGAAAGGAAAAACGGAAACCATGTTTTATTTTGAGATTTGTACTTTGCTCTCTATTTTTATGAATTTTGTGTAAATATTCCGACTCCCGACAAACTTAGGATGGAAAACTACATAGCTAAGTTAAACGAGTATGCACAGAAACAGCGGCTGGCGCTCCAGTTTGTGGAGGTTGGAGCTGCTGGCCCTGACCACATTAAAACGTAAGTTGAACATAGATGGGATCTGCGACCTGGGATGTCGTACGAGTACGTGTGTATTTTTGTAGGATAGACTCTTCAGTGAAACCGTAGTAGGCTGTATTTTCGCTCACTCGCTACCAAATGCACGTTTGTGTACAGTAAATGTATTTTGTACGTCGCTTTAGTCCATTTACTAAATGTCCACAGGTATGTTGATCCTGCAGTATCTTGCTAGTGTGTTGTTTCCACACTTAAACTTTGTCACTCTGCACGCAATTGTAATATTTTGTTACAATTCTTTGTTTACCTCCTACCGTACAAATAAAACATTCCAACCATATGTTAAAAACAGAATATTTTTGAGCAGCAAGTTCTGTGGTCCTGAGTACTTTTTTGCCACGTGTATATAAAGATACAGTAACAGTGTTCCAATTTTTAAAGCTTAAATTGGCCTCCAGTTGTAGAATGGCATATTTAATATTTTGTGTGGGGAAAGTACACTAGGAGTTTACTGTATTTGTCTGTTCAACAGATTTACTATCAGAGTTGTTCTGAATGGTAAAGCCTATCCTGACGCTGTTGGAAAGAACAAGAAGGAAGCCAAGCAGAACGCTGCTAAAAATGCATTGGCAGGCTTGTTGGAGGAATCAGCTGATACTGTAAGATCATTGCACCATTGTATTCACTCACTGTATGCGTGGACATTTGTTTTAATCTGCTGTGTGTTTGTTGGTTACAAACAGACAGAAAATGCTGCAGAAGTTTCTAATACATCAGTTCATCAGAGAAGTGGCAGTAACATCAAGTACACCTGCTGGCTTAATGAGTATGGTCAAAGGAACAGGGTGATTGTAAGGCCCGTGGAGGCTGCCAGACCTGGACCAGATGATGAAAATCAGTAAGTCTACATGATGCATCTAGTTTTGATTGTAGATGTGAATAATCTATTTGAAATCTATTTAATATTTTTCTTTTAATGTTAGATGGTGTAACTTTTTTGTTGGTGACAAGGAGTACCCGGCAGCTTCCGGGAAAACAAGAAGGGAAGCCAAGGAGGAAGCAGCCAAGCTTGTATATCACGATATATGTGGCACTTTAGAGGTAACTAATGGAATATACTGATTGACTTGACATCAAAGAAAACTGGATAAATGGTTTAAATATTTTCATGCATGTTCTAGTAGCATGTTGTTCACTTGTACTTTATATTCCAGACTGGAGATGAGAAAGACATTTTCACATCAAGTCAGCAAAAGGAGGAAACAAAACAAAATGTTGCAGATGTCTGGTGAGTTGAAACAGTGTTTCTTTTTGATGCTTTATCCCTGTGAAGCCTTTTTGTAAACTATGTATTGTTTAAAGTGGTTGAAGTTTCAGTTTTTATGTATTTTTTCTTTGATATTGTAGCCTTCAGATAAAGAGTTTGGCTGTGAAACCTGAAGATAAAAGGTTTACAGAGGTAAATTTCATAGGTCTTGTCAACCACTACTGTCAGAAAACATCCCGCTCCCACATGTTTATTGAAGAGGATATATGTGGACCGCCTCATAATCGACAGTGAGTGTGACCGTCCCCTTACCAGCCATTATAGACAATTTCTGCTAAATGCTGGCTGATGTTTAACAGTTGGTAAATGATGTAAACCAGTTTTTCACTGTTTCACAACAGATTTTCCTACAAATTAGTCATAGATGGCAAGGAATACCCTGTTGGTGAGGGTAACAGCATCAAGGAAGCCAAACAAAATGCAGCTCGATTAGCCTGGTCTGCTCTTCAGGAACAGTCAGACTGGGACAGCAAGGTATTTAACATTTTCTGTTAAGTTAAGAGTACTTTATTGTCTGCCGTAGGGGGAAATCATCCTGGATCGGCCAGCTCCTGCATTGAAACCCCTCCCACACACACATAGTAATAAAAATCAAAGCATAAACCCTAGTTGGGCACACTTTTATAAATACAGACCTTAGAATGCATAAATAATTAAATAAATAGTTGAAGTAGTAGTAGAGTTGTCCTTCAGTCATGAGCTGTTCATTTATCAGTTTAACTGACAAAGGGACAATTGAATATTTGTAGCAGTTATACTGACACAAAGGGAAGTTGTACCTCCTAATAAAATATTGTGGCCTATCGAACCGTAAAAAAATATCTTGGGGAATGTTTATGTTCCTATAATTTTTCCTGCTTTCCTGATTGTTAGATTTCCAAACCTGCTGTCATAGCCTAAGAGACTCTGCAGTAGACAACTGATATAATACCAAAACTAAAAACTCTAAGTCTCCGGAGAAAATGAAGACACTGATAGATTCTCATACACACATGAATGTCCTATGGGTTCTTTTGATATTAAATACACTGAAGAAAAATATAAATGCAACACTTTTGTTTTTGCTCCCATTTTTCATGAGCTGAACTTAAAGATCTGAAACATTTTCTACATACCCAAAGGACCCATTACTATCAAATATTGTTCACAAATCTGTCGAAATCTGTGTTAGTGAGAACTTCTCCTTTGCCACAGGTGTGGCAAAGTTTGTATGTAGAAAATGTTTCAGATTTTTAAGATCAGCTCATGAAAAATGGGAGCAAAAACAAAAGTGTTGCATTTATATTTTTCTTCAGTGTATTTTGGCCATTTAATAGATTGTTGATGTTGGTATTTCCACTATGCACACTATGGTACCACCCCAGGCTCACACTGTCCCCAAAGAATAGTGGGACCCTAGCCTGTTATTTTAGATGCTGCATACACTATTTACATCATTTTATTGCACACTTGAGTTTGAGTTCCCCTAGAAACAAAATTCAGGCGTCCATCTCTGTGTATGTTCACCTAATCCTTTTTGCATGTAATGGTTGAGTAAGCTCTTGGCCTCATCGTAACTTTTTATTATGGAGCACTCTGTCCTATTTGCATATTAAAGTGTTTTCCTCAGATAATTCTTGTAGTATTCTGCCTATTTTGGAGATTTTTCATCAGTCAGATTTTGATGGCCTTACTCGAATAACTAAATCAGAATTTCTTCTGTATGATCATGCAGACTATAATGAGAAGGGTTGTGTTTAACAGCGCCACAACCTCCTTTGTGTTTTCAGATAACTATCAAGTCAGCTGTGTCAGATGATAGAGCACCGTCCAAACTGTCCACACCACCAAGCACACTGTAAGGCTGAGCACTACTGTAGATGGTAACATGTAATGTTGAAAATACCTATTAATTAGGCATTTTATTTGTCTCAAAGGGACTCTGGTTGTCCAAAATCAAGTAGCAGTACAACAACTACAAATGACTCAGTTGTTTTCTCCCAGTCATCTAACGCTTCCAAGGAGCAGGTTGGTTATATCCCATTCTTTCATCCACTCCTGCCATGGTTCACCAGTTTGTAATGTTGAGGCTGTTGCAGAAGTTTTTTTTAAATTACTGGATTAAATAAAATCAGTTTAAATGTCCGTTCTTGTTCTAAGATCATCGATCTAAAACACGGTGGTTCTTCAAGTCACAAAGGAGTAGAAATAAATCAGAATCATGACGACAACTGGTGAGGACAAACAGTTGCAACAAATAGTTTCAGTTTCAATGTTTGGATTCTCTTTTGTTGGTAAAGTTCTGAATATGTGGCTTGTCTTTATAGTTATAAGACAAAGAGCTTGATGGTAAAGAAAGAAGCTGAAATCTTTACAGAAGAGAATTTCATAGGACTCATCAATCTCTACTGTCAGAAAACAAAGCATTGCCATGATTACGTCCTAGTGAGCAAATGCGGTCCACCACATAATCCTCAGTGAGTATGACTTAACCTTTTTAACTAAATACACCTTATATAGACTAAATCTATATGTGTGTATATATAAAGCTATTTGTATGGCACAAAACTCTTAAACCTGTTGCTGCTGATATTGTCTCCCTACACAGATTCTTCTACAAAGTAGTCATTGACAACAAGGAATATCCTGTGGGTGAGGGTAAGACTATCAAAGAGGCCAAACAAAATGCTGCTCGGCAGGCGTGGTCTGCTCTTCAGGAACAATCAAATTGGGATAGTAAGGTACTTAATGATCTTTACTTAATGATTTTTGTTTTTATCCACAACCTTGAAATCTTCCATATTCCTCATCCAACACACTCTAGCTTTTTAATTCCTTACTATAAAGGCGGTAAAAGGGTTGCACTACTAAACTTTTCTCAGCATCATTCAACAGAGATGCTTGTGAGAAAGCAAATGTCACACATTTCATTTATCTACCTGCTCCCTACTTGCTGCGTACACATGATGTGTGATGTCAGATTGCATTCACTTCTAATGAGTGGGCATCATTCTTACTGCTTCAAACCCACTTATGCGGGAAGCTCGACTAAACCAAACTGTATTTCCAATAGTGCAAACTAGTCTGAGGCGAATTATTTCCTGCTAGTTGTAAGGTCATAAAAGAGAGGACAGCCAAGTATTTAGTATTGTCCTTTCTCGCTAAGCTGCCTGAACTTCGTGTGTTAAAACAGCTTGAAAAGTGTAAGCTCAGTGTTACAGACAGGGAAGCACAATTTAGGTAAAGGAACAATACTTCATAATCATAATTTTTATAAGTGTCCAAATATTGCTGTATCTCAAAGATTGGATGATGCAGAAATATGTTCCTAACAAAATCATCAGGTATTATTGTACTTATTGAACTTTTTCTTTTTTTTTAAAAAGCATGTGTTTCTAAAGCATACGACCAGATTTGCTAAATAGAGCAAACTAGTGTGTGAGAGCAAACCCCAAATAGAGCTCATAGATGTGGTTAGTTTTAAAATCACGGTTGTTTTCTAAACGTAGGTGCAGTAAGTTAATTTCAAAATCGAGCCCAAAAAAAAAAGGCATGCTTTTTTTGTCTTTTCTTTTTTTAGCGTTATTGGTACAGTTATCAGTAAATGGCATTTGAAAACATTAGTAAATAAGTGTATGTGCTTGATTTAAATATTTTCTTCTCTATGTTTTGCGCTTTGAGAACAGACCTCACAGATTTACATATGCAACCAAAAACAGTCGCAAAAAGCAGACATGCTAAGAGGTTAAATGTGAAAAATATCCAAAAAACACCTGATGTGGGTTCCAGGATGCTAACATGCTTTTGAAGCCACTGCTGTACTTTACAGAAACCATACAGAAAGTGATTATTGCTGAATATTTTATGTTGTATATTAACCTCCTGGGACCTGGCATCCACATATGTGGACATCACATTTTGAGTTGTCTAGACCAAAATACAAAATTTTGCTCTACAAGGGCCTGATTTCCACTTACGAGGACATTATACTGCCACTGTTCTATCGAAATTTAAAGCGAATGTCCTCATATGTGGCTCTAAAAATCAGGAAAAAAATCATGTAATTCTTTGTTTTTGCATTTCCCAATCAGCCCAAATAGCAAGGAGAAATTAAAAATGCATGCCATGAAAGAGTTCAGGTGTTAGGAGGTTTAAATTATAGCTAAAACTAATGTTTTCAAAAACATTTAGAATTTTTCTGACAGTCTCATTTTAAACGTACATGTATGTGGTTAACCAATGGTTAATTTTGCAGCAGCCAGATGGACAAATAGTAAGGGCGTGTCGTGCATGTTAATAAATATCCCCTGCACTTACCAACAATCATATTATTTTACATTAAAGTGTCCTACTACCAAACGGTGTCTTAGTGTACAGCTGAACATTTTTTTGTTTCTTTCAGCTGGTTTCTTGGTCAGCTGTGTCAGATGATGTTACACCAGTCCAGCTGTCCAGCCCAGCGAGCACACTGTAAGGCAATGGAATGAGCAAGCACACCTAATACTTAAGTTTAATGTGGAGAAAACTGCATGAATGTATCTTGCTGTATTTTCAAAGGATCCCACATGATGCAAAATCAGAAAGAATACCAATGACTTCAAGTGACCCAGTTGTTTCCCCAAAGGTTCAGAGACCTTCCAAGGAACAGGTTTGTTATCCTCTGTGTCTTCTATATCTTTTGTTGTCATGTCCTTTGATACTAACACGGTTATATTAGGATGCTTTTAATTATTTAGCTCCAGTTCTACACTCCTAATTAGTAGTTTTCATAATTGCAATAACAACTTTTCAATAATAATGGGTGATGTATCTATAGTAATATCAAGGTATGAAAATAGTTATTTATTAAAAAATGTGATCAAGCAAACACTACATATTGGTGATCATGATCTATTAAAATGTGACAAATGCATTTGACAGTCTTCATAAATTAAATAAATGAAAAACTGATCTGTTTTTTTTTCTCAGTGAAGGTTATTATAGTCAGCTTAAACTAAAATTAGATGTGAAAAAACTGAAATAAAAAATTAAAACTAGACTTTTTTTTTTTTAAGTGAAGTGAAATGATTTTGCACAGTTAGGGAAATAAAAAGCTAAACTAAAATACAAATATAGAGGAAATATCTTTAGTTTTAGTATTTAGTTTGTTTAATTCAATCTGCCTGATGAGTCACTGGTGTACATGTTTATTGAGACCCTATATGTCTACAACACTGTGAGTCAACTGCTTTCTTTTTTTCTTGCAATACCTGCACTGATTTTCCTAAATCTTGCCTCTGACATATCCCCTTGATGCAATAATAATTAAAAAGAGTAAAACAAGAACATTCACTTTGGATACTAACTGAAACTAAAGTGAATTAAAAACAAAGTCAGAATAAAATAAAAATTAAAAACTAACAAGAAAAAAACCCCCTCACTAATAACTCCGGTCTCAACGAATGCATCTTAGATTTTGTATGTGTCAATTTCATTCATCGCTTTCTTTTTTGCTGTTCCTGTTTTTGTTTTGTTTTTTTGTTTTTGTTTGTTTGTTTTTTAACATAAAACTCACAGTTGTATAAATAAGTAAAATTAGAAACAGAAGTTCAAGAAAAAATGCCAATGATAGGATTTGCCTTGGGAAGGTAAACCCATGTTGTTTAAACCTCTGAATCCTACAGTCTGATATTCTTTTCTAATTAAAATATAAATGTGGTAAAATCTGTATCACTGCAATACTGGCCAATGATTTTGCACACTGCAGATTTTCCTCACATCAAGCAGGTGGATAATTATGCAAATCTCCTATGAGTAATTTTTACTAAAGGGGATAATATTAGCTAGAAACGGGCTTAACTTTTTCCAAGAATTTGAAAAATAACTGACAATATTATTTTTTCTTGTGATGTTGTTCAAGTATATAATTTTTATCTGTAGGAACTAATCCAACAAGGCTCAACTATGTACTTGTACAAATGAAGGAAAAGTTTCCTTGGGATGATGTATGTGGAAAACATACATAAATATATACATTCTATACAGACAAGAAGTTAGCTAAGGCTCTGGGCAGAAATTGAGTGTGTATTTGTAAAATAGCACCTTACAAACTCTTACAAACTTTCAATACCTGATGATTGACATCAGTGTTTCAAACTACTATTAATAATACCATTTAATAACTAAGTTTGTCTTGTTTGTAACAAATGTTTTGCATCTAATTTAGCCTTATTTCCCCCTTTATTTCTCCCTTTTTAAGGATCAAAATCCTGATTTAAAACCAAAAATAAGGTAAGTCATACTTTGAAACCTGTTGTAAACATCGTTGTGTAATATTTCATCTGACATTATTGCTGATGATGATTTTCCTGGTTAGAATTGCAGCAAATTTCGGTAATGTTTCCAGACACAAAAAAAAGGTATGAAGGACTCACAGAAATTCTGAGTGTTTTCAGTTTTTTGTTTAATACTGGAATTTCAATATGCTGACTTTGCATTGTTTTTAAGGATTTGCACAACTCTGATCTCAAAGAAAAGAGTAAAGAAAGAGGTTCCACCGAGAAAACATCAAGTCAAGTAGTACAATCGAGGTATTAAAAAAACAAACAACATTACAATGTACTGCTATCATGTTTTTACTACAGTTTATAGTTAAAGGAGAATTTTCTCTTTGTTAGCATTTGTCATTAATAGTAACACCTATGTTAATCTCTACAGGTTTACACTGGAATTCGACTCTATAGAGCGCCTTGGTAAAGGAGCCTTTGGTCGTGTTTATAAGGCAAAACATAAACTGCTGAATAAATATTATGCTATTAAAATTGTTCGCTGCAAAGAGTAAGTAAATATTTAATATAAATATTAAATTTTGTTTAAGTTTATGAAAAAGGTGAATTCCCACTAGCTCTGTACAGGAGATTTGAGAGAGATCTCTTCAGTCTTTCCAAAGCCTCCAATATCTTATGCCTAACAATCTTAGCACACTAGTAGTATACAAGAGTATACAGTAAGGCGGGTGGCAAATTTACTGTCAACTGTTTGGGGATATTTTGCATCTTTTGTTTTTCGGTGTACAAATACATTTACAGTGGGGCAAAAAAGTATTTAGTCAGCCACCGATTGTGCAAGTTCCCCCACTTAAAATGATGACAGAGGTCAGTAATTTGCACCAAAGGGTACACTTCAACTGTGAGAGACAGAATGTGAAAAAAAAATCCATGAATGCACATGGTAGGATTTGTAAAGAATTTATTCGTAAATCAGGGTGGAAAATAAGTATTTGGTCACCTCAAACAAGGAAAATCTCTGGCTCTCACAGACCTGTAACGTCTTCTGTAAGACGCTTTTCTGTCCCCCACTCGTTACCTGTATGAATGGCACCTGTTTGAACTCATCATCTGTATAAAAGACACCTGTCCACAGCCTCAAACAGTCAGACTCCAAACTCCGCCATGGCCAAGACCAAAGAGCTTTCGAAGGACACCAGGAAAAGTATTGTAGACCTGCACCAGACTGGGAAGAGTGAATCTACAATAGGCAAGCAGCTTGGTGTGAAAAAATCAACTGTGGGAGCAATCATCAGAAAATGGAAGACATACAAGACCACTGATAATCTCCCTCGATCTGGGGCTCCATGCAAGATCTCATCCCGTGGGGTCAAAATGATCATGAGAACGGTGAGCAAAGATCCCAGAACCACACGGGGGGACCTGGTGAATGACCTGCAGAGAGCTGGGACCAAAGTAACAAAGGTCACCATCAGTAACACACTACAACGGCAGGGAATCAAATCCCGCAGTGCCAGACGTGTTCCGCTGCTGAAGCCAGTGCATGTCCAGGCCCGTCTGAAGTTTGCCACAGAGCACATGGATGATACAGCAGAGGATTGGGAGAATGTCATGTGGTCAGATGAAACCAAAGTAGAACGTTTTGGTATAAACTCAACTCGTCGTGTTTGGAGGAAGAAGAATACTGAGTTGCATCCCAAGAACACCATACCTACTGTGAAGCATGGGGGTGGAAACATCATGCTATGGGGCTGTTTTTCTGCCAAGGGGACAGGACGACTGATCCGTGTTAAGGACAGAATGAATGGGGCCATGTATCGTGAGATTTTGAGCCAAAACCTCCTTCCATCAGTGAGAACTTTGAAGATGAAACGAGGCTGGGACTTCCAACATGACAATGATCCAAAACACACCGCCCGGGCAACAAAGGAGTGGCTCCGTAAGAAGCATTTGAAAGTCCTGGAGTGGCCTAGCCAGTCTCCAGACCTCAACCCCATAGAAAATCTGTGGCGGGAGTTGAAAGTCCGTGTTGCTCGGCGACAGCCCCAAAACATCACTGCTCTCGAGAAGATCTGCATGGAGGAATGGGCCAAAATACCAGCTACTGTGTGTGCAAACCTGGTAAAGACCTATAGTAAACGTTTGACCTCTGTTATTGCCAACAAAGGTTATGTTACAAAGTATTGAGTTGTATTTTTGTTATTGACCAAATACTTATTTTCCACCCTGATTTACGAATAAATTCTTTACAAATCCTACCATGTGGATTCATGGATTTTTTTTTTCACATTCTGTCTCTCACAGTTGAAGTGTACCTCTGGTGCAAATTACTGACCTCTGTCATCATTTTAAGTGGGGGAACTTGCACAATCGGTGGCTGACTAAATACTTTTTTGCCCCACTGTATGCTTTTTGATGTTTTGTTTTTACTTAACATCCATCTGCAGCCTTCATTTTAGCATCAGTAAATGAATTAAGGTGCCAAACTTCTCATCACATTACTGTTTTACACGACTTTGTGCTACTGTCCGCTAATGCTAATGTACCTTTTTTTTTTTTAGCATTTGGAAACATTTTTGATAGAAATAGTGGAGAGAGGGAATAATACAACGAGAGAGTAACGCAGCAAATGATCCGAGCAGGAATTTTGTTGTTTAAGGCATTTATCTCCATGTGGTATGCAATCTATCCATTCTAGTATCAGGTCACCCATTAGTATGTAATGTCTTCTTACTTCATAAAGTAATAAATAAACCAATGTTTCTTATACAAAACTGACACAGAATTTTTTTGGGTTAGTTGAAAGTGTACATTCCTCAGTTGCAGCTAGCTTGCTACTTAAGGTTAGTTCTGTGCGTTACATATGCATTTGATGGCTACATCATAGCACAATGACAGCCTAAAGCTATATGAAACTTAGAATTCTTCTGAAAGTGAGGGAGTTGTTATAAGTCTTCACAGAGATACCTTACAGTATTGTTTCCTGATGTATTGAGTCCCTCAGCTGGAAAGTTACAGATGCTTTAAAAGAGATTTAAAGTTTATTGATATTTCTTGTACTTCTTATAATCAGAAAGTCTCTAAGGGAGGTGGTGGCATTATCAGACCTCCATCACACCAACATTGTTCGATACTACACCTGTTGGATTCAGGATTTAGAATACCAAATGGACAGTACAGGCGACACCTACAGTACTTCGCAGTAAGTCACATTACTTCATTATTAATATTATTATGTCTTAACATTGCATCACATGTGGTGTAAATGACAGAGGAAGCATTCACTTCACACTTTAGTTTCTTGTCTGTTACCTTGATGTACATTTTTGAAGACTGGACACATGTTTTCTCTTTGTGGCTAAAATGATACTAAAATTAATCAATATTACAGTTTATTATAGCAACACACATTGCGCCACAGTTTTCTGTCTTCTTGATTTTTACAGTAGTTTACAGAGTGTTGCCTCACCATTGAGGATAAAGTAAAGGTTCATAATTCCTTCATTTGTGTTTTTTTTATTTTCAAGGTCTGCTAGTGATTCATCTGAAAAGTGCCTCTATATTCAGATGGAGCTGTGTGATACTAAAACACTTAGAGTGTGGATAGACGAGAAGAATACTCAGAATGTGAAGAAATCTCTGCGAGACTCAAGGAGAAAGGAAGAGAGCCTAATCATTGCTCAGCAAATAGCCAGTGGAGTCGAGTACATTCACTCAAAGATGCTCATCCACAGAGACCTGAAGGTGAGACAAAGAGGAGAAGACGGTTGTTTGTTGCTGCACATCTCATAAAGAGGTAGACGTTTATTTGTGCCTTTTCTTAAAATGTATAGCCTGCCAACATCATGTTTGGACGGGATGGAGAAGTGAAGATTGGAGACTTTGGCCTGGTCACTGCTGAGATTGACAATGATGCTGAGAATCTACTGGAAAGAAGTGCTTACAAAGGAACACCATCTTATATGGCTCCCGAGCAGGTTGAATAATCTAAATTGAAATTTAGTGTCTTACCCATTAATAAATATTAGGTAGTAAGAGAAGACATTAAAGACACTTTTTTTAAAGGTTGTCAACACCATAGGGCAATGCACCTTCTTTCTTGTACTACTAAAAAACTATTTTACTACTGTTGCAAGTAAATAGGAAAACCATTTAAATCAACTGCCTTAAAACCAAAGAAGCATTGGGTTGACTATTAAACTAGTTTCTAATGCCCAATGTCCTTAAGGGTTAGTCCACCCATATTGAAAAGAGATAGTAAAAACCTTTTTTTGTCTTCTATTATTTACTCACAAAATTGGCCGTTTTTTGTTTTTCTCTTTTTAATGACAGAAAAGCAAGAGCCATTACGACCGAAAAGTAGACATATTTGCTTTGGGGTTGATATATTTTGAACTTCTTTGGAATCTCCCTGTTGGCCCTGAAAGAAAAGCGGTGAGTTTTTCCAAAGCTTATGCAAAATGTTGCTGCAAACTTGCTCTGTTAATAATGGTTTTCTCAGTTTGTGTCATAGGAAGCAGAATGTTGATATAAATCAAATTTAATGTGTACTATTTTTTTATTTAATATTGTTTAATAAATGAACAGATCATCATTTTTATCCCTTCTCTCATTATATAAATGCCAGGTTTGGGACAATGCCCGAAGCCAGAAACTTCCTCAAGGGTTTTTGAATAATTTTCCACAAGAGGTACATCACCATTATTTTAAGTTTACTATATAAACATTTCCAGCAATCATCTATTTCCATCAAAGGATGAAGAGCCACAACTGTTGATCGTTAATAGCAAAAATGACCAAGCAGGACTGTCTTAGAACCTGAAAGTTTTCTTTGTTTAATTTCCCAAGTAAAGTATAAATGTGGCAAATAATATATACTGGACTTTCACAATAAATGACAGCATTGATTGATATTGATATTGATTTCACACTGTTTTCTTCTTATGTCTAATTGCAGCATCAAATCATAAAGGCAATGCTGTGTGCGAAGCCAGAAAACCGTCCGGAAGCAAGTAAACTAAAGGAGGAGCTGAAAGAGTACTCTGATGCACTTTTAATGCAAAAACAAATGCTTCGAAATAGTAACACAGTTTGACAGTTATAAGGACTTTAATGAAAATTCTAAAAAAGAACACTCAGTTTAGTCATTTCATGCATGACTGTATTCAATACACATCATGTCATGCAGTGCATGTGTGGATGTTTTGAATGCTTTCTTTTCATGGTCTGATGCATCATCAGATATAGTTGTATTTATGGAGTGCTTGGTTTAAAGAAAGGCTGATGAAGTGATTCATGTTATAATATGTGAATGAAATACAAATTAAATTTGTGTCATTATTCACTTGTTGTCAACACTTATATAAATTATTTGTTTTAGCCTGTAATATTTTGTAATAAAAGTGATGTCATACTTGTATAGTATTGTAAATAATAATAATAATAATAATAATAATAATAATAATAATAATAATAGTAATAATTAAAAATGAAAAAAAAGAACTCCAGATGAATGACTGCAATGTGAAATAGTGCAATAAAAAACGTTACAAGGTGACTTGGGTTCATCCTTTCAGCTGTGTGGAGGGAGTAGCATGCTGGTTATGGTAGTTTCCATACAGTTGGGCCACTTTCTGTTACAGTAAGTGGTTTAAGGTGTCATGTGAGTAATTTCATCCATTGAAAGATTAAATATACTGGTAAGTGAATAAATCCTTCTCTCAGATTTTTACTGTGAAGTCACTGCGTACAATAGATTTGCCATGGAGTACTGCAAAACTGAATTTTGAGTCTTCCCATGATGGGTATTTCTTCTTTACTCACTTTCTTTTCACTCTCTGTTTATACTCCACTCTGCATTCAGCCATTGGTTATTTATTTATTTATTTTTTTTATCTCTGGCTCTCTTCCATAGCCTGTCTTTTATCCTATCATATACATAAAATTTTGTTTAATTTTCTGGATCAAGAAACTTTCTTAAAATTTTTTTTCCAATATAGAGAAAGCAGCTGTGAGTGAATCGGTGACTCGCGATCTTCTAACATGCCAGCTTATACATGTAATGACAAGACATTTCTAATGTTTAATTGCCATTGTTCATGCGTCATTCCTATTGTGCCATAGTATTCTCCTTTCCCAGATGGATATGAACATGGGCCAAAATAAATAGACGAGTGGGAATGGACAATGCGTAGATTATAGTTATGTTATTGCAATTATTTTTTTTATTCGATTTTTCTTTAATACTAAGTTTTAATGCCTGCCAAGGTGTGGACACTGGGACATGACGTTTCCACTGACGAATCGAAACTTAAAGGCGGCTGAATCCGCTAACGCGGTTGCGGAAACGTGGAGGCAATTTTTTTAAAAAGAGATAAAGAGATACTATTGTACTTTGTGACTTGTCACAATTATTCGCAATTCTGAACTCTGATTGCAACTCCTTCGTCATTTTGGGGGGAAGTGGGACACCATGTAGTTCTATAGGGAATGAGCTACACAGGCTTGGAGGTGAACTCGAGTAACTTATTGGCTCTACAGGCCACGATCACGGTAAGTTTTATAAAATATTTAAGTGTGTCTATGCAATAGCACACTTCTTATCAATCGTCGGCTTTATTATTTTATGTAATAGTTTTGGCTCGTGCAATTGGCGCTACACTCCGTTACTCCCTGTTCTGTCACCATTCTTTCATTTCTTCTGCTGACAAAGACGTATATATAGTGATGTAATTTGAACATCTAACTAGTAAATGAATAACAAGTCATTTGGTCTATTGACTATTACTCTGACTGCTAATTACTGTTTTCCGCGACAGTGAAAAAAGGTTTAAAGTCATTTTCTTCACAAACCAGTTGCACAAAATAATACTATTCAAGTGAACGCAACAGTGACCAATTAGAGCATCTAAGGTTATATTTCAGGAATAACTAACATGGCTGGAATGACCTGCTTCCCATTTTGACCGTGTGCATTACATTCTTGTGCATTACATTACAGTAGTTGATACGTCAACTGACTGGTACTGAATATAGATATGTATTTTTATGTAGTTAAGAACTTCATTACGTGCAAGTATAATCAAATCAAAGCTTTGATCATTTGTCATCAGATTTACCACCACTAAACAGCCTGAAGGAAGTGAGCCAAACAGACCACAACAGGAAATACTTTGCAGTAATGGATAAAGAGCAACAAGCTCCAGTTGATTCTGTAAGATCATGATGCAGTCTTTGCTGAACTAAAGTATACTAGGTTGCTTATTATGTTCAAAATGAAAGTGTAGTTTACAGCTGCAAGTCTAACTGCTTTTTGTTGATGTCTTTGTTTTAGATGGAAACAGAAGATGAAAATCCAACTGCTCCACTTATTCAAGCAAATATTTCTGACTATATAAGCTGGATATATGAATATGGTCAGAAGAATAAGATCATCATAAAGCCTAAGGAGTCAATAAATATAAACAAAAGTGGTTTTCCGTAAGCCCCCATACATCGTAGAAAATATTTTTTTAAATATATTTTTGTTTTTAAAAATATAAAAATTAATGCATAATGTTGTATGATGTTACAGAAGATGCTGTAGCTTTGTGGTTGATGGGAAGGAGTACCCAACTGCCTATGGGAAAAATAAAAAGGAAGCTAAGGAGGAAGCAGCCAAGCTAGTATATCAGAGCTTGGGTGTAACATATAAAGATCACAAACGGACAAATTTCGTTGGACTTGTTCACAACTACTGTGAGAAGACAGGGCGAATCATTGATATTATTAAAGTGAGAAGCTGTGGCCCACCACATAACCCTAAGTGAGTATAAGTGAATCTTTGGAGGGTGAATAGAAGCTGCAATAACACTTAGTTGGGTAATAAAGTCTAAACTAACACATCTTTCCTGGTTACATAGGTTTTTCTACAAATGTGTGATCAACAAGAAGGATTACCCTCAGGCTGTAGGTGGCACTGTCAAGGAAGCCAGACAAAAGGCAGCTCAGTTGGCCTGGTCTGCTCTTCAGGAACAGTCTGACTGGGACAGCAAGGTATTTAAATGCTTTCAGCATGTTATTGTCACTTAGGTAAGAAAAAAAATTATATTCATATTCATTACACAACATGTGCAATGTTCTGCTAAAATGTCACTTTAGCAGAACATTGCACAGTTTCATAAAGCTTGCACTTTTCTAAGTTTGATAACTAATGTTGAATGTCACATATTGTGCTTATTTTAAGGTATCCTACAGGTCAACCATGTCTGAAGACAGTGTTTCAACAATGCTACCATCCCCAGCATCCACAGTGTAAGCAAGTATTAACATTAATGGTAGAGTATGTGGTAAAGTTTAACATGTATAAAACTACACAAATGGCTCTTTTTAATTTTAAGGGAGGCCTTGTCAGAAGTCACAACAAGGAGTGAAAGTGAATCAGTATCAATCACTGACCTATCGAACTTGTTGGAGACTAAGGTCAGGTTTTTTTTATGTTGCTTTTAAAATTATAAAAGAATTCATAGAACTTGAAGTTGACTTTTTTTAGACTAAAACATATCGGTGTATCTGTGGTGTCCCTCTTCTGGAATTTAAACCCATAATCTGACAGTAACGCTAAACAGGAGAAAAATGTTATAAAAGCATAAAATACTAGGATTGCTTTTTTTCTCATTGGTGAGGTGAGTGCTTCCAAAGGCTAACATATTTACAAATCAAAACAATTTCATTGGAAAATTGTTTTGTTTTGTTTTTTGTTTGTTTTTATAGATGTCCCTCATGTCAACTTCGTCTGTAGACACTCCACCAACCAGGCTGTCAACACCTTCACTGTAAGAAACTCTAATACTAGTAGTAATACAACTACTAAGTCAGACGGTTGAGTATTAAGAAAGCAGCACTCATGTACTCTTGTTGTGTTCTCCAAGGGAGTCTCTCGAAGCGTCTTCAAAAAGCATGCCAACAAGTACGAGTGACTCCGTTATCTTCACTGATTCATCACACCCTTCCATGGAAAAGGTCTGTTGCTTTAAACACAGAATTTGTTGAAAGAAAGAAATCCCCACTTTATAATCTGTATACTATGCACTGTATATTATATGGCATATGGTGAATATGGGGTGGACGGTGGAGGGCTTGACTATGGGATAAATGGTCAACTGCTGGTCTTTAGATCATGCACAGTTGTAGTTAGAGGTTTGTTTGCATTCTTATGAATAAGTTGGACTTATTTCTAGTGGCTGCTGGGCACTTTCACGTCTCTCACCAGTTCTATTCATAACTTTCATAGAAAGATGTTCTAGGCACAGTTAAGAGTCATAGCATGTCAGCCTTCGTGGCATTATGGGAAGCTGTTTTTGTGTCAGAATTTTTTGCAAATTTGTTTAGTGTTTAGTTCTAGTTCAGTCACTTTATTTCAGTCAATTAGTGTGCAATCATATTTTATTCAATGTAAAGTCATTACATTTGTACTAAAAATCATAAATGTGTATGGCAATCTATAAATGTCATTAATAAATAAGCAAATCTGTGTTCAGATCTCTAAACCTACTGGTATTTGTAAATGGATTGTAAAATATGAATTGAATTTGGCTTCAATAGCTTAAAATATGGACATCAGTTGTGACTCAAGCGCTTTGGCTGTTTACACAGAATATTTGCTACCCCTGGGTAGCAGATGGCTGGTAGAGAAGCTGTTAATGCGATATATTAATGCGACAGTAATGCAACATCTGAAAGTCAGTCTCTGCAAGCCCAAGTTCAGGGTTAACAAAGAAGTTAGAAGAAAATCCAAATGTATTTCCAAAGCGCCACAAACATTTACAGCTCTGCCACATCACAGTGTAGTTAAACAGAAAAAGACGGGTAACACAGCATGTATTTTCCTTTTTTCTTTTCTTTGATATGTTTAGCTAAGCCCAAACCGCCAATAAAAGTAATTGTATTTATTAATTAATATGTTCAGACATCAGACATTTTTTTATACTAATGATAATAATAACCATGTTATGTCCTTCTGTGTTTTTTTTCAGGACGCTAACAAAAACAAAAATACAGACAACAGACCAAGTGACACATCAGGCCAATCACAGTATGAAAAAAATTTTCATGACGTTTATACTTGTGTGGTCAGATTTTTGCATCCTCTTTTTTTCCAATAATTTACTTATTTTTTCACATCTTCATCTAATGAATGTTGTTTATCTCACTAGGTTTACTTTAGACTTTGATTGCATTGAATGTCTTGCTAAAGGAGGCTATGGTCATGTTTTCAAAGCAAGAGATAAACTGGTGAAGAAGTATTATGCTGTAAAGATTGTTCGCCACAAAGAGTAAGTCATATGCACAGTGTATATTTTCAAAGTACAAATGTTTTGCATAAGCAACATTCTAATAACAGAAACCGTGAGTATGTATGTATGTATGTATGTCTTGCTTACTGAAGCATTTCTGTGTTTTCCTTCTGATCAGAAAAGCTCTAAGAGAGGTTGGGGCATTATCAGACCTCAACCACTCTAACATTGTTAGATACTACAAGTGTTGGCTGGAGGATTCAGAATACCAGTGGGACAATACAACTGACAGTTACAGTACTTCCCAGTAAGTTTTGTTCAGTTATTTAGTATTGTGCAGTTTTGCATTTCTATGCTTAAAATGAAGACTTGATGCTAATTAGATTTTTAATCTTCCTTTTTTTTTAGGTCTAGTAGTAATTCATCACAAAAGTACCTCTATATTATGATGGAGTTATGTGACGACAAAACACTTAAAGACTGGATAACTGAGAAGAATGAGAAAACTCTTGAAGAGTCTATAAGAAGAGCAGAAAGTCTTCCCGTTATGCAGCAAATAGTCAGTGGAGTCGAGTGCATTCACTCCCACAGACTCATCCACAGGGACCTCAAGGTGAGACTCAAGATTACAGGATCACAAGCTTATGTTGCTGAGCTAGCTCACATTTAAGTTTAAGTTTTTCCATTTCCATATTCTTTAGTATCCTTTTTGTGTGTTTAATGGAGATGCACACTGCTGCTATTAAAGTATTGGTGTGCTTCTTCTACTTCACAGTAAACCCAGTAGACAGGAAATGACTGAGTATTAGGGCCACATTAAGAAAATCATTATTAGTGTTGATTTAGGGATTAAAGTCAACATTACAAGGTGGTGATAAGTATAAGAAGGTTGAAGAGATGGCGCAGCATCAAGGAGAAATACTAGAAGCAGCCAGTGCTATGCCGCAGCCTCTTAGTAGATGCACATATGGTGTAAATTTGAAAGATTTCTCGTAGAATCACCTGAGCTTATTCACTCATTTCTGACTACACGAGGCACTAAATGCTCAATGTTTAAATTTTGCTTTTCCAATCGTCAGCCTACCAACATCATGTTTGGAAAAGATGGAAAAGTGAAGATTGGAGATTTTGGTCTAGTTGCTACTGAGACTGATGATAATGATGAAAATCAGAGTGAGAGAACAGAGAAAACAGGAACCAAGTCATATATGGCTCCCGAACAGGTGAGGTCTCTGTAAACAAATAACCTTTGATTTCTTTTCTGTGTTTTTTTTATTG
This sequence comes from Mchenga conophoros, assembly GCF_057382185.1. Taxonomy (NCBI): domain Eukaryota; kingdom Metazoa; phylum Chordata; class Actinopteri; order Cichliformes; family Cichlidae; genus Mchenga; species Mchenga conophoros. The sequence goes on from NC_140538.1 coordinate 23,421,222, forward strand.
TTGACAGTATTCAATGATAGCTATGTGCTCAACATTTTCTGAATCTATTCAAGTTTCATTACCTTCTGCAAATGTTCTTAAAAATGACAGAATCTCCTGTTCTTTGTGTTTTTTTTAAAGATGTTTACAAATTGAAAAGTTTTTTTCTTTCCATTATCACCACCTCATTCATTCGCTGTAAAACTCTTATTTCATTCCAGATAAAACCATCTCTTATGATACATGCTAAGATATCTTTTTTTTAAGTGATTGCAGCCAGATGGGGTTTTTTTCTGGTTTCTACTTTTAATTTTAGACTTATATACCATGGTCTTAAAATTTAACTACAACTTGAAAAAAGTGAAATCCACATAGATTAGCTTACCACAACCATATCTTATAATTTAAACACTCACACTGAGTTAAGGGGTGTGTAACACATTATGTTTTTGTTTTATGACAGAGGACCAAAACAAGATATGGCTCCAAAGTGGACATATTTGCTCTGGGACTGATATATTTTGAACTCCTTTGGAAAATCTCTTCTGGGCATGAAAAAGAGAAGGTGAGTTGGTATAACAATTTAATAGTTTACATTTTAAAATGTTTACTGGTAGCTTCCTATCAGTGTTAATGTGTGAAGAATATAATGTATAGAATTGCATACTTAAGTTTTGCTTTTGTTTTTCTTGTGATGATTTTCTGTCAAGTCAAATAACATGTTTTTGTATCCTTTTATCATTATGTATACTAGATTTTTACAGGTGTCAGAAAGCAAATTCTCCCTGAAGAATTTACACTGAAGTTTCCAGAAGAGGTATAATTCTTATTTTTTTCACTTTCACATTTATAAACCACTTTAAAACAACATAACAGCTGACCAAAGTGCTGTACAAAAAAAAAAAAAAAGATAAAATAGGAAAACAAGAATAAAAGAATAAATCGGCGAGCCTGCCTGACCTCCAGAGGCAGCTCATTCCACATTTTAGGTTCCAAAACTGAAAAGGCTTTGTCTCGAGATTTAGAAAATGTCTTCGGGACAGTCAAAAGCACCTGTTTAGCTGATCTAAGAGCATGTGATGGCATGTAAAGGTGAAGCAGCTCAGACAAATAAAAAGGGGGAAAGACCATTAAGAGACTTAAAGACAAATCAAGGAATTTTAAAATGGATTTAAAACTTAACAGGAAGCCAATGAGGGACTCTAAAACTGGAGCCATGTGTTCTTGTTTGCTTGTACCAGTTAAAAATCGTGCAGCACGAATTGGCTAATTATTTGTACTGATAATATATATTCATGTTGATACAGAAAGTAGCTGATTTTTTTTTAATGTGTTTTGCAGAACCAGATAATCATGTCAATGCTGTGTCCGAGCCCAGAAAACCGACCTGAAGCAAGTACACTGAAGGCAGACCTGGAACAGTGGGCTCAAACATTAAATGCACAAAGAATGCACCTAGAAAATGTAACTGATTGATCAGCACTTACTAAGTGACATAAATACATCTTTTGTGTTTTTTTTTTCATGTCATGTCTTTTTTCATGTTTCAATGTCTTTGATGTACTGTTTTTTATGGCTATAGCAGTTATGTTCAGTCACTTTTTACAGAAAGTAGGAATCATGTTCTGTGGAAATGTGATTAACATATTTAAACTGATGAATTATTACAGCCTTTGCTTTGTAATAAATAGACTGATGTGGAAAATAAAATAACGACCAACCAGGGTGTAATGGTCATTTGTCTGCTGTACAGTTTTTGTACATGTTTTACTGCATAATTTAGTGAGTGGGTCTTGACAGGTACTGATAATTTGCTTACACTTTACATTAAACATAAGTGCGTATGGGATTTTTTTATTACCACATGCAAAATGTGCACTCAGTTTGGGAAAAATCCCATTTTATGCAACAAGTTCTTGTCAACATTACAAGCTGGAAGACTATTTTCTTTGCAGTGCACTTTTGTTCCTTTTTATTGCTTCCCACAAACTAAAATTAGATATACCTTTCAGCATTACCAACACGGCCCACGAAGACTTATTGAAGAAAGAAACGAGCTTGGAGAGGGTCCTTTAAAAAAATGCAGAGGCTTTCTCTGCACACCGCAGGACAGCTGAATGTGCTGCGCATTTCCGTACACAGAACGTCGCTAATGTGCGACAAGTTGGAGTTGGTTTCGACTGCTCTGTTACCACGTAGGGGAGGACGAAGAAACCGAAACTTACTGATGCCTAAAGTCAGCTGAATCGAAACAAACAATGGACATACTTGACCGCAGTCGGAGAAGGAAGATGGAAGTGGGGACGGGAGCAGTACTGTGAGCTTTGTGTGCTCTCACCGGGATTTTGTTACATTTGCCGAGTCATTAATGATGGCAACTAAAAACTACGTAGCTGAACTAAACGAGTATGCGCAGAGAAATCGCTTGAAGCTGAAGTATGAGTACCTTGGCTCTGACGGCCCAGACCATAATAAAGTGTGAGTACATTTGTAGTACCTGAGAGCTTTGAGCATTATAATATATCGACGATAATAGAAGTATTGGGTGAGATGAGTGTTTGATAGCACGGTAAGTCAAAGCTAATCAGTACAGTTTAAGAAGAGGACTTATGTATCTTATCGGAAAAATGCACAAGTAATGATGGTGACATCAAATACAGACTGGTGTAGTCGTAAGCCTTTATTACCTTGCAGTTATATTTTAAATTAATTTTAATCTGTCTTTCAATTACAGGAAATAATAGCTGTTAGGCCCAAAGGCTCTATAATGGCGCTATGCTTTGCCAAATCTTTATTTCTAACTAGTTGAATAGTCATGTTATTATAAAGAGCCCAGCAAAGCACTGGAAACCCGTTTTAAAACTGCACCTGCTTGTCTGTTGCTGTATATATAGGATGTCTTACTATATATATATTGCATATACACGCAATTTACATCTCAAGTTTCATCATAAAGAAATATTGCCTCCCAGAGGTTAAAAGTGGAAGGAGAAAATTCAAGTTATTTCTTGCAACCTAACCCTAACAGGTCATTTCCTCTACAGATTTAGCCAGAAGGCGATCATAGATGGTAAAGACTACCCCAAAGGTGTGGGGAAGACCAAAAAAGATGCAAAGCTTAAAGCAGCTGAAAATGCTCTGAGGTGCCTGCTGGATGGTAAATGTCAGGACTTGGTAAGTTTATTTAACTTTAGCATGTTGGAGAAAAATAAGTGGTGCATGTGCCCATGGTGTTTGTTTGTTTTTTAACCTTAACAGACAGAAAATGCAGCAGAAGCTTCTACACCAGCTGAGACAGATATCAACTTCATATGCTGGCTCAATGAATATGGCCAGAGAAACAGGTTGACTATAAAGCCTATGGAGACAACAAGGCCTGGACCAAATAATGCTATCCCGTAAGCCTCCTGACTGTTTCTCAATTATAGCTATTCTGTGCTCATGTAAAATAGATTAAATAAATGTTATTTTATGGCATTAGGTGGTGTAGCTTCATGGTTGGTGATAAGGAGTACCCAGCAGTCTCTGGGAAAACGGCAAGAGAAGCTAAGGAGGAAGCAGCCAAGCTCGTATATGACATAATAAATGGCAACAAAACTACAGATGTAAGTTATAGTTCAGTCCATGCCATTCTAGCTTGATCATAATCCTAAAACATAAACATTTTAATATAACCACATTAAAATTGTACTTTTTATATTTTTCAAGACTGCAGATGAGAATCACAGCGATGGATCAGGTCAACAAAGTGAGGACTTGAGTGAGAATGTTTTTGATCTGTGGTGAGTAATTAACAATGGTGATGTATTGTTTAATCGTGGCATCTGCATCATAGTAAAGTTTCTTACTGCTTGTTGTTTACAGTACTACAACAAAAAACCTGACCGTGAACTCTAAAGACCCCAGCTTAGTGAAGACAAATTACATAGGACTTATCAATGACTACTGTCAGCGAGAAAACTGCTCCTATACATTTGTTGATGAGAAAATATGTGGCACACCTGATAAACGTCAGTGAGTATGACTGACGTACTGGACTCTGAATACACACTGCAGACACTGGATGCTCATGACTGATGTTCAGCAAACTGTTAATGTACTGTTCAACTTCTTTGCATCTCAGATTTTTCTACGAATTACTGATTAACAACAAGCAATATCCTGTGGGGAAGGGGAAGAGTATCAAAGAAGCCAAACAAAGTGCAGCGCGACAGGCCTGGTTTGTTCTTCAGGAGCAGTCAAGCAAGGTGCTTATATTTTTATCTTTACTTTGTCTCATCAGATATAGTTGATTAAAGGTTCCAACAGACAATCTGTTCTTTACAAGTAATTAAAAGGACCAGCTTGGAGGGATAAACTTACTGATATTACTAGATGTGGTTGTATGCCCTAGTTCTTAAAGAGTATACAGCTGATCAGAGCAAATTTTATCCTTTTAATCGATGTATGCTTTTTATTCTTTAAGGAGGATGCCAAAGACAAGAACGTGGGAAATGGCCAGAATGAGATGCCAACTGTATCACGGTATTTTAAATAAGGAAAAAGAAATAGTACTAAGAAACTGCTATTCTGATTTAACTCATGTTTTTGTTGTATTATGTCCTGAGAGAAAGCTTTAAATCCATCCATCCATCAGCTTCCGCATATCCTTTTCAGGGTCGCGGGGGGCGCTGGAGCCTATCCCAGCTGTAATAGGGCAAGAGGCAGGGTACACCCTGGACAGGTCGCCAGTCTGTCGCAGGGCCAACACACAGGGACAGACAACCATTCGCACTCACATTCATTCGCACATTCACACCTAGTGACAATTTGGATTATCCAATTAACCTATCCCCACAAGCTGGTTTAGACTATGGTCTTAAATCTCCCTCGCTGCTCCATGATAGACAGAATCAAGCATTCTGAGCATTCTATATACTGTAAATCAAATCCCCATAATCAAGTACAAACATAAAGGTGAAAACAACAAGTCTATTTCTTGCCTCAAAAGATTAATAGGACTTTCAGATACTTACTCAGTCTGTACAGTTCTTGCTGTAGTGATATTATAACCCAGATTGTTTATATATAAAATTAATAACAGTAGCACTTTAACCTTCCATCAGTTCTTTTGTTACATTAAGGGAGGTAGCAAGTGATTTATTCTATCCTTACACACTGATAGTTGCAAGATAAATAACTTTGAAACCATTCAGTTTTTTCTAACAACACTGCACTGACAAGTCTTTACTTTAAAATTTCATAATAAATGGTGTCAAATACCTCATTTAGATCAATAAAAATAGCTTCACAATGTTGCCTGTTATGTACCAAAAAAGAAAAGTTTCAAATTATCTGGACCTCTTGATTTCCTAGAACCTAAAACTTTGAGGGTTTTGTGGACATCAGATGCTCGTTAAAGGAACCAAACATGTCAGCCTTGCCAGAAATGTGATTTTAGTCTTTGTCTATATGTGGGTGAGGTCTAGACCAGTCCTTCAAATTTTAAAAGGGTTATTGATATTATTTTAAATCTCCATTAGACAATGATCTGCTTTGGCTTTTATTTTGTTTTTCAAGTTAACAGATCATGCAGGGAAATTAATTAAATTCAAGTCAGTGCCGTTTAAAAAAATCCAGTTGATTTTTTTTCAATGCTTTTGTTTTAAAACCACCAAAACAAAGGAAAAGAAGAAAATGAAAGTCTAATCTTAACTTGAATCCATAACAAAGGCCATTCGAGATAACCACTCATTCAAACCAGTTTGTAACTTGTTTTATTCATACAAAACTTTATGAATCTACAAAGAAAGATACATTTGAAGAAAAGGGAAAAAACATACCAGCAAATAGCTAGTGGCGTTGCTCTCAGTAAGAATCAATATTATGTATATAATTAGTACCTCATCAAAAGAACAAATAGAAGAAGAAAAACAGAGCTCAGCTGATACCTGTAAATCTTAGCCTAATCACAGATGTTATCAGTATCTGCAGTTTTTCAAAAAACAAATTGGCCAATGAGAGTATCAGTTGGGCTCCAACATATTTGTTGAGAACATCTGCTTAGAAAAACTCTTGCGAGGTTATCAGTACCTCTCCCTGCCTTTTGTCCATTTTAATTTGCAATTCATTGACTGGGGTTCATTTGCAACTCACAGCAAACTTATAATTAAATACACTTTACATAGTGATAAAAAACAAACAAACTAATAAATCATTCCTATGACTGACTATTTATTTTAAGAACTCTTAAACCTAGCTGAAAGGTAAATATAAGGAATAGATTACCATCACAAAGACTGATCAGGAATCAGAATCAGTAATCAGAAGGGTTTTATTGCCAAATGTTGAGCAGGTTTACAACATTAGGAAATTGCTGCGGTTGTCATGGCTCGGCTGTGTGGCAGGCAGGATGAGGACCCAATCGCAAAACTCACAGACTCAGGGGATGAACTCAAAAAGCAGCTTTATTGCTGACAAAAAGATAATAGGAGATACAAAACTAAACTGGGAAAAACTAACATAAAGCTCACCAGGAAACACAGGGGGAATCACACACAGCATGAGGGAGAACGCGACACAGAACTGAGGGAGACGCAGACATAAATACACAGAGGATTAACGAGGGAAGTGGGAGCACACGGGGAGCACAGGTGACACTGATAATCATAACAAGACACGGCAGGAGTGAACGCAACACTAACGGGAGACGGGCAAAGTAAAACAGGAAGTACAGAGGTTCAAACAGGAGGAGAGAGAGCACGGGGAGAACGCAGACATAACGGGCTGGGGAAAACATAGAATAAAACACAAGGAGGGGAGACGAGGGCTCACAGATACATAGAGGGGCACACAGGGAATAAAAGTCACAAGGGGAAAACACACAAGGAACAAAATACAAAAATACATGAAAACTAAGAATACTGGGCCAACATGGCCCAGGACCATGACAGCGGTGCTTCAGTGCAAACATACTGTCATAAATGCTTAAATAGACATGAAAATAAAAATAAGAATTAAAAGAATTAAAAGCACATGACAGTGCAGTGTCATGTGTTTGTGGTGCGAACAGTCATACGGTTATTGTTCATGTGTCCAACAGCAGAGGGGAAGAAACTGTTCTTATGGCGAGAGGTTCTGGTGCGAATGGACCGGAGCCTCCTGCCTGAGGGCAGCAGGTCAAACAGACTGTGTCCAGGGTGAGAAGGGTCAGCTGAGATCCGAGCTGCACGCCCCAGTGTCCTGGAGGTGTACAGGTCCTGCAGAGATGGGAGTCTGCAGCCAATCACCTTCTCAGCAGAGCGCACAACACGCTGCAGTCTCTGTTTGTCCCTGATAGTGGCTCCAGCGTACCACACGGATGATACAGAGCAACCTAAAGCTGGCTGGCTAAAAGTGCTTTGCTCTCAGAATGACTTGTAGTAGTGAGTAGTTGAAAGGTTGATGTGCACTGGATCACAGTTTAAGGCATATATTTCTATTTGTGATGAGGACTAAGGACAAAGCACTTCTTTTCCACAGTAAAACTGTCTCATGAAAAAGAAAAGGAAAAGACAGAGTTTTTCTAACCCCATCTTTGCACTAAATCATTCACTGAAAAGCTTTTATAATGCTATGATCATAATATAACTTGGATTAAAATAATTCAATTGATGAAAGATTTTAAAGATTTTTCTGGACACTTTCAACAATTTTAAAGAGATTTAGAGAGTTGCAGTCAGTTCCAGTTGAAGTCCCTCATGAGAAATATTTCCTGAAGACTGAATTTAGATTAGCACTTCATTAAAGAGGTTAGCACACCGTTGACAGCTGAGGGTGTTTTATACTAATCAACAACTAATGTAGATTTTTTTAAACTATCAAAACCTGAAATTGCTTACTCAGAGAGAGGCAAAATTTACATAGAATTTGTGTTTGACAAATATCGCAATCTCTATTGATAACACTATTGGTAATGCATTGGTTTAACAAGGTTTCAGGTTAAACATTAACATTAGCATCAGTAGAATGTGTCCACACATGAAGCAAACTTATTTGGAACATAAGCTATGTACATTCAAGTGAGGCCTTATCTAGATTTAAAATCCAGAGGAGTGTTAAACCTTTCACTAAAATTGGGGCCAGTATTTGGTTTAACATTCCCAGAAATAACAAGTAACAGAGCAGTTGAGCACCTCTGCTTAAAAGATTTTCTAGGACATTATTTTTTATTATTTAAATCTATGATAAAATCATGGCATCTGTGTGAAAGAAAAGTAAAATTCTCCTGAAGGACCATGACACAAATCATACGGGTCAAGTCTACAGAGGAGAATAGTATGGGGATAGGTAATAGAATAGACGTTTATTATCCCACGGATGATAAATTTGGGTGTTACACAGCTTTTATAGCAGGGGGAAATATAAAATATAAAAGGAAGACACAAAGTGGTCCTATATACATAATCAACTGAAGATCGTATATAATGTACAGAAATATATATAGAAAAAATTGTACGGAGATATGTATAAAATGTGCAGTGAACAAACAAGATGATGAGTAAGATAATCAAAAGGATGTTAAACTGTGTTATAGAGTCTGACAGCTGCTGGTAAGAATGACCTGCGGTAGCACTCATTCCTACACTGTGGGTGTAAAAGTCTACTGCTGAATGACTCAATGGTCTGAGTCCCATTAGCTGTACATGATCCATTTCATACGGTATTACAATTTAAGAGCACTGAAAAGGAGTCTCAGCCTTTGTGATGGCGTTAACTACAGATCCACAAAAGTAGCAAACGCAGGTCGGAAAGGAGCAATATCATTTATGTATTCTTTCGTGTTGGGTTTTGGGCCCGTCAGGCATTTTGCCAGTCCAATTCCAGAAGGTGAGGAGGCATCATGGCCAAAAAGTCACTGTTGCACAGACCCCTGTGGTCATTTATGCAAGTCTACCTTTTTTGTATGAGAAAGGAGGATTTATCCTTCCTTTAGAAGGAAACATCCGAATTGGAAACAGTTGTTTCTTATGGAGCTACAGCTTGACATAGCTTGAGGTCAACTTGGAGAACTTTTTAGCTTCAGCAGCAATCTAATGACCACAGTCTAATTATCAGTTCAATGCAGGATTTTTAATTATTAGTCAAGGGTAAGTGTCAAGTAACCGTGCCGTGTAGAAAAACCTGCCAAAATCACTGGTAGTTTTCAGAAACATCTAAATCAGTCAGCACACACACAGACATGCTGCCATCTAGGATTTTGATTTCTGAAGTTTATAAGAGCTTTCTGTATTTGATCATTACGTTACATTGTTGCATAAATGTGTTGTTGCTGTCCACAGGTTTACTTTAGAATTTGAACCCTTGGAGCATCTTGGTAAGGGGGCCTTTGGTTCTGTTTACAAAGTAAGACATAAACAGTTGAAGATAGAATATGCTGTGAAGGTCGGCTGCTATAAAGAGTTAAGTATGCCACAGTAGGATTCCAGCATTCAGTGTTATATGTACAGTACTTGTGCACTTTCTGTACTGACACTTTTCTTATTGTGTTTCAGAAAATCTCTTCGAGAGGTGAGAACATTATCAGACCTCTTCCACCGTAACATTGTTAGATATTACACGTTCTGGATGCAGGATACTGGATACGAGTGGGACCTTAGAGACAGTTATGACAGTTACGCCTCTTCACAGTGAGTCCTGTGGACCTACTTTTATATATTAACTTTTTGTTAAAAGGTTAAAGTTAAATATTTACATCACTTTTTCCTTTTCTTTTTTACATTTTTAGCACTGCAGATAACCCCGAGACAAAGTTCCTGTATATTCAGATGGAGTTATGTGCCAAAAACACACTGAGAGACTGGATTGATGAGAAGAATAAAGAGAGTGAACAAGACTCCAAGCGAAGAGAAGAAAGTCTGAGAATTGCTCAAGAAATAGTTTGTGGAGTCGAGTATATTCACTCCAAGAACCACATCCACAGAGACCTTAAGGTGAGACAATGCAGCGAATTTCAAGACAAAATAAAATTGTTCTGCTGAAATTAGAAGGTACTTCAAGTGTGTGACCCCTTAATGTGTCCTCTGGTTTACTATGACAAGGGTCTTTAGGCGCCCTGAGACACATAACAGACTTTTGTTGACTATTTTTAAATCTGCTTTTAGGGCATTCATGAAACTATCAAACAATAGATTGTGCAACATCATTGCTAATTTTTTGGTCCCTAGAAATGATCAAATAAATAAACATAAATATACCTCTTTGATAATTTTGCTCAAACATACCTCATGTTCTTCTTTTGAATGCAAAGCCTGCAAACATCATGTTTGGAGTGGAAGGAGAAGTGAAGATTGGGGACTTTGGTCTGGTCACCAGTGATGATGATGATGAAGAGAGAACAGTGTGCAAAGGAACTCCATCTTACATGGCTCCTGAACAAGTGAGATGGTCTATACTGACAATAATGTTTACTTCTTGTGTTTCATTGGTTAACAAATAGGATTTTATAAATGGCCTAAGTACTACATGTGAGCCTTTCACACTTAACAAAGCTCAGTCTCACCTCTCTTTAGTGGTGAAAGCTGTAAAACCATCAGCTTTTGTTCCCGCAGAATTTTATTTGACCCTCAAATTTAAGCAATTAAACTGGGTTTAATTAAAGATGAAAAGATTTGTTGAATTCAAGCATAACTGTAACATTTAGCACAGTGATTGAGAAAAATATGACATCAGATACATTTGTCCTTTGTCTGTTTGTCTATCACAGAAGACTGAGAGGAAGTACGACAGAAAAGTGGACATGTTTGCTTTGGGGCTGATATTCTTTGAACTCCTTTGGAAACTTTCTACTGGCTATGAAAGAGCAAAGGTGAGATTCACCGCAGTCATGTTAACAATTGTGCATATGCATGGAGTTATTATATACCAATAACTAGGTACCTGTAGGTTGTTTCTTCTGGCACAGCTTTTTTGTGTGTTTTAAATATTTTCATTCTTCAAACAAGTGTAATTGGAACAATTATTGTATAAACTAACGTCCTCTTTGTTCTTTAATCACTTCATTAACATCAGATTTGGCCTGGCGTCAGAAGGCAGAGGTTCCCCGAAGAGTTTTCAGTGACTTTTACCAAAGAGGTAAATTACCATATTCATGCTGTGCTTAAATTTTGACAGGATGGTCATCAGCAGAGTAGTGATAAAACTTACATTAAGTGGTTTACTCAGTTATAAAAGGTCTTGTTTGATTGCTGAGTTGTCTGGACACAACATATACATTTTTTAATATATTTATTATTTATCAGAGGTTTCATTGCACAAGACATTACACATATACTGTATTTTTTCTTGTTTGTAAACAGAAGCAAATTATTAACTCATTGCTGTCTGAGAAACCAGAAGACCGACCTGATGCCAGTGCCGTGAAGGCAGAGCTTGAAGAGTGGACTCAGATATTCAGCACACAAAAAGCATCTCGCCAGGAAAATCAAACTGTCTGATAGTCACAAGAGAAAAGTTTCAAAAGTCACAGGAGCCTTTACAAATCTGTCTTGTTGCATCTGCTTAATGAAATGATTTGATGTACCGTGTAATATTATGTTGGGTAACTGTTAATGTGCAAAGTTAATATATGGAAGAGGTCACATCATGAATCCCGGCTATTTCAGGGAAGTTTGTATTGGATTTGGAAATGAAATGTGAAATCATGATTTTAAAATCTAACTATTCAAATCAGTTTCCCGGTGTAGGTCGTCACTTTGTAACTGTTGTTAACCTGCTGCTGTCCTGAGGAGGAGGAACTGTGATGCTACGTGTACTTCTGATGGATTCATGTTGAATGTCAGAGATAAAAAAGCACACTCCATGTGGCTCAATTTTAGAAACTTTCCTAAATGTTTTCACTCATTTTTAACCCATGAAATACAGTTTAACATTTTTTTTCTTCCATTTTTTTCTTTTGTTCATTTTAATCTGATTGATTGCAATATCAGTCAGCTACGTGTGACTTGGAACAGCAGGAGAAAGGTCATTAATACTGTACTAGAGCGTTGAAATAATGAAAAGGTGTATAAGAAACTGAACTAGTAAATGTCTCTCATTTAACTCTGATTGTTCTTGCAGAAGCACTTGGTATATAATAATTACCAAAGATTTTCATTTTTGGTATTTAAATAATGAGCAGAGTGGCAGCAAGAATCAACACAATCAACTCACCATTGCAGTGTTATTTTAATTCAGTCACACTGGAGGGTTTCCGACTATGAAGAGCTTGTTTAAGGTTGTACCACAGCATCTCAATCTGATTAAAGTCTGGACTTTGACTGGGACATAACAAAACTTTCCTGTTGTTATTTTATAAGCATTCAGAGGTGGATTTACTGGTGTGTTTTGGATGTGCTTGAGTTTTGAGGCACAAACTAATGGGGGACATTCTCCTTCAGGATTTACTGACAGAGAGCAGAATTCATGGTTCCATCAATAACAGTAAGTCGTCCTGGAGCAGCAGAGCAGCCCCAGACCATCACATGACCACCCAGGGATGGCTCTAAAGAAGGAAATCAAGTGGGGGTGGCAAAAGTAAAGCCATTTTTTAAACACATGTGCAAGTGGTTGCATACGGTTAAAATGATTCAAATGCAGTAAGTATACACGTTTTTCATATAAATATTGTCTATAACCTAATTATTTTCTGTAGCCCACATAATTAAACATTTTAGTTACATAAAACATGCGAATTTTGATTTTATGTACTGTAGCCTGTATAATAAATAAGTATGTAGCCCAATAAGTATCCAATCCAGAAAGCTACACAACATGGGTGGTTCATTTATAAACACGAGTCTAACTTAAGTTTCACACTTTTTTTGTTAGCAAAAATCTAATTGTTACATGCTTAAATTTACACAAAATGTCAGGAATCTGCACTGGCATGAACAAAAATGTAAACCTAATTTTTCATGATTTGTTCACCCTCTGAGGTCCAAAACATAAATGGCCATTTTGGACTCCTTTTGATTTTACATTTGTATTACACCTTCAAATTGCTTTATTTATTTATTTTTTCCTCACCTTGCTTTGTGTTATTCTTTTCAGCACAACCTCACAAGTCTGAATTTTTCTTTTTGCTATGTCAGCTTAAATCAGTCATGTAATTTGGAGGTACAGCACACAGAGGGTTAATAAAACCTTGATTCTATTTCTGGAGTTTAACAACAAACATTTTTCCACCAACACAAAAGGGGTGTTTTTGTTTTGTTTTTTAATTTTTTGGTCATAAGCAGGGAGTGCTTGCTACCGCTGTCCTTAGTAAACGTGACGAAAGTATTCAGAAAAAAACACCATGTATATATATTTTATCATGACTCAGTTTAAAAACTGGTATATGTCACCTTGTTGCTTTGTCATCTTGAATTGGTCATGTGATTGGCTTACCACGACTACTTTATTCTTCCTCAGTCAAACAGCAGTCAACAGAGGTGGAGGATAGCGGATATATTGTACAACAGATGTTAAAGATCGAATTGACAGGCAGGAGGAAAACAGGAAGACCATAGAGAAGATTCATGGATGTAGTGAGAGGCGACATGCAGAGGGTTGGTGTGATAGAAGAAGATGTTTCTGACAGGGGTATGATGGAGTCAGCTGATCTACTGTAGTCACCCCTAAAGGGCAACCAAAAGAAAAAAAACATTTATGCAATCGAGATTCAGTTTTTCACACAACTAGATATATTGCTTCCCAAAGGCTGAAACTTGCAGAAGAACACCTTTGGGACATTATGTTTCAGTTGATCTGTTACCACCAGGTTGCGCCTCAAACTATCCAGGAGCTCAGAGATCTGGTGACCTAGTCCACCTGTGAAAGCAGAACCCAGAGGACACCAGCCGTTGTATCATTACGAGCATGATGTTGTTCTTGCATAAAAGCATGTGGGGGCCATACAAACTACTGAGTTCCATTTTGAGTCGCTGCAGTGAAACTTCGTGAGTTCACTGGCGTGCTGCATTGTTTGTTTTTTTCACTTTAATTTTCTGCATATCTATGAATTCAGCTCTCTGTAGGTTGATAATTATTTTTTCATCAAATGATGTGGCATCCTCTCGTTCTTAACACCTTGCCCAGCCCACATCAGTATAAATATGCAGCATGTTTTTTTCCTTTGAGACCTGATGTGTTTTCAAATTGTTCCTATACTTTATTTGAGCAGTATATAACAAAAACTCATGTCTTTACCTTCATTCCATTTCTAGAGTGTAACAAGGAACCACCTGTGTGAAATCTGAAATGCCCATGGTGTTATTCAAAATGTGCTCTGGCCAGTGTTGGGGAAGTTATTTTGAAAAAGTAATTACTTATAGTTACTAGTTACTTCTTCAAAAAAGTAACTGAGTTAGTAACTGAATTGCAAGATTCTAAAATTAATTAATTACTGGGAAAAATAAGTATTGCGTTACTTTAAAAAATGTTAAACCCTCTTTGGTCCAGGATATAATTGGCCATTTTTAACTACTTTTGATTTTCCCTCCACATTTTACCTTTAAAAACTATTTACTTTGCCTTGTTTGGTATCATCCTTTCAGCACAAACTAACATGTCTGAGTTTACAGTTGTGTTTTCATTTTGACATACTGTAGTAACACAATAGATCTAAAATCAGACAAAAACATAAAATCAGAGTAGAAAAAGTTATATTTTTTACTGTAACAACCACAAACATGTTTAATGAATCATATTTCATAACTTTAAATGCAAATATAAACAGTTTTAAAATCTTATACACAAAGTTTGCAAAAAACAAAGTTATTTGCACCCATTTTATCTTTTACCTTGTTTTTATAACCATTTCAAGCTATTTGCATAACAATCAGGTGTCCTGCATTAAATAAGATGCCACACAAATTATTTGTGCCACTCCAAAAATTTCTGTTCACTATAAAGAGAACATCACAGCCTGATACCTGCAGGTCTGACAGCAGCAGGTGTATCACTCCTGATCTCTACCTGGAGACAGCAGTCGCCTCATTGTTCTCACACACAATACAAAACTATACAAAAGACAACACATTAACTACACACTCCAAACACGCTAAACGTAACAAATCTCTCACATCTCAAAACTCACACTCTCTCTTTTTTCTGCTTTCTTTCTCTCTCTCACTCCTAAAATTTCCCCCTCTTCCTAAACAACCAAATGTCATGTTGCCATATCATTTGTCATAGGTGGACATTGTACATTTTTCCACCAACACAAAAGGGCTGTTTTGGGGTTTTGTTTGTTTTTTAATTTTTTGCTCATAAGCAGGGAGTGCTTGCTAGCGCTGTCCTTAGACAGTAAAAGTATTCAGAAAAAAACCACACGTATATATTGTTTATCATGACTCTGGTTTTACGTGGCCTATCAACACTATTTAAAAACTGGTATATATCACCTTGTCGCTTTGTCATCTTGAAGTGGTCATGTGATTGGCTTACTGTGGAGATTAGAAAATTATTTTACTGTTACTATTCATAACCATTATCATTACAATGTAGGAGGGCCAGGAGAGGAAGATGTCAACTCCACGGAGCATCAAGTGGTTACCTTTCTACGGTCCAAAGGTGTGGAAGTGGATTATAACAACATTGAGGCTTGCCACCCTCTACCCCGAAAAAATGACAGTAACAAACCAGCCATCATTGTGAGATTTGCAAACAGAAAACAGAAAACAGCACTGTTAAAACAAGGAAGGAAACTGAAAGGATCCGATGTCTTCATGAACGAACATCTGATAAAAAGAAATGCGGACATTGCCAGGAAAGCACGTTACTTGAAGAAACAGGGAAAAATTCAAAATACATGGACCACCAACTGCAAAGTATTCATTAAACTCAATGGAACACCGGAACAAGCCAAAGTGTTGGTCATCAGAAATATGGAAGAGCTGGACAAATACTGAGGTCAACTTACTCTGGAGGTATGAATACACATGTGACGTGACACACAACACAACACATGGCACAGTCCAAAAGAACTTCATCTGCATCCGGCAACAATATCAACATGACTCATTGGAATTCTCTTTATGATAATCTGGAACTGAGAACATTTCGATACACAGACCATAATGTTCTAGACTTAGAAAAGGATATAGACCCGGAAAATAATTTCTTCTACAACATCAGCTGTAACTGCTGCTACTTCACTGATGAACAGTTTAAGCACACCATCAACACGGAAAATAAATTATCAATAATCCATTTTAATAGCAGAAGTCTGTATGCCAACTTCAACAATATAAAGGAATATCTAAATGAGTTGACAAATCCATTTGGAATTATTGCCATTTCTGAAACATGGATCAATGCGGAGAAAGGAATGGACTTTGGACTGGAGGGATATGAAGTGAATTTTGTAAATAGAAGGAACAAGAGTGGAGGGGGAGTAGCTGTGTATGTGGATAAAAACCTAAACTACAAGGTGGTAGAAAGTATGACAACTGTAATTGATAATTTACTAGAATGTATAACAATTGAAATTTATAAGGAAAAAGAAAAAAATGTAATAATTAGCTGTATATATAGAACACCTGGCTCTAGTATTCAAGTATTTAATGACTTCATAGAGGAAATATTCTCTAAAACAAATCAAAAAGTTATGTTTATCTGTGGTGATTTTAATATTGACCTGTTGAATCCAAAAAAGCATAAAATGACCGACGAATTCCTAAACACTATGTACAGTTTGAGTTTACATCCTAAAATAACCAGGCCTAGCAGAATTACACCACATTGTGCCACCTTACTTGACAATATTTTCACTAACAATATGGAAAACAACATTGTGAGCGGAATATTAATTAATGACATCAGTGATCACCTACCAGTTTTTGCAGTTTATGACACTAATTATAAGAAAAATCAGCATGAAGAACAACTGAGATACAGACGTGTAAGGACAGAAGAAACTATGACTGCATTTAAGAACGATCTATTAAATCAGGACTGGGACAATGTGTACAAAGAAGCTGATATTGATATTGCATATGGCATATTTTTAAATATATATAAAATTGTAGGTTGTGTATCCTTCAGGTGTTAATGGGGTTATTGAAAATGTGTATATGTGCGTATGTGTGTATATACGTAGGTATGGATAGATAGAAACATATATGTGTATATATTAAAAAAAAAAAAAAAAAAATTACACATAACATATAATGTAATTACAAGGAGGTATTTCTGTAGTCTATTGATACTAGATAGTGGAAAAGGGGTGGGATTAAATAAGCTTATGCTTCTTCCTGCTCCTTTTTGAACATGGACGTTATTTGGAGTTGTGGTTGCTCGTTTTCCTTTTGTTTGCTTTGTTCATTTGTCTCTTTTAATTCTATTTTTTTTTTATACTTTTTCAACATGTTCAAAATAAAGATTCAATCAATCAATCAATCAATTACTATTGCATTACTTATCATTTATCATTATCATTTCATCAAAGCATTTACTGAAGCTGGTGAAAGCATTTATTGAAGATGTTCTCACAGAAGAGAACATCTGTGATTATGTAGAAAGTGTCACATCACTCATAACTGTCTAGTTCTTTACAGCAGGGTGTTGAGACAACGCCGGTCTCTGCGATTCTTTTGGTCCTGGTAGAGATCACGCTGAGATGTTTCCATGTTTTACACAATCCTTTTATTACCCATTATTCTTACAGATGCATCTGGAGATCAGCACACTGCATTCTTATGCAGTCCTATGCTAAATGCTGATCTAAAGAACTCCACACAACAGTTACAGTTATAACCTCTGGTCTCCTCCCCCCTACAGTAAACACCCCCATAATGGAAATACACTAGTACAGTGGCCAAGGGTGCTGACCCCCTGACCCCCATCTCCTTTTATGGTAGTATGGAGCTTGATTTTTCAAGATGAGGAAGGGAAGCTGCAAAACAATTCAGCCAAAACGCAGGCTGGGTGTTTCTAATGATGTTAACCTACAATTTTCTTCCAACTGCTGCTCGTGGTGAATTGATCCAGGTCCATTTCCCCACCTGCAAGTGACACACTGAGACAACTTGATCATTCACTGTCCTGGTCCGGAGTCTGTGGACTCCGTGTTTATGTTTAAGTTTATTAACATTCTGTGGTTTTGTTTATTTTGGGTTGGTTGTGATTATCACTAGTGTTTGTGTCCTCTTTGCCCTCCTGTTCCACGTTTCAAGTTCCTATGTTCTGTCACCCCAGTCAGTGTTAAGTTTGCATCTGTGTTAGAGTTCAGTTGGTGTGTTTCCTGCTTTATTTTGAATGTCCGTGTCTGTTTTCAGTGTTTCTAATTTCACTTCCCCTTGTGTCGTAATGTCCAATTAATTCCAGTCGTGTCTCTCTCCTGTCTTAAAAACCCCGAAAGTAAGATTTTAGTTGTTCTTGACTGAGAAAAACAAAACTCTCTTCATATTATTATTACTTATTTTCATCAACCACACTCCTATTCTGTTTTTCTTTTGTGTCCACTGCGGGGAGCTGGTGACCTGCAGCATCACCCGCTCCCCCCAGTTGGAGACAATTCCCTTCTCACACTTCCACACTCTTTTTTTGTTTTGTTTTCGTTACTTTTTCTTTTTCATTTTTACCCCCCCCCCCCTTTTTTTTACCCCATTGTTTTAAACCCACACATTAACCTCTTAACTCACTTCTCCAACCTCTCTTTTCTTTTCTCTCCAACTGCTCTCATCTAGTTCTAGATTAAATTCTCCATCCATACTTGATCACCTTTAAATCTCAGTTAATTTTTGTTATTTATTTATCATTACCATATCACTAATCTACTGTTTATTTTATTTATTTATTTATTTTAGTTCATCTTCTCTTCTCTTATTTTATTACTATTATTGTTTCACCAATAATCCCCTGTAATCCGCTCTGTCTCCCCTTTTGCCCTTCAAAGGAGCACACACACACCTCCATTTTGCTCCTCACCTCCATTTTCTCCCTCAGGGCACTTACACACACCTCCTCCATTTTGGTCCTCAGGTAGCTTACACACACACATCTTTCCTTTGTCCTCAAAGGAGCACCCCCCTCCCCACACACACACACACCTACACACCTGTTGTTCTTCAAATTCAGCCACATGCTACTGTCTGCACATGTCCACAATCACACTTTGCAAACCTAAGTTTTCTTACAACACAAACTCACAACAAAGTAGAATTTAGGGAGGACTATTTAACCAATCTACTCCCTCGGCCTCAAACCGTTTTAGTAGAATTCGGGGTCCGGAATTTCCCAGGCCTCAAACCTAGTTCCAGAAACGCCATCTGAGCCTATGAATTAGTCAACTCATAGGAGGGGCAGCCACATCCAAGGACAATGGAATTTAGAAAGTCCTGCTTTCCGGGACTCCAACCCTTACTTTTAGAGAAACCAGCTCTCTTCTACACACAACTCTTATCTAAATTTATGGACTTCTGCATTCAGGACACCTTTGGGTGAAATTTATCTTAATTTCCAATATGCAGATTTGATTAAACAGGTTCTGCTTACCTTGTTTTTTGCCGGCAATAACCTCAGTGTCCATTCCGCTTCAGCCAAGGTCCAAATGGAGATCAACTACCAAGATCCGGGTCACGGCACCAAATTGTTGAGACAACGCCGGTCTCTGCCATTCTTTTAGTCCTGGTAGAGATCATGCTGAGATGTTTCCATGTTTTACACAATCCTTTTATTACCCATTATTCTTACAGATGCATCTGGAGATCAGCACACTGCATTCTTATGCAGTCCTAAAGGCTGATCTAAAGAACTCCACACAACAGTTACAGTTATAACCTCTGGTCTCCTCCCCCCTACAGTAAACACCCCCACAATGGAAATACACTAGTACAGTGGCCAAAGGTGCTGACACCTTGACCCCCATCTCCTTCTATGGTAGTGCCCGTTTACCCTTTGTCTGCTCCTCACCCTCAGTAACTCTTTCTACTGTCCTGAGGGTGGGGGTTAATTGTCCTCCTGCCCTGTACCTCAGTTCTTTGTTCCAATCCCAGGCCTTTTTTTTCCCTATTTTGTATTCTTACACTCATTAACCGCAATATTATAATGTTGCAAGCAATCACAAACTATATTCTCTTTAACTTTGATGTACATGTTAATTTTATGAATACATTTAAAAGTTGCTTCGTCTGATTTATTTCAATCCGTGTGTTTTGAGGAGGGCATACAAATCTCGACAGGTACAACACCTGTAGGTGCTCATTTTCAGTTTCGTTTGTTATAAAATGTGAAAATCCGCGTAGGCTATGTGAAAACGAAACCTATACATACACAAGCTAGCTGACTCAAAATCAGATGGTGATTGTGTAATAAACGTATGAACATGTATTTATAAGTTACACTTTTGTTTGAATCGTGCAGCTTATCACATTTGAGTTCCATGTGTGACTGAGGGACCCACTGCTGCACATCATCTGTGAGGCTTTGCACCCCTGATGATCCACCAGGACAAACTCAGCAGTGTGTGAGGAAGAGGAGGAGGAAGAGCCAGCAGCAGCTGACAGATGGAGAGAATAGACAGACTGTTCCCTGTTTGTGAAGGACTGCTAGAAAAGTTTAAAATCACTAATTGTCTGTCCTGAATCAGTCTTATTAGGTAATGTTCAAATAATTTTACCATTCCAGTGTTTTCAGTGTGGGAGAAAGTACTCAGGGCCTTCAAGTTACACACTATGAAAGGCAGCAACAAGTTTAATATTCAGAAACCTAAAGTATGTATCAGCAGCAGAATGGAGCTAAAAATAAATGTTTGTTTCAGTTCTATGAAGCTTTGAGTATTTTGGATTAGTAGCACTGCTGTGTTTGTTGCATCATATTACTGTAATTGTTTATATGCTTTATATATTCTGAGGTAAGTTGATCTATAGTGTTACATCATATTCTATAAGGATGTTATGTGTTTGTATACTTTCTGCCCAGTTTGACCCATTTAGCAGAAGTCAGCCTGTTTAAGGCTCTGATATCTATTCTTTATGACTTAAAGCAGTTATGACATGGTGTGATTTTCTCACCCAATAAAGGAATATTCAATATTTTCTCTTCATTTTATCAGACACAGTTATCACAGCTTGTACATTTTATTTTTACACATATATGTAAGCATTGAGCCAAATGTAATAATGCCAACAAATTAAACGAACAATATTTGTCTGTTATATATGATACATCTATATATACACTGTCAAAAATATTTGTCTTTGAGTGAAGATTTAAGGTGATAGGAAATATAAATAAATGCAATTTGAATCTTTACTGAAGCTCAGTATTTGACACAGAGTTCAAGTTCACTGCTGTAATAACTAATAATGATTACTATAATATTGGCCATATTATATTTACATTACCAAAGTGAGATGACCTTAGTCTCATGAACAACATTAGCTAATTGTTATTTACTAACTAATCTTATATGACTGTTCAGTACAGAAATGAAGCCCAACAATCATGTTTTTACAGTCCTGTGGTCTCAGCCTCAGATACTCAACAAATCAAAGTGATGCCATGACAAAAATGAATGAACAAAAAAACATTTTTTGTCCTTCATTTCTGTCAAACAATGCTGTATGAAACGTTACTCATGGTTAGTATGGTTGTTAGGCAACCTGAGCAGGACAACGAAGGCTAGACCGTCCCATTTCACAAGCCTCTCACCAGAGGTGGGACCAAGTCATTGTTTTGCAAGTCTCAAGTAAGTCTTAAGTCTTTATCCTCAAGTCACAAGTCAAGTCTCAAGTAATGTCAGGCAAGTCAGAGTCGAGTCTTAAGTCACTGGTGTAAAAGTCCGAGTAAAGTCACAAGTCTGAAATTTTGAATTTCAAGTCCTTTCGAGTCTTTAAAAAAAAAAACGAAAAAATAATGTTGCAGTTATGCTAAATGTAAATATTAGACCATGTAATTTTTAAATCTGTGTTTTTCTCAACACATGACGAAATAGTGAACGTAGAAAATATACACAAATTGTGAAATTGCACCTCTTTAAAATGCAGCTCAATTAAACCTAGCTCCAAGAATAATTTTCACCGACAGTTCTGAGATAAGCTGCATGTTATTCTTGGATGCGGTTGTAGGACCGGCTTTAAAATCGCATGACAAAAATATCATACACATTTAAAAAACTGCATCACCAACGTAGCCTGGACAACATTTGCTAGTTAGATGAAGTCAGCTATCTCATCGTAGCATATTTATATGCATATTTATAATTATATGCTTCTTGGAGTGAGCGCATACACTCATGAAAGTTTAGTAACTTCCAGTCACTGCAACAAGCCCAGGTACAGTTTACCGACGGATGGGTACAGGACCTTGAAATGCACCGTGTAGAACGAAAGACCATCGTACGTATCATAAGTTTACCAGTCTCACAAATCGTCGTCATAAATACACATTCGTTAACCGTTTATTAATATAACCTTTGAGCTCAATGGTAATTAATTAGCAGTGGAAATAATTTCTGGTACGCGTTACAGAAATGTAGCAGTGACAATAATACTGTATGCTGTAATCGTACTGGGCAATTGGTGATACAAAAAACTGTTTTATCCTGTGAATAAAAGTATATGTTTTTGTCAATGTACCATAATAACAGAAGCGAAACACAATATTGTGTCAGGACAATTCACTATTTATGCACAATAAATAAAGGAGCATAGCGCGACAATTTCTGTTCAGCGCCAGACTTGCTTGTAACCTATATCACCAATTATGTTAAGAAAAATGACGCATTAACTACTACAGCAGACTGACCTTTGTGGAAATGCTTGGAGCAGACTAACCTGTGAGCTGGAGTGTTCTGGGACGTTATATTTGATCTTTGAATGGCTGCGATCCAGGCCACCCGTCGCCTCTTTGTTACTTCGGAAACATGGCTCGAACAATTTCTCTTCAACGACGTAATCCGATAACAACCGATCTCTTTACCCGTCGGCTTCCCGTGGCTGTCATGCGACCGGCTATTGCAGTTAATAATACAACAGCTTCTTGACATTTTTGTGTTTCTTTTTATCGCTGTGTAACTGATTTCAATTGAAAGCCTGCGTACGCTAGTACCTCTTGCCACGAGTTCCCAGAATCCTTTGCGATTTTACCCCTGAATGACGTCACATTTTCAATCTCTATATAATATGCATGTTAAATTTTATATTTGGGGTAAAATATCAAGTCTTTTCAAGTAAACCGGTTCAAGTCCAATTCAAGTCCCAAGTCATTGGTGTAAAAGTCCAAGTCAAGTCACAAGTCTTAGAACATTTTTTCAAGTCAAGTCTAAAGTCATAAAATTAATGACTCGAGTCTGACTCGAGTCCAAGTCATGTGACTCGAGTCCACACCTCTGCCTCTCACTTCCGCACTTCTCGTACTTCCTGGTACACGCCGTAACTAGTACACGAACTGCGCTTACTCCAGAGCGTGAAGTCGCTGGATTGGGACACAGCCTTTGTGAAGAAACTGTAAGTTTGCTTTTTTCCTTCTTTAACAGTTTGACTCTTTGCTTCTGTGATGTCTGGACCAGATGTTCAGCTCTTAGTTCAGGATAAACTTTGATCACTGTTGTGTTTGAAGACAAATCCACATGATTATAAATTATTGATTGATTTGAATCAAACAGTTTTATTTTATTCGCGTGTTTGATTGATTACTTCATAAACAAACGGTGCCTTTTTATTTCTTGGAACGAAAACATTGTCTCACTATTAAATCACATACATCAGTGTCCAACTTTTTTCTGTCAGGCCTTTCAAAATAAAATGACATAAACGTTAGTTGTAATGTATTTGATTGCAATCGGGTTATAAATCATTGTGTTCCTGTTTGATTTGCATCAAAGAATCAGCCAACAAACTGGAGTAATAGCCTCTGAAAATCTGAAAACAAAGACAAAGTTGCTCCACACTGATAGGCCCAGATGAGGCACATCCTCATTTTTCAGGTGTGAGTCAGACAGTCAGACAGTTGAAACCATGTCAACAACAATCTCAACAACAATCTTTATTTATAGAGCACATTTAAAAACCAGCGGTATACCAAAGTGCTTAACATAAGAGACAGAGAAGTAACACGAGTATTATAAGGCCTTAGCAAAGTATCAAATATACTCACAGGTCAATGCCACTAATACACAGGGGTAATATAAAATGCATATCAAATAAAAACATAATTAAAGCGAAAGCCATAAAAAAAAAAAAAAATATATATATATATATAAGGAAAAATAGAGTAATTCTAAGAGTCAGGTGCGAGCATTAACAAGCAGGAAAGGCGAGATTAAACAAATAGGTTTTTAACCGAGATTTAAAAGATTGGATGGAATCGGATGCCCGGATCACAATTGGAAGGTTATTCCACAACTCTGGTGCAGCCAGGGCAAACGCCCGGTCACCTCTAGACTTCAGCCGAGATCTAGGCTGCACCGAGAGTAACTGAGTAGATGATCTTAATGCTCTGGCAGGAACATACGATTTAAGGAGTTCATTAAGGTAGCTCGGTGCTGTGTTGTTGGTAATTTTTAAACGTAAGCAGCAGTATTTTAAATTGGATGCGGTATTTATGTCAAAACAACTTAGCTCTTATCATGTTCCTGAACCTCCTAAGCTGGCTCTCTGAGAGGGTGCTCAGGTTTTTTGAGAATACCAACACAGAGTGGAAAAATCCTCTCACTCCCTCTTCTCCCAGCTGGCTGGGTCACTTAAATACTCAGCACCAATCCATCTGTCAATCTCCTGCATCCTCCCCTCACTCGTAAACAAGACTTGAGATACTTAAATTCCTCCACTTGGGTAGTAACTCATTGGGTATTCCACCATTTTGGGTGCTGAATCTCATTTCCATTACAAATGAGAGGTGAAGGCCACCACCTGATGAAGCCAACAGAACCACACTAACTGTGAAAAGCAGAGATGACATTCTGAGACCACCCAAGCGGAAACCTTCTGCCACTTGGCTACACCTGGAAATTCTGTCTATAAAAATTAAGAAGAGAATCAGTGACATAGGGCAACACTGATGGAGTCAATCACCCACTGGGAAATAGTCTGACTTTTTGCCAGCAATGCGGCAAAAAGGCCACAAAACACATGTAGACTGGTTGGTGAAACTCACATACACCTAAGTATCCTTGAGAGAATAAAGAGCTGGTCCAGTGACTGGGACGAAAACTCCGTCTTTCCTCCTGTATCCACAGTCAACTGATACTCTCTTGTTCTTTCAGATGAAAATGCCCTCTCGTTTTTTACAGATAAATGATGGCGACGTCTGTTGCATCACAACTCCTGGAAATGCTGCAGAATCTGGGAGAGGGAGAGCTGAAACTTTTCCACTTTTACCTGCAGAATGAACCTGTAGATCATTTCCCAACCATCAGAAAGTGTCGTTTGGAGAATGCAGACAGGATAAAAACAGTAGATGTGATGATACAGAGTTATTCAGATGATGCACTGAAGGTGGCAAGGTCGATAATTATGATGATAAATGGTAAGTGAAAAAAAGACATGAAAACAACAAAATAAACACAGGTTTATTTTAATAAGCATGTTGAGAGTCAGGTTGTGTCAGTTTATGTTTTTAAATTTCTCACGTTTCTCCTGAATTAGAGGAAATGTCCTAAAGGTTTTTTTGTTTGTTTTTTGTTTAAGCCATGCAGGTTATTTCTAGTTTTATTTATTTTTCACCAATCCCAGTTACTCCCTTAATAAATAGCATGCCATTAATTTGTTAATTGTCCAGCCAAACTTTTAATACATTAAATAATAACATTTCTAAAAAGATTATCCTGTTATCCCTGTTTTACCTTCACCTCTCCAAAAACTGCATCAAGAAATTCACACTTTTGATTTCTGATATTTAAGAAATTCATCTTGCTTTTAATTTCATTTTCATAAACTGACTTTCTTAGAAAACATGCTATACCCAATGTTATGTTTTTACTTTGTCTACTTTTTATTATTGAGCTTAAATAAAGTTATAAAACAGTTAGTTCAGTGGTTCTTAACCTGGGTTCGATCGAACCCTAGGGGTTCAGTGACTCAGTCTCAGGGGTTCGGCAGAGCCTCCGCCATGACATGCATGGCTCATTTTGTGCACCAGTAAAAAAAATCACATTTTATTTTTAACTAAAGAGGGGTTCAGTGAATGCGCATATGAAGCTGGTGGGGTTCGGTACCTCCAACAAGGTTAAGAACCACTGAGTTAGTTACTACTGCAGTTCTCTGTGCTGTACATAGTTAGCAATTCAATTGAAATACCTTTTTTAGGTGTTGCCCAATGACTCAATATTTTTTCTTTCTATTTTCTTTTTAAATTTAAAAATTAAGGAAGGGTGCTGAATAGTGGTCTCACTCAGGGCAGCAAAGTAACCCAGAAACGGTAAGTAAAGTTCAAAAATCCATTTTCTCTGTCACTCAATAAACTTCTCAGATGCAGACGTGGACAAAATCGTTGGTACCCTTCAGTCAAAGAAAGAAAAACTCATAATGGTCACAGAAATACCTTTAATCTGACAAAAGTAATAATAAATAAAAATTCTATAAATCTTAGCCAATGAAAGTCAGACATTGCTTTTCAACCATGCTTCAACTGAATTTGACAGGTACAACATCTGTACGTGCTCACTTTCAGTTTCATTTGTTATAAAATGTGAAAATCCGCGTAGGCTACGTGAAAACGAAACCTATACATACTCAAGCTAGCTGACTCAAAAGCAGTCACAGAGACAGGGAGGAAGAAGAAGACAAAATTTAATCTTGGGTGGTGAAGCGTTTTTGAGCCTTAACATGTGGAAATACATAAAGACTCAGCAGGGATGAACCGTTTCTGAGCAGACACGATATTTGTGCACCGCCAATTTAAGTTTGCCGATGCAAAGATTTTTCACTAGAAGTGACCAGAAAGGACAGTATGAGTAAATCAAATGAGTAAATCAGAGGGACAGGGCAAGGTTGAGATGGTTTGGACATGTACAGAGGAGGAGGATAGTGGATCTACAGTGGCTTGCAAAAGTATTCGCCCCCCTTGAACTTTTCCACATTTTGTCATATTACAGCCACAAACATGAATCTATTTTATTGGAATTCCATGTGAAAGACCAACACAAAGTGGTGTACACTTGAGAAGTGGAACGAAAATCATACAAGATTCCAAACATTTTTTACAAATAAATAACTGCAAAGTGGGGTGTGCGTAATTATTCAGCCCCCTTTGGTCTGAGTGCAGTCAGTTGCCCATAGACATTGCCTGATGAGTGCTAATGGCTAAATAGAGTGCGCCTGTGTTTAATCTAATGTCAGTACAAATACAGCTGCTCTGTGACGGCCTCAGAGGTTGTCTAAGAGAATAATAGGAGCAACAACACCATGAAGTCCAAAGAACACACCAGACAGGTCAGGGATAAAGTTATTGAGAAATTTAAAGCAGGCTTAGGCTACAAAAAGATTTCCCAAGCCTTGAACGTCCCACGGAGTACTGTTCAGGTGATCATTCAGAAATGGAAGGAGTATGGCACAACTGTAAACCTACCAAGACAAGGCCGTCCACCTAAACTCACAGGCCGAACAAGGAGAGCGCTGATCAGAAATGCAGCCAAGAGGCCCATGGTGACTCTGGACAAGCTGCAAAGATCTACAGCTCAGGTGGGAAAGCCATTGTTAACAGAAAACCATAAGAAGTTCCGTTTGCAGTTTGCCACAAGCCATGTGGGGGACACAGCAAACATGTGGAAGAAGGTGCTCTGGTCAGATGAGACCAAAATGGAACCTTTTGCGCAAAATGCAAAACGCTATGTGTGGCGGAAAACTAACACTGCACATCGCTCTGAACACACCATCCCCACTGTCAAATATGGTGGTGGCAGCATCATGCTCTGGGGGTGCTTCTCTTCAGCAGGAACAGGGAAGCTGGTCAGAGTTGATGGGAAGATGGATGGAGCCAAATACAGGGCAATCTTGGAAGAAAACCTCTTGGAGTCTGAAAAAGACTTGAGACTGGGGTGGAGGTTCACCTTCCAGCAGGACAACGACCCTAAACATAAAGCCAGGGCAACAATGGAATGGTTTAAAACAAAACATATCCATGTGTTAGAATGGCCCAGTCAAAGTCCAGATCTAAATCCAATTGAGAATCCCTGGCAAGATCTGAAAACTGCTGTTCACAAACACTGTCCATCTAATCTGACTGAGCTGGAGCTGTTTTGCAAAGAAGAATGGGCAAGGATTTCAGTCTCTGGATGTGCAAAGCTCGTAGAGACAGACCCTAAAGGACTGGCAGCTGTGACTGCAGCAAAAGGTGGTTCTACAAAGTATTGACTCAGGGGGCTGAATAATTACGCACACCCCACTTTTCAGTTATTTGAAAATTTGAAAGTTATTTGTAAAAAATGTTTGGAATTATGATAAATTCGTTCCACTTCTCATGTGTACACCACTTTGTATTGATCTTTCACATGGAATTCCAATAAAACTGATTCATGTTTGTGGCTGTAATGTGACAAAAAGTTGGAAAGTTCAAGGGGGCCGAATACTTTTGCAAGCCACTGTACTGTACAACAGATGTTAAAGATCGAATTGACAGGCAGGAGGAAAACAGGAAGACCATAGAGAAGATTCATGGATGTAATGAGGGGCGACATGCAGAGGGTTGGTGTGATAGAAGAAGATGTTTCTGACAGGGGAAGATGGAGGCAGCCGATCTACTGTAGTGAGGGCAGCCAAAAGAAAAAAAACATTTATGCAATCGAGATTCAGTTTTTCACACAACTAGATATATTGCTTCCCAAAGGCTGAAACTTGCAGAAGAACACCTCTGGGACATTATGTTTCAGTGGATCTGTTACCACCAGGTTGCGCCTCAAACTGTCCAGGAGCTCAGAGATCTGGTGACCTAGTCCACATGTGAGAGGAGAGCCCAGAGGACACCAGCCGTTGTATCATTAGGAGCATGATGTTGTTCGTGCATAAGAGCATACAAACTACTGAGTTCCATTTTGAGTCGCTGCAGTGAAACTTCAGTAAGTTCACTGGCGTGCTGCATTATTTTTTCACTTAAATTTTCTGCATATCTATGAATTCAGCTCATCAAATGATGTGGCATCCTCTCGTTCTTAACACCTTGCCCAGCCCACATCAGTATAAATATGCAGCATGTTTTTTCCCCTTTCAGACCTGGTGTATTTTCAAATTGTTCCTATACTTTATTTGAGCAGTATATAACAAAGCTCTCATGTCTTTACAGATTCAACCCGAGTCCAGTCACAGATGGTAAAGCCTACCCCAGTGGTGAGGGGAAGACCAAGAAGGAAGCAAAGCAAAATGCAGCAAAAAATGCTCTGGAAAGCGTGTCTAAGCTTGGTCATCGGGATTCAGTGGAATCTGTAAGATAATGTTCATTTTTGCTCGAGAGAAATGAAAACCCAACCTGGGGCAATTGTCTCTCTGATGCATTTCTTGTTTTCTTGACAGAGAAACAATGCAGCTTCAGTTCAGATGGTTCTTAGCTTTACAGAGACAGATTTCAAAGGCCTTGTTAACCACTATTGTCAGAAAACCAAACGTTCCTATTCATATGTTGAAGTGAAGAAAGATGGCCCGTCTCACGTTCCTCAGTGAGTATACACCAAACTCTGTCCTTTCAGTTGAATCTTCAGACACCAACACCGGACTGATGTTCAACAATATTAAACTGTCAATGTAATGATCTAAAACATTCCCATTTTTTCACAACACAGTTTTTTCTACAAATTAATAATTGATGACAAGGAATATCCTGTGGGTGAAGGGAATAGCATCAAGGAAGCCCAACAGAAAGCAGCAGAGTTAGCCTGCTCTGCTCTTCAGGAACAGCCAGACTGGGACATCAAGGTATTTTCATATATTTCATCTTAATTAAATGCTTCCCTTTGGAGGAAATATGCATAAAATAAAGGATTTTGCTGTGTGTTTTAGGTGTCCATCAGGCCAACAGCATCGGAAGATGGTGCTCCACCTGAATCATTAGCCTCATCAGTTACACAGTAAGGCACTTACTGACACCAGCACTATATTATAACTATATAAAATGAGCATAGCATGCTAACAATGCCCCTCTTCTTCTCCCTAAGGGAGTCCATTGAGTCCTCATTGCAGGGCCTGACTATAGACCAGGTTTGTCATTTCTCATAATATTTAGTAAAAACTATGATACTGAAAGATTAAACGACATTTATAAAAGCCTACTAAATTTAAAAAAAAAAAAAAAGCAATGCAACACTAGTGAGTATCATTAATCTTCTCTCATAAGTGGAAAGATGCGAAGTTGGTGTTATATTCAGAGTCAGGACTTTTCCACATTTAAAATCTATAAAATATCTTCACTTTATTCCCTAACAATGCTGTTGAAAATGAGAGCAATGAAAACAATACAAGGAACACATCAACCGAGTCAAGGTATGAAAAGCCTTTGGTGCAAGGCTTTAATATAAATGATGTACAATCATGTGCAAGACACTGCTTTTCACCTTCATGCCTAAACAACTTTGTATTTGCCTGCAGATTTTTATCAGACTTCAACTCTATAGAGCATCTCTTGCTGCAATACTAGGCCGGATTGTTAACTTTACTCCTGTTGTAGGTCTCATCATTGTTGCTGATGTGACCTACCACAGTTGTGTCATCTGCAAATTTGATGAATAGGTTGGATCTATGTGATGGTGTGCAGTCGTGCATCAGCAGAGTGAAGAGAAGGGGGCTCACCACACATCCTTAAGGAACCCCAGTGTTCAGTGTTTTAGTGCTGGAAGTGTTGCTGCCGACCCGTACTGTCTGCTGTCTTCCTGTCAGGAAACCCAGCAGCCAGTTACACAGCGAGGTGGTGATGCCCAGCAGATCCAGTTTGTGAATGAATTTATGGGGAATGGTCGTGTTGAATGCTGAACTGAAGTCTATGAACAGCATTGTAATGTATGAGTCTTTAGTGTCCAGATGTGTGAGGGCTGAGTGAAGGGCAGATGAAATTGCATCATCGGTCGAGCGGTTTGACCGGTATGCGAACTGGTATGGATCCAGGTTGGGGGGAAGAGAGGTCTTGATTTGATGCATGAGTAACCTTTCAAAGCACTTCATAATGATGGAGGTGAGTGCGACAGGATGGTAGTCGTTAAAGACAACTTCTTTGGTACAGGAATGATGGTGGAGGCTTTGAGGCAACCACAACCTGGCTCAGTGATGTACTAAAGATGTCTGTGAAGACATCTGTGAGATCCACAGCGCAGTCTCTCAGTGCTTGTCCAGAGATGTTACCAGGACCAGGGGCTTTGTGGGTATTGATCCCGAGAAGGGATCTCCTCATACTGTCTGGGGATAGTGTCACCACCCAGTTGTTGGAGGGGGGAGTCTTCTGTGCAGGGGCGGAGAGAGAGTCTTCTGCGCAGGGGTGTAGCTCTGTGCCTCAAAGTGAGCGAAGAATTGGTTTAGTTTTGCCTAACTAGAACATGTTTGAGAGAAATGAAAAACCAACCTGGGGCAATTGTCTCTCTGATGTATTTCTTGGTATCTTGACAGAGAAACAATGCAGCAGAAGCTTCAGTTCAGACGGTTCCTAGCTCTGAGGACACCAGCTTTACAGAGACAGATTTCAAAAGTCTTGTCAACGGCTATTGTCAGAAAACCAAACGTTCCCATTCATATGTTGAAGTGAAGAAAGATGGCCCGTCTCACGTTCCTCAGTGAGTATACGCCAAACTCTGTCCTTTCAGTTGAATCTTCAGACACCAACACCGGACTGATGTTCAACAATATTAAACTGTCAATGTAATGATCTAAAACATTCCCATTTTTTCACAACACAGTTTTTTCTACAAATTAAAAATTGACGACAAGGAATATCCTGTGGGTGAAGGGAATAGCATCAAGGAAGCCCAACAGAAAGCAGCAGAGTTAGCCTGCTCTGCTCTTCAGGAACAGCCAGACTGGGACATCAAGGTATTTTCATATATTTCATCTTAATTAAATGCTTCCCTTTGGAGGAAATATGCATAAAATAAAGGATTTTGCTGTGTGTTTTAGGTGTCCATCAGGCCAACAGCATCGGAAGATGGTGCTCCACCTGAATCATTAGCCTCATCAGTTACACAGTAAGGCACTTACTGACACCAGCACTATATTATAACTATATAAAATGAGCATAGCATGCTAACAATGCCCCTCTTCTTCTCCCTAAGGGAGTCCATTGAGTCCTCATTGCAGGGCCTGACTATAGACCAGGTTTGTCATTTCTCATAATATTTAGTAAAAACTATGATACTGAAAGATTAAACGACATTTATAAAAGCCTACTAAATTTAAAATAAAAAAAAAAGCAATGCAACACTAGTGAGTATCATTAATCTTCTCTCATAAGTGGAAAGATGCGAAGTTGGTGTTATATTCAGAGTCAGGACTTTTCCACATTTAAAATCTATAAAATATCTTCACTTTATTCCCTAACAATGCTGTTGAAAATGAGAGCAATGAAAACAATACAAGGAACACATCAACCGAGTCAAGGTATGAAAAGCCTTTGGTGCAAGGCTTTAATATAAATGATGTACAATCATGTGCAAGACACTGCTTTTCACCTTCATGCCTAAACAACTTTGTATTTGCCTGCAGATTTTTATCAGACTTCAACTCTATAGAGCATCTCTTGCTGCAATACTAGGCCGGATTGTTAACTTTACTCCTGTTGTAGGTCTCATCATTGTTGCTGATGTGACCTACCACAGTTGTGTCATCTGCAAATTTGATGAATAGGTTGGATCTATGTGATGGTGTGCAGTCGTGCATCAGCAGAGTGAAGAGAAGGGGGCTCACCACACATCCTTAAGGAACCCCAGTGTTCAGTGTTTTAGTGCTGGAAGTGTTGCTGCCGACCCGTACTGTCTGCTGTCTTCCTGTCAGGAAACCCAGCAGCCAGTTACACAGCGAGGTGGTGATGCCCAGCAGATCCAGTTTGTGAATGAGTTTATGGGGAATGGTCGTGTTGAATGCTGAACTGAAGTCTATGAACAGCATTGTAATGTATGAGTCTTTAGTGTCCAGATGTGTGAGGGCTGAGTGAAGGGCAGATGAAATTGCATCATCGGTCGAGCGGTTTGACCGGTATGCGAACTGGTATGGATCCAGGTTGGGGGGAAGAGAGGTCTTGATTTGATGCATGAGTAACCTTTCAAAGCACTTCATAATGATGGAGGTGAGTGCGACAGGATGGTAGTCGTTAAAGACAACTTCTTTGGTACAGGAATGATGGTGGAGGCTTTGAGGCAACCACAACCTGGCTCAGTGATGTACTAAAGATGTCTGTGAAGACATCTGTGAGATCCACAGCGCAGTCTCTCAGTGCTTGTCCAGAGATGTTACCAGGACCAGGGGCTTTGTGGGTATTGATCCCGAGAAGGGATCTCCTCATACTGTCTGGTGATAGTGTCACCACCCAGTTGTTGGAGGGGGGAGTCTTCTGTGCAGGGGCGGAGAGAGAGTCTTCTGCGCAGGGGTGTAGCTCTGTGCCTCAAAGTGAGCGAAGAATTGGTTTAGTTTTGCCTAACTAGAACATGTTTGAGAGAAATGAAAAACCAACCTGGGGCAATTGTCTCTCTGATGTATTTCTTGGTATCTTGACAGAGAAACAATGCAGCAGAAGCTTCAGTTCAGACGGTTCCTAGCTCTGAGGACACCAGCTTTACAGAGACAGATTTCAAAAGTCTTGTCAACCGCTATTGTCAGAAAACCAAACGTTCCCATTCATATGTTGAAGTGAAGAAAGATGGCCCGTCTCACGTTCCTCAGTGAGTATACGCCAAACTCTGTCCTTTCAGTTGAATCTTCAGACACCAACACCGGACTGATGTTCAACAATATTAAACTGTCAATGTAATGATCTAAAACATTCCCATTTTTTCACAACACAGTTTTTTCTACAAATTAAAAATTGACGACAAGGAATATCCTGTGGGTGAAGGGAATAGCATCAAGGAAGCCCAACAGAAAGCAGCAGAGTTAGCCTGCTCTGCTCTTCAGGAACAGCCAGACTGGGACATCAAGGTATTTTCATATATTTCATCTTAATTAAATGCTTCCCTTTGGGTGAAATATGCATAAAATAAAGGATTTTGCTGTGTGTTTTAGGTGTCCATCAGGCCAACAGCATCGGAAGATGGTGCTCCACCTGAATCATTAGCCTCATCAGTTACACAGTAAGGCACTTACTGACACCAGCACTATATTATAACTATATAAAAATCCTTGCAGCACTGTGTACAGTGCAGGCTATGAAGTAATTGTATCATCTTTTTCTAGGAACAACAGTGAATCATCTTCACAAAACACCAGATTTGGCCTGACGTCAAAAGGCAGAGGTTCCTCGAAGAGTTTTCAGTGACTTTTACCAAAGAGGTAAATTACCATATTCATACTGTGCTTAAATTTCGACAGGATGGTCATCAGCAGAGTAGTGCTAAAACTTAGATTAATTGGTTTACTCAGTTATAAAAGGTCTTGTTTGATCGCTGAGTTGTCTGGACACAACATATGCATTTTTTAAAATATATTTATTATTTATCAGAGGTTTCACTGCACAAGACATTACACATACACCGTGTTTTTTCTTGTTTTTAAACAGAAGCAAATTATTAACTCATTGCTGTCTGAGAAACCAGAAGACCGACCTGATGCAAGTGCTGTAAAGGAAAAGCTTGAAGAGTGGACTCAGATATTCAGCACACAAAAAGCATCTCGCCAGGAAAATCAAACTGTCTGATAGTCACAAGAGAAAAGTTTCAAAAGTCACAGGAGCCTTTACAAATCTGTCTTGTTGCATCTGCTTAATGAAATGATTTGATGTACTGTGTAATATTATGTTGGGTAACTGTTAACGTGCAAAGTTAATATATGGAAGAGGTCACATCATGAATCCCGGCTATTTTGGGGAAGTTTGTATTGGATTTGGAAATGAAATGTGAAATCATGATTTTAAAATCTAACTATTCAATCAGTTTCCCGGTGTAGGTCGTCACTTTGTAACTGTTGTTAACCTGCTGCTGTCCTGAGGAGGAGGAACTGTGATGCTACGTGTACTTCTGATGGATTCATGTTGAATGTCAGAGATGAAAAAAGCACACTCCATGTGGCTCAATTTTAGAAACTTTCCTAAAT
Organism: Mchenga conophoros; assembly: GCF_057382185.1. Taxonomy (NCBI): domain Eukaryota; kingdom Metazoa; phylum Chordata; class Actinopteri; order Cichliformes; family Cichlidae; genus Mchenga; species Mchenga conophoros. The sequence continues at coordinate 23,456,330 of NC_140538.1, forward strand.
GTTTTCAATCATTTTTAACCCATGAAATACAGTTTAAAATATTTTTCTTCCATTTTTTCTTTTGTTTATTTTAATCTGATTGATTGCAATATCAGTCAGCTACGTGTGACTTGAAACAGCAGGAGAAAGGTCATTAATACTGTACTAGAGGGAATAAAATAATGAAGGGTGTATAAGAAACTGAACTGGTAAATGTCTCTCATTTAGCTCTGATTTTTCTTGCAGAAGCACTTGGTATATAATAATTAGTGTTGGGCAAGTTACTTTGAAAAAGCACTTAATTATAGTTTCTAGTTCTTTAAAAAAGTAAGTGAGTTAGTAACTGAGTTACAATATTCTAAAAGTAATTAATTACTTGAAAAGTAACTATTGCGTTACTTTAAAAATCGTTTAACCCTCTGGGGCCCAGGGTATAATTTGCCATTTTTAACTACTTTTGATTTTCCCTCCACATTTTACCTTTAAAAACTATTTACTTTGCCTTGTTTGGTATCATCCTTTCAGCAGAACATCACATGTCTATATTTACAGTTATGTTTTCATTTTGACATACTGTAGTAACACAATAGATCTAAAATCAGACAAAAACATAAAATCAGAGTAGAAAAAGTTATATTTTTTACTGTAACAACCACAAACATGTTTAATGAATCATATTTCATAACTTTAAATGCAAATATAAATTGTCAATTTTAAAATCATATGCACAAGTTTTGCAAACAACAAAGTTATTTGCATCCATTTAACTTTTACCTTGACTTTTTAAATAATCATTTCAAACTATTTACAGAACAATCCGCTGTTCTGCATTCAGTAAGATGCCACACAAATTATTTGTGCCACTCCAAAAAAGTACTTTCTGTCCACTATAAAGGAGAAAATCACAGCCTGATATCTGCAGGTCTGACAACAGCAGGTGTATCACTCCTGTTTCTACCAGGAGACAGCAGTGATAATAATTACCAAAGATTTTCGTTTTTGGTATTTAAATAATGAGCAGAGTGGCAGCAAGAATAAACTCAGTCATGCATTTTTGATAACTGGCAATGAGTCACATAACTGCAGAGGAATTTTGACCCATTCTTCAATGCAGTGTTATTTTAATTCAGACACATTGGAGGGTTTTCGACTATGAACGGCCTGTTTAAGATTGTACCACAGCATCTCAGTCGGATTTAAGTCTGGACTTTGACTGGACCACTCCAAAACCTACCTTTTGTTATTTTATGACCATTCAGAGGTGGACTTGCTGGTGTGCTTTGGATGACTGTCCCATTGCACAATCCAAATGTGCTTGAGCTTTGGGGCACGAAATGATGGCCAGACATTGTCCTTTAGGATTTACTGATTGTGATGGCCAATCCATGGTCACACTCTAAAAGTCGGTAACTCTTATGTATTCTTTATTTTTTCATTTAAAATAACACACTTAAGTTTGCACTAAGATTGTTGATTGGTTTAAATACCTTGGTTCTATTTGTAAGCGCGCACATTTATTTTACTTATGTATTCATAACATTCCATTACTTTTGTTTTATTTGTGACTGATCTATTTCTTTTACCTGTTTCTTACCTGCCATCATTCCTGGGAGTTGCCAGAAAAAAGATGGTGGCCAGGGTTTAAAGCAGTTATATACAAAGAGGGGATGGTTGGACTGCACCACCACTTCCTGCTGAAGGGGGAAGAATGTGTATTTTCTTTCATTTAAAAAAAAAAGAAGCTTTTGTATTTAACTAAATATTTGAGTTTAGGTTTAGTGGTTTTGATTTTCTTCTTTGGTGTTTAGGTTATTAACAGACTGCACTGTGCTGCAGTTTTTATTGTTTTTGATTGGTTTTTGTTTAGTTGTGTGTTTTGTCATAGTGGTCTGATCAGCCATTACCCTTGTATTTCATTTCTTGCTTTATGTCCGTTATGTTTGTTTGGATAGTCGTTGAGTTTAACTTCACAGTTCTTTGCCTGAGTTTAGTTTTGTTTCTTTGACCTCTTTTATGAGCTCAAAATCTATTGTTTATTAATATAATATTTCTGGTTAAATAAATGAAAACCCTCTTTTTCTTATAATTCCTGTGATGACTCCTGCTTTTTCAACTCGGTCCATCACACTGAGAGCAGAATTCATGGTTCCATTAGTTACAGCAAGTCGTCCTGGAGCAGCAAAGCAGCCAGACCATCACACAACCACCACAATGTTTGACTAATGTTAAATTTGTTTGATCTTAAATATTTAGTTGTGACAAATATTCAAAACACTGAGAAGTCAGGAAAAGGGCAGATACTTTTTTACACCACTTTATATTTACTCTGGTCAGCAGACAGTAATGAGAGAAACCTTAAAGCCACTTATGGAATATCCTTTCCTTTACCACCCTGATAGCATGATGGAATCACAAACCTATCAATAAAACAGGAAAACTACCGCAGGAATTTCATTTAGCAAGCAGAAGCAAATAAGTAGGTTAATGCCATTCAAACCTGGCCTGCAGTCATTAAGATGAGCTCACAGAAACACCAAAGACCAAAACATAGTGTAATATTCTTGGTTAGACTAGTAGAAGTGATCAGGAAGGAAGGACATGGATCAGGGGCGATTTCAGCCCATTTTTGGGGGTGCTGAGGCACCCCCAAAATGAATCAAAGCACCCCCACAAATTTCTTACTTTTTTTTTTTTTTTTTTTACAATATTTGCTGTTTGTGTGACACACTACTAAAAATATAAAAAGCATACAGTACTTGGTTGAGATGTAAAATTTTAACAACAAAAGTATAGAAATCCCCCCCCCTCCTAAAATGGTTTGTTCCAGCTCGTCTCTCCCCTACTCTGACTCTAGCGCTCTAGTGGCTGAGATGCAGCGAGCGGAGGTCGTAGCCTACTGTTGTTACCACTGTCCTGTTTTAAATGGATACTAACTGACTGAATGCCCATTAACCTTAGAACACCTGTTGTGTGTGTGTGTGTGTGTGTGTGTGTGTGTGTGTGTGTGTGTGTGTGTGTGTGTGTGTGTGTGTGTGTGTACAGAGAGACAGCCAGGTTCATAATGGATATAAGAAAGTTTTTTCAAAAAAAGGAGCCACATTCAGGTAAAAGTGTAAAATCAAATGATCTGTGAATCAGGAATAATGTTGGATCAGTGTTTCAATATTTATATCTTTTATTAGATGTTCATGTGGTTTGGTTATTTGCCTTTTGGTTGAAAGTGCACTGAGAGAGGACTTTTTGTTAATGATCTTAATAGTATTTTTTCATATTAATGTAATTTTTCATCTAATTGAATACAATCTACATGTGTATGATTGTCAGTCCAAAGAGGGAGAGAGGAAAGAGGGGAACGTGAGGAGAAAGTACAAGGTTAGGAAGAACCAGGTAAGAAAACAGACAGGGAACAGTGACAGGCACAACAGAAACTGTTAAACTGACAAAGAGAAAAAACCTGATTTTACTCACACAATCTGGAAGTTGTGTCCTCCCTATATTAAAGCTGCTGTACAGAATCTGCAAAACAAACTGGGTTGAAACATTTTGACCCTCTTTAACAACATTCCAACATCACGTTATAATTGATCGGGGAGATTAAAATTAATGATATATTTTTATGTGGTTCAGCCACAACTCTACTAAAACCTCAGCCAGTAATAGGTAGGCCAACATTTGGACCGTCCAGTTGTCTGCATGACTGCCGCAGTACATACATCACATTTGCACACTATCAGAGAGTGCCAAACAGCCCTGGTGGAGTGAGGAGCTGTAAAGAGAAGCAGATGCTCTGTTTATATTCTAAAAGTGTTTTAAGCTTGTTTCAAAGATTCTGTACTGCAGCTTTAAATGTTTTCCAAAAGCACACATACACTTAACTTATCAGTGTTTCTCAAACTTTTTACACTGTGTACCACCTGAAAAAATGTCAAGCTCTCCCAAGTACCACTATGAATGTATGAAACTCATAAATCTTACAACACAAAATTATTATTATTAAATTACCTGTTATTATTATTAAGCCACCTGTCAGTGGATCACCAGCTTCCTGACAGACAGAGAGCAGCAAGTGAGGCTGGGGGAGATCACCTCTGAAACCCGGTCCCTCAGTATTGGTGCCCCTCAACGATGTGTCTTCTCACCACTACTGTTCTCCCTCTACACTAACGACTGCACCTCCAAGAACTCGGCTGTTAAACTCCTAAAGTTTGCAGATGACACCACTGTCATTGGCCTCATTCAGGATGGTGATGAGTCTGCATACCGGCAGGAAGTTGAGCGGCTGGTACTCTGGTGCAGTCAGCACAATCTGGAGCTGAACACTCTTAAAACTGTAGAGATGACAGTGGACTTCAGGAGACATCCCTCAACTCTGCTCCCCCTCACCATATCAGACAGCCCTGTGACGACTGTGGAGATCTTCAAGTTCCTGGGTACAACCATCTCCCAGGACCTGAAGTGGGAGACCAACATCAACTCCATCCTCAAAAAGACCCAGCAGAGGATTTACTTCCTGAGACAACTGGGGAAGTACAGTCTTCCACAGGAGCTGCTGATCCAGTTCTACACTGCGGTCATTGAGTCTGTCCTGTGCTCCTCCATCACAGTCTGGTATGGAGCAGCCACTAAACAGGACAGGAGCAGACTGCAGCGGACTGTACGGGCAGCAGAAAGGATCATCGGCGCCCCCCTGCCCTCCATCCAGGATCTGTACCTCTCAAGAACCAGGAAACGGGCAGGGAAAATCATCACAGACCCCTCACACCCTGCACACAGACTTTTTGATCTGCTGCCCTCTGGCAGACGGTACAGAAGCCTGCAGACCAGGACCACCCGACACAGGAACAGTTTCTTTCCCCTCACCATCTCCCTTCTAAACAGTTGACCTGTCACACTGCTCCCACTGCCAGACTGCAACTGCACCTTTTGTACATTCTGTAGTATTCATTCCACCTCATTCATTTCTGTATTTTATGTATATAAGTTTAGATTCGTTATTTATAGTTGGTTTACACAGCTTTGTGTATGTATGTGTAATTTGTGTATATAGACACGTGTGTGTGTGTGTGTGTGTGTGTGTGTGTGTGTGTGTGTGTGTGTGTGTGATTTCTATTGCTGTGCTTGAGAGCCACCATCTACCGGAACCAAATTCCCTGTATGTGTCTGCACATATACTTGGCCAATAAACACGATTCTGATTCTGATTAGTAAAATTGGCATCTGGAGTAAAGATTTTTTTATGCATTTTATACATTCTACCACAGGCAAAGTTGCCTCCATTTTTATAGTTTTTTAAAATTAATATTTTGTAATAATTTATGCTGTTTTGGGAGTGTTTTTGTATGTATCCAAAAAAATGCACTCAGTTTACTTTTTACTCACTATGAGCATCATTCATTATTCTCCGCCAGTAATTAAGGTTAGGATATGTATTTTCTTTTTTATTCCAATCCATTCTTCTTTTGCAGCATTTAAATAACCTTGATCAGATTTGATGGTTTTGTTACAGACCTTTCAAAAAACTGTTTTGCTTTTCTTTCACAAATGTGGGGATTAAATTGTGTTAAAATGTACAAAACAGTGATGTCATGTTTTGTGACGAGGACCCAGGCACAGAGAGACTTGATGAATTTAAGAATCTTATGATTTAATAAAGAAATTTGCAGACTTGCAGAAATTATGATGACTGATAGCGGAGACAAAGATAACAGACGACGAGGACAGGGAGAAACAGGGGTTCAAATGCACCAAGGAGACATTCAGAGACAACTTGGGACAACTGGAGACATTTAAGGATGCAGGGACTGACAGAGATGGGGAAGAAGTTTCATTGTGATGTGTAAAGTTTATCTTGCCTGGCTAGGCAGCTCTCTGGGTGCTCAGCACCCCCAAAGCTCTGATCCTAGAATCGCCCCTGCTAATAACGATTAGAGGGGTTGTTGACTCCTCCTCGATGCGCGTTTTAGAGTTTCTGTCTGTAGACAGTTTTCTGCTACTGAGAAAACCTGTTGGAAACGTAGCTCAAAAAATGAAGAAAAACTCTTTACTTTGGTCTGAGAAGGAGTGGCTGCACAGAACCAAAATACCTCATATAGGTGTTTTAATAAAATTAATTAGGGCCAATTTCCAAATACGGGCGCGATGCTTTTTTTCCACTAAGGCTTACTTTACACATACGAGGTGGGCGCACTGTAGATTATAAGCATTAAGAAATACTGATAATGATTAGAGCGGTTTGTTGACTCCTTCGTGACGCGCGATGTGTGTGTGTGTGTGTGTGTGTGTGTGTGTGTGTGTGTGTGTAAAACAAGACCGTTTTCTTTTAGGGATTGTGTCTATTTTCTGCTAATGAAGAAAATCTGTTGGAAAAGTCTTTCCCACACAATAACGCATCCGAGGGTGATTTAATTGTTTAAGTAAGATCGAGTTCTGAATATGTTCTTTTCACTAAGGGATATTTATTTATCTACACGTACGAGGTGGGCAGTCTGTAGGTTACAAGCAGATAGAAAGTTCTTCTTTTCACCACAAGCGCTTACCTCTAACCAAATCCAATGCTGACATAGCGAAGAAAGCACGATACCTAAAGAAACTGGGTAAAATTCAGAACACCTGGACTGCAAACTGTAAAATATTTATAAAGCTCAACGGTACACCGGAGGAAGCCAAGGTGCTGGTCATCAAATGCATCCAGGATCTGGATAAATATTAACAGGTCACTTGACTACAAAGGCAAGGAGCGGGACAAACAATCTACAGTCATCAAAGCAGGTAATAGAAGACAACAATGGAAGCTAAAGCGTAACGTATTCAAGGATGAAACAATCAATTAATTCATTATCTGGGAATTATACATTGCTACCACAAAGGATTGCTAATCAGGAGATAAATTCACCAGTAAACACGGAATACAAAACACACTTCACAGAGCAGGGCCCTGTTTCAGGAAGCCGGTTTAGTGGAAAAACTGAGTAAGTATACCCTGAGTTAACGAAAACTCTGGGTTTTCGGTTTCACAAAGCGAGTTCAGCTGAAGCCTGAGTGAGTCACTATGACGACACACGCCGTGAAGCTAACCTGCCCCCTAGCAGGTTTACTACAACTAACCCTGACCTTCTCCGCCTCTTTGTCGGAAACCTGACAGTAGGAAGTGTCAGACATGGCGTGTCCCTTCCTTGAAGAGCCAGTAGATCGTGAAGCCCAAATTCTCCGCAGAGCTCTCCGCCGGGAGAGAGTGATCAGAGTGCGTTTGGACATTTTATCATTTCCTGATGATTGTCTGTGCGAACGTTACCGTTTTTCAGCACAATCTATAAGTTATTTGGATAACATCCTGCCATATATTACGCATGTGACACATCGCGGACATTCTCTCAGTTCTGTACATATTATTTGTATTGCACTTCGGTTTTTTGCAAACGGGAGCTTTCTGTATAATATTGGTGACGCTGAGCACGTTTCCAAGGCTACCGTCTGTCGGGCAGGAATGTTACAGTTGCACTGAAACGTCTCCTGTACCCGTTTGTGGTGTTCCCCGGTCATAGACCCACAAGATTTATCAAAGAGGGATGCCACAAAATTGCAGGTATCAGGATGACCAAAACTTAATTTATGATGTGGTGATACTTGGACTACTACTTAAATATTACATTTATTTTCAGGGTTCCCAGGCGTGATTGGCTGTACAGATGGCACTCACATTCCAATCATTGCTCCTTCAGTAAATGAAGGAGACTATGTGAACAGGAAGTCTTTCCACAGCATTAATGTGCAGGTACATAGTTCCCTGTAGCATTTCAAACTAACAAATTATTTCATCATAGTAATGGATGCTAATTTGTGTTCTCTGCACTGTGAAGATCATATGTGATGCTGCCAACATTATTACAAATGTGGAAGCCAAGTGGCCAGGCTCTGTCCATGACTCACAAATATTCCGTGAATGTACACTGAGCACAAAATTTGGACATGGTGAGTTGAAAATACTTTAAAATATATAAAGACCAATTGCTTCAGGGACATTTGAACTGAAGTGTACCCTTCTGTCTTAGGAGAGTTCACTGGCTACTTGCTTGGTGATAGGGGGTATCCATGTTTACCCTATTTGCTTACCCCTTACTCTGACCCTGAACCGGGCCCACAGCAGCGATATAATCTGGCTAATTGCAGGACAAGAGCCAGAATTGAAATGACTATCGGAATGCTTAAGGCCCGGTTCCAGTGCCTGCAAAGACTCAGGGTCACCCCAGAAAGGGCATGTGACATTATTGTGGCATGTGTGATTCTTCACAACATTGCCACAATTAGAGGAGAACACTGTCCTTCTGAACCAAACAGCAGTGATCCAAACCATGAACATCCTGACCCTCCCACGGACATACAAGATGGAAGCGCAGTCAGAGACACCATATGTCACAATCATTTCTTTTGACCCATCACCTCAACATGTTGAAAGAAGAATAAACAGATTTTTTGTTCAACTGGCTTTATTGGTCGCCTGTGTTTCCTGTACACAAAGTATTAAAAGATGTAAACCTCATAAAGTGTCTCTGTTGCTTCCTCCTCTGTAACAGCTGTCAATGTTTCTTCATTATTTTCCTGTAGTAAAGAAATAAACAACATTGCTGTTCTACTGTAAACTCATATAATCTGTGGAGTATTACTCACAACTGCATGTTGGTCTGGCTCAACAGGAGGCTGCACCAGATGCAGTACACCACCACCATCAACTGATAGAATATGAGGTTTATACAGGTCACTTATAACTTACAAGGGACCAAATGGCAATTAACAAACATACCAATCACCTTACACTTCATTGTCATTATGCTCTCAAAGACAACCAAGACTGAGGGAAGGCAAAATCAGTAGGAAAATAACTTCACTACAAACAAATTCATTATGGTGAAGAGTTTATCAAATGAATGAGCAGCACTGCAAAGGTGACTGTGAAGAAAGGATGTATGCACATCATGTATTATTTTGAATTTACCCCCTATGTAGGCACTTGTGTCTTGCGGGGTTATTGACTCAGAGGATGTCCCCGCAGAGATGCCTTCGGCCACAGGGCGCCCACTGTTTTGGCTGAGGGCCAACTGCTCAGCCTCTGTGAGTGGTGGAGGACCCCCACCTGTTTTTCGGGCCTCCGCTTTTTTTCTGTTGGCTATAACGGGTCACATTTGAGCATACAGAGTAAGCAAATATGTACTTGTAATGTGCTCAGATAATTTCAATAAGTGCTTACAGAAAGAAAATTAATGTAGCCTCTAACTGCAATTGATTTACATCGGACAAACAGACCAAGCACTATGGCTCATAATACAATTACACCTTACCTGTTTGGACTATATTTTCATATTTCATTTTTACTTGCTGCCAGGAACGTTTGGGGCCTGTTGGGTTGCACCTGCGCTCACATCACAAAATAAAATGTATAAAATAACAAATAAAATAACATATGATAAAATAACGTGTTAAATGGGTGGAAATCCCTAGATCAATGTTTATATTAACACTCACGCATTGACTCTGTCGGCTATGTTTTGCCATGCATGCTCCCTTTCTTTTGCAGCTGTGGCTAACTTTACTTTTTTCCGCGGAATTTGCATGTTATCGGCATATGCTGCCATCAGAATTTCGGCCTCAAGCGCTGTGAAATACATTGACCGCGCCTTCTTTCCCTCCGTCTCCATGGTGACTCGCTTAATCTGTGCTCCGCTTATCAGGGCTTTATGTATCCTCGTCCGCGCGCTTCACTTGGGGTTGACGCAACTCCGCGTTGACTGAACTACTTGTTATCAGCCTTTCTGAAACCGAATATTCCGAGTTGGACAGTTCGGGGTTACTCAACCCTGAGTATCGTTTTTCACTCTGAGTTTTCTAAACCGGCTTCTTGAAATAGGGCCCTGGGAACAACACCAACACGAGGAAATCAGATCAACCTAAATAAAGCACTCTAAATCGGTTTCAATTATGTACTGATGTACAACAATGGACACCAGGGGTTATTTCAAAGAAAAAACTCAGGTAAAATGTTATTTTATATATTATACTGTGTATGTTGTTCAATATATTTCTATGCAAAACAAGAGAATTTTCAGTACACAGCAGGATATTCACAGTTGAAACCAGATATTTACACTTTATTTTTTTTTACTGTTACTGTTAAACATCAATTTAGAGTAAACTTTTTTGTTTTAGATAAATAAATATTGAAATATTAAGAATAAAGAGAGAGAGCTGTCTATTTTAACCACTTTCATCAAATTTAGGAGTACATATACACAAAGTTTATTGTTAATTAATAAGAAAACTCCAGATGATTCCATTCTGAGCTTAAGAAGCTCCTGATAGGTTAGTAGAGTCCATGTGAGTAAACTGGTGGCACACTTGTGGATGCACATTAGGTGAAACACAGAGCCTGTTTCTTTGACATGGGAAAAATCAAGAGATATCAACAAAAACACCAGGAAAATAATTGTGGAGCTCCATAAGTGTGGCTCAATTTTGAATACAATTTGGTGCCATTTGCAATTAAAAAATACAGATAGTTTTACTTTACTCTTAAATTTAACAAATGTTTTTTTTTTTAGATTTATCAATCTAAAATAATGAACATTTAGTCTGATTTGATGTTACAAATAAAGTGTTTGTGTTTTTATCTGAAGAGTATGTAAATATATGGTTTCAACTGTATATTTGATGATGTTGGTGTTTGGCTTGATTGTCAGCACAAAGAGGGAGAGAGAGGAACAGAGATGGAACAAGAGCAGGTGAGACACACATGTTAGTCAAATGGTTGTTTGCCAAAACTCATCAGAACATGCATCTAGCACCTAGTGTTTCTTTTTAGGTTTGTTATTTTTCAAATTCTATATTTATTAAGTTATGCAGGCTTGTTTGCACAACAAGGCTAAATAATTATGTAAACTTTTGTGAATCTAAATAGTAATAGTACTTTGGTAGAATTAAAAAATAAGTGTAGTGCAGGTCTATGATGATTTTTAGTGTTTTGATTCTGGTTCTGTCTTGGTTAAGTCCTAAAGTAGTCCTGTTTTGATTCCCGATCAGTTCTGGGTCTGGATGAATTGGGGTTTAGTCCCTGCGCCTTGATACAGCCCTGATTTTGTTCTGCCTTACTGCTTAATTAAAAAAAAAACAAGAACTAGTTTAAGATGTTCTGCATATGTGATATATGTGATATATTTTGAACAAAACTGAAAACACAGCCTAATAAATCTGAAACCCGTGTCTTTTCAACCCAGAAATTGTCATAAATATATGAAACTCACACCAGTAGCTCAGAGAACATGTGTGATTATGTAGAAAGTGTTATATCACTCATAACTGTCTCGTTCTTTGATATAGCAGGGTATGCGTATTTCGGCAAGGCAAACTCTGCCGCTGCTGATACCGTTACCATCCTGTGTAAGTGGATTATTTGACCTTTTCAGGACGTACATGAATAAGAAACATATTAACTTTACGAATATATAAAATAAAATAAAAAGATATAAAAAAACATAAGTTGTCTCGTCGATTTTATTTCAATCCGTGTGTTTTGAGGAGGCCATACAAATCTCGACAGGCATGACGCCTGTAAGCGCTCATTTTCAGTTTCGTTTGTTATAAAATGTGAAATGCCACGTAGGCTACGTGAAATCAGATGAGCCCTCACAGGCGAAGTCACAGTCAAGCTAGCAGCACCGCCAGCCGCACCTACAATCTTGTTGCACTTTTCTTACACAGTGTGAAACCGGAAACCTCAAGACCACCTGACTGGAAAGCGGTCACAGAGACAGTCCAAAGACAGGCGCAGAAATAAGAAGGAAGGCGTGAAGAGATAAGGATCCTGAACTTTTCACGGTCTTCTTACAATTCTGCGCAACTTGCTGAGTCATTAATGATGGCTAATGTAAACTACGTTGGTAAACTAAACGAATACGCAAACACGCGTAAATTTGAAGTGAGTTACGAAGAAATCCGCTCTGACGGACCGCCACATGATAAAGTGTAAGTTGAACATTTTTCCGATATTAAATCTCGAATGAAAGGACTAGTATTGGTGGGGCTTCAAAGTCAAATACTCATAGGCGTGTCAGTCAGAATGGCAGTGCACAAGTTTATAATAAAGTTGTAATAAACAGTTTTTAAGATAGAAAACGATATTTTGGAAAAACAATACAAAAAGAATACAACGTTGCACAAAATGGAAAAAAGATTGAGTCAATATACATATTTATAAGCATTCTTACTGTTTTACAATGCACTTTTTTACAAATTGCCAACAAATATCCTGTGGTTGAGGGCACAGGGGCTGGAGTTGGCAGAGTTGCAGATGCAAAGAATTTCACGGGAAGTGACCAGGAAGGACAGTATTACAAATGAGTACATCAGAGGGACAGTGGAGAGGAGGAGGATGGTGGATACACTGGCAATAGATGTTGAAGATTGAACTGCCAGGCAGCTGATCTACTGTAGTGACCCCTAAAGGGCAGGCAAAAGAAAAGAAAGCATTTGTGCAATCAGGGCTTCAGTTTTTTCACACAATTAGATATATTGCTTCCAAGAGGCGGAAAATGGTAGTGAACATTTTCATGTCATTAATTGTACCTGGAGCCCTGTAAGATCATGTTACGTTATCTTGCTTGTACAGTGCTCAAAAAAGTAACAATTTTTAATTAGAGTTTAGCATCAAGTGAGTTAAACTTCTAGTTATTGATCTGGTCAGTTAAGTAGCAAAGAGGGCTGTTAATCAGTTTCAACTACTTTGGTGTTAATGAAATTAACAACAGGTCCTCTAGAGGGACAACAATGACTCAAGCCCCAAAACAGGAATGGTTTTACACGTGGAGGACACTGACACATTCCTTCAGTTTAACTAATTGGTGTTTGTCCTCCTCATTTTTTCTAACCTTTTTCTCACTAGTTTTGCATTTTGCTAGGGTGAGTTTCACAACTGGTAGCATCAGAATCAGAAATCAGAAAGGGTTTTATTGCCAAATGTTGAGCAGGTTTACAACATTAGGAAATTGCTGCGGTACTTAGTGCAAACATACTGTCATGTGACGCTTAAATAGACATAAGAATAAGAATTAAAAGTGCTAAGTAGATAGATGTATACATGAGTGCAGGTGGTGATCAGTGCCAAACATGGAATGATGCAGTGAACACAGCGTAGGGTCATGTGTTAGTGGTGGGAACAGTCATATGGTTATTGTTCATGAGTCCAACAGCAGAGGGGAAGAAACTGTTCTTATGGTGAGAGGTTCTGGTGCGAATGGACCGGAGCCTCCTGCCTGAGGGGAGCAGGTCAAACAGACTGTGTCCAGGGTGAGAAGGGTCAGCTGTGATCCGAGCTGCACGCCCCAGTGTCCTGGAGGTGTACAGGTCCTGCAGAGATGGGAGTCTGCAGCCAATCACCTTCTCAGCAGAGCGCACAACACGCTGCAGTCTCTGTTTGTCCCTGATAGTGGCTCCAGCGTACCACACGGTGATGGAGGAGGTGAGGATGGACTCGATGATTGCAGTGTAGAATTGCATCATCGTCCCTGTTGACAGGTTGAATTTCTTCAGCTGCCTCAGGAAGTACATCCTCTGCTGGGCTTTCTTAATGACGGAGGTGATGGTGGGCTCCCACTTCAGGTCCTGGTCCTGGGTGATGGTGATACCCAGGAAGCGGAATGAGTCCACAGAGGTGATGGGGGTGTCAGTCAGGATGACTGTCTTCTGGGCATTCAGCACCAGGTTGTTGTGGCTGCACCAGGACACCAGACGTTCAACCTCCCTCCTGTAGCATGAAGCGATACCTGGATCGTACAGAAGTTCCACAGGTAGTCCAACTCCTTCATGCTGGCACATCAATACGTGCCATTGCCAGAAGGTTTCCTGTGTCTCCCAGCACAGTCTCAAGAGCATGGAAGAGATTCTAGGAGACAGGCAGTTACTATAGGAGTATATTAGGTATGGAGATGAAATCTGTGGACCCACTGTCAAACCCTACACTGGTGCAGTGTGTCCTGGGTTCTTACTGGTGCACTACAATCTTTCATATGGTGAGAGCATGCATGTAGTTCCTGTAGAAGGAAGGAATGGATTGGCTGGCCCCCACACTCCAGTAGAACACCTCTGGGACATTATGTTTTGGTCCATCTGTCACCGCCAGGTTGCACCTAAAACTCTCCAGGAGCTCAGAGATCTGATGGCCCTAGTCCACATCTGAGAGGAGATCCCAAAGTACACCAGCCGTTGTATAATTAGGAGCATGATGTTGTTCATGCATAAAAGCATGTGGGGGCCATACAAACTACTAAGTACCATTATGAGTTGCTGCAAAAGTTCATCAAAGTTCACTAGCTGGTTGCATTATTTTTTCACTTTAATTTTCTGTGTATCTATGAATTCAACCCTCTGTAGCTTGATAATTTTCTTTTTATTAAATGATGTGGTATCCTCTCATTCTTAACATCTTACCCAGTCCACATCAGTATAAATATGCAGCATGATTAATTTCCCTTTGAGACCTGATGTGTTTTCAAATTGTTCCTTTAATTTTTTTTGAGCAGTATATAACAAAACTCTCATGTCTTTAAAGATTCTACCTGAGGGCAGTCATAGATGGTAAAGCCTACCCCAGTGGTGAGGGGAAGACCAAGACAGAAGCAAAGCAAAATGCAGCAAAAAATGCTCTGAAAAGCCTGTCTCAGGTTGGTCATCAGGACTCAGTAGAATCTGTAAGATAATGTTTGATTTTGGTTGAGAGAAATGAAAAACCAACCTGGGGCAATTGTCTCTCTGATGTATTTCTTGGTATCTTGACAGAGAAACAATGCAGCAGAAGCTTCAGTTCAGACGGATCTTAGCATTACAGAGACAAATTTCATAGGCCTTGTCAACCACTACTGTCAGAAAAACCAACGTTCCCACTCATATGTTGAAGTGAAGAAAGATGGCCCGTCTCATGTTCCTCAGTGAGTATACGTCAAACTCTGTAATTTCACTTGAATCTTCAGACACCAACACCGGACTGATGTTCAACAATATTAAACTGTCAATGTAATGACCTAAAACATTCCCATTTTTTCACAACACAGTTTTTTCTACAAATTAATAATTGACAACAAGGAATATCCTGTGGGTGATGGAAAGAGCATCAAGGAAGCCCAACAGAAAGCAGCAGAGTTAGCCTGCTCTGCTCTTCAGGAACAGTCAGACTGGGACAGCAAGGTATTTTCATATATTTCATCTTAATTAAATGCTTCCCTTTGGCTGAAATATGCACAAAATAAATGATTTTGCTGTGTGTTTTAGGTGTCCATCAGGCCAACAGCATCTGAAGATGGTGCTTCACTTATACAGTAAGGCACTCACTGACACCACAACAGCATTATAACTATATATTAACGCTTTCAGTAGCGTGTACAGTGCAGGCCGTACAGTAAATGTATCTATCATCTTTTTCTAGGGACAACAGTGAATCATCAACACAATACACTGCAAATAACTCATCAAACCCTTCTACGTCCCAGGTCTGTCCTATCATAATGAAAATAATAACAATAACAATAATAATAATGAATCCTCATCATCATAACAATAAAAACAAATGTTTTAAAAAAGAATAATAAACTCTTTTGTAAATATTCAAGTAATGCAAAGTACACTTTGCGATTGTGCATCTAGAAGATATTATTGGCAACTCTGACTTACAACAGTAAACAACAGTAGTAGCAGAACCATGTTTGTGTTTTACCGTGATGACAAATTTTTCTGTAACAACAAGTACTTATTTATGCATTTTAGGCATCCTTTATATCACCTGAGTCTGAGACTAACACATCTGTCAGGTACTCAACAAGAACTTCATTTTAAACTAGTTTTATAAAAGAGGACCACAGAGGTTTATGACTAAGAACATAGCATGCTAACGATGTCCCTCTTCTTTTCTCTAAGGGAGTCCATTGAGTCGTCATCGCAGGGCCTGACTACAGATAGAAGTGAATCTGTAATATTCGAAGAGTCATCAAACCCATCCACAGGCCAGGTTTGTCATTTGTCAAAATATTTAGTAAAAACTATGATACTGAAAGATTAAACGACATTTATAAAAGCCTACTAAATTTTAAAAAAGCAATGCGAAATTACTGAGTGTCATTAATCTTCTCTCATAAGTGGAAAGATGCGAGGCTCATGTTATATTCAGAGTCAGGACTTTTCCACATTTAAAATCTATAAAATATCTTCACTTTATTCCCTAACAATGCTGTTGAAAATGAGAGCATTGAAAACAATACAAGGAACACATCAAGCGAGTCAAGGTATGAAAAGCCTTTGGTGCAAGGCTTTAATATAGATGATGTACAATCATGTGCAAGACACTGCTTTTCACCTTCATGCCTAAACAACTTTGTATTTGCCTGCAGATTTTTATCAGACTTCAACTCTATAGAGCATCTCTTGCTGCAATACTAGGCCGGATTGTTAACTTTACTCCTGTTGTAGGTCTCATCATTGCTGCTGATGTGACCTACCACAGTTGTGTCATCTGCAAATTTGATGAATAGGTTGGATCTATGTGATGGTGTGCAGTCGTGCATCAGCAGAGTGAAGAGAAGGGGGCTCACCACACATCCTTAAGGAACCCCAGTGTTCAGTGTTCTAGTGCTGGAAGTGTTGCTGCCGACCCGTACTGTCTGCTGTCTTCCTGTCAGGAAACCCAGCAGCCAGTTACACAGCGAGGTGGTGATGCCCAGCAGATCCAGTTTGTGAATGAATTTATGGGGAATGGTCGTGTTGAATGCTGAACTCAAGTCTATGAACAGCATTGTAATGTATGAGTCTTTAGTGTCCAGATGTGTGAGGGCTGAGTGAAGGCAGATGAAATTGCATCATCGGTCAAGCGGTTTGACCGGTATGCGAACTGGTATGGATCCAGGTTGGGGGGAAGAGAGGTCTTGATTTGATGCATGAGTAACCTTTCAAAGCACTTCATAATGATGGAGGTGAGTGCGACAGGATGGTGGTCGTTAAAGACAACTTCTTTGGTACAGGAATGATGGTGGAGGCTTTGAGGCAACCACAACCTGGCTCAGTGATGTACTAAAGATGTCTGTGAAGACATCTGTGAGATCCACAGCGCAGTCTCTCAGTGCTTGTCCAGAGATGTTACCAGGACCAGGGGCTTTGTGGGTATTGATCCTGCCAAGGGATCTCCTCACATTAGTGATAGTGTCACCACCCAGTCGTTGTGGGTGGGGGGGTGGAGTCTTCTGTGCAGGGGTGTAGCTCTGTGCCTCAAAGCTAGCGAAGAATTGGTTTAGTTTTGCCTAACTAGAACATGCTTGAGAGAAATGAAAAACCAACCTGGGGCAATTGTCTCTCTGATGTATTTCTTGGTATCTTGACAGAGAAACAATGCAGCAGAAGCTTCAGTTCAGACGGTTCCTAGCTCTGAGGACACCAGCTTTACAGAGACAAATTTCATAGGCCTTGTCAACCAGTACTGTCAGAAACCCAAACGTTCCCACTCATATGTTGAAGTGAAGAAAGATGGCCCGTCTCATGTTCCTCAGTGAGTATACGTCAAACTCTGTAATTTCAGTTGAATCTTCAGACACCAACACCGGACTGATGTTCAACAATATTAAACTGTCAATGTAATGACCTAAAACATTCCCATTTTTTCACAACACAGTTTTTTCTACAAATTAATAATTGACAACAAGGAATATCCTGTGGGTGAAGGGAATAGCATCAAGGAAGCCCAACAGAAAGCAGCAGAGTTAGCCTGCTCTGTTCTTCAGGAACAGCCAGACTGGGACAGCAAGGTATTTTCATATATTTCATCTTAATTAAATGCTTCCCTTTGGCTGAAATATGCACAAAATAAATGATTTTGCTGTGTGTTTTAGGTGTCCATCAGGCCAACAGCATCTGAAGATGGTGCTTCACTTATACAGTAAGGCACTCACTGACACCACAACAGCATTATAACTATATATTAACGCTTTCAGTAGCGTGTACAGTGCAGGCCGTACAGTAAATGTATCTATCATCTTTTTCTAGGGACAACAGTGAATCATCAACACAATACACTGCAAATAACTCATCAAACCCTTCTACGTCCCAGGTCTGTCCTATCATAATGAAAATAATAACAATAACAATAATAATAATGAATCCTCATCATCATAACAATAAAAACAAATGTTTTAAAAAAGAATAATAAACTCTTTTGTAAATATTCAAGTAATGCAAAGTACACTTTGCGATTGTGCATCTAGAAGATATTATTGGCAACTCTGACTTACAACAGTAAACAACAGTAGTAGCAGAACCATGTTTGTGTTTTACCGTGATGACAAATTTTTCTGTAACAACAAGTACTTATTTATGCATTTTAGGCATCCTTTATATCACCTGAGTCTGAGACTAACACATCTGTCAGGTACTCAACAAGAACTTCATTTTAAACCAGTTTTATAAAAGAGGACCACAGAGGTTTATGACTAAGAACATAGCATGCTAACGATGTCCCTCTTCTTTTCCCTAAGGGAGTCCATTGAGTCGTCATCGCAGGGCCTGACTACAGATAGAAGTGAATCTGTAATATTCGAAGAGTCATCAAACCCATCCACAGGCCAGGTTTGTCATTTGTCAAAATATTTAGTAAAAACTATGATACTGAAAGATTAAACGACATTTATAAAAGCCTACTAAATTTTAAAAAAGCAATGCGAAATTACTGAGTGTCATTAATCTTCTCTCATAAGTGGAAAGATGCGAGGCTCATGTTATATTCAGAGTCAGGACTTTTCCACATTTAAAATCTATAAAATATCTTCACTTTATTCCCTAACAATGCTGTTGAAAATGAGAGCATTGAAAACAATACAAGGAACACATCAAGCGAGTCAAGGTATGAAAAGCCTTTGGTGCAAGGCTTTAATATAGATGATGTACAATCATGTGCAAGACACTGCTTTTCACCTTCATGCCTAAACAACTTTGTATTTGCCTGCAGATTTTTATCAGACTTCAACTCTATAGAGCATCTCTTGCTGCAATACTAGGCCGGATTGTTAACTTTACTCCTGTTGTAGGTCTCATCATTGTTGCTGATGTGACCTACCACAGTTGTGTCATCTGCAAATTTGATGAATAGGTTGGATCTATGTGATGGTGTGCAGTCGTGCATCAGCAGAGTGAAGAGAAGGGGGCTCACCACACATCCTTAAGGAACCCCAGTGTTCAGTGTTTTAGTGCTGGAAGTGTTGCTGCCGACCCGTACTGTCTGCTGTCTTCCTGTCAGGAAACCCAGCAGCCAGTTACACAGCGAGGTGGTGATGCCCAGCAGATCCAGTTTGTGAATGAATTTATGGGGAATGGTCGTGTTGAATGCTGAACTCAAGTCTATGAACAGCATTGTAATGTATGAGTCTTTAGTGTCCAGATGTGTGAGGGCTGAGTGAAGGCAGATGAAATTGCATCATCGGTCAAGTGGTTTGACCGGTATGCGAACTGGTATGGATCCAGGTTGGGGGGAAGAGAGGTCTTGATTTGATGCATGAGTAACCTTTCAAAGCACTTCATAATGATGGAGGTGAGTGCGACAGGATGGTGGTCGTTAAAGACAACTTCTTTGGTACAGGAATGATGGTGGAGGCTTTGAGGCACGTAGGAACGACACGACAACCTGGCTCAGTGATGTACTAAAGATGTCTGTGAAGACATCTGTGAGATCCACAGCGCAGTCTCTCAGTGCTTGTCCAGAGATGTTACCAGGACCTGGGGCTTTGTGGGTATTGATCCCGCCAAGAGATCTCCTCACATTAGTGATAGTGTCACCACCCAGTCGTTGTGGGTGGGGGGGTGGAGTCTTCTGTGCAGGGGTGTAGCTCTGTGCCTCAAAGCTAGCGAAGAATTGGTTTAGTTTTGCCTAACTAGAACATGCTTGAGAGAAATGAAAAACCAACCTGGGGCAATTGTCTCTCTGATGTATTTCTTGGTATCTTGACAGAGAAACAATGCAGCAGAAGCTTCAGTTCAGACGGTTCCGAGCTTTACAGAGACAAATTTCATAGGCCTTGTCAACCAGTACTGTCAGAAAAACCAACATTCCCACTCATATGTTGAAGTGAAGAAAGATGGCCCGTCTCACGTTCCTCAGTGAGTATACGTCAAACTCTGTAATTTCAGTTGAATCTTCAGACACCAACACCGGACTGATGTTCAACAATATTAAACTGTCAATGTAATGACCTAAAACATTCCCATTTTTTCACAACACAGTTTTTTCTACAAATTAATAATTGACAACAAGGAATATCCTGTGGGTGATGGGAAGAGCATCAAGGAAGCCCAACAGAAAGCAGCAGAGTTAGCCTGCTCTGTTCTTCAGGAACAGCCAGACTGGGACAGCAAGGTATTTTCATATATTTCATCTTAATTAAATGCTTCCCTTTGGCTGAAATATGCACAAAATAAATGATTTTGCTGTGTGTTTTAGGTGTCCATCAGGCCAACAGCATCTGAAGATGGTGCTTCACTTATACAGTAAGGCACTCACTGACACCACAACAGCATTATAACTATATATTAACGCTTTCAGTAGCGTGTACAGTGCAGTCCGTACAGTAAATGTATCTATCATCTTTTTCTAGGGACAACAGTGAATCATCAACACAATACACTGCAAATAACTCATCAAACCCTTCTACGTCCCAGGTCTGTCCTATCATAATGAAAATAATAATAATAACAATAATAATAATGAATCCTCATCATCATAACAATAAAAACAAATGTTTTAAAAAAGAATAATAAACTCTTTTGTAAATATTCAAGTAATGCAAAGTACACTTTGCGATTGTGCATCTAGAAGATATTATTGGCAACTCTGACTTACAACAGTAAACAACAGTAGTAGCAGAACCATGTTTGTGTTTTACCGTGATGACAAATTTTTCTGTAACAACAAGTACTTATTTATGCATTTTAGGCATCCTTTATATCACCTGAGTCTGAGACTAACACATCTGTCAGGTACTCAACAAGAACTTCATTTTAAACCAGTTTTATAAAAGAGGACCACAGAGGTTTATGACTAAGAACATAGCATGCTAACGATGTCCCTCTTCTTTTCTCTAAGGGAGTCCATTGAGTCGTCATCGCAGGGCCTGACTACAGATAGAAGTGAATCTGTAATATTCGAAGAGTCATCAAACCCATCCACAGGCCAGGTTTGTCATTTGTCAAAATATTTAGTAAAAACTATGATACTGAAAGATTAAACGACATTTATAAAAGCCTACTAAATTTTAAAAAAGCAATGCGAAATTACTGAGTGTCATTAATCTTCTCTCATAAGTGGAAAGATGCGAGGCTCATGTTATATTCAGAGTCAGGACTTTTCCACATTTAAAATCTATAAAATATCTTCACTTTATTCCCTAACAATGCTGTCAAAAATGAGAGCATTGAAAACAATACAAGGAACACATCAAGCGAGTCAAGGTATGAAAAGCCTTTGGTGCAAGGCTTTAATATAGATGATGTACAATCATGTGCAAGACACTGCTTTTCACCTTCATGCCTAAACAACTTTGTATTTGCCTGCAGATTTTTATCAGACTTCAACTCTATAGAGCATCTCTTGCTGCAATACTAGGCCGGATTGTTAACTTTACTCCTGTTGTAGGTCTCATCATTGTTGCTGATGTGACCTACCACAGTTGTGTCATCTGCAAATTTGATGAATAGGTTGGATCTATGTGATGGTGTGCAGTCGTGCGATTGTGCATCTAGAAGATATTATTGGCAACTCTGACTTACAACAGTAAACAACAGTAGTAGCAGAACCATGTTTGTGTTTTACCGTGATGACAAATTTTGCTGTAACAACAAATACTTATTTATGCATTTTAGGCATCCTTTATATCACCTGAGTCTGAGACTAACACATCTGTCAGGTACTCAACAATGGCTTCCCTTTGGGGAAAATATGTATAAAATAAATGATTTTGCTGTGTGTTTTAGGTGTTCATCAGGTCAACAGCATCTGAAGATGGTGCTCCACCTGAATCATTACCATCATCATTTACACAGTAAGGCACTTACTGACACCAGGACAGTATTATAACTAGAGCTTGATATCGTCACCGATTTCTAGAGTTGATTCGATTCGGATTCACAAGGTCCCAACTGCAGAAATTAGGTTTTTTGTCAGAAATCATAAAAAACAGACACACACACAGACATGCTGCCATCTAGGATTTTGAATAAGTTGATAGGAGCTTTCTGTATTTGATCAATTAATTTTATTGCATTTTTGCATAAATAATAGTGTTGCTGGTGGGAACAGTCATATGGTTATTGTTCATGAGTCCAACAGCAGAGGGGAAGAAACTGTTCTTATGGCGAGAGGTTCTGGTGCGAATGGACCGGAGCCTCCTGCCTGAGGGGAGCAGGTCAAACAGACTGTGTCCAGGGTGAGAAGGGTCAGCTGTGATCCGAGCTGCACGCCCCAGTGTCCTGGAGGTGTACAGGTCCTGCAGAGATGGGAGTCTGCAGCCAATCACCTTCTCAGCAGAGCGCACAACACGCTGCAGTCTCTGTTTGTCCCTGATAGTGGCTCCAGCGTACCACACGGTGATGGAGGAGGTGAGGATGGACTCGATGATTGCAGTGTAGAATTGCATCATCGTCCCTGTTGACAGGTTGAATTTCTTCAGCTGCCTCAGGAAGTACATCCTCTGCTGGGCTTTCTTAATGACGGAGGTGATGGTGGGCTCCCACTTCAGGTCCTGGTCCTGGGTGATGGTGATACCCAGGAAGCGGAATGAGTCCACAGAGGTGATGGGGGTGTCAGTCAGGATGATTGGGGGGGGGGGGGGGCTGTGTGCTTCCTGAAGTCCACAATAATCTCCACTGTCTTCTGGGCATTCAGCACCAGGTTGTTGTGGCTGCACCAGGACACCAGACGTTCAACCTCCCTCCTGTAGCATGAAGCGATACCTGGATCGTACAGAAGTTCCACAGGTAGTCCAACTCCTTCATGCTGGCACATCAATACGTGCCATTGCCAGAAGGTTTCCTGTGTCTCCCAGCACAGTCTCAAGAGCATGGAAGAGATTCTAGGAGACAGGCAGTTACTATAGGAGTATATTAGGTATGGAGATGAAATCTGTGGACCCACTGTCAAACCCTACACTGGTGCAGTGTGTCCTGGGTTCTTACTGGTGCACTACAATCTTTCATATGGTGAGAGCATGCATGTAGTTCCTGTAGAAGGAAGGAATGGATTGGCTGGCCCCCACACTCCAGTAGAACACCTCTGGGACATTATGTTTTGGTCCATCTGTCACCGCCAGGTTGCACCTAAAACTCTCCAGGAGCTCAGAGATCTGATGGCCCTAGTCCACATCTGAGAGGAGATCCCAAAGTACACCAGCTGTTGTATAATTAGGAGCATGATGTTGTTCATGCATAAAAGCATGTGGGGGCCATACAAACTACTAAGTACCATTATGAGTTGCTGCAAAAGTTCATCAAAGTTCACTAGCTGGTTGCATTATTTTTTCACTTTAATTTTCTGTGTATCTATGAATTCAACCCTCTGTAGCTTGATAATTTTCTTTTTATTAAATGATGTGGTATCCTCTCATTCTTAACATCTTACCCAGTCCACATCAGTATAAATATGCAGCATGATTAATTTCCCTTTGAGACCTGATGTGTTTTCAAATTGTTCCTTTAATTTTTTTTGAGCAGTATATAACAAAACTCTCATGTCTTTAAAGATTCTACCTGAGGGCAGTCATAGATGGTAAAGCCTACCCCAGTGGTGAGGGGAAGACCAAGACGGAAGCAAAGCAAAATGCAGCAAAAAATGCTCTGCAAAGCCTGTCTCAGGTTGGTCATCAGGACTCAGTAGAATCTGTAAGATAATGTTTGATTTTGGTTGAGAGAAATGAAAAACCAACCTGGGGCAATTGTCTCTCTGATGTATTTCTTGGTATCTTGACAGAGAAACAATGCAGCAGAAGCTTCAGTTCAGACGGATCTTAGCATTACAGAGACAAATTTCATAGGCCTTGTCAACCACTACTGTCAGAAAAACCAACGTTCCCACTCATATGTTGAAGTGAAGAAAGATGGCCCGTCTCATGTTCCTCAGTGAGTATACGTCAAACTCTGTAATTTCAGTTGAATCTTCAGACACCAACACCGGACTGATGTTCAACAATATTAAACTGTCAATGTAATGACCTAAAACATTCCCATTTTTTCACAACACAGTTTTTTCTACAAATTAATAATTGACAACAAGGAATATCCTGTGGGTGATGGGAAGAGCATCAAGGAAGCCCAACAGAAAGCAGCAGAGTTAGCCTGCTCTGCTCTTCAGGAACAGCCAGACTGGGACAGCAAGGTATTTTCATATATTTCATCTTAATTAAATGCTTCCCTTTGGCTGAAATATGCACAAAATAAATGATTTTGCTGTGTGTTTTAGGTGTCCATCAGGCCAACAGCATCTGAAGATGGTGCTTCACTTATACAGTAAGGCACTCACTGACACCACAACAGCATTATAACTATATATTAACGCTTTCAGTAGCGTGTACAGTGCAGGCCGTACAGTAAATGTATCTATCATCTTTTTCTAGGGACAACAGTGAATCATCAACACAATACACTGCAAATAACTCATCAAACCCTTCTACGTCCCAGGTCTGTCCTATCATAATGAAAATAATAACAATAACAATAATAATAATGAATCCTCATCATCATAACAATAAAAACAAATGTTTTAAAAAAGAATAATAAACTCTTTTGTAAATATTCAAGTAATGCAAAGTACACTTTGCGATTGTGCATCTAGAAGATATTATTGGCAACTCTGACTTACAACAGTAAACAACAGTAGTAGCAGAACCATGTTTGTGTTTTACCGTGATGACAAATTTTGCTGTAACAACAAGTACTTATTTATGCATTTTAGGCATCCTTTATATCACCTGAGTCTGAGACTAACACATCTGTCAGGTACTCAACAATGGCTTCCCTTTGGGGAAAATATGTATAAAATAAATGATTTTGCTGTGTGTTTTAGGTGTTCATCAGGTCAACAGCATCTGAAGATGGTGCTCCACCTGAATCATTACCATCATCATTTACACAGTAAGGCACTTACTGACACCAGGACAGTATTATAACTAGAGCTTGATATCGTCACCGATTTCTAGAGTTGATTCGATTCGGATTCACAAGGTCCCAACTGCAGAAATGAGGTTTTTTGTCAGAAATCATAAAAAACAGACACACACACAGACATGCTGCCATCTGTATTTGATCAATTAATTTTATTGCATTTTTGCATAAATAATAGTG
Source organism: Mchenga conophoros (assembly GCF_057382185.1). Classification (NCBI taxonomy): domain Eukaryota; kingdom Metazoa; phylum Chordata; class Actinopteri; order Cichliformes; family Cichlidae; genus Mchenga; species Mchenga conophoros. The sequence continues at coordinate 23,481,701 of NC_140538.1, forward strand.
TTGCTGTCCACAGGTTTACTTCAGAATTTGAACCCTTGGAGCATCTTGGTAAGGGGGCCTTTGGTTCTGTTTACAAAGTAAGACATAAACAGTTGAAGATAGAATATGCTGTGAAGGTCGGCTGCTATAAAGAGTTAAGTATGCCACAGTAGGATTCCAGCATTCAGTGTTATATGTACAGTACTTGTGCACTTTCTGTACTGACACTTTTCTTATTGTGTTTCAGAAAATCTCTTCGAGAGGTGAGAACATTATCAGACCTCTTCCACCGTAACATTGTTAGATATTACACGTTCTGGATGCAGGATACTGGATACGAGTGGGACCTTAGAGACAGTTATGACAGTTATGCCTCTTCACAGTGAGTCCTGTGGACCTACTTTTATATATTAACTTTTTGTTAAAAGGTTAAAGTTAAATATTTACATCACTTTTTCCTTTTCTTTTTTACATTTTTAGCACTGCAGATAACCCCGAGACAAAGTTCCTGTATATTCAGATGGAGTTATGTGCCAAAAACACACTGAGAGACTGGATTGATGAGAAGAATAAAGAGAGTGAACAAGACTCCAAGCGAAGAGAAGAAAGTCTGAGAATTGCTCAAGAAATAGTTTGTGGAGTCGAGTATATTCACTCCAAGAACCACATCCACAGAGACCTTAAGGTGAGACAATGCAGCAAATTTCAAGACAAAATAAAATTGTTCAGTTGAAATTGGACAGTACATATAAAATCAGGTGTGTAACCCCTTAATGTGTCCTCTGGTTTACTATGACAAGGGTCTTTAGGCGCCCTGAGACACATAACAGACTTTTGTTGACTATTTTTAAATCTGCTTTTAGGGCATTCATGAAACTATCAAACAATAGATTGTGCAACATCATTGCTAATTTTTTGGTCCCTAGAAATGATCAAATAAATAAACATAAATATACCTCTTTGATAATTTTGCTCAAACATACCTCATGTTCTTCTTTTGAATGCAAAGCCTGCAAACATCATGTTTGGAGTGGAAGGAGAAGTGAAGATTGGGGACTTTGGTCTGGTCACCAGTGATGATGATGATGAAGAGAGAACAGTGTGCAAAGGAACTCCATCTTACATGGCTCCTGAACAAGTGAGATGGTCTATACTGACAATAATGTTTACTTCTTGTGTTTCATTGGTTAACAAATAGGATTTTATAAATGGCCTAAGTACTACATGTGAGCCTTTCACACTTAACAAAGCTCAGTCTCACCTCTCTTTAGTGGTGAAAGCTGTAAAACCATCAGCTTTTGTTCCCGCAGAATTTTATTTGACCCTCAAATTTAAGCAATTAAACTGGGTTTAATTAAAGATGAAAAGATTTTTTTAATTCAAGCATAACTGTAACATTTAGCACAGTGATTGAGAAAAATATGACATCAGATACATTTGTCCTTTGTCTGTTTGTCTATCACAGAAGACTGAGAGGAAGTACGACAGAAAAGTGGACATGTTTGCTTTGGGGCTGATATTCTTTGAACTCCTTTGGAAACTTTCTACTGGCTATGAAAGAGCAAAGGTGAGATTCACCGCAGTCATGTTAACAATTGTGCATATGCATGGAGTTATTATATACCAATAACTAGGTACCTGTAGGTTGTTTCTTCTGGCACAGCTTTTTTGTGTGTTTTAAATATTTTCATTCTTCAAACAAGTGTAATTGGAACAATTATTGTATAAACTAACGTCCTCTTTGTTCTTTAATCACTTCATTAACATCAGATTTGGCCTGGCGTCAGAAGGCAGAGGTTCCCTGAAGAGTTTTCAGTGACTTTTACCAAAGAGGTAAATTACCATATTCATGCTGTGCTTAAATTTTGACAGGATGGTCATCAGCAGAGTAGTGATAAAACTTACATTAAGTGGTTTACTCAGTTATAAAAGGTCTTGTTTGATTGCTGAGTTGTCTGGACACAACATATACATTTTTTAATATATTTATTATTTATCAGAGGTTTCATTGCACAAGACATTACACATATACTGTATTTTTTCTTGTTTGTAAACAGAAGCAAATTATTAACTCATTGCTGTCTGAGAAACCAGAAGACCGACCTGATGCCAGCGCCGTGAAGGCAGAGCTTGAAGAGTGGACTCAGATATTCAGCACACAAAAAGCATCTCGCCAGGAAAATCAAACTGTCTGATAGTCACAAGAGAAAAGTTTCAAAAGTCACAGGAGCCTTTACAAATCTGTCTTGTTGCATCTGCTTAATGAAATGATTTGATGTACCGTGTAATATTATGTTGGGTAACTGTTAACGTGCAAAGTTAATATATGGAAGAGGTCACATCATGATTCCCGGCTATTTCAGGGAAGTTTGTATTGGATTTGGAAATGAAATGTGAAATCATGATTTTAAAATCGAACTATTCAAATCAGTTTCCCGGTGTAGGTCGTCACTTTGTAACTGTTGTTAACCTGCTGCTGTCCTGAGGAGGAGGAACTGTGATGCTACGTGTACTTCTGATGGATTCATGTTGAATGTCAGAGATAAAAAAGCACACTCCATGTGGCTCAATTTTAGAAACTTTCCTAAATGTTTTCACTCATTTTTAACCCATGAAATACAGTTTAACATTTTTTTTCTTCCATTTTTTTCTTTTGTTCATTTTAATCTGATTGATTGCAATATCAGTCAGCTACGTGTGACTTGGAACAGCAGGAGAAAGGTCATTAATTCTGTACTAGAGGGTTGAAATAATGAAAAGGTGTATAAGAAACTGAACTAGTAAATGTACTCTCATTTAACTCTGATTGTTCTTGCAGAAGCACTTGGTATATAATAATTACCAAAGATTTTCATTTTTGGTATTTAAATAATGAGCAGAGTGGCAGCAAGAATCAACACAATCAACTCACCATTGCAGTGTTATTTTAATTCAGTCACACTGGAGGGTTTCCGACTATGAAGAGCTTGTTTAAGGTTGTACCACAGCATCTCAATCTGATTAAAGTCTGGACTTTGACTGGGACATAACAAAACTTTCCTGTTGTTATTTTATAAGCATTCAGAGGTGGATTTACTGGTGTGTTTTGGATGTGCTTGAGTTTTGAGGCACAAACTAATGGGGGACATTCTCCTTCAGGATTTACTGACAGAGAGCAGAATTCATGGTTCCATCAATAACAGTAAGTCGTCCTGGAGCAGCAGAGCAGCCCCAGACCATCACATGACCACCCAGGGATGGCTCTAAAGAAGGAAATCAAGTGGGGGTGGCAAAAGTAAAGCCATTTTTTAAACACATGTGCAAGTGGTTGCATACGGTTAAAATGATTCAAATGCAGTAAGTATACACGTTTTTCATATAAATATTGTCTATAACCTAATTATTTTCTGTAGCCCACATAATTAAACATTTTAGTTACATAAAACATGCGAATTTTGATTTTATGTACTGTAGCCTGTATAATAAATAAGTATGTAGCCCAATAAGTATCCAATCCAGAAAGCTACACAACATGGGTGGTTCATTTATAAACACGAGTCTAACTTAAGTTTCACACTTTTTTTGTTAGCAAAAATCTAATTGTTACATGCTTAAATTTACACAAAATGTCAGGAATCTGCACTGGCATGAACAAAAATGTAAACCTAATTTTTCATGATTTGTTCACCCTCTGAGGTCCAAAACATAAATGGCCATTTTGGACTCCTTTTGATTTTACATTTGTATTACACCTTCAAATTGCTTTATTTTATTTTTTTTTCCTCACCTTGCTTTGTGTTATTCTTTTCAGCACAACCTCACAAGTCTGAATTTTTCTTTTTGCTATGTCAGCTTAAATCAGTCATGTAATTTGGAGGTACAGCACACAGAGGGTTAATAAAACCTTGATTCTATTTCTGGAGTTTAACAACAAACATTTTTCCACCAACACAAAAGGGGTGTTTTTGTTTTGTTTTTTAATTTTTTGGTCATAAGCAGGGAGTGCTTGCTACCGCTGTCCTTAGTAAACGTGACGAAAGTATTCAGAAAAAAACACCATGTATATATATTTTATCATGACTCAGTTTAAAAACTGGTATATGTCACCTTGTTGCTTTGTCATCTTGAATTGGTCATGTGATTGGCTTACCACGACTACTTTATTCTTCCTCAGTCAAACAGCAGTCAACAGAGGTGGAGGATAGCGGATATATTGTACAACAGATGTTAAAGATCGAATTGACAGGCAGGAGGAAAACAGGAAGACCATAGAGAAGATTCATGGATGTAGTGAGAGGCGACATGCAGAGGGTTGGTGTGATAGAAGAAGATGTTTCTGACAGGGGTATGATGGAGTCAGCTGATCTACTGTAGTCACCCCTAAAGGGCAACCAAAAGAAAAAAAACATTTATGCAATCGAGATTCAGTTTTTCACACAACTAGATATATTGCTTCCCAAAGGCTGAAACTTGCAGAAGAACACCTTTGGGACATTATGTTTCAGTTGATCTGTTACCACCAGGTTGCGCCTCAAACTATCCAGGAGCTCAGAGATCTGGTGACCTAGTCCACCTGTGAAAGCAGAACCCAGAGGACACCAGCCGTTGTATCATTACGAGCATGATGTTGTTCTTGCATAAAAGCATGTGGGGGCCATACAAACTACTGAGTTTCATTTTGAGTCGCTGCAGTGAAACTTCGTGAGTTCACTGGCGTGCTGCATTGTTTGTTTTTTTCACTTTAATTTTCTGCATATCTATGAATTCAGCTCTCTGTAGGTTGATAATTATTTTTTCATCAAATGATGTGGCATCCTCTCGTTCTTAACACCTTGCCCAGCCCACATCAGTATAAATATGCAGCATGTTTTTTTCCTTTGAGACCTGATGTGTTTTCAAATTGTTCCTATACTTTATTTGAGCAGTATATAACAAAAACTCATGTCTTTACCTTCATTCCATTTCTAGAGTGTAACAAGGAACCACCTGTGTGAAATCTGAAATGCCCATGGTGTTATTCAAAATGTGCTCTGGCCAGTGTTGGGGAAGTTATTTTGAAAAAGTAATTACTTATAGTTACTAGTTACTTCTTCAAAAAAGTAACTGAGTTAGTAACTGAATTGCAAGATTCTAAAATTAATTAATTACTGGGAAAAATAAGTATTGCGTTACTTTAAAAAATGTTAAACCCTCTTTGGTCCAGGATATAATTGGCCATTTTTAACTACTTTTGATTTTCCCTCCACATTTTACCTTTAAAAACTATTTACTTTGCCTTGTTTGGTATCATCCTTTCAGCACAAACTAACATGTCTGAGTTTACAGTTGTGTTTTCATTTTGACATACTGTAGTAACACAATAGATCTAAAATCAGACAAAAACATAAAATCAGAGTAGAAAAAGTTATATTTTTTACTGTAACAACCACAAACATGTTTAATGAATCATATTTCATAACTTTAAATGCAAATATAAACAGTTTTAAAATCTTATACACAAAGTTTGCAAAAAACAAAGTTATTTGCACCCATTTTATCTTTTACCTTGTTTTTATAACCATTTCAAGCTATTTGCATAACAATCAGGTGTCCTGCATTAAATAAGATGCCACACAAATTATTTGTGCCACTCCAAAAATTTCTGTTCACTATAAAGAGAACATCACAGCCTGATACCTGCAGGTCTGACAGCAGCAGGTGTATCACTCCTGATCTCTACCTGGAGACAGCAGTCGCCTCATTGTTCTCACACACAATACAAAACTATACAAAAGACAACACATTAACTACACACTCCAAACACGCTAAACGTAACAAATCTCTCACATCTCAAAACTCACACTCTCTCTTTTTTCTGCTTTCTTTCTCTCTCTCACTCCTAAAATTTCCCCCTCTTCCTAAACAACCAAATGTCATGTTGCCATATCATTTGTCATAGGTGGACATTGTACATTTTTCCGCCAACACAAAAGGGCTGTTTTGGGGTTTTGTTTGTTTTTTAATTTTTTGCTCATAAGCAGGGAGTGCTTGCTAGCGCTGTCCTTAGACAGTAAAAGTATTCAGAAAAAAACCACACGTATATATTGTTTATCATGACTCTGGTTTTACGTGGCCTATCAACACTATTTAAAAACTGGTATATATCACCTTGTCGCTTTGTCATCTTGAAGTGGTCATGTGATTGGCTTACTGTGGAGATTAGAAAATTATTTTACTGTTACTATTCATAACCATTATCATTACAATGTAGGAGGGCCAGGAGAGGAAGATGTCAACTCCACGGAGCATCAAGTGGTTACCTTTCTACGGTCCAAAGGTGTGGAAGTGGATTATAACAACATTGAGGCTTGCCACCCTCTACCCCGAAAAAATGACAGTAACAAACCAGCCATCATTGTGAGATTTGCAAACAGAAAACAGAAAACAGCACTGTTAAAACAAGGAAGGAAACTGAAAGGATCCGATGTCTTCATGAACGAACATCTGATAAAAAGAAATGCGGACATTGCCAGGAAAGCACGTTACTTGAAGAAACAGGGAAAAATTCAAAATACATGGACCACCAACTGCAAAGTATTCATTAAACTCAATGGAACACCGGAACAAGCCAAAGTGTTGGTCATCAGAAATATGGAAGAGCTGGACAAATACTGAGGTCAACTTACTCTGGAGGTATGAATACACATGTGACGTGACACACAACACAACACATGGCACAGTCCAAAAGAACTTCATCTGCATCCGGCAACAATATCAACATGACTCATTGGAATTCTCTTTATGATAATCTGGAACTGAGAACATTTCGATACACAGACCATAATGTTCTAGACTTAGAAAAGGATATAGACCCGGAAAATAATTTCTTCTACAACATCAGCTGTAACTGCTGCTACTTCACTGATGAACAGTTTAAGCACACCATCAACACGGAAAATAAATTATCAATAATCCATTTTAATAGCAGAAGTCTGTATGCCAACTTCAACAATATAAAGGAATATCTAAATGAGTTGACAAATCCATTTGGAATTATTGCCATTTCTGAAACATGGATCAATGCGGAGAAAGGAATGGACTTTGGACTGGAGGGATATGAAGTGAATTTTGTAAATAGAAGGAACAAGAGTGGAGGGGGAGTAGCTGTGTATGTGGATAAAAACCTAAACTACAAGGTGGTAGAAAGTATGACAACTGTAATTGATAATTTACTAGAATGTATAACAATTGAAATTTATAAGGAAAAAGAAAAAAATGTAATAATTAGCTGTATATATAGAACACCTGGCTCTAGTATTCAAGTATTTAATGACTTCATAGAGGAAATATTCTCTAAAACAAATCAAAAAGTTATGTTTATCTGTGGTGATTTTAATATTGACCTGTTGAATCCAAAAAAGCATAAAATGACCGACGAATTCCTAAACACTATGTACAGTTTGAGTTTACATCCTAAAATAACCAGGCCTAGCAGAATTACACCACATTGTGCCACCTTACTTGACAATATTTTCACTAACAATATGGAAAACAACATTGTGAGCGGAATATTAATTAATGACATCAGTGATCACCTACCAGTTTTTGCAGTTTATGACACTAATTATAAGAAAAATCAGCATGAAGAACAACTGAGATACAGACGTGTAAGGACAGAAGAAACTATGACTGCATTTAAGAACGATCTATTAAATCAGGACTGGGACAATGTGTACAAAGAAGCTGATATTGATATTGCATATGGCATATTTTTAAATATATATAAAATTGTAGGTTGTGTATCCTTCAGGTGTTAATGGGGTTATTGAAAATGTGTATATGTGCGTATGTGTGTATATACGTAGGTATGGATAGATAGAAACATATATGTGTATATATTAAAAAAAAAAAAAAAAAAAATTACACATAACATATAATGTAATTACAAGGAGGTATTTCTGTAGTCTATTGATACTAGATAGTGGAAAAGGGGTGGGATTAAATAAGCTTATGCTTCTTCCTGCTCCTTTTTGAACATGGACGTTATTTGGAGTTGTGGTTGCTCGTTTTCCTTTTGTTTGCTTTGTTCATTTGTCTCTTTTAATTCTATTTTTTTTTTTATACTTTTTCAACATGTTCAAAATAAAGATTCAATCAATCAATCAATCAATTACTATTGCATTACTTATCATTTATCATTATCATTTCATCAAAGCATTTACTGAAGCTGGTGAAAGCATTTATTGAAGATGTTCTCACAGAAGAGAACATCTGTGATTATGTAGAAAGTGTCACATCACTCATAACTGTCTAGTTCTTTACAGCAGGGTGTTGAGACAACGCCGGTCTCTGCGATTCTTTTGGTCCTGGTAGAGATCACGCTGAGATGTTTCCATGTTTTACACAATCCTTTTATTACCCATTATTCTTACAGATGCATCTGGAGATCAGCACACTGCATTCTTATGCAGTCCTATGCTAAATGCTGATCTAAAGAACTCCACACAACAGTTACAGTTATAACCTCTGGTCTCCTCCCCCCTACAGTAAACACCCCCATAATGGAAATACACTAGTACAGTGGCCAAGGGTGCTGACCCCCTGACCCCCATCTCCTTTTATGGTAGTATGGAGCTTGATTTTTCAAGATGAGGAAGGGAAGCTGCAAAACAATTCAGCCAAAACGCAGGCTGGGTGTTTCTAATGATGTTAACCTACAATTTTCTTCCAACTGCTGCTCGTGGTGAATTGATCCAGGTCCATTTCCCCACCTGCAAGTGACACACTGAGACAACTTGATCATTCACTGTCCTGGTCCGGAGTCTGTGGACTCCGTGTTTATGTTTAAGTTTATTAACATTCTGTGGTTTTGTTTATTTTGGGTTGGTTGTGATTATCACTAGTGTTTGTGTCCTCTTTGCCCTCCTGTTCCACGTTTCAAGTTCCTATGTTCTGTCACCCCAGTCAGTGTTAAGTTTGCATCTGTGTTAGAGTTCAGTTGGTGTGTTTCCTGCTTTATTTTGAAGGTCCGTGTCTGTTTTCAGTGTTTCTAATTTCACTTCCCCTTGTGTCGTAATGTCCAATTAATTCCAGTCGTGTCTCTCTCCTGTCTTAAAAACCCCGAAAGTAAGATTTTAGTTGTTCTTGACTGAGAAAAACAAAACTCTCTTCATATTATTATTACTTATTTTCATCAACCACACTCCTATTCTGTTTTTCTTTTGTGTCCACTGCGGGGAGCTGGTGACCTGCAGCATCACCCGCTCCCCCCAGTTGGAGACAATTCCCTTCTCACACTTCCACACTCTTTTTTTGTTTTGTTTTCGTTACTTTTTCTTTTTCATTTTTACCCCCCCCCCCCCTTTTTTTTACCCCATTGTTTTAAACCCACACATTAACCTCTTAACTCACTTCTCCAACCTCTCTTTTCTTTTCTCTCCAACTGCTCTCATCTAGTTCTAGATTAAATTCTCCATCCATACTTGATCACCTTTAAATCTCAGTTAATTTTTGTTATTTATTTATCATTACCATATCACTAATCTACTGTTTATTTTATTTATTTATTTATTTTAGTTCATCTTCTCTTCTCTTATTTTATTACTATTATTGTTTCACCAATAATCCCCTGTAATCCGCTCTGTCTCCCCTTTTGCCCTTCAAAGGAGCACACACACACCTCCATTTTCCCCCTCAGGGCACTTACACACACCTCCTCCATTTTGGTCCTCAGGTAGCTTACACACACACATCTTTCCTTTGTCCTCAAAGGAGCACCCCCCTCCCCACACACACACACACCTACACACCTGTTGTTCTTCAAATTCAGCCACATGCTACTGTCTGCACATGTCCACAATCACACTTTGCAAACCTAAGTTTTCTTACAACACAAACTCACAACAAAGTAGAATTTAGGGAGGACTATTTAACCAATCTACTCCCTCGGCCTCAAACCGTTTTAGTAGAATTCGGGGGTCCGGAATTTCCCAGGCCTCAAACCTAGTTCCAGAAACGCCATCTGAGCCTATGAATTAGTCAACTCATAGGAGGGGCAGCCACATCCAAGGACAATGGAATTTAGAAAGTCCTGCTTTCCGGGACTCCAACCCTTACTTTTAGAGAAACCAGCTCTCTTCTACACACAACTCTTATCTAAATTTATGGACTTCTGCATTCAGGACACCTTTGGGTGAAATTTATCTTAATTTCCAATATGCAGATTTGATTAAACAGGTTCTGCTTACCTTGTTTTTTGCCGGCAATAACCTCAGTGTCCATTCCGCTTCAGCCAAGGTCCAAATGGAGATCAACTACCAAGATCCGGGTCACGGCACCAAATTGTTGAGACAACGCCGGTCTCTGCCATTCTTTTAGTCCTGGTAGAGATCACGCTGAGATGTTTCCATGTTTTACACAATCCTTTTATTACCCATTATTCTTACAGATGCATCTGGAGATCAGCACACTGCATTCTTATGCAGTCCTAAAGGCTGATCTAAAGAACTCCACACAACAGTTACAGTTATAACCTCTGGTCTCCTCCCCCCTACAGTAAACACCCCCACAATGGAAATACACTAGTACAGTGGCCAAAGGTGCTGACACCTTGACCCCCATCTCCTTCTATGGTAGTGCCCGTTTACCCTTTGTCTGCTCCTCACCCTCAGTAACTCTTTCTACTGTCCTGAGGGTGGGGGTTGATTGTCCTCCTGCCCTGTACCTCAGTTCTTTGTTCCAATCCCAGGCCTTTTTTTCCCTATTTTGTATTCTTACACTCATTAACCGCAATATTATAATGTTGCAAGCAATCACAAACTATATTCTCTTTAACTTTGATGTACATGTTAATTTTATGAATACATTTAAAAGTTGCTTCGTCTGATTTATTTCAATCCGTGTGTTTTGAGGAGGGCATACAAATCTCGACAGGTACAACACCTGTAGGTGCTCATTTTCAGTTTCGTTTGTTATAAAATGTGAAAATCCGCGTAGGCTATGTGAAAACGAAACCTATACATACACAAGCTAGCTGACTCAAAATCAGATGGTGATTGTGTAATAAACGTATGAACATGTATTTATAAGTTACACTTTTGTTTGAATCGTGCAGCTTATCACATTTGAGTTCCATGTGTGACTGAGAGTTCAAATAATTTTACCATTCCAGTGTTTTCAGTGTGGGAGAAAGTACTCAGGGCCTTCAAGTTACACACTATGAAAGGCAGCAACAAGTTTAATATTCAGAAACCTAAAGTATGTATCAGCAGCAGAATGGAGCTAAAAATAAATGTTTGTTTCAGTTCTATGAAGCTTTGAGTATTTTGGATTAGTAGCACTGCTGTGTTTGTTGCATCATATTACTGTAATTGTTTATATGCTTTATATATTCTGAGGTAAGTTGATCTATAGTGTTACATCATATTCTATAAGGATGTTATGTGTTTGTATACTTTCTGCCCAGTTTGACCCATTTAGCAGAAGTCAGCCTGTTTAAGGCTCTGATATCTATTCTTTATGACTTAAAGCAGTTATGACATGGTGTGATTTTCTCACCCAATAAAGGAATATTCAATATTTTCTCTTCATTTTATCAGACACAGTTATCACAGCTTGTACATTTTATTTTTACACATATATGTAAGCATTGAGCCAAATGTAATAATGCCAACAAATTAAACGAACAATATTTGTCTGTTATATATGATACATCTATATATACACTGTCAAAAATATTTGTCTTTGAGTGAAGATTTAAGGTGATAGGAAATATAAATAAATGCAATTTGAATCTTTACTGAAGCTCAGTATTTGACACAGAGTTCAAGTTCACTGCTGTAATAACTAATAATGATTACTATAATATTGGCCATATTATATTTACATTACCAAAGTGAGATGACCTTAGTCTCATGAACAACATTAGCTAATTGTTATTTACTAACTAATCTTATATGACTGTTCAGTACAGAAATGAAGCCCAACAATCATGTTTTTACAGTCCTGTGGTCTCAGCCTCAGATACTCAACAAATCAAAGTGATGCCATGACAAAAATGAATGAACAAAAAAACATTTTTTGTCCTTCATTTCTGTCAAACAATGCTGTATGAAACGTTACTCATGGTTAGTATGGTTGTTAGGCAACCTGAGCAGCGCAACGAAGGCTAGACCGTCCCATTTCACAAGCCTCTCACCAGAGGTGGGACCAAGTCATTGTTTTGCAAGTCTCAAGTAAGTCTTAAGTCTTTATCCTCAAGTCACAAGTCAAGTCTCAAGTAATGTCAGGCAAGTCAGAGTCGAGTCTTAAGTCACTGGTGTAAAAGTCCGAGTAAAGTCACAAGTCTGAAATTTTGAATTTCAAGTCCTTTCGAGTCTTTAAAAAAAAAACGAAAAAATAATGTTGCAGTTATGCTAAATGTAAATATTAGACCATGTAATTTTTAAATCTGTGTTTTTCTCAACACATGACGAAATAGTGAACGTAGAAAATATACACAAATTGTGAAATTGCACCTCTTTAAAATGCAGCTCAATTAAACCTAGCTCCAAGAATAATTTTCACCGACAGTTCTGAGATAAGCTGCATGTTATTCTTGGATGCGGTTGTAGGACCAGCTTTAAAATCGCATGACAAAAATATCATACACATTTAAAAAACTGCATCACCAACGTAGCCTGGACAACATTTGCTAGTTAGATGAAGTCAGCTATCTCATCGTAGCATATTTATATGCATATTTATAATCATACGCTTCTTGGAGTGAGCGCATACACTCATGAAAGTTTAGTAACTTCCAGTCACTGCAACAAGCCCAGGTACAGTTTACCGACGGATGGGTACAGGACCTTGAAATGCACCGTGTAGAACGAAAGACCATCGTACGTATCATAAGTTTACCAGTCTCACAAATCGTCGTCATAAATACACATTCGTTAACCGTTTATTAATATAACCTTTGAGCTCAATGGTAATTAATTAGCAGTGGAAATAATTTCTGGTACGCGTTACAGAAATGTAGCAGTGACAATAATACTGTATGCTGTAATCGTACTGGGCAATTGGTGATACAAAAAACTGTTTTATCCTGTGAATAAAAGTATATGTTTTTGTCAATGTGCCATAATAACAGAAGCGAAACACAATATTGTGTCAGGACAATTCACTATTTATGCACAATAAATAAAGGAGCATAGCGCGACAATTTCTGTTGAGCGCCAGACTTGCTTGTAACCTATATCACCAATTATGTTAAGAAAAATGACGCATTAACTACTACAGCAGACTGACCTTTGTGGAAATGCTTGGAGCAGACTAACCTGTGAGCTGGAGTGTTCTGGGACGTTATAATTGGTCTTTGAATGGCTGCAATCCAGGCCATCCGTCGCCTCTTTGTTACTTCGGAAACATGGCTCGAACAATTTCTCTTCAACGACGTAATCCGATAACAACCGATCTCTTTACCCGTCGGCTTCCCGTGGCTGTCATGCGACCAGCTATTGCAGTTAATAATACAACAGCTTCTTGACATTTTTGTGTTTCTTTTTATCGCTGTGTAACTGATTTCAATTGAAAGCCTGCGTACGCTAGTACCTCTTGCCACGAGTTCCCAGAATCCTTTGCGATTTTACCCCTGAATGACGTCACATTTTCAATCTCTATATAATATGCATGTTAAATTTTATATTTGGGGTGAAATATCAAGTCTTTTCAAGTAAACCGGTTCAAGTCCAATTCAAGTCCCAGGTCATTGGTGTAAAAGTCCAAGTCAAGTCACAAGTCTTAGAACATTTTTTCAAGTCAAGTCTAAAGTCATAAAATTAATGACTCGAGTCTGACTCGAGTCCAAGTCATGTGACTCGAGTCCACACCTCTGCCTCTCACTTCCGCACTTCCTGGTACACGCCGTAACTAGTACACGAACTGCGCTTACTCCAGAGCGTGAAGTCGCTGGATTGGGACACAGCCTTTGTGAAGAAACTGTAAGTTTGCTTTTTTCCTCCTTTAACAGTTTGACTCTTTGCTTCTGTGATGTCTGGACCAGATGTTCAGCTCTTAGTTCAGGATAAACTTTGATCACTGTTGTGTTTGAAGACAAATCCATATGATTATAAATTATTGATTGATTTGAATCAAACAGTTTTATTTTATTCTCGTGTTTGATTGATTACTTCATAAACAAACGGTGCCTTTTTATTTCTTGGAACGAAAACATTGTCTCACTATTAAATCACATACATCAGTGTCCAACTGTTTTCTGTCAGGCCTTTCAAAATAAAATGACATAAACGTTAGTTGTAATGTATTTGATTGCAATCGGGTTATAAATCATTGTGTTCCTGTTTGATTTGCATCAAAGAATCAGCCAACAAACTGGAGTAATAGCCTCTGAAAATCTGAAAACAAAGACAAAGTTGCTCCACACTGATAGGCCCAGATGAGGCACATCCTCATTTTTCAGGTGTGAGTCAGACAGTCAGACAGTTGAAACTATATCAACAACAATCTTTATTTATAGAGCACATTTAAAAACCAGCGGTATACCAAAGTGCTTAACATAAGAGACAGAGAAGTAACACGAGTATTATAAGGCCTTAGCAAAGTATCAAATATACTCACAGGTCAATGCCACTAATACACAGGGGTAATATAAAATGCATATCAAATAAAAACATAATTAAAGCGAAAGCCATAAAATATATATATATATATATAAGGAAAAATAGAGTAAGTCTAAGAGTCAGGTGCGAGCATTAACAAGCAGGAAAGGCGAGATTAAACAAATAGGTTTTTAACCGAGATTTAAAAGATTGGATGGAATCGGATGCCCGGATCACAATCGGAAGGTTATTCCACAACTCTGGTGCAGCCAGGGCAAACGCCCGGTCACCTCTAGACTTCAGCCGAGATCTAGGCTGCACCGAGAGTAACTGAGTAGATGATCTTAATGCTCTGGCAGGAACATACGATTTAAGGAGTTCCTTAAGGTAGCTCGGTGCTGTGTTGTTGGTAATTTTTAAACGTAAGCAGCAGTATTTTAAATTGGATGCGGTATTTATGTCAAAACAACTTAGCTCTTATCATGTTCCTGAACCTCCTAAGCTGGCTCTCTGAGAGGGTGCTCAGGTTTTTTGAGAATACCAACACAGAGTGGAAAAATCCTCTCACTCCCTCTTCTCCCAGCTGGCTGGGTCACTTAAATACTCAGCACCAATCCATCTGTCAATCTCCTGCATCCTCCCCTCACTCGTAAACAAGACTTGAGATACTTAAATTCCTCCACTTGGGTAGTAACTCATTGGGTATTCCACCATTTTGGGTGCTGAATCTCATTTCCATTACAAATGAGAGGTGAAGGCCACCACCTGATGAAGCCAACAGAACCACACTAACTGTGAAAAGCAGAGATGACATTCTGAGACCACCCAAGCGGAAACCTTCTGCCACTTGGCTACACCTAGAAATTCTGTCTATAAAAATTAAGAAGAGAATCAGTGACATAGGGCAACACTGATGGAGTCAATCACCCACTGGGAAATAGTCTGACTTTTTGCCAGCAATGCGGCAAAAAGGCCACAAAACACATGTAGACTGGTTGGTGAAACTCACATACACCTAAGTATCCTTGAGAGAATAAAGAGCTGGTCCAGTGACTGGGACGAAAACTCCGTCTTTCCTCCTGTATCCACAGTCAACTGATACTCTCTTGTTCTTTCAGATGAAAATGCCCTCTCGTTTTTTACAGATAAATGATGGCGACGTCTGTTCCATCACAACTCCTGGAAATGCTGGATGATCTGGGAGAGGAAGAGCTGAAAAGTTTCCACTTTTACCTGCAGAATGAACCTGTAGATCGTTTCCCAACCATCAGAAAGAGTCGTTTGGAGAATGCAGACAGGATAAAAACAGTAGATGTGATGATACAGAGTTATTCAGATGATGCACTGAAGGTGGCAAGGTTGATAATTATGATGATAAATGGTAAGTGAAAAAAAGACATGAAAACAACAAAATAAACACAGGTTTATTTTAATAAGCATGTTGAGAGTCAGGTTGTGTCAGTTTATGTTTTTAAATTTCTCACGTTTCTCCTGAATTAGAGGAAATGTCCTAAAGGTTTTTTTGTTTGTTTTTTGTTTAAGCCATGCAGGTTATTTCTAGTTTTATTTATTTTTCACCAATCCCAGTTACTCCCTTAATAAATAGCATGCCATTAATTTGTTAATTGTCCAGCCAAACTTTTAATACATTAAATAATAACATTTCTAAAAAGATTATCCTGTTATCCCTGTTTTACCTTCACCTCTCCAAAAACTGCATCAAGAAATTCACACTTTTGATTTCTGATATCTAAGAAATTCATCTTGCTTTTAATTTCATTTTCATAAACTGACTTTCTTAGAAAACATGCTATACCCAATGTTATGTTTTTACTTTGTCTACTTTTTATTATTGAGCTTAAATAAAGTTATAAAACAGTTAGTTCAGTGGTTCTTAACCTGGGTTCGATCGAACCCTAGGGGTTCAGTGACTCAGTCTCAGGGGTTCGGCAGAGCCTCCGCCATGACATGCATGGCTCATTTTGTGCACCAGTAAAAAAAATCACATTTTATTTTTCACTAAAGAGGGGTTCAGTGAATGCGCATATGAAGCTGGTGGGGTTCGGTACCTCCAACAAGGTTAAGAACCACTGAGTTAGTTACTACTGCAGTTCTCTGTGCTGTACATAGTTAGCAATTCAATTGAAATACCTTTTTTAGGTGTTGCCCACTGACTCAATATTTTTCTTTCTATTTTCTTTTTAAATTTAAAAATTAAGGAAGGGTGCTGAATAGTGGTCTCACTCAGGGCAGCAAAGTAACCCAGAAACGGTAAGTAAAGTTCAAAAATCCATTTTCTCTGTCACTCAATAAACTTCTCAGATGCAGACGTGGACAAAATCGTTGGTACCCTTCAGTCAAAGAAAGAAAAACTCATAATGGTCACAGAAATACCTTTAATCTGACAAAAGTAATAATAAATAAAAATTCTATAAATCTTAGCCAATGAAAGTCAGACATTGCTTTTCAACCATGCTTCAACTGAATTTGACAGGTACAACACCTGTACGTGCTCACTTTCAGTTTCATTTGTTATAAAATGTGAAAATCCGCGTAGGCTACGTGAAAACGAAACCTATACATACTCAAGCTAGCTGACTCAAAAGCAGTCACAGAGACAGGGAGGAAGAAGAAGACAAAATTTAATCTTGGGTGGTGAAGCGTTTTTGAGCCTTAACATGTGGAAATACATAAAGACTCAGCAGGGATGAACCGTTTCTGAGCAGACACGATATTTGTGCACCGCCAATTTAAGTTTGCCGATGCAAAGATTTTTCACTAGAAGTGACCAGAAAGGACAGTATGAGTAAATCAAATGAGTAAATCAGAGGGACAGGGCAAGGTTGAGATGGTTTGGACATGTACAGAGGAGGAGGATAGTGAATCTACAGTGGCTTGCAAAAGTATTCGCCCCCCCTTGAACTTTTCCACATTTTGTCATATTACAGCCACAAACATGAATCAATTTTATTGGAATTCCATGTGAAAGACCAACACAAAGTGGTGTACACTTGAGAAGTGGAACGAAAATCATACAAGATTCCAAACATTTTTTACAAATAAATAACTGCAAAGTGGGGTGTGCGTAATTATTCAGCCCCCTTTGGTCTGAGTGCAGTCAGTTGCCCATAGACATTGCCTGATGAGTGCTAATGGCTAAATAGAGTGCGCCTGTGTTTAATCTAATGTCAGTACAAATACAGCTGCTCTGTGACGGCCTCAGAGGTTGTCTAAGAGAATAATAGGAGCAACAACACCATGAAGTCCAAAGAACACACCAGACAGGTCAGGGATAAAGTTATTGAGAAATTTAAAGCAGGCTTAGGCTACAAAAAGATTTCCCAAGCCTTGAACGTCCCACGGAGTACTGTTCAGGTGATCATTCAGAAATGGAAGGAGTATGGCACAACTGTAAACCTACCAAGACAAGGCCGTCCACCTAAACTCACAGGCCGAACAAGGAGAGCGCTGATCAGAAATGCAGCCAAGAGGCCCATGGTGACTCTGGACAAGCTGCAAAGATCTACAGCTCAGGTGGGAAAGCCATTGTTAACAGAAAACCATAAGAAGTTCCGTTTGCAGTTTGCCACAAGCCATGTGGGGGACACAGCAAACATGTGGAAGAAGGTGCTCTGGTCAGATGAGACCAAAATGGAACCTTTTGCGCAAAATGCAAAACGCTATGTGTGGCGGAAAACTAACACTGCACATCGCTCTGAACACACCATCCCCACTGTCAAATATGGTGGTGGCAGCATCATGCTCTGGGGGTGCTTCTCTTCAGCAGGAACAGGGAAGCTGGTCAGAGTTGATGGGAAGATGGATGGAGCCAAATACAGGGCAATCTTGGAAGAAAACCTCTTGGAGTCTGAAAAAGACTTGAGACTGGGGTGGAGGTTCACCTTCCAGCAGGACAACGACCCTAAACATAAAGCCAGGGCAACAATGGAATGGTTTAAAACAAAACATGTCCATGTGTTAGAATGGCCCAGTCAAAGTCCAGATCTAAATCCAATTGAGAATCCCTGGCAAGATCTGAAAACTGCTGTTCACAAACACTGTCCATCTAATCTGACTGAGCTGGAGCTGTTTTGCAAAGAAGAATGGGCAAGGATTTCAGTCTCTGGATGTGCAAAGCTGGTAGAGACAGACCCTAAAGGACTGGCAGCTGTGACTGCAGCAAAAGGTGGTTCTACAAAGTATTGACTCAGGGGGCTGAATAATTACGCACACCCCACTTTTCAGTTATTTGAAAATTTGAAAGTTATTTGTAAAAAATGTTTGGAATTATGATAAATTCGTTCCACTTCTCATGTGTACACCACTTTGTATTGATCTTTCACATGGAATTCCAATAAAACTGATTCATGTTTGTGGCTGTAATGTGACAAAAAGTTGGAAAGTTCAAGGGGGCCGAATACTTTTGCAAGCCACTGTACTGTACAACAGATGTTAAAGATCGAATTGACAGGCAGGAGGAAAACAGGAAGACCATAGAGAAGATTCATGGATGTAATGAGGGGCGACATGCAGAGGGTTGGTGTGATAGAAGAAGATGTTTCTGACAGGGGAAGATGGAGGCAGCCGATCTACTGTAGTGAGGGCAGCCAAAAGAAAAAAAACATTTATGCAATCGAGATTCAGTTTTTCACACAACTAGATATATTGCTTCCCAAAGGCTGAAACTTGCAGAAGAACACCTCTGGGACATTATGTTTCAGTGGATCTGTTACCACCAGGTTGCGCCTCAAACTGTCCAGGAGCTCAGAGATCTGGTGACCTAGTCCACATGTGAGAGGAGAGCCCAGAGGACACCAGCCGTTGTATCATTAGGAGCATGATGTTGTTCGTGCATAAGAGCATACAAACTACTGAGTTCCATTTTGAGTCGCTGCAGTGAAACTTCAGTAAGTTCACTGGCGTGCTGCATTATTTTTTCACTTAAATTTTCTGCATATCTATGAATTCAGCTCATCAAATGATGTGGCATCCTCTCGTTCTTAACACCTTGCCCAGCCCACATCAGTATAAATATGCAGCATGTTTTTTCCCCTTTCAGACCTGGTGTATTTTCAAATTGTTCCTATACTTTATTTGAGCAGTATATAACAAAGCTCTCATGTCTTTACAGATTCAACCCGAGTCCAGTCACAGATGGTAAAGCCTACCCCAGTGGTGAGGGGAAGACCAAGAAGGAAGCAAAGCAAAATGCAGCAAAAAATGCTCTGGAAAGCGTGTCTAAGCTTGGTCATCGGGATTCAGTGGAATCTGTAAGATAATGTTCATTTTTGCTCGAGAGAAATGAAAACCCAACCTGGGGCAATTGTCTCTCTGATGCATTTCTTGTTTTCTTGACAGAGAAACAATGCAGCTTCAGTTCAGATGGTTCTTAGCTTTACAGAGACAGATTTCAAAGGCCTTGTTAACCACTATTGTCAGAAAACCAAACGTTCCTATTCATATGTTGAAGTGAAGAAAGATGGCCCGTCTCACGTTCCTCAGTGAGTATACACCAAACTCTGTCCTTTCAGTTGAATCTTCAGACACCAACACCGGACTGATGTTCAACAATATTAAACTGTCAATGTAATGATCTAAAACATTCCCATTTTTTCACAACACAGTTTTTTCTACAAATTAATAATTGACGACAAGGAATATCCTGTGGGTGAAGGGAATAGCATCAAGGAAGCCCAACAGAAAGCAGCAGAGTTAGCCTGCTCTGCTCTTCAGGAACAGCCAGACTGGGACATCAAGGTATTTTCATATATTTCATCTTAATTAAATGCTTCCCTTTGGAGGAAATATGCATAAAATAAAGGATTTTGCTGTGTGTTTTAGGTGTCCATCAGGTCAACAGCATCGGAAGATGGTGCTCCACCTGAATCCTTAGCCTCATCAGTTACACAGTAAGGCACTTACTGACACCAGCACTATATTATAACTATATAAAATGAGCATAGCATGCTAACAATGCCCCTCTTCTTCTCCCTAAGGGAGTCCATTGAGTCCTCATTGCAGGGCCTGACTATAGACCAGGTTTGTCATTTCTCATAATATTTAGTAAAAACTATGATACTGAAAGATTAAACGACATTTATAAAAGCCTACTAAATTTAAAAAAAAAAAAAAAAGCAATGCAACACTAGTGAGTATCATTAATCTTCTCTCATAAGTGGAAAGATGCGAAGTTGGTGTTATATTCAGAGTCAGGACTTTTCCACATTTAAAATCTATAAAATATCTTCACTTTATTCCCTAACAATGCTGTTGAAAATGAGAGCAATGAAAACAATACAAGGAACACATCAACCGAGTCAAGGTATGAAAAGCCTTTGGTGCAAGGCTTTAATATAAATGATGTACAATCATGTGCAAGACACTGCTTTTCACCTTCATGCCTAAACAACTTTGTATTTGCCTGCAGATTTTTATCAGACTTCAACTCTATAGAGCATCTCTTGCTGCAATACTAGGCCGGATTGTTAACTTTACTCCTGTTGTAGGTCTCATCATTGTTGCTGATGTGACCTACCACAGTTGTGTCATCTGCAAATTTGATGAATAGGTTGGATCTATGTGATGGTGTGCAGTCGTGCATCAGCAGAGTGAAGAGAAGGGGGCTCACCACACATCCTTAAGGAACCCCAGTGTTCAGTGTTTTAGTGCTGGAAGTGTTGCTGCCGACCCGTACTGTCTGCTGTCTTCCTGTCAGGAAACCCAGCAGCCAGTTACACAGCGAGGTGGTGATGCCCAGCAGATCCAGTTTGTGAATGAGTTTATGGGGAATGGTCGTGTTGAATGCTGAACTGAAGTCTATGAACAGCATTGTAATGTATGAGTCTTTAGTGTCCAGATGTGTGAGGGCTGAGTGAAGGGCAGATGAAATTGCATCATCGGTCGAGCGGTTTGACCGGTATGCGAACTGGTATGGATCCAGGTTGGGGGAAAGAGAGGTCTTGATTTGATGCATGAGTAACCTTTCAAAGCACTTCATAATGATGGAGGTGAGTGCGACAGGATGGTAGTCGTTAAAGACAACTTCTTTGGTACAGGAATGATGGTGGAGGCTTTGAGGCAACCACAACCTGGCTCAGTGATGTATTAAAGACATCTGTGAGATCCACAGCGCAGTCTCTCAGTGCTTGTCCAGGGATGTTACCAGGACCAGGGGCTTTGTGGGTACTGATCCCGAGAAGGGATCTCCTCATACTGTCTGGGGATAGTGTCACCACCCAGTTGTTGGAGGGGGGAGTCTTCTGTGCAGGGGCGGAGAGAGAGTCTTCTGCGCAGGGGTGTAGCTCTGTGCCTCAAAGTGAGCGAAGAATTGGTTTAGTTTTGCCTAACTAGAACATGCTTGAGAGAAATGAAAAACCAACCTGGGGCAATTGTCTCTCTGATGTATTTCTTGGTATCTTGACAGAGAAACAATGCAGCAGAAGCTTCAGTTCAGACGGTTCCTAGCTCTGAGGACACCAGCTTTACAGAGACAGATTTCAAAAGTCTTGTCAACCGCTATTGTCAGAAAACCAAACGTTCCCATTCATATGTTGAAGTGAAGAAAGATGGCCCGTCTCACGTTCCTCAGTGAGTATACCTCAAACTCTGTCCTTTCAGTTGAATCTTCAGACACCAACACCGGACTGATGTTCAACAATATTAAACTGTCAATGTAATGATCTAAAACATTCCCATTTTTTCACAACACAGTTTTTTCTACAAATTAATAATTGACGACAAGGAATATCCTGTGGGTGAAGGGAATAGCATCAAGGAAGCCCAACAGAAAGCAGCAGAGTTAGCCTGCTCTGCTCTTCAGGAACAGCCAGACTGGGACATCAAGGTATTTTCATATATTTCATCTTAATTAAATGCTTCCCTTTGGAGGAAATATGCATAAAATAAAGGATTTTGCTGTGTGTTTTAGGTGTCCATCAGGCCAACAGCATCGGAAGATGGTGCTCCACCTGAATCATTAGCCTCATCAGTTACACAGTAAGGCACTTACTGACACCAGCACTATATTATAACTATATAAAATGAGCATAGCATGCTAACAATGCCCCTCTTCTTCTCCCTAAGGGAGTCCATTGAGTCCTCATTGCAGGGCCTGACTATAGACCAGGTTTGTCATTTCTCATAATATTTAGTAAAAACTATGATACTGAAAGATTAAACGACATTTATAAAAGCCTACTAAATTTAAAAAAAAAAAAAAAAAGCAATGCAACACTAGTGAGTATCATTAATCTTCTCTCATAAGTGGAAAGATGCGAAGTTGGTGTTATATTCAGAGTCAGGACTTTTCCACATTTAAAATCTATAAAATATCTTCACTTTATTCCCTAACAATGCTGTTGAAAATGAGAGCAATGAAAACAATACAAGGAACACATCAACCGAGTCAAGGTATGAAAAGCCTTTGGTGCAAGGCTTTAATATAAATGATGTACAATCATGTGCAAGACACTGCTTTTCACCTTCATGCCTAAACAACTTTGTATTTGCCTGCAGATTTTTATCAGACTTCAACTCTATAGAGCATCTCTTGCTGCAATACTAGGCCGGATTGTTAACTTTACTCCTGTTGTAGGTCTCATCATTGTTGCTGATGTGACCTACCACAGTTGTGTCATCTGCAAATTTGATGAATAGGTTGGATCTATGTGATGGTGTGCAGTCGTGCGTCAGCAGAGTGAAGAGAAGGGGGCTCACCACACATCCTTAAGGAACCCCAGTGTTCAGTGTTTTAGTGCTGGAAGTGTTGCTGCCGACCCGTACTGTCTGCTGTCTTCCTGTCAGGAAACCCAGCAGCCAGTTACACAGCGAGGTGGTGATGCCCAGCAGATCCAGTTTGTGAATGAGTTTATGGGGAATGGTCGTGTTGAATGCTGAACTGAAGTCTATGAACAGCATTGTAATGTATGAGTCTTTAGTGTCCAGATGTGTGAGGGCTGAGTGAAGGGCAGATGAAATTGCATCATCGGTCGAGCGGTTTGACCGGTATGCGAACTGGTATGGATCCAGGTTGGGGGGAAGAGAGGTCTTGATTTGATGCATGAGTAACCTTTCAAAGCACTTCATAATGATGGAGGTGAGTGCGACAGGATGGTAGTCGTTAAAGACAACTTCTTTGGTACAGGAATGATGGTGGAGGCTTTGAGGCAACCACAACCTGGCTCAGTGATGTACTAAAGATGTCTGTGAAGACATCTGTGAGATCCACAGCGCAGTCTCTCAGTGCTTGTCCAGAGATGTTACCAGGACCAGGGGCTTTGTGGGTATTGATCCCGAGAAGGGATCTCCTCATACTGTCTGGTGATAGTGTCACCACCCAGTTGTTGGAGGGGGGAGTCTTCTGTGCAGGGGCGGAGAGAGAGTCTTCTGCGCAGGGGTGTAGCTCTGTGCCTCAAAGTGAGCGAAGAATTGGTTTAGTTTTGCCTAACTAGAACATGTTTGAGAGAAATGAAAAACCAACCTGGGGCAATTGTCTCTCTGATGTATTTCTTGGTATCTTGACAGAGAAACAATGCAGCAGAAGCTTCAGATCAGACGGTTCCTAGCTCTGAGGACACCAGCTTTACAGAGACAGATTTCAAAAGTCTTGTCAACCGCTATTGTCAGAAAACCAAACGTTCCCATTCATATGTTGAAGTGAAGAAAGATGGCCCGTCTCACGTTCCTCAGTGAGTATACGCCAAACTCTGTCCTTTCAGTTGAATCTTCAGACACCAACACCGGACTGATGTTCAACAATATTAAACTGTCAATGTAATGATCTAAAACATTCCCATTTTTTCACAACACAGTTTTTTCTACAAATTAAAAATTGACGACAAGGAATATCCTGTGGGTGAAGGGAATAGCATCAAGGAAGCCCAACAGAAAGCAGCAGAGTTAGCCTGCTCTGCTCTTCAGGAACAGCCAGACTGGGACATCAAGGTATTTTCATATATTTCATCTTAATTAAATGCTTCCCTTTGGAGGAAATATGCATAAAATAAAGGATTTTGCTGTGTGTTTTAGGTGTCCATCAGGCCAACAGCATCGGAAGATGGTGCTCCACCTGAATCCTTAGCCTCATCAGTTACACAGTAAGGCACTTACTGACACCAGCACTATATTATAACTATATAAAAATCCTTGCAGCACTGTGTACAGTGCAGGCTATGAAGTAATTGTATCATCTTTTTCTAGGAACAACAGTGAATCATCTTCACAAAACACCAGATTTGGCCTGACGTCAAAAGGCAGAGGTTCCTCGAAGAGTTTTCAGTGACTTTTACCAAAGAGGTAAATTACCATATTCATAACGTACTTAAATTTCGACAGGATGGTCATCAGCAGAGTAGTGCTAAAACTTAGATTAATTGGTTTACTCAGTTATAAAAGATCTTGTTTGATCGCTGAGTTGTCTGGACACAACATATGCATTTTTTAAAATATATTTATTATTTATCAGAGGT
Organism: Mchenga conophoros; assembly: GCF_057382185.1. Taxonomy (NCBI): domain Eukaryota; kingdom Metazoa; phylum Chordata; class Actinopteri; order Cichliformes; family Cichlidae; genus Mchenga; species Mchenga conophoros. The sequence continues at coordinate 23,506,704 of NC_140538.1, forward strand.
TTCACTGCACAAGACATTACACATACACTGTGTTTTTTCTTGTTTTTAAACAGAAGCAAATTATTAACTCATTGCTGTCTGAGAAACCAGAAGACCGACCTGATGCAAGTGCTGTAAAGGAAAAGCTTGAAGAGTGGACTCAGATATTCAGCACACAAAAAGCATCTCGCCAGGAAAATCAAACTGTCTGATAGTCACAAGAGAAAAGTTTCAAAAGTCACAGGAGCCTTTACAAATCTGTCTTGTTGCATCTGCTTAATGAAATGATTTGATGTACTGTGTAATATTATGTTGGGTAACTGTTAATGTGCAAAGTTAATATATGGAAGAGGTCACATCATGAATCCCGGCTATTTCAGGGAAGTTTGTATTGGATTTGGAAATGAAATGTGAAATCATGATTTTAAAATCTAACTATTCAAATCAGTTTCCCGGTGTAGGTCGTCACTTTGTAACTGTTGTTAACCTGCTGCTGTCCTGAGGAGGAGGAACTGTGATGCTACGTGTACTTCTGATGGATTCATGTTGAATGTCAGAGATAAAAAAAAGCACACTCCATGTGGCTCAATTTTAGAAACTTTCCTAAATGTTTTCAATCATTTTTAACCCATGAAATACAGTTTAAAATATTTTTCTTCCATTTTTTTCTTTTGTTTATTTTAATCTGATTGATTGCAATATCAGTCAGCTACGTGTGACTTGGAACAGCAGGAGAAAGGTCATTAATACTGTACTAGAGGGTTGAAATAATAAAAAGGGTGTATAAGAAACTGAACTAGTAAATGTCTCTCATTTAGCTCTGATTTTTCTTGCAGAAGCACTTGGTATATAATAATTAGTGTTGGGCAAGTTACTTTGAAAAAGCACTTAATTATAGTTTCTAGTTCTTTTAAAAAGTAACCGAGTTAGTAACTGAGTTACAATATTCTAAAAGTAATTAATTACTTGAAAAGTAACTATTGCGTTACTTTAAAAAACGTTTAACCCTCTGGGGCCCAGGGTATAATTGGCCATTTTTAACTACTTTTGATTTTCCCTCCACATTTTACCTTTAAAAACTATTTACTTTGCCTTGTTTGGTATCATCCTTTCAGCACAACCTAACATGTCTGAATTTACAGTTATGTTTTCATTTTGACATACTGTATTAACTCAATTGATCTAAAATCAGACAAAAACATAAAATCAGAGTAGAAAAAGTTATATTTTTTACTGTAACAACCACAAACCTGTTTAATGAATCATATTTCATAACTTTAAATGCAAATATAAATTGTCAATTTTAAAATCCTATGCACAAGTTTTGCAAACAACAAAGTTATTTGCATCCATTTAACTTTTACCTTGACTTTTTAAATAATCATTTCAAACTATTTACAGAACAATCCGCTGTTCTGCATTCAATAAGATGCCACACAAATTATTTGTGCCACTCCAAAAAAGTACTTTCTGTCCACTATAAAGGAGAAAATCACAGCCTGATACCTGCAGGTCTGACAACAGCAGGTGTATCACTCCTGTTTCTACCAGGAGACAGCAGTGATAATAATTACCAAAGATTTTCGTTTTTGGTATTTAAATAATGAGCAGAGTGGCAGCAAGAATAAACTCAGTCATGCATTTTTGATAACTGGCAATGAGTCACATAACTGCAGAGGAATTTTGACCCATTCTTCAATGCAGTGTTATTTTAATTCAGACACATTGGAGGGTTTTCGACTATGAACGGCCTGTTTAAGATTGTACCACAGCATCTCAGTCGGATTTAAGTCTGGACTTTGACTGGACCACTCCAAAACCTACCTTTTGTTATTTTATGACCATTCAGAGGTGGACTTGCTGGTGTGCTTTGGATGACTGTCCCATTGCACAATCCAAATGTGCTTGAGCTTTGGGGCACGAAATGATGGCCAGACATTGTCCTTTAGGATTTACTGATTGTGATGGCCAATCCATGGTCACACTCTAAAAGTCGGTAACTCTTATGTATTCTTTATTTTTTCATTTAAAATAACACACTTAAGTTTGCACTAAGATTATTGATTGGTTTAAATACCTTGGTTCTATTTGTAAGCGCGCACATTTATTTTACTTATGTATTCATAACATTCCATTACTTTTGTTTTATTTGTGACTGATCTATTTCTTTTACCTGTTTCTTACCTGCCATCATTCCTGGGAGCTGCCAGAAAAAAAGATTGTGGCCAGGGTTTAAAGCAGTTATATACAAAGAGGGGATGGTTGGACCACACCACCACTTCCTGCTGAAGGGGGAAGAATGTGTATTTTCTTTCATTTAAAAAAAAAAAGCTTTTGTATTTAACTAAATATTTGAGTTTAGGTTTAGTGGTTTTGATTTTCTTCTTTGGTGTTTAGTTTATTAACAGACTGGACTGTGCTCCATTGTTTTTGTTGTTTTCGATTGGTTTTTGTTTAGTTGTGTGTTGTGTCCAGTGTTGGGTAAGTTACTTTAAAATAGTAACTTAGTTACATTACTAGTTACTTCTCTCAAAAGTAACTCAGTTACTTCAAGTTACTCGTTACTTTCAAAGTAACTAGTTACTAGGGAAAGTAACTTTGGTTTTACTCAGAATTCTCTTGTTAATGTGTTGCTTCCATAACTTTGCCAGTCTTCTAGCTTGCTTACTTGCCACAAGTGCACTGTGCCACCTACCAATAGAAAGGAAAAGATAATGTGCATATTTCCACGAGAGAAATCCCACGCCTGGACCGTCATTGACTGCTGCCATGATTCTAGCCTACGTCACAGAGTCATGTGCGCCTTTTACATCCAACACAAAAACTGCAGTCGTGGTGCTTTCGATTGTACTCAGAACTCGGAAATTCTGCCTTCTGAATAGGAAGATGTTGGTAACACCAGACTGCAGATGAGCTGCATACAGAGCTGGACTGGGACAGAAAATTGGCCCGGGCATTTTGACTAGAGACCGGCCCACCATTATAGGAAAAATCATAAAGCCTTTGAATGAAAATAAACGCTGTTGTGACAGTGATGTACACTGTTTTGATGGTATATATGCATCAATCTATCAATCGTTTTGTTGTAAGATTCAGATAATTATTTTTTAAAAGCTAGATATTTTAAATGAGAATAACATAGAAATGTATTTCTTTGTGCCCACCTCTCCCTGTTAATGCCCTACCTGGCCCCCCTGGCAAAACTTTGCTAGATCCGCCCCTGCACAGTTACCAGCTGTCAGCTACCTAAAAAAGGATCCTGGTGTTATTTGTCTCTCAGAAACAGTTCATAACTTCCCTTCAACTCATTCATGTCACCTAAAGGGTAAACCTGTTTCTCCATCACCTGTTCAGCTCTGATGATTCAGTAAGGACATCTCCTGGTTTCATCTTCATGTTTCCCTCTCACCAGATAAACAAACCGATATCATGACCAGCAGCTTTTTTGCAGCTGTGGCTCCAGCAAACATCAGCTGATACTAGAAATTAATATTAAATTCTAACAACAGCTGATCAAGCTTAAACGTGCTGCTGTTGTTTAGCGCGACATCCGCTGGTTTCCTCTTTCGGCGCAAAGTGAGCGATAAACAAACAAGAGAGCCGATCAGCTGATCATTGATCAGTTTTCATGATTGAAATAGAAACAGGAGAGGGAGGGGGGAGAATGAGAGGAGAAGAGGCAGCTGTGCAGCAAAGACACAGAATAACTCCAGCTTTGTGCCTTTTTCATTGTAGCTGAATTACGGGACAAACTGTTCCTTTTCACCTCAATAAGAAACGCGTAATATTTTCTCTGAATACCAGACGGGACGGTTGGCAACTCTAACAACTTATGAACAAAATAAAGTTCAACAACATTAACTTCATAGCACCCACCCAGCTGTATAGAAACTCCGTCATGCTAGCTAGCACGCAGTACGGAAAAAGTCAGAATAACGAAAATACACTCCCTAGCAGATCATTACATGGAGAAACCTTTGGAATGCAAGCATGCTGATCCACACAGGTATGCACACAGGTGTACACATGGGTATTCACAGACGCGGACTACAGCTTTCTTAGCTGCTGCCTCAAAGCACACTGTGTGCTGTCTACCTTGCGTGCTGCACAATATCGTTTATTATTTAGTAACTATTGATATCTACTGCTAGCTAGTTTATTGTGATGGTGGGTTTTTTTTCTTATTATGTTGCTCTTTGTTGTTTGCTGTCTCCTCTGTTTTTTTTTTCTCCATACAGGTGACCCAGGAGTTTTGTTTTGTTTGTTTGTTTGTTTTTTTCTCTCTTCCCCCCCTTCTCACCGTCTCTTCTCCCCTTTGGTTTTCTTTCTTTCTCTCCCCCTCTTTCTTTCATTCTTTCTCCCTGTCCTATCCCACAGTCATGTCTGTCCCGTTTGTAGCAACTGAAAATAAAATAAATTCATAATTATAATAAAGGTCAATCAAATGGACCAATATGGCAAGGCCATGATGATCCACTTGGTAAAATAAATCCGCTTGGCATCTTTCTTGGCCTCAAGACAACAATTCTGATGGCTATAGATCCAAACGGGACAAAAAAAAAAAAAAGAATAACGAAAATAAACTCCACCTAAACTTGGTTTATATCTGACCCAGAGAGACTGGAGGTCATAACTTCTTACCTGAAGTTCAGTTCTCTTTTCCTTCTGCGTCCCCTTTCTCCAGCCCGAGAACGTGTTGCTTTCCTTCATCCACCTGCTGGCCTCCACCACTTGCTAATGTTACTGAATCTGTGGAAGCTCCGCGATAGCCACCACACGAAGTAACGAGTAACGACCCTATCTAAATCCCAGTAACGACTAACGCGTTCCTGATTTTGGCATAATAACTAGTTACCGTGCTCGTTACCACAATAATAACGTAGTTACTGTAACGCGTTACTTAATAACGCGTTAGTCCCAACACTGGTTGTGTCATAGTGGTCTGATCAGCCATTACCCTTGTATTTCATTTCTTGTTTTATGTCCGTATGTTTGTTTGGGCAGTCGTTGAGTTTAACTTCACAGTTCTTTGCCTGAGTTTAGTTTTGTTTCTTTGACCTCTTTTATGAGCTCAACATCTATTGTTTGTTAATATAATATTTCTGGTTAAATAAATGAAAACCCTCTTTTTCTTAGAATTCCCGTGACGACTCCTGCTTTTTCAACTCGGTCCATCGCACTGATATAGAGCAGAATTCACAAGTCATCCTGGAGCAGCAAAGCAGCCAGACCATCACACAACCACCACAATGTTTGACTAATGTTAAATTTGTTTGATCTTAAATATTTAGTTGTGACAAATATTCAAAACACGAGAAGTCAGGAAAAGGGCAGATACTTTTTAAAGCACTTTATATTTACTCTGGTCAGCAGACAGTAATGAGAGAAACCTTAAAGCCACTTATGGAATATCCTTTCCTTTACCACCCTGATAGCATGATGGCATCACAAACCTATCAATAAAACAGGAAAACTACTGCAGGAATTTCATTTAGCAAGCAGAAGCAAATAAGTAGGTTAATGTGATTCAAACCTGGCCTGCAGTCATTAAGATGAGCTCACAGAAACACCAAAGACCAAAACATAGTGTAATGTTCTTGGTTAGACTAGTAGAAGTGATCAGGAAGGAAGGACATGGATACATGTTTTATTTTAAACAGAAGAGCATAACAGTAACCAACTTTTTCCTTACTCATCAGGGATCATTTAAGGATTTGTACTGAGCTCTCTGCTGAGATCTTTCATGATGTTCATGATGCAGGTTTTCCAGTATTGGTGGAATGATGACTTTTTGTCCCCAAAGAATAAATCTTTTTTCTGCTGACAGCTGTTGTCTGCGTACAAAATAAGGCTTAAGTGCTTTATCTTGCCCACCGCCGTAGGGTGATGCATCACAAACTAACTTCAATGGCAGATTTGTGCTGTAATGCACCAACACTTTGTTTTGCAGCAGTAGACTTTTTGCATCTTTAAATGCCTTTGCACATTCCATGGTCCAAAACCATTTAGCATCTTTTTCTCAACAGGTTATGCAAAGGCTGAAGAATCTTGGGTGGATTTTCCAGAAATTCACTGGAGTAATTTAGAAGACCCAAGAAAGACTTCAGTTCAGTGACATTTGTTGATTCTGGTGCACCAGAACTGCTACTTTTTCCTCTAAAGGATGCAGTCCATCTTTCTCAATATGATCTCCCAGGTACTCCACACTGCTCTGAAGAAGATGGCACTTGGAAGGCTTCACTCTGATGCCATGCTTCTCCAGATGTGTGAATACTTCCTCCAACCTTAAATTGTTTCCTTTCAGATGAAGCAGTGATGAGAATGTCATCCAAAAAGCAGGTCACATGATCCATCCCTTGAAGGATTTGGTCCGTCACAGACTGGAAAAGAGCAGGAGCACCGGAAACACCATAGCTGAGGTGACTGTACTTATAGACACAGTTGTGTGTGTTGATGACCAGATACTTCTCTGACTCTTCATCTAATTGTAGCTGCTGATAGGCACGAAAAAGGTCAGGTTTAATGAAAGATCTTCCTCCAGCTAAAGTAGCAAACAAATCTTCAGTATTAGGAAGTGGATATCTCTCCTCTTCAATACACTGGTTGACACTGACTTTGTTTTAGCCAACTGACTGATTTTACAGGAAAATGAGTGACATGCGTCTGATAATACTTGTCTGATAACACCGACACAGCTGCACCAGCAACATGGTGGTGTTCTTGTTTCCCAGTGCAACATTCACTGTGTATCCGTATTCACTGGAGGTGATGGAGTAGACTGAATATACTCCAAAAAGCTCAGCTTCATCATTCCTACTTAAGCATTCATCCTGTGTTTCAACATACTGAGTTTGCTGATTTTTTTTAATTTCAACAAGCACGTGCAATGTGTCCTATTTTTGCACAAACATGACACTTTTCCCTTTTAAATTTGCACTCATGTGCTGAATGTTTTCCCCCACATCGATAGCATGGTTGCTTTGATCCTGTGTATTTTTTAGGTCCCTTCAAGATGATTATTTTGTTATTACCCTCTTGTCTGTTCTGTCCTTTCCATGCTTTGTTGGAAAAATTTGGAGCATTTGTCAAGGCATTTGCATAGTGATGTTCATGGTGTCCTGAGAACTCTATCGTATTCTTCGAAGCAAGTTCATTTTATTCGTCAACACGACCCACATGCATTGCCATGTTAGCTCCTCAATGCTACTGCTAAAATCTATTTAGTTGCAGAAGAATACATCTTTTTTTCTTACGTTTGAACACAGTCCCTCTACAGCAGAGGTCTCAAACTCTGGTGGCAGTGGCGTGTCTAGAAAAGTTTTGTTGGGGGGGCCAGGTAGGGGCACAGATTTGGAGAGGGGTGGCAGATGTAATTGGCAGATAATGTTTAAAAAAAATTCTACCAACCGTTAACCATAATTCAATAATCCTGTAAACCTAATAACTGAATGCACTTTTAACTCTTATTAGAATGAGATTTTAACCACTACAGTGCAAAGTTTTTAGATACTGCGTTGATAAAGTACAAGAGATTTAATCAGTGCTTTGTCAGTGTTTACTCAGCATTCAAGGACAGCAATATTTGCATAGTATTTTTACTGACATATAGTGCACATATGTTTTGGGCAAAAACATTTTTTAATATTAAAATATGAACATTTGTAACAAACAATTGACAAATTAGCCAATTCCAATGTAAAACTTTATCTGCCTGTTAAAAAAAGAAGATAATCTTCTCACAAACTGGTGTTTGATTTTGAAACAGGAAAAAAGTGGAGAAACAACTGAAAAGACTAACATTTGAATAAAACCTGAAAGCAAGTAAATACTTTCTATGCTGGCTTATGGTCAACTTTGGTAATATTGATAAAGAACAACACTGGCTGATGATGAAATACAGTCAGCTGGCATGGTGACACTGCCAGTATTAACCTGCAGGGCTGGACTGGGACAGAAAATCGGGCATTTTGACTAGAGACCGGCCCACCAGGTATAGGGCTTTGGAGCGTGATGTCACGGGGGTGGGCGTGGAAAGGATTTTGGCCTGATCCGCCATTTTGGGGGTCTAAGTGTGGTCGGCTGCAATGTTCGATCGCACGACCGGCACGGGAATAAGCTTGAAAAGGGTTTATCTTTTAATTCTTTCCCAACCTGGAAGCAACATGAGCAGCTCGTGTATCGATGTTACCAAACGAAGGCGTCCAGCCTGGATAGCAGCTGTGAGACGAGCTGACGTGCAGCTCTCTTCCATCTCCAAATATCTGTTGGTGCTCCAGACATTTTCATTCCGGTAAGTTCTCAATATGTTCATATCTCTCTTTATAGCCTATTAGTTTTATTTTTGATGCGCTCTGAGGTCATAGCAAATTAGAACAAACAGCCTACTGAGTGCAGAACTACCTTCTATTTATAGAGTTGCTAATTATTTGGCATTATTGCAGCAAACCAGCCGATGAAATGGATGAAACATCGTGACTGGTTTCCAGCGCTACACGAATTAGAATTAGAATTAGAATTCAACTTTATTGTCATTGCACATGCACAGGTACAGGGCAACGAAATGCAGTTTGCATCCATCCAGAAGTGCTTTAGTGATATAGATATATTACAATATATATTAGCAATAATATAGATATGTGAGTATATTACAGAAATGGGTCTATTATGGTATGTTATAATGTACACGGTATGAAGTATGTTGTGAATATTCTATAACTATAAGTATGTACAGGCTGTAGTGAGTACAAGCTATGTACAGGATATGAACAGGATATAAATATGAAAAACTATACAGAATATGAAATAAATAACTTTACAGAATCTGGGATATACAGCTATACAGAAATGGGAACTATGCAAGTTGTAAACAGTTGTAGGATTAAAGATTATCGAATGTACAGAATGATTATTTACACAGAGCTATACAGTAGTGCAGTTAAGATAAGTGAGGGTGTAGATAGTTTCTACAGAGGCTATATAAAGTGCTAGTGGTTGTGAGTGGTGGTTCAGTCCATGTTATTATTGTGTTTGAGGGTACAGTTGTCCATTGTGGGTGTGTGTATGTTCAGTCCATGAGTTTAACGTGGGTCAGATGTCAGGAGGCAGAGTTCAGGAGTCTGACAGCTGTGGGGAAGAAGCTGTTCCGGTACCTGGTGGTCTTAGTCCGGAGGCTCCTGTGGCGCCTCCCAGAGGGCAGGAGGGTGAAGAGTCCATGTGATGGGTGACTGGGGTCTTTGATGATTTTCCCAGCCCTTTTCAGACACCGCTTCCTGTAGATGTCTTTTATGGCAGGAAGTGGTGCTCCGGCAATGCGCTGGGCAGTTTTCACGACCCTCTGCAACGCCTTCCGGTCCGAGGCAGAGCAGTTCCCGTACCAGACTGTTATACAGTTGGTCAGGATGCTCTCGATGGTGCAGCGATAGAAGTTCACCAGGATGTCTGAGGACAGGTGGTTCTTCCTCAGAGTCCTCAAGAAGAAGAGGCGCTGGTGAGCCTTCTTGACCAGTTGGTCGTCCAGGTGAGATCCTCGGAGATGTGGACTCCCAGGAACTTGAAGCTGCTCACACGCTCCACAGCCGTCCCCTTAATGTGGATGGGTGGATGTGGGTCAGCATTCCTCCTGTAGTCCACGATGAGCTCCTTGGTCTTCTCGGTGTTAAGCAGCAGGTTGTTTCTGTCGCACCACTCAGCCAGACGATCCACCTCCTCCCTGTAGGCGGCCTCATCGTTGTCACTGATGAGGCCAATCACCGTGGTGTCATCAGCAAACTTAATGATGGTGTTGGAACCATCAGCAGGTCTGCAGTCGTGGGTGAAGAGGGAGTAGAGGAAAGGGCTCATCACACAGCCTTGTGGTACACCGGTGTTCATTGTGATGGTAGATGAGCAGCGGTTATCCAGCCGGACATGTTGGGGGCGGTTGGTCAGGAAGTCCAGTAACCATTTGCAGATGAGGGAACTGATACCCAGGTCTGTCAGTTTCCTGATGAGTTGTGAGGGGTGGATTGTATTGAATGCTGAACTGAAGTCTATAAACAGCATTCTGGCGTAGGTGTTGTTGTTGTCCAGGTGTGAGAGGACAGAGTGCATTGCGATGGAGACTGCATCCTCTGTGCTCCTGTTCCGGCGGTATGCGAATTGGTGGGGGTCCAGGGTGGGGGGGAGACAGGATTTGAAGTGTGCTAGGACCAGTCGCTCTAAGCACTTAGTGATGATGGGGGTGAGTGCTACTGGGCGGTAATCATTGAGGCAAGATGGGTTGGAGTTTTTGGGTATCGGGACGATGGAGGTGGATTTGAAGCAGGCCGGTACCACAGCGTGGGCCAAGGACAGATTGAATATGTCTGTGAGCACTCCTGCAAGCTCCCCAGAACACGCTCTGAGAACACGCCCGGGGATGCCATCAGGGCCTGCAGCCTTGTGGACACGAGGGACCTGCTTCAAATATACCACCATGCCAATCAGATTACTTCTTCCATGTGAGGGTGAAGAGGTGACCCTTCTGGATAAGATGGTGAAGGTTTGCTGCGTTTGGTGAACAGTGTCATAATAAAACCAGGGAAAATGAAACCTGCTCCTGTTAAATATTCTTAAGTCTTTTGCTGTATAAATAGCAGTATTTTTTCAAAAGATACAGTAAATAAAGTAATGTTAGTAGTGGGTGATATTATGTAAACACTCATGATTTTGTGTGAACATTTTGTCATTTGTAAACTATCAATGACATGGATTCTACATTGTACCTGATGTGATGTTCTATAAAGTGGTTTCAATAAAAAAAAAAAAAGAGGCAAAAATTAGTTTGTTTCTTTATTCAACATTTGAACAGTGGGACTCAGTCAGTACATATTCAGTAAATGCAAATTATTTACACAGCAGTGCACTACAGGCATAAATCTAGACCCCTAGATAAAACATCATGGCATTATAGCAGTGACAACTCCTCCACAGTAGCAGGTGGGATTTTTCTGTTTTGAGGCTCCTTTTACCTTTCAATACAGATGGTCTGTCTATGTTTTGATCAAGAGCCTTTTTTGGGCAGCTGAAGAGGAGAAGTCTATCTTATGGCCAACCTCTGGCTGTATCTTGGTCATATTACCCAGCAAAACCCAGTATGCAGGTTCATCTGTAACAGTCCTTGTGCCACGGATCAACACTGTTGCGTCTACTTTAGACAGAAGAGCAGCGACGTGGGTGCAGGTCTCTGCGACTCCGGCCATACAGGTGCAGCGGGCGGCTTCAACCTTCCCTGTGATGCTCACAGTGACCCATGGCTGCAATGCTGGTTCATTCAGTCTTTGAGAGAGCAGCACCTGAAACACACACAGACAAAGTTCATTTAAAGACAAGAACTATGAGCCAAGGCCGACACAAATGTGTTTTATCTACTTTATCATAAATGTAACAAAGTGTCTAGAAAGTTAGCACATACATGTAATTATGCATTTCTTTATGTGTCCATCTATAGAACGCTGCAGGTTATAGTGTAAATCTGCCTGTTCTGTCAGAAACCTGCCTGCAGAAAATGAACCTAAAGTATGTAATGCAAGGATGTCATCACTTTAGAGATGGAGAAAGCATAAAGTGACAATTATGAATCACTTAATATGATAAGGAGATTCTGCAGGTCATTAATCAATGTATAAAACTAAAATAAAATGTATTTTTAGTGACACAAGATACAAATATGGAAGCAAGATGTATAATTAGAATTATAATAAACATTAATAAATCATAAGATAAGATAAGATAAGATAACCTTTATTAGTCCCACATTGCAATTTCTTTAACCATAAAGAATAACTAAATCCTTCAGGACAATGTCACATCAATGCACTGAACTCACTATGTTATCCCTCTAACAGCCTCCACATGTTCTCACTGTAATTTCCCCTCATGAATGAATTTATGCTGCACTAATGTGAATGTTTGCAGGGAAATCAAACGCATTTCACACGCAGTACTCGAGCTGACTTACCTTTGTTTGAATGACGACTTGTACGCGCTGATTCCACAGATAAGGTATGAAATATATCAGGCTACGTCAATAGCGGTTGGTCTTCAGGGTTTCTACTCCACGGCCGTATTTCATACGGGTCCACATTTCCAATGCACGCTATTTTCTGCAAGTACCGCCGCTTCGCCTCTGGACGCAATCGGTCTCTATACAGTCTATTCTCTATTGAGCTGCTTTTAAGCATCTTGTAATCGTCGTTCCAACACAGTGTGTTTGATTTGATTCGTAGACCCCGAAAATGGTGCCGCGCTCCCACAATGCATTGCGGCGTGACGTCAACTCCAAAGCCCTATTAAAGCCATAAAGCCTTTGAATGAAAACAAATGCTGTTGTGACAGTGATGTACAGTCTTGTTGGCATATGTATGATTTCTATACATTTTACGTCAGATAAAAACTTTGGTTGTAAGATTTAGAGTTACCAGCTGTCAGCTGCTTAGAAAAGGATCCTGGTGTTATTTGTCTCTCAGAAACAGTTCATAACTTCCCTTCAACTCATCCATGTCACCTAAAAGGTAAACCTGTTTCTCCATCACCTGTTCAGCTCTGATGATTCAGTAAGGACATCTCCTGGTTTCATCTTCATGTTTCCCTCTCATCACATAACCAAACCGATATCATGACCAGCAGCTTTACAGCTGTGGCTCCAGCAAACATCAGCTGATACTAGAAATTAATATTAAATTCTAACAACAGCTGATCAAGCTTAAACGTGCTGCTGTTGTTTAGAGCGACATCTGCTGGTTTCCTCTTTCTGGAGCAAAGTGGGCGATAAATAAACAAGAGAGAAAAGCCGATCAGCTGATCATTGATCAATTTAATGATTGAAGTAGCAACAGGAGAGGCAGGGGGAGAGAATGAGAGAAGAAGAGGCAGCTGTGCAGCATAACGACAGAATAACTCCTTTGTGTCTTTTTTTCATTATAGCGAATGAATAAAGGAATTACTATTGTTCATGACACCAATAACTGAACTCTAAATATTAGTTATATTTAATATTATACTAATTTTATATTATATTAATTTAATTAATGTTTGTGTATAATAAATTGGCAGCTTAACACAGGAATGTACATGGAAACAAAAAGGGAGGGAGTTGTGATGTGAATGTGCTTGTGACTTTATAACAGTGCTCATGACACTAGGGAAAAGTTTTCATTTGTTTTTATTCAAAAATAGCAGCTTTTCCACAGTGCTGGGCTTAAGACGGTTCCTCTTTTTTGAGAGGATTTCTCCTGCTTTTGAAAATATCCTCTCACAGGGCACAGATGAAGCAGGGGTTGCAAGAAAAACCACAGCAAGTTTATACAAGTTTGGATAAAGAAATTTGTGTCCAGTACTCCAGTAGCTATGTAACACATACGTAATCCAATTCCACAACACGATGTGATGGGGGAATCAGCTGTGTTTTGCTGCCCATTTTATTTCGAATCTGGCGCGAACCGGTGAACCAGTTCCCGAATCAGTCACGTGGTACGGACTGCCCGCGAGGCCTCGAACGTCACTGCATACGTAATCAACGCAAGCCTCGATACGTGCTTCAGAAAAACGCCCCCGCGATTACCCGACGCGCGATTCGAAGCTTCGACACACAGGACACATCACTACTGTATGGAGCTGCAGATTTGGTTGCAGGTTAACATAGCTGGACTGGCCATCGGGCATACCGGGCATATGCCCGGTGACTTATTTTTTTTTGTAATGGCATGAACAATGAGAGGTGGTGGATTGGCCAGATGCAGGTTGATGTGTAAAAATAACTCAGTTGTTTGGTGGTGGCTATGGCGGTGGCTTCCCTCATCCACCAACTTGAAGTGCCACACACTAGTTTGTGTCATTATTGAGATGTACATAAGCATGATTACGCAGTTACACAATCATCCCAAAACCTGTGTACTGATAGTTTCCACTTTCTCTTTTGTATCAGACATACTGAGACAATATTCGGGATAAATAACCATGAAAAACAATTTATTTATTCAGTTTAGCGGTTTACACATCACATCATTATAATCATTGAGCCCGTTTCACTTGAATTGTCCACTTGATGGCGCAGTAGAGCAAATGAATCATCACAATGCTTCGAACCATGAGTCGACCAGTTGGATGGGAAGCTTCAGTTCATCATGAGGCTTCATCTCACCATCACTACCATACAGCAATGTTACGACTTAGATTATATCTTATAACTCATAACTCTTATGTTAGCTGCCCTCAGTAGCATACTGTCTGAAATATTCGATGGCTGCAATAATTCTTTAAGTGTTATTTTTTCCTTGGTATTCTAATTTCACCGAAGTTTACTAAACTCAACAAACTTAATATTACTTACCGGGACATTTATTCTGTCCTCATTTTCTTTCACCGAAAAATTGTTTCCTGCAGTGCCGTCTTTCGTGCTTGGCTCTCCTACCTTTGCTAACGTGATGCACGTAGCGCAGAAGCCGATGCTGCATTCACTTACACTCGGATATCTCAGCTTCACCGTGAAAACATAATCGGACATTTGATATTTGATTGAATTTTATTGTTTTGCCTTTGGGGTGGCACCTGGGGTGGCCAGTCTGGTTGGGGGGGTGGCCTGTGCCCCCCCCAGGCCACCCCGCTGGACACGCCACTGTCTGGTGGCCAAAAACATGAAGAGCAGCTAGAATCTAATATTCATAATGAACTGCTTCATTATGATTGCCCACTCTACACAACAGAATTGACATTTTTTGTTTGATATCATGTGACAGTTCTGTTTGACATTGGGCTGATATTGTGCTTTAAACATGTATCTTTTTTGGGGGGATGAAAAATTATGTTATGTCTTTTTTAATAATAAATCATTTTTATGAATATACCTTACTTGTTTAAACATGTGCCATGGTGTGTTTTCATTTTGCTTGTGACTTGTTGATGTTTTTTAATAATAAAAAAACACACAATATATAAATGCTTATGCTGTGAGATCCCTGCCCCCACGTGATTATGTAATTAACCAGTGGGCAGGTACGTTTGTCTTCTGACATAATTGATCACGTGACTCTCCGACGAATCAAGTCTCGAAGTGTGTCACGTAAGGAACGTGCCCTCACTAGCCGGCGGTGGTGGGAAATTTAGATCTGTGTGTGAGCTCTGCTGTACTATAGCAAGTATTTGTCCGACCAGGGTTTCGCGATTTAAGATGGGCAAGAATAAGTACACAACACGATTGAAAAAGTTTGCACGGAGGAACGATTTGAAGCTGGAATATGAGAACGTTTTAGAGAGACCTGGTGAGAAAAGGTGAGCTAAAACCGGATAAATGTGTTCGGCAGCTGCAATATATTAAAGAGGGTATGCTGCCATATTGTGCATTGGGCCATGCAAGTGCTAAACCAACTACTAAGTCCTTGTAGTCTTATATTAGTTTAATAATAGCTATTTGGTTTAACTTGGAATACGCGGGACTCGCTGTGATACACAACGGCTGTGTTGTCGGAGCCCATTACTTCGCACAGTCCCGAATCTGGGCTTTGACAAGTCGTGTTTTGACGTAGTTGACTGTGGCAATGACCTCGCTTATTACATTATTTAACTTGGGATTCAGTTCTTTCTTTTCATAACCAAACCATGTAAAGAGAGAACTTTAAGAACTTAATATAGCCACTACACTGACCATCAAAACGATGAAAAAGCCTCCGTGGCTTCACATTTCTGCGATCGGCATGATCAAAATTTCGCCCTTCTCTGACAGATTTGTCATGTTGTGCTCGCTCCTGCAACATCATCATCCCCAGAAGTTTCCCCGCGGTTATGTTGCCATGTCCTCGCATAGCTCTAGAAACATTCAGTTATCACTTATCGCTATTTCAGGTGACTACCTTATGAAGCTCATAAAGTAATCAAAGCAAAGGGTGGCTATTTTGAAGAATCTAAAATATAAACCGTTTTTTGAGTTGTTTCACACTTTTTTTTGTTTACTACATAATTCCATATGTGTTCATTCATAGTTTTGATGCCTTCGGTGAGAATCTGCAATGTAAATAGTCATGAAAATAAAGAAAAACTGTTAAATGAGAAGCTGTGATCAAACTTTTGAGTTGGAGTACATCAGCAATGTTAATTAGAGCTTTTAAAATTCTTTGTCAGAGTCATCATGAGGGCTGTGATCAATGGGCAAAGGTTTCCTGATGGTGAGGGGCAGAACGCTGAAAAAGCAAAGCAGAAGGCAGCTCGGAATGCCCTGAAAAGTTTGAATGAGAAGGAAAATCTAATCGTGGAGGTAAGATGGTGCATGTGCCTGTATATGGAACACGTTTCACAAATTTGTTGCTCTATTCTTAACAATGATGTCATTTCTGAAAAATCTGTTTTTCTTTCAGATGAAGAAAAAAGATTCAAATGCGCAACGTTCTCACCTGAAATGCAGAGAAACTCTGTTTGATGGTATATCTGAACGCAAAACTAACTGGGTGAGTAGCAATACATTATAACCTGTGCTGGTTTAAATCAAACACTAACTTGTATGCATGGTGGAGCATGTAACTTGGAGCAAACAGTGGATCTTGTTATTACTGTAAATGTTAAGGGGTCAAAATGAAGTACCAGGAAATACTGTCTGACTTGTTAAGATCCAGTGACTACGAAGGCCATTTGAGTCTGAATTTGCACACAAAATTACCTTCCAGTTTACAATGCATGTGTGACCCAGAGGAAGTACTATTTAGATAGAGAAGATCCGTAGGCATAGAGTCAGTTCACAAAGTTTAATGCTAGTACAAAACAAATGTTTTATACATGTAACAGTAGCACCAAGAAAACAATGAAATTAGTAATATTTAGCTTTTTTTTTCTTTTTCTTTTTTTACAAGCTTTTTTTTTTTTTTGTAATTCTGAGCATTTTGTAGTCTGTGGTGTTTTGGAAAACTGTAAATGACCAAAAGTAATAACGACAAATAAAAATAAAGTCTTTATTATTGTTATTTCTTTTTTTGCATAAAACTTTCCTACTCCAAATTTGCACACATATTTGTTTGTGCACACTGTTTGTAAATCAGGCCCATTGTCATGTTCAAGAAACCAGTTTTAAATTGGTTTAATCTTTACAGGGGCGTGGCTACCAGTGTGGTCTTTTGCTGCTGTTTCAGAGATGCTCTTCTACCTTTATGCTTATTTGAGTTAATGGTGCTTTCCCTTCAACACAAAGCATTATTGACGTTCTCCCCTGGCATCAGCTAGACCTTTTCAGAGAACTACCACTCACTGGATATCTTCTCGGTTCCTGACCGTTCTCTGTAAACCATAGATGGTTGTGTAGGAAAATCTCAGTAGATCACTTAAATTATAAGACCGACCATAAATAAATGCATTGAGTTGTTGCCTGCAAATGTAATTAACATAACATACAAAGATTTTAAGGAGGACGATATGGTACAGAAGTTAAAGACTTTCTGCTTGTGTTTCAGGTGTCGCCCTTCGAAGTGTTTCAAGATGGCGCCTCAGCCACGCTGCCCACGCCACAGACTGAACCGTAAGTCACAAACTGAAAGCAGTGGTAGATTTGTGAAAATGGTAGACTAGACTGGTACCTGTCCAGGATGTACACTGTCTCTCGCCTTATGACAGCTGGGTTAGGCTCCTGCCTCCCTCAACCCTGATGAGGATAAGCAAAAGAGAGAAAAAGGATGGAGTGTTTCCTAATTTACCTCTTTGTTTTCTCCCAGGGATTCCTGTGGTGCTTCATCAGAACCTGTGGCGCAGACCTGTAATTCGTCAAAAAACTCCAAGGTTCAGGTCTTGTATTACTTTTCACACTAACAGTGCTATTTTGAGTAAAAACTTTAAAAGCTGCTGTTAGGTTTGTAGCATAAACCTATTCGCTGGAACGTTGAAGGCAATATAATTACACCGCAAAGCAAGACACGAAGTAGGCAAGTTCTTCATGTTACTCGTGCACGGGAGAGACTGGACAGAGCGCCGTCCCTTCGCTTGACCCCAGTAGCTCTCGTCCGTTCTCCCGTATCACTGTCCTTTTATTGAGGTTACATGAATATGCATGAGTTCATTAACATATGACGTCTACAAACACAAAGAGTACCTTGCCTGTGTGTGTGTGTGTGTGTGTGTGTGTGTGTGTGTGTGTGTGTTACTGCTGATCGAAGGGTCATATAACATCCTTGGTCAGGAAGAGGGTAGACTAGACCCCCCCGGTGAGGAAGTCCAGCAGTTCATCTAAACAGAAAAGCACTTAGACTAGAACAAATGTAACTACGTTAATCCTACCATAAAACTATAAGGCAAGTTGCAAACTTTTCCCATGCCCCCAAGATGCAGGTGTGCATTCCAGGAATGCACACCAAGCCTCTGTAGCCTGTTAAAGATCACACAACTTATCACTACACAATTAATTATACACTTCTAAGCATCTATGGTTAAATATTTCTAAGCATAAATGAGTAAATGTTTCTAAGCATAAATGACAATCAACAATACAACTCTATCATTCCCCCCTTTTCGACATTTATGCTAGAAAAGTTCCCAGTTATGAATACCTCATGTCTGACAGCTTTAAGGCAAACATTCTTATACTCAGCATATGTCAAATCACCCTAAACTACTGAAAAAGTACACAGTTTAACAAATGCATTAGCGGTTATCCCATTCATTGAGCTCATCTCATGGCAAACTGCATCTTACGAGCAACCAAAGAAATTGTTAATTTAATAGTGAAAATAAAAAAGTAACATTTTCAAAAACATCCCAGCTTGGTAATGCTTCCTCCGGGTGTGCACATCACATGTCTCTTTGCAGAGTGGTTTGAGTTCTGCAGGGCGACATAAATGTCTCTTCCAGTTGTTTCATTGTCCACAGGACCAGAGTCCAAATGTATGTAGGATAGACATTCAAACATACCAGTTGGTTTTGTTGTTTGTCAACATGGGTCTCAGCTATTTCCAAAGCTGCAGACCTCTCAGCACTCTAGTTTTATGGCCTCTCATTACCCCATTCAAGCCTTCGTCCTGTGAGGGGGATATTTATGACTCCTTAATTGTCCACGCTCTGCAGAGAAACACCTCTGTGGAAAGGGTGCAGGGTTCAGTTGTCTTACTGCTATTATAATCCCAGCAGCCTTCAGAGTGTCATCGTATGCACAGTACAGTGGCACATTAGGTGATTTTCATAGTAAACTGCTGTCATCACCACCATAGTTTCTGGTTCCTGTGCTTTCACAGAATCATGATGTCATCCTCGAACTCCTTCTGCGCTGTCGATGGAGCTTGGCACGCTCCTCATCCCCTGAGTGTTTATGTTCCAACGCTGCTGAAGGTTTAAGGCAGAGCACGTCGTACACCTTAGTCGTCTTCCTCAGCGTCAATATTGAATCTTTCATTGTATTTAAAATCTTGCTGTGGGAAGTCTCCTCTTGATTTCCTGGAAGCTTAGTAGCACAGCTCTCTGTGTCATGTCTGCTGTGCTGAAGATGATCTCTGATCCTCCTGAAGTCTCTCTCCCATCTTGTGGACGATCCTCTCCTCTATTTTGCAGGCAGTTTCATGGTCCTTGCTGTGGCTCCAAGGTCTGATTTCATGATGGGCCCCAACCAGCTTGATCTTTGACCTCAACCACTGCCTGGGCTGTCCGCTATGCCTGGAATGTTTCTCCTCACTGCTGCACCTGTATTTCAAAAAAACTTCTATTTGGACAGCATGTCAACAATCATCAAACCACATTCTTTAGTTCAGTGAACTTCACTATAGGCCATCATAGCCTCATCTGAACATGGATGCACCACTTGCATAGATTTAATACTTGTAAATAAACAGCTAATCACACAAATCACTGCAACAATAATAGTAAACATTGTTTAATATTAATTCTGGACCCCACCTCTTGACGCATGGACACGCTCATGCGTCAACTCACCAAACCTGGATCCCTGTCTTAAAAACTGGCTCCACCAGGAGCCCGCATACACAAGATCTGGAAATAAAATCAAACTTCACACGTATAAACAATTATATCAAAAGAGTAACGAGCATTCAGCACGGGCAAGACAAGTCCCATGTGCTCAGTTAACATTAATGTAATCGGTGACTTCTCTTAAGCAAAGTCACTCCACTTTACATATTATTATTATTATTATTATGGGCTCAAAGTGGCCAGCAAAGAGCCCACAATAAACTATTCCATAAACACGT
This sequence comes from Mchenga conophoros, assembly GCF_057382185.1. Classification (NCBI taxonomy): domain Eukaryota; kingdom Metazoa; phylum Chordata; class Actinopteri; order Cichliformes; family Cichlidae; genus Mchenga; species Mchenga conophoros. The sequence continues at coordinate 23,526,863 of NC_140538.1, forward strand.
AAACTCTTATTTGTTTTACTCATGTCACTTGTCCGTTTCAGCTGAATCTTCCACAGCATTCTCAAAGAAACAAACCTTAGCAATACACATTGACTGTGGTCAGACGGAGGTCAGACACAGGTCAACAGGTTCCAGAGGTGCCATAAAAACACCATAAAGTCAACCCTAGCTGTGGAAAGAATGTTAGTCACATGTAAACCCAAAAATCCTATAGTAGAAAAACATTAACTAATCCTCTTATAAACCACATAATCAAACACATAATTAACTGTAATGCTGTAAAAAAGAAAATGCAAATGTTAGCGCTGCGCAGTGTGTACACACTTTTCTCACAGTAACTTCTGTGCAACAAAAGGTAGGGAATATCACCCTTGGTAAATGCACAGACACAAAAAGTGGCATTTCACAGGTTAAATCATCATGCACTCTCGAATGTTGCTGTCATCTTACTGCTCCTGTAACAAAAAACACATAGATTCATCCACCCTTTTGTCCTGTCTAGGTGGAGATTAACTTTGAGTCGTGATCAAGTCTCGTCAGCTTTTACCAGTCGGTCAGTCAGTTTGTTTTTATTTTATTTCCATTCATACATTCATTCATTCTTTCTTTGTTTCTTTGTTTGCTGATAGTGGAACCTGTCGTCGCATTTTAGTTTCCACTCGCAGCAAAATGACATCATTTCAAAAAAAGAAAAAGAACTTTAGATAGGATTACATCGCTGAATCCAGTTTTAGGCTGGGACACTTATAATAAGTGGCCTTCCCCAGAACCCAATTTAATGTGGAGAAAACTCACTTGACACAATTTTCTCGACGACGTGTAGCATTTTTAATTCCCGACGTGCGGATCTGCTTAAAGAAAAGAAATAGACAAACAAAATCAGTGTCTGTTCAAAAGATAAAAATGAAAAATAACAAATTATTAAACCAAACTTTCAGTGCACTGTGAAAGTATCAAAATAAAAAGGCCTTGTTAAGTCATGACACAAACTCCTCATCTCAGGTAAATCATACCATTAGCATGGTTCCTCATACCATCATACTAATCGGCAGGCTCGACTTCACAACAGAAGAAAAATCATCAGCTAGATTCACTCCAAACCAACCATCAACTGCACAACACACAACAGTCTAATGTCTTATTAACTTATGAGTTTAATCACCAGGTCTGTGCTCTTCACTCATTTAGGCCACAGATCTATTTTATTCAATTTTCCTTTTCCCTTCATCATAAAACATGTGACATGCTGTGATGCACTTCATAAAAAAAGTTTGTTCTGACATATTCAGAGTTGTGTATCTAGATACAGAATTCACTCGCACATCAAAGCAGGAAACTCAGTGTTTTAGGGTCTCCATTTAACACAACAAACTCCAACACATCTCATTCACTCGTGCTAAAATTCAGTCACCTTTCATTAATCTAAGAACCGATCAACTAATTTGCATATCAGCTATTAACCCACTAAGTTGACAGGACGACAGGAAAGCATGTTCAAAATAGTATCACAAAAGACAATTTCCCTCATACAGTAAATTACTTGTGCTGCATTAATCAAGCAGGAAGCTTCTCCCAATTTACCATTTTAACACTAAATTTATTGCCTGGTCACTGATTTATCAAACCAGGATTTTTTTTTTTTTCCCACAAAAGTTAAATTGTTGTCCTGCAACTTGGAGAGTCAATTTTTTTTTTTTTTTTTTTTTTTTTTTTTAGGATAAATTCAGTATTTGATAACAAGTGTCTGCTAAATTGACACTATTTTACACTGATGAAAGATAACAAGCTAATTTTCATTGCATGTGTGTGGAGCTGTATATCCAGCAGAGCATGCAATGTGCTATGAGTTTCACTGGTCTTTACATCACACGAGGTGACTTGGACAAGATAATAAACAGACTCACACACTTAAAATGTTGTCTAATCTTCATAAGCTATTTTGTGTTTGGAATTGTTAGTAGGGTTAATATATGTTCTGTTTTTATGTATCTTCTGAAACAGGTTACCATCGGCAACCACACTGTGTGTTGTTAACCCCTTCTACAAATACCCTCTTTTAATGTGTAACACTTTGTGTATGGTCTTGTGTTATCTCTGGTGGATATTAGCTGCATGTGTGGTGTCACCTTTCCATTTTCTAACAGTACACTTGCATACCTCAGTGCTTGTCCTCTTCCTCCTTTTGTGGTGGTCTGGACACTGTGTCAATCCTCCACTTCCAGGCAGTCGCTTGTCTCCCCGAATTCCTTAACCTAATTTGATTGCCCACACTAAAACAGCAGCCTCAGCCCTCTTCTGCTCCTCTCCTTCTCTCCCACTTTTCAGTCCAATGGCAGTCAGCTTTTTTTCCAGCTTTGTCCCGTGTCTCTCTTTGTCCCACTGTCTCTTTCATTGCCATCTCACTCCAAACATGGCAAATGTCAAACTCAGACAGTCTTCTCAAAAGTCCTTCACACACAGTGAGGTTGCAGCTGGCTGGAAACGCATCTCCATCCATCCAATCTAGATGGTGGTTCTTCTCTTTCTGATGCCGTTTGCCCACAGCGCTGCTGGGCCTCTCTGCTCAGATTGTCTCTTGGACTCCTGTCCACTGTTAAATGTTCATGCTCGTGCTTCTGAAACTGCACTCGGTGTCTTCAGGGAGAGATTCGTTTCCTTGGAGCTTGCTTGTTCAGGATGAGGACGGGAAGCTGCAAAACAATTCAGCCAAAAAATTCTGGCTGAGTGTTTCTAATTTTTCTAATGATTTCAACCTATAATTTTCTTACGACTGCTACCCGTGTAGGATTGATCCAGGTCTGTTCCCCACCTGTAAACGACAGACTGAGAGACTTTCATTATTATCATCACTGCTTAATCATCACACATCTCTCTCTGTCTGTGTTTGTATGAACAATCCTTTCTTAAAAGCAGAAAATGACATTGTAGTTGTTTTTCGGCTGATCAACACAAAACCTTTTTCCTATGATTATTATTATTATTTTTTTCGTCTACAATGTAATTTGTCTCTTTTTCACTCTTTTTTTTTTTCACAATAGCTGGTGGTCTGCAAAATCACTGCTCTCACTCACCATCAAAGGCAATTACTTTTGCACAGTGCACAAAAACACTGTGATGTCAGACACATTCACACTCACTTTTTCATCTGCATAAATAAATCATATGGCTGGAGATATGTGCCATGCTGATCCATAGGCATGATCACCAGTTTAATTATTTTTAATCCAACAAAACAAATAAACAAAAACATGATGCTGATGCTACACACACACTAGTCAAGGTGCAGGAAAACTGCTCATGGAAACGCTGCACACTCCAGTTATCATAGTTATCATAACTCTGTTTCTTTCATATTCAATACAGCTTCTCCATCATGGACTTTTAGATGTTTCATACAGGGTTCAGAATACTGGTTGTTTTCACAGACATGCTCTATATCTCAACAATGGCTCATAATAAGACGACAGTCTTTCACACAGGTCAAGTGCCTCTATGCACTTCATTAGTTTAAATATTTACCTATATCACTTCACCTCACATGTCATTGTACTGAATTTAAGCAACCACAAGCTTAATGTAGATTACTTTTAACAACTATCCACCTCAGTGGTTTGGCACACAGGCTGTTAACATTTTGTGTCAGGAAGGGGTGGGGGGAAAGCCACCCACCAGAGCACAGCTGCTGATGTGGGCTGGCCTTTTCCACACACTCCTGGTTGCTTAGGAAACCCATGATAACAACAACAGCTGCTGACGTCACACACCACGCGGTCTGCTCCGCACACACAACAACAACAACAAGACGACGACGAAAATGACAATAACACAAAATAGGCCTACTCCGGACTCACACCGGACCGCTCGGGACCCTGACCCAGCTGTGGGACGCTCACCCACTCGCGCGACAAAACCCAATGAAGGGACGCTCGGGACACACACCCAGGGCGATTTCAAAACCGGACACACACCGGACGCTTGGGACCCTTGGGCGATTTAACCAAAACTTCTTTTTCGGGACACTAACCCAGTTATCGCTCCACAAAGCAGCGAACTTCTCAACGCCTCACAAAATGGCGGAGACTGCACAACGACACGGTTATAGAGTCGGCCTCTTTAAACTTACTTGGCGTTACTTAGCGTGTAATATCAGCCTGAATCCCGCCGATCGCCATTCATCGAGGAGAAGGACAGACAGCGAATCCACAGGAACTTCCTGGCTGACGTCAGTCTTTCAGCGTGCCTCTCCCCCCCCCCCCCCCTCGGTGAATGCGATCCCAGGGAGCCGGCATCGAAGGACCAATTAATGTTAGGTTTGTAGCATAAACCTATTCGCTGGAACGTTGAAGGCAATATAATTACACCGCAAAGCAAGACACGAAGTAGGCAAGTTCTTCATGTTACTCGTGCACGGGAGAGACTGGACAGAGCGCCGTCCCTTCGCTTGACCCCAGTAGCTTTCGTCCGTTCTCCCGTATCACTGTCCTTTTATTGAGGTTACATGAATATGCATAAGTTCATTAACATATGACGTCTACAAACACAAAGAGTACAGTGTGTGTGTGTGTGTGTGTGTGTGTGTTACTGCTGATCGAAGGGTCATATAACATCCTTGGTCAGGAAGAGGGTAGACTAGACCCCCTCGGTGAGGAAGTCCAGCAGTTCATCTAAACAGAAAAGCACTTAGACTAGAACAAATGTAACTACGTTAATCCTACCATAAAACTATAAGGCAAGTTGCAAACTTTTCCCATGCCCCCAAGATGCAGGTGTGCATTCCAGGAATGCACACCAAGCCTCTGTAGCCTGTTAAAGATCACACAACTTATCACTACACAATTAATTATACACTTCTAAGCATCTATGGTTAAATATTTCTAAGCATAAATGAGTAAATGTTTCTAAGCATAAATGACAATCAACAATACAACTCTATCAGCTGCAGTTCACAGTATTTTAAAAAAGATACTGTGAACTGCAGCTTAGTAGTTCAATGATTTAAGCAATTTTTAGGTAATTCATGCTACATGCTTTGGTGTCTTTTTTTTTCCCTTTCTTTTTTTACACTATGCACTCTGTATTGTTTTGTCAAGGATATGTTGTGTCCTGAAGAAAAGGGTTCAGGAAGCTCCCCCAGTGACATGTCAGTTGATTCAGTAATCTTCAGGTATGGAAAATAAAAATATGAGAATGCAATATTATCAAAATTATCACCTTCTGTTCAATTGCAACCCGCAACCCTGAGGAGGATAAGCAAAAGAGAAAGGATGGAGTGTTTACTAATTTACCTCTTTGTTTTCTCCCAGGGATTCCTGTGGCGCTTCATCAGAACCTGTGGCACAGACCTGTAAATCGTCAAAAAACTCCAAGGTTCAGGTCTTGTATTACCTTTCACACTAACAGTGCTATTTTGAGTAAAAACTTTAAAAGCGGCCAGTGTGTCTGAGTGACTCCAAGGTCCAGTCTGAAATCCTCCTAAAAACAAGAAGATCAAAAATTGAGTGAAACCTGAAGAAACTGACAGTAAAGCTTGACAACACATTTGATGTTTCACGCACACTGTCCTATTTTAAATCAAACGTGAATATTAGAACAAAAACAAGTTCTTTTTCTAACTTCAGTGTTTTACTATGGGAATTGCCTTGGCAGAGCAGGTCAGCCACTAATCAGAAGATCGGTGATCCCACGCTGCCTCCTGGCTGCATGCCAAATATCCTTGGGCAAGATACTAACCCCATGTTTGCCTACTGGTGGTGGTCAGAGGGCCCGGTGGCGCCAGTGTCCGGCAGCCTCGCCTCTGTCAGTGCGCCTCGGGCAGCTGTGGCTACAACGTAGCTTGCCATTGCCAGTGTGTGAATGTGTGTGTGAATGACTGAATGTAGTGTAAAGTGCTTTGGGGTCCTTAGGGACTGAATAAAGCGCTATACAAATGCAGGCCATTTGCACCAGCGTGCGTCTGCTCTTATATAACAATCATTAGCTTACAGCTTTATGTGTTTAAGGTATGTGCTAACTAAAAATAAAGACAAGATGATAGTTTATTAAACTTTTAATGAAATTTGCAGATTGTTTCAGTGGAGTTTAATAAACTCAGCCGTCTGCTCCTGACTACCTAAAATATAACAGGACACTGGAGTAAATTCTCGATCATCTCACACTTCTGTTTAATGTTTATTTAGCTGTGAGAAAACTATAACTTTAATCTCAGCCAAACCGATTTACTCAGAAACTAATAAAACACTGAAAAAAGCCAAACACCAACATTTTTAAATGATCTGAACGACTTACATTCTTGCTTGTAAATATCTTAAGTTTATTTTGTGACCCAGAAAGATTAATATTTAAACTAAGTAGCTGACGCCATTGTTGGAATTGGCTGGGCCACGCTATGAATTCTGGGATAGGTTGGGCCATGAAGGATACACCCGACCCATCCTTCAAATCTGGGGAAATGAAGGCCGCATTTGGAGGAGTCTTCAAATTTGGACAGTCTTCGTTGTGTTGCTGTAACGTAATCGGCCTACAAATGCGGCCTCCGAAGGATGCGGCCCCTGAATTTGGGCACAGCTATGATACCGGAGACTGCTGCTTCTTTTTCTTCTTTCATGTTTGGTGGCAGCTGGCATCCTTGTACATGCAGTGCTGCCATCTTATGTTTCAGTACGTTATTACACTTTTAAATCCTACTAGTTATTCCTGCATTTTGCAGGATCTTACAAAGCTTCAGACACGTCGACTATTAAATTAGTGGTTGACGATTTTGATAGTAGACGTAAATGTGACAAGTCGACTAATCGTGGCAGCCCTACTGGATTTTTGCATAGTTAACCCTGGCTCAGGCAGTGCTGAAATCTAGTGCCTAAGGTCTGACCTGAGATCCTTTGCTATACCTGGTGTAGTCCTGGAGCGTAGTTTCAGGGGGCTGGTGCAGTTTGGGAATGGGCTATATCTCCCATAGTGAAACACCGAGCAAAGGTAGAAAAAGAGCGCTTGGTTACTTAACGTAATCCCTGGTTCTTTGATAACAGTGTTTCACCAGCACTTTCATCCTTTACTTGCGGACCAAAAGAAATCTACTGAGAATGAGTCAGGAGGGGCACGGCTCGACAGATCTGTCATGGACAGACAGGGTGTCACTGGAGCTTCCATAGTTAGTCACACCAAGGTGATTCCCATAGTGAAACATCTCACTCCATTATCAGAGAATCAGGGATTACGTTAAGTAACCCAACATTGCTATTTATATGCAGTAAATATTGAATTACTTTAATTTACTGTTGCTTTATATTTTCTAGCAAAATCTTCTGTATTTACTCAAATTTGCAGAGCAACAAAAAGCTTATATGAAGCCCAAAATCTGTGAATATCTATTCAGACATGCTACTAAGCTGCAGTTCACAGTATTTTAAAAAAGATACTGTGAACTGCAGCTTAGTAGTTCAATGATTTAAGCAATTTTTAGGTAATTCATGCTACATGCTTTGGTGTCTTTTTTTTTTTTCCTTTCTTTTTTTACACTATGCACTCTGTATTGTTTTGTCAAGGATATGTTGTGTCCTGAAGAAAAGGGTTCAGGAAGCTCCCCCAGTGACATGTCAGTTGATTCAGTAATCTTCAGGTATGGAAAATAAAAATATGAGAATGCAATATTATCAATATTATCACCTTCTGTTCAATTGCAACCCGCAACCCTGAGGAGGATAAGCAAAAGAGAAAGGATGGAGTGTTTACTAATTTACCTCTTTGTTTTCTCCCAGGGATTCCTGTGGCGCTTCATCAGAACCTGTGGCACAGACCTGTAAATCGTCAAAAAACTCCGAGGTTCAGGTCTTGTATTACCTTTCACACTAACAGTGCTATTTTGAGTAAAAACTTTAAAAGCGGCCAGTGTGTCTGAGTGACTCCAAGGTCCAGTCTGAAATCCTCCTAAAAACAAGATCAAAAATTGAGTGAAACCTGAAGAAACTGGCAGTAAAATTTGACAACACATTTGATTTTTCATGCACACTGTCCTATTTTAAATCGAACGTGATTATTAGAACAAAAACAAGTTCTTTTTCTAACTTCAGTGTTTTACTATGGGAATTGCCTTGGCGTAACCAACTATGGAAGCTCCAATGACAACCCATCTGTCCACGACAGACCTGTCAAGCCGAGCTCAGGACTCCGCCCCCTTATTCTAACTCGCCGACCAGCGCCTCCTAACTCATTGTCGCTTTCTTACCGTGAAAAACTACTTTGAGTTTCCTTAGCGTGTCCAGGCTAACTTGATTAGGTGCTTAACAGTTCTCCATTGTCCTCTATAGGAGTATATCGCAGAACAGTTTTTCCAGTCCCAGTTTGGATTATGGTAAATCCTTTGGAAGAAGTCCACTTATAGTTACACTCTATTAAACAGCTGTGTCGTGTCAGGCAAGTTGTTCCAGCAGTTCCTGGTTTTGTTTGGCGAGATGGCTGATGTTTGTGTCAGGCAATTGCGTTACAGCGAGTCTTGTATGGTTGCTAAACATGCTCAGTCCGCCAGTAAACATGCTTTACAGGCGGACCCCATGAGAGTCTTTGGGACATGTGGACAGAAGTGCTGGGTTCAGAATATCAGATCAGCTGTTTGTTTCCTGGGCCTCCCCTGACAAGGGCGGGCTCCTGTAACGCCACAGGCTAGCTCATTGGATTGTAGAGGCCATAGCTCTGGCTTACAGCTCTAAGGGCTCATAGGCCTCCTGGGACTCCAAACTCATTCTACCATTGGTATTGTCACATCCTCAGCTTTGTTCAGAGGTGTATCAGTCCAGGATATATGTGCCACACATTTGTATTTTTGTGGGCTGGATTTTAGGGCTGCTACAAACGACTATGTTGATAGTTGGCTAGTCAACAGTTTTTTGGGGGGGATTAGTCGACTAATCAGATCATGCGTACATTGGACGTAAAACGTACAGCTTATTGCACCAGCAGCGTCTGCTCTTATATAACAATCATTAGCTTACAGCTTTACGTGTTTAAGGTATGTGCTAACTAAAAATAAAGACAAGATGATAGTTTATTAAACTTTTAATGACATTTGCAGATTGTCTCAGTGGAGTTTAATAAACTCAGCCGTCTGCTCCTTGCTACCTAAAATATAACAGGAAACTGGAGTAAATTCTCGATCATCTCACACTTCTGTTTAATCAGTTTTCTGTTTGATGTTTATTTAGCTGTGAGAAAACTATAACTTTAATTTCAGCCAAACCGATTTACGACTTACATTTTTGCTTGTAAATATCTTAAGTTTATTTTGTGACCCAGAAAGATTAATATTTAAACTAAGTAGCTGACACCATTGTTGGGATTGGCTGGGCCACGCTATGAATTCTGGGATAGGTTGGGCCATGAAGGATACACCCGACCCATCCTTCAAATCTGGGGAAATGAAGGCCGCATTTGGAGGAGTCTTCAAATTTGGACAGTCTTCGTTGTGTTGCTGTAACGTAATCGGCCTACAAATGCGGCCTCCGAAGGATGCGGCCCCTGAATTTGGGCACAGCTATGATACCGGAGACTGCTGCTTCTTTTTCTTCTTTCATGTTTGGTGGCAGCTGGCATCCTTGTACATGCAGTGCTGCCATCTTATGTTTCAGTACGTTATTACACTTTTAAATCCTACTAGTTATTCCTGCATTTTGCAGGATCTTACAAAGCTTCAGACACGTCGACTATTAAATTAGTGGTTGACGATTTTGATAGTAGACGTAAATGTGACAAGTCGACTAATCGTGGCAGCCCTACTGGATTTTTGCATAGTTAACCCTGGCTCAGGCAGTGCTGGAATCTAGTGCCTAAGGTCTGACCTGAGATCCTTTGCTATACCTGGTGTAGTCCTGGAGCGTAGCTTCAGGGGGCTGGTGCAGTTTGGGAATGGGCTATATCTCCCATAGTGAAACACCGAGCAAAGGTAGAAAAAGAGCGCTTGGTTACTTAACGTAATCCCTGGTTCTTTGATAACAGTGTTTCACCAGCACTTTCATCCTTTACTTGCGGACCAAAAGAAATCTACTGAGAATGAGTCAGGAGGGGCACGGCTCGACAGATCTGTCATGGACAGACAGGGTGTCACTGGTGATTCCCATAGTGAAACATCTCACTCCATTATCAGAGAATCAGGGATTACGTTAAGTAACCCAACATTGCTATTTATATGCAGTAAATATTGAATTACTTTAATTTACTGTTGCTTTATATTTTCTAGCAAAATCTTCTGTATTTACTCAAATTTGCAGAGCAACAAAAAGCTTATATGAAGCCCAAAATCTGTGAATATCTATTCAGACATGCTACTAAGCTGCAGTTCACAGTATTTTAAAAAAGATACTGTGAACTGCAGCTTAGTAGTTCAATGATTTAAGCAATTTTTAGGTAATTCATGCTACATGCTTTGGTGTCTTTTTTTTTTTTCCTTTCTTTTTTTACACTATGCACTCTGTATTGTTTTGTCAAGGATATGTTGTGTCCTGAAGAAAAGGGTTCAGGAAGCTCCCCCAGTGACATGTCAGTTGATTCAGTAATCTTCAGGTATGGAAAATAAAAATATGAGAATGCAATATTATCAATATTATCACCTTCTGTTCAATTGCAACCCGCAACCCTGAGGAGGATAAGCAAAAGAGAAAGGATGGAGTGTTTACTAATTTACCTCTTTGTTTTCTCCCAGGGATTCCTGTGGCGCTTCATCAGAACCTGTGGCACAGACCTGTAAATCGTCAAAAAACGCAGAGGTTCAGGTCTTGTATTACCTTTCACACTAACAGTGCTATTTTGAGTAAAAACTTTAAAAGCGGCCAGTGTGTCTGAGTGACTCCAAGGTCCAGTCTGAAATCCTCCTAAAAACAAGATCAAAAATTGAGTGAAACCTGAAGAAACTGGCAGTAAAATTTGACAACACATTTGATTTTTCATGCACACTGTCCTATTTTAAATCGAACGTGATTATTAGAACAAAAACAAGTTCTTTTTCTAACTTCAGTGTTTTACTATGGGAATTGCCTTGGCGTAACCAACTATGGAAGCTCCAATGACAACCCATCTGTCCACGACAGACCTGTCAAGCCGAGCTCAGGACTCCGCCCCCTTATTCTAACTCGCCGACCAGCGCCTCCTAACTCATTGTCGCTTTCTTACCGTGAAAAACTACTTTGAGTTTCCTTAGCGTGTCCAGGCTAACTTGATTAGGTGCTTAACAGTTCTCCATTGTCCTCTATAGGAGTATATCGCAGAACAGTTTTTCCAGTCCCAGTTTGGATTATGGTAAATCCTTTGGAAGAAGTCCACTTATAGTTACACTCTATTAAACAGCTGTGTCGTGTCAGGCAAGTTGTTCCAGCAGTTCCTGGTTTTGTTTGGCGAGATGGCTGATGTTTGTGTCAGGCAATTGCGTTACAGCGAGTCTTGTATGGTTGCTAAACATGCTCAGTCCGCCAGTAAACATGCTTTTACAGGCGGACCCCATGAGAGTCTTTGGGACATGTGGACAGAAGTGCTGGGTTCAGAATATCAGATCAGCTGTTTGTTTCCTGGGCCTCCCCTGACAAGGGCGGGCTCCTGTAACGCCACAGGCTAGCTCATTGGATTGTAGAGGCCATAGCTCTGGCTTACAGCTCTAAGGGCTCATAGGCCTCCTGGGACTCCAAACTCATTCTACCATTGGTATTATCACATCCTCAGCTTTGTTCAGAGGTGTATCAGTCCAGGATATATGTGCCACACATTTGTATTTTTGTGGGCTGGATTTTAGGGCTGCTACAAACGACTATGTTGATAGTTGGCTAGTCAACAGTTTTTTGGGGGGGGATTAGTCGACTAATCAGATCATGCGTACATTGGACGTAAAACGTACAGCTTATTGCACCAGCAGCGTCTGCTCTTATATAACAATCATTAGCTTACAGCTTTACGTGTTTAAGGTATGTGCTAACTAAAAATAAAGACAAGATGATAGTTTATTAAACTTTTAATGAAATTTGCAGATTGTTTCAGTGGAGTTTAATAAACTCAGCCGTCTGCTCCTTGCTACCTAAAATATAACAGGAAACTGGAGTAAATTCTCGATCATCTCACACTTCTGTTTAATCAGTTTTCTGTTTGATGTTTATTTAGCTGTGAGAAAACTATAACTTTAATTTCAGCCAAACCGATTTACGACTTACATTTTTGCTTGTAAATATCTTAAGTTTATTTTGTGACCCAGAAAGATTAATATTTAAACTAAGTAGCTGACGCCATTGTTGGAATTGGCTGGGCCACGCTATGAATTCTGGGATAGGTTGGGCCATGAAGGATACACCCGACCCATCCTTCAAATCTGGGGAAATGAAGGCCGCATTTGGAGGAGTCTTCAAATTTGGACAGTCTTCGTTGTGTTGCTGTAACGTAATCGGCCTACAAATGCGGCCTCCGAAGGATGCGGCCCCTGAATTTGGGCACAGCTATGATACCGGAGACTGCTGCTTCTTTTTCTTCTTTCATGTTTGGTGGCAGCTGGCATCCTTGTACATGCAGTGCTGCCATCTTATGTTTCAGTACGTTATTACACTTTTAAATCCTACTAGTTATTCCTGCATTTTGCAGGATCTTACAAAGCTTCAGACACGTCGACTATTAAATTAGTGGTTGGTTACTTAACGTAATCCCTGGTTCTTTGATAACAGTGTTTCACCAGCACTTTCATCCTTTACTTGCGGACCAAAAGAAATCTACTGAGAATGAGTCAGGAGGGGCACGGCTCGACAGATCTGTCATGGACAGACAGGGTGTCACTGGTGATTCCCATAGTGAAACATCTCACTCCATTATCAGAGAATCAGGGATTACGTTAAGTAACCCAACATTGCTATTTATATGCAGTAAATATTGAATTACTTTAATTTACTGTTGCTTTATATTTTCTAGCAAAATCTTCTGTATTTACTCAAATTTGCAGAGCAACAAAAAGCTCATATGAAGCCCAAAATCTGTGAATATCTATTCAGACATGCTACTAAGCTGCAGTTCACAGTATTTTAAAAAAGATACTGTGAACTGCAGCTTAGTAGTTCAATGATGTGAACAATGAAAGTTCATTGATTTAATTCATGCTACATGCTTTGGTGTCTTTTCTTTCTTTCTCTTTTTTTACACTATGCATTATATTGTATTGTTTTGTCAAGGATATGTTGTGTCCTGAAGAAAAGAGTTCAGGAAGCTCCCCCAGTGATATGTCAGCTGATTCAGAAATCTTCAGGTGTGGAAAATAAAAATATGAGAATGCAATATTATCAAAATTATCACCTTCTGTTCAACTGCTTTAAGAAATTGATATTTAATAAAAGATTTCTGTCAACAGTAATTCACAGTTTGACTACGTAGAGGAGCTGGGTAAAGGAGCTTTTGGTCGAGTAGTCAAGGTAAAAGATAAACTGGTGGAAAAGTATTACGCAATAAAGATCATCCGCTGGAACGAGTAAGTGAAGTGTTCTGTAATATTGCATGATTTCACTGCGTGCTTTATTGGTTTATATTGTTACAGTTAGTTATAGTAAAGTTGTATGATTCAGTTTTTTTCCCCCCTCTTTGAATTAGAAAAGCTCTATGAGAACCCATGGTGTTGTCAGACCTCGAGCACCCTAATATCATTAGATACTTCTCGTGTTGGACGGAGTATTCAGGATACCAGTCAGACAGCACTGACGAAAGCTGCAGTACACAGTAAGACTTGTGAAAGTAATTCTTCGCTTCTTTTGTATCATTTCACTGTTTGATCATTCATCCTGTTTTAGGTCTTTCACTGGTTCACCCAAGAAGTACCTCTACATTCAGATGGAACTGTGTGACACCAGAACACTTCTAGACTGGATAGAAGACTGGTATACGAAGAAATCAAACTCCAAGAGAAGAGAAGAAAGTCTGACCATTGCTCAGCAGATGGTCGGTGGTATCGAATACATTCACTCCAAGAAGCTCATCCACAGAGACCTGAAGGTGAGCCAGACGAAGCAGATAACGGGCTAACCACAGGTAGCGCACAGCTGTGTGTGTGTGTGTGTGTGTGTGTGTGTGTGTGTGTGTGTGTGTGTGTGTGTGGGTTAAAACCTGACAACAAGGTGTAATGTTCGTATGTGACTTTACGTTTCTAAAATTATTTGGTTTACTCTTTTACCGAAATCCACAGAAACCCAGAGATTCTCACTCGTTACTGTTTATTGCAACACCACACCAACACTCCCACAGCCTCACAGGATGTAACAATTGGTCACGTTTGCTTTGTTTCATCCGGCTAGCCTGCCAACATCCTGTTTGGGCAGGACACAAAAGTGAAAATCGGAGACTTTGGACTGGTCACTGCTGAGAACGACGACGATGACAAGTCCCCGATCAAGAGAACTGTGGAGAAGGGAACACCATCATACATGGCTCCTGAACAGGTGAGTCCGTCGACATTATTATGCTAATTTCCAGCTGCTCCATTTTATTTTTGGGTTCTACTAGAGTAGCTCTGCATTTTGAAAAAGTATCCTCTCTTCCTGCAGCTTAGTTCAGTTCAGCCTTCACTTCTGATTGGCTGCTCCTTGCAAACAAAATCAACAGCTAGTTGGGCACACAGATCTGCTTAAAGGTCTGTGTGCCCAACTAGCTGCACACAGATCTGCCTTTAAGCAGATCTGTGTGCATGAGATGACCGTATCAGGAATAACCCTGCTCACTGACATCATACAGAGCAAATAATCTGTCTTAATTAATCCTAAAATTGAATTTCTGTCTCAAAGGGATAACTTCTATATTTCGTAGTATCATAATAATCATCAGTTTGAATATATCTGTATCATTGTTGTTCAAATTTATTCTACTCTTAAGTGGTATCTGTCACTGAAGCCTTTGATGACTGGATTAGTGAAATGATGGTGACTTCATGAGTACAGGCTCTGTTGTAATAAGTCATGGTGAAGAAGAATTCAGTGTATTGTTTCCTCCACCAAGGAGGTTCTGTTTTTGGTAGCGTTTGCATACATGTTGTTCTGTCTGTAAACACAACAGCTTTAAAACGTTTGAATATATTCTGATAAAACTTTGTAGACGTGTAGAGTGGAGTCATCTTAACAACCCATTCAAATGTGGCATACATCCACCAAGTTCAAGTTTATGATTTATTGCGATGTATTTAAAAATTTACAAAAAGCCTTATAACTATGATTCTTATAAGTGTGGTGTGTATCGTCAACATAAAGTATTGTAAAAAGATTAAAAATAAATCATTCTTGACCTCTGACCTCTCAAAGTTCAATAGAGTGATCGGATGTTCAATTGATGATATTTCCATAGAGCTATTTCTTGAAACTATGTTTTTATGGACAACATATAGGGAATCATGCAATATATTTGCCAAAAGTATTTGCTCCTCTGCCTTGACTCGCATATGAACTTGAGCAATATTCAATTCTTAATCTATAAGATTTGATATGAAGCCGTTCTTTGCACCTGGACAAGCAGTGTGTCTATAGGAGTGTGTTTATTGAAAACTGGCTCGCATTTACCGCTCTCATCTTTGTATGGGGGTTGAGGTCGGGACTCTGTGCCAGCCAGTCAAGTTCTTCCACACAAAACATGCTCATCCATGTCTTAATGGGCCTTACTTTGTTCACTGGTGTTGGAACAGGAAGGGTTTATCCCCAAACATTTTCCACAAAGTTGGGACCATAAAATTGTCCGAAGTTTCTCATTATGCTGAAGCATTAGGACCCCACGCCTCCACCAGACTTTACACTTGGCACAGTGCAGCCAGACAAGTACCATTCTCCTGGAAACCACAAAGGTGTGATTCGTCACACCAGAGAACACGTCTCACTGCTCTAGAGTCCAGTGAAGGCGTATTTTACACCACTGCATCTGACACTTTACATTGTCCCTGGTGATGTAAGGCTTGGATGCAGCTGCTCAGCCATGAAAACTTATTCCATGAAGCCGCATTGATTTTAAGCTAATCTAAAGGCCACATGAAGTTTGGAGTTCTGTAGAAATTGACTCTGCAGAAAGTCAGCAACCTGTGTGCACTGTGTGCGTCAGGATGTGACTGGAACATCTGAATTCAGTGATTTGGATAAGTGGTTTAGTACTTTTGGCAATACAGTGTATAAAGAGATTCTAAATAACCCATTACTTGATCTCCGATTCCTTCAAAGTCAAATGAGGTCAGACTTTTATAAAATGTCTTTAAAAATATTTAAAACGTTGCTTAAAATTGTACTGTTTGTTTATACGTTTTCCATTTAGGAAATGATACTGGTATATGTGGCTTCTAAATATCACATTATAGTTTACATCCAAATATGTCACATTTAACCTTTTGACCTCACTTTTGCATTTTACATCTGCATTTCTTTCACATTGACCCCACAACATATTATATCTTTAAAGAACACGTCAAGAAAAAGATTGAACTGCTTAGTTAGTTAGAAAATTGTATTATTACATAATAAGCCCGGGGCTCTAATTTCTCAATGATGCAACTAAAAAAAATCATCCAGTCATTCGATTAAAAAGAAGAAAGAAAAAAAAAGTCTCTGCTACTCTGAAAATCTCCATGTAATCAACAACAAACGCACATTATGCCCCTATCGTGGTCTAAACCAATCAGAGATAGTAAGGGAGAGGACCTCTGATTGGTCCTGGGGTCCGTTCTTCGTACCTCGCTAAGTAAGTTAGCTGGATTTGATTGTTGACGATTTTGCGTGATCTTGGATCGTTCGGTTCTCCGAAGCTCATCCGGGTTCACTTTATGTAAACAGGATTAGATCGCGGCCAGTCGGGTATGTCCGCTTCATTTATACGAAAGCAACAGCGATATTTTACCACTGTTTTGCCATAAATAAATATTATCAATGTAACTAAAGGTAATGCAGTATTTGATTCTTTTATTGATTCCATACAGATACATACAGGTCATTTCCTAAAAAAGGGAAATGTGCTATTAACATTCTATCACATGTATGTGATTATTACAGATGTAATTCATATTTCAGAGTAGTAATTGTAAATTACGTCGTGTAATCAAGATGAGAGACCACGGCTATAAAAGCGAAGGTGGATTTGGGAAGCCTGTCGCAGCCATGTCCTGTCCGTATACGCGAGCAGCCCATTGCGGAAGGTGCAAGATTGATAAGGAGAGTCCTCAGAATCCAGCGTATATTGCGGGACAGACAGGATCCTTTAGCTCAGCGCGACAGTGTGCTCATAGAGAGATATCGATTTTCCCGTGAGGGTATTATTTACTTAACCAACTTGTTGACGAGGGGGTGCAGGACCACCACCTGTCTTTTTTTCCTCTGCCCTTTTCCTGGTTGCTGTTATAAACAAACAAACAGATTATTTCAGGGTCTCTTTTCAAGAGACTAAAAGCAATATAAGTGATAAATATTACCATTCTGTAGAATATTCTTATATTATCCGCTTACGGATCTGTTGCTATGACAGCAAGTCCCGGATGAGCTTCGGAGAACCGAACGATCCAAGATCACGCAAAATCGTCAACAATCAAATCCAGCTAACTTACTTAGCGAGGTACGAAGAACGGACCCCAGGACCAATCAGAGGTCCTCTCCCTTACTATCTCTGATTGGTTTAGACCACGATAGGGGCATAATGTGCGTTTGTTGTTGATTACATGGAGATTTTCAGAGTAGCAGAGACTTTTTTTTTCTTCTTTTTAATCGAATGACTGGATGATTTTTTTTTTTTAGTTGCATCATTGAGAAATTAGAGCCCCGGGCTTATTATGTAATAATACAATTTTCTAACTAACTAAGCAGTTCAATCTTTTTCTTGACGTGTTCTTTAAAGATATAATATGTTGTGGGGTCAATGTGAAAGAAATGCAGATGTAAAATGCAAAAGTGAGGTCAAAAGGTTAAATGTGACATATTTGGATGTAAACTATAATGTGATATTTAGAAGCCACATATACCAGTATCATTTCCTAAATGGAAAACGTATAAACAAACAGTACAATTTTAAGGGTTGCCGATCAATGTTTCTACTATCGATGCGTAGCCCCTGTTAAGCCACCCAGTGATCTCACATTACTTCATCCAGCTGTACTAATCGTCAACAACGGGTGTGTTCGGAGAACCGGGATAGCGAGCTCAAAGTTAGCGCGATGATTTGATCTTGGATGTAGTAAGCGAGGTACGAAGAACGGACCCCTGGTCCAGATATTCCTTTCGGCCTACGTGTGTGTACGTTTGAAAGTTTAGGTGGATAGACGGGTGAGTAGTAGGGCTGGGTTTCAATAGTCGAGTTTCCAATTAAAGTGGATTTTAGCTTGAATAACGCGATGTTGATTCATTAAATCCTGAATCAATTTTTAAATATTGTTTTTTTGTTTTGTTTTTTTGCCAGAAAAGCCAGGAGCTCACAAAACTATTTGAACAACCACCAAACAGATAAAATAGTAAATGAGAGCAAGTAAACAGATTCCACACAAAGCCATAAACGGAGCGTGGAGCCGACGTATCAGTGAGATGACGGCTTTCTTACCTGATGGCACGAACCCGTTGGGGTTGAAAGTCGTCAGCTCACTGATTCTGAGCAACAAGTTTTGTCCCTCTTCGACCAAAATGTATTTCAAGAACAGTTTCCCATCTCAAATCTGTTTTCTGTATTATTCATTTGCTTATTTACCGTTGTTTACAGCGCTGTCGGGCGCTGTTTTTCTCTTTTCCCCCAAAATGACCTCTGACCAGAAATCCTTAATTTTGCTGTTTAATACTTTGGTATAATTTCTAAAAAAAATAAATATATTGAAAAACTCTTAGCTTGCAGAATATTTTTAAGGTGGTTATCTGATATAAAAAGTCAGGCCAGGAAAATCCCTTTCATGTTTTCTGTGTTTTATCCTCAGTTACTTTGACACAAAGGCATCTGCTGTGATGCTTACATCCCTGATGAAGTCTCACAAGTGTCAGTACTGATAAATGATCAGATTTATAATATTTCTGACTGTGAGTCAAGATTGAATTTAATCAAATCAATTATAGAAATCAGTGACAATACCCAGCCCTAGTGAGTAGCCTAAGCCCTACAGAAGTGGATGTAGCTGTTGGGTAATGACAAGATGAATGACTGAAAACACATTCTATGCCGCGATAAATGCAAGTGTCCCCTCTTCCCACTGCCTTTAAACTGCAGGCAGCAGCGAAACAGGTCGTCAGAGGAGGCCGAGATGATGATTAAGTTTAACATTACCTACAATACTGCCAAAGCGCTTTAAGCACAAGCACTTTTTCAGTAACTTATCTTTCTTGTAGAATTGCGCTCCAAAAAAAGAACTTTGTGTTGACAAGATTGTTACAAATTAATATTGCCTGTATGGACAGCAACCCCCCCCCCCCCCCCAAAAAAGTGCACATGTAAAAACTGCAGTGTTAATTGATGCGGTTGAAAAATTTGGGTGTGCCTAACTTTTGTGTTGGTGGACCTAAGAAGAACAAACGTTAGGCACACAGTGCAACCGTGGGAAAAAGGTTAGTCTAGAGCTCTGTAAGCTCAGGTTATTCATGCCCAATTATTTACAAATCAGTACCGATTAATACTTATTAACCATGCTTACAGAATTTCTATATGCAAAATACAGTACTATTCCCTTAAATGTAAACACTGACCAGAGAGTGAGCTGCCTTGGTGGAGGTTTGTGCGCTCAGTGCTTCTTGTTATTAATGCTGTTTAACTGCTTTAACGCAGAAGGGCAAGAACTACGGCAGAAAGGTTGACATATTTGCTTTGGGGCTGATCTACTTTGAGCTTCTTTGGAAAATCTCCAGTTGTTGTGAAAAGTACAAGGTAGGTTGCTGTGCATGGTAGCTCATAATCTGTAGGAGGTCAAATGTTTTGTCTTTAACTATTCATTAGAAATTTCCTGAACTATATTTCAGACATGGGAAGACATCAGAAAACAGGAGCTTCCCCAAGAATTTGCATCCACTTTTATCTCGGAGGTACATCAACATTTTCTCAGTGTATTAGCAAATTTCAGTATGCATTTCTCACGACATGTGCTGGCAGAGTAAAGGCTGTGATCCAAAACCTCTCTATTTTTTAGGGTCACTTAGAAATGTATGTGTTTGATTTTAGATGGATTATTTATATCAGCTAACAGAAGACAATTTCCAGCAAACACCTCCAGTATTCCAGTGTCTGAAAGGCTAATTAATCATTAGAAAAGGCCTTTTTGTTTTTAGTTGTCACAGAAGCAAGGAAAGTCTGTGGAGCATCAGGACGTTCAGGTTCAAACATGAACATGATGGCGATGAGAACAAAATCAGAAAGGGATGATCTTCATATTTAGGGAAATAAGACTCTGGATTTAAAAGATATACACTTAATGGAAAATGTCTAAGTTGAGCTCTAGAAATGGTGCAAATGAAAGATTGTTTCTAATAAATGTTTTATTGCTCTTTTTATGCTACAGTACATCACCATCAGATCAATGCTGAGTATGAATCCCGAAGACCGACCTGAAGCGTCTAAGGTCATAACAGACCTGGAAGAGTGCGCTAAACGGATAAACGCTGAAGAAATAGCGCGTCGTGGAAGGGCCACTGTCTAAATAGCGGGAATACAACAGAAGAATTTCATCTGCACATGTGGGGGGGAAAAGATCCATTGGTGCTCTTGAATGACTTTCAGAATGATGTCAAATATTCACATGCAACTTACAAATCATAATTGATCGTTTTTAGAACATACCACCAAACATTGAAGCTACAGAAACCTGTAGTTTTCATTTTAAAATTTAAATGACCAGTTCTGCCCATCCTTCCAGGAAGTGTGCAAACCATGCCATTTGACACATGACTAGATATTTTATTGATCACATATTGAATTTACAGTTGCAGGATAAAGAATAAGCATAATATAATATTTTATATTACCACCGGTCCATACTGACTTTTCTTAAAAGTAATGTAGTACGTTACTTAATTACTTGCCAGAGAAAGTAATTTGCTGCACTGCTAGTTGCATTACTTTCGCATTACATCATAAACACACCAACACAAATTTGTGCCCTAATGAGGACACGTGTACAGCCTCATAGTTTTTAGGTATGAACAAAAAGCCGACAACACAAAGCAAAAACATTTATTTTATTTTTTAATTTTTTTTATGTATTTATTTATGCAAGTTTCAAAATTTTTTTACACATTCACAAACAGCGGGACAGAAGAACACAGACAATAAAGACAATAACAACCAAAAACAAACAAACAAACAAACAAACAAAAAAAACAGAGCAACAAACCACACAACAGGGTACAAGGCCAGCACTTATTAAAAACAGCAGAGAAGCAAACAAAGCAAGTGGTATACATGTCAAACAACTCACAATCTAGTGAGTCCAATCCACAAGATCAAATCCAAAGATCGCTAGGAGGACACGTGTACAGCCTCATAGTTTTTAGGTATGAACAAAAAGCCGACAACACAAAGCAAAAACATTTATTTTATTTTTTTTATTTTTTTTTATTTTTTTTATGTATTTATTTATGCAAGTTTCAAAATTTTTTTACACATTCACAAACAGCGGGACAGAAGAACACAGACAATAAAGACAATAACAACCAAAAACAAACAAACAAACAAACAAAAAAAACAGAGCAACAAACCACACAACAGGGTACAAGGCCAGCACTTATTAAAAACAGCAGAGAAGCAAACAAAGCAAGTGGTATACATGTCAAACAACTCACAATCTAGTGAGTCCAATCCACAAGATCAAATCCAAAGATCGCTAGGAGGAGCTGATAACAATCATGCAAAAACAGTTATGGGCAACAGCTCAGAATGAAAGCAGTTAAAACAATGTGGTCAGGACCCAGGGCGTGGACTGTCCTTCTTAATGTGGTCTAGCAAAAACATTTCTACTGATTCTATTTTAAAATCATGAACAGGTAGAAACAGAGCTTCATGATGAGACTAACTGCTCATCGATGTCTGTTACTTGTTGAAGTTCAGGCTCTGACCTCTGAGTGGGGGTCGGCAAACTCCTCCATTGCAGTCTGAGGTGCACTGGGATGTGAAGCTTGGGGAAAAATCCTCAGTTTTTCTGACAATCCTTTCTTTTTTCTGTCTTTCTTCTGTCTTAATTTATGTCATTTGCATTTTTAAAAAAATCTTTTTGTCCTTTGTATACTTTCTATATGCATTTATGTCTGTGCGTCACCTGGTGATTGCACCGTTTCCTCTTTTGAGTAACGTTTTCTAAGTCAAATAAAAAGAATTTTTGTTGTTGTTGTTGTCTTTTGTTCTTTGGCCTGTAGGGGGAGCTGTGGCACTGCATAGGTCGGGCAGTTCAAATTGCGGCTGCAGGCTCCAGGCCCTGTCTGCCTGTGGGTAAGAGAGGTTTATTCACAGTGAGAGGGCCAAAGCTGAGGGCGCTGCGTGACATTTAATCATGCCCCTGGCGCATGCTGGATGATTAACATCTCAGTGGAAAACCGCAGTAACAAGTGCCAAACGCAGGATCCCACACAATCACCTGAACCCGGTGCCCACAGTCACATGGGCCCGCTAATCAGCACAAATCAGCTCCTGCAGCTCAGTATGTTACCTCAACAATCTCCACAGTGCAAAGAGCCTTAAAATTTGCTTGCCGCCTGTGGAGAGGCCATAGGTGAAGGACTGATTTCTGTCTTATCAGCTACAGCACTACCTCATTGTGACAGCAGCAGTAAAAGGGGGGAAAGCTCCTGAAAGAAACCACGCAGATCCAGATCCTTATCCTCTCAGCAGTGAACATGGGATATTTTAAACCTCCCTCACTGATCTTCCCCCCTAGACCTTGGGAAGACTCTTGTAGCCTGCATGAATGACTTACAGTAACTTGCAGCTGTTGGTGTTTGCTGAGAAGTGTTAGTAATGCTACTTAAAAGATTTTTAACCACACAAAATGGACGCGAGTAATATTACAGTTCCTTTTTTCACGATGTGATAACTTCGGATATAGAGGCACGTTTGTCTCAGCCCGATAAAGCCCAATATGTTGCATCTCCTGTGAAATATTTGGCTCTTTATTTATAGACACATGTTCACAACTGACCTGACAACAAGGACTAAACGGGTGCTGTATGGAAGCAAAAAAAGGCCTTAAGTGAACGTGAGAAAAACATTTTGTTGGAATCCATTCAAATGCATAAAAGCATCACGATCTGTGATATGTAACTCAACCACACTTAGTGAGCAAATGGAAAAAGATTTGCACAAATAGCAGTATGCAGTATTGCAGGTTCATTGATAAAATCAGTACACGCAAAACGTGTACGTGTGTCCATCCAAAAGTTAAAAAACAAAAACATCACTTACTATCAGATCACAGAGCTGAGGTTGGGCCACCTTCGCAGTGTGTGGCTGCAATCAGGCTTCATCTTTGTAGTGAACAGTGTGAATTCACAAACCCAAACAACCATCTTATGTAGTCTGCATTTTACAAATGACTCTTATCATCAATAAAATCATTACTTCTTTACTGTGGATTTTAGCACGTAGACACAATTAGAAATTTGTTGCTATTTTCTATTCATTGCCTTTAAATTCTTATTTTTTTCAATTACAATCCAAAATTATTCAAGCCAGTCGACTTTTCTTTTTTTACTCTGCAGATGTCATTTAGATAGCGACTGCATGAGAAAACTTTGAGCTGTTCTTCCTGTGACATTTACACCACCAAAACAATGTACTTTCTCATTTTAGCAGCATCTAAGATAAGAAACCTGGTGTGTCTCCAATCTTCTGCAGCTGTCGCGCTCCTGCGAGCAGGCTTATTGGATGTATTGAGGTCACTTCCTCTGAGAGCACTGTGGGCATTGAAGCAGTGCTTCTAGTCAGTGGCTTGAACCATGTTGCCGGGGGTAAAATGGACTCACAAGTCAGAGTGTCTCCCCACAGTCCCTGGGGGTCGGGCCAAACGATTACTCTGTGCATAGCCTCATTTCAGAAGCAGCAACCGGAGTTTGCTTTGCTCTGTGCGCTTTAGAAATCAGCTCTGCTGCAAAGACAACGCTGTTGCCCACCTGCAGACCTCAAAATGAAACGTGACAGTTCAGAATACATGTGACCGGTGAGATATGGATTTGTCATCTCCCCCTGCCTATGCATATATTTCAGAAGTTCCTGTTAAATTATAGCTCACTTAACCTTTGGTGCACTCAGGTTAACTGGAGCATGAGCGCATGCTGTGTCTTGCCCGAGGCTCCACTTGGCTTTTACGCTGTGCTTTCCACCTCTCCAGAACCACATCCAGCCACCGTCCACTCCACTCAAGGAACGCTGTAGGGTTTAAAGGGCCACACCTGTGATTTTTCAGCATGCTGTTATGTTACATGCTGGCAAAAGATTTAAATGACTATACAACTTGCAAGAACTTTGCTGCTCTGAATTCTGTACTATGTATACATACACGTACATCCTGGCAACACTTTTCCAGTCTTGTGTTTCCCAGTTTTGGTGAGGTTGTGTGAACTGTAGCCTCTATTTGTGTTGTGCATTGACAGATGCTCTTGTGCCTTCCTATCAGCTCAAAGCAGTGTGGCCATTCTCTAACCTCTGGCATCAACATCCACATCCACAGATTTTCTCTTTTTTGGACCATTATCTGTAAACCTCAGAGACGCTTATGTGGGAAAACCCTTTATTTTCCATTCTGATGCTCACATTCGGATTTCCTGTTGCTGTCTCAAACGTGTCTGCCTTTTTGCAGTCGGCTGATTTGATATTATCAGTAACAAGCAACTGAGAAAGTCTATTTAGTGAAGTGGCTGGTGAGCAGGGGGAAATTATAATGCAATGTATGAGCAGGGGGAAATTATAATGCAATGTAAGAGCAAATTATTAGCACTCAGCACTTTTTCTTAACATGTACATGATTTCTGGCTCTTCTGGTTTTAATGGACCATTTCAGTTCATGTTTATTAGCTCTCCTAGCAGGTCACAACAGGCAGCTGCTTCACACCCTGAATCCTTAGATAACCACATTTAAAGTCCCAGGTAATAAATTCACAAGTTGAAGTAAATGAGTTTAAACATGGAGTCTCTCTGAGAGTCATTTTAAGTTACAGTGTAACCCTTTAACTGGGTGTCAAACAGGGACAGGGCTACAGCTGGGAACATCAGTGTTTTGTCTCCTGCACATGTTCTAATTTAACGATTTCATCCGGTTACTTTATAAAAAATACTACACATGGTGAGCACCTCCTGTGGTACTTTCCAGGGGCTTTCCGGGCAAATCTGAATCCTAGAAAGTGTTCCATCTTCACCATAAGTAAAGTCATATATAAAAATATGTAGTTCTGTATCAAGATGTGTTGTGTTATTCAGTATCATGGTCTCGGTATGAAATGTCTTTCCAAACCCCGGCTGTTGTCAGATTTACCCTAGGTGTCATCAGCTCAAAGGTCGCCCTAATTAGAAGTTGTGAGGGGACCTGTTTGCGTCATCATTGCACAAAGTCTAGGATTTTGTTGTTTCCTTGCAAAAGTTGAACTACTACATGAATGAGTACGGTGACCTCGAGAAGTCAAACGGACTGCACCTTAAGAAAACACCAGCAAATAGAAAAATACTGTAAAAGGACACAAGACTCAACAGAAGTTGAAAAAAAAAACCCCACAAATAAATGAGAATAAAATTGAACAAAATCTCACAAAACACAACAGAAGTGTTTTTGGGGACACAGCAACAGGACGGAGCGGCTGCGGAGGTGACAGAAACCAAAACGTGAAGGATCGCATTGAGGTACGCTTAAAAGAAGGGAGGGTCTCATTGGCGTCGTAAGGGAGGAAAAGATGGAGGTAATGCGTGTTTTAATTACATGATTCATATCATACTGTTAGCTTGTAAATTCCACCGCTGTTCCCTCACGTTATTGTCGCTTCCGTTTAGTTTCGGGTTGTTTTCTTTCTGTTTCCGTTGTGTTTTGTTTGCTTTTGCAGCGTTTTTTCCATTTGCTGGTGTTTTCTTAATTTCCCACCATAAACGAGCGGTTATACTGAACACAGGACAAAAGTTCTGCCATTCTTTTATGTTCAAGCCGTTACATCTGAGCTGCGATTTGAAAGGAAAACACCTCATTCACTCAGACCCACCTGATTCAGCTCTAACTGGCAGGTCCGCGCATTACATCCTCTTCCCAACGCCTACAGTGAATCCTCCCCCGAGTTCTTGTACTCTGGTTACATAAAACCTATTCACAGGAGAACTCCCAGACGGCCTGTGGCGGGTCCATAACTGCGCTGACAAATCAAAGACAACTGACTTTTCAGATCTGGCTCCACGTCAGCCAAATATTCAGTGGAGATTTTCCATCCATTCTAACTTGTTATATTTATCCCTCCAAAATACCAGCCCGCTGTCTCCTGAGAGCAGGCCTGTCAGAGGTAATAATGCACATCACATGATTTTAGCTGCTGCTATTTATCACTGCTACAGAGACTTCTCTTATACCTCTTGACTTGGTTTGAAATTTTGAAAAGTCCCTAAACTCTAAGGTATGTTCACTGTAAAGAGTTGTGATTTCTTTTTTACAATGATTTTCTAAAGATGGTCCCGTTGTTGCAAAAAATGAATACCCTGTTTGCGTAAATTTGGTGAAATTGGTCTAACGGTGTGTTTTGTTGCTTTTATGGGCACGTGGATACAAGTGAGATGCATGTGTGGGCATGCGTCCTCTTTTCTTGGCAGGTGTGCGTTTGTGCTTCAGCTGAAGGGGCTCTGCGTGGGTTTGTAATTTACTACAAATGATAGTGCTTTCTCTCTGTTGACAGCCACCCCACACAGTCCATCCAACAAAGTCGTTTGGTGGCTTCCTGTCCTCAAATGCTTGGCATCTTGGTGCAGCGTCCCCCTCATCTTGCAGCTTTGAAGGTCAAGAGAATGATGCCAAACTCACCTGGTAAATCTTTAATAAGTCAAAGAGTCAGCCCCATCTGGAGTTCAGCAGTTCATCGTAGAGCAGCAGGAGGGGGGGTAGGCGGCAGCGTGTCTGGAGGATCCTCTGAAAGCCTGCGCAGCCAGTTATTCCCCTGTTTCCTTTTTGCAAAAACGACACCTTCTGACAGCCCAGCTGTTGTGCTGATTTCATGCCCACAGGAAAGACGTGTGTGAGGTGATGCAATCATGATGTTAGAGTGGATTTCTCATGCAAGCACAAAGAAAGAGAAGGCAAAACCAGAGAACAAGAAGAAAATGAAGGTTTCTTAAACCACAACCAACGTGCTCTGCGGAGAAAAAGGCTTTATCAAACAAGGTTCGAGCTGAAGATTACAACACTGCATCCACTGCAACCGCCAACGCTAATGTTGTTTACGGCTAGACGGATTCTTCCAAATCGAGGACAGAGACATCCTCCTCGTTGCTGTCATAAATATATCACAGCCGTGGCGAAAACCAGACAGCCTGCACTTCTTCAAAGACTGTGAAGTTACAGTTTTATTTGCCATTAAATGATTCACAGGGAAGTATCTGCTTCTGCTCCCCGCACCTGCAGACTGAAGCCGTGAGATAGGATTCAAGCTTTTCCTCTCCGTGCTATTAAAGGCTGTGTGGTGAAGTGTTTATAGTTGACAAATTAGAATATTCAGAGCTGAAAGGATCAAGCAAGGTGACTTTGTTGCGTAATTTGAATGATAAGTGACAATAAATCTGGGTTTTCTCTGTTCTTTTATCAGGCTTTGCAGGGGAAATAAGACGGGGAGGTGGGGGGGAGCAGGCAAGCTCATCAAACCGGCAGATGAATCGAAAGATAGTGAATCGACGGGAATTAATTACTTTAGTAATGTTTGCGGATTCATGTTTGCTTCCTTCTCTTTGTGTCAGTAGTAATTACGCAGGCACCTATGGGAGAGGCAGGGAAGGGAGATGAAAGGCGCCGTGAAACCAGGACACGAACAAAGCCAGAAACAGAAAGAGGGGGCCAACGCTTGAACACCATGCCATGACAGACAGCCTTTGGGGCTGTTTTATTCAGCTGCCAGGAGCTTTTTAGGATTCGTTTTATCTGCTCTGCCTTCCCACCCACCCACACGCCCACCCCTCTGGATGGTGCTCCAGATGATTTGTGTCCAGTTTGGCTTCACTCGAGCCAACACAGCCTCTAAAAGCAGACACACTCTGCCTCCTTCCCTGCAATCAGCCCTGCCTGTCTTGCGTTTGAGAGCTGTTAAACCTCTTTTCTGCGTGAGTGGGTTAGCTCGTGTTTAAGTGAAAAGGTCCCCTTAGGTTGTACGTTTTTAAAGATGAATTTAAAATCGACTCCATTTTTTTCCCTTTCCTTTGAAGGGTGTCTCACACGGAAAATATTCAGCAGTGCACATCACGACTTACTTGTAGATGCAATGCATGTTATGATTAAAGGGCTAACCACAATAGCGGAGGTTTTTGATGGAGGAGGTAATACCACCAGCAATTTTCAGCACACGGTCACGTATTTACACAGCGTTGCCTGTTTCCTTGTTTTTCCTCCTTTAAAAAGTGATTTCTCATAAATCGGCCCTAACTTGTTGGTGTAATTTGATAGTTGAGATGCTTCAGAAGCCGTGGACCGAAGGACAAAGCCAGACTCAAGATTTCAAACGCTGCAAGTAATTCACAGCGAGGGTCGGGGAATGACGCTGATCACATATCCATTCAGAGACAATGCTGCCCTAGACATCTGTATTGATCTTTATTGGAAAAGAAGCCTTTTCTGTCTGGTACCTCCAAAAACAACAAATCAATTGTTGTGTGAGTGTGTACATCGCTTGAAGGTTGCATTTGATTCCAGCGGGGTTAGTTTTAGTTGCTGATATTTTTCAGGATCTTTGTAAATTTCTTTTTATTATTATTTTAATTAGTAAAATAGTTGCCTATGTGTTGCATTGGAAATTTAAAGCATCAAACTATTGCTAACCTCTGTTCTTTATATTTTTATTAACAAAATAAATATCTCAATTCTCATCAAAGGTCATAAAAATGAAATGAATTCAAGGGCAGACAGTCGCTCCCGTATATAAAAGTCAGCGTATAACCTGATAAGATGCTCTTTAGGGATGAATGCAGTCAAATTAAATTCATTGCACACCACATCTGGTCTCTCAAAAATCCTTTTAGAGATGGCTGAAAGTCTCCGCTGCTGCCACACGGCTCCTGTGTTCTTCATCAGACCCAAATTAGTGGCATTACACTCAGAGAGCCATCTCATAAATAGATTTCTTGTTGTGTGTGAAGCCTCATAGGGGAATCGGTGCACCATGTTGCCATCTGTCTTTGTACTTCCAGCCTCCGGAGCCACTTTCCCAGAAATCAACACCCTGTGGTCTGAATCACACTTGGCATTCTGTCGTCCGCATTTCTTTTTTGTCCCCCCACCACCTCCCAAATTGAGGTTTGTAAGCACTATCAACAGAGAGCATGCTGTGCTTGGTCATTACAGGCATGTCAGTCTTCAGAGAACATTGGAGATAATGTCGTCCCTAAGAGTCTTTTTGTGCCGTATTATCACCAGCAAACGACACACAGAGACACGAGCGGTACCTTGTTTCACTGGAAGGGGGCTTGCTGCAGTGCATGTTGGGCGATTAGTTAGTGACATCACATCCATGTCTTTGGAACATTTTTTTGTTTGGATCCTCTTTATAAGGGCTCAATAAAAATCAGCAGGCTCTCGAGGTGTGGGTGGCAGATGTGCATTCAGAGGTTGAAGCTGTGAAAAGCAGATGCATCACTTCTTTAGCTACACTGAGGCATATTTTATATTACCAGTATATTACATTGTTTATGTAAAAGACTGAGTCATTTAAATGCAAATCCAATGCAACATTTAAAAATAAGTTTGAACATCTGTTTACAAAGAAGCAGCACTAGCGAAGAAACTAGGTCTCTCTTCTGAGGAACCATATCCCAGTTTGGATTCGGGAGACAGTCACCATGTGAGAGTTGATCGAGTGGTGGAGGCGGAAATAAACTGTTCAGAAGGCCAGTATTTTTATTATATCCTTCACATCTGTGATCTAATGTGTCATATATGCAGTGCAGCCAACTAAAGAAGAAATCAAAGACTTTACAAAGGGAAAAAAGGAAAAATAACTCAAAGATAATCCTAAACTAAGCAGAGACAGCTCTGCACTGGGCTGAACCCCTTTAACGAGGGCTCCTGACAATAAGCCATTATGATCGATGATAGTCCCATGAGTGCTTCTAACCCTTTTTTACTCTAGGTTTATAAACCACTTTACATTCAGTCATTAGTTATTGGTAACCTCTGCCTACCTTCCAGTCTGTCCTTTGTCCCGTCTTCCTCTCCTGTGTTCCTCCCCTCACCACTTTTAACTCAAAAGTACAGTTTTTAAATTTAATGTTGCTGTAACAACAAAGTAATAAAATAATAAATCTATCTGATTGAGAAATCACTCATCTTTGGAAAAGAGAGTTTATTACAGAGAAATGGCTCTTTCCAAAATAAAAGCTATGCTATACGCTTCTTCTGGGCTATATTCTCTGCAGGGTATTAAACATATCAGGTCCCCGTAAGGAGAATCATGTGCTAACGGCTGTCTAAATGACTCGGGTAAAGTTTGTAGCATGCGTGCTTGTTGTTTTTGTCTGCTTCCACTTGTCTTTGCACTAGGATAATGTCGGCGTAAATGTGCAGTCATATCCGTTGTGTTCCCACTAGTGCTGTCAGCGTTAATCTGAAATGACGTTAACGCCACAACACGGCAAATCTCCGTTAACGAGCTACCGCGGATCAGCCCGTGAGTGGGGCTGGACAGCGTCAACACGTTAACACGTTAACGAGCTAACTGCGCTAATGCACTATAGTTCCCACCAATGTAATTGAGCATTGCGTGGCACATCCAACATACTGTTTTACTTTTGTCCATGACGCGCTTACCTTCAGGGTCATACGTCACATGAAAACCAAAATAGTTCCAAACGCCAGATCTGAATGAGGGTGGGGGAGGTTCAATTTGCCATGTTGCAACGAGCTTAGCTTCTATCTTGCTAGCTTGCGCTGCGCTCAGTGGATCTGCGCTCGACAGTGCAGCCTAGGCGGAGTAGTCGAAAGCAGATCCACTGAGCTCTCAACACAGACAGCATCGTCAGAAGAAAAGTTGATAAAATAAATGAAAAAATTTGTATTGTTCGATACATATGCGTACCGAACCGAAAGCAAGCTGGATTTCCTCAGATCCTACAATCTCCCTCCATGAATAAATATCATACTATCACTCCATCATTGACCTCTCAGCACCTGGTTACATTGCTGTTCTGGGTGCCTGTGAGGACAATGTCTGGCTTTACTGAACCTCCCGGGAAGTTACTGGCCAAATTGGCCTAGTCCATTTGGAACCACACACCAACTTGGCCTCCCAGTGGAGTGGCACTCGGATATTTGGTGTGCTCACTTCTAACTGTGCAATAGCAAAGAACGCTTTGGCAACAAAGACCACCCCCCATCACTCCATTGTGCCTTTTTTCTCTCTATTTTACCAGTGCCAGCGCCAGCCTGGTGGGACTACAAGGGTACAGAAAAGCCATATTTGGACTGCCTCTCTTTGTTTTTTTTTCCTTAACACAGTTAGACTAATTCAGTGCAGCAGCTGTAATCAGACAAATCTTTATTTAACCTCCTAAAACCTGAACTCTTCCATGGCATGAATTTTTAATTTCTCTTTGATATTTGGGCACGTTGGGACCTGATGAATGTAAAAACAAAGAATTTCCAGATTTTTTTTTACCTGATTTTTGTTTCTGAGAGATATGAGATCCACATATAAGGACATTTATTTTAAATTTTGATAGAACAGTTGCAGTATAATGTCCTCGTATCTGGATATCAGGCCCTTGTAGAGCAAAATGTATTATTTTGGTCTAGACAAGCCAAAATGTGATGTCCACATACGTGGACGCCAGGTCCTAGGAGGTTAAGGGCACCATGCAGATTACATTATATAAACATTATATTCTGAATGATGTTCAGTTTAGGAAAAAACACCTGGGTTTACTCACTGCAGCAGGTCCACCAGGGGGCACTGTTGTTCCAGCCTACGTCCCATTCTAAAACCTGGAGAACAGAAGAGGTAGAGCTGTCTACCACCCGATCTGTGTTTGTTTCCTCACTTTGTAAGATAATGGCACAATATTCTTATCCAATCTAAGCTCTACCTGGATAAGGAGACGGATTGCATGTCACTTTCCCTCCTGCAACAAATTAAATCAGAATGCATTTATAGAAAAACGGATAACCCTTTCACAATCCCATACCACTACTGTATGGCCAAAACAGGAAATATGGCACATGTTGACTGTAGGATATATATCATTTCGGGGGGCGAATAATGGAACAATCGATGCACGCCTGATCCTGAATGATAACCACTCTGCTAATAGAGCTGACGAGCTCATTTGAATTACGGTTGCATTACCAGAGGAACGCTGATCCGCGAGAGAACAATGGATTCAGTCCAGAGAACATAGCAGTGATATGAGCATGTGTAATTAGTTACAGGTTACATGTGTTGTCTATATTTCTGAAGCGGAGCTCGAAGCATCCAGATACTGGATAATGTGCTGTATAATTTTCTCGACCTTGCCCTGACTATTTTATCGCGTTGGCCTCCTCAGAATCTTTGATTGGCCTGCCCTCCACCACCAACACCGCCGCCGCCGCATCTCACCTTCGCCCCCTTTCACTACTAGTTAAATCCACTCGCTTCTCAGGTATTTGAATATGGATGCCATCTTTCACGGTGTTATTGGCCTGCTTCTCCCTTCCCCGTCCTTCATTTTACAAATGATCTCTCAGCAGTAATGAGTACACGTCTAAAAATACCCTCCTTGTCCAGAGAGCTGGATGTGTCGTCGTGCGTACTGGGCTTTAACAGATGTTAATGGTTATAGAACATCAGAGCGGTGTAATGAATAGAGGCGCAGCTACTGCGACTTCATTTAGAGCGAATATTTTAAGATTCAACACGCATCCTCACCCACCCATTGAAATTCCTCAACCATGGATTCAGTTTAGTCACCCCCTCCCTCACAACCCCTCCTGGCTACCTTTTTAACACACCGGTGGTGTTCCCCATTGCTATGGTAACACTGCGTGACCTTTACCGGGGAGGTCGAGCTCATGTCAGTGTGTTGCTGAAAGATTTCATTCCAGCTCTCCACTCATTTGTGGTCCTTGCAGTTGGAAATGTGGTGCGATTTGACGGATGAGGGAAGTTTTCTTATTGGACTTGATGTTCGGGGTGTAGGGGGGAAGGTAAGGTGATGGATGAAGCCGTCACCTCCCTCTTCTAATTAACTGACAGGGTCCCCTCACTGTCCACATTAGGTTCAAATGGCTCAATTTGTGGAGAAATGTGTAGTTTGCTTGTGCAGCTTGTTTGCTTTACCCAACATTTGCCAAACAGGTAAAAAACAAAGCAAACTTAGATCAAGTTTATCTTTGCGACCTTCTTTGAGGCCACTCAGCAGTCAATATTGGAGAGGTGACCAGCTAGACTACTGTCAATGGCAAGCGGCTACTGTAAGCTATGGATTTGGCCATGAATTTGCAAATAAAAGTGCTATATACGTGTCTGAATAGGCTAGACTCTCCTCACAGTCTCAAAACCCGTCAGCTAGTGTGCTGGCTCTCTTTTGTTTGGACCTCTGGATATCTGAATAATGGATATGTGGTTCATGACTTCCTGCTCCATGTGGCAATCATCATTTATGAAAGCAGAACCTGAAGGTATAATTAATACAAGCTATAATCAAAAGCTAAACCTCTGTGAGGATGGCTGATGGCTGGGAGATATCAAACGTGATTGGTCAACAGAACTTAAACTACAAGAAAAGCTTGTGGAGCCAAAAAACCTGATCCTTAACTTATGGATTCTGCATTTTCATATGCAAATAATTGACATATTGCCATAACAATGTATTGAAATTTACTAATAATTTAAATAACTGTCTAATTAGTCTTTTTTGCAGTTCTTAATTTGCACCATGAACACTCCACAAACTCAGCTATAGATGAATTTTAATGACAGGATTATTGCTTTTTGCTGTTGTTTAATTTTTCTAAAGATAGCACCGTTATCATGAATGGTTTTTGACCACAAACACTAGGAAGTGAAAATCTAATCTCATGATAGTCCCAGCAGATATCTGCTTATAGAGAATACGCTTCTCAGCTGACCAGGCCTTTGCACATGATAACACACTGTACTGTGCTTAATATGTTTAAAGATAGCTGCTAGGTTACATAATAGTTGTAATACTTCCATCACATCATTGGAAATTCACCTTTTCATCCTTTTATTTGGTGACAGAATAAAAAAAATCACATTTCAGTACATCCTGCTGACGTAGCTAATCTATGAGTTTATGCTGAAATTTCCCAGTTCAGTGAAACAGAGCTTATAGTGACATTAAGAGTCGATTAGTTTGCCGCAGCTAAATAAAGGATGAAAAGAAAACAGGGGAAGTCAAAAGTTTAATTGGTGCTTGCAACAGCTACAAAAACTTTTCTCTAGGAAAGCAAACAGAACTACGTCAAGTGGTTAGCACAGTTGGATCACACCAAGAAGGTTTTGGCTTCACCCTAACCTGGATAAGTGGTTAAAAAGATGGATGGATGAATAAGAGTGGTGAGAAGCCTCTAAAAAAAATAGAAGGAAGGAAAAAGCCCCTTGCTTGGTTTTGATTTCTGGAGCAAATATCTGGAGCACTAACATTAACTCTAAGTCTCCTTTCATGATTTAAGTGGTAAAGGATGGTCCTTTTAAACTAGAAATACAAGGCAAAATAATAAGATTGGAACCACATGCCTGTTGGGAACAAACTAGTCATGCTTTCATCTGAATCAGGCTTAGTTGACGAGCCAGTCTGCAGTCAGATAGCAATAATTTGAGTTTACAAACCTGGACTTTACACGGTGATAAATGATGACTGTGTTACCACGTGGGGAAAACACTGGATGATTTCATCGGGCCTCTGAGTTCACTACGACCGGCTTATAAGTGCCAACCCGGCAAAATGTCTGCAGCAGTAGAGTCAGCTGTGAGTGGGACCCCACACCTACCCTTTCTTCTCTCTCTCTCTCTCTCTCTAGGATGGAGACATGGAGACCCCAACCCCCACCACTAGCACCACCTCCGTTTCCTTACCGAGGGTTAGAGTCTAATTCAGACAAGATGTTGAATGTTCAACAGCCTCCTTTTCTCATTTGTGGTACAGACCTAGATGAAAAAGCAGTGAGCAGTAGGAGCAGACCTCTCTGAAAGGGTTTCATTAGATATTACAGTCTAAGCTTCCTCCAAGGTCGAGGCCAAAGATGGCTCCTATTTGCACCTTATTTCATGGCCAGGAAGATAATCAACCCATGCAGAGTCCATCTGGTTCATATGGAGGTCTTCTTTCGGCGTGGCTATCGTAGCACGCAAAGCAAGAACAGCTTGCACACAACCTAAATGAAAGACAAACTATTAGAAGGGAAACAAAGAGAGATTTGTTTGTGATATCAGAAAGTAACTTTGCCGGCGTAACCGGACGACTCGTGGACTCATGCTCGTGTACTGCAGCATGTGACAATCTCACGAGTTTCCGGGCCCCGGCTATCAGTGAGTCTGTTATCTTTGCACAGTCTCGCCGAGCCTCATAATGCCAGTGTAACCTCCCCATGTGTCCTCATGGTCTGCTTAGTGTCCTTCACAGGCGGTAATCAGATACAGTGAACTGATTGTGGAACAAACAACCCGGGGCAGTCCAGCTGCACAGGAGTACCATTTCAACCCTTAAATGATGATGTCACTGCTCCCATGTGACAGAGCTCAGTTTCACTGTCAGATCAATTATTCACAGCGTTTAATTGGATCAGCTGAATCCAGATCGCCCCGGGGATCCATTTCCAGTAACAGCAGCTGCAAATAAATCCCGAGCAAGCACACAAGACATGAGGCTCCAGATCAATATCGCACTTCAGCACACCTCACTGACTTTATAACAACTACCTAAAAGACATGCAAGTTTGCCTCGCTGGAAGGGTTTAATCCATATGTCAAATCATACACTTCCTTTTTTCAAATGAATCTGGGCCACGACGGGAGAGACGGGAGGGGAGGTGATGATCTCAGTGCACTGGGTGAAGGCCAGTATGTGATGATGCTGCATTCATTAATCACACAGTTTGTACAGTGGTGTTCACAGCCCCTTAGTCATCAGATATTCCCCCGGCCTCTGCTCCACTTCTGCCTTCAACTCATTACGAGGCCTCCCAGTCAAAGATGGCCTTTGTGCTGGAGGTGGGGTCAGAGAAGACAGTCTTACTCCCCCCCTGCTAGTCTCAGGATACAGCGTACAGTGCAGGGAGCCTATTCTCAAAGCAGGGGTCAGACCATAAGGCCTGCGTCTCTGTGGAAAAGGGGGGGAAAGAGCAGCACATTCATCTACAGTTGCACATAGTAGGAGTTGGAAAAGTTCCTTTTCCAACTAAACACAGTGGCCTCTGTTTTACACGAAACCCAGTGTTTATCTTGTCTCTTTTTTCACGTGTTTCTCACTTTACAAGCCATGTATTCAGCTTGTGCTCCATTTTTTAAACCTGTCTCTGTCTTATCAATTAGTACACTTGAATGGAAGTACTCACATAGATCATGGAGTGGTCATGCTAGTCACTGAAAGCCCATTAAAAAAGCTTTATGGGGCCTCTGGTTCCCATCATGATGAAATTACCCTGAAAGCATGAATACGGCTCTTTCATGCCTTCTGTGTATGTTGTTATATAACGAATATAGAAGCGGAGCTCACATAGTCCCGGTGTCACTTGGCAGGTTTTCAGACATGTTCTTTGGTAACAAAAATTAGCCTGGCTCGGACTTTAGCGACATTCATGTCATATTTTCTGACTGAAATCATTGAATGACAGATAGAGCTGTTCGATATAACGCTATATATCGGATGACGATATGAAAACCTCTACCGTTTCATATTACGCTATTGTTTGTTTCGTGCTGTCGCAAAATAAACTGTTTACGGCAATATTTTTTTCATCGTTTTAATGGCCACTGTAGTATTAATTTCTTAAAGTTCTCTCTTTCTCTTATATTTAAAATAACCACACTACGGACGGACAAGCGACTGTTTTTATGCGCTGTCGTTAGCAACAACAGAGGTGAAGCCATCACGTGGCTCCACCGTCCGCTTGTTTATTTTCCACATAAACCTTCACAATAAAGCTGAAGATCCTGTTGAGATTTTTCAAAATAAACTCAATCACGTGAAAGAGTACGCAGAGCGTTTACGGATGAGAAGCAAAAAAGAGCCGTTAGGTGAAAAAAATCAACCCACACGTACCCGGGTATTTTTGAAAACGCAGATTTTTCTATGCGTTTGCACCTTTCGTCCACACGTAAACGGCGTTTTCGGTCACTGAAAACGGAGATTTTTAAAAACTCCGGCCAGGGTGGATATTTTTGAAAACTCCGTTTTTGCATTTACGTGTGGACGAGAAAAACGCAGAAAACGCAGCGTCAAAGGTGTGCGCCTTTTTTGACGTCACACTGTGCGCCACGTTATTGTTTCGGTGAAATGAATTTCTACAATACTATTACTGTTAATTGTACTCTCTGTAGTGTTTAAATGCTTACATATACACACACGGTTACTGTCCCTCCACACAGACGACTCGGTTCTGCTTCTATGCCCCATCCTTGTTTACTATTTCCCACCGAGGCTTCTAGACTTCTGATTGGCCAACATTTCTACACGGTTAGGAATCTAGCGCCACCTGTTGCTTTGGCATGTGCCTAGCAGCGTTTTCCTTCATTTCTGCGTTTACGTGTGGACGGGATTATTTTTTAAAACGAAAACGGAAAATCTCAGTTTTCAAAAATACCCGTGTACGTGTGGACGTAGCCTTAGACTCGAACGTTAGAACAGGCTTTTCCCCACAGCACGCCGTGTAATAAATACTCACAAAGAAAATGTCTAAAAGTGTATAGTTTCATGCATCGGTCAAAAGAACTATCTCCAGGTACACGACCAGCAAAAAAGAAAAACTTCACGCAAATCGAGTTCCCCGAGATTCAGAGAATTTACAGAAAATGTAAAAAGAAATGTGATATATATCGTTGTCGGGACAATAAATGTCTTATATTTATTTTTATATGACTTTGGTCATATCGCACAGATGTGCAGTCAGTTCACACCTCGCCAGTCTGATTTTTTGCAAATATAACCAAAAAATAACAAAACACCTAGCTAGTTGTTAGCCTATCTTTAGGTCTATTTTTCTAATAACTTTTAGTATAGCTGTTTATATTAATACATTAGCATAAGCAGCAGGTAAAGTAGTGAGCCAAACATGATTAATAATCACTGGGGTTTGTGCTGATAAATGTCTCCCAGAGTCTAACTATATTAATCACCATATTAATCATAAGTGCTGAGAGGAGGGTGTTGGTCCACCTCAGTTTGTACACCAACCAGCTCCACAATGACCTTGTGACTGGTGACCCTTCTGTTTCTTTTCAACCTAAGGGGACAGGCTGTGGAGACTCAGCTAATCGGCTTTGTTCCCCACCCAACTGCAGCTCTAATAAGCCTATTGATGTGGATCTGCATTGATCCGATGTAGAGGCTGGAGCCAGGTTGGGTTAGCAGGTCGTATGTGTGTATGTGTGTGTATGAATGGTGAGGCGAGATGGGTTTGTAATTGGCATTTGATAATCAATGTGTCTTTCTTTTTTTGGCAGTTGTGTGTGGGTTATTTTTAGGAAACAAAGCATTGTGTTCTGTGAAAATTAGCCTGACTTTAATCTCAGTTAGCTGCTTGAAACACTCTGAAGACTTGACAGTGCCTTTATATTTGTATGAGTTACTGTAGATGTCTCTCTGTACGCAAGAAAGTAGATCCCAGTGATTAACAGCTTACAGTGTAAAGCTTTCATGTTAGTGATGATGCTAGTGATGGTAGGTGTAAGATAGTTTACATATTCAATATGCTGCACGTATATGATGAAAGGGGCATTTTATCAGGTCAACAGAGACACCGCTGTGGAGTTTATTGCCTGGCTGTGCAATAATAATGCAGCATGTGAAGTGCTGCATTTCTCAGTTGCTGCTGTTTATTCATGTTTTGAAATATGTGAGTCAATTTGGTGGTTTAGTCGCTTCAGCATGCACTGTAATGTGAGTAATTCACACCAGGCGCTGACTGAAGTTTCTTAAAAGCTACTAGACAGAAATCTGGGAGAGATTCATAGTCATAGAAGAATGAAGCCTACAGAATGTTGAGAAAAAACATATTTCTGTCTGACGCCACCGTGAGGCTGATATTTGTGTTTCAGAGTTAAATGTTTTGCCACAATAAGGATTAGTATTTTTAGTTAGTAGTTTCAGCTTTCAATTAGTTATTATTTTTAGTCCACTTCTTGTGTAATTTAGCTTACCTCAGCCTTTTCCGCTTAAGAAGCCACCCTTCCACTGAAGCCATTTCTGATGAGGCTTCAGTGAACAGGGCTTTTTAAGACAGGCTGCTAGTCACAAAGAGCCTAAAGATCCTATTTATAATTGCTCGTTCTTTGCTAAGTTGTCTGTTGACACAACACTGGTTCATCCTTTTGAGTTTGGAGCCTTTAATTTAACGATTCGTACGTCAGAGTTAGGTGGCTTTAAAAATCATTCTGGTGAAAATGATCGAGTATCAGTGTTGGACTGAAAAGCAGCCAATGTTTAAAAAAATCTTTAAAGAACTTCAGCAAGCCTGAAGAACACTCTTGTAAAACAACAACAACATAAGAAGGTCTGCCTCTTTGGAAGCAAGATAAAAAAGAAATAAGCGGCGTCTCGGGAAGAAATAAAAAAGGGGGCCACATTGAATGGCTGCTTGGCGCTGCGCTGACAGAGTCGGTGAACTCATGACTAACGTTAAACATGACAAAATCCGCGGCCTATTTCCGACCTCTTACATAAACATTGTCTGTTGTGCCCTGAGACCTGACAAGTCTATTTCATAGCATCCTGCCAAAAAAGCGCTGTGAGACTGGGCTGCTGTCAGGACTGCACACAAATCCTGGGAGAATCCTCCAAAACAGAATGACTCAGACCGTGATTGGTTAGGAAAACGAGTTGTCTAAAAATCATCTGCACCGAGCCACACCTTGTTTACTCATGGCTCATGCTCTTGACCGGCATTCAAAGAGAATGATTGCTTCCTCACATACTGTAACCCAGCAATCATCATACGTCTGATGTTCACAGCGCTTCCTGGATAAAGGGGAAAAAAAGGAATAAAGTCAACTCTTTTGTAACAAACATAACTTGACAGGAGAAAAGGCTACGATAAGGGAGCGAGGGTAGTCGGAGCTGACACTGGGTTAAATACATTCGAGTTGCAGAAGTGAATTAGGGCAAAAAAAGGGAGCTCAAATGGAACAGACAAGCCTCGCTTCCTCCAGGGCGATTATGAAACTAGTCTTTACAGTGAAATGATTCTCCATTCTGATGTTTTCATGAAACATTTCTATTTCTGGACTGTCCTCCTATCACCCTCTCTAACCAAGCACACAAGCATCAAAACACGCTCGGCACACTGAGCATCACTCTGAGAGTTATTGCGGACGGCAGATGCAGTCATCCAAACATGGAAAGAGTGCAACGGTGAGTCTGCTCCTCCAATTCGAGACGCGCACTTCTATCAGTGGGGGAAAAAAGGGGGGAGAGTATAAAAACTGTACATGTATGCATGCATAGCCTTTTCCTGGTGTTCACAGAAAAAAACAAAAAATGTAATCAGGGTTGAGTAACATTAGCGTTGCATAATTTGTCTTTGTTTCCTCTGGGACCGATGTGGAAACTGTACTGAACAAAAAGTCTTCTAACATCTATGTCTCGTTCCCTCCCATCTCCCCACAAAGCACAACAAGCTCTTCCCCCCAACCCCCTTTCTGCCGTCTTGGCCCTGTGGCGACAAATACTTCATGTTCGCCTTCCCTTACAGAGTGTAATCACCAGTCACTATGTGTGTGTATGCGTTGCAAATATTCTCAGATCACCCAGCCAAGTCTGCCCTGCCCCCGTCAGACAGCAAAACGCTTGCATGTGTAATTTTTGGCCCAGAGGGTTGATGAACGAAAAGAAACAGTTGGTGTGCATGTGTGTGTTGTCTACTTGTGCCAACATGTTTGTTTTTTTTCCTCTCTCTCTTATTCGTAGATGTGTGCGAGCCTGGAACGCTTTGTGTTTTTGGATCGCAAATCTCTGAGTGGTCTCCGGCCACCACCTCCGAGGAGGGTCAGAGGTCACGCCGCATATTGTCCCAATATGGAAGCCGCTCCTACAGCTCGGCAGCACAAAGGCTGGCCACACTGAGCCCTTTTGTCAGGCCTGCCAAAGACTCCAGTCGGGTCAACAACTCTGCCTTCAAACCAATTAACAAAGCATTTTTTGTTTGTGTCCCAAATACACACATTTAAAAGTGTGTTGCTCTAAAAAAAAAAAGAAAAAACACGCAAAATAGCAGAATCCTTCCCTCTTTAGTCTGTGCATAATCTCTAAAATAGTATCAGAACCATCTGGCTCAGCCCCAGCTGTTATGAGAGGATGGAGAGGAAGAGATGTAGTTGCTAGGAAGAGGATGGGTTAGGGGTGGTGGTGGTGAGCAGTGCATAAAAGGATGGAAATGGAGGGAGAGCCATGAAGGAGGAGGAGGTATCTGCTGTAAAATCCGGTTATGCAACCCTTTTTGTGTGGCTGGCGTATTGCATCTGTTAAAAATGGAGGAGGGGGAGAGGGGGAAAAAAAGGAAAACGGCTTTGCAATTAGCGCTCTGTGTCCTGAGGGTCCCGGTCTCCCCCAATCACATCGCTCTGTCCTACTCTCCCCGGCGTGCATGTTGCTAAGCAGATGATGTGACTCAGGAACACATGTGCTGCCATTCTTATGGTGTCAGCGTGGAGCGGGCACGCTGATCGCAGTGATCTGACGGCGCCTGCGTGCACGGTGATGTTTACTGGAACAGACCGGTCGTGGAAATTAATCCAATCTGGGTCGTTGTTTTTCCTCTGCCCAGAAGTGCTGTGAGAATGGAAGATGTGGATGAAGCCCCATGGGCCCCCCTTTCTTTTCCTCATATTTAAAGGTTTACCGCGACGTTGGGTGTGGTCTCCGATACGCGGGTGCTTCCTCTGTGGTGAGTCGGGTGTTTATGGGTCTGGCCCTGTTTCCTGACTCTCAGATAAGGACCACCCACCGAGTTAGGCTTCATCACTCCAAATCCGTCAGCAGCTAATGATCCTGTGGGAGGCTCCAAGATTCTTATGGCAGAGGAGTGATGCAATTACTCAGCATTTATCAAAATCCCCAGTAACACGACTGCTAAGAAAATCATAAACAGTAATATGTAATAAAGGGAAAGTGTTTCCCTTTCTTTGCACGATGCCTTGTTAACATATCTTTATTTTTAAAAAAATCTGCTGTGGTAACTCCTTTCATAAATACAACATGGAGGCATGTGTCCCCTCAGGCTTCGTTGTTGAAAGGGGCAAAATATGTCAGGTTCAAACAACCTAGCTTCGCCGAGGCCTTTTATCTCCATTGTTGCGCTAATTGTTATAGAGTTCTTTTCAGAGATTAATCCAAGCTGAAACTAGGCGGGTGTGTAATCTGAGCCTGAAAAGATTGGATGTTGAGGTTGTTCAATTAGGTCAGACAGCACTAAAATGATGCCTCGCAGAAACACTCTAGAGGAGGAAAAGTGCTCGCTAGCTGCTTGCATTGTATAAAAAGGAAATAAGATGCTGTATTTCATTGTTGCACACGGCCATGGTTAATGGTCTCCTTCCAGAGTGTGAATGGAAGGTATTTGTGTGAGAGTGTGATGCATTATTTAAGAGTAAACACAGTGGAGACAGGGAGGCCCAGCAGTGCTGGGGTAGTATTGATTGTGACAGGCCAGAGGAGACATGCACACCTCTCTTAAGTGTCTGGGGCTTCTCACAATGCCTCCACAAATCAACTTTTATTGCTCCGGCTTTGGAGTCTCCACAGTCAGCAGCATATCGGGCAAAGCAGCTTAGCAGAGATGGCCTGCGGCAGTCCCACCGTGGGCCTTAACGCTATCAATCGATCATTCATCACCAGTCCCTAAGAAACAAAAACAAGCAGCCAAAAGACAACCAGGGGAGGGAGGTGGCTGAACTGGACTGTG
The DNA here is from genome assembly GCF_057382185.1 of Mchenga conophoros. Classification (NCBI taxonomy): domain Eukaryota; kingdom Metazoa; phylum Chordata; class Actinopteri; order Cichliformes; family Cichlidae; genus Mchenga; species Mchenga conophoros. Next base: position 23,570,088 of record NC_140538.1, read on the forward strand.
TCACGCTGCTCCTGGCTGAGTGGAAAAACCCTGTCAGGTTTTATTTGTGAACAGTCCACCGCCTGTTCTGTGCTGCAGAAATTGAAACATTTGAGGGAGGAGAGGGAGAAGAAAAGTAATGAGAAAAACTTTCTGAAAGAGGTCGAATGAAATGTGGCCCCCCGGTGCCCCCACCCACCCGCTCACCCTCGCCTCCCCGCTCTCATCCTCCCTCCTCCAGCCCTCCTGCACATTCCTCTCCCCTCAGCAGATCTGGCATGCCCCACAGGAGGCGGCGGCAGCAGCAGCACAGTAATCTTTTCAAAAGGGCGGATTTGAGCGGCCGCCAGGGCAGCCGGCCAACTATTTCTCATTTGGAGCTGGCCTGGAGATGACCCTCCTGTTGGAGCCCCACTCTCAGGAAAAACAAAAACGCCAGTACCGAGTAAGGGAGCGCCTTGGCAACGCTGGGGAGCCAGGAACAGACTAGCTAAAGGAAAACAGGGAAACCGCAGGCCTGCTCTCAGGAACATCTGCACCGCCTTCCTGTGTAAAAAGAAAAAAAATTAAACCTAATACTGTCTGCATGAGCCCAAGGGACTTAACAAAAACATGGGAGGGCTGTGTTTCATTCTTTGTTTCTTGGAACTCTGTCTGTATGTCTTTTTTTTTCTCCCCTTTTGTCCATTTCCCTCTCTAACAATTTCCCGAGCCCAATAACCCCCCCAGCTTCTCTTCCCTCTCCACAGTCCTCCTCAGAGCCCTGGAACCTTGCACTTTCAATGGAAGCCCACCCTTGGCTGGGGAGGAGTTGGTCTGGGTCCCTGTTATGCTTGCTCAATGATGGATGGACAGGAAAACTAAGAATCCAAGTCCTGCATTCCTGCTTTTACAGTGGGGTGTGCGGGTGGGGAGAATTCCTGCATGCAATCACTATGTTTGACAGCGACTGCCATGACCTCCATCCAAAGCTGCGGTCAACCCTCAGACAAGAGTGCCCAGTAATTATTTGGGTGTTTCTTGCAAAAGTATCTGAAAAATCCAGCTTCCAGAAAAAAAGTGAAAACCAAGAATAAGAAGGACAGGACACGAGGAATTTCTGGAGGCTTAAAGGCTTTGAGTCAGACCTAAGACATCAGATTCCACATGCTGGGTTCAGATATCGTGTCTGTATGCAATGTTTAGTGCCACAGTGAGCCCTTACTTGGCCACTTGGCCAATAAGACACCCCTGTGGCCAGCTTTAGGAGAGAGACGACAACAAAGAAAGCCCTTATGTTTTCCCTCTAAACCCCATCTCCCCTTCCACCCCCCTCGCGCACACATACTCGCCACTAAAAAAAAAAATGCTCCAGTAAAAACTCATCACACATCTGCCAGATCCGCTGAGGCCTGCCTCCAATTATCCGCCCACCACGCTGGAATCCCAGGAAGGCTCTGTCCGGCAGAGCGTTTGATGTTGCCACGCAACATTTGACAGAGAACAGGGCGGCTTTGAAAATCGGAGTGTAAACTTGCCTGCCAAGTTTGACGTGAAGAGAGAGGGGATGGTGATGGTAGCGGGGGGGGTGGTGCAGCATTGAGGGGGTAGACAAGGAAAATGCCACTAGATGGAAAGCAGCTGCTGACGGCTGGGAAACATTGCTTTAAAAGGGCCCAAATGTTGTGCAGGCTTACCAAACCTCAGCCAAGTGGCCAGCATTTACCCTTCTGAGGCCCTCTGCTGATGTGTACAGAGCTGATTTGTGCCTACTAAAACTATTCACATTCTGGGCCTCAGACAGGCTTAAGCTGAACAGTCTTTGTGTTTAAGTGCAGAAAAACGAAGTGCAGGAAACTGGCGCAAAGGTATTGTTGACTTGCTGTTCTTCCAAATTAATGTTTATGTTATACTTTAGAGTTTTAGCAATGAGCTTCTAATAGTTCCTGTTAGAGCGAAGGTGGACCAGCACTACTTTGTCTATCTTTAGCACTAATTATAGTTTCAGAGCACTGTGACGGATGTAAAGTGAACCCATACCTGGATGCTGTGAACCTCCTGAGGCAAATGAGGTCACTCGAGCTTCAGTTTGTTTGGAGTCTTTCCCCATTACTGTATCAACATGATGATCTGGGAAGGTGACACCTAGGAGGCGTGCCTGTCATAAGAAGGGGTGGCAGCGCTTCACATAATGGCCAGGCCACGCCTCCAACACAAAGGAAAACAAGTACAGTGGAGGAACTGCATTTTTTCCCACGTTTACTGGTACAACCAGGTAAGGTGAGCCAAATAAGGCGCTGTGCAAATAACCGTCACTGGGCGCACACAAGCTTACACCCACCTCAACTAGTTATCAAAGTTTTTCTTTTGACCGTAAGTTTAGGTGTTCTTTAAAAAAAAAAATGCAAAAACTCCCCCCTCGCCACCAAATTTGCATAGAAATACCATTCATTTCCATTTCAAGCTAAACCAAAGTCATACATGGGCACTCCTGTTCCCATGGCTGTTGAAAATGTGCCAGCGATCATGACAGATAATGTGTGAGATTTGAGTTTCACTGGCTTTAAGCCAATTTGTAAACTTCCCAGCTATCAAACAAGCTCAGCAAGATCTTCCTCCTTTGTTTACTGTAATCACCTGGAGTCATTATGTGAAACCATGGTATTCTGGCCGCGACTGACTAGCCCTGAAATAAAGCGCAAGTGAGCCGTGCGACTACGTAACGTTGCTCCCCTGTCAGTTGTAGCATGATATACCCTCATAATAAGCCCGAGTTGGCTCACATGGTGTAAGAATATCATTGATGACTTGCACATAACAGCAAATGGAAACTGAGCGATGACCCACGCCCACTGTTGTCTCCTGCAGGAGAGCAGCAGAAGTGATACACGACTCTTTATCTCTCTCCGTTTAAGCTACAGATAGTGTTTCACACTCTCTTCCGCACCAGAAAAGATCACATTGTCCTCTTTGACGTGCTGGGCCACACTATCTGCACAAACAGGTCCAGCTCACCGCCGCTCACACAGACATCGGCTTGTTTGACCGACACATAACACACGGAACATGTGACTCACACGGTGACATGCTGAATGCATTAAGACAGAGTGTAACATAAGGAAGAAGGCTAAGAAACTGAGGGCCTCTCTTTTCCAGAGGCAATAAAAGTAGTAATGTTAGCTACAGCGTTCCACAGATAGGGAAATCTTCAAATACACTTGGGGGAAACTTTGAAACGTCTTTTCACATATGCTTCCATTAAATACACAGAAATTGATTGGAAATGCTTTAATCATTAACAATAAATCACATGATTAACGGAACAGCTATGTAGGTGTTAAAAGGCCCATTTTTCACAAATGACACGGTGTGTGGGATTTGTGGCTTTTGTGGTTAGTATATTTTTAAGTGGTCCTAGTTTCACTATTACTGTAGAATGACAGTTTTCAGATGAACACTATTAGGATGAGTGTTTCCTGCATCATCTCCTCTGTCAAGTTTGTTCATGAATCTGTACTTCTGTATTCCTTTCCTGTTTTACTATGTTCGGTGGCCCCCTGCTGCCTCCCCTGTTTCATTGTTTTGATTGTATACACCTGTGTCTACTTTGCTCCAGCTGTCTCCACTTCCCTAATCATCCCATGTGTATAAATAGTCCTGCCTCGGTCGTCATTCTTGTATTTGTGTGCTTGTTTGAGAGTTTTTTTTCTTTTGTTTTTTGTTTGTCCTTCATGATGTGGACAGTGTTGGACAAATAATCATCTTTTGTTTATTCAGTCTTTCTGCATTGTCCTCACCCCCGCATTCAACACACTGTGACAATAAACCGCTGATTAAACTGAAGGGGGTCGGCTAAATGTCTGAAACAGTCGAATGAAACCTGCCAAAATGTGGAAAGTTTTAATAAAACGTGAGTTCGACCCAGTGCACAACCGAGCAAGCTCCTCTCTGTAGTTTGCGAAAATGTTTCATAGTACCTGACCTGGCTGCTTCGTGAAATGTTGCCTTTCACAATCAGATTATCACACAACAGAGCAAATATATATATATAGCACGGCATGGGAATGGTTGGCAGTTTAATTTTATTTGGGGCTATGGCTGGGAGGCCATGGTGGGACTTTGAGATGCTGCAGTGGGAGCAGGAGTCCGATACAAAGTGCCGCAAGCAGACCTCAGACCTCTGGCTGACCTGTGAGTATTGACATAGTATAGCTAAATTTATTGCTTTTTTAACCATTGCAACAGCTTTTCAGCTGTGCCAACAACATGCAGCCTTTTCATCATTAAGCTGCGGTAGGTAGGCTGCTGAAAATGGGCCCACATAAAATGAGTCAGTCAGTATGATCATTGATTACAGTCATTGTCACTTACGTGTCAAGTCAGTTTCATGATATATTAGATAAAAACACCCAGAGTGCTTGTAACACCAAATATTTATATTTATTTTAGTTATATAAAATAAGACTCATATTTAAGAACATGAAAACTATTATATATATATATACATATACTCACTTGTAGAGTCATCTATTATAGCTAATTATATATCTGCATACATAAAAATAACAAATCAAGTAAAGTGTGATGCAAACAGCTGTCTGCCTGCACACGCTCGGTGGACACAAAATGGCGGAGGCAATTTGTGCACCCAGAGAAGGCTCTCTCTTCAGTCGAAAGTGAAAATAAATAAATAAGGAAGCAAATCGTGTTTGAATGGATTTACCCAAAGGGCATCAGCTGACTGTCTACAGCTGCTTTTGGCCCACTGGAGTGGTCTCCATGGCAACAGTCATTCCAAATCTGGCCGCTGCCTGCCTCGCTCCATCACAACAACAAATCCCATTGATGCGTCTCCGGAATGCGTCGGCCCGTTTCTATGGGAGACCCGAGGCCGTTTGTGCAGCTGCTCGGCGCTGAGTGAATGTACAGTTTCGGTGTTGACTTCGCCTCACTCTGCTGAAAGTAAACCACACAGAAAATACAAAAGTGGGCCTCTGGCAGTTTAACTCGCATATTTGCAAAGCTCAGAAAAGTGCATCTTCAAAGATTCTGCTCTGCCTGCTGCCCTTCGGTCCTTAGCTTTTAAATAGGGCCCTTCAAGTTCCTTATGAAAATTCACTGAATACAGACTTCAGTTCCCCCCCCACCCCCAACATGAATCACACTCTACAGGATAATGTTTGAAGATGAAAATGTGTATTTAGCCCACACATGTTGTCATATCGGCCTTTTCTCTGGGCTTAAAAGATATTTAGCACCAATCCAGCTGCATCTCAATCATTTGACACTAAGCTTTTCACTCATTAAGATGTAATTGCTGTTGTCAAGCAACTGGCACATCATTAGTCAAAAATTAATTGCTTCTCTGTGTAAAGCAGCCTCCCAATAATAAGTCGGTGTGTAAATAAAGACTGGAGGGGGCCTTGAAGTCAGACTAGTCAGGGCGAGGTACATACTGCACATCCAGTGAAGGATGAGTGACAAATTATGGAGCCTAATGAGAGAAAACTTACACCAAAGAGCTTCAAAGATGGTTTGTTTGACAACTGCTACACGCAGTAATTTCTGTGTGCAAGATTAATGAAACCTGCTTCAGATCTCTGGGGAAAGCACATTAAACTCCATTGCTCCCCTTTAGTCTAAGCTATGTGATTGCAGCATGAGGTTAAGGTAAATACGTGTCACCAGGATCCGCGTCAGGAGTGATGAAGTCAGCCCATCGTTTAACAGTTTATTCATGGTGTGTGGAGCTTGGCAACGATGAGAGATAGACGGGGAGGGACTGATATGGCTGTTCTAAAAGCATCTCTGGAAACCTAACTCGTAATATTGAGTTACTCTAATCAACTACTTCATGCTATTGATCCCGTTTCCTTCTGTGGCTGTCCAAGCAGTGAATGGATGTGAAGAGAACAGTGTGGTCTTTGTGCAAAGTCCCACCCCGCCCTGCTCAGTCCTCACTCCATCCACAGAGACTAGTAACCCAAGCTTCAAAGTCACGAGCTCCCCCCCCCTCCCTCTAAGCAGGTAACAAGACCAGCTGTCGCCATGGTTACAAGCCACAACCAGTCTCGAGACGAAGGGCGAAAGGACGGGAGGCGAGGTTCCAATCACAAGGACGACTCAATCACCCCTCTCCCAGCATCGGCTCTGCTGCACACAGGCAATTTCTTTCTTTGTGCAACATTTCTGCGCACACAAGATTCAATCTTCTTGTTGCCATCCGACTAAATGACGTTCATCGGGGTGGGGGGAAAGGCAGGAACGCCTCAGAATAGCATGATTAACAGGCTGTAGTGGAGAGCAGAGCCTCAGCAACCAGTTACTGTGAGTCAGCTGTAGAGACACACACAGGCCATCTGCTGCTAACTCACAAATGATGCTTTCAGCCAAAAAGGGAAAATATGTAAAGGGCGTCATGACATGATGAATGCGCAGCAGTTCAACAGGATATTGGCTCATCAGTGTTTTCTGCATATTTTTTTTCCAAGACTTGCCTCGGGAGTTTCAAATGGGCAGAACTTGAAATCCCCTTATGTAGCATAAATATGATTCATGCTGTTTCATGCAACTGTAAATATGTTTTGAATAGTATGATATAAAGCACTTCCCAGCTGTTTCAGTAACATGTAATGTTGTCCATGACGACACAAATAAGGCAAAACAATGGCCGGTAGACGCCACAGGAAGTCCTGATCCAGATATTTACTAGCTAGACTGGAAGAATTGGCCATTGGATTCCAGTGTTTCTCAGTGGATTTCAAGGCCAGTATTGCAGATTCCGATTTTAATGACCACTAAATCACTTTGATTTTTACATTTCACAATAATTAACACAAAAAAACACACACAGTGCATGTTTGAGGTGTATTTTTTTCACTCTCCACACTTAAAAAAAGTTATTTAACACAATTCAGTGGGCTACACACTGAATTTAGAGGATAGGAAAAAAGCATAGATCCTACATTCTAGTACTGATCCATTCTAGTGTCAATATTTAGATTGATCTGACCACCTCTATCAGTAGCTAACCACAGTGATATCATCATACAGAATGTGACAGCCGATATTTCACCTTCATTTATTTTCCCAAAAGCTAGGACACCTGTCACAGGGATAATTCACACAGGGTGTAATTTAGCTCGGGATTATCATAATGTATAATCATACATCCACACCAGGCAAATAGATGAACTGTTCATAGATCTGTTTGCGCCTTTATCGTGTTTATTTATCATTAATTAAGTGTTTAAATGTAGCTCATGAATGCTAAGTGAAAGGGATTAAACTAAAGTGTAGCATCTGTAGTAAACGCTCTGTCTGTCCACCCATCCATTCATCCAACCCCCAGCTCTGTTAGACTGTTGCTATGGAAACTGAGAGAGGGAGCCAGCTTTGAAATGTGATTCTGCCATAAAATTACAATGAATCCTATTTATATGGATACCTCATCAGCACTACAGCGTGTGATGACAATGCTCATCTACCTGCAAGGGAGATCTCCATATATATATATATATATATATATATATATATATATATATATATATATATATACATATACACATATATATACACATATATATATAAAAAACACCCAGCACGCCCCTGCGGGCGGTTTATCCTTCAAGCTCGGGTCCTCTACCAGAGGCCTGGGAGCTTGAGGGTCCTGCGCAGTATCTTAGCTGTTCCCAGGACTGCGCTCTTCTGGACAGAGATCTCCGATGTTTTTCCCGGGATCTGCTGGAGCCACTCGCCTAGCTTGGGAGTCACCGCACCTAGTGCTCCGATTACCACGGGGACCACCGTTACCTTCACCCTCCACATCCTCTCGAGCTCTTCTCTGAGCCCTTGGTATTTCTCCAGCTTCTCGTGTTCCTTCTTCCTGATATTGCTGTCATTGGGAACCGCTACATCGATCACTACGGCCGTCTTCTTCTGTTTGTCTACCACCACTATGTCCGGTTGGTTAGCCACCACCATTTTGTCCGTCTGTATCTGGAAGTCCCACAGTCCCAGACGGATATATATATATATATATATATATATATATATATATATATATATATATATATACACACACACACACACACACTGTAATATCAGAGGTGGGAATATGCGAACTCCTATCAGCTACAAATGCAGGTGGAGCATGTTCTACACATCAGTAGCAACCAGTTCGGCCCCAGATGTTAACAACATTTTGATTACAGAAAAAAAAAATCACAGAGCAAAAACAGATGAGGCATTATGAAATATTAATCAACTTTAAAAAGCTGCCCGTCTGATTATAATTTATTCAATCACACAATTAGCGCTGGTTAATTAGCATTGGTAACATTCTTGCATCAATCCTAATAACAACAATGCCGCCAAGTCTCTTTGAAATGCAAAACCTCTGGAAATGCTTTGTCCCGAACATGAAAGACATTTAGACAGCGAAATAATAAATTCCCCACAATGCTTGTCTCATCAGCATTATCATTATTCTTGTGAATAAGGATCTCTTGCAGACGTCTGTGAGGGATGAATCACTTCCATTCCCAACCCACGTTTCCTCATGCATAAATTCTCATTTGTTTCTGTATTAGGGTCATTCTGCAGTAATTGTTTGTTTTACTTCTGATGATTGAATAACAACCTCGCGGCAGTGCCATGCTGTGTTTACCACATGTTGCTATGGTTCATGTGCTCCTTTAATTGGATTTTGTTGTTTCCTGGGAAACAAGGTAACCCACTGTATTGCTCAGCAACCTCACCAATTTACCTCGCGTGTGTTTGAGATGCACGCTGACGGGTTCGAGTTTGGCGTTCATCTTAGTTGAGACTAAATATAACTAAATGAGGCACCGGAGTGCAAGACTCAGGGGGGAAATGGAGCACGCTATTTTACGGCAATGCTGAGATGCGAATACAACGCCACATCCTTGCATTTAAATTCAGCAGGGCTGCTGGTGAACTCACGCAGGAGCATGGAGAGAGCGCTTGTGCGCGGGGGAGACAGGAGAGTGCTGTGTTCATGTGAACTGATGGGTGAATCATTACGAAGATAGCACACAAGCTGTTGGCTTTTAACTGGTGATGGTCAGGGCAGAGAGAGAAAGCACTGTGACAAGTGGCTTGTAATTACCACGGCTCGCTGCCCGACTCGGCCCCCAGGAGCTGGGCACCTCTCATGCAGTCTTTCCCCATAAACAAGTGAAACAACAAAGAAAAGCAACAACAACACTAAAACGTCCTTGAGTTTGTCACTTGGGCTGCAAGCGGTCCTCTATCAGGAGCTTCCAGACTCTCGGTCCACTCAATGTCTGAGTGACTAATCGCTTAGTGGACAGGGAACAGGCTAAGCCCAGGGGCAGGGAGGAAAACTACTGCTTTTTTTCCATGTGTGTGGAGGGGAAAACTGCAGGAAAGTGTGGAGCATGAGTGACACAGAGGAGTGGTGGGAGGATGGTGGAGGATGAGTAGGATATGAAAGGAGGGACTGCCAGCAGCATATCAACACCCTTCAGTCTGCACAAAGTGATATCTGCCCATCTAGGTGCTCACAACCTCCATGTTTTTTTCCCCTAACAGTATTCTGAACAGGGTGATCCGAAGGGCCAGCTCTGTTCTAGGATGCCCTCTGGACCCAGTGGAGGTGGTGAGTGACAGGAGAATGGCGGCTAAGCTGTCATCCCTGTTGGACAACGTCTCCCACCCCATGCAGCAGACTGTGACAGCACTGAGCAGCTCCTTCAGTGGGAGACTGCGGCACCCACGGTGTGGGACGGAGAGATTTCGCAGGTCTTTCCTCCCCACTGCTGTCAGACTCCACAACAAAGACTTTAACTGAACAAACACACACATCCACACATGTGCAATAACACTAAGTGCAATAATCTTTTCTGGCATCGTTGTATTTTTACTCAGTTGTATATAGCATTCGTATTCTATTTTTATCTTATTGTATATTTTTATTCTATTTTATTCTACTGTATATAGTATATTATTTTATTCTATTCTGTACAGCTGTGTACTGTATTTATTCTTATTGTATTCTAATTTTTGCGTCATAACTTTTGCACTGTCCACTTCCTGCTGTGACAAAACAAATTCCCCACGTGTGGGACTAATAAAGGTTATCTTATCTTATCTTATCTTATCTTATTCAGGTGCCTTAGTTTTAGAGTGGTAAATTCTTTTAAGGAAAAAAGAGTATGTGCATTCAATAAATCATGCAGGATGAACGCTATGCAGTATTGATGTAGATGCCTGCAAACGCCACAATTATATAAGCTTGCCTGCATGTATGAATCTGTCTGCAGTGCTTTGTTTACAGCTCTATGTGCATGCGTGGATGTCTCACAGCTCTGCACAGCTGGTGTTTTGAGAGATGAAGAGGAGTCTGCCCCCCCTTTATCTGATATAGGAGATGATTGGAATATTAATGGAGTACGCAGAGCAAAGCACAAGCAATGCCCAGGCTGATTTAATCAGCAATCAGGAGAATGAATGCAAAATAAGACAAACACTGTCAAACATTCACCGTCACGTGGATGTTTTCTTCAGTGTCAAAACATTAGAAGTAAAGGACAAAATGAGAAATCCTACCTATGTTTTTGTTAGAGTGCTACCTTTTTTTTCCTCTTTGGCCTCAACACAAAAAAACGAAAAGTAAATAATGAAACACTGAGGTAAGAAACTGTTTCTCTTCAAAGGCCTCGTTTCATCACCCATTCGTTTATCATTCGCCACCTCTATCATCTCGCGGCGCCTCACGCTCGCTGTACCAGAGCCTCGAGCTCGCCGGCATCAATCAATCCACCTTCCCACACTCCGCTCATCCCTGTGAACCCACCCTGCACGGAAACTCGGGGACGGGAGCACTGCTGTCATAACGGGCGAGATTAAAATAAAGGGGGGGGGGAATAAAACCTTCAAAGGAAGCGATGCGGACGAGCCGGGCAAATAACGCTCCCGACACAAATGGCAGCTGCATTGACAGTATTTCATTTGTTACCTCGAAACAGCACGGCGTGATGCTGCTGATGACTAAACACACAGCATATTGTTAAAATGTCACCTGCTATTTTTACCACTGGGTTCACCATGACAGCGATCTCCTCAGCCCCCAGATGCATCGGCGCATTCAGGTGGCCACAAATGACGAGAGCCAAAAAAAAACAAACCCCAGAATGTATTCGGGTCAATTTCTCCGGGGATTTTTTGGGGGGCGAAAATATTTTTCATGCCATGTCAGCCAGTTCCATATTCACAGTCCAGACTTTATCAAGTTAGCATTTGAAGTGTACTTGTCCAATTTCATAGCACCAATCTATGCAGCAATCAGCTCATATTACTTGACAAGTTCAGCTTCGCATTTGACACCAATTAGTGAGCTCTTGTCAGGGATATTTTTAGCAGTGACAGACAGTGACCGCTTTGGAACATTAACAGCTGTGAAATGATCCTGAATGGCAGCATTTAACCATAACGCAGCATTAAGCTGCAGACAGACTGCAGAGCGTTGCTCTTTGAGAGCAAGTGTGTGTATGCAAGTGGTGCAGAGGGAGCCGGCTTCGGAGATGGTAGCCACTGCTCTTTGCTGGAGCCAGGCCAATGTCATTTCACAGCGCTAAGCCTTGTAAGATAAGATGGGGGACATCAGACCCTGACCAGCTCAAATGAATGGGATGTCACTTCTGCTTAGGAGCACGAGCCTTGTCCTCTACACCGGTGAATGCGTGTGTGTGTAGACTCTAAACAGAGAGGACACATCCAATCCCAAGGAAAGGGTTCCACTGTCCCTACCCCGCGTGGTCAGGTGTAATAAGATTTCCCCACCGTGCTGGGAGAAAGAGGCAGGACATCTGCTCAATGATAGTTGATTTTTAATCTGGCCCGGGTAATTGCCCCGAAACGATGGTACTGCCTGAGTCCTGGAGGATTTTCACTGAAGCCTCAGGCAGGTTTGAACAGGTGGGTCTGCTCCTTTGCCTTCAGAAGCTGAACACTTCTAATTTTAATTTTACACAAACAGATATTTGCACATAAAAACAGGTACAACGTGAATCTGGCAGAGGTCTAATTAGTCATGTCGGTGGTGCCAGCGCAATCTCAGACTGGCCACAGATCATCTAAAGGTTACCCTCCTCAGATGAGGTTGAAAGGTTGTTTATTTCAGACTGTGGGCTGGGGGTGTTGCTGTGGCAACCCTTTTCATGGGTCTGGCACCAGCGAGCACCAGGGCGGAGCTTGGCGTCGGCCTGGGAGGCAGCAGGCACACAGGTGCCCCGGTCCGAGCAGCTGCCTCCCCCGTCAGATAAAGAGCGGCTTGTTGTTTTCTCCCTTTTCCCCCCAACGTACACATCAATCTCCCTCGCCCTTTTCACTTCTCCGTCTCTTCTCTCTTCTCTTCCCCTTTTTTCTTCTTGGCCTTTGATCAGGGATTGGATTTGCTGGTAGAATGACAGAGGCAGGAAGTGCTCGGAGGCACAGGAGGGGCTGGGGGGGCCCCAGGGCCGGGGCCAGTGCTGTCCACAGTGCTCTCTGTTTCCCAAGCCTGCGTCATTCCTGGCCTGGCCTGGCCTGGCCCTGTAGTCACAGAGCCTGGCTTTCAGCCTTGACTCTCATCACAGTCTATCTGTCAGAGTGGCCCAGTCACAACAGCTCAGGCCCACGGATCACAAAGAAAGGGGGGTAGGGGGGTGGATACTAAGGATAAAGCCAAAAGCACAAGAGCATCATGTATAAATCCACAAATAACAAAGGTAGCTCCTCTGTGTCCCCAGGCTGGATTATGGCCTCTGACCCACCCATTCTGTACAGCGTTTGGCTTTTCAAATACTCGGGTAACTTACAATTTAGCAGCTGCCACCTCAAAAGCAACAATAAAAAGGAGATGCCAAAAAAAAAGTCACAACACCAGCAATTAAAATCTATTACTAAAGCTTAGGGCAAAAAATTATCTTGAAATGAGTTCAACTGGAGCCCAGTGCCCTCGGTCCCCTTATTATTTCAGCTGAACTGTGTACAAGAATCTGAAAGTGGGCACATGATCATCACATGTTGCTGTTTTAAGCTATCTAAAGTGCACTGTATGTACAAGCAACAGCGAAAAGGAAAAATATAGTTACAGCATAACTCAAAGTGTGCAGTAGAGTGCTGTTAAAACAGCAGGAGACACTCAAGCTTTTGGTTTATCAGTAAAAAACCCGTTATGTATTTTACCAAGGATAATAAACTTTCTTATCTAGAGTTAGCATGCCTAGCTTAGCATAAAGACTGTAAACAACGAGCGACTGCTAGCCTGTAGCTCTCTCTAAAGTAAACGTAAAAATAAAATGCCTACCAGCAAATTTTAAGCTAATGACTCAACGTGTTAGAATTAATTTGGTTAAACAAAAAATGAACTCTGATGTACACCAAGTAGAAAAAAGCCTTTTTCCACACACATGTGATATCTACAGGAACCTTCATTACGTCAGTGCACTGTAAACTGCCCCCCACCCCTTTGCAGCTGTAACAGTGTGTGTGGATGTTTTTTTCGCTCATTCATCCAGAAGTGCATTTGCAAGCTCAGACACTGTCATTAGACGCTTGCAATCCCTGCTCTAGTTCATCCCAGAGGTGTTTGATGGGGTTGAGGTCAGGGCTCTGTGCGGACCACTCAAATTCTTCTACACCAAACTCATCCAACCACGTCTTTATGGACATGCTTTCTCTTCCAGAACAGTCATGCTGGAACAGAAAAAAGGCCTTCCCAAAACTGTTCCCACAAAGTTGGAAAAATAAAATTGTCCAGAATGTCTCGGTGAGTTGAAGCAATACGATTTCTCTTCACAGGCCAAAGCTGAGAAAAACAATAATTAAGAAGGTGCGGTCAAATACTTTTGTCTATATAGTGTATTTGTCAGTAGAGCTGGGCTGGAGGCTTTTCTCTTTTGTAGTTATTGGTTATAAGTTATGATAACTGCCCTCTGACTGCGTGATATCATTATGATGTACCAGTGACTTAAAGTTGCATTTTTTTCAAATGGCCAGCAGGAAGGACGACTCCCCTGTTTGCGAGACGGCATTCGGTCATATGAGAAGACGACCCTCTGCTCCCGTGTCGCTGACCTCAGTAAACACTTTCCTGATGCGTTTATGGGCTCAATTGTGAGGCTAAAGTCTCATTTTAAGCAAAAAAAACCAACCCAAAAACAATATATACAGGTATGCTTTATGGGGGCAAGCTTGCAGAATTCTTTGTTTTTGGGTTGTTGTTTTTTAGTTGGGTCCAAACCTCATTAACACCCAGTTTCAAATATAGAGCAAAAAAAGGATGAGGGTTAACTAACACGTGAAACTTCCTGAAAGCCTTCTACCGTCCTCAGTCTTATTCGTGCAATACAGTTTTAAGCAACATAATGTGATATAATGTGTGGTTTTGTCCATTTTGCGGGGGGCTCATGCGTAAGTGCGTGTGAAAGGCTAGCACCGTGCGTCTTCTTGACCTTGTGTACATTACAGTACATGTGCTGGAGCACTTGCTGACAGCAGGGCGGCAGACCTGCACAAACACTGCCGTCCACGAGAGATCTGCCCTCCCTCCACTGTTTACTGTCCGGCTTATCCCGTTTATTTTTTTCAGCTGCAAAACACTACTCTGTGAGCGATCTGTTTAACATGGCCCGCAGCCAGGAAAAAAAGGAGGAAAAAAAGTGTTCCCAGTGATTTCAAGAAACCTGCCATAGTGGTCATGGAGGCCATGATGATGACATGTCAGCGCAAGGCTAACACAGCACAGACCCTACAGTCACAACTCAGCACAAACCGTAGCCTTGACAGTTTGCACAAGCTGTACCCGCGTGTGCTTTCATTGATTCAAGTCAATAAGAGATAAGTGGCAGAGCAGAGCTGCTGGATTAGGATGAAACACTTAAATAAATGAGTGAGCCGCAGGATTGTAATGTATGACTGCATAGTTGCACTTTGTCTAATTCCAAATTTATTTGAGCCTCACAGATTTTGGCAGGAACAGTCTTTTTCTTTTTTTTCCTTGCCTTCCTCTGAGAGAGGGTAAAGTTCAGTTGATCTCCCTTCAAATCGCTCCAAATATCTTTTGGAGCCAATTCAAAATAAGCACGAAGCATTCCTGCTCCAACATTGTAAAAATCCAAGGCAGCTGTTTTTTGCTTTTAAAGCTTATCTTCCCCATGTAAAGACATCTCAGGGCTCCTAGCAAGCACAATAGCCAGCGGTGGCCAAGTTGAGATAAACAAAAAAAAAGAGAGAGAGAAAAAAAGCCACATTTTAAACTCACGAAATTATTTCCCTGTCCCCCTGAAAAAATTCTCTCAGACAGAGCGAGGAGTGAACACTTTAGTTTATACAAATGTAACACTATAACTGTGCAGTAATTTCTTTGGCAGCCGCCCGAGCTGGCGTGTTTTTGAGAGTCATCTAGCTGCTGAGGGATTACAAGCTGTTCAAAGGCTCCGAAGGTATGTGGGTTTGGACGGCTGATGTTTTTCCACAGCAGTAAATGGTATTGCAGTTAATTCTGTATTTTGGCACCGATCTGCAGCTGGGAAACAACCTCTCAGTGCCAGAAGCTGTTTATTATTGCAGAGAGCTTTTACCCAAAATGGCCATTCAGCTACTGTGGTGTCCGTGTTGTTCTGACCTGGTTGCATAGTAACCAAGCAAGAACGTGGCAGACTGGAAGATAAACATGAGCATGAGCGCAAGCTCACATATGCGCCCACATATGCGCGCAGTGTTGTTTGCACAGTGTACAAACACAGCAGGCCCTATGTATTTAAGAGAGTGTGAAAGTTCACAATAGAAATAAAGGAGGGAGAGTCTGGCTTTATCTTCAGCAAGACACTGATGCAGCACTTTTTCCAGAGTAGTCACACATGCATGAATATCCCAAGCTGCACATTAAGTAGTTATCATACTCAACCATGGTGAAATCCCCCCCCCCCCCACCCCACCCGTCGTTCCCATATTGTATTTGGAGCAGCTGAGATTTGTCTGTATTTTTAGCTGAATCCTTTACGCAGGCTATTTTCCCCCCCACTCTGTGCTAGAACGGAACAAATGTATATCCGGATATAGTTACAAGCCATCATCAGAGCAGGAAAACGACACGGAGAGAAAAATAGCAGGAATTGCATGCGGCAAGCAGAGCAGGCATGGGTTAACAGCGGACTCTGAGCTTTCATTTCCTCTTCTGTTCCATCTGAACAAACAAGGCGGGTGACCTGACAGAGCGCGCAGGGGTGGGGCAGGGTGGGGTGGAGGGGTGGTGGTGGGTGGAGGTTGGGGTGGGGTGAGGGGTAGCGGGTGAGGGGGGGTGCACCGTGACTGGAATATAACCAAAGAGAGAGGAGAAGAAGAAGGGGAGGGAGAGGACAAGCGCACCACGTGACGGTGAAAAGCCTGCAGGCTGCTGTGCTGGGAAAGGCAGAGACATCCCCCCATATTGACGCTGCCGTTTCACCACAACAACAGTTCTGGGAAATGGCCGCCGTCTGTACTGTAGCTGCTATTTACATGGGACTGATTCAGCCCGGCTTATCGCTTTCATCACCCGCTACAGCGGCTGGCTGGTCTGACCTTTCCCTCCTCCCGCTTTTTTTTCTTAATGCCCTCTGTAAAGGTTTATGTTGCATGAATGAAAAATAGAAAAACAGGGGGAAAAAAACCCAATGAAAATAAGAAAAACAAGACAAATATAAAGCAAGTTAGAGTTAGGGATGGTCAGAGATTAGATTGGGGTAGGGGAGGGGGAGGAGGAAGAGGACGGGGGGGTGGAGTGCTCAGTCTGAAACAGAAGCACTGGAGACATGAGTCATGGCAAGCAGTCTCCCAGGGGGCTTGTTGGTGCAGTCTATAAATGGAAATAGCAGAAAAACAGCGGCTTCCCTCGCCCACCCAGGACCAGGTTATGCCTTATTAGAATTTGATGGCTTATGACAGCAGCTGCTTAGTTTAGCCGCAGCTTGAACTTCACTTCTTTTTTCTTTTTTTAAACCAAGAAAAATGTATGTAAATAAACATATACGCATTAAGCTGCTTACTGTCAGAAACATCATCCTGGGATGCGAGAATTTGTTACCGAATTCAGCTCTGAAAAGCTCGTTGTTGTTTTTTCCTTTGCCACAGTAAGTGCAACCTATGTCTGTTAAAATAAGTTGATGAGTGACGTGAACTACTTAACTTGGCTCCTTGGTTTCCCCTTGGCTTACCAGGCTGTGGAGCTGGCCTACATCAAACATCGCAGGATATCTGGGACAACCTCTAAAAAAAATTTAAAAAGGCTGTCTCGTAAAAGTGACCGATGGGGAAGGACAGCCTTAGCAAAGGCTTCTAAATAAAAAACAAAATCATGTGATGTGATGACTATAGTGCTATATTTACATCCAGTTTTCAGCTGCTTTACTTAAACTTCTCTTCTGCTTTAATGCAAACATAACAGATAAACTAATGAATGCAATACATTAACAACTGAATCAATTCCAACACTATGACTTGTGTCTGTTGGGCCCTCCTAGCTGTATTTTCCTACCCTTTAGATTTATCTTATGACCTTCGGAAACTACCAGTATAAATAACTTACAGATGTAATATATATATATATATATATATATATATATATATATATAAAAAAAAAAAACACCCAGCACGCCCCTGCGGGCGGTTTATCCTTCAAGCTCGGGTCCTCTACCAGAGGCCTGGGAGCTTGAGGGTCCTGCGCAGTATCTTAGCTGTTCCCAGGACTGCGCTCTTCTGGACAGAGATCTCCGATGTTATTCCCGGGATCTGCTGGAGCCACTCGCCTAGCTTGGGAGTCACCGCACCTAGTGCTCCGATTACCACGGGGACCACCGTTACCTTCACCCTCCACATCCTCTCGAGCTCTTCTCTGAGCCCTTGGTATTTCTCCAGCTTCTCGTGTTCCTTCTTCCTGATATTGCTGTCATTCGGAACCGCTACATCGATCACTACGGCCGTCTTCTTCTGTTTGTCTACCACCACTATGTCCGGTTGGTTAGCCACCACCATTTTGTCCGTCTGTATCTGGAAGTCCCACAGGATCTTAGCTCGGTCATTCTCCACCACCCTTGGGGGCATCTCCCATTTTGACCTCGGGACTTCTAGGTTATACTCGGCACAGATGTTCCTGTACACTATGCCGGCCACTTGGTTATGGCGTTCCATGTATGCCTTGCCTGCTAGCATCTTGCACCCTGCTGTTATGTGCTGGATTGTCTCTGGGGCATCTTTACACAGCCTGCACCTGGGGTCTTGCCTGGTGTGATAGACCCCAGCCTCTATGGATCTTGTACTCAGAGCTTGTTCTTGTGCTGCCATGATTAGTGCCTCTGTGCTGTCTTTCAGTCCAGCTTTGTCCAGCCACTGGTAGGATTTCTGGATATCAGCCACCTCCTCTATCTGCCGGTGGTACATACCGTGCAGGGGCCTGTCCTTCCATGATGGTTCCTCGTCTCCCTCCTCTTTCTTGGGTTTCTGCTGCCTGAGGTATTCACTGAGCACTCGGTCAGTTGGGGCCATCTTCCCAATGTATTCTTGGATGTTCCTTGTCTCATCCTGGACTGTGGTGCTGACACTCACCAGTCCCCGGCCCCCTTCCTTCCGCTTAGCGTACAGCCTCAGGGTGCTGGACTTGGGGTGAAACCCTCCATGCATGGTCAGGAGCTTTCTTGTCTTTATGTCAGTGGCTTCTATCTCCTCCTTTGGCCAGCCTATTACCCCAGCAGGGTACCTGATCACGGGCAGGGCGTATGTGTTGATGGCCCGGATCTTGTTCTTACCATTCAGCTGACTCCTCAGGACTTGCCTGACCCTCTGCAGGTACTTGGTGGTTGCAGCCTTTCTAGCGGCCTCTTCATGGTTCCCATTTGCCTGCGGGATCCCCAGGTACTTGTAACTGTCCTCTATGTCTGCAATGTTGCAATATATATATATATATATATATATATATATATATATATATATATATATATATATATATATATATATATATATATAGTAAAAGTAGCTTCAGGTTGGACAATAGTATGTCTAGGATAAGTAATCTTACTTAAGTACATCTTGCTGATTTACCTCTATACCTTCCCAGACGCAAGACTACTGATGAAAATTTAAAAATGAGGTATATATGCTCTGCCTTTGTCTCTCCTGGCCACACTACCTGCCAGCATGATGCCATCAGAGGCAGCGTCACGTCATGTCGTTGCTCGTGGCTGCTGGGCTGCCGCCAGTAGCGCCGCACCACCTGCTCCCACCCCTCCCTCTCCTTCCTTCCCACCTCTGAGCGCAATCTGCCCACCTGCTTCCATGGTAAGCAGACACACCCTGCCCCACAGTTCCTCCCTCCTAGCCTGCGGCTAAAGGGGAGCTAGTCTGCACAGGAGCGCAGATGCAAACAGAGCTCCAGCATGCCTGGCCACCATACCAGAGGAGGGAGGGATCACTGTAGCTGTGGGCCTTTTGTTTAGCTTTTAAAAAAGAAAAACTCCCTGCCAGGTCGTGTTTGCTCTTGTTTTGTTTTTTTCTTTTTTCACCTGTCGTCACACTGCTCTCTTTCATCTGCAGGGTTCATCCTCGAGATCATCCCCTCGAGGCAGTGAAGACATTATCTCAGTGGAGTAAAAAGCTAGAGGTAAAGTGACAGAGCTAGTTTTAAGTGCCTCTCTGAAAACACCACAGAAGCCCTTTGGCTGTTTCTGTCTCTGTCTCTTTTTTAAAAAAAATTAAGCACAGCAAAGCTTTCAGATTGGATTAAAATGAACAGAAGGTGTTTGCAAGTGAGGAGTCGTGGCTCCCTGCTGAAGGCTAGCCCCGTGTTTGTTGTTGGCGTTGTTGTTATAGTCATAATATTGTGCGTTTATCTGGAGATGATGCTGACGTTCCCGTGGTGACTGATACTAGACAGCTCTGCTGTTTCATCAGATGCCGGTGTAATCTTTTGGGCAGAAAATGAATAAATGTCTGGAACAATTTGCCAATTCAGTGTGTGGTTGTGTGCTTTTTTTTTATCCCATTTTATTTCAGAGCATTTATAAGTGAAAGCATCTTCTCTCATGCATATATTCACATTTGCTATGGTGCTCTATGATTGGCCTTAAAGCTAACATATTACAGGATGTTATTATTAACAGCAAATGGTAATTTCATCTGAGAAACAACAAAACAGCTCCCTTGATTTCCATAAAAGCTTAAACAACAACGATTTCCAATACATGGCCTCATTCTCAATAGAAAGCTTCCACTTCACGGCCTATTTTGTCCTGTCAGACTGCAAACACCCTTGATGCAAAAAAGATCTGTAGTTTGTTTAGTATATGATGCAACCCAACAGCAACTCCGTAATAATACAGCAGAGCAGCAGTAATAATGTGTTTTTAGTTTCAGTTTATAGGCTTTATTTGTTTTTCCTCCAGCTAGATGAGAGCAATGCTGCTTCAGCATGGTGTAAACAGCCCACAGGGGCTCATTCTTAAACATAGTCCTCCTCCATAAACTGATTCCACCGCAGGGCTTTGGCTCTCCGTCCCAGCAGCCCTCTGGCCCACATGACAACAGGCGGCTGCAACATAGCAACACTGCCCTGAGCTAACGTTGACCCTTGACAGTCAAAACATATTATTGGGCCAGGTGACTGTCGCATTTCACTAAGCAACAGAAAATACTCAGGGGGGGGAGGGTTCTGTAGGTGTTCACACCGGGTGTTGAACTTCAAAGGTGAGATTTGAATAAACAAGGTGAGCAGACGCCACGTATTCGCTTTATTAAACAGCAATTTTCCAAAGAGGAATTGTAAACAAAATAGCTCAGAGTGTGAGCTCAGGGTCATGGGAAGAGCTGGAGAAGCCAGAATCGAGTCTGGAAGTTCAAAGCCGTTGAGGCAGCCTAGGCCTCTACTGTAAGTCTGATTCATCTTTGCAAGGTTAAAGACTCGGGAAGACAAATGCACGGCCCCTCACGGCCGAGCCTTATCCAGCCAATCTCTACCCGCAGGAAGACAGAGTTGTTCTTTTCCATTATCACCACAGGGGCTTGAGTCATTGCAGAAGACTCGTCGCCCGCTGCGGCGCTGCAGCACCAGCATAAGTCTCAAAGAGACAGAAAGAAAGCAGGAGAGATAATTCACCAGCGCGTCCTTACGCCCCCTTCAACAGTCTGTTGTTTGTCCTCAAAGACGATGTGTGTGTGTTTATATGCCCTCATACATATCAATTACTTACAACTTGGACAGTGTCATTCTCAAGGTGCCTGAAAATTAGGTTTCAATGTCAGCTGGGAGGCGCGTTCCTGACAAAAATAAGGGAGCTTTCACCTCCAGGCTGTTGAGCCTCCCTGCCGGGACGCAGCGAGTGAGCCCAAAACCCTCCCACCTAAACAGCAGTGAAATCCAGGCTTACACAAGCAACGTATTCCTCTTGCATCAGCAAATGAGCGTCTTTCGACATAACCGTTGAGCTGTCAGCAACTATGTAGAGAGTTTTAAGGGGAAGTGAAACCTCTATGTGCCTTGTTGTTGCTAGAGCACATGGAGGATTGGATTCCTGAACACTCGGACAGCAAATATGGCGTCACCCTCTCTCTGAGTCAGAGACACAGTGTGCCCTGGATGAACTTCCTGTTTCAGACTGCCACAGATATAGGGTTTCTCCAGCCCAGCCACACACAGGAAGTGAGTCATACTTATTCACCAGTTGTCTACTGGCTGCAGACTCTTCAAGCCCCAGAGTGACAGGCCGTGGAGGGGACCAAATTAGCTTCTGAAACTTTAATCTCCTACAACTCAATTATTTAATATCTGAGCCACCCACTTCAAAGGAATACCTCGGCTCCCTCCTCTCCAACTGCCTTGATGGAGGCTTTCAATCCCGTCTCCTGGAGGACTCACCCATTTTATATCTCTACCCTGCGGTTTGAATGACGCTCGGCTGAAATCTTACAGTGCTCCCTGAAATCCGAGATATACTGCGCTAATAAACCACAGTGCATTAAGAGCTGTGGGAGCTGGAGGTGAAATTATAGTATAAAAGTTCACTTCTGTCACTATGTATTTACCCCATTCTAATTTTGGATTACCGGCCAATTGTAAAACAAAATCATTTGCAGCTGCCAAGCGTAATCTCTTCACACTCAAAACAGCAAGAGGAGGAAGCAATTACCGTGATTTGGAATGGAGCACAAATACAAAAGCCTAATGGAAATATGAAAAAAACTTATGTAATAAATAGGAGATTTAATGCCAGCAGCAGTGAGAAACTTAGAAATACACTGGATGACTGAATTTGTGAGTCAAAGTAAGAGTTTCCGTACAACTAAAAACATTTCCAAAGTGCAAACGAGGTCCCTGCTTGTGTTAATATTCATAATGGGGATGAGGTCAGTGAAATGAGTGGGCAGCAAAGGTAAAGATCAAAAATAACCTTGAGACCAGGGTCATAAATTATTTTGAAACTGACCTTGATTTTTGTCTCACGCAGCCACACAACACATTTCCAGACCTGCATAGCTATTGGCTCTGTGGAAAAGTGGATCAGAGAAGTGGAAAGTTAATCCCCAAGACCCTGAGACAAGAAGAGGGGGGGGGGGGGGGGGGGGCTGGCAACTGGCAAAAAGGCATGGGGGCTTTCTGTCTCTGCAGATTCACATGCAGACACGCATGTCCTGCTGCAGTGACTACGAAAAAAAGCCACACAACTGAGATTAAAATGACCACGCTCGGTTGGACGTTTGAAACCCACTTTGTATTTTTATGAAAATATAAAATCTTTATCATGCATAAATGGCGCGCTCAAATAAACTGCCACATGTAGTTTGAATTTTACTTCATAATTTCATGATTTGCATGCTTTCGGCCATGTACCTGATATTACGTGATCCAGTGGTGGTGGTGTTCCTGTCGCAACATAGTAATGTTGGTCCGGGATCAACATTGCAACAACATTGTTGTTGTGATGTCATAGCCTTGCAATGTGGAGGAAAAGGGAAGAACACTGTCTTTGTTTATATAAAACTGTCTCCTGAAACAAATGGTAAGCATTTCAAGTGTTTTCTTTATCAACTTGTGCAATATAACAAATCTATTATTACGTTAGGTTTGCTGTTAGCCAAATTTAGGTCACTCATGTTGGTTGGCTTGTGATAGCTTTTAAGTAACATTAGCCAATTTCTTGGCTAATGCTAATGTAATCGGTTAGTTGTAAAGTTTATCCTGGACCAACATTGTTCTGATGCTGTAGGAACACCACCAATATTGGGATATTAGATTGTTACAGACTTTTTAAATAACATTACAGTAAAGTTAGTAGAAAGAGAGAACCCACTTACCTCTTGGTCTTTCTCAGATGACGTCATGGATACACTGCTTAACGGTTTTCTGCAATATCAGACTTGATGCAGTACCATTCAATCAATTTCCAGTTTGTGGCGCACTTTTACAGTTTCATGAGAAACCACAGAGTGACTGGTGAGTGTTGGGAGACAAGTCACATGCAACTGAAGCAATCACAAGGAGTTTAGCGCCAACCAGCTCAGGATTACCCCTTTATTACCCAGTGACCAGTGGTCTCCTGGCCTGTCTGACTGTGGCCTTATGAACTTGTTCTTACGTTGTCATTCATCCAAAATGGTAGCCAAAACAAGGTCATGTGGTGACATGTGTGGTTGTTACAGTCATGTGACTGTAAAACTTCAAAAGGCTAACTTTCGCTAGCATCATAGACTGCATGTTCCTTTTTTTTACATTTCCAAAACAGCTGAAAATTAATTTAGTGATAAAGAAGAAAACTAACAACAAAGCCTACCATATGCTCCTTAGCTAACGTATTGCTAAGCTTTAAACATTCAGTTAGCAGTTTGAGTTTATTTTTTTGACTAGCTAAGCGCTATCCTTAACCTAATTAACTTTATATACCTGCTATGCCATGTTAGCCAGCAAGTTGAAGAAATATTTATCTTTTTTCCAAATTCTTTGCTATTTGTTGTGTTTGTTATGAAATTGTTTGAATTTTCTTAGTGAAAACACAAACAAACTTGAAGCAAGTAAACAGCTAATAAGTATTTCTTGTCTTGAATATTTATTGAGAACCAGTATGTCAATGCTAATACTTAGCCCAACATAAATCCCATAAAAAAAAGCAATATTTAGACTTTTGTTTTCTATATGCATTTAATAAAGTACTATTTATTGATTGATGAGATTTGACAGGTTATGTTAAGTGGGATTTTTTTTTTTTATTTGGTCCCTTGGCAGAATAGCTGTTTCCAGTCTTTACCCTAAGCTAGCTAGCTAACAGGTATTTTGGGGGGAAATTGTCTTTGAAAATGCTAAACTATTCTAATGTAAAAGTTGCCTTTTCTGCATAAATATAATATTAAATCTTCATCTGGCAAAAAAAAAAGAAGAAGCTTTTTTTCAGAATAGGCATGAACCTTTTAAAGACTGGATTTTTAAGTCTATTGTCTAGCCTTACTACGCAGCCATCTTTCATAATAGTAAACAGGAACAACCAAGTCTGCCAGCATCGCATCATATCTGGCACCATCCGCCTGGAACAGATGGTTTTTCAGGCAGACTATATTAAATGTACCTAATGAGCCAGAGCACGCATGATCTCATGCTAGCCTACTTCCATTCTTAATCTCCCTATATTGTGTGCATGAGAATGGTCCCGCCAATATCTGTGCACTAATTCAGAGGGTGCGTGCATACAAATGCAGATGTGTCTGTATGGGTGCAGGATGCTAGATATTCTCCACTCTCTTAAAAGCCTTTTCAAAGTGGAATGACTCTATCAGGGGAACAATGAGCCCTGCAATGTGACAAAGGTTCACACTGACACGCTTTCCTAAATTAGGCTGTTCATGCGCAGGAGGGAAGTGAGCCCTGCTCCTATTCTTCTCTTCTTCTCGAGGGTCATTGTGTAGACAGGAAAGGCCACAGAGACATATGACTTGACATGCTCTCTAAAGTAGGTTGAGGGCACTCTAATTGCATATACGGGAAATGCAGAGGGACACTTTTTAAGCCGTGCATCATAGGAGAAATGACTTATAATAATAGTAATAGTAATAGCTAATAGTTTCTTTATTATCATAGGTGACATCATTCCCAAAGGAGTGTAGATGAAGCCCTTATTTACTGATGCACTAATGATTCTTCAGTTATCAACAACACAGTCACCTTAAAGTACACATCTCTCAGAGACAGCTGGAAAAGCAAACAGCCCCACCTCCACTTCACCTTTCGCCCCCAAACAACCCAGGGACCTTTAGCATGTGAAAATTATGACCTTAACTGATTGGTGTCATCATGAGATAACCGGCATTACATCAAATCCTGTTGCTCTGCACCGTGTGTTCTGCATTCACGTAAACACAGGCCGGTCGCAAAATGTTGCAACACTGTGGCAGGGAGCTGCAGATGTGAGCGGAGAGGCCTTTGAAGGATCACAGCCGGGCCCTTCTTGATTGCAGCGTCTTGCCCTCCCCCCCTCCAAAGCGCTAACTCACACCGCACAAGCCTGCTTCCAGGAAACCAGCTGTTGGACTGGGGAGAAGGGAGGAGGTGATATTCTATATCAGGGCTGTGAATCACAGTTCCATGCTCTGTGTTTTTCCTATGGCGGTTTGGCTGACTGGCTGGCTAAGTGGCTGGCAGGGCGTTTGAGGAGGAATGTGTTGTGGACCGGGGCCCCAGCACTGAGGGACAGACTAGGAGACTAGAACAGGGGGTAGCTGGGTTATTACATGGCCTCGGGGGTGCTTATTTAAACCAAAGTCCTGTCTGGACTATTGGAGTCAAACACTGTTATTGTACTGCAGCTGCATGAGACACAAAGACAGAGAGCTAGAAATACAGAGGAAAAATAAGAGGGAGAGACAGAAAGAGAGAGTTATTACAAGAGGGAGGGGGGCAGAAAGGAAAGAGGAGGCCTGGACAATGTCCTCCATCCTTCGCAGGAAATGGCACAAACAATATGGGAAAAAAAAGAAATGAGAGAGCTCAGCGGAGCAGAAAAGGGAACAGCGCAGGGACAAGCCATAATTAGACACCGGATAACACAGGGCCCAGTGTTGTGTAGAGTTAAAACTGGAACAAGAAGGCTATCTTCAAACTGTAGGTAAATGATGTATGGAAAATTAAACGCTCCACGTTTGAATATACACATTTAGGCGCAGATACTGATCTCGAGTGGAGCGTTTATCGTTCAGATGCGATGCAAAGATCAGCAGCTCGGCACAAATTTTCAAGGAAGCAGATGAATCTGTTTCAGGGAAATTTGCACATCGTGCAAGACCGGGAGCTGCGAGCCTCGGAGGATATCTGATCCAGGAGGGTTCGTGAGAAGTGAGAGGAAAAGTCGAAGAGCCGGGCCTGTGATGTGGAATGGCGGAAATCCTGGTCTGATTGCGCAGCAGCGGTGTTTGCTTGTGCTCAGACAGCTCCTAGGAAAGGAATGTGTGGCCTACATTTTCTCCCCCCTCCCCTCCTTTCACACACACACACACCTCCTCGTCTCCCAACACCAACTCCAGCATACCAAAAAAAATAATAATAAAGGACGGAAGTATTCAAAGCGCAGTGCTCTGATTTACTGCCATTTTTCAGAAGGTGACAGTGATTCAGAGGATTTTAAAAAAATCCAACAACAATAACACATGACACGGCTTCCTCTGAGGGTTTAAAAGCGCTCTCGTGCTACCATTTAAGTCAGACACAGGAGGCAGGAATGGGTTAAGTCTGGTGCGAAGGAGAGAGAAAGAGGAGTGGAGGTATGGGGAGACAGAAGGGGTAGGGATGGGGTTGGGGGGGTCGGCGCTGCATTCAGATGAAATTAAATGGAGGCTAAAGTGCTGACTCATTGTGTTCAGGCCCTTTATTACCTGCTCCGTCACACAGGCTTTATAGGGTGGACTGCCAGAGTAAAGCAGGCGGGCGGGTGGGCAGACAGCCCTCATTTACAGAAACCCTTCTGGAGGCAATAATGTTGCAGTCACCCAGCCAGCCAGCCCTGCAGCTCACCTGCACTCTGCAAAAGCACCCTTCAGGGCACTCCCACCCCCTACCCCAACAAAGAACACACACAACCCCCTACCCCTCACATTTTTTATTTATTTTTTGGGCCTGAACAGGAGGAAACCTGCTTGTGCTGCTAATGAGACATCAAGGGGAGTTGGGGACTCTGGGCCTGGTAGGCCGGCCTGTCGTGCTGTTTGTGTGCGAGTAAACAGCATGTGCTCTTGTTCCTTTTGTGACGGAGTATATTTATGGTTTTTTTACCCCAAAGCGCCACACGTTCATACATTCATCTGGCCTATCTAGAAAAACATGTTTCGAACAAGGAAAGTTGGCAGCGAGTGAAACTTGCTCGTGCCCCGAGCGTTCGAGAGGTGTCACGGCGAGGCTTGCGATGCAGCTGGCATTGACGTAGCGAGGTGACAGAGTTGGTAGCAGTGTGAAACCAGAAGTGAAGTGAAGTGGGTGTGTGTTTTTGGGGGGGTTGGGACAAGCAGGCAACAATTACTTGTTTTGTGGTCTAAAAGGCCGTAACATTGACGTTTCAATATTAATATATCGCATTCGACTGTCAGCTTGTGTGTGTCTGCGTGCGATGGTTGCAGTCACCGTGGATCCCTGATGTTGATGCTAGACAAACAAACATAATTTGAGTGGTTACCCAATGCGTTTGATGAACGGGCTGCACCCAGCCCGGAGCGCTCGCTGGCTGTGGAAAGCGCTTATTGCTGCTGATCAGACGAAATGGACTCCGGCACTGTGTCAGGCTCCAGTTTGTCTCAAATGGTCTGGGCAATCAGAGCATACAGCCAATAAATGGATGCATTCTCTCTGTCCTGGCGCTGCTTCTCCATCTCCCTCATTACTCTCATTACTCTGCAGCTTGTGGGTTATCTAATGCTCTCCCCATGGCTTACGGTTTGGCTGGGGATTAGACTCATTTTTCCAAGGGCATTTTATAAACAACCCTGTGTGCCTCCCTTTCTCATGGCCTGAGCTGATGTAGCAGCAGAATTTATGACCTCGGAGGCCTTGTGGCCTCACTCCCGTTGCAATACATTATTCAAATTCATTCTCTCTAACACACAGCGCAGAGGGCAATTATTTGAATATCCACAGGAGTGCAGCTGGAGTGCCGCAGCTCATCTTCAGCAGCAAAGATGGTGAAATTGCCTCACTCCGGCAGATCAAGGTTGGAGGCAATGAAACACTATAATTTATGACACAGTTTGATATTTCGGTGAAGTCATTGATTCCCTTGTGTCAGACCTTGGCAAGGGCGGCTCCAGAATTCACAGAGTGTAATTCCAGTTCTGCCTCGATGAGGTTTTCCCCCCCTTCTTTTTAACAGCACTAATTGGACACTTGGCTGGGTGCATATGTTGTAAAACGGATTTTCCCCTGAATCAACAGAAACATCGTGCCACTGCCCCGCAAATTACTCGCGAGGCTTCTTGCACCGAGCTCGCCGAAGAGGAGGTTAGCTCAAAAACAAAATTTGTGTTCGCGGACCGACACCACATATGCATTAAGTTACTGAAACTGTCCCACTTTCAGCAGTGAACAGATGCAGTGTCCTCATTTCTAAGTGTAGCCAGGCTCCTCTCTGTCACACACCTACGTCATGATGCAAGTGTTGTTCACGCCACAACAACACATGCGTTTGTGTCATTCACAGATTCCTTTACAGTGTCTCACCAAGACAGACTAGATGTCACACTGGATTACGCACACCCCTCTCCTGAATGACTGTACTGTACTCTGAATGCAAGAAAAGTGAAAGGAAGTGCTGCAGCACTTTTCTGTGGAAAAACAGGGCTGGCCTTCCCAAACCTAGTTTCCTCCCAGAGGTTCTGTTGAGAGGCCATACTATAACCCTTTTCCCCCCACAATATTTATTCATCCTTATTCAGCATTTTCTCTTTATATCCATGTGTGAAGGGCGCAAAAAAAGAAAGCTGCAACAATACATGCTGTTGCAGAGATATGTCAAAAAGTCTCTAGTTGTGACATTAAAAGCGGCATCCACATTAATTATGGTCCAATCATTTCATGCATATGATCCCAAAAAGGTCTGTTTTGCTCTTACTTAAATAGAATTGTGAGTTTTTACATAAAAACTTGTTTCGCCACATTGCAAAAAAACAAAAACAAACAGTTTAGTGCCAGTCTTGACATAAATTCAGGGTTGCATCAGCATGGAAAGTTGTTATCAGCTGTTTGTTTATGCCTCTAGTATCCATGGAAAGGTCCAATGTATAGTTCTGCTTTAGCATCCGGTATCTTCTAATGGGGAAATTATTTGGCTCTGTATATTTGCTGATACCAACCTACCAGAAGTGAAGTGAAGCCAGGGAGGAGCTGCCATGAACCAGCTTTCTTTTGCAAAAACAGCTGTGGTTGCAAAAACACTTCCAGTGCTGTAGGATTCTATGGAAAAACAGCCTTTGGCCCTGACCTAAGAAAATACTTTCCTGATGAGCTTATGGACACAGTCACTCCTTTTGGGTTGTACTAAATAAAACTTTAAGTTCATTGTGTAAATTCTGGTCAATCCTATTGTCAACACAGAGAATTATTCTCTTTGGTTTCATCACTACAAGCAGCTGCTTTTAGCTGAAGTAAATAACACCTATTATCTCTTCACCTGTGGGGGGGATATATTAGGGAGCAAGTAAACATTTTGTCTGTAAGGATTTTAGCTAGTTTGACAAAGGCCAAATTGTAATGGCCAAGCCTCATAGATGCACGTGTGATTGAATCCAACAGCCCTGTATATCAATTTATCGAAAAATCTAATGCTGGTTCTGATGTCAAAAAGATGTCAGAATACACAGTGCAGTTTTATGCAATACACATTGCATAAAATTAGGCAGGCGGTCTTAATGTTATGCCTGATCCATGTATATATTTGAGCTATTATTTTTGCAAATACACCAGTAAAGCTCAGTAGTTTCCTGAAGTAAAGGAAGGACCTTCTGATCCCATAAAAGTCCAGAAAAGGAATTAATGTTGATAGAAATAAAATTGAGGTGACTCTTGCTTCTTATCTTACCAGTGCAAAGAAATGGTTTCATGAGAAATCTTTTATAACCTCAAGCGCTTACGCAGTATCTAATCTGCATTTGGCCTTTTTCCTTCCTCACCTGTCAGCGGTATCAAAACACATTAGGTTCAAAGGTCAAGTTTAACACAGGAAGTGATATACTGTCTCGCAGTTGAGTCTTTGTTCATTGAGCTCTGACATTCCTTTTCTTTGTTAGCCATGTGTGTGTGTGTGTGTGTGTGTGTGTGTGTGCGTCTTTGTATGTGTTAGGGAAGAGGGATAACGTTTCCAGTAGCACATCTGCCTCAGAAAAGCTCCTGTCGCTGTATCCATTTCCTGTCACTGATACCATGAAAGCAATCGCAGAGATAACAAAAACCTCATTCAAACACTAAAAGAGGGACAAGGACAGGTAAGGACCTGTTCGCTGTCTTTCCCACAAGTGCAGGTTTTTATAGCCCTTTGGGTGTGTCTTTGGTGTTAACTGATGAAAAACCACTGTGATGCAACTGGGGCTTTATCCATGACAGTACACACAGTGGGAGGGTTTAGCTGTGAGCGCCTCCGGCTTCGTAAATAAATCATCCAAAGTCACTGAAGAGAAAAAGCTCCAACAATAAAAGATTTTTCTTCCCCGACGGGTGAGTCACCGTTTAAAGGGAAAAGAGGCCCAGATTCTCGGCTGTCGAGCATTCAGGCATCAATTTCACTAGTGTGAAAAGCCAGCTGACAATGGAGCTAATTGATGAGGATTATCCAGCAGAAAAGGAGGAAGCCTTGTGACGTGACTCATCGTGGCCATCTGTGCGAGTATACTGTATTTTCACAACCCATGCTTTGAGAGCAGAATAACTTCCTCTTTGGCACAAAGCCCCAGCAAACATCATCCTACCCTGACTGGTTCTGCTACTGCCTGGATAATACTTTCACTTGCACCTGTGTTTTAAACCGCCCTCACTGTCTGACTAGCTGTTGCTGAGAGAAGGCAAGTACACCCACTGAGCGCAATATACTGAGGGAAATGTGAGTCATACTGAGCATCAAAACACTTACCACAAAATGCTGAGACCTGAAATCACACATTCACACACACACAGACGCACACATACACACTCTGTGAAATTCCCAGTGAGTCGACTGGCTAATGACATTTCTCCATTACCAGCTAATCCAGACACAAAGGCATAAAAGAGGGCTCACAGGAAGCTTCCTTTTTTTTTTAATCATTAGAAAGTGTCTCAGCCTCACTATTAAAACTTCACAACTTTATAATCATTTCAGCGCCGGAGAAGCCAGACATCTTAAATATCAGTGACATATCAGTGGAGAGGGCAGAGCCGTGTGCAGCCTTCCACCAGACGCCCTTAATGAAAGCCGGACTGAATAACGAGTGTGCGGTCAAGATCCGCAGCTGAGCTTTAATCACATCTTTTGCCTCAGCGGCTCGATGTCCTCGTTCTTACATCGTCGGCTTTGTTTTCGTGCATTTTCCCTTTCTTTTTTTTTTGCCTTCATTCTCTCTCCGGGCTGTACACACGATCCTCATCATGACACATCACCACAAACTGGTAGTGTCTGTGTCACTGCGGTTAAATCATTTGCCTTGTGAGAGTGATGCATCTCAGTTTCACAAACATAAGGCCACTGGTGCTATTAGATATGCGTCTGAAGGGTGTATGTAGTTGCTGAATGTGCCACAGCTGGCTTTCCTCACAAGGGGAAATTACAGTCTTCAGTAGGTTATTTTCTGAGACAGTCAAAATGAAACTACCCTTTAACATCAAAGTCACCTTACAGGAAGCTCAAATTGAAACACTGGAGGCGGACCTTGTGCGTTTGAGCACATAGACGCGATGGGTATATGAGTGTTTGTGTTTATCTGTGTGAATAAGGGAGAGTGATGAAATAAAATGCAGAAAAAGCTGCCCTGGCCTTCCCCGTGCACACGCATATACACCGCCCTTCCCCCCTCAGCTGCTTCCCTTCTGACTCATGGGGGATTACTCGTCTGATCACTTTGATCTGCTTGTCGTTGCCAAAGCTATTTTCTCCATCCAGCCCACAGACAGGCGAGGCACATTCAGGTTAAATGTGCCTACCGACACCCAGACTGCACCTACTAAAACCCATGCTGCACAGCTAACAGGAGGCAGAGCCAATTTCAGTTAGGACTGGCAAGAACGGTATCTGGTTATTGGAGGATGTTGCACAACGCAGATGAATAACAGTTGCTTCTAACCACAAAACAGTTTGCTCCTGACGCAACAGGATCTTACACATGATACGGGCTCCGATATGAAAGGAGGGTCAAGAAGCTGACACACACGGGGCTTAAACTAAAACTAAAACTACAGGTCATGTCGCTGGCGCCACACGATTGCAGTGCATGAGTCCTGAATGCAAAGCAAAGGAGGGAAGTGTTCTGACTCTTTGACACTTATCTGTTTGAAGAAGTAGATAAAAGAGTGCAGCAGATAGGGGTGCATGAAGCTCTCTCTCACTTTAAAATTTCTCTCAGGCTACTTGTGCAGTCAAGGCACACAAAAAAATTCGATGACACTTTTTTCATGACACATGAATCAACGCGAGAGATGCGAAGCATGCCAGCCAGGCCGATGTGGCTGTGAGCCGTTTCTGCTACGCCTCATCTGGTTCACGATGTTCCTGTCACTGCCTGCTTTTGGCGCCAGGTAAACCACTCCAGCCGGGAAAAAAGATGCAGTTACATGATTCAGTTTCTGTGGGAAATGGCTGTCTTTCTCTTTGTCCGTAATATTTTTCTCTGCAACCTCCACCACCACCCGTCCACCCACCCACCCACCCATCCATCCTCCATCTCGGAGACTCGGAGGAGCCGGCGCTATCAGCGGGTGTCATTTCATGAGAGCCATCATCAAAGGCGGCTGCCTGGTTTCCATGGAAACAGCCCACTTCAGGGGAGAAGATCGGAGGAGGCATGTGTTATAATGCTGCGGGTTACCATGGAGACTGGAGCGACAGCTTACATAAGTATTCATTGTGCGTCTGTTGCGCCGAGCCACATTCCTCCATATAATTAATGCTCAGAGTGTTTGCTCGCTGCTGTCAAAAATTACAACAATGTCATTTCAAGTGGCAGGCAGCGGCAGCTCATCGGCCGCCGCCGCCACAGTCAAGGTCAGGCTAATTTCCCCGCCAATTAAGCCCAGCTTGTGCATGGAACAGCTGTCAACTGCCATCTCCAAGGTGACACATCAAATTGTATTTTTTCCCTTCCAAAAAGCCTTTCAACGCTTTGCTCACAGTCCCAAATGCTCACTTTAAAGACCAAAAGCCTCACAGAAGACACCCGCGCTCGTGCGGAAATAGGAAGTGTTCCCCGAAATGTAATGGGGTGGTGGAGGCAAGAAAGCATGGTGTAAAGGTGGACGTCAGTGTGTTTTATCGGTCCTCAGCTATTCTGCCAATAACTAATGGAGCTCTTTTGAAGAGAAAAAACACTGCAGTCAAATTGCCTCGAGTGCTCGGACTCCAAATGAAAGCAGACAAATGACGTCCATTTTATCTGAACTATGCATAATGCATTTTCTCTATCTCTGATTTATGCACTCATCACATCATATATTCCGCCATCTCCTCCGAGCTGCAGCCTTTTAAGTCCTGATTGCAATTAGGTGCTGTATATATGCTTCACTTTCATCTCAGCTGTATGGAGCTAACCAATATTCTGCTGCAGCAGTTGTAACACACCCAACAAAAAAAATTATTTGCACGGTGAGGGATTGCACCATAAATAAAAATAACTCCATGCCTTTACAAGTGAAACGAAGTGAAGCCTACACTGGCCTCATGCAAACTGCAGTGCAGTTCCTTGGTAGTCTGCATGGCATAAAATGAACACTTGTCTATATCGGTTTCATTTTCATTTATCTATTATCATCAGAGCATGCTATATTCAGAAAATAATGATAGTGTGGTAATTGAATCTCACCTTTACCCACTTCCTGTGAGTCACATAACAGCAATCACATGAGCTTGCAAGCATCTGAAGATGCACGAGAACCACATTTGTGTGACCGCATTTTAAAACCCAGCGTAAAAATTTGCAGGATTTTCGTACTTTTCACCCTGTTTGTGCTCGTGATTTGGCCTTGAAGGCGCTGTGCAAACAGGCTCGGGGGTGGGGGAACTAGGATACAGCCTGTTGTAACCAAAACCATGTGCTGTGTGCAGCATACCATGTGGTGCCTTCTCGACATCTTCAGACTGTTGGAAGGCAGGAGGGTGGGGGTTGGGGAGGGGAGCTGGTTAGGAAACCACAACATGACAAATGTACTAATAACGCTGTCACACCGACCAGTGCCAGTTTGGGGAAGACTGTTGGGTAGTCGTTTGACACATAAACGACTATATAAGGAGTTCCTCTTTGTGCATTCTAGTACTTTAACTTGGGCAAGGAGGGCTGCAGCTTGTTACTGTCGCCTCAGTGTCAACAAGACCCATTAACCGTTTGAGAGTTGCAGAAGTGAACTCATGTGACCTGTGATGCGTTTTAAATGCGGAAGATTCCAGGTTACTTGCATTTTCCTGCGCAAATATTTAGTGCAGTAATGAAGCATGTTTTGGCCACACGAATTTGCCCTTAATTAGTCCCATACATCCAGCATTCAGACTTCAGCGTGACATAGTTAAGCACATAGCAGCACGTCTTATAAAAGCAAGGCAATCTGAATAACTACTGCATGCTACTATAATACCAGAGACAGATGGCAGGAGAGGAATGCCGTCTGACTACCGCAACCCGGAGTGTGACAGGGACATGCTCTACTAAGTGAGAAGAATGCGTTGTGACACTCCTCCGGGGCACCTTGTGAACAGCGTGACAGTGGCATGAAAGCGTCAACATGCCAGTTTTCACAGCACACCCCTCTCTCTTTGCAGGACTGCCAAGACTAGCGACACTTCAGTTCAACTTCCACACCAAAGGAGAGACTTGCAGCCGACTGATCCCGCTGCTCTACCGTTTTGCCATCAGGAAGTTGATCCGTTTCGCCCAGCTTTGGAACAAAAAAATAAAAAAATATGACTCTGTGCGCAGCAGGATGGTAGATGAGCTCAACCGTTGCCCGAGGCTGCTATTGTCACTGATGGCTGCAAATAGATTTTATATAACTCAATCAACACCACCTTGGCTGCACAGTGAGCTCACTCTCCGCCTTTCATAAACAGCTGTTGCACCGGATCATATTCTGGCGTTACACAAAGACCTCGGCAACGCTGTGACTACCGTACAATGGTATTTTTATGTTGCGCACCAACAAAACAAAGATGACTCTGTTGGGTTTGCCCAAAAGCACAGATACACAGTAACTGGTGTCTTTCCAAGCCCAGCCCTCGGGAGTTTTGTGCTGCTTGTTTTGGCAGACAGAGAGTATTTTGGCAGACAATGACAAACCTCCTCAACTGTAATCAAACCAAAAGAACGCCAACACCCTCTTTCAAGTATCAGTATCTGTGTCCCTTTTTGTCTATCACTGTATGTTTGTCTGTTCTTTACAGTAAGTGCACAAACCAGATCCAGCTTCACCCAGTAATCAGTCCAGCACCGTCTAATTTAAGTAGGGAAACAAAATTACCATTAATGTCTTTACCAAATAGGGAGACTAGTAATCTCCTTGTCTTTACGTCAAGGGAAATGGCTCAAAAAATAGGTTGCATTCTCTCAGGATGAATTATTACCATTCATTCTGATGCCCTGCGGGCAGCTAACGCATCATACGGACCCATATTTCTTGGCAGCAAACATATTAGAGTTTGAACCCCTGTCATGACTACTCTGCAACCTTGCTGATACCCTGTAACCACCTCCAGTCGTAATCAGAATGTCAGACTGGAGGAGGGAGGGTGAATAATTGATGCTGTGTCTTTTGGGTTTGCTCATTTCACCAAGCAAAAAAAAAAGAAGTTTCTTGCCTTCATGGCCTGCAGCAAAACACTTAGCTTGCCTGGCACAGCGTTCAGCTTCTAAAGGGATGATGCATTGCTCAGAGAGCGCTTTTTGTGCCAAACCATCACATAAGATTCGACACAGGAAAAACAAACTTGTAGAGGAATAAAACTCCGGATGAACTCCTATAGCGCTGAAAACGAGAGGGAGACATCAAAGCAATTTTTACGACACGCACAAACGCTCATATCCACGAGGCTAAATCATGTCATTAGTGCATGAGATGACATCTTCCTGTAAGTAGAACACATAGTTTAGTAGGTGGAGGTGGCTGTGAGGCTGAAGGGTGTTGGCAGAGTCTTCCACTTCTGCCGTGACAGCCAGACATCAGACAAACAGAGAGCCGACAGAGACTTAGAGCTGAGAATAGCAGAGGTGCCCTTTTGTTTCCGTGCAGCCAGGAAACATTGAACTGTCCTGCAGTCTATCACATCCCACTTTGGGGGGGAAAAAAGCAGGATTTGCACACAAACTAACTCTAACAACATTAAAACAGGACCTGAGTCAAGACCATGTCGTCCCTGATAATGGCTGTCTTTCAACTGGTCATTTGCTAAATCCTGGATTCTGTTGTTTGGTGTGCTTTCTGTTCACACGTGGTACCAATACAGTTTCAATTACTGCTACCTATTACACAATTACAGCATGATAAAAAAAAAAAACACTGCTGGGTTTGAAAGATAAAACATAACACATTACAGTGAGGTGTAGAAGTCCACCCATAAAAATCAAAGATTTAAACTTCAGGGTAGTCTCCTTGGGCGGCGCTGCATTTCTTTTAGTGCACTTTTTGGAAGTCCTGTTTAGATTCAAGCTGGACTTTCACCGTGGACCCCAAACCTGAACAGAAAGCAAGCATCAGCCTCTGAAGACTTCTGAAACAGTCTAACTAACATTTGGTGATATGAACTGGGTCTCTGGCCATAGCCTGGTGACTTACAAGCACTGTAGTAATCTCTAGTATCCAAGGCCAAAGGACACACAAGATGTGAGGATCAGTTTTGCACTGGAGAATTTGGGGTTTGTTTCAGAAGAAACAACCTGCTCTGGAGTGCTTGTGATTTTGCCATTGTGCCGCGCACAGTGAAAACGGAGAAACAGAGTTTCTGGTGATCCCAAGAAAGTCTTTGCTAACAACCCACCCAAAGATTTGGCTCCTAACAACTTCGCCCTCTTCATTAAAATGAATATTATCTGCAGGTAATAAAATTCCATAATGAAACATGTATGTCACTTGCATTGCACGTGTTCTTCAAATAAATGCACAGTTAAAATCGGGTTTTAGAACGGTATCAACTACCTAACAAAAAATACCATGCATACAACTTCAACAAGTACAGTAATCCAAAGCTCAGCAGACCTCCTGACCCTAGTTACTAAGCCAGGATAAGCTATTACAATTGCTGTTTGGGGGAGGACTTGAGCAAATTGCCAAATATAAGTGTTTTTCCAACATTTTACCTCCAGTCTAAAGCTGACATATATCCAGAAAGGATTTGTTTTAGAAATCACTCCCATCTCCACGGCCAATGTGCCAAAGCCACCTGCAATCACAGCTTTTCTCATCTCATGTCAGATGCTAAAGTTAGCTTCTATGGCCTTATCTACAAACAGCACTAAACCCAACTGTCTTTAGCTAGTGTTATCTCCCCGTCTAAGTGATATACAGCACCTGCTGCCTGTCACAGATAGACTTAGCCCACACTAAATCCAGCCAGGATGTCCACATTAACGCAAACACGCCACAAAGTTCACCTGCATTACATGTTTTGGCAGAGAAATCAATGATAAATCTCAGTCTTCATAATGAAAAATGTTCAGGGAAGTACTTATTGCCAAGCAATAATCCCAAGGATGGGTTATTGTATTTTCTCTATTGATCCTTCAGATTTATGCACCCACACTTGGATTTGTTGCCTGTTGCTGTAAAGAAATAAAATGTATCTAGCATAGTGAGAGACACATTTCCACACAAAAAAACCCTCTTTAGTTCTTGGCAGGCTCGATATTAGCTCTTAAAATCAACCATTAATCCAGAGACATCTTGTCACTGTCAATCAGACAGGCGGATCCATGTGTTTGTCTGTGTTTGTCTCACAGTCGCTAGTCAATATAAAAAAACAACCTTGGCATCAATTTGTCAGCTTGTCGTGATGGGTCTTAAAATCAGGTCATTATCGCAGCAGGCACAAATCCGCTCTTAGATTGCTTGAGGTAGCGATTCTTACATAAGGCCACCCAACAACTTCCAAAACCATAAACTTATGAGAAACATCCAACAGGTTCAGACTGCATA
This sequence comes from Mchenga conophoros, assembly GCF_057382185.1. NCBI lineage: Eukaryota > Metazoa > Chordata > Actinopteri > Cichliformes > Cichlidae > Mchenga > Mchenga conophoros. Next base: position 23,608,411 of record NC_140538.1, read on the forward strand.
TCGTTCAGGGTGAGCTCTTGTTTGTACTGACCAGTAATCTGAACCTTTTCCATGTCGAGGTTAACAAGTTGCTTCTAAATTGGCAGATGAAGCTCATGTGCAGATGCACCCACTGGGTTTCTGATGCAACATGTTAAATAATGAGAATCGGAGTGGTACTGCTTTCTGCAGCCAACAAATAACTGAAGGGAAGTCGGGTTTGAACCCCAGTGGGATTTTTAAAGCTGCAACTTAGCACAGACGGGAAAAAAATTACAAAAGTGATATGTTTTATGGGCTTTCTCTTGATTGGCTGTCACCGAGCTAAGAAAATACTGCTCGGCTGTATCCTCCAGAGTGTCACTGCTCCAGTAGCAACAGGAAATTTATGGCAGTCCAAGCTCTCATAAGGTCTCTGGAAAAAAAAAAGAAATAAGATGGAGTCACTGGAAACAGCACACACTGTACTTTATTCTGTAATTCCTCCTTTTACACAACTAATTACGATTCAGTCAGCTTGGTGTCACAGGACTTGTCATCTGTTTGGAGATGACGCCAGCTGCAAGTTGTTCAAAACACAAACTGAGTCATGAGCCCAAAGCATCCAAAATCAGAGTTTGGTTTTGATCCTCGACAGAGAGTTTCCTTTAAAAAATGTTCTGGCAAAATCAAACATTTTATTTACAGTCAACAAAGGATTTTCACTCTCATTTTCAAAGTGAAAGTTCACCTTTCTGAACCGCTCACCACAACATATACCATTCATTAAGTATATTTTTGACTCATCCTCACCAGAGCGCGCCTGCTTTTCTGGAGGGCACTGCATGGTTCAAGACCAGGGTAGGGCGTGTACCTTCGAGTTTATGTGTGTGTGGGTGGCTGGTTTAGTGTCTGAATGAAACAGCATGGGAGAAGAGGGAGAGGAAGAGGGGGGGAATGAATAACGTGTCAGGCTTTTTAGTTGAGAGACTTCTTGTGTTGATGAATAATTGAGCTGTAGTCAGGCAGAGAGCTATTTCATGAGCTCCTCTGTCTCCTAGATAAAATTAGACCCTTCTCTCTGTGTAGACAGTCTCTTTGAACTGCTACTGTCTCAGAGCATCACTCGGCTCTCTCTACAGCCCGCTTGTGCCTTTTTGAGCAATAAGTCTCAGTAGATATGAGGAGTGAGACAAACATGCTCGGTGGACGAGGGGAAATCTGTGTTATACAAGCCAGGAAGCAGAAAAATTGTACTTTACCGGGCTCTGTTGTAGGTGAATTTCGTGTGTGTGTGTGTTAAACGTATTAGAATAAAAGCACTAGTATTATTCTTGTGTTGATTTGGGGCCCTAATTTGATATTCAGAGCTCCCCTCTGCAGAAGCTGTAATGAAGTTCTGTCTCTCCTCCGTCTACCTGTCATACCAAGATCCCCCAGGCTTTCCTGTCTTTGCCCGGCCTCTGAATACCCACAGCCCATCTCAATCTGTCACTCCTGTCAGACCCACAACGCCACCAAAGAACCCAGAAAGTAGGACACTGAGAACTCATAGCACACACACACACACACACACACACACACTGAGAGAAATGTTTCATAAATTGTAGTGAAAAATACACATTTTGCGACAGAGGCCTCAGAGTCCGTCAACGTAATATCTGGTGTTATCTGTGGACAGCCAGCTCTAAATGGGGCATTCAGTGACTCTTCAAAGCCCCCGTTTCTGCGGGGCAACTCGGGCTGCATTGTTACTGTTTTAATTAGAACTGCTTCTCGCCTGCTCCCTGAGATCCACCCAGCCTCAACATCAAAGCGCTGCTCTGAATAATGATGTACCCCTCCATGCCTCAGGTACAGCCTGAATCCCCACCACCCCAACCCACCTCTTCTCCTTATATCCCTACACCCCTCCCTCCACACCTCTTTGTACCTCTCTGCTTCCCAATTTACTGCTATTTCTCTGCGTGCTGACATAACACTATTTTGTCATGTTCAGGGCAGCGAGTTGACGGCGGGCTTTCCGTGCGTTCGTGTTCAATGAGGCTATGGTAGTCTGGCGCTTACAGTCTCGAGAGTCAATTTCTTTCCATCTGTCCTCTACGTACTGGGTTTAAATCTAACTTCGGTTCTTTCTATGTGGAATTTGCATGTTTTCTACAGGTACTCTAACCCCTTCCCAGAATCCTCAGCCTATGCAAGTGATCTTAACAGGAGATTCTAAATTGGCCGAAGCAGTAAATGTGAGTTTGCTTATCTGTCTCCATGTGTAACCCGTAGAGTGACTGATGACCTGATAAAGGTGTAAACCTCCCATCGCTCTAGATCCACCACCCAACCTCTGACCGTGCACTGGATAATCCAAAGAAAATTGATATAGATTTAATTTAGTCACATATCTAATTTTTCTGAACAAAAATCATTACAGTCCTTTATCAAAAGTCCAGAAAGCACAACATACAGTAAATGTATGACCTAATTTTACAGATCACATTTACAGAGAGAGATGAAGTCGATTTCATGGCGGCGGTCCCTTTATATCACAACAGAAGAAGAGAAAAAGGAAGTTTGATGTGTTACTTTCGCTCAGCAAACTAAAAGCCTCACAGTTCAGTCTTTGCAATGGAAATGCCAGCTGAACTCAAGGTCAAGCTTTTTGTTTTTTTCCAGCAGCTTTCGACTGTTCGAAATGATCTTCACCTGCATCAGTTACGAGCTGCCTCATCGAACACAGATTAAATTAATGTTGCGTAGCTCAAGATTAGCATTATAAGGGACAAACTCATTTATGGCTGCGTAATGAAATTCATCAGACTGCTAGTGAGGGCATTAACAGGCTCTTTAAATGCTTATTTGTACAAAAGCAATTATTTGTCACTGATTTACAATACATAAGAAGTAGACACACTTAAATGTTGCAAATAAAGAAAGCTACCCTCTTAACAATCAAACAAAGCTATAATAACAAGAGAAAGTAATCCATTGAGAATCTTTCTGCCCATGCTGGGCTCAAGCTTAGCTCTTTCCTTTAAAAACATCACCTCATATAATCCATCCTCTGTCTCATATTGGCTTTCACTGGCGTTCCTCTGTGCTGACTCAGAGCTGCATTCCTCATACACTCCTGTAAACACACACAAGAATGAGGCAACACCAACAAAGTCTCATGAAATATAAAGGTTATGCAATCTCTTGAATCACTGTGCACTCAGCTGATTATTCACTAGGCATGACACCCATTAAGGCAGATCATATTTTAATGAGTTTAAAACATAGTAGCATCTAGGAACCTAGGAAGCAATGCACAATTATGTAACTCTTAACCTTCTCTTGAATTGCATTGTGTATTGTATTCAAAGCAGGTCACGGATCATCCTCCAGTCAGATGGCGGCTCATTGTGGGGGCTTAATTTAATAATCTGATTTACATAAAACTGGAAGGGGTGTTTAAAATTGCAAGGAAATCTTCACCATGTGTGACTTTTCAAAGTCGTACAATGTTTCGGCTGAAGTATCAAAACTTTGCTAAAGTAAAGGTTATTTTAGCTCATCTATTCCCCTTTCCTGTAAACGGAAACAAAACATTTTCATTATAAATATAAAATCACCAGAACTTCTTTCAGGAGTTTGTCATATAATATTTCAATATTTAGCAATAATGTAACACAACAAATATATACACTCTAGTGTTCTCTAGTACAAAGTTCATGTAATATAACCTTGTGAGAATAGTGCAACTAATTATTTCCTAAATTCACAGCTAGTTGGTGTCATTTTTAAACCAAACATATTTCCAGTATTTCCACTAGTGCTACATGCTAGGCTAATTATAGCTAAACATAATTCTTACAAGTAAAACTGCCTTAATATAGCAAATTTGTCTTAAGAGGCATAAATGAAAGAATAGTTTTGACATTTTTAGAAAAGACATTTGAAAAAATAGTTATTCAATAATGAAATAAACAGAACTACTGGTAAACATGGCGCAGTAGCCAGGAGACAGCTAACTCAGCTTAGCATAGCAAATGAAAACAGAAGGTATGGTTAGCTTTCTATGTCCAAAATAGAGATATACTTACAAAAGTCACAAGAAAGTCCCTCAAAAGACATGCAGATAGCCCCCACTACAACTTTTTCCATTCCCTATTTGTGAAATGTTGTCAGTGACTAAGGATTTTTCTGAATAACTGTTGCTATTCTTAGTCTTTAAGCTAATCTAAACACTTCCTGACCTGCCTCTTTCAATGTATTCTTCAATGCATTAGCCAAATGTTTAACTAATCCTTTAAGAGCAGCAGTGCTAGTTTCAGGCTGTACATGTGATGTACAAACCATGTTTCAGCCCAGAAATGATGTAAATTAAGACTCCCTGCTACAGTAATAAGGTCAACTGAAGAAAAACACATGTTCTTGTATAAATCACATTAGCAAGCATTGCAGAAGGGATTGAAAATACATAATTTTTCCAACCTTTATATTCCACCCCTTCTTTTGTTACAGCAAGCTTAGCACAGTAATCCTACTTTGAGCGTGCTGCATTTGAATTTTTAATCTTAGGTAAAGGCGGTGTGCCGCTTTGCTTGTTAGGACGAGAATAGCAGTGCTACAGCAAAATTACCATGTGGCCTCCGACATCTTCATCAGGCAACAAAGTGCCTATTTTTGTTTGTTGTCTGGATAAAGGCCTGTCAGCTGGCTACAAGGCCGGGATTAATTGCCGTGGTTGAGGTGATGTAGTGTTTTCTTTGGTCATGTATTGATGGGGGTTGCTTTGGCCCGTTTAACCTGTGAGGCCTTTAGGGAGTAGAACATTGAGAGCAACCTAAGGCCAAAGTCTGACGCATCTATCATGAGGATTACATCACTTACACCATCAAAGGTCAGTCACATTAGGTGTTCACAGTTTCCTCTGTGAAAGAGTTGCAGCAGTTTAAAGTGTTGCAGTGAGTTAGCTGTAAAATGTCAACATGTTTCTTTGCAATTTAATCATTTTGTGTGGCGTCGGCTTCTCTTCTGCCTCAGTTAATGATGGTACTCAGACAAATAGATGGAGTTTTCTAGAGTAAGTCTTTCTACTGCAGCTTCCCGCTGGGAAAACGACCGTACTGAGAAAACAGTGAACTCACTGTACTCTATTTTTGTGTTATTGGATGAATACATGCATGTTTGTGTTTGTGCGATGGGGCGGGGTGGGAGCAGGGGGGTTGTGTTAGCGTGGGCGAGCCAGTGAAACAAAAATCAATGCTGTAATTGGCGCGCACCTCCTGATGAAGCTATTTGAGAATCGCAGCCCCAGAGGTCACGGAGAGGATGACCCATGACGATGACATCAGAGCCCAGAGCACAACAACAAACGCGGTCTTGTTGCAGCAAAAACAAAGGATGTTTGTTTGCCGGGTCCTTTTTTCTCTTTCAAGATCCATCCTGTGAGTTGAGAATGTGACGACGCAGTACACTGACCTTTGTTTCTCTGGTAACAGACTCTCTCTGTCGGTCTTCAAAGTACTGAAGGGGGCGAGGGGGTGGGGCTCAGAGTAGCCTTTGGTGTTGAGTGCTGATCACATGAGAAGCTGAAATAACAAAGCAGCCTGATCTACACACAGTCATGTGAGTCAGATCTCTAAATACCTGGACTAACACTGATTCCTGATCAAGTAAATAAGCATAAAGGAGAAAATGAGCCTAAGAAATGCATATTAAAATGGATCTATAAATCCTATACAGCCCTGCTGTGGAAGTACATTGAAATAGTATCATGACTTTCATTTCCCAGCCTCCTCAATGTCCCAGACACTGAAGATAACAACACCAGTGCAATGAGTCAGCACAGTCATCCATCCTTCTAAGGTTATTGGCAAGCCCCTCTGAGGATAACATGACATGACAGTGGAGCTGCTAAAGTCTTCTGTCTCCTGCCTCTTCACAGAGGTGTACGCAGTTATGAGGGGAACAAGATGCAAATTGCAAATGTTAGACCAAGCATGAAAATGCGAGGGAAAGTGATTTATGGTGCAATCTGTGAGTATCCCTCTTAATTAATATCGTGTCATATTGTCCATGGACGAGGTTTCTCTGATGAAGCACGGGAACGAGAAGACACTGGAAATCCTGGACGGCTTTCAGTAAAGGGGCACCGAGATAAATCAAAGATAGTTTTTGAAGTACGAGCCATAAGGGACGTGTGATTAAGTAAATGACACGGCGTCTTTCTCGCACACGGCAGGCCAAACGTGGCTGTAATATTACTGCCACGTGTGAGATGAATGGAAATGGGAACGTTGTGTCATTTACAGCCAGCAGAGAGTGTTAATGGCAGTGTGATGGCTGACATTAACATTTCAGGCATGTAACAAGCTGCCGGCATGGAGCAGCTACCTGCGATTCGTGCACATTATCACCAACGTGATAAGCCAAAGTCTGTGTTACAGATTGCTGCACAATTGTGTTATGTGTTTATATACCACCTTGCATTTAATCGTGAAATATTATTACGCTTTATTAATCCTCAGGTTTCATCCTGTTAAAAGGGGGTTTTTCTTTCCCGCTGTCACCAAGTGCTTGCTCAAAGAGGGTCATCTGATTGTTGGGCATTTCTCTCTATTTATGTAGGGTCTTTACTTTATTATATAAAGTGCCTTGAGGTAACTGCTGTTGTGATTTGGCGCTATAGAAATAAAACTGACTTGAAATTGGTTCTCACATATTTGTATACCACTGAAAAATGCAAAGCACGGGATAATAATGAGAACTACTGTAAGGATGTTTTTAATTAAATGAAAGGAGTCTGCACAAGTGTAATAAAATAGCAGCTTCAATACTTACCCGATGAAAGAAATACAAATCACTTTTTTTCTTCAATTAAATTGTAGTTAAACTTAGCAGTTGTGGTTATTGAATGAATGATAAATGATGCATCTGGTATTTCTATATCATTTATGTTATGCAACAGGAATGCAATGTTTTTATGTGAGATGACAATAAAGCTCTTACAAAACTCTTGAATATGATAATCGTAATGATTGTGAAAGTAAAATCAGATATCATAGTATAAAATTATGCAAGGTTACATCAGGGTTTCTCTGATTCTGTTGCTCTTTCTATTCTGATGCCATATAGGGAAATATATAACAGATATACTGAATTGTTGGATTTGTCATTACAAATGACATTACTTACGTGGGACAAGTTGAATCATTTCATATAAGTCTCACAGGTAAAAAGTGCTTGATAAAATAATTTAACCTTAATTTCCATTTGGTAGCTGTTTAGAAGCGACCTGGGTTTTTGGAGTTCAAACTCCATCTGCTGATGACAATTGTGTTGCTAATGGACAACCAAATGGGCTTTTACATTTGTTGTGGATGTCAGGAGTGAGCTCTGAAACTCTAGATGAAATGTAGTTTGGATCAAACGCTGCATAAAACTTTGATTGTGACAGGCTATCAGCAGCCCCTCCCTTCATGTATGAAAGGCAGCCAGAAATACTGCCAATCATCGGAGATAGAGAGCGCATCCAATCTTTGTGCTCACGTCTGTGCCCGTCGCTCAGCCTGGTACTGTCAGCAGTTCCGCACCCCCTCAGGATTCCCGCAGCGCCATGTGGCAACGAGGGTCACATTGCATTCTGGGAGAAACTCTCCTATGATCCCCCTCTGGGCACAAACCCCCACCTCTCCGCTAACAATCTTGCCCGGTCTCCTCCAAAAATTCCTCTGCCCCCCAGGGCACTGCACAGCCCAAAATAACAGGACACATCAGCACTTTCATCTGCACCCCTGAGCAAGCTCAGACACTGCAGCAGCAGCTGTTAGACCACTCGCAGGCACGGATAGTTCTGAAAAGTACTAAGGCACTATAGTTGGCACACCCCTTTCCCCCTCTAGTGATACGAGCACAGACTGAGCCAGACTTGGATAAGAGTGCCAAGCTAGGTGGGGCTGACAGAGTTGTCCTTTAGCCGTCCTTCAGAGAAAGACACTGTAAGATGAACACACTGCATAAACACCAGTTTGCCGCTATGGTATCCTATTAAGGCTAAGTCGGGGTATTAGATGGTAAGGTAATCAGTGACATGTAAGGGCTTATTGTCAAAATTTATACCACGTATGGCCACAAGATACATTCTTAAACTCCTCTGGCCTTCCTAAATTTCCCTGGCTATTTGATGAAAGCCACAATACAGACAGAGCAGAGAGAGTACTGAGATAAAGGAGGATTTCTTCCTGGGATACAAACTATACACTTCAAACAAAGCACAATACAGGCTGTTCCACAGATAAATATATTTATCGCTGTAAAATAAAAAAAATAATGGTATCAGCAGAGTAGCAGAAAAAGTTACTTAGATAAAGGTCACAGAGGCCGGTTAGGTTACTGTGTCACTTTGTAGATCAACACAATAAAACACATGACCTCTGTTGAAAGTTGCGACTTTGCAACAGAGAAGCCTGATGTATCTGAAGAGATTGTTTCGCAACACCTGATGGAGGAGTATAGACCTGCCGGTAATAACTCACAGTCAAGCTGTTTGCTGCAGGGTACAAACATCAACCTTATATGCAAAGGAGGAAACAGAAATATGTACTGTAGTGTAGGAAGGATACAAAAACCTCAGTACTTTGAAGATAAAATGATTTAGATATTAAAATATTTTTTTCAAAAGCATTATATTTTGTTGTAAAGGATTTCTTTACTTTTAAAGGAATGTGACACTCTAATTATCCATGAACATTAAGATTAACGTTGAGCTAACCAAGCTGCAAAACATGAAGACATGAAGCTGGCTCTCATAGACGGTATAAAACATTTTTCCAGGTTGGAAAAATAAAGACTTCCAATCCCATAGATGTCTGTTGGCTTCTGTCTCTACCTCTGTTAACGCATTCCTGCTGGACTTATAGCCTCATTCACTCATTTTGGGTCATATTAAATTAAAAAAGGTTGTGTTTTGTAAAGCTTGTTCATACCATGTTTCAAAATGAAGAATCTGTGATATCAAACCTCAAAAGACAGTCAGCTGTCAATAACAGGAAATTACCCAGTGAGCATGTAGTCTAATATTAAAACCCGCCCTTCTACTTTTGTGACATCAAGATGACAGAAAGGCTCAGCTCAACACTTCAAAACAAGATTTCACAAACCAACAAATTACGTAAAAGTAGGTCACAGTCATTATAGCTAAGTTGTCTTTTTTAATGTGTTATGGCTCCAAGAGGGACTCAGTCCTTATACACTTTTCATAAAGTTAAATAATAGATAGAAATACTTTTTTATACAACCTGCTAATTTAGCACTGACTGGAAAATGTTAATATCTAAACATTTCTTTACCAAGACTATTGCAACTTTGTGTGACTGGCTGCTTTCAATACATGTAGCGTTAGCTGCTAGCTTTTAACTTCACTTTAGCTCTGCTAATTGGCATCAGAGAGCTCGACTCAAATTGACTGTGGTTAACATACAAACCATCGAAGAAGGCTATACTCCAGCGCTGGTGAGTGATGCTCTCTTATTTTATAGTTATGCTACTTAATTAGCAGCTAGCTGTACGTTAGCCAAGCTAGCTAGTCGCTTTTATCATGTAATGCTAAAATCCAGGTGAAGGTAGCTTCACTTCTCATGTTTTATTCCCAGATGCCACATTTTATAAAAAAATAAAAAAAAACCTTTCTTTTTTTGAGTTTTTCTAATTTAAGTTAAATTTAATTACAAATCCCATGAACTGTTTCTTCAAGGCACTTTATAAACGTTTAATGGTGTGTTGCTAAATAAGTCACAAGCCTGCATTTCCAAGTTCCTAGTTGGAATTTGATTCTGGAACTCCCCCTCAACTCACATTTACCACTCGGAAAGTTGAAGCAAAGTCGAACCAACCCAAACGTAACATTGCAAGATGGCAACACATAACGTAAACAGCAGTAAAACTGTAAACTTTTAATCCCTTGCACTGATCAGGCTCTACCCATGAATGTGTTTTTAAGGGCACAAACTAGTATTATGCTGTACTACTAGTGAAACCAACCAAAACGAATCCTGTTTTTCCTCAAATTTTCTGGGACATGCTAACTCAGAAGTGACATCACTCCCAAGTTACAACATCCGAGTTCTGAGGTATCTGGAGCGAAGCAAAAGATTAACCATGAGAAAACCCCAACAGCCATTTGCTGAGACTGGTTGGGGGTAAAGGTTGAATGACCCAAATGAAGTGCTGACACTTTTTAAACCAGACCAGCAAATTTTACTGCAGCAAAGATATTTGGTCCCTGATCACATTTACTTAATAAACACAACTGACCATGTTCGAGGGTGGGAAGCCAGTTAGGGATGATGCCCTTCCAGCAGCTCTTGGTGGTTGGCTAAGTCCATGGGGGTTCATCATAACCCCCCTTTAGTAATGCTCTTCCCTAGCCTGGAGAGTAATACAGCTTCATTGAGCATTTTTGAGCTGGAGTTTAAAAAGAGGAAGAAGAGTGTAAAGTGTAGCAATAAGGTTTTCTATGGACTGTGTGTGCTCTCGCTGTTTCCCTGGCAACGGACATATTGACATGCTGCAGTGCTGCTGCTGGAAGTTGGCGGGCAGCCAGGAAGTACCCTGCCTGCACACAATCTCACATTCAGTTCTTTGCCAGCACTATCACTCCAGCTTCACGCAATTCCCATCTCACTTTTGTTCCCCATGTTGGTGGGTTTCTGAGACCAGCTGAACGCCAGTCTGAAGACTAATGACTTGGGTGGATTGTGCAGCGTGTGTTTGTTGGGTGTTGTTAGGCAGAGAGAGGAAAAAGAAAGACAGCACGATGGGGGGAGGGAGAGCGAGTAAGAGCCAGAGAAAAACATGGAGGTAGGAGGGAGGGGTGAAGTCTGTGCCATGCGGTGCTTGCATGTTAAGATGAATAGAGGGAAAGGAGAGGCTTGTGTTATGTTACAGGAACATAGTAGAGGCTCGGGGGGTTGGGCTCTACATCAACAGATGGATAAACCCGAGAGAAGAATGCGTGCCAAGCGCCAAATGTATCAGCGGCTTGCTGGGGCATGAAAATGTCAGGTGTCAGCGGCGAGCCACGCGGTCGCTGCTATTTATACAATCCACCATGTGCTGAATGTACACATAAGGCCTTGTGAACGAGGATGACGGGGGCTAAGGGTAGGAGTATTGCCATGCAGAGGAGGAGGAGAACTGGATAGATGAGTGGCTGACTCACCTCTTTATCTGCCATGGATACAGACAGCCTGAGAGGAGCCTCTGTGGCCCTATGTGTTCACTTGGGTTGGGCACGGAAATGTCAACACTACAGAGGGTTGCACATATCTAACAACCTCATAGAGGGATAAGGGCTAGCATTATCTCATCACTGCTGGGAAAGCTGTACTTAGATCTGGGGCAAGTGTTGACTGGTCATGTTAGGAACACACAAAACACACACTAGCTACCACATTTCATGCTTTCTTTTTCTGCCGCCGTCTTCGAGGGGCAACAAAATGACACATGCAGCTCGGAAAGGAAATTCGCCACAGCTCCATGCTGACTGAAAGCAATTTAGTGGGTTCTTACTCTCCAATTAGTGACCGGCTGGTGAACGAGTAACCCCATCAAAACACATCAGTTGGCATTTTGTTGCACGGCCTTTTTGCAAAGCCCTCGGGCTCTATGTCAACTGCGTCCTTGTCCAGACAAAGCCTCCTAAACCCGGGATTTCATTTCCACATTGTGCCCCGGTGTCCCCTTCATTGTTGATTTTTCCACTATGTGCAAGGCCAGGGCATTTGTACCAGTCTGTTAGGCCCACGTCAAAAGGAAAAGTATCTGCTGTTGATGGCTGGGCCATTCTTGTTATTCATGTCATGCCTGGTGGTTTAGTAGGGCAGGGTGCAGAATTTTCCAGAAGCAGCTGTGTGCTAGTGAAACTGACAGCGTGCCAGCCCGAAAGGGTTTCTATCTCTCTCCTCTCTCTCTCTCTCCAAAAGCCTCCCGCCCCTCCCTTCCCCTCCATCGGCATGCTTGGCTCGACGCCCGGACTTACTCAAACTCACACTCAACCAGAAATATCCGCTCTCTCCCCCCTCCTCCCTCCCTTGAACATATCCCTCTGGCTGAACAGAGAAGCTTCCATCACTGCGGATGACATTGGATCATTTTTCTCCCCCTGCACATTCCAGCCAAAGAGGAGGACAAGGGAGGGGAGCGGCTGCTGTTCCTGCTCTGTGATTATATCATTACAGAGCAGCAGACATGTATACAGTATATCAAGCGCAACCTGTCATTAGCATACTTTATTTCGTGATGGCTAAATACAAGTGCGCTTTTGTTGGATTCAAATAGATGGATGGATCGCCTTTGTGCCCGCACGGCAGAGTTAAATCTGCAAATGCTTTCCTCCGAGCACTCTGAATTTCACTCCATCAACCTTGAGCTATAAAAACCCTTCTGTTATTTACTGTACCATTATCCGCCACCCCCAACCCCAGACACCTGTTGTGACATAGCTCTGCCCGAGCTATCAGATACTCCAAAACGGCTCTGCTTGCGATCTAAATAAACCTGCCCGAGCGACGCAGGTTGTGTAACGCACTCGAAGTCACCGGCTCTAATAATAGACCACACCTGTCAAGCACAGGCCCTGCTTGTTCTCTGTGCTGACCTGACCTCCTCTCGCTCCTTAACGCCAACTCAAACGTTCCGCTGCTGGGAAGATAACCTAAACAGTTCCCGAGAAAATTAGTTCAAACAAACACAGAAAACAATAGGAGCAGAGGGGGAACGAGAGGTGGAGGTGAAATCAAGAGAATAGAGCACTTGATTGGCAAGGGAGACCAAACAAAGGCGATAAAAGCTTTATTCTGCCTCTGTAGAGATTGTGCTATGGCTGCCACTATAAGCCTTGATTGACAACAACATTAGCACTCGGTGAAGAAATGGCTCCCACTCACTGTTATGTAACATAAAAAAAATACAGCGAATTTGTGGACGGGTGTTCGTACGTGTGTGTGTTTGTGTGTGTGGGCATGTACGCATGACGTATTCCCAGATAAAAACAAAAGTGACAGGATATCTAAGAGTGTTGTTCTTATCTTCTGACAACTGTATGCCTTTAAGGAGATGAAAGGCGATGTACAACACACTGAAGATCTCTCAGGAATCCTGGATTTATGCAGCACATAAAAGTTGTCTCAGACATTTTGTGTGTGTGTGTGTGTGTGTGTGTGTGGTGCTTTGTTGTTTGGCAACACGACAGTGAAAGTTTAATTGCGTGTTTGCGGCGGAGGCAGCTGATCTCGTTGCACGCAGACACGGAGTGCTGTGTCCCGGCTTGAACTGGCCATAATTGCCCCCCTCCCTCTCTCGTCCCCTGGCCATAACCCTAGAGAGGAGCAGGCAAGGAGCAGAAAGGGACGGCAGGAAATGAGCAACCCGTAATACATCACCACAGATCTGCTGACACACCCCAGGGACCAAGCGATTCATCAGACCACCAGCCCGCCCTCTCATCAGGACATTCAGATACAGACCAGCAGTGCAAAGAAGGCTGCAATCAGAAGGACGGCTAAAACATTTTTTTTGCTGCATCATATCACTGCAGTGTTTCCTTTTTTTTGTCTCAACATGAATCATGATTATTAGAAATGATCTGTTTAACCTCTGTACTGTGATCGGGGCACACTCGACTCTCCGTACATAGGCTTGGCATCATTATTCAAGCTTTAAAGGCAGATGGCCCTCAGAAGCCATCGCATCCATGAAATCCAGGCTCTCAGCTGACTAAACAAGCATCTTGGGGGTGCAGAGAGACAGACAGTCACCTGAACACCCCCCCCCCCACACACACACACACACACACACACACAGACACGCAAACACAAGCTTGCACACTGTAACCACCACAAGCTGACAGCTCAACCAAAGCTTCATTCACCAAACACACAGGGGAAAAGACAGCACTTTTTTGAGCAACACTCCACCAGACAGTCAATCACTATGATTGCATCTGAGTTTCTGAAAAGGTCTGGCTCCCAGTCCTTCTGTATATATAGTGCATTTTCATGAACTCTAGTTCATTTTGGATCTTTCCCAAAAAAACCTCAAAGCACTGAAAATCCACAGCAGGGCGGCAGGCTGAGGATCCTTCTAGATCAAAGTGTTGCTCGCTGCTCCCGTATTTACTTTTAGCATGGCTCTTATTGCCAGCTAAATCTAACTTTAGTTTGGCATGTCAAAGGCAGCAGCAAGCATCTTACTACCCTGACTGGCACGCATCTCCCAAAGGCCCAAAATACTGTGTCCGGAAGGTAAAGAAGTCGTGGCTTCTATTAAACACGACTGCATTTCTGTCATTATTAAAACTCTGCAGGGGTGTGTTTATGTTACAAATGTCTCCAGTGGAGCAAATTTAGACCTCCTTGTGGCCTATTTTCTCCAGCCATGTTGTTATGTACCAAAAATTCTCGATTGCACGCGATAACAGTCCCCTCACACGCCTCCTGTTTTTCATTTGGCATAGTAGCACCACGCCATCTTATCAGCTGATCCTGAGCCAGAAGCTAGGAGTAGTTGCTCAGCAGAAAGAGGAGGGATTGTGCTGGGCTCGGCTATAATATGAGAGAAAGCCCAAATGCTCTTGGATCAGTCCCATGCTTTGTCCTCATCCCTCATGTTGCCTCTCTCCCTCGTTCATTTTTCATCCTCTCTCCTTTCATCTTTTTCTCCTACGCTTCTCTCCTTCCTCTGCATCCTGCTCACTCTCTTCTTCCACCTCTCTCTCTCTGCTCCACTTATAAGATTTGGCAGCACTCCAAGATCTGAGAAAAACATTGGAGGCATAGCCTCGTTCTGATGTCTGGAAAGAGGGGGAGACTGAGAGAGTGAGAGAGCGCCAGAGTCCTCATTTCCATTTCACAGACTCCATTCACTGCAACACCAGAGCAAAAAGGGAGAATACAGGAATACGGAGAGATTGAGTCAGAGAGAAATGGATGGATGGAAAGATAAGGCAGGAAGCGATCGCAAGGAAGAAAAATGGAAAATTAGGTTCCCAAACCGCAGCGATAAAGCTAATAAAGAAATCCAGAGACAAACATGAAGCATGAAGTGAGGGAAAGGTGTCCCCATACTATCTTTTAAACAAAAAAACAAACAAAAAAGCTGTGTGTGCCCTCTTAAAGACACTGTTTTTGTGTATGTTCAGTTCCACTGCCATCCAAAACTACATTTAAACACATGTAATTACAGCAGAGAAAACACTGAACAATTCATGGTGCTCTTGCAGTAAACAAGCCTCATACCAGTTTGAGGGGAAAAACACACATACACACACATTTGGCACTCAGCATTGTAATCATCTTAACTTTGCTGGCCTTCATGGTAAACAGGCCAGTCAGATGTAACACCCCCCCGGCCCCTCTCCCCACTCTGCGGACCAAGCCAAGAATCAGAAGGGAAATTTTACACATCCTGCGGATCCTCCTAATTGCTGGTTGAAGCCCCAGCTTCTCCCCCGGTGCTGAGAAGAGAAACCGTCATTACCAGTCTCGCAGGAGCCCGAGCCCAGCACCAAAGGGAAACTTTGATTGATGAAGAGAAAAAGAAGCAGATCTGAGCGTGTCCTCGATACAACATTTGCTGTGACCTTGTTTTCCCTGACAGGTCTAAAATTAACCAAGCGGCTCAGTTATACTGGGAGTGGAGAAATGTAGACCAGATTCTCCTTTTGGCGCGTCCCCGTCTCTGCTTCGCTTTCAGGGGATTACAGCAGCACGAGCACGCCTTTTGATTTATTGTGCTAAACATGGATTCATTAGTGAAACAGCTGGCTACATTGAGTGCTTTAGTGTCTCCCACACAGGCCTTCACTCCCTCCACCCACTCACTGGACCATATTCAACATTTTTTGATGTAAAATAAATGCCTAAGGATTAGAATTTGTAGTTGTGTTTTTCAATGAACACGCTTGTCAGCATTGGCGTCACGCTTGGCTGATGTTTCGAACAAAACGAACGTCAACAAATACGATTATCTTTTTTAAAAACGGTGTCATTTTTTGAGTATTTTTCCATACGTGAAGGAGAAACGCTTATCTGTGCGGTCAAGTGCTAGAATAAACTCATCTAGTGCTGTAAAGACAACAAATATGAACTCTGAGTTTTACTATCGCGCCGACATCTTTGCGTAATGCCCGAGTTAATCATTACCAGGAGAGGCAGCCAAGCAGCACACACTGGCTGCGTCACCTGTCTGTTATTGCCTTTCACTTAGCTTGATTAACTGGATTGTGTCGAGTCAATATCGATCAAACAGTCAGTGAAGGATTTTATGACCATTGATTGGACCCGCGGCCGCCTGATGAAAGATCGCCGGATTTCAGGGATATTTCAAACACTTGACTGTAGCCCAGCAAAAGCCCCAAGTTGCTATCCGGAAGCAGTGGGAAGAGAAGGAATCGAATTAAACTTTACCCAAGGTTGGACTTGGATTTCACCCGGTCAGGTTTTCTATAAATCATTTGAGGGTAAAAACACATCAAAGTCAGGAGCGTTCGCCTCACAAGCAGGGCTTAGATATTAAAAATCCCTGAAGGTTCGTGTAAGTAAACATAATAAAAACGTGAGTCGTTAACCACAAATGGTTCCTGCGTGATCGTACCGAAAGCAGGAGAGATGATTCACTTTTTTTTTTTTTCTAAAAAAGAAAAGATGTATAATCAGAAAAATTAAATCCGAACTTCATGCTATCAGCTCTGTGCGGCCCTGATCCTCACATGCAGGCTGTTTACAGAAAAGCTCCCTCCCTGCATATTAACCAACAGCCTGCACTAGAGCATCTGCCGTGCACCGATTTCACCGGTAACCACGCAACACCAGAGTGCTGTGTTATGACAGAGCCACTTCCAGGGACACAGTATCACTGTATTAGATATGGCGCAAGCTATTTCAGTCACCACTGGACAAACAGGTACTGCGTCTGCTGTCATATATCTTTACGAGCACAGAGGAAAGCGAGAGAAGGAGACGTGTTCATTTACGTCTCATTGCATCATCTTTCCAGGTTATAAAAACCTGGCTCTCAACTCTGATATTCTCAGATGTGGCAATTTTAATTTGGTTGGCAGTATAGTGTGATAAGGAACAAGTAGGTCAACGAGTCAACTGATTAACAAAAAAAATTTAATAAAATCTCTGAGAACACCACGTAAGGTGGAATAAGGGCGTGTTGTTGATGAGCACAGTAAAGTGCTGTCCTTTATCAATGTGGGCTGCATTTCTCGTTTTAAAGTCCAACTGATAAGATAGCTTTCCAAAGAACGGAAAAAGGGTGTATAAACAAACAGCTGCCTGGAAAACGCGCACTCATGAAAAACACGTTTCAAGCTTTAAATCATACTGTAAAAGCGTACGCGTGCTCTGAAGTTACCTTTAGAGTTTCCTTTATCCTTTGCAGCCCTTCCAGTCTTCTCGGTTAGGGGACAATAATTATACCTGCTATTCTTAGTCGGCTAAATGGGCGAGTGCAAAGGCTGTGTTTTCATTCAACATCATGAATCAATCAGTTAATCGGGGACACCATGCAGCCTGTTAAAGAAGCGGGTAATCACAGCTTTCAGGTGCCTTCCAAAAATACCATCTTAAACATGTCTGCCAGAGCAAGAAGGTCAGTAAATCCCCGGCTGAATAGCAGATTCATGGGGACCACGGTGAACAGTAAAGCAACAATGTCAGAGCAGTTTGTGGGCCTTTAATGAAGAAGAAGAAAAAAAACAATCTGCTTTTGGATTGTGTGCTCTGTTTGAAAAATCAGGGAGCTAGCAAGAAGCAGATTACGTCTGAAAATAATTACGCAACTGCCTGCTAACACCAAGCCCTCCTTTCTGCTAGATATCATCCTCCATGTCTGGGTCTGTGTGGTCAGCTACTCGGGAGCTCTTTGTCTGAGAGAGAGCAAAAATAGTCTCAGGATTGCTTTTCATCTAGACATACAGTAGCTGCAGTTTGTCACTTAATGGCCCACTGTAAGCTCCTCAATGCTTGTAGAGACCAGTAAGGGCTGCCATTAGCGATACAAGAGTTTGTAGGGGGTTTTGTGCACGTTTGTGTGTGACTCCACTGTCAAAGAAATTGCAGCAGCAGTTGCATTTACATTTGAAGGCATACAGAGCGAGGCTGGCATGTAAGGCAGCGTGGATGTTTACTCCGTTCTCAGCGTGGGGAAGGGTGCTGCATTATGAGTGCATGTTCAGTGTGACACAAAAGGCTAAAACCGAAAGCAAACAGTGTGTTGCTGCAGTGCTAATTGTACCTAACGTATGCTTGGAGTTGGTTTGTGAAGCTGATTTTATTCATTATCTGGAGTTTGTCATCTGCAGACTAAACCAAAAGTATGTTTTTTAATAAAAAAATTCTCTCTCCTTACATATATATATATATAGGGAGAGAGAGAGAGATAAGTTATATGTGTAATAAAACAAAAAAAGCCAAACACCTTTGTGACGTCAGACACAATCTGCATACAAGCTTGGAAAATACACGTCACCAGAAAAAAAACCCAAGGGTGGTTATTTTCAGGAAAAGTCCAAATTTGCGGTCACACGGCGTGGTTTGTACTATTGTATCATGTTGACATTCATGCACGTTTTCATTACTGACTCGACAGATTCCAGCTGACTGAACATGACTTGGCACCTAGTTCTGCAATCAGTTACAGCGATGCACAAAAGTCGAGGACAGTGTGTCTTGTATTTTTTTTCTTTTTTCTTGTTTTTTTCCCAGCCAAGCTTCTCCATGAATCACATAAGACATGTGTGCATAAAGAGAGACAGAAAAAAAAAGGCTCTTCCGTCCTGCAGCTTGAAACAGTAGCCTGCTCATGTTGTGCTGTGTTGTGTGCAGCGTAAATCAAGTCTCCTGAGCCGTCACAACAACAAGCCTGCATGTCAGAGCCGAGAGCGCTATCTCGTCATCTGTCCACAGCCCCTTGTGTCACTTATTCACTCAAAATGAAGCAAGCTCAGACAATATGTTCATACAAGATCAGAAATTGTATTTGGCAATTTTTAAACAAGTGCATACAAGTACAGCTAAAAGCATTTTTAGTTTTGCCAAGTGCTCGTAGAGTAGCATTAGTCACATTCTACGTTAAACAGGAACTGCCACCAGACCTAGAAGTACATCAAGAATTTTTTGTTAAACATCAACAAAGAGGAACGTAGTTCATTATAATGAGTACATACCTTTATCTTCAAAAATATAGAAACACAATGTATTCAAAAATCAAAAATTATACAACCATGTTTTACGAAGTATACTCTTCCCTTGGGTCCAATATGTACAAGTCCGTTAGTTTGTTTGAATGGTATGTATGTGATATTTATATATTTATACTCATATTTTTTTGCTTCCCCTCCCCAAAGAAGTGTTCAGACAAAAAAAAAAGAAAAAAATCAAGGGTCCCTCTCCTTTTTTACTTTGACATCTCCTGCAAGGATGGTGGCGATTTCTCCTTGCATGAAAGCCCATGGTACGTTCGAGCCAACCAGGGGGCATTTCTCTCCACTTGGACAGTACACTTCACCCGTGGCGCCTTGCTGCTTTATGCTTTCCCTTGAGCATGGGAAGCAGAACTTGTGAGAGGGCACAGACGGGCACTGAACAAAGTGTGTGTCCTCCAAACGCTCGTGGCACAGCGTGCAGCACAGAGGTATGCTGCTGGGTACAGAGGAGTCCGGAATGCTTTGTGGGGGGTGCACTTGGTCCATGCCTGGCACATGGGGGGTGCCTGCACTCGGCGCCTCTCTCTGCGCCAGCCTCCTCTGATTAATGGAGGACGGCGACAGGGGACTGCTGCTGTTCCTCCGGGTGGTGGAGTGGACTTGGTTGGCGTCCTTGGGAGAGCTGTTCCCACCTGCGTTGTCTGCAGCCATGATGAGCGCCGCCATGGGGGACTGACCATTCTGAGCTGCCTCCGGTGGGGTGGTGCGGGAGTGAGGGGATATTGTGGAAGGGGGAGAGGCGAAGCTTGGCGGGGGAACTGGAGGCATTTTCAGTCCGTCAGTAGGTGGTGGTAACCACTGCTGTCCCTCTCCGTTGAGCTTGGCAGCTGTCGCCTCTCCCTCCGGTTCAGGTGATGCTTTTCTCTTGTTGCTCCCCCGGGGATGTTTTCCTCTGTCTGGAGGTAGGAAAGGGTTAAACAGAGCAGTTGAGTTGCACAGCTCATACAAGGATCAACAATTAGCCTGAAAGGGAGATGTGAATTTTGCCAATTCGTGCTGCACCACAGGCTACAAAACAATAACAAACACAGCAAAGGATTCAAAAAATTTATTTATAGCCCTTATAATATTAGGGCATGGCTTTATAAATACCATTTTTACCATCTTGACACATTCCTGGGTGGAAAATTAATAAATCGGTAATAAAAATTACAATTTTAAAAATGCACAGTATAGATAAAATATTCCTGCCTTTTAATGCTCACCTGACTTGGAAAGAGTGGGGCCGGGCTCATAGACCATAGCTCTTTGTGGCATGGGCACATGGTCCTTCTTGTACCTGGTCTCGAACGTGGTGTGCAGAGCCATCAGGTCCCTCACCGTTTTGCCTTTGCCCATCCAGTCCGGGTCTGCCCTGTTTTTGTGGCTCTCCGAGATCTCCGGCGTGAGACTGTCGGGTCTGTGCTTCTCCTTCAGCTCTCTGTCGTGCTCGGTGCTGGAGACCGAGGCGGGTCTCTTGCCCATGTCGGCGGGACTACCGCCCGCCAGAGTGGAGGAAAGCCCGATCGGGTTCCTGCCGTTGACGGCATGCCCCGGGGTCAAGCCCCCGTTAGGCAAAGGCACTAAATTCGGGGGCACCGTGTTATTCCTGCGCGGGTTGGGGCTCTGGCGGTTCAGCTCTGGTGGCTCGTCAGGCTTAGGAAATCCATTAGGGAGCTGGATGCCGTTTGTCTGCCCTCTAGGCTGATACTCTGGACCCAGCCTGGGCGGGCGGTCGGACAGAGGGTAGCGGTCCAGAGGCTGCGGCGGCCGGGAGCCCGGATCTCCCCCCGCAGCGTGGTTGATCGCCTGGATCTCCTTCCCGGAGAGCTGCGACTTCCCCGGCCCGGGAGACCTGCCCTCCTGAAAACCGTGAGCCCTTTTAAGCTGTCGGGCCGTCTCGATGACAAACTCAATGCGGTCTGCTCCTTCGTAGTTGACACATCCCCTGCAGACGGGCTCGGTAAAATCCCAGATCATGGCCCAAGGCATGCGGGGCAAGTCGCATAAATAACACGACTGCCTCCTGGAAGAAGCAGCGACCGCCGCGGACGACATAGCGCTCGTCGTCGACCCCCCGAAAAGAAACCCAAAATGTTGCCTTCTTCCCCCGCTCTCTCTTGTTTTTTTTCCTTCCTCCCGAACTCCCCCGCAAAAAGAAAGCGAATAAAGAGCAATTTCCGTTAGTCGAACAACAACAAAAAAATGTAATCTCGTCCTCTCTCCGACTTCTAGAGCAACAAGGTTGAAGTTTTAGAGGGAGAAGTTCATGACGGTGTGTACTTTACTACGGCGCTCCTCTATCTATCTCCACTGACTCTCCTCTACTACTGGCTCAATGTAGAAAGTGACGTCACAGCACTAAGCGCCTACATCCACTTCAGTTTCTATTGACTTGATTTCTTCGACAGACCCCTCCACCCCCCCTCCACCACCATCACTACCACCACCACCACCTCTCCCCCCACTTTACTGCAGCCTCTTGTCACTCACCACTTTTCTCTCTCTCTCCCTTTTTTAATATTTTAACTTAATCACCTGAGCTTCTGCCAACAAAAAAGGCACCCAGTTCAGCTTCACCTCCGACTCCGGAATAACCCACGCTACTGTTATTATTATCATCAAACCTGCAAAAAAAATAGGTCCACCGGTACCAGCCTGCACGCTGCTAAAAGAAATATGGCTGTAGGTTAGCAACAGACCGCCAGGGGATAATAAAAAAAAAGCGACTTTCAAGCTCCTCCGGTTGCTGCTTTGTCCTAAATTCAGAGCATTATCCGGTTCAGGCTGCAGCTTGTTTTTCTCAATGCACCGCGCCTCGACGCAGTGAGCTGCTGCTGCTACTACTACTGTGCACTGAATGAGGTGGGTCGACCCTGAGAAAAACAGCAATTGTAATCCAATGGCAGATCTTATATTTATACAGAGGGTCTCAAAAATGTGTTATTGTAGCACATGGGCACAATTTACAGGCTTATTGGAGCGACTTTACAGCCCGCATTTTCTCTCTTTTATTTGTGCCAGCTCACCAGGGTGAATTCAGGATGTACACTGTTAGCCTTTTAGTTATGATTAGATAATATTTTCCTGGCTTGTTAATGTTTAAAGAAAAGAATGAGAGAGGGAGAGGAGAAGAAGAAGAAAAAAAGGCGCCTCCACCAGCCAGTAACCAGGAAGCTCAGTCATGAGGTGGGGATTTCCAGCCAGTGTGTTGTGAACTTGAATGGATTGGGGTTACAGCATGAATATAGCCTGCTGTAGCTGTGCCCACATATATATATATATATATATTTTTTTTTTTTAATATTCTTGTGCACGGAGCAGTCCAAATCTGCCACTGCTGAAATGAAATGAAATGGCACTGGAGTGAATTAGCGATTCAGACTCATTTCAAGCGACTTTAGCAGTCAAAGCAGCTCAACAGATATTAGTATGAAAGATTTAACAAGATTAATGACTCCACTCTAGTGTGGCATGTTTTACAGAAAGGCAAAAAGAAAGAAATGTTATTAGAAACAGGTCATGTGGCATAACCTCAGCCAAAATCCCCTGAAGTAAAAGTGGAGAGGCTTTTTGAAGTGGAGGAGTTGTCCCAGTAGTTCATTCCTCCCTCTCATCTGGTCTCATTCCAACTCATTGCAGCTTAGCCTCAGGCTTTGGGTGAGGCAATGCGTCTGAAACCTGCAGACACAAAGCAGGATATGTTTGTGCAAGTCCATGTGACGTTGGAAAAGAGGAAGCAAGATGTTTAGTCACGTACCCTCATCCGCCTCACCCTTCGACAGAACATCAGGCTATTCTGGCTCCCTGCCTGCCACCGTGATCCTGCGCTGTGGCGTTTTCTTCAAAGGATTACCAGAAACAAAACAAGACACGTATGCTCATGTGTTACCGCCAAGTACTTTGCCATATTGTTTTGTTATTCCCGTAAAGCTGCCGATATGTGAATGGGGACATTTTGCAGTGAAAGAGGATATTTAAAGAAAGTTTAACCCCCCCCCCTCCACCCCACCTTCTCTGTTAACACTGCATTGTCCCACTGCTTCCCATCGCCGCTTTCTCTCAAAACTCAGTCCCGTTTTGGATGGACAACACTAGGAAGTGTTGTTCGGCTTTATGACATAGTTAGGAAACGGCTGTTGTGAGGGACAAACTAAACAAATTCTTTCCTTTCTTCAGATTGGTGGGAAAATTGTTGCCTAATGCTTTGATCCTTTGGTTTCCACTCAGTCGATGTTTGTGCAAGCAAATAGCTGCACGGCCAAATAGCTATTATGCAAGACAGAGGCATGGTGTGATTCAATTAAATCCTAAATGACCTGATTCTATAATAAGTAGATCTACTGATTTGAAAAATAAAATGCTGCAGTGTGCTATGAAGCAAAGGCAGAGCTGTACTGAACAGAGGCAGCAAAGGTCTGAGAGGAAGCCAGACATGCACAGATTGTTCTGACTGGCCAATATGAATCGTGTACATACAGTGAAAATCACCACAGTGTCACCTGGGCAGTGGCAGGGTGTATAAAGCTGTATAAAGCAGTTTTGAACTTTTTTTTTTTTTCATGAGTATGTAAATTGAGACGTGAGGAGGCTAAATAAAGAGTGCGAGGTAGGTGACGGCCAGGGGAATACCCAGCATGTGACAGCATCGCGGGGCTGGTGAGATGATGATATTTGCGTCTCATCGCTCTCCGAGACTGTTAAATTTTATATTGGAGATCTTTTATTTATGCCAGCGAAACATTACAGATTCTCTGTGAAGTCTTCTGCCTAAGCAGAGCGCAAGCACTGGATTTTTTTTTCCTCTTGTGTCGTCCTCACTGCCAACATTTTATGTTATATAACCTTTTTAGAAGAACTGCTGAGGCGAGCATCAAACAAAACTGTAACATGTTGCACCGACACAAAGGGAGGTTACAACAGGATAGTGCGAGTTAAGCAGCTGTGGTCGTGACCCTGTCTTGAAGATTTAACTGGCAAAAGCTGCTAAGTATAAAGAGTCAATGTAAGGACTTTAACGTGCATGCTCTGCAGAGCTCCTGGAGCTTGGAAGAGGAAGAGGTAACCATAGAGATTATCACAGTAGGCTACCCCCAGCTACCATATATATCCTGTTTACGGTGCTATTTTTAGCCACACTTTTGCACAGCAAGGATTAAAGGGCTGATTATTAAAAAAAAAGGAAAAAGATCTGCAGAGCTCTGAAAGCTAATGAGCATCCATCTGCCGCCTCACCTCCCTTATTAGCGTTAGTTTGAGTATGTTTTGATTTTTTTTTTTCCGTGCAGATTCGTTCCTCATCGTGTTCGCTTGTGTTTAGAGCGGAGAAGCCGTGTGTGCGGCACATGGCAATTACAAACAAACAAATTATGGGATTTTTAAAGTCAGGTATAAAATGGTGGAATTCAAATAAAATGGAGGGTCGAAAGGGGGAAAAAATGTGCTGGGCGGCTGGAATCTGGGGGCTGGAGGCTGCAGAGGTGATGTCATTGGGCCGGAGCAAGAAGCGAGTGAAAAACAAGTCTCTCTCTTTATTCTGATCCTCTTTGCAGTCCTAGCAAGGGGAGGGGAGGAGAGGGGAGGGGGGGCTGGCAGTCAGCCAAGGCAAGGGCTGCTGGGAAATGGCAGAGGATGCCAAGCAGGCCCCACCGCCAACATTAGAAGCTCACATCTTTGTTCTCAGAAACCTGGTGTGCTGCCAAAGGCCTCATTTCAGCTCCATGGCATGATTACACTGGATGTAGGCCAACTACTGAGAGCTACTCTCCCTCTCTCGCTCTATCTCTAGCTCTCCCTTTATGCTCCCTCTCTCTCTTTTTCCACTGCCTTCAAAAGCTTTCTGCCAAACATGCAGCAGTTGCCATGGCTGCAGAGAATGGGACATAAAAAAAAGTGAGTAATGAGTCAGGCTTGGACCCAGATGTGCCACATGTGTATCCATTTAGAAAAAAAACTCAAGATGGTAACATATCCTCTTAATCTGCCGGGCTTTTTGGGACTCAGACAGCTTGGTTAAAACAAAAAACAAAAAAAAAACCCCACTGTGCTGAGATGGGAAAGTGGAAGAATTAAAAAAAACAACAAAACAAGAAAAAATCCCCACAGAAAAATGTAAATGAACAGCATTGTTTTCACATCCATTTTTTTCAACAGAAGGTAGTTTCAGTGGCCTGCAGTACAGATTCGGTTTGGGCAACCAGGAACAGAAAGAGCTGAACTTTGCTTCTGTAATGCCGCGCTTAAGCGAGCTTGCATGCATGGCTGGCTGACGACATCATTTCCTGTCCAGTGGAAACCCCCGTGTATTTTCAGTCATAACCAGACGTTAATGTAAACAACCTTTCTCTTATTTTTTGTTTTGTTTTGTTTTGTTTTTGTAGCTAAATCAGCACATGGCGTGACCTCAATGAATCACAATGCAGCTTCAGCCTCTTTTCATTATCTGAGGTTCAATTCAAAAGCCACTATTAGCCGCATTCCTTGCACAAGTCAATGCTGTCTTATTTATTGGCCTTAAAAGGCAGTTTCAAACCTGACTCACGGTTGTTATGTTTAGCATACTGAAGTGATCTGCGGAGTCATTTCAGCTCTCTGTGGCTTACTCAGACAAAATGTTAAAAATGTCAACACAGACACATTTATAATTTCCAGAAGGACAACATCGCCCACGGCCACTCCTACAGCAGCAATGCAGTGGTTTCTGTGCACCTGGTTTGTTCTTGACAGATCACCCTGCAAACTCCAAAGACATCACTCTGTAGAGCTCTGTAGTGTGTCTGAGCACATGTGCCTGTGTTAGATGGAAGTATAAATTTGGACACATAGCTTCTTTTTTTTAAAAATAGAGAAGCATGAAGAGTATTTCATGTGTTATGTAACCTCTTTCTCTGAGCATGAGTCAAAATATAACTTTTCCAAAGTAGGCTTATTTATTACTGCAGCTCCTGTCCATTTATTTGCTAGAAATGGACTCTGATGTTCCCGGAGAAAGCAGTTGGCACGGCACAGCTCAGGCTCGCAGATTCTTGCTGTCCTTTCCAGTTATTAGTTCGAAAACACAACTGATTTGTTTCATTCTTTCAACTGAAGTTGTGTGTAAATCCTTGGCAAATAATCCCTAAAAGAACGTATGCACATGCATATTTATAACTCCTTTATTTAGAAGCTGTTTCAGCGTGTCTGTTGGAAGAAGATCAAAGCTGCTCCTTTTCTAGTAACGTTTGCCTTGAAAGCAAATGGATGTATTATCCCTCTGATGTACAGAATACAAATAACACGACTGTGAGAGTCACCAAGAATAGCAATCTGACCTAATTGGAAAACCTCAAGTCTTCTCATTTTGGAGGAAGTTCTTCATAAATAGCATGTGGCTTGTTCAGCTCAGGAAAGCAAGGAAGATCATGGATAATGTGACTGTGGTTTATCATTTACAGATGCCGTGGTTGCATTGGGAAAGTTGTATTTCTTCTTTGGTTACCTCTAAACACGTTCACTTGGAAACAAACCTTTTCCAGTAGTGCCCATAAATCAGCGGAGGTTCCCGTCACAGATTCCACAGATGCTTATCTGCCCTCGCTTTGATTGTCTGGTTTATGGGGGACGTCTCATCATACGCTGTGAGCACAAGTGTCCTTCCTCCCCTTTCCATAAAAGTGCAAGTTGTCACGATGGTGTGGCATTCATTATCCGCCTGTGGTTTCGCAGGCCTGGCCCCTGCGCAGCTGGGGTGCGCTGGTTGTCAAAATCACTCTTCTGCCGCGGTGAAAGATAGAAGGGCAAGAGCTGAGTGCTGTCCCCCTTGTCTGCGTGATAAAGACCCCTTAACCACAGCGGCTGGGCAGCTGGGCGCACGGTGTCTCACCTCCCTCATCCACTTCAAAGCCTTGTCTCAGGAAACGGCTCACTGTGAAGAGCTGAAATAGAAAATAGAGTCCTGATGACAAGGACAAGCGTGTGAATGTGTACTGAAGGACAGTTTTTATAGTGTGGAACATTGTAGTCACAAATGTAATTGCATGTTATGATAATACCATAGATAGATAGATAGATACCTTATTGATCCCAAAAGATAAATTGTTGTGTTACAGGAGCATGATAAAGACTGAAAAGTAGTACAAATGAAAAACAGACAGTGCCACAGATGCCTGGTAAGGGCCGTATACTATGAGCAGAAATCTGTAAACACAACAGTGATTTAAAAAGAGAAAGAAAGAAGAGTAAAAATGAGGTTAGGTAGAAAAAACCAGTATGTGCATATATATGCTCCCAGGAGGCACCTTTTAAGGCTTCCTGCAATTGTTTCACCAACTGCAAGCCGCTTTGTAACCCACCTCCACCAAAATCCTCCTCTTTTTTCTGTAAGCTAACATAATTAATGTAACAGTTGTTGTCACTGACTTTCCTGCTACACACTGTGGAGTCTTTGCTGCTCCCCCTGCCTTAGATGGAGACAATTTATTATTACACAGGAAAACCCAGATAAATAGATGTTGTCCAGACTTGGCTGTCTGACCTGCTTTGTGCCCTTTTGCCCTAAAAAATAAAGAAGGCTGTTGTTGGCTTTCCTGAGGCAAAATGGGGAAAACTAGTAAGCGTCGCAAAATCTGTAATTCTGAAGACAAACCATCTGAGCAAAAGTGTAATGAATGAGCTTATTTTCAACACCATAGATTTTCTGACTGTTTAAATAAAACTACTTGCACAGCTAATTATATTACTTATATACTCAAAACTAAATTAGTTCTTGCTGTTATTTTTCCCCAGAAAAGTGAAAACTCCAGTGAATAAATTGCTAAAGATACTGGTAGGAATTAAGCCCAACAGTGAAAATGTATTTGAGGCTTTATTGTTATTATTTAAACTGAAACAAAAGTGCTGATGGTCTTGGGAACTTATGATCACATTTCCCAGCATTGTAATTGTCTATGACAAACTAGTTTTGCAACACAGCCACTGGCAGACGCTGGCTTACATACAGTCAGTCCTTACTAAGACATAGTGGATGGTTTAGTCACCACAACGAGCTCAGCTGAAGAGGTACAGTAAGAGTGTGGGAAGCACATGGAATGACTGTTAAACTCTTATAGCAACAGTTGAGGTCCCAGAGGAACGCAGGCGGGACAGAGCAGAGCACTGTGGGAAAGTTTGGTGCCCTTGAAGGAGCCTGATAAGGCAAAGGTGATATTAACCCGCATGTTTGTGTTGTGCAAATTCGTAACGACTACAAGCACGCCGCTGATACTGAGCCGTCTTACGCCATGTGTTTGCAAAAACCTGCCTGCCTGTCCAAAGGGCATGTGGAGCTGGGTGTGGTGCAACCTTTGTGATATCAGTGTGTGTGATGTAGGCTAACCCTTGTTTTGAGTGTGTGCGTGGAGGGCGGGCTTGGAGTCGTCCTACAGGTTTGGGCAGAGGCTGTTTTCCGTATAAAAGGTTGTGATTACATCTCCCTGTTTTTCTGTTAAGTGCTGGGATTCTCATTGTGCAGTAGGTGCACAGTGTGCAACCTGATCCTGCTCCATGCAAATGACTTGAAAGCTGTGTCTCTCACCAAACAGGGATAAAGTTCACCCACCCTGCATTGCCACACAATAGGGAGGGGGGAGGAGGAGCCAGACAGCCTTGAAGAGGAAACGCTCTCACACCGACTGTCAAGTCTAGCTGCACCCAGGGTTGCCCTGAAGGACAACGCACCAACCACCTCCTCCCCCTCCCTCCTTTCTCCACTTTTATTTTCACATGCGCGTATCTGCTTTGTTCATCGAGAAAACATCTTTGCAGACAGCTCAATTCTGTCTTCCTTCCTGAGGCAGTGTGACGTGCTCCGCTCTCTCGCTTTCTCTCCTCACGATAAAATCGCTCTGATCAGAAATGTCATTGCCTAACAGCAAGGCGAGTAAAGTTCAACCCCCCACCCCTCCCCCATGCAATAAAAAAAAAAAAGCTTACTAGCGCTCACATGATTCTTGCCAAGTTAACCATTTACAGCCAGGAGGAAGTGAGAGAAAGAGGCTTTTGCTGGGTAAACAGAGTGCTGTTTGCTGTCTTGAACTAGTTAACCCAGCTATTCACAGCCTCACCTCTGCGCTCATTAACGCCCAACGTGCAGGAACACGAAACTCGTCATGCCACACGAGTCACTCTGCACCGGCACACAAAGCTTCTTCCAAAAGCCGCAAAACAATGAATGCGGGCGATCAGAGCACAGCTCCTGTTATGAAACCGCTCTGTCACAAGACAAGCGCCTCACAGGAATGCTGTTGTGACACATGTGTGGTGTTGACACAAGGGTTAAATATTTACCCGCTTGCTCACTCACTCACACACTCACACACACGCACACTTTGACTGCCAAAAAAGGGCGGGAGGTTTAACCGCTGCACCACCAGTTTGTATTTATCTTTCCCCTTTGGCTGGCTGCGTCCTCCGCCACCTCCCAACAGACGTCAAGTTTATCAAAATCCTCTCTGCTCTCTAAATGCAGCCAGGTGCAGCACAGCGTAATGATTCACCCAGCAGACGCAGCACTCCACAGCAGACTGCCTCGTATGTTTGGAGCTCTGCAGAGGTCACAGGGTGCGCATGTGTGTGTTGGATGTCATGTGGTGCAGCTCTCTGGCTTGGTGCTGGTGCAGAGAGTTCAGCAGGAGTTCAGCACTGATTCATAATTCGTGTGTTTCTGTGCACCAAACGATGGCACGGCGAAGAGGTTTCTCTCTGACAACGCTCAAATGCTGTTCCCCCTGTTTTCACTCAGTTAGTTGTTGTTTTTTTCTTTTTTTCCCTTTTGTGTCAGCTTTCTCGTGTTTAGACGTGACCACGTGCCAAGCGCGGGGAGCCAGTCGATGCCCTCGGTTTAATGTGTGTTGGCTTTTCTTTGAAAAATCCCTGCTTAACAATTCGAGGAAAGCCGAGCCACCTGGAAATCTCATGACTTCCTGAATCTAATTCCAGGCTGAGCGATCAGACTGTCTGACTAGCAGCTTTCATTGAGGGGTGTAAACACTGAATGTCAGGCATGTTTCCCAGAGCCAGAGTTGAATCAGGCATTAGTGCTCATGTACTGCCTGTAGTGAACTCAAATGCCCCAGCAAAGCCCTGATTATATTTTCTCCCTGCCTAACAGATTTATTGTACACTGTGAACTCCCAAGAGAAAGCTGCGACTGGCTGGACTCGTGAACAGGTCCTTGCACACTCTTGCAAAAGTCTATTCTTGCTGTCTTCAAATGCAGTCTGCACTTTACTCCAACCATATAATAACAGAGGAGGCTGGCAGTTTTGATAACCAGCAATTGCAGTCTGAAACTGCAGCACTGAGGAAAAACAAGGCAGTAGAAGAAGACAAAGGGCAAAGGTATGACACCACCGAGGGAGAATCCAGGATAAAATCCCCTCTCATATCACGCCGTCCTGTGTTGGCGGACTGTGACCTCATGCGCAGTTAGCATGCAGCCGCCTCGGGCTGCTTTGTTATCTACAAACCAGCACATTCCAGCCCTCAACGGCAACAAAGAAAAAAAAAATGTCATCACGTCGCTGTTCCTGCTGCTCTGTGACAAACTCAAGCAAATGTAGTGGAGCACATTTGATAAGGTAAAACTGTGCCGGCCCACGCATGCACAGTTTAAAGCAGAGGGGTTTACATGTATGTAGGTCAGCTGTGGAGTGATTTGAAGCTTTGCATGTGTGCTTACTCAGCAGCCTGCACCCAAGCTCAGCTCGCTTTCAGTCTTTCTCTTTTTTTTTTTACGCAGACCACAGGGTAGTAAATAGCTACGAGGAGGATCAGAGCCTTCACAGCTGATTGGCTTGATGCTCGCCTGACATAAACAGGAACCCGGTCGTGCAACTCAGAGAGAGGAACGAGCAAAGACGGAAGGACAAGAGACAAGCAGAATGTGGTGGCAAAACAAAGAGGGAATGTGTGGAAGCCTGAGGGATTTAGTTTTGAGTGAGAGAGAGAGAGTGGAAAAAAAAGTAACACGCTATGTGACTCATGGAGGAATCCAAGCCTGAGATTCTCTGCATTGTCAGCAGGCGGTTTGCAGCAATAATGATGATGTGTAAAGTATGGTTTGATTGTGTTGGCAACAGCAGAGCAGGAAACCAAAAAAAAGATGATACTGTCGCTCTATAAGTGCACCATGTGATTCATGAGGTCATTCTGGGCCTGCAGTATATTTAAATATAGAAGTGTGAATGAGATATGCGAGCAGTGCTGCAAATATGAGACTGCGTGCATTTACACCTTTTTTTTTTTCTTTCGAAAGGAATTACACCTCCAGCACTGCACTTTGCATTTTGGAGCACATGTGTGAGTCTTCACCAAAAGTGATTTCAATTAATACCAGCTTGTATTTTTGTCAGGTTGCACAACTTGTGGGTTACATAAGCGAGCCACACAGTGGCTAAAATGATTTCACTTCCTTGTTATTAACCCTTCTGAGCAAGTTCCCTTTCGACATCAGCTCACAATCAAGGAAACTGACATTTGAGGGAATCATCATCAGCTGTTAGTTTCTTGTACTGATAAGAAACAGGAGGTAATAGTAGCTAATGTTGGTGACAGATCACGTTAAGATAGGTTATCTCTGTTGTTCAGCTATTGTGTTCCAGCCTCTGCTGGCTCTGCGTGCAAGGCGCCGGTTTGTTCCACGTCCCTCCGAGGGCTATGACGGAGCAAAAGCACTGAGTGGAAATAATGAGTGACATATCAGCCCTGCTACCCAGAGAGCTTTTAGAAAAACAGCCCTCCTCCCTTCCCTGTCAACCTACTGTCCTCGTGCATGGCTTTTGAAGGTCAGATGAGAAACAGGAGAAAGGACTGCCACCGCCACCTCCAACTGACTGGTTCAAACAGGCCCCGAGAGCAGAAGGAGGAGGAGGAGGAGGAGGGTGTGTGGTGGTGTTGCGTGAGACGTGAGGCGTGGCCCCTCTGAGCATGCCCAGTGGAGGAGGAATGCTGTGTGATGGCAACACAGCGGGCTCTCCCATCTGCTGATGCACTGTGCACTTCTCGCCCCGGGCCCTTTTCCATCCAGTCTACTGAGCAGCCAGATCAATTTACTGTGGAATGAACACAAAGTCAGCGGCTGATGCACGCACACACATATTCACACATTCTTAATGTGCGACGCAGAGATCTGCACTGCGCCGCGCTGCACTGCAGCAGGCCATGAACAGATAAGCACGCACAGGAATTTACTCATGCATACAAAAAGAAGAAAAAAATGGTAGGGATCGAGCCGAACGGCTGATATATTATTCAAGAAAAGTCCTCCTGCTTCATTTTCTAACCTTGCTGCACACAACCCCCGGATAACAAGATGTTCTACTACTTTCCTCCTCTCCGAACTCAGGCAGATAGTGCTGACTCATCATCATGGCTGTCATGAGCGTTTTTAAGGATTCGGTGGCACTGACTGACATTGCCATCACCCTGTTTGGCTAAAAATACCAGAACAAGAAGAAGAATTTCTGCAAAGTGCTATCATTGTTCTCCAGACACACACAAACACATGCAAAGTGAGCCCATATGTGTGTGCGCGTTCTTTTCTGTGAATAATTGAGGAGCCCTGCCTAGCGCAGCTGAGCAGCTGCTGACTAAGGCATCCAGGGTGATACGCTTAACTACTGTGACAAAAATGATGTGGCTTGAAAAGTGACGTTTAAGGCGGACTGATGCTGAGGCGTATTGTCAGCCTACTTTACCTGCCCGTGTGCTGCAGAGCAGGCAAACACCAGCGACTCAAGTGCTTCCAAAGTGGAAGCCCGGACGAGAGCTCGATAAATGTTAATTACCTTGGCTGAATGCAAATAGGGCTGTGACTCGGTTCTCTCCACTCACCCTCGTATTGTATGAATAATTGAAACATATTGCGGGGGGGATCTAATGTGTTCTTTTATTTGCAGAGTCACGCCTGTGCTTTCAGATATGCTAATGAGTGTATCCTTAAGTAATTGAGCCGTGCTTTAGAAAATCAGCCCGGGCCTAATGGGGTATTGTCTGGAGGATGATCAAAGGAGCAGCAGAGATGGGGAAGAGATGTTTTGCAATGATCCACAGATGACACTGGTAATGAGCCACTTGTGGAGGTGTGACGGACACTGCGGCCGTTTGAGTCACGAGCACGCCAAAAAAGGCAATCGAAATTCATTTTCAGAGTCGCCTCAAAAGGCGAGACGTCCTTCGGAGCTTCATCCTTCGTCTCCCTCCCCCTCCCCCGTCTCTTTGACCCTCAACCCCAAACCATTAAAGCCCACTCCAGACTGAGCACCGCAGCCTCTTTTCGCCACCCCACCTCTCTCCTCATCTCTGCTTCTTGCTTGAGGGTTTCTAAATTGGGAACATCTGACATGGCCGCCACCTACTCATGTGTCTCTCTGCAGCTCTATCTGACCTTGATCCACCTTCTCCACATGCGAATACTGTACGCACTAATCTTCCTATGATGTTTTATATCTGCCTCACATTCAAAACACAACCAGCGACCACATTTCCACACAAATAATGCCAAGAGCAGACAGACAGCTGCAGTTCAAAGCTTAGCAGCAGCTGTGTTCCATTGTCTAACCGGGAATTCGGTGACATTTGAAGCCAGCGATGGCTGCCTTTAAATGCATCTATTCTTTCCCTCTCCTCTCTGATTTGCTCCCTCCATCCGTCTCTGCCAGAAACAATTCTCATTCCTGTGATGTTTTGGGGATCGCTGTGGTCTGCCTAGATACCGCAGCAACTCGGATTGTCACATAGTAACCGGGGGAAGAACAGAATATGCTTCTCATTTGCTTCCTGCAGAAGGCAGACAGTCAATCCAACCTCTTCACTGTCAAAAAGGCGACGCAGATATACTTGGCGAGCGGTGTTCTGCACCCCTCCCTCGGTTTTTGCTTTCCCAGTTTGTGTGTAAATGTATGTATGTATCTTTTGAGCCCTTCATTTCCCAGAAAGGAGCCCGGGATTTGTGAGTGCATGAGCTGCCGCGAGCGACATCTCCAGAGAAGGGATGAGTGTTTCCTGCAAACAGTTGGGAGGGGAGGCGAGGGAGGTACTGCTGTGTGTGTGTGTGTGGGGGGGGGTGGACAGCTCCCATAGAAACACTATCCAGTAACACTTGAAGAAAGTCATTAAGAGGAGGTGTGTGCGTGTGTGTTTGTAGGCAAGTAGGCGTCTTTCTGAGAAAAAGCCCATGAGGTTGGGGGATCTGTGATTGACAGTTAACTCTGCTGATTACTGCCCCTTGAGGACAGACTCCTGACAACAGCTGCTGCCGCTGCTTCGAACCTGAACCCTGAACTATTGCTTCAGGTTCAACTTCAAGTTCACCAAATATGTCCAAACCTGAGGTGTCAGCTTAAACGTAGTATCTAAATCCATCTCTTTGTTTCCAGGAACGCTCTGCAGAAACCCGAGACGAGAGGATTGCACATTGCCCAACAATCCCGCTGAAGTGGCATGTATTTGCAAAGTAACCGAGCCCGTCATCATCACTCTCTCTTTATCCTCCGCCATTGGGTGCGGACGTGAGGAGTAACAGTGACTTCATGGTGAGTTGTGTAAGAGCGTGGGGCGAGGCTTGAAAGCCGAGCCATGTGAGACAAATGAAAGTGCTGATGTGCTGAAAAGAGAGCCAGTGTTTCTGGAGGCATGCAGATACAGAAACCCCCGGCAGAAGTCAGATGTCAGAGAGGACAGATCGAGGGGGGAGGGTCATCTATTCCAATGGAAAGAGAAAGGTCGCAGTGTAAACTGATAAAGGTAGGAGGCAGAGCTTGGGGCTGCTTCCAGGCCAGCTAGTCAGCTGACGCTTGCAGCTGTGTTTGGAACATCAATATGAGCCTTGTTCAGCCTCCCCCCTCCGCAACACCTCCCCTCCTTTCCTCTAAAACTCTTTTCCCTCCCTCCCCTCGCTAGCTCACTCGGCATCCCCTCTCACCACTCGCCCCTCCTCCTCCTCCACTCCCCATCACGCTGTTTCCTTTTTTTCCAGCTCTGATTTATGAAAGTAGGGCATGTGCCCATAACTGCTGCATCAAGGCACATGGCTGAGCCTCCAGAGGCACTGAGGCTCTGTTTACATCAGCCCAGACAACTGCACCGCATTGCACAATCGCCACAGGCGAGCTCTGTTATATAAAGTGCTGGACCATGTTGGCTCCATTGTTTTTGTTGTTCTGGCTTACCCTTTTTTCCACCTGCAATTTCTCCACCGCACAAATCTGCCTTCTGATCTCTAAGCGGCGAACTTAATGAACCCCTCAGCCAAGGACTAAATGTGTCAGTCAACCACACTTCAGCATCAAATGTGGAAAATTAGTCAAGCATATTTGGATCAGTTGGCCAGGGAGCAGCTCCGGGAACCTGAATAGCTGCTTTGCTTTGCAGAGTTTGTTGTTTTTAGCTGTTTAACTCGCTCTTCCACAGGATTTTGCAGGGCTTGTTTCAGAGGTTTATTGTTGAGAAGTACTGGAGCACAAGGATATTACAACAAAGAGAGCGAGAAATGCTGTGATTTCAGTTGCTAATGTGAGTCTGAGAGCGTGCATGTTTGTTTGGGGAGGACAATTAGTCTCAAATGAAGCACAGAGGCATTTCAGGATCAGTTTCCATGACAACAAATCAGACTGCTCAGCCAGTTTCTTCTTAATGACCATGAAGGGAAGCATTTGAGCCAGAAGCCTGCAACAAATACTGATATGACAGGGGAACTGCATAATCATGCCCTGAGCATGAGGACAGACTCTGAGTCTTTGAGGTCGGATGATTCATGTGTGTGAACGAGCAGGTCAGAGGAGTGGATGGAGAGTAAAAACATACCGTCATCCTTTGCTATTAATCATCTGACACACAGATGGAGTTTAATGGGTGTAACCCGTCTTTGAAACAATTTAATGGAAGCTGAAAAACTCGACCGGCTGTTGCTATCACAAACCATTACACATTCATGTAATTTGCTGAAGTGCAGACCACATTTTTGTTGTTGTTCACTAAACCAGTGCTGACCACACTGTATATTGAAAATGGACTTAGCCACAATGATGTCAGCCATTGGTTTGTGAAGTCCCATTTTTAAGCTTTAGTTTGAGTAATCAGCTAAAGCAAACTACTGAATCCATAGATAGTGTTGAGGCTTTGCAGTTATGTGACAGCTAACCACGTGAGGTTAACCTGTCTGTCATTTTGGAAGTGTGACAATGTAAAGACTGGTTCGCAAACATCTGGCAACAACCAGTCGCTAATGAAAAATGTGTTTTCCCCCAACCAGTTGGTGAAAACCTCCACGCAACTGCTTTGGATGCTAGGAGATGCCATGATTTGCCCGTAATTTTTTGGAACGTGCTGAAGTGTCTGCAGACACTTGCTAACTACTAGCCAAGCGGTACTGAAAGTGATAAAATTGCAACACAAACCAGAAACAGAGACCAAATGTCTTCAAGGTTGTGCCTTTTGAAACTTGATGATGAGGCACAACTCTTACTTTGAAGAAGATGGATCTTTGTTTCCATTTTTAGCCAAGTTTTAGTACTACTTGGCTACTAGTTAGCGAGTGTTTACAGAAAGGTCGGCATCTTCTATTCAAACTGCAATCTGCTAGCAACAAAAGCAATCATGGCGAGGTTTTTGCTGCACCTAGCAACAACCAGCAACCACTTATGAACTAGTCAGGGAATAGACATTTTTTCCTAGCAACAGCTGTCAAGGGGTGTAGATGCTAATAAGTGCTACATAATAGACACATAAAATGCTAAGATTTACTAGCCTAAATTGAGCACAGCCCTTCTGGACAGTTAGTTAGAGCAGCTAAATACACAGGAAGCTATGTTGTTTGTTAGGTAATTATATAAAAAAAGGTCTGGACAGCACCAACACTACAAACACAATGAAATAGTCCAGTTTAGTGACTAAAACTAGCAGCAACGTTCCTAATAATAAAAATCTTTAAGACTTCATTTTAAGTTGTAAGATGCTAAAAAAGTTTTTTAAAAAGGTTGTGTATAGCAGCGGTCCCCAACCTTTTTTTGCGCCACGGACCAGTTTATGTCCGACACTATTTTCATGGACCAGCCTTTAAGGTTTTGCGGATAAATACAAGAAAATAAAACCAGTACCGGTACCAAAATAAGAAGATTTATTCATAACACAGGAAAAGACCCAAGGAAGCAGAGTTAACGATAAAAAAAATAATGCTAAAAACCAATAAAAACCCTGAATACCATAAATTTCACACCCAAGCCTCAACTCTCGTGACCAGTGTTGGTCAAGTTACTTGAAAAAAGTAACTTGACCAACACTTTAAAAACACGATTTACAACTTGAATAGGTAATAAAGTGATAGATCTTTCAGCCCAATTCTACTTTTTCTGCATAATCCATCACACAAAATGTAATCAAATGGAAAAGTCTCTTTTTTTTTAACTTGTTTTATCAGTTTTAATCTTTTAACTTTATGCATCAAGTAAAAATTTAATTATATGCACCATTCTCTGACTTGAAGAAATTAGTTTAATATTTAAACCTATTTTCTGCACATTCCAGCACATAAAATAAAATATTTTTTGTGTTTACACTCAGTCTTTCAAATAGATGCATGTAAAACACAGCAAAAAATAAATAACATCAAAGACTAGCGGTCCTGTTGCTCTATTTTCACCTGTAAAGCAGGACTGGGGGTAGGCGGATGTTTACCCTGGTGCAGGTGTGCCGCGGTCAGTTGAAGAATCCACGAGTTTCTCTGTGAATTTCACATTACGTCGTTGCGCACTCGGTGCTTGATTAGGGTTTTTTTTTTCGCTGTAAAAAGAAGTTTTCTTCCCACGCACAACGGACGCTAATGTTTTTGTCACTTTTTATGGAATCAAACTCAAAGTAAGGTCAGTACTTCCACGCTTTAAACGCTGCACGCTCATACTCTCTCCTGCACTCGATATATGATCCATTGTTGATCTGCACACAGCTGTTGTCACGAACATCGCACTCGCTTACATCACTGTCATGAGACATTCTCGCAAAAAAATCACGGTTTTAGTAACGCAGTAACGCAGCGTTCCTACGGGAAAGTAACGGTAATCTAATTACCGATTTTGCGATAGTAATCCCTTACTTTACTCGTTACTTTAAAAAGTAATCAGATTACAGTAACGCGTTACAAGTAATGCGTTACTGCCCATCTCTGCTCGTGACCCAGTACCAAACGACTCACAGACCGGTACCATTAGTTAGCCAGCTTTGAATGGCCACTGGAGAAACTGCAGTTTTGGCTCTTGAGTGGGTTCATTTTCCTAAAAGCTGCCATTCAGTGCTGACTCAACAACAGGCCTTGTACTGCAGCTCCGCACCTGAGCCTCCTGGACTACAAGGATGCACAGTCATCACCATTTGTAGCTAAAGGCTTGTGTCGGCCTACCTGGAAGTCATTGGAGGCTGGAGGCCATTTGTATTGTCATATTAGAGGCAGGGTCGCACACAGGATTATACTAATTACTTCAACTTTACATACATCAAAGAAATTCTAAAAGTTGCTTTGCTGCTATTTAGCATGGGGCACAACACTTTATGTTGCCAGCGATGAGATGTGTCAAGTATTAATATTCTCTGGCAGAAAGCCGCAGCGAGAGAGAGCGAGCGAGAGATGAAAACCATGTTATTTTTCAATCCATAGCACTACACTAAATAAATGCAAAAAGTTTTTTTTAACCCTCAGAGATATTTTTTCCCTTCATGCTTCCAGTCTTTGTTACTCGCTGCTGTCTTTACAGAAGTCCTCGTATCCTCTGCTCTACCTCCACCCTCTTCCCCCACCACCCCTCCCAACGCCCACGCTCCTCTCCTCCGCTCTCATAACTCAGCTGTTACTTGGCAACGTGGTCCCAGCTGGACCCGGCATCAGCCGCGTTGCCACAGCAACACAACGCACACACGCAGACACGGTAAACATGTTGGTTTTTCAAGAAGCCAGAGCTACACGCACAATAAAACCCACATGTGTATTCAGCTCTGGGTGCTACAGCATCCATCAAAGAGGAACGACGCCTCGATTAATCAAAGCGGAGGTGACCGCCAGTGTAATCCCTTATGCACCTGCAACATCTTTACATCTGTTTTTCACGGTAGAAATCGAGGAAAAAAAGGAAAGATCTGGAGTGATGTGATGGATTGCTGATTCTGTGCGGTAATTCCTCTTCAGAGAATCTGGCCGCATTAATTTACTGCTTAATATTTTCTGCTTTCGTCTTCTTTATGAATCGCATCCAGCGTCACCATACATTTAAAGCCACACACTCGCAGCCTGGAGTTTATGGTTCTGGGAAACCAGCTTCTCTCCTCCACGCTCTGGGTAACACTGCATCTGTCGTCATAGCAACCTGATCCATCATCTGCAGGAGGATCAATTGATTCATTATTGAGTGAGGCGCAGCCCCCTTCTCTGCTTCCAGTTCACGTCTACTCACTCTGCCTCCGAGCATCCATTATTGACGTGTAAGCCTGCCCACTCGCTGGGCTGAAGAACAGAGAGCTGTCAAGTCTCCCTCGTAGAAATATAATTCAGAGTCCACATTTTCAACAGCGTGACTGTTGACCGATGTGAAACGGCGCAGGGTCGCGACGTGAGGCAGGTAGCAAAATGCGGTCTGTACAAAATGTTCTCCTGGTTCTGTCACGCAAAACAAAACCAGGTCAGATCACACTTTGCAAAACAGGATAAACTCGGGTAGCTAACCTAAAATCATGCAGAGGTCATTTCCACAGGAGGGCGGGAATTAACAAGTAGTAAAAAAAAGAGGTGGAGGTGAGAGAATTGTAGGGCGTGTGGTGTCTTTGTTGTGCAGACAAGATGAATTAGCATCTGCTGAAGCTTGGAAAAAGAAAAAAAAGAAGAAGAGCTAAATGTAACGTGACACACATACCCTGTTCAAAAATACTGCTTTCTGGAGCAGGGCATTTATAGCTGCAGGGGAATACATGCTTTGATTCCAGCCTGTCCTCCACTGTGTGGCTGCACACCTAAGTGGAGCCTGGAGGTACTGGGATGGGTGGGGAGCTCTGTTCCTAGGAAGAAAAAGCTGAGGGATGGGAGGGTGGAAATGGAAGACAAATGTATGCTATAGGAAAATCTGTGCTAAATGGATGATGTCAGCTGCAGCACTTTGACATTTTAATGTCATCTCTCAGGGAATTACATCATTAGCTCTCTTTCCTGGCCTGGCTCGGTGCTGGGAAACCTCCTAATGGATGTCAACAAGCCATCCCTCTGGAAGAATGGAGCGGCAGGGGTCGGGAGGGGAGATGGGGGTGTGGATGGTGAGGTGGCAGTGCCGGTGGGAGGGGGCTTTCACTAAGCTTTTCACTAGAGCTACATCCACACTAACATGTTTTCAGGACAGAGGCCTCTCACTG
The DNA here is from genome assembly GCF_057382185.1 of Mchenga conophoros. Taxonomy (NCBI): domain Eukaryota; kingdom Metazoa; phylum Chordata; class Actinopteri; order Cichliformes; family Cichlidae; genus Mchenga; species Mchenga conophoros. The sequence goes on from NC_140538.1 coordinate 23,648,996, forward strand.
AGCGTCATCTGGACTAAAAGCCTTCCGTGCATTTCTCGCTACAAGATTAACTCAATCCGCGTTACCATCCTTATCAGACAAAGTGCAATCATCGGCGAGCTCCACTTTCCACCAACCCTTCCAGCTGACCCCGAATGACCCGGCGTGTAAGTGGAGTTGTTTGTTAATTATTTCATGCATTTATAATTATAGGAGCGCATTGAGCTGGCAGCTGGCAAGACTCCACAACGACTTTGCTCCTTTCAATTTGAAAAGCTGTCAGCTTTGCCTCTGCAGCCACCCAGAGATCAGATGATGTATCCGGTAATTGATTCATTAATCATCTACAAGTCCATTAAATTCAAATCAAGTCCAGGAATGTGGGCTTTCTGCGTGAAACAAAATAGTAAAGAGCTTATCTGGCTGATGGGCAGCCTCGTTTGTGGAATAATTTATGGGGAGAAGCACCTCAAATGAGATAAGGATATTTCCCCCCCAAAAACAAGCCTTTTATATGTTAATGAAACCAGGTTTGGAAACTAACAAGTTGCTAGGCAGCAATATCAAATCCTCACAGTAGCTGCCAAACAAACAAGAGGGGAAAACGAGGTTTTAGCTAAAATGGGTCAAATGGGGATATTCATGTGCTCTACGTGACATCATGCAAAAATAAATGAACCTTGTTTGCTGGAGAGGAACTAAATCTGAGAATCAGTCAAAAGGTGGAAAAGTAAGTGAACCGTCCAGTCATTTACGTGCCATGTGATGATTTGCAGGGTTGAAAGATGGGAAACAGCGGTGTGGCTCTGCGGCTCGGGTTCACCGAATAATTCTGAGGCTGACCGGGAAATAAGTCTTATTTCCAGATGGGTGAGAGAGCGAGCTTCGGTGGCACCGTGGGAATGAAATGTTACGTGTCTGTATTCTCCACAGCATCCTCATTTGAGAGTCAAAGCCGTCATTATCTCACCGACTATGAGCCCGTAATCTCCCTCCCCAGTCCATTGAGAAAAGAAGATTCGATGTGACAAATCCGAGGCCCCAGATGACAAATAAGTCAGGAATTTGCTGTGATAAGTACCACTCACTTTACGGTGCGGCTCCGTTGACTGGAATTGGGCGGAAATCTGTTTTACTTTGCTTCCCTTTCCCTTGGGTTTAAATGTGAGTTGACTTCAAAGTGTGCCCTAAAAGTACCCACGACTGCGTCCTCTGTGACAGATTTCACGCTAAACTAAGTGACATCCTTTTGGGCTAAAATCAAACTGCAGTTCCCCAAATGGCCACTGGAGCCTTCTTAAAAAAGTGAGTCAATGCCCATAAACTCCCATGTAAACAGCCAACCTGATAACATAACATGGTTTTTCATAATTCATATGTTAATTATTCCTTTCCTAGCTTGGTAGCATTAGCTGATAACGCCAACCTCTCATCTGAAGGTGGTTATTTCTGGTGCTGGAAAACAATATGACCGCCGCTAAGATGCTAACACCGAGACCTCAAAACAAGGCTTTACAAACCAACGTGTCAGCTTGTGTCGACTCTTTTGCATAAACTCTGTGAGCAAAACATTAGGACCTTTAATGTATGAAGTGCTCCTTTGTTTGATGCATTCAACAAAATGAAACCAGTTGTTTCCCTCATGCAAAGTTAATAAGTTGCCGTACCGCCACGTCTAAGCATTGGCCCTTCCACACACGATGCTTACATAAATGTCGAAAAAATGTAAATTAGTTCTGCATGCACAGCATGTCATAAATATAGTGCGCATGAATGAATAATATTAAATGAGTGGGGCAGATAAGCTACCCCCTTATGCGCTTGCCTCAGATTCAGATTTAGCTTTGCGTAGGGAATTGATAAGACACAGAGCTCAAAGCCAAAGTCTTCAAAGACCGCGGTTACACAAGATGCAAGGCGTCAAACCCACTTTGTAGTTCTCGGGTGAACGAGTGGGTTGTATCTGCCGAGCTGCACAGGGTGATACAGCAACAGAGCTGTGTGAGCCCAAGAAAAGATAATAAAATACAAAAGTTACACCAAGGTTACATCGTGTGTAAAGGAGAGCAGAAGTGACTTGTAGTTTTTTTCTTCTTCTTTTGTTATTGTACTCGGAGTTGCTCTATCATCTTTCAAGGTTGAGGTCCCTTTTATTGTTGCCACCGAACATGGCAGGTGTGAGAGAGATACAGGGGAGAGGGAACGCCGAGGGAGAGTGAGGGAAGAATGAGAAGGAGAGAAATAAAGAGGCGCTGGTAGTGGAACAGAGGGGTTTTTTGTAAAATACATTCAATTGTGTTCATGCAAAGACCAACACTGCTCTCATGTACGCCATTTAAGCTGCTATAGCCTCCGGCTTATGCCAAAGTCCAACTAGGGTAAACAGTGGTTTGAGACTGCGGCACGACCAAAAGTAATGCCACTGTGTGCAATGAACTTGCAATCTCTTTGTCTTTGAAATGATAGCTTTGAAGAGAGTTTGCGGCTGCGCAGTCGGCTGTCATCTTCAAAGTAACGCTGCCGCATCAAGATGGCGACAAAACGGCAATGAATGGCATCAGTCTGCAATCCACTTGTGACTGAATGGGGTCAAGTTGGCAATTACATGCAACGATTTAGTTATGGTTGCCTGCTAACACGGAAAGATAGAGATAGATCTGAAAAAAAAAAGCTGAAATTTCTCCACAAATAGGAATGCGGGCAATTGAAGTGCGAAATAACACAGGCCCTCAGCAGCGTTTTTATATATAAATATAACCGGAAAACTGGAAAGACACACATCGCAATGCAGTCACCGTGCAACCTGTGATTTTTCGTAATCACAGGTAGCTTAGCTTAGCTTAGCACACGTTAGACCAAGGTGGAAAACACACAATACTAGAGACAGTCCAGCACACATCCCCCATAATAATGGTTATTCGTCATTTTTACACTTCTTTAAATAAGGTATGATGAGGCTAGCTAGCATGCAGGCTTTAAAAAATAAAAATGTATGTATGTAAACAATCACTCAGTGCCTGCATGAGTAGTTTAAAGCTAATGCCTGTGAAGTTGGTGTTATTTGGACGTAAACATGAATGATAAAAGGTTAGGGGAAAAAAAACAGCAACTGCCTTTAAGTCACTTTGCAGGTTTAGCTTATTTTTGGCTGTTGACGTGTTTGTGTATCTATTTTTGAAAAATGACACCACAGCTCAGTGCTCTGCAAAAATGTGTCAGACGTGGCTTGTGCCATTTAATGCAGTTTCTTGGAAGTGTAAAAGAAAACCTGCAAACTTGTCTGTTTTAACAGTTTAGAGATACTTGTGCATGCTTTGTACAGTTAGGCTGCATGATTCTGTGTTTTCTGTCTTTGTGGCGAGCTTGTAAGCATGAAATGCAAAATGTGTCCCTTGCCTCACCTTTCAAATCTTTTTTTAAATTTGAATTTTAGCATGCGTGCTTTGTAGAAGGTCGGTCGGTGTCATTTTGCAATCGTTGCTCTTAGTGAGAAAGTCCTACCAGCTGTAAGATTACGCCTACATTATTCTTAACTTTGCATCATTAGCGGCAGTCTGCAGCAGCAAACTGTTTGTCTTGCTAAAAGTGAGAAAGCAGAGCGGAAGTAGAGGATTGCCACATTCTTGCGGAGGCCCCATATTCCCCAGAGCACCACCACAGCAACATTGTTGTTGTAGCTCGTACAGTTCCTCCTCTGCTCCCCCCTCCACCTCCACCTCCCCTTCTTCCAACCCCCTTGCTTCCTGTGCAGCAGAATGGCCGCTCAACCCTTCCTTCCCTCCCCCTCCACCCGCTCTAAGCTCGGTCAAGCTCCATCTCCCTCTACCCCGCCGCTCCAAATACATTATTTACACTGTCCTCCCCTCCCTACAGCTCAGCTCCAAAAATCAGGGCAGAGGGAAATAACACCACTGTATAACCCCCTCCCCCCTCCTTCTCACACACACAAGCTGCACACACCCCACCACCACCACCTCCCCACCTGCTCACTCTTTTCTCACTCTGCGGGATGAAAATACAGTGCGGGCACAGCCACGACAATGGGAAACTCTGTGAGGCCCCGGCCCTCCCATTAATCCCCTCTGACGTGCCTCCCAAGGGCAAGGATTTGCTACAAGTCAATGCAGGAGACTTACAGTATGCAAAACAAGCCTGTCTGACTCTCATGATGTTCAAAGCCTCTGCATTGCACTGCTTGTGAGACAGGAAGGCAGATCACAGGGAGGAGGGGGAGGAGAGAAAAAACTGTGCACACAGTCTGCTTAGTTAACCCTTTCTTCACCCTCCAGTTCAGCTTGTGTGTGTGTATGTGCGTCTTTCCCCCCCTTGCAGCTTAACTGCATGCCTAGATTGTGCAGATAACGCCAATGACAGGGTGAGAACTGATGCTGAGTGACACGTTCTTTTGATATTCTCCCCTTTTGTTCCACTTCATCACAAAATTTCAGCCCTCGCGTTATCAGACCAGAAATATGAAAACCGCTCAGTGTAAACAGGAATTCACAGGTCATGTGACGCACTCACTTCTCTCAGGCAACAGCCGCGCTATTGAATTTCAGCCTTATCAGAGATTTAGTGATCGGGAGATAGGTTGGAGGCTGGAGGCAGGGTGGAGGCAGTCAGTATGGTTGAGTGGTTGGTAGTGGGGGAGAGAAAAGGGGGGCACCCACACCCTTTGGCTCCCACTCACGGGGAATGTAAACAACAGAGCTCAATAGGCAGGCCTACACATGGAGGACAAAACCTGCCTGGCAGCAGCTAGCAGCAACAGCAGCAGCACAAGTTCAGTTACTAGCAGCAGAGTAATGGAAAAACAGATGACAGCAAGGCATTACCCCACAGAGAAAGAGAAATCTGCCAGGATTTGTAGCCTCCTTTAGATTCACGTGATTGGCTCCACTCTTGCCTCCCCATCCCACCCTCCTTTTTTTCCTTTCCAACCATCCTCAGACCCTTTGAGATGGAAAAATGGGTCATCTGTGTGGAAGTTAATACTCTGAGCACAGACAGTGCTGCTTTATTTTTAGGACGTGCCTTGGAAATTTTTTTCTCCGTCTTCTTTTCCCCTCGCTGGTGACTGACAAAGAGAAGAAAAAAAGGTGGCGGGTATTTAATATACCGTGTTGGTGCTGCGCGCACAAAGTGAGGGCACTGAGCACCACAGCCATGGCTTCAGCAGCAGCAGGACACAGACACCGATCAGCAAGCTACAGGCAGCAAATACCCCCCTCGCTGCTCAGAAGCCAACACTCAGAGGGTCTCAAATGCAGACCGGTTCAACCGAGAGTCTACGTGAAGCTGCCATAGCAACCACACACAACCGAGTTATTTCTGGCTGCCTTAAAATCCCAAACACAGCTGCTCCTACATAACCAGACATCTCCACCGGTCAGATAGCACTTGGTACACAGAAGCAGTAATCAGGCTTTGACATTCAAACTCACACACTCCAATAACACACAGCAAAGGTCATTAGCGATGCGGATAATTTGTTGACAGGATTTCCACTAATGAGTTGCAGAGTTCAGATTATTGTACTGATTATAATATTCCCAGTTCAACACTTCCAGCAAATTACAATGGCAGTCAGGCTGCTTTGAGCATTCCCTGTGCCATGATCGTGGGGTTATTTTCTCTACCTGTGGTGGAGCGATGTTTATGTGTCACCGTGCACACATTAGTAAAGCAAAACAACAACAACAACAAAAGGATTTTTTAAAATCACAGGGTATCTGTGCTGCAGGCACAGACATTGTTATTGCTGTCAACTGGAACTGTTGTGCTCTCAGCTTCTGTCCATTCAGTCGTCCTCAAACTGTGAATCTGTCTGCGGCTCAGTGTAACGCCACAGAGGTGTCCAAATACAGCCTGGAGCAACAGTGCCCCCTACTGCAAAACAACAGGGAGTTTCTTCATTTTTCTTCTTCCCGCTGCCAGCTTCATCAGATACAAAGAGCTGACTCATAACCCATTCATACAGACTGAAAATAGAGCAGCAAGGCAATTAAAAGAATGATGTTATATTAAAAGTATTACAGTGAGCACTCCATTCATTAGATTATTATCCCACTCTTCACTCGGGTGTGGTTTCTGCCCTGAAACTGGATTTGCTGTGTCATCCTTAAATCAAACAGCGTCTGTCCTCGTGTCAGGGCCTGTTTCAATGGGTTTATTTTGTGCTGGCACGCTTTCAGAGAAGGAGGGGCCTATCTGGCATCCTTCAGTGACCCCTGAGCTCCTTCCAGTCTGCAGGGGACAGAGCACGAGGCCAGCAGCAGTGTTTATTTACAGGAAAGGCAGGCCAGTGTTACGCTCCGTGGAGAAGTCTGAACCTGCTTCTAGCCTCGATCTGCCAGCAGCAGACCACAGATTTCAGCTTGACCTCCAACACAGTCTGTTATTTTTCTTCTCTGCCTCCCCGAAGGATAGATTAACAACGAGTCACTTCTTCTGCACGCACACACCTAGCGCCAGTGGACTCTGCAGGCCCCTGACAGGCTTCTCCATTTCCACCAAGTGGCTAAACACCAGGAGTGGTGGAGAAAAGACTGAAGAGTGATCACATGAGTTCATGGAAAATGGAACACTGTCTACCATTTAGTCTGCACTCGACATTTCTGGGCCGCTGTTCATTTTTTCATTCCTAATGTTGAAAAACTATTTTCCCCCCTACTCTTGTTTCCTGGCAAAACTTGAGGCCTGGGCTGCTCTGGCCAGAGCCCTTAAAAAAGAAAGAAAAAAAACAGCTGCAGAGAGGGATAAAAATAATTACAGCTCTATTTGTCTTCCAAGAGACACACATCCAAGCAGACCCACTCCCTTCCCCTACAAGCTGCTCCAGTTTTATATTCCTGCACACACAATAAAGACATTGTGGTTCATTGGACTCGTACAAGATGAGGTTTCAGCATTCTGGCTGGAAACAAATACTCTCACGATAGCAATTTAACCCCATTTCAGCAGCATGTTTTATTACTAATATCAGCAATTCACAGATCTTTTGTTTTGCACCTACATGGATGGGATAAGTACAATAGGTTGGCTCACTCCCCTCCATGTTCATTAATATTTATTGATACAAACATACTTGTCCCCAATTCCTGCACACCCTTTATTTGAGGGGAAAGTGAAAGTGCCCTTGCTCCATATTTCAGAACTAAATGCTTCAGGTTTTCCTGTGCATTGCTACTGCCATCTACTGGCAAGTGGACAATCAAAAAAGTCAACACATGTTATCATGTTTTATTGTAGTATTACACAGACACAAAAAACAAAAACCCAGGTGAAAGACTGGAATGCCTCTGTTTTTTGTTTTTTTAAAAAGTACATATTAATTAACCTGCAAAATCATTTATATAAACAATACACCACAAGCAAGTGTTCTGTAGACAGACTCACTTCAGTCCAAGTCACAAACAGAACAAACCGTCTACATTCCTGTTTACATACTTAGGTTGCACTTTAAATACAAACAAATGGCTACATAATAACCGATATGTTGGAAAGGAGGAATGCATTTCGATAAATGTAACCTGGCAGACGTTCATCCACCTCAAAGTGCTGTGATGGAGGGAAATTCATCTCAACCGATGGCCAGTGAAGCTCAGAATTCGCAAGCAACTGAACCGTGCAGCAGTGATAGTGTCTAAAACCCCCCTTCCCTCATAGATTTCCATCTCATTCACACACATACGTTCATTCGACGTCATCTTCTGCTAAAGACTGAGTGCCGATGAGTCGCTGAAAGAGAGGAAGAAAATATCTTTCAGAGATTACCCATTACAGAAAGGCAAATCAGTTACACGGGCCGTTAAGTATTTTTGTCTTAGAGGTGAAATAACCGAGAGCTACTGACACACAGCTCTCAGCTTTGGATGATTCTAAGGTTTATTCTTGCACCCTTTCTTGTCCCAGAAATCACAAATAGCAACTGGGGGGTTTTCAAGGATGCTAAACAAAAAAAACAAAACAAGGAGATGCAGGTAACTCTCACCTGGCTGATGCTGGGTAGTCTGGTGAGCAACATTTGGAAGACTGGAGCAGGCAGCGTCTGCTGAAGCACCTGAAGTAGCTGCTGAGGTTGACCACATACTGCAATGGCATTGGTCAGGTGGTCTACACCTTTGTCAAATTCACCTGGGTTAGGGAAGAAACAGGTTTACAGACCACATAAAAAACAAGCATTAAAAATGTATCAGGGCTTAAAACTTTGTAGAGAGTCACTACACCAGTGTAGCCACAGTTACAGTGATATGAGTGGTGTGCGTCTTGCGCATGCTGCAAGCTTCCATGTGTTGTCTGTGAATGAACATGTGGCTGACCTTGTGCTAGGAGCTCCTCTGCCAGCTGGATTTCCTCCAAGAAGAATTTCTGGACAGCTTCTTCGTCCTTCAAGTTCGGCAGCTTCAAAGTCAAGTTAATAAACAAAAAACAAATTTAAGCTCCAACTAAACAAAATGAGAGAAGAATCGATTATTTTCTACATGTCCTACCTTTGTAAGCCCAGTCTTCTCACTGGAAACCTTTTGCTTTCGTCGACCTGTGAGAGAGAAGTGGGTTTTTAAGACCATGCTGCATGTTTAGTTTGCTGTTGTACAACACGGAAAACACGAGGGAATAAGTTTGCTAGCTGTTGCTTGTAGCATGCTTTTTCTTCTTCTGCAGCTGAGGGAAATAATATTAGAGCAAATGTTACCATAGTCGGAGCTTACAAGGCTACAGAAAATACGCAGTCTTGATTAGTTTCCAGAAGCTTTAAGTGTTTTTTTTAACGTCCTCGCGGTCACATGGAGGCTAACGTGCTACGATGCTAAGTTTACGCCGTTGACATGCACACTTACGCTCACGTAACTTTTCCTTGAAACGGGGGTCACTCCGCCGCTTCCTGTCAAAGTAAACACAGTATGCGATGAAAAGAGCACCACACACCCCGGCGACCAGCGCGCTCGTCCTGCCGCTTAACATTTCTCAAACTACTTATGAACAGCCACGCTCGCCGCTGACTAGCAGCTAGCACGCTGCTGAGGAAGTGTGCCAGGAAGTACGTAAGTGATGACGTAGACGAAGGCGGGAAATGTGACCCAAATTACCCCAAAACATCTGAGTTAGCAACAAACAAGCTCAAACTAAGGAAATAAAACATCCACTAATAACCATAGACTGTATAGTATTTTATATACTGCCTGTGCTAATTAGCAAAGGCAAATATAAATAACGCACAAAGATTAGTTGCTTTTAACCATCATTAATCTGGTTAATAATCTGTACTTTACCAAAATTAATGTATAATGTAGTTAAATTACCAATAATAATCTGTCGAATAATTTGTTTGGCCACATTTCGCCCCTTAGCACTTTTACCCAGCCATGCTTTAAATTAAAATCAAAATGATGAAGAATAATATTTAAGATATAAATATTATAAATACATAATATAATAATAATATTAATATAAATTGATAAAAAGTTAAAATGCTGCATTTAAAAAAAATAATTATGTACAAACTAACAAAAACAAGTATTTAAATTTATGGTTTAAAATGTAGTCTTTCAGTTCTAAGGTTTTACGTCTTAGATAATAAAAAAAAAGTTTTTATTTCTTATTTATTTAACAAAAATTAGACCAAGAGGAAAAACTAAGCACACCCTGTTACACCCCGGCCAACAGAACCACCTCGCTGTGACCTTATCAGTTTCTCACATCTTTGTGGAGGAATTTCCACTTACTCTTTTTTATAAAGTTGCTTCAGATGGTTGAGGTTTGCCGGCATTGATTTATGCACAAATCTCTTATCTCACCGCAGCATTCCACTGCAGCACCTTCATCATTTTGTTTTTGTTTTTTTAAGCTATTCTGTTGTAGATTTGCTTCTGTGTTTGGGATCATTGTCCTGTTGCATGAACAAATTTTGGCCAAGCTTTAGCTGTCGGACAGATGGCCTCACATTTGGCTCTAGAATACTTTGGTATACAGAGGTCTTTGTGGTCGACTAACTGCAACATGCCCACGTCCTGTAGCTGCAAAACAAGCCCTAATCATCACCCCTCCACCAGCCACCATGCTTGACAATTAGTATGAGGGGGTTTGTGCTGATGTGTAGTTTGGTTTATAACAAACATGGTGCTGGGTATTATGGTCTGATGTATCTACTTTGGTCTTGTCTGCTCTGAGGGTATTGTTCCAGAAGTCTTGTGGTTTGTTCAGATGCACATTTTTAAACCAACACTGCTGCCATGTTCTTTTTGGGGAGGAAAGACTTTCTCTGGAGACAAAACACATGATACTTGTCCAGTCTTTTTCTAATTGTGCTGTCATAAACCTGGGGTGAATTTCCTGGGATGCCCACTCTAGTAGTTTTTATCTTTCTCGCTGTAGAGCGATTGGCTTCATATTGTTTGGACGCTGCATTAAAAGCCTTTCCAAATTGACGGGCAGGTTCCCCAAGATGATTGCTGGTGTCTTTCCTCGTTGCCGTTATGCTAACACACCGCTGAATGCTGCAGACTGGCAAACTGCCAAAACCTCTGCTTTGATAGAAGTGATTACAGTTGCTGGTCATCACTGAATTATATAATAACAGAGACGTGTCTGAGTAAAGTGCTTCAAAGACTTGACTAAAGTTACTTTCCACCACTGATGCAAGAGACACACCGAGTACTTCACAAACTATGGCATTTATTTCAAACAGAGGCTTCTGCTTTGCTTACATTTTTACAATAAATTACACAATGACCATCCTCAGATGAGCCTAATAAATACTATTGAGCATTTTTCAATAAGCTCCGTTACTTTCTGTTGATCTATGACACAGACTTTTTCCTGTATACAAGTTCATACAGCTTTAGCTTTAGGCCATGTACAGGTTGGAAAATAGTTCAGCCACATCCAAAAACCACCATTCTTCTCTCACAAGCACAAGCTATAGAAAAACAAAAGACACAAAGAAAAACTGGATAAAAACTAAAGCAAACATGAAATTAGATAAAGACTCAAAACTGATGAGAAAGGGAGAACAGAACAACATTAAATGAGCTCAAATAAACAGAACAAGAAAGAGGACAAAAAAACAAAAACGGAACATGCTGCAACCCTCAGTTATTTACACTCAAACTACAGTTAAAACCATAAAACTGTCTGTACAGAAAAGTACATGTTATTAACAGTGCAAGATATTAAATAGCTCGACTCAAAACACTTCTCAATATACAAATTTATAACAAAAGCATACAGTTACATACAAGTGCCGAACAAAATGTAACTTCCGGATATCATACAGTAGGGGGGTCTATACAAAGGAAACACTGGAGATGTCTTCAGAAATGTATACATGTACGTCACCTTATCATATAAATGCACATTTACAATATCTCTACCTTTATTCTGGTCATAGTACAAGAAACAGAGTCAAACTTCTTTTTTTTTCTTTTCTTTTGGTAGGGATGAGTGTGAGAAGCAGGCATGTCATGCCAATAAAGTGTGCATCATTTCGATGAAGTGAAAATGTACTTAATTAAATAAATTCATGTAGGTGGAAACACTGAAAACGTGGAGTTCGGCTTTGATTGTGTGTGTTCTGACTTTTGACTCGATCCGGTTGCAGATATGCAACATTAACATCAGTGAAGCTGATGCAACTGAAGTGGGGGGATTGAAAAAAAATGGAGGATGGAAACATAATGAAAAAAAGCAGATGGGCTTTTAAAAAGGCTGATGAACTGATTTAATGCATCCATTGCATTCGCCAACCTCCATCATTGCACATTTTAGACTGTTATCTCAACAGTAATCTGTGGATGAGTATTCAGTAGTAGATTTGCAGGTGATCCAACACAGGAGCTCTGCTTTTACAATTACCGTAATAATCCTAATACACTGATAACATCCCGTCGTTACCTGCCAAGACTTAGCCCTTCACTGCCCGCTCACTCGCTCACTCACAGCGTTCTGCAGTCTTTTATATGGGACACGTTGTTCCAGCTAACGCTCTGATCTGAGAGGAGGATCAGGAAAAGAAAGTACTGTCCTTTTCTCAAAGTGCCCCCGCGGAGAACAACAACAACAACAAGAAAAAAGAAAAAAAAGGCACTACAGTATCATTCCTTATGATCCACTGAGGCCATCAGCGGACATACGATGGTGCTGAAACCTTATCCATCACCACCTACTTGATTCAGACCATGTACAGGAGCGATTGCCTGTACATGGGGAGGGCAACCCCATCCACATGAAGGTCCTTTTTATTTTTCTTTGTGTTTTTTTTAATGAAACAGAGAGAAACATAGCAAAGTTACCTTTCCTATGCCCTTAATGCCAATGTGGCAGCGTCTCTCCTCCAGATTTCCAGAAATAACATGGCGAGCGCCATGTTGGGCTACGAGGACAGATGACAGATGGTCTTCACTGGAAATCATCCCTTTGCAATACAACTTTATCAAATGGAAACAATTATTGCTTGCAAAAACAATTCTTTTAAATGTTCAATTAAGTAAAGCACAAAAGTCAAATCTGTATATATGTTGGGTTTGGTTTTTTTGGACAAATTTCACCCGCCCCACCCCTACACAATCGTCATAAAAGTGCACTTAAGTGCCATTAGCTTGCCGAGAAAACAGTTGTCAGTAAAAAATAGTGCTTGTTTCTTCTCTTTTGTTTTGTTTTTTCGTGGTTTTTTTGTCTCTGGTCTGGTTTTTGTGCCCCGTAGTTACAGTATGTGGGTCGACTTTTTCATCCTGTTGAAAGGGAATCGGGGCGCTGACCCCAGGGTGCTGGTTAAGTGCTTCGTGCGGTGTGGCTCCTTGCTGGGTCGTCCTGTCACCTGCACTCCACTGAAACCCCGGAGTTCTGAGATGAGGACGATGAGGATGATACCGGAGGGTCTGCCAGCGTCAGCATGACTGCCGCTGTGAGCGAGCTGGAGGACGGTGAGGAGGAGGAGGATGATGAGGAGGAAGCGGCCACTGTGCCTGCAGAGCAGAAGCAGTGATTGGTTAAGCTGATTAAAAAAAGAAGAAGACGCGACAGTGACTTCCTGTTTTACTCCTCTTGCTTTAATGGTGAACCAAATTTAGTAAATAACATGCTAGTTATTATTCCAGGCAATAAAGAGCTGACTCACTTTCTCGTTCCTTCTTCTTCATGCGTTTTCGTCGTCTGTCGATAGAGGCGACCTCAGACTTGAGGGAGAGGTAGTGATTCCTGATGTCCTGAAGTTTCTCCTGAAGAAACGAGATCCTCTCCAGGCTGGTCATCTTCTCCAGATCAGCTGAGAGGACCCAAAATGAAAGGATAGGTTCACAAGAAGCACTAAAGAGCTGACAAGCATAAACCAAATGGGTTGGATACGCACACATCTGGAAACTCCACTTGTACACCCGCGGCGATCTTCCGTGGTTATCCCGGTGCTGTGCGTGGTCTGCATCACCCTGCTTGTGGTATTTATGGCTCGAAGGGGGAGATCGCCCGTGACATTTGGGCGAAGTGGCAGCCTTCAGCTCCGATGGGTTGTTTTTAGAGGCAGTTGATTTGGCAGTGCCCTCAACAACAGACTGGTCCTCGCTGTCACTGCTGTTGGCTGAAGAAAAAGAGGAAAAAGAAAGAAAATGCAGTGAACAGGAAACGCCTCAAATCCTCTCCTACCTGGCATCTGTTACATGATGCCTGCAAACGGGTTAATAAATGAAACGGAGACACATGAAAGCAGTGCTGGCGCTGAAAATGAGAACGTTAGCGGGTGTCATCATTTCTACCCACAGCTCTTCTTACCTGTTTTCCTATTCTTTTTGGGAGGCACACCGAGGCTCTTGCGGTTTGGCTTGTGTTTCTTTGTTGCGCCGCCAGTCTGTGATTCTTTCTGCCGCTTCTGACTCGCAGACGCTACAAAAGAAAAGAGTGAGAAGACGGTGAGGGAATAGGCGGACTGTGAAATGAGTAGTCAGCCTCTGTTTCTTTAGTATTCCATCCTGAAGAAAAATGAGTTGTGTCACTGAAAAATAAACCTGTTAAAATAGATTTTTGCTGCCACTCGTACCTTTGGACTTCTGTTCGCTCTCCTGCTGGCTGCTGTTGCTCAGCTCGAGGCTGCAGCTGCTGCTGCTGTTGCACGAGAGGCTGACGTCGAACACCTTCGAGGGGGAACTCGCCCCTTCGTCCTGCAGCTCTCCTCCTAGACTCTCCACCTCCACTGTGCTGCTATCTGTCTCGCTGCGCCCGCCCGTCACCTCCTCCTGTACTGGCCCTGTGGGAAGAGCGTCCGAAACCGGCTCTGAGGGCAAGGCAGCGGGTATGGATGGGGCCGGGGAGGAAGGCTGCGCTTGACCAGACTCTTCCACGGCGCTGCCTCCTCCTCCCGATGGGGACTCCGGCGTCGTCGGTGGCGTGTTGAGTACAGAGTTGCTCCCGCTGCTCGGGAACTCCCGGAGCTTCTCGGTCTCCATCTGCTCCTGCGAGGTGTCGTCCTCGCCTCTCGCGTCCTGCTCGACGCTCGGCTCTTCCATACACGAGGACACCGGTGGGGGAGGAGAGTTTGCGGCCTCCGTGTCCGAGTCAGAGAATAACTCCTTGAGAGTCTTCTTTGGCCACTGGGCCTGGATGCTGGACCACACGTCTTTTTGTCCTTTTGGGCGAACGGCGGGCCTTTCCTCTACATTCCCAGAAACTTTGGCTCTCTTTTCGGGAATCTCCCAGAAGCCTCCTTGTCGGCTGGTTTTGCTTTTCTCCTTCATTCCGTTGTACTTCTTGGTCGGTGACCCCTTGGTTTTGGGGCGGGTTCGCTCACTTTCCTCAGGCTGAGCCTCGGCCACAGCTGCACCCTCATCATCTGAACTGCTGCTAGATGAGGCCCCCCTCTCCTCTCCAGGAGCGGCTGCTCTCTCCTCCCCTCTCATCGGAGAACCCGCAGGTAGCCAGTCAGCACTCCTGGTGTTCCTGGTCTTAGCTTTGGATTGACCTTTTGGAGTCCTCTCTGCTGCGCTGTCAGCTTTCCTCTTCCTCGTACTTGCCTCTCCCTCCGACTCTGGTTGGCTTCTGCGCTTTCCGGCATCTGGGCTCTCCACACTGACGGTGTCCTGGGCCTTTCCCGTGACAGGACAGGGTTTGGACCCTTCGGACGGGGCTCCGCCCTCCCAGCGCTCTGGAATTTGCGGTGGCTCTGGTTGGCCTTTTCTGAGACGGCTCCCTGGCTGATCCTCTTCGTTATGCTCTCCCTCCTCAGCTTCATGCTCGCTTTCATCCGTGGACACCTCGGAGGCTGAAGCAAACAGAACAAAGCTTTATTAGGTTGTTAAAAAAAAACAACAACAACACACATCAGAGTGACGCGGTCCTAATCTGCTGCAAGTGTGCATGACCACTACAGGCTAATGAGTGTTGCTACCTTGCAGGCCATTGAGGATAGAAGTAATTTCTATAGCCTTGACTGGAGACTGCTGAGGCCCTTTGTCCTCACCCTCGTCCATCTTGGAAAAGACGTCCTGGCTCAGGCCACACTTGGAGCGCGGGACACGGTTAGCGTTGGACGAAGGGCCGAGGACCTCCCTGTCATCGAGCCTCTCCAAATTGTCTTGCATTTTCTGCCAGAAGTCAACATAAGTCAGTCAGCCTTTCACTTCACGACACCAAACCGGGATTTTAAGACTTAATAAAAGTCACCGGCTCTCCAAAGTCATACCTTAATTTTTTTACGGTGCTTTATTTTTGGTACATTCTTATTGGCGGGTCGCACAATCTTGTCTGCTTTGATCCACTCATCATATCTATAAAAAAAAAAAAAAGAAAAGAAAAAGAAAGAAAGAAAGAAGAAAAAAAAAGGAAAAAAAATCAAGTACAAAGACGAGAAAGAGTTTCATCATTTAGGACTTTGAAGAAGGAGCTGTGAAATATTCTCTCACACCACCCACCACCACACAGACGCTTCTACTGTCTGACCCCGACATATTGCTGTGACACAGTAAGCCTCAACAGCAAGAGAAGAAATCCCATGGTGTTATGTGGAAAAAAAGACACAACCTTTTTACGATGAAGAAAGAAACAAGATAGAACACCGACCACCACACAAATCATATTCAGTAGAATTCACACAATACCGAGGAAGTGGGTCGTATGAGGAGGAGGGGAGGGGGGGATGGAAGAAAAAAGTTTCACAACATCACACACAACAGACACAATGCAGAGAACATCCCACTGTCTTTTATAGAGTGCTAGAGGACCACACAACAACATTGAGACGATGAAATGCCGATTGCACTAGTTAACCTCTGTGTCATGGTACCCTAACACTCTACTCAACACTGCGTTTAACCCTGACCCGCTGGGGAGGGGGGAGAGGGTTGAGAGGTAGAGGTGAGTGTAGCAGCACTTAGGTTGGCCATTCAGTGTTAGCTCACATTCAAATATCACATTGTAGGATTGGAAGTTTTGTTTGATTGTTAAAAGACTTCAAATTGGTTAAAAAAAAGAAATAAATAAAAAAATCAGGCTGTCTGTAGATCTGTTTGAGAGACAGACAGCTGGGGGACAGACAGACAGGGGATTTTGGTCAAAACTGAGAGAGAGGAAGCTGAGGAGTGAATCCGCATCAACCCGATACTCAGTTGTGTTTCTGCCACTAGATGGCCCAGTGCTCTCCATAATCAGAGTGCTGACCATGGCACTGGTTCACACGAAGCAGAATTGCGAGGAAGGGTTACTGCTGCGGGGACACCCACGTAGGCGGTGATCCCATGAGTTAAGAGATGGATTTTTAAAAATTTGTTTTTTTGGTCTGTTTTCTTTTGAATTAGGGTGAAAATAGACGTTTAGGTGATTTCTCCCCAGGTCCTGTCTTACCTGACGTTCCAGCCACAGTAGTGCACCAGGTAGAGCACCTCTCCCCCCTCCACGTCTGCCTCTTTCACAGTGGCCTCGTACGTCTTCAGATTGCGGCCTCGCCCATACCTCACCTGCACCTTCATCCCCGGGGGGTAACACTCAAACTCCTCCCCTTCCTCCCCCTCCTGACTGCTGTCATCCCTGCAAGAAAAACAGTTCAGCACTTCCTGGCCCTAGGCTATAACACCACAAAAACCACCACCCTCACCCATCCACCCCCAACTCGCTGCCTGCTGCTATAACAAGCCTGTTTTCTAGTCTATTTGCTCCACCCTTGCCTTTCCCTGTCTCATTACAACACTACACCTTCACCTGCACAGAAACATAAGCTGCCTTAGCTCTAGTCCAGCTGCATCATTAATAGAAAAGCCAGTCAAAGAACAGTACATGAAGTGTTTCAGCAAAAAAACAAACAAAACACATCATTCTTTATTCTTTCATAGTAAAAATTAATGATAAGAAATCACACTACTGTTATGCTGTCTAACCCCACACACACACACACAGGGGATTCTCATTCACCCTCGTACGCACGCTGTAAAGAAACAAAGCAGCCACAAGAAGGAGCTAGAGGGAAACAATCAGGAGATATAGGGGTGGTGCAGGGGTGTCAGTAAGTGTTTTAGGCGCCAGGGGGCCTCGTGGGGTGGGTTAAGCATGGCAAAGCGCAACGGGACAGGCAACGCAGCAACTTAAAGCGAGGCTACAGCACTGAGAGGAAGCACGGCTGCGAGGTCCTAGTCGGCCCGCTGCGACGAACAACATCTACAGCACAACACGCCTCACAGTCCCTCCCAAACTTAGCTCCTCAGAACGTGCAGACGGGCTTATTTCCAGGAGCCGACTGATTTTTAAAAACATTTCCACCCCTGATTGAAAAATAAATAAAACACACAAATATCACGTAGATTAAGACTCGGCTTGCTCAAAATGAGCACAATTCAACTGCAGTGCTCATCATTATGAGTAAAAGCCAAAAGGTCAACAGTCCAAGTGAACTTTCCAGCAAAGCCGTTGAGAAGGCTTCATCGTAAAAATAAGCACCTGTCCAGCAAGAACTCAACAATAACTCATCGATGTCTCCTACTAATGCATCGCCTTCTCGTTTAAGCTCACAGTAAGCTAGTTTCAGTGGCTACACGCCGTCTGTGCTGATGCTGGAATGAAAACATGACCCTGACACAACACCCGTCTGTTCCAGTTTACAGCCTGTAAACATCAAACAGGTTTGATATGATCAGAAAAGCTCAGATCAGATCATCCTGCGGCTTGTCCACTGAGTGCATCCGTAAACTCGTAATCTGCAAGGACGTTGATCCCGACAAAGCCGAAGGATCAAGGAGACTTCTGACTGTCATAGAGGTCACAAGTGGTCTTCTATCAGCAGGTATCTGTGGCCACGGTTGGTGTAAACTACAGATAACCTCCTCATAACGTGCAGGAATTTTGCAGTCCTTCAGTCAGACACAGAGACTCAGTAAACCAAGAACCTGTTTTCTAGCTTTCACCAGTCCAAACAACACAACTGTACATCTGTCACTGTGGACGTTGAACAAACAGGTCTGAGCTGGACAGACGGCGCTAATCACAGGAGGCAACAGGGAAAATGCAACTGCTGAGGCCAAACTGTACAACAATCCATTTACCAACACTCAGAGTTTTCCTCTAAAAGCATCTCAAGCACTGTATATATAAATATATATACATATCTCACAACTGGAGGGTTAATGCATCTATGACAACATTCACACACATGGAACATTTAAATAAAGCTGAACACTGAAAGCCAAAAAGATGAGAGAAAAGACAGGAAGAGGGTGGCAGAGAGAGAGATCAGGAAAGGGCAGGAATCAAGAAGAGCACAGCCATGTTGTGCACTGAGTGAGAGAGGCTCGGCATGGTCAAACAATCCCAGCGAGCGAGAGACAGCGAGAAAGCACAGCATGACATGCCAGGTGAAAGGTAGCAGTCAGGCTTTGGTGCTCTAAGATGTCTCTGCCAGCCGATGTCGACTAAGCAACAAGGAATAATAATAGCACAAAGGGCAGTGGATAAGAGCTTAGTTAGAGGAGAGAGAGGAGAGCGTGCCTCTCTCTGGTTAGCAGGTAAGAGTATACGGCGTATTAGTACTTTTAAGGTCAGAAGGATCACTGCTCCTCATCTGCTAATGGTGTTCTAGCATCGTGCTGCCACCAAGGAAAGCAAATACCTCGAGTCCTTTTGCATTCTTATTTTGCTTTCACATGGAATAGTTTTACCATGCAGGAGCTCATGTTTGTGCCCTGACCATACGTTTTGTTTTTTAAGCAACTGTGGAGGAGGGAGCATCCCCTTCAGTGAACCTACCCAGAGTTGTCCTTGCTCTCCTGCTCCTCATCGTGCTCCTCCTTCATGTCGTCGG
This sequence comes from Mchenga conophoros, assembly GCF_057382185.1. Taxonomy (NCBI): domain Eukaryota; kingdom Metazoa; phylum Chordata; class Actinopteri; order Cichliformes; family Cichlidae; genus Mchenga; species Mchenga conophoros. The sequence continues at coordinate 23,668,239 of NC_140538.1, forward strand.
CTCCGAGGCGAGCCGTCGACGAGCCCTCGTCGGCGTCGGCTTTGTGTGGACCGTCCTCTTCTTCGTCATCGCCATCGTTTCCGCCCTCTTTCCCCTCGCTTTTCGATGTTTCGGATTCCGTTTTACTCGGGGTCGAATCAGGTTTCTCGTCCTGTGAGAGAAGGACGCTTTATTATTGTGAAGGTTATAGACTGAGAACCTTCACAGACATGACGCTTTATTATGAGAAACATGGGAGGTGTGCAGAAATTCATCTAAAATAACAGACAGCACTCGGGATAATGCACCTTGCAGATAACGGGCTGTGTGCTACAAGGTTCTCCGTCCACTTGGGCTTTCGGCTCTTCGGCAACTGATGACGTAGGAGCCGTTTTCCCTGCCTCCCCCTCAGGTTTCCCCTCCCCCTTGGTCCCCTGCTTCAAAGGGAGGTCCATTTTGAATGTGATGGCAGTGGAGGTGCAGTATTCCTCAAATCCGTATAAGTACCTGCGTGATGAGACATTCAACACATCCAATAAGATTTTCCAAAGTTTAATCTTACTGCTCCAAAGCGTGCGCACGCCGACACACCTGCGTCGCTCAGAGTTAATCACACAAAGATGAAAAGCAAGTCGACTGGAGGATTTTGCATTTTGAAAGCTTTCGAGCTGTGGAGTGTCTGTACGTACTTGCGGTAAGCACATTTGACGTTGTAGCCAGCAGCTGAGTTGAGCACGGGGATTCCCAAATCCTGATAGACTTGCTTCCAAACAGAACCGCTCTCAATCTGCTCAACGAGGGAGACAAAATTCAGAGAGAGTCGACACCAAACGAAACGAGAGCGACATCAAACTGCTCTCAGGGGCGGGCAGTAGCACTCACATTGTCAAAACCTCCCAGTTTGTGCACCAGCCTGTAGAGCTTGAACAGGTTGAGGTTCCTGTAGCCCAGAACCGGCCGCTTGTTAATGGGAGTCCCTGAAGAGGAGAAGCAGAAGGCATAGGTGGATGTGGTAAGAAAAGCAGCACAACATGTTTGTCTGCTGGAGAAAATTATGATTTTTCTTTTTAATAGGGAAAAAAAAAAAAAGAAGACAAAATTCACAACCTGTCTCACAAATGAAAATAAACCTCAAACATCACACTGGTCCCTGCCCTGCTCTCACCTCTGTCTTCCATGAACTTGTAGAGTTGCTGCAGAAAGTTCTCCCTCTCCTCGGGGAACGGCTCCACCTCCTCCTGCAGACAGGAAACAAGACAGTTTGGCATCTCTCTTTTTTTCTTTTTTTAAATCTGGGAGGTTGTAGGATAAGAGGATAAGTGCGCTCTGCTGTCTCTACCTCCTCCTCTTCACCACTCGCATCCTCCTCCTGCTCCTCCTCTTCGTCGTCATCATCCTCTTCGCTGCTGGAACTTTCCTCCTTCACTTCTGTCTTCCAGATGCTGGGCACGACCAGCTGCCTCTGGAACTCCAGGGCTGCGTCCAGCGCTGAAAGAGCGGATTAATCGAACCTCGTAAACACTTCTTGGAGCTGTGCGTGCATCACTGCATGCTCAAACGACACACTTATACCTTTAAAAATGTGTTCTACACTATATACAACAATAACAATAATACGCCCACATAAAAGCTACAGTATAAAAAAGACCAGGAACTCTGGAAGCATGAAAACCTGCCAGTGTTTGCACAGTGACGCACAGCAGCTGAAGCATCCAGCCACAGTGTCACAGGTGGGTTTTAGCAGTATCTAACCACCTCGGCAGATGCTTGTTTTACGCTTTTGTAACGCGGAAAATATCACAGTTGTGAGTCAACCACCTGTGAATATCAAGATGGGGACAATACAAAGCTGTTTGCTAAGTGCAATTACGAGAGTACGAGCTCAGCGGTGGAAAAAAATTTGAATAAAATGAAAAATAATGTAGCACTTTTATAAAAAAAGTTTAGTGAGGACTTTAAAAATAGACTGCAGAGTGACAGGAGCTCTCCACCGCTGCGTTCTCTCCAGAACATAAACAAAACTTCTCTGCTCTTCCACTCTGCGAGTGTTTTCTGCCAAGTGTGTCAGCGTACAGAGCTGCTCGCAGACGGCTGATAAAAGGTATGCTCTGCTGCGCACCACTTCTGTAGCACCGACTTCAAACTCACCGGGTTTGAGGCTCGCGTCAGCTTTTGGAGGGCAGCTGCTGTCGAACTCACGGACGTCCTTCTGTAGCACCATGTAACTGCAAAAAATAAATAAAAATATAGCAACTCTGATTAGAAAGTGTGGAGTAGAAAAAAAAAAGTTTTCTTAAAACAACAAAGTCTAAACAGCTCAGAGCTCTACCGTATAGTCTTATTCATTAAAACAACCTTACAGCTGTGCGCCAATCAAAGCCTCCAAAAACCTGAGCGGTCACAGACTACTTTCTTACAGCACCCCTAAAGCGGCTGGGCACAGTCAGCTGCTGGCGATTTGGCAGACACACGGATCAGTGAAGCTTGTAAGCTGAAAGCAGTCAGAGGTTTGGCTGGTGAGCAATGTGAGGCGATTTGCTGTGGTATCTGTAGGCAGCTGAGCAGATCCAATGACTAGATTTGTCATGGAGTGAAATTTTAAAGAAACAAGTGTATAAAAGCTAAACAACCTCACACTGAGAGAACGGCTCGGTTTCCTGGCATTTCCTTAGATAATCACTACAAACACGGCACTGACAAGGACACCTGTCTGTAACTCGGAGAAACCACGTGCAGGTTTGTTTAGCTGAGGTTTAAAACCCACTCACGCTCATTACACTGTCTTTTTCCGTTGCAGGTTAAAAAACACAGACAAGTTTGCAAGCTGGCTAAATGGGGGAAAAAAAGTGGAAACAGGAAAGACTTGTCAGATCTGGTTACTGTAGTAACAGTGGAAACAGTAAGACCACTTCCTGACAACTCCTGCCTCACCCCTGGATCTGACCTTCCTTTCCCTCAAAATGTTTTCCAAGCCATTGTTTTTTTTTTGAAAGACATATTCAATGGTTATTAGTAACAATATACAACTCTCCTGAGGAAAGCGAACACACTGACCCCGGGTGCTGTGCGGGAGAGGTCACGTGGCCTATGGATGTAAACCCCTTGTTCAAAAAACAAACCACACCAGCCTGATAATAGCTGAGAAGAGGTTGTCAGAAAAGATAAAAAGTGGAATAATAAACAGTGACAAGTGTGTGCAGAAGAATGGAAAGGCACTTGAAAGCAGTAAAAGGGCTAAAGGAAATCACACAGCACTGCAGCGACAGAGAGGATGCACACTCAGCAATCAAATGTGCTTAAAATATGTTTTCTTATGTCTCGCTACTACACTCTAAAAATGCTATGCGTAACAATAATGATACACATGTTGGAAATTTTGCTTAATGCATATGAGAGCAAACCGATTGGAGACGGAAACAAACTGAAAACAATCATATAGATTTTCCTCCTCCTTTCATTTGCTGTTTTTTGCAATCTCACCTGGATGCACAGTAGCGCTTTCAGCGACTTAAATCAAATAGCTGCAGTTCAGAAAGAAAAAGTACTCCAATGCGATTCCACTTGCAAACAAGACAAAAAAAAACACCACACAGGTTTTTCACAGGGTGCCCTCGGTCAGAGAGGAAATACTTCACAGCCGTACAACTTCCAGCTGGTCTCCGATTTATCATTCTTTATCTTATCCCTTTCATCAGCTCTACCTTTAACCGAGTGATAAGACTTCCTGTGCTGCATATTTGTCTTCAGCCGCAGATTAAGGAGGTCACGCCGGCGACTCGCTCAAGATTCCTTTTAAAGCAAGTGTATTTAGTCATTGTGGGAATTCAAACAGACAGGAAAGTAGTCTTTGGAGCGGGCGAACAAGCGCCAGATTAATTTATGCCGAGTGTGGGCTATGTTTCTACCCACATGAAGAAAGGCTGCAGTAACACAACCGCCAGCTGAGCTCTTGACAGGACTTATTTCTTTCTTTACCACAGACAAAACAATCTGGCTGTGTGGTTCTATGCCGAGGGCAGGCTGCAGGGAAGCTACACTACCTCTCCACACCAGTAACTCACAGCCTCAGGACAAATAAAATAACAATAGGCGATGCTGCAGAGGAAGGCTGTGTGCTTGAGGCCTATATGAGCCTATATTCCTCTAATCAATGGAGATTTGAATTCATTCACCAAACACACGCACAATTACTTAGTCAAGAAATACAAATGTTATCTGACAGAGCCACAATGGCCGTACTTTACATTAGTATTAAATGGTTAGTGTGCAAATTGACTTACAAACAAAAATGAATCAAGAACAACTTATATAAATGATCAAGGGCCAGCGCAAAGCATCTGCACGCCACAGCTTTACTACCTCTTAGTTTTGTGGCCGACAAGCGGCCCAAGTTCCCTCTGTCTCACTTTTCATTGATTGCATCATAAATTATGCTGGATAAGCTACTAATAATGATTAGTGCAGAAGCAGCTTAACACAACAGAATGTAAATGTCGCTTTGGGCGAATTATTAATGACTCACAATTTTCCATCCTTGAACGAGCGCACAAAGACGTTGTCCTTCTTCACGGTCATGTCTTCGTGGCAGTCGGGGGAGATGACCTTGTTGCACAGAAACAAGAGAAAGTCAGAAAAAGGTCACGTGAGGTGGTGCTGAGGCAATAAAAAGAAGAAGAATAGGGGAGGGGTGGGGGTGTATCAGAGAATGACTTAATGACTAAAGCGGTTTCAGCAAAAGGGCACACTGATTGATTACAAAATGTGCTGCCTATGATACAAAATCAAACTAGCAGGAGAGATGAAGAGCGAGAGATGACGAGGGGTGGGCACCCGCCAGCATCATTAGCAGCTGGAGCTGAGGAGGAGAACTAACGTGAGGGCTGCTACTCCTGCCGGGGTCTAACCCAAAGGAAGCAGCGCATTTCCAGCAGACCTGCGTACACTCGGGCTCACGGGATTGGATGCTTTCACTTCAGGTCCATGACTCACGCCTGCTGTGTGATTTCGAGCTCTGTCACATACGCTCACACGTGCACGCTCGTGTCTTAGAACTTTTACATAACAAGGCCACCCAAAAGAGCCCCTGTCTATCACAGCCGCGCATCATCTGTTGCACGAGACAGCTGCCAGTGTACCTACTCCACCCCTCTGCCATATGGTTGCAGTGTAAACAATGACAGGCTACTGTGCAGTGCACTTCTCTCAACTGTCACAAGGAGGCAGCATGGAGCTCAGTCAGTAGCAAGCCAAGAACAACAAATCCTGGAGGCGGGGCCCCTGCTGACTACACAGTAAAAGGGACAGCTTTCCCCACCCTCTCCTATTCTCCCAGTTCTACTTGTAACACTTACACAAACAAACAAGGCCTGTCACTATTTCATTGTGCGCTAACGGTGACTGAGAGTTACAGCTGGGTGGATGGAAATGGATAGGCAAAGACTGAAGACATCAAACTGATGTCTGTCTGACATTTCGCACACATCATGGAAAACAAGACGGGGGTTTTTTCTTCTGCAAAATAAGACTCGAGCTCTTTTTCGTCCTTCAAGTCGGAACATGAAGTCTGTCTGGATATGAAATGTTATTACATGCATATTACAGCATTTGATGGAAGGCAAATTCTAGCACAATAACATAATCCTGCTGAGTGCTAAGGTTACATAAGCAGGCATTTTGATGAAACTGCATAATGCCGTGACTTCACTGGAAGCCCGGCAGCAGCAGCAGCCCCCGTTCCTCCACAGCGATGCTGCAGAGAGCAGCAAAGGAAGGAAAGCTTATCAGCTCACCAGAGCAGGATACCACGTAGTCTTCTTTTTGTCCCCGGTGGGAACCCCTTCCACGCAGACCACCTTGCCGAACAGGTCTTCATTCTGCCGCTGATCGCTCTCCTCCTCTTCACTGGAGGATGAGGACAACTCCTCCTCTTGACTGTGGGAGGAAGGGAGACTTTGCTCAATGGACAGAACGGCACAGCGAGCATTCATATATTACACCATTTACACCATTTTACCTTCATTACACGAATTCAAGTATACCACGTGAGAGCTGCTGTTGATTTTAAAAGCCACTTAGCAAAAATGCCAAACATTCCTAAGTAATGAATCTGATTCTGAGTATTTGCTGCTTTTCTCTGTGTTATGCAATATAATATAATAAAGAGGCGCCGTGAATGGTCGTATTCCATTTATATTTCAGTTACAGAAAACTGCGTGTCTCAATTTAAAAAAGGGAAAAAAGGGGGAGGCAGATGATTTCTGATAACCAAGTCATCATTTAACTGCTCCTCAGATTAAAAACAACACCTCCACCAGTCTCCACCTAACAATCCATCATTGTCTTATCATGTAGCACAGTGAGACATAAGGTTGCCTCTACTGATGAGCTCACTCATTAGGATCGGTGGGTAAAAAGGAGCCGGCTCGCTGTGTGCCGTCTGACAGTCTTCCTGATGCTCGGGCAGAGCCCTGACAGATAGCCTCGTCTCTGAGTGATCATGCAGGAAGCACCGAGAGGCAAACAGACCCTGCTTTTCTCTTTTTATGGCTCACGGGGCTCTGAGCACAGCTCTATGTACATATAAACACACGCAGCATTTGGCACCACTCAAGAGCTGTAAATCAGCCAGGCTGCTACTATTACAACAACAACAACAACTAAGCTGTGAATCAAAGTCACAAAGAAAACACTAACTCTTCAATGAGGCACAGACTATTATTCATTTAGGGGAAAAAAAAGAAACGTTTTCTCCACTTGTAAAGACTGATGTTGCAGGGATTGCTTTACAGTTGTCGTTGCTTTTAAAGGCAGCAATTTAAATAAACACATTCTGAGATACACTCGCTTTTTCTTGTTGGAGGAGACGATTGATGGCACTCTTACCACCAAACAACACGGGTAACAGCTCTCCTTATGCTCCTTAAAAAACAAAGTAAAATAAGCCTTAAAGCAACCTAAAAATATCATTAATTAACAGCTCGTCTATTTCTTGGCATGGTCAGTGACTCCTTCTCTGTCGTCTGGCAAACTCACAGCTACATAAACTTATTTCCTCTGTTTCCTGTGTTTATGTTAATGCATATTTCTCCTCTCATTTAACTCAGGAGGGCAAATTAGCATGTTTTCCAACTATACACCCCCCACCCCCCTTTTTTTAAACAACAACTTAAAAGCAGGCCTTGTGGCTGCTATCTTTACAGAGCAGCCAATCCCTGCAGTTCAAAAGCTGAAACACTATTAGTGCACGCTAAAGAAACAAAAGGTCCGAGGTGCTAATGTGCAGCTGGGACCGCTCCGAGTCAATATTGCATCAATGCTTAGAGTAATATTGACTTCTCTGGGCCCCATTAGCAAGAGAATAAGATTATCTAGCCAAGTGTCCTCTTTATACCAGAGAGGAGCTACGAATATACCCAGCACCAAAAAAAAAAAAGAAGAAGACCCTCAGCAGTTCTTATTCCCTCAATGAAAACTGTGCCGTCTCCCAGGAGCAGGGACATCAGAGCATAAAACACTCACTGCAACATTAGACTCAAAGCAGGGAAAATTAAATAAATAATTAAAAAAAAAAGAGATAACGTTCAGCAGGACTGTGCCACGCTCATTCTGCCTCTCCAGCATGCATGCGCACACACTCAGGGAGCCCGCTATGATTAAGGAGCTGGAGGAGGCGAGCAGGCTCTCTCTCCTTCCAGGCCTCGGGGGCTCTTTATGAGGGGATGGAGATGAGAGTAAATCTTTCATTTCAACTGCTGTCAGCACACTTAGAGCAGGGCGAGTCTGTTTCTGATGGCGGAGGATCGGAACAGAAAATACCTTCCCACTGGCATCACAGGCCTCTGATAAAATGAAGCTAAATATGAGCGCTGCGGGATTGAGCACAGAGACCAGTGGATGATACTCACATCGGGTTTGATCGCCGACCGCGGTTCCCCTTCTTGCCGATGACGGGTGTGCCGAAGTGCTCGGGGTTGGTGAGAGGGAGTCGGTCAAGTGTCTGCGGTGGAGAGAACACAACCGGACAAAAAGGTTTACCCTCTATTCGCACACTTATAAATGGATTTATACACAAAATGAGCTTCATTTCCCCAGAAAGCAGAGATGAGGCTGTTATGGGACTGAGGGGCAGTGAGATACTTGCCTCGCTCTCCGCAAAGTGACGCGCTCCTTTCAGGCAGAGGGAGGAACGCCTCAGGGTCTTCTCATCGCCGTCATCAAACACTGCGGAGATAAAAGACCAACTATCAGACTGCGAGCCCACCGGTACCCCCGCGCCCACACAAAAACAAACTCAAGCACAGACAGACTCCTGCCTCAGTTGCAAAATGCCATCGCGCCTCAGATATACTGCAAACAAATGATGCTCGTCTTTTAAGGCTCATACGTTCTCCAGCAGGCAGCCACGGTTACTTTCAGCTCACAGATTTACTCGAGCTTCAAGGACCCTCTGCTACACAGAGCTGAGTAAACAGCAAAATAAAGACGTGAGGAGAAGCGTCTCAATTTAATTCATATCTCTCTGATATTTTATCCATAAATGAGCAGCCATTTGTAAAATGCGCTCACATGTGAAAGAGCACTAAATCTAACATTAAATTTAATAATAATGACCTCAAGGACTCTTAAAACAGTCTTTTGGATCGCAAAGACAAACCCTGGGTTGTTCATTGTTCAAACGTACTTGTAGACAACAATGAGGGGAACACTTGAGGTAACTTCAACAGTGAGTTATGTTTTTGTTTTCCCCACCAGCGAATGAAAAGAATGAAAATGTGCCGAGATGAGTGTTTTCAAGGCGCAGAAAACCCCCACGGGTGCTCTTAAGTGACGAGCAGCTGCCGAGAGACTGGAAAGCTTTGCAGCAAGTCTATATGCTGTGTACTCTGGATTATCCAACAATGTAACTGCGTGCTCTTGACAGACTCGCAATTACAAACTGTGGGCACAAAAAAAAACCAAAAACAAACCCCAACACCAAATCTGTTCAGTTAGAAGCTAAAACTTGGGGTTTTTGAGGTTCTCACCACCCTGTCATATTTATTTTGAACTTTTTATAGAGCAAATGATTGATATCACACTTCATCCCCCTACATGTAGCATCACCAGCATTTCTCACTTGCTATCTTGTGTTATATTACAGTGATTCCCGTCTTTTTGGCCCACAGTGTTCTTCTGGTTGTTCTTTCTGGTGTTAAGATTAGTTTAAACTTCATGTATTCATACATAGATACTCTAAATTATTCATTGTTTTAGCTAACTATATACTAATTGCTAATAAGACACTTTTGGTTTCCGCTATTTAGCCAAATACACCTACTGGCCACTTCATCATCTGTTAAAGTGCTCATTAATGCTAGTACGTAATCAGGCAATAACATGACAGCAGGTGATTTAAGTGACTGGTATTTTCCCATATAACCATCTCTAAGGCTTACAGAGAACGATCTGAAAAAGAGAAAAGATCCCAGGAGGCACAGTTCTCTGGGGGAAAGTGTCTTGTTGATGTCAGAGGTCAGAGGAGAATGGTCAGACTGCTTCAAGCTGATAGCAAGGCAACCAAGGGACATCAAACCCTGAAGCAGATTTGCTACAGCAGCAGAAGACCACACCGGGTGTCACTCCTGCCAACTAAGAACAGGAAACTAAGCCTACAGTTCACACAGGGTCACCAACCAGTGTAAACAACATGAAACCATGGGGAAATGGAGAATCATGGATGTGCAGCTGACGCCATCATTTAAATATGGACCAAAATCTCTAAGCGATGTTTCCAAAAACTTGTTGAATTAAAGCAGTTCAGAAAGCAAAAGTAGGTCCAGCCTAGTATTTGTCCTGTGGTTTCTTAGGCTGCGTTCACACTGCAGGCGAAAGCGCATCAAATCCGATTTTTTTGACCCTATGCGACCCATATCCGATCATGGTATGACAGTGTGAACGGCACAAATCCGATATTTTCAAATCCGATCTGGGTCACTTTCGTATGTGGTACTGAATCCGATACATATCCGATGTTTTAGAAAGCGACTGTTGTTTGAACAGTCATGTCGCATTAAATCCGTCTTTTACGTCACTGACACAAGACAGACACCAATTATCAGCGCCCGAGAAGACATCGCAAACGCTTCCTGGCCAATAAGTGTAGATGTTAGTGAAACTGTTGGGAAGACAACGTTGGGGAAACATGAACATTTTATTTTCACGTATATTTTATTTGTACTGTATAATCTGCAGATTCTGACAGAAATCTGCAACTATCCTTTGAAGCACCGCTCCTCTAAAACAGCAATAAGGATAATTATTAGGTTATCTACATTGTTATGTAAATAACAAAACTTAAAGCAAAAATTGGGAAACGTAAAGTCCGAAGTCTTTATATTAAGGCCCATCAGTCAAACAATATCGTTTGCTCTGGGTGTACAGAGCGCGTTGTGTGTGACGTCTTCTTTTGCGCATGCGGGCCACTTTGAGCATTCACACTAGAGCGCGTTTGCTGTCGCATTTTATTTGTAGTGTGAACAAGCAGACAAAAAAAATCGGATTTGACCATTGAGACCTGCAGTGTGAACGTAGCCTTAGAGTAGTGGTTTACACACTGGCCTATTGGTCCCAGCAGGAGACTCAAATCCCACTGGGGATGAGTCAGGGAGGGCATAAGGTGTAAAATAAATAAATAGTTTTCAACTGAAATATGTGGAGCTACCTGCTGAGGTGAATAAGAGAGCAGCCAAAAGTATCAGCACAGTTAATCTTTCCATGCACTAGGGCTGCCACGATTAGTCGACTAGTCACGATTACGTCGACTATCAAAATCGTCGACGACTGATCTAATAGTCGACACGTTGTTTGAAGCTTTGTAAGCTCACAAAAGCTGCAGGAATAACTAGCAGGATTTAAGAGTGTAATAACGGACTGAAACAGAAGATGGCAGCACTGCATGTACAAGGATGCCAGCTGCCGTTAAACCCCGAAGAAGAAGAAGTAGCTGTGTCCCAGAATTCATAGCGCAAGCCAGCTCAGTTTCCAACAATGGCGGCAGCTAGTTAGTTTTAATATTACTCTTATTATTCTTTCTGGGTCACAAAATAAACATTCAACATATTTTCAGGCGAGAATGTAGCTGCGTAAACCTCAAATATCTGCTCAGGTTATCAAGACACCACATATTTTCAAAAGCACTCCGACGTTTTCGGAGACGTCTGTTACCCACTAGCTCGATAGCTAGCCGGGGGCTAGGCTCACTAGAGCCCGTGAGAACACCGGACTCCTGGCAAATAGTTTTCAAACCCACCGCCGTCTTTCGCTACTCAGGTTAAACATATATATAAGTCACTTAGATAACTTAAAAATGTTATTGTTTGGCTTTTTTTTGTAGTATTTTATTTGTTCCTGAGTAAATCGGTTTGGCTGAGATTAAAGTTATAGTTTTTACACAGCTGAATAAACGTCAAGCAGACAGCTGATTATCAGAAGTGTGAGATGCTCGAGAATTTACTCTGGTGTCCCGTTATGTTTTAGATAGCAAGGAGTTTATTCAACTTCAACGAAATTTAACAAACTATCATCTTGTCTTTATTTTTAGTTAGCACACACCTTAAACACTTAAAGCTGTAAGCTAATGATAGTTATATAAGAGCAGATTTTCTGTCAGTGTAAACATGTTTTTTATGAGGTAGTGGTAGAGTAAAGAAGAGTGTGAGAGGAAGGAGGCAAGGCAGACAGCTTGTTATTGACTTACCAACTGTATATATACTAGCATCGGTCAGCTTATTGATTGTGGCTTCTTGGTAAACTCCATCCTGATTCTTCACCTCCACAACAGCACCCACCTGTGGGACGGATACACTGCTGTTATTCTGCCAGTCAGTGCACTAATTATTATTATATTGTGGTGATAAATCTAAATGATGTATTTTCAAGTAATGAGAAGATGATACTGCTGCTACATAAACCCTTAATGTAGTGAAATTAAATTGCAAAGCTAATGCTTTGCTGCCCCGTGCGCTTTTATGCAAAGGGAGGGTGAAGTGTAGCTTAGATACAAACAGGAGTGAAGCTAAAAATAAATAAATAAAATAAAATAAGGAGTCTTAAATTCAGACAGGAGGGATTCATGACTAATACTGAATAATAATAATAATAATAATAATAATAATAGGTCTCCATCTTTCCTGCCTTACCTTTAGAGGTCCTTTGATGTTTTCATCGTGAACCTCAGCTGTGGTCAGATCTGTTTTAAAGGTCACCTGGGGAAGGTGGGAGGCAACAGTAGAGTAGAATCAGTAACAGCATAAACAAAACAATTACCTAAAGATCTGACCGGATCACACCAATCATCCTGCTTACACAGGCAGCAAGTCTCTCCTAATACTGCAGGACTTTTACACAATGACTGAACCCTCAGTTGATGCCGAACATCTGACCATCCCCCGCTCTCTACATCTGCAACGTCCACCCCCTAAGTGAGCCACGGCAGATCATAATCTGATCACGCTGTGGTAATCTTGTATCTGCATGGCAACCTGGCATTACTGTGAGACAGAAAAGGCCACAAGGCAGGCACACACGCACTTAAGAGCCATCTACTGCCACGTCTTTTCCAGAGAGCATGTGCAAAAGTTTGAAAGCAGCCAGAAGTGCAGGATCTTTTTAGTAGATGTGGGCAGATGGATCCAAATATCAACAGTATCGATACCAACACTAGTATTGGTATCAGATCGATATTAATGTGATAGCATCAATACTTGAAAGTGATCTATTTAACAATGAATAGTTTTAAATGGATCACTTTTGGACAACTGGCATCACTTTTATTGAGAGCATATGCACACAAAAAAATTGTAACATAATTATAATGGAAAACTGGCATCACTTTTATTGACTGTGATTCAGTTTAGAATAAGGTGCTGTACAGAGGAGAGAACGGGGGCTAAAAAAAAAAAAAGTTAAGCACCTCATCCCAGAAAACAAGCCTGCGGGTAACAAATTCAGACAATGCTCGAGTCAGTTTCAAATATAACAACAGCAGAAGCAGCAATCAAGGTCTCGCTGTGAATGCACAATCAAGACAATGAATGAAAGAAATGCATACTGTAAGATTGTCAGGTAATAAAATAGGGGGGGAAATAAAAAGCTTCCTCGGGTAGCATTTCATCAGTTATGGAGATAATAACATTCCCGACTGGGGGAATAAAGGAATCCCTTTCTTCTCTGGGGATGGCAAGAAGCTCGACTCCCCCCAGACTTTAGGTAGGGTGACTCCCGCTGTCCGAGGCCTTGGCTTCAATAACGGCAGAGCGCTCTGACGACTTCCTAACTGCGAGCCGTACACACGGCACAGCCACTTAGGCTTGATAACAAATATTGGAATAAGATATGAAACCATATTTCTGATACAACAGAGCCTCGGCGCAGCAATTTTATGCTGTGAACAGATTTATGAGGAGCCAGTAGTCCTTCATGCTCCGTTTTCTCTCAGCAGGAAACGAGAGCTGTGAGAAGTGACTGCTTTATTCAAGCAAAGGTGGATTCTGTGGCCATAAACAGCTAAAAGGATTTGACACAGTAATAAAGCCCTCCACTGTTCTGATTTTTATATGTTGTTTTTTTCAACATTTATTATTTATGCTGAAAAAGATATGTTTCGGGAGTACACACCTTCACCATTTGTGCCTTTATAAATCTGCTTTTCTTCACCTCACATGTTCGCATCTATTTAATCGACTTTCCCTCCATTACAACTGCCTCGAAGTATCGCTTCGTGCCACACAGCAGGAGCACAGATTAACAGGACAATGACATCAATATTTACCTCCAAAAGTCAAACACCTGGCTGTTTAAATAAGGAAAACCCACATAAATATTTAATCTACAGTAACCTAATCTGAAGCCTAGAAATAGTGTCATTTAAAATGGGGGGGGGTGGATAAATAGATAAAAGAGCAATGGTGAAGCTTTCTGGTGCCTTTTTTGCTAAAGCGACATAACCACAAGGATAAAACTGCAGACTTTGTGAGGCACCTCAAATGCACAGAAGTGGAATTTTAATCAGTTTTAGGAAGGTTAGGTTACATCATGAGTGGCATTCACACGACTGAGTTAGTCAGCACTTGTTTGAGCGTGACATTTCTGAAACAGCACCATCCTAAAGAGGAGTGGGCTTTCTCTCAGTGTGGTCTGCAAGTGCTCAAAGAACCGGGAAATGTGTTTAAGAGAAGGAGCTGGTGTTCATCTGTTCTCCACGAGTACTTCAAAGCTGTTAGTACGTGCAGCTTCATCCATTTACTCTTTAAATGAGTCAGAAGAACCTCACAACGAGATTTCACAATTGCTTCATCTGAGACACTCTTTTGTTTGCATGCATATAAAAATACTACAAAGACTTATATATAAATACTCAGCATTAGTCCTAACTGCAGTGATTGATACTAACATGGTGTTAATCGGTGTCTTACGTGTTCTCTAGCGCAGCTCAATCTTAACCACGTGTTTGTTTTTTTCCTCCACTAAGCCTTAAAAATCACTCAAAAGACACCGGCGCTGTACGCTGCAAACATCGACTTTGATAAACAAGCAGACAGAGATTAATGAACCAAAGAGCTACGAAGAAATTCATTACAGCGGAATATTCAGACTCACAACGACCACGGAATAATTGCCATGTTTCAACATTTGTGTAACCGAGCTCCACATTCACATCGCAGCTACCCGGGAAAAAACAACAAACCCTACTCTCATCTAATTAGTATGGTAATTAATTTATGAGCTGAGACTGTCCTATTAGATTCATTTCAGCCGGCATCATTTAAACTAAGAACATTGCGTGGTCTACTTTGTCATGGTGTTTGTCCCCCGTCTATGAGACAAAAAGAGGACGTTATTTGATGAGTTCAGCTGGTGTGCTGGAATAGCAGAGCATCTCTGCTCTTTTGTCTCTACAGGGGGAACTACAGTGCACTGACACAGTGAAAAAGCCAGCATCCAGTCTTTGTTCCTCCCACACACTCCAGCAGAATGAGAGACAAGCGATCTGTCTCTATTGTATTATCCAGATGCTCCAGCCCCACTGGGAAATGAGATACCGTATTACGTGTATCATGCAAAACCTTCATCAGGAGGGCTGAAAACCAATGGGGAGGCGGCAATCGCTCTCGAGGCCGTGACAAAGCAGAGAAGCTCCGGGTGAGAGGTGCGCTCGAGGATGCAACGGGTACCGGGTGATCTCGCATCTGCCGCAGCTGGGCTCCTGATCGGCCTCTGACTGACGGCGTAAACCAGGTGACGGGCCTCCAGCGTGTGAGCAGCACAGCTGGATTTCTGGCAACACTGGAAACTAATCCTGGTTTGACTGTGGCAGACTCTATTATCTAATAGAAGGATCTTTATCCAATTATCCCAGGCTAACCCGGGCTCTGAAGGAACGTTTTGGATAATGTGTCTGTGTCCAAACCAACAGCTCTGGATGCACAATAAAGCAGTGCTGTGTGATGTTGATTGTAGCCGCTTCACACAAAGACAAGAGCACCCCCCCGGCCCGGCTGCTATCCACTTCATACACAACACAGACAGATAATTAAATATTAATGTTGGATCATAAGCACTTTGAAATATGACTTACCTTGGCCTTGACTAGCCTCTTGGCAGTCTTAATCTTGGCTTCACAGAAAGCCCCTCGGTACTTGGCGCTCACATCCGTCCCTACTGTCAGGTAGGGGGGCTCCTCCAGAGTCTGAAGAAATAAAAAAATGACACAGAGTTCAAACCCTTTTTAATACAATACAACTTAATGACACAGGTGTATTCACAAAGCTAAAGCAGGAGGACGCACACATACAGGCATAACAGAGTCCAGGGCAACGACGCAAAAAACCCACCCGGCTCAGTGATTCATCCATGGAATACACATACCATCTGCTCTGGGTTTTGGAAAACAAGCCTCTGAGGGAGCAAACAAAAAGGCCACTTCACTACAGCTTTGATGCCTACAAAGAAGAAGCTATCCGAAACACACAGCACCATCTTGTGTCATCAATGGTTCAACACCCCCCTCCCCAGCTTCCTCCAAGAACAGATTTGCAGAGGGTAGAGTACACAGAGAAAGCAGACCTTCTGTCTATAGATGGGGGCACATGATGTTTGTGCTTCATACAGTGTGAAGATGAATTTACTATGGTTGTTTCAGTTAGACTGGAGGAAAAAAGCCCAGCCTAACAGCGGTATATTTAGACATCTTTCTAGAATAAGAACCAAAGTGGGCCACACTTCCTGCTACTCCTGAAAGCAAGGAAAGCAGCTCAAACACATGTAGCACTTCTGCAGTACACTGAAAAAGAAGAAGACCTCTCATCTTGTCTGAATGAAATCAGTGAATGAGCGCCAGATGGAATGGAGATGCTCAAAAAGTAACAAGAACAATCAATTTCAAATGAAGTTATTCACAGCAGGAAGTTGGTTCTGCTCATTACTCATTACCATATAAAACCATTTTCCCTTGCAAATTGTACCTGTTCAATTTCACACGACAAGATGATAACTTGTAAGACTTGGTGAGATGCACACCTCTCCTTTTTTTTTTTCCTTTTATTGCGACATTTTCATTTTCTACGCTTTAAGAGATTCAAACCACATAATTTGTGGGGGCTGTTCATAACAGTTGTTCATTGTTCCCACGAGGAGAGCAAAGAGTGCACAGGTTGTCATTCCAGCTAAAAACTACACCAGCGGTTAGCTGTACTTGAAGCAGTGAAGAGGAACTAATTGCTAACGCCAGCTGCATGCAGTCCACCATGGCACATACTTGTGTCATGACCGAACCACTTTTTCAGGCCTGATATGCTCCAAAGTCCTAATCCTGTCAGGATGCTTGGTAATTTGTGAGCTTTACAAATCTCAATCCTAATTAGAACCTTAGCTTATTGTAACCTATCGAGCTCAGAAATGCCTAAAATGACCTGCTTCCATGGAGTGACATGGAAATGGGGGAAAAAAACTAAACTCAGAGGACTTCCGCATTGATGGAGTGCACAGAAGAAGCGAGCACAGCGGCTCTGGGAGAAGCAGCTGCTACTTCAACGTTCTGCAGGTGCACGGCGCCTTGTGCTGTTGGCTGCATCTCGCCTTTGAAACGTGTGTGATTTGTTTAAGCAAAAACAAGTGACAGACTGACAACTTCCTGCTACCATATCACACAAACTAGGCAGAACAGTGAAGACATTATAAACACAGAAAACACTCATACTGCTCTAACTATCAGTAATTAGTGGTCAAACATGTAACTGCCTGCACTTTAATGGGTTTTTATTGCTATTAGATGTAGGCCTGCATTAGAATTGCCTGTAGAGCTGTCTTCAGGACATGGTGTTAATTAGTTTGTCCCGTAGAGTTAAAATCCTCCTTCTTCTTCTTTCGGCTGCAGCCTTTAGGGGTCGTCACAGCGGATCATCTGCCCCCATCCCACACTAACCCTCTGCATGTCCTCATTCACTACATCTACTACGTATTTTTCTTGTGCCTGGGAGCTCCATCTTCCACATCTTTTGTCCAAAATATCCACTATCCTCCTCTGCACATTTCCAAAGCATCTCAACCATGCCTGCCTAACTTTGTCTTCAAACCACTCAAACTGAGTTAAACACTGAAAAGATTATTTTCACAATGGTTGATTATTTACAAATGGTTGGATATATGGCCCCCAAAATCCCTCCAGAATTCTCTAACCCAAATTACCATGAGGGGGTAGAAACAGTATATGTGAGCGGTGTCAAACATGCAGCCCGCAGGCCAGTGTGGGCCTGCCACAGGGTCTAATCTGGCCCACTTGTAGTGTAAAATTTACAGTCATAGCTTTAATATCTTAACTTTACTACACAGGCTCGCATTACAAATTATTTCTTGATTTCAGCCTGACAGATATGATTTTTTTTTTTTAAATCCAATACCGATATTTGGAGATTTAAAAATCTGATATTCCAAGTGGATTATATTTATTTATTTTTCCTTTCAGAAACACAAAACATTAAACAGATTTCCCCGTTTATACTCTTGATTGTTGTGTCTGTGGCGTTCAAACCCCATGTGCTGCCTACAGGAAATCTGCAGGCTGCCCTCTAGTGGACAAGCTATGCAACATCAGTACTTGTAACATCGTAGAGTGTTTCTTCAGTCTCTTTAAAAAAAAAAAGATTTACCAACCGCTATAAATGCAGAACGATCAACAAATAGCTAAATAATAAAGCTGATAATATCGGTCTGCCGATAAATCGGTCCTAATAAGACGTGTTGTTGAAACCGCACTTATTCTAATTATTCTAATTCTGAATGTTTATATCTTTACTTGAAAAGAAAGACAGGTTATTATACAATCATTTCACTCTTGCAGCTCATTTTAGCCATATGTGGCCTATTAGCTAAAGCGAGTCTGCCATCCCTTGTATACCGTATATAAATATTATGCTAATATGTAACAACAGAAGGTGATATTTCAAATAATCATCAGAAATAATCACTCTCCTGGAAACTTTACAAAAATAACTGAAGCTTGCAGCTTAGCAAATTTGCATCTTTTATGTGAAATGCTGGTAAGCTTTTCTAGTCAAACCAGAACAGGCGGCCTCGTCTCCACACTCTCTGGGATTCTGACAGATGGGATTCGGGGGCAGAGTCCAGCGCCCTCCAGCCTCTCTACCTCTCCGATAAACACCTCATAAGTCTGTAGCAGTCTGGCCTGAGCACCAGCGGCCCTAGCCAACTATGGGTTTACATGACGCAGCAGCCATTTCCACTGTCTCACCAACTCTCTTGTCAGTCACGGCTGTGCCACAAAGCTGTACCACTACAGTCTTCAGACCAGTGTTCAGCCTCCTCTTTCATACTATTACAGGTCTCCTTTTGTCCTCTACGCACTAACCCATTTCCTTTCTTTTTTCTTTTTTTTAAAAGGAGAAGTCATACTAGGGGACTCAGAAAGGGCAGTTTGGGTTATCTCAACAGCTGCGCTAGCCAAATATGCACAACCTAACCAGACAGGGCTAACAACACACTACTGAGGCCTGAATTACATTTGTCATGCTCACATTCCAACACAAACAGAGGAGAGTTTGTTGTTTCCACCGATAATGCCCTGCCGCCCTGCACTGAACCACAACTATGAAAAGAAAACTCCATTCCTCGGATTAGATTGCTATTTGGCCTACAGCTGTCTGGAGAAAAAACACTGACTACTTCTATTTATTTTATTTTCATTGCTTCTGCCAGTGCTGAATGATCTTGTGTTGTTTCCCCCACTCAGAAGATCAACCAGTCAAGATGACTAAACTCAAAGAAGTGGAATTCCTATGCCTTTGGGATGTGAAACATCCTCTCGTCAACTCATAACAACATCATGCACCTAATGAGAACGGCTTTTTCCCAAGATTCTGTCATAAAAAAAAAGACAAAAAAAAGGACTGAACAGTATTTATGATAAGCCTTAAGCGCCACTTCAGCCACTACATGCAGAAAGTCAGCATGATGATAGCAGCAGCACTACAATCAAGACCAGCTCTCTGGCTATTTACCTAGCGCTACTGATGTGGAAAATACTCTCCAGGCACATGTGCTTGATTAAACACATACAAATGTGAGTTGGCATGGGGTGACAAAACGCACCTGCGGCTACCTTTCATAGAAATACGCACCAACTCCTCCAAAAGCTGCACTCTGGCTTCGAGAGGGAAAATAATGATGTCCAAGTTGTAATTATTAGTATGCTCTACTTGGCTATCAGTCAAACATGCACACCCAGGATAATAGCCTTATGTGTAATCATGCCTTAAAAGCTTTTTTTCCCTCCACAATGAGCCATCTAAAAGAAATACCAGAGGTGAAGGTGCACCACTGTTATTGGTCATAAAGTACTTCTGTCTCGGATAGAGTACGAGTGCTTCACTGATTACTGATCATCCAAAAACCTATTCGACGTTTAAGCTGTTCTGGTCGGAAAACAAAAGATATCGGTACATTAAGACAGAGCTTTGAAATCATCGCCGCTTTAACCAAAAATAAAGCAGTCTGGAGTGACACTGACAGCGGCAGAATGAGATCAGTTTCTACTCAATAAAGACTCGGGTCATGAAAAATTTAACAGCCGGCTCCATGGTTGAAAATAAGCTGCTGCTTATGGCGCATTTCTTAGACAGCCTTAGTGACTATAGCATTTTCGTTCTACAACTCAGTAAAAATAAAATAAAATAAAAATCCTGGCAGCTATCAAAAGGTTAAAGCTCCAGTGCTGATGGTATGGTGGGAGGTAATGCATACATAGGGCCTCACTTTATAGGGACACTGGTAAGTCTCCATGGATTTCTTAAAAGCCCACAGACTCTGGACACACGCAGTCTTCTGTATATCACTCTCTACTAGGGCTGCACGATTAATCGTTAGAAAATCGCAATCTCGATTCACACTTATGTGCGATCTCATTTCCAAATGACAATGATTTAAAAAAAGAAAAAGAAAAAGAAAAAAAAAGACAACGACGACTGTACCGCATTTTGATCCGGGACGTAATCTGCATGAAAACAAGCCTCACTCTTCCTGCTCAACAAATGACATGGGCGGAGCCTTATACCACGTGATACAGAAGCTGTGCCGCGTGATGCTAAAATTAGCAGGGGAAAAAACAACGGAGAGCACGTCAGGGATGACGAGAAAGTGACAGGAGAAAATCCGTCCCGGTCAACCACCCAAACATCAATAACGGGAACCTTATACAGCGCTTCCCTATACACGTCGAACTCCCGCAGGCACAAAGAAATTACGGAGGCTATCACTTATCACCTGACCAAAGATATGGCTCCCATCAACACTGTGCAAAACGAGGGATTTAGGAAAATGATCAACACCCTAGACAAACGCTACACAGTGCCGTCCCACAACTATTTTTCTATTGTTGCACTACCTGCTCTATACATGCAGTGTCGAGCAACGGTGGAGACGGAATTTCAAGCAGTACAACATTTTGCGGCAACAACAAAACGTGAGACATTTGTTGTTTTTATGTTTATTTATTGTTTTTATGTTCAGTCTCAACTGTTACGAAGTTGATGTGCAGTTAATAAGTGCAATAAATATTTATACTGGAAAAGAAAATCGTGAGAGAATCGTGATCTCAATTCTAAGCCAAAAAATCGTGATTCTCATTTTATGCAAAATCGTGCTCTCTACCATTGATTCTTCTCATGGAAAAGCAACCCAGAGATACGGAAAGGTGGGTCAGTGTAGCACTATACCAACCACACTGCATACTGTGCAGCACAGACTGAACAGCAGACCTGTGTAGGTACATTTAATTCATCAGTGCAGACACTGCAGCAGATGAAAAAGAGGAAGAGGACCCAGGAAGTTTCCTTTCCACTTCCAACATGGAGAGCGTAAGGTAGCCTATAACAGCAGAAGCATGGTTAATCTTGCTCTCACAAAGCCATGAATGATTTATTTGTTTAAAAAAAATAATGCCCAAATACTGCCAGACAATAAAAGGTTATCTAGTATTTAGTTTAATAAGATATTATTCATCTACCAAGGGTGCACCAATGACTCCGTGTCATTTATTCTTCTTGACCACAAATTCAGTCACACAAATTCAAAATACAACAAGACACATCGCATGACAGATTATTTCTGCACCAAAAAAAGACTTTTTCAAAAAAAATAAAAAAAATAAAAAATCACCAACTGTGAAATTCTGGGCTGATATTAATGTTTAAAAAACAATTTGGCCAAAAGATGATACCAGTGTTTTTGTTATGTAATTCCCTTTTGTGCCAAGACAACAGAGAAATTAAAAAATAAAATAAAATAAATTGACAAATAACAATGCTTTTTAAAGTCTTTCAGCTCTTTGTCTCACTGTCTTTGAACATTTAACTAGCCACAAATTGCAACAAAAGAAATAAAGACGGTGACAAAAAAAAGTTGCAAATGAAACACTACTACACACAGATATTTGCAATTATTTGAGCTGATTCAACTTGCAGTCGAATATATATATGTGATTAACTTATAATTGACGATGCAATATATTGCATTATCTTATTATGTGTAATCTAATTAAAAAAGATATACGAGTTAAAGTAGCATTAAAAATGTAAATTTAACTAAAGGAGCATTCTCCTGAACAATCATTGACATACAGGACACTTTCCTGACATGACTTCATGGTAAATGGTAAATAAAATGGTAAATGGCCTGTATTTATATAGCACTTTTCTAGTCCCTAAGGACCCCAAAGCGCTTTACATATCCAGTCATCCACCCATTCACGCACACATTCACACACTGGTGATGGCAAGCTACATTGTAGCCACAGCCACCCTGGGGCGCACTGACAGAGGCGAGGCTGCCGGACACTGGCGCCACCGGGCCCTCTGACCACCACCAGTAGGCAACGGGTGAAGTGTCTTGCCCAAGGACACAACGACCAAGACTGTCCAAGCCGGGGCTCGAACCGGCAACCTTCCGATTACAAGGCGAACGCCCAACTCTTGAGCCACGATCGCCCCTTCATTTCCAAGAGTCACATGATTTGTCTCTTGTCTTTCCTGTAGCTAACAAGGCCTTCTCCTCATCATCGCCACCTTTAGGTCAACGCATTGGGGCTTTTGTCATTTGAATACGTTTTTATTCCCTTTTAGGGTTGACCTGCAACTGTTAACTTAGCTAACGTAACAGCCTACTGTTACCAGTAACCATTCTAAACACATATAAAAATAACAGGTTGTTTTTTAAGGCATGGCCTGAACAATGCAGCTACACTGTGTGGTTGAGCGAACAGAAGAGCAGATACTGTCTGATGAAAATCTCACAGTGATGCGACTAAAAATCATTTAGGTCCCATCCAAAAAGAATTTAAGACAATTCATACCATTTGAAAAATATAATAGAGCGTATTGTCAATCAAACAGTTTATAGATGCTCACACTGTCCTCTAAGAAGAAGAGCTCTAATTAGGCACTTTAAGTGAAAACACCTGTGCGTGCGTGTGGGCGACACTTTAAGACTTCAAATCCACAACAAATTCAAACTATGAAACAGTAATACTGATTAACCTGGCAAAGATATTGTGAATACTTTCTAATTTACTTACATACTTTTATATATTTAAAACATGACTTATGTAGAGCTGTTCTCATTGAAATACAGTATCAGAATATTAAAAACCACTGTTAATTAGCCGAACTCTGATGATGTGAACCCAGATCAGATTTAAAATTGAAACGACAGGAAGCTGCTTGCTGTTCAGATCTCAGAGTCTCTTTCTTTTTTCCACTTCACACCATCACAGAAACTCACACACTTTGTATTTGTGAGACATAAAAAATTAATAAATAAAGAAACTGTTGCCATTTCCCAGAGTACTGTGAATCAATACATGTAAAATGACACACATGCTAGTTTGAATGTGGTTTGATTTAGTTTAGGTTTATTTTATTTTAGGCTGTATAGGATGACATAAAACACAAATGTCTCAGTCTATTAAGATTACTGGCACATCTAAATCTAAAATCTATTATATTTATCCAAGAGAATTACAATGCTTTAATGACTGTAGCATCTCTGAAATATTATAAACAATAGTTTTACACCCATTATACTGTACTGTGGTGCTCACAGGCCAAACAAAGGAACATGCAAGAGGCACGCAGGAAAGAATTAAGCACCCTCCCAGCCTAGCTCACACGTACAATAATCCTGCTGTGAATCACCTCTTTGTCCAAACCAGAGTCGCCACAATTCCAGTGACTGGTGCTTCAGCAGGAGTTGCCCTGGCAATGCCATGGCAGCTCTGAACTAGAAAAAAAAATTGCAATCTTAATACTTTTTGTTTACGCACTCACTCCCCCACATTTAGGGCATTCACCATATTCACGCTTCCTGTGCGATCAGCAGCAGTTTAATCTACTTCGAGAATTTCAGTGCTTCTGAATTTAGTTTTTTTTTTTTTTTTTATATTTAAAAAAAATTAAACAAGTCTTTATCAGACACCCTTTTTCTAATAAAGCATATGGACAGACCCTTGATGATAAAACACTGATCAACAGGTACAATTCAACATCAGATTAACAGACTGGAAAACTTTTCTTCTCGACTAAAACTGTACAGTTTACAGCTCTATGGGTAAACTTATCTACATACTAGGGCTGCACGATTTTGCATAAAATGAGAATCACGATTTTTTGGCTTAGAATTGAGATCACGATTCTCTCACGATTTTCTTTTCCAGTATAAATATTTATTGCACTTATTAACTGCACATCAACTTCGTAACAGTTGAGACTGAACATAAAAACAACAAATGTCTCACGTTTTGTTGTTGCCGCAAAATGTTGTACTGCTTGAAATTCCGTCTCCACCGTTGCTCGACACTGCATGTATAGAGCAGGTAGTGCAACAATAGAAAAATAGTTGCGGGACGGCACTGTGTAGCGTTTGTCTAGGGTGTTGATCATTTTCCTAAATCCCTCGTTTTGCACAGTGTTGATGGGAGCCATATCTTTGGTCAGGTGATAAGTGATAGCCTCCGTAATTTCTTTGTGCCTGCGGGAGTTCGACGTGTATAGGGAAGCGCTGTATAAGGTTCCCGTTATTGATGTTTGGGTGGTTGTCCGGGACAGATTTTCTCCTGTCACTTTCTCGTCATCCCTGACGTGCTCTCCATTGTTTTTTTTCTGCTAATTTTAGCATCACACCACGGCTTCTGTATCACGTGGTATAAGGCTCCGCCCTTGTCATTTGTTGAGCAGGAAGAGTGAGGCTTGTTTTCATGCAGATTACGTCCCGGATCAAAATGCGGTACAATCGTCGTTGTCTTTTTTTTTCTTTTTTTTTTTTTTTAAATCGTTGTCATTTGGAAATGAGATCGCACATAAGTATGAATCAAGATCGCGATTTTCTAACGATTAATCGTGCAGCCCTACTACATACTAGCAAGTATTCCTAACAAAGTATTAACTGAAAATCTCTCAGCAATGTTGAATGAAAGGTACACTGAAACTGAGTTACAAATCAAGCTAAGTGAGTGTAAATGTAAAAAAGTATAATCAGTATAATTGGTTACATTCACAGCTACTTGCGCTATTATTTTTTAAGTGTCGCTACTGAGACCAGGACCCAAGTGAAGTAATATAAACAGTTGAGTGAATGTCACTTAAAGATACAACGTTGAAATTTAAGTACAGCTAAAAATCATGAATGAACAGGCTGACTTTACTTTTACTTTATGCATTTTTTAAACATATAAAAATGTAAGTACTGTATTTTTACAAAGAATGACTATATTGTTTGTATCCAGATCTACGTAATACTAACCAAAAGTGAACCATAGCTTTTAAATGTGATCATGAGGTGTACTTTTCAAAGCACATTAGACAGCCTACTGTACCTGACCTCCTGAGTCCATCTTCTCAAATGCAAAAATAGGAACCAAATGACTGCACTGCATACAGTTTACGGCCACAGAAATAACTAATTTCACTGTAACAGCAAAATCTGCATACTCACTGCTTTGACACAACAGAGCAACTCTGGACTAGAACTGCAGTTCAAGTTTATAAAGGACAGATTTAAAAGGGGATGGTCAAACTTAAAAGCCGAGCTCTCCTGATATTCCTAAAATGTAACTCAAAAACATCTTTCATCAGACCTCCCCTGCCTCATTCTTACACACCCAGCACCTCCAGTTTGCAAGCCATGCTTTTTTTTATTATTGATTTTCCAGTTTTATGACCATGTAATAAAAACACTGACAAAGTTGTTTGGAAAAATATGGAAAACTTCCTCTTTATAAGATCAAACTGTGATGAAAATAAAGTCGGAAAAGTACTTTTCCTGTAGTGTTGTTTTGTCGTATAGAATATATAGAAAATCAACGTTTTCACTGTTGTGTGAGTTTAAGCTTTACACAATTACACTCACACACAATCAAACCATTTTGTTGTTATTAACAAAAGTGACGAATGTCCTTAATATTACTGACTGTGGTTGAATTTAGAGTGGTCCGCTGCTATTGATACTACTACATAAAAGGAGAAGCTTAATGTATTCCACTTCTTTTATAACAAATTTATTAAGGATTTAAACAAACATCCAACACTTCTAACTTCTTATAATGGGTCTAATCTGTACAGCATTTCATCTTACACACTGTATTACAGCAGTGTGTGTGTGTGCGCGCGCAGCTGGTGAAGAAAGCCTGCAGACCATGAGCCTAAGTGACATATAACGCTAAGTGAACATAATGAAAAGTTGTCCTACTTACAGAGCAATTTACAGTTTAGGCATTGAGCAGATGCTCATACACACAGCGGTAAAATGAGTGAGCACTCCTCTAGCATCAATAGAGCCACACAAACTCAGAGCGCTGTGAAAACAACAAATGCTACAACATTAAACAGAAAATGTCAGTGTGGGAACATCACTGCTTTCAGCTGACGCGTGGATGTGAACATTTAAGCATAATAATCATCTACTAGAGGCCTACTGCAACCCATGTGGAAACAACAATAACTGCAAAATGGTCACAGTTACTAATAGCACCATGTTTCATGAGTTTTTATATGTTTAGCTTTATTCAAAGAGACGTCGGGGAAATTAAGCAGCAAAAGGCCAACATAACATGCGAGTCAGGCGGTATCTGCTAAAGTCACGTTTTTCCTCAGTGTGCATCTCGGCTTATTGAAGTGCATTTCCAGTATTGGCAATCAAAACTCCTCTCGCCACACAAATAGGTCATTATATAATCGCAGACCACCCAGTAGCTTAAGTTAGCGTTACCACTAGGACAACCAACAGAAAGAGTTTGGATGTAGACAAACATATCAAAGTGGCATCTATCTTTGTATCCCCCTGCTCTTTCTGCTTGCACTTTAATAACTGGATAATTTGGCTGAAGGTGACATGTTTATTAGTGGGTGGCGGTTTAGTCCGATTAACCACAACAAGCATAACAAAGTAGCTAATCATTACCAGAGCTGCTTGTAATGTGGCCACTATCAACTCTCCGATCACAAAGCCTGGCAACTTCTTGTTCTACTTGGTTTATGTTCCTCACACATCACTATTACCTTACATGAGTCAGGAAACAAAAACAAACAAACACAAAAAACTCATGTGCGTTATACTAATTGCTCTGCAGGTTACGAGGCAGCATAATGACTCATGTGGCAACAAATGATAAGTTAGGACACTGCCTGCAGTCATAACTGCAGCTATAACACGAGAATAAATAGCTCAAATCACTGAGAGAGACAGCTGTGTTTTTTCAGGCTAAATAAGGCTGAAGAAAACAATGTCATGACCAAGTTTTTCTTAAATCTAATCATGAAGTTCACAAGCCACACCTTTGGTATAAATGTAGAGCCACATACACATACATCACTTCACATCCACGCCCTCTCGTCTTATAATTCAATGCCAACACATAACAAAGCACAACATTAATATTACAATTTTCAATTTGCATTTGCAAAGCAAGCTGAAGACACTAGAAACTCAACATCGGGGACATCAAACAATTGTATTAGTCTGGCCTTTATCCAGGACGCTGTGTTTACATTTACATTTAATAGGAAGATCCAACCGTTTAATTCCTCTGGTTAAGTCGTGTTTACATAAGAGCTGAATGAAACTGAGCTGCAGAAGTAGTAGAGCTAATGGGAGCTTCCCCGTGCTACTGAGCACATGCAAGATAAAAAAAAAAAAATGAATGAACATACCTTCATCTCTCTATGAGTCCTCTAGGTGACCAGTTTAACGGATCCCAAGCTGGAAAAACAAAAAGGTAGGAGAAGCTGTTAGAAATTTCAGAGAGTGCCAACTTATGTCTGCCACAACAAGACACGATTATGTTATGATGACATCACTTCTTCTGCTACACTGCTGGATGCAATGAAGAAAAAGCTGGGCGGTAGATGCTCACTTTAAACGGCTTGGGGAAAAAACATCGACGACTGCACACGAAACATCTTTCTTTTCTTTACATCCTGCAACACATCTGCTCGAGAAAGAGACAGACAAGGGTGTGTGTATGTGTGTGTACGGGAGCTTTCCAGTCCAATAATATGTGTTGCAAAGTACACCGTGGCAGGCTGATCGCTCATTCGCAGAGCCTTTAAAGCCGTTTATGTAATGCCCAGCGCACACTGTTGTAAGTCAGTCAGTCAGCGCTAGTCAGCCAGACTTGGCTTGTGACTAAGAACGGCGAGCACAAACAAAGTAACTAGTCGCTACTCGAAGCAAAGGCTTCCTCTGTGTGTGTGTCTGTTTGTGTGCACAGATGGATAATATTGTAGCTGTTTAATGGAGTGATGGACAGTGTTAACAGCCGCACGGCGCTCGTTTCTCCGAGTACACGGCAGCGTGGTGTGCCTGCTGTCTGCACTGCACTGACTATACCAACGCTACAGCAGAGGATGACGCCATTTCTGTAGCTGACAGTAAGCTAGAAAAGGAGAACAGTTGAGCAGGCAAACACTGGGAAAATCCAGGGAACCGCGGTCGCAAGTCACCTGCCCGTGTCACGGCCATTTCTCTCATCGGAGACTGGGATAACGCTGTGTTTTTTGTTACAGGAAAACTGCACCGAGACCATCCATTTTCGTTTTCGCTTCTCTCTCTCCCTCGGTGTCAGTGCACTGCTCTCTGCGGAGAGTGCGCTCGACGGCAATAAATAAATAAATAAATAAAATATATATAAATGTAGAGCGAGGGAGCGAGATAATAACACAGTAGCTAGACCCCAAAAACCTTTACAGATATGTCATATCACCGCCCTGGTAGTACAAAACACGTCAAGTTGAGCCCCCCCGAAAAAAGAAAAAAAGTGAAGCTCGGCCGTGCAGACCGATTGGAAGTCACTTTCTGAACGGAATGCTCTACTGTGGCATTTCGCTGAACGTTCACGGAGCAGCGATGAGTGGAGATTTGCTCCCGACAAAGAAACAAGTCGACGAAACGGTTCGCAACAAGGTCAAGCTCGAAGACTTGCAACGCAGCAACATCGCGTTAATCCCCCCCCCCCCCCCCCCAAATCACCACCACCACACAATTTTATTGTTGTAACACAAGCCAAGGTCGCAGTCCTCCTTTGGTTTAGTTCACGGAGGATACAATGTCATCCGCCCCAGACAATTTGCTAGACCGAGCCGATGCGAGTGAGTGGACTGACCACCACTGCTAGCACCATTCCCAACAACGTTAACACACTCGTACAAGCTTCGAGACTCGGTAGTCTTTTCTCCTGTTCTAAAAGCTGCTACAGTGATTAACTAGAGCGTCGAGCTCATTTAAACCTCTCCACTAGTTATTCACGTCCAAGCAGTTTGTTACTTAACATACGTAACATAATAATAACCACAAAAAAAATACTGGTCAAGCACCCACAACACCGAGAATAACAAGTCATCACTAGCAGTAGGTGGGGAAATATGGATAACCTTTGAGCTGATTTTTATCCCCACAACTGATCAAATGGGCGAGTTCCTTGATACACGGTAGCTCCAACCTACATTGGACAAGTCAGTCGTGAGGAGCCAGACGTTACTGGTGGCACAAAAGGAAAGCCTGACAATGCATTTTACCTCCGTTTAACTATATCGTCCGCCCGCTGCTCGACAGATCTCGTCACGCTAATAAGAACTCACCGATTGTTTCGGGTAATATCACTTTTTTTGTTTAAATGGCTATTCGCGAGCACCGTGGCAGGCGCTACTCGACGACAGCGTCCCCGAGGATTCCTCCGCTCAACAACACAACACTCCGGAGCCTGTCCAGCACACTTGAAACTATTCAGCCACGGAGTAGCATAACCTTTCACTGCGCTCATCCGCCTAATTTGGCTGGCTACGGCTTAACTTTGTTATCGAACTGAACAAGTTTTTTTTTCCTTTTCTTTTTTTAATCTGCAGGTTTCTACTGCCCTGTTGCCAAATTCATTCATTCCTCTAAACCACCCTCCCTAAACACAACACAGCATTAGTTAACAAGTTAGCTAACGTCAAGGTTGGCTTGATAGCAGCAGGGAAGCAAGCTAGTAAAATGTTCTAAATAGCAACGGCTCTGCCGAACAAAAGCAGGCTCACCTATGCTGTCAAGTTGAAAAACACCTCTGGTTTTCGACGAAAGTGGATTAGTAATCCATAGGAACATTTATGAGAAAAATGCGACAGATTTAAACGTCGTCCACCGATTGATGTTGGATGCGGATGGGTAAAAGTCGTTTTCGCAGAGCTGCTGTTTGCCTTGTTGAGTAGCTCCTCTAGCCTAGCTCTTTCTGTGATCCTTCCCCCTCCTCCTGAGAATGATTGACGGGTATACTAATCCCGCCTTTTCAAAAATAAACCCCTCCAATTGGATGGCAGCGACAAAGAAAACGCCTTAGTAACACATGATTGGTCAACCGTGGAGAAAAAATAACCATGGTAAAGTGTCCGATGTACCCTACTGGGTGGTTGTTGACACAATACCGGAGACAAAAATGTTGAAAAACTACAACACCCAGTCTTAGAGTACTGGTGTGTTAGGTATGTATGACAGAGTAGCCCGACAGTCGAAGTAAGGTTTTTCTTGGTAACTTACATGTAAGGGATATTGTACCGGGCAATGTAGAGATTTAAATGCAACGGAGATTAATGCGCTGCACCTATCTGACGTTGCCTAGCTACTTCGCGCCTGCTCTGTAACGTAGACGAAACATATATATGTAGCTCATCAACACTAGCTGGAGAAGTACAAGGCTTGTAGCGTGCTCTATTGTAACGGCGCTAGCTTAGCATAGCACCAGATGAAGTAGCCGACAGCACACCGGTTTAAAATGATATGAAGGTCTGGATATAACAGTTATATTTTGTGCCTTACTCGACCAGCGTGGAAGTGGATGATTTTATCTTGAGAAAGAAAGACATACTGAATGGTGATACACCATTGTGTTAGCCTGCTAACGCTAGCCCAATAGCAGTGTGGCTAACCGGAATTCAGCACCGGCTAGTTAGCGGACTGAGTCTGCCAAGGTGGGTGGAGTTAAAGTTTCGGTATGTGTTAAGATTCCACGGTAGCATTGTATTTTAAAAGTGGTGTTTTCTGCTCTGCCGGGCATGTTTCATTTCAAATTAATCACTACTGTATGTTCTTAATTTAAAGGGAGCCAGCAAGACGCGAAAACATGGTGCAGAAATGTTTCGTAGTTTTTCAGTGTGAGCGTGAAGAAAAATGCAGCTGTACACTGGTTACAATGTGGCTGAAAGTGGCGTAAACGAGGCAAACTTCCTAAATTGCGATGAATTCAGTTAACCTTTCGGTGCATAAAAGTTCAAAACGACAAAAAATACTGCAAAACTAGTGATACATGCAGTTACAATGTACACACATCAAACATCTGATCAAATATAGTTCCATAGTTTTATTTTTGGTGTCTTTATCACAGACTTTTCTGATCTAGTAGTCACAAATCCAAAACAGCCGCACTTTTTTTTTTAAATTAAGCCGATCTTTGGGAGTTGCCTCACAGGTGAAGTAGTTGTTTTAAGTTATCCAGTGGCTCATGTGACAGTTTTGTCACCACTACAAGGGGAGTTTATAGTTCTGTTGCCCAGTTCTGCGTAAACAGGTCAAAGTGTAACCCATGGTAACCCATGGTTACACTTTGTTCGTATGAGTAAAATGTGCTATGTGTCTGATTTCAGCTACACTTAAATGGCCTTGAGTCTCACATTCTTCTTGTCATGTCAGCACTCTATTTCCTGTAAAAAGATTCTGTCTTCAGAAAACTTGTTGCCCAATCTGTTATTTAAGAGCTTGGTCGAAGTTTGACGGTGACAAATGACAGATACAAGTAACCTCACTAATAGTATACTTCTTTTTACTCCAGTGTTAGGTGTGTCAAATCTTCGTTTTCTAGAGCTCAGTAGTGTCAACATTAATTCCACCATATTACTTTAGGGTCATTCATCGATTAAATTTAACTGTTTTCTGTTGTGATGTGAGTTAATGTGCTTTTAGTTAATGTCTGCATTTAAAATGTTCCTTTTTAGCATTTGTTAGATTTAAAACTAAATCTGAAGAGCAACTTTTGGTATTTTCTTCTGGTGAGTAAAATTTTAAAGCAAGAGCAAGTGTTACCAGATCACCCCGGGAGTGAGTTGCTGCCCCAAGTGGAGTAGTTAAAGTATGTAGTACAGGGGTGGGGACCTCCAGGCCTCAAGGGCCAGTGTCCTGCAGGTTTTAGATATCACCCTGGGTCAACACATCTGAATCAAGCGATTAGTTCATTACCAGGCCTCTGGAGAATGTTGAGACATGTTGAGGAGGTAAATTAGCCATTTGAATCAGCTGTGTTGGATCAAGGACACATCTGAAACCTGGAGGACACCTGCCCTTGAGTCCTGGAGATCCCCCACCCCTGATATAGTAGTGAGGGATGACGGGAGCAGAAGATCATATTTGAGCATCATCTGCAGTGTGGTGCTTGTGGTACCAGTTGGTCGTAGTGACAAGAGTCCTGAGCATTAAAGTTAAACTGTCAGTTTAACAGTCTCTGTTCCTGTCCCCAGCTATGGTCATGCAAACAGCTTAAATGAGCTTTTCAGGCAATTCCAGTGTTTTGGGCACTTGACTAGGATTCTTCCTTGACACACCTTAGGTGTAGTGTTTCAGGCAGGCTTCACCAGGAGGACACCCGGAGTAGACCAGGATACACTGGAGAGATCTCTCTACTAGTTTGATAATGTCTTGGTGTACCCCTGGAAAGGGCTGATGCGGATGGTTAGTTATTCCACATTCCAGATATTTCGTAACTTGGATGTCAGAACTTGGGAGTGACGTTACTCTTATAATATTTTTTTCCCCTTAAAAACCTGCTGCAAATCATTCATGGATGGAGCCATGAATGTCTTAGACTTTACTAGTGTTTATGCTCAGTGCAGACATCTTGGATTGTTAGCTCTGGGATTGTGGGGCTGCGCTGATGTTCCAAGTAGAAAATCCAAGTTGAGGGGGCATTCCAGATTCAAATTTCAACCGGGAACTTGGAAATTCTGACTTATTTAGGAATACACTTTGTGTCTCTACTAGAATGCTGCCCCTGTAACCTGGACCAGGAGAAGCAGCAGAAAATCAGTCGACATTTAGAGTATATAAGTCTGTCATTGTACATTAGATGTATTTAACTATTCTGTTTAATGCAAAACGGTTCTAGCACTTAAAAACAAATAAATAAGGCTTTGAAAAATAATGAACCCTGAAAGAAGATGCAGACATTCACACTTTTAGGACATGACTGGGCTTGAAGGCATAATGTTCATTAATGAATTCAAAATTCACATTCCACACGTCAAGCAATAAAAATAACAAATCCAAACAGGAATTTTTTTTGTATATAATAGTTAAAATGGCGTTTTGAATTCATCAGAACTTCAGTGTTCAAAACAAAGTTGCACCCATAGTGGGGTATTTTTATTTTTATTATTATTATTTTTTATGGTTTGTTCTTTGTTCTAGTGACGTTGTTATGAGGCCAAATGACACAGTGCATGCATTCGCTCAAAAACCAAATTTTTCTTTTAATAAATTGCTTTTTGTGTTCTTTATTTTCCATTATAGATATATTGTATAAAGTTGAAGCAATGGACCATGGCACGGAGGCTGCTGCTGACCGAATCTTGCTGGAACCATATAAATACTTGTTACAACTGCCAGGTGAGTCTCTTTGTCTCTCAGTGACCACAGGGGCAGGAAGGAGATGTAGATAAACAAGCAGCTTTAATGTCTTAAGTTTTTAAGTCAGTGCCTACTCAAATCGACCTGGCATGGTTCTCCATGGTTTTCAGGGTTTTCCACTAGGCCATAGTACCTGGTACCAGGTACTTTTTTTTTAGTACCTGCTCGCCCCGGGTTCAAAGCGATCTGAGTAAAATACTAAAATGCCATCGATACTAAAATACTAAAATGCCATCGATTGGCTGGTCAGTAGTGTCACTCGATGAGTCATAAGAGCGTCTCATTCGGGAAAATTAAACCGCCATTTTTGAAACCCAGCAACGAGGGAGATGATTACAAAAATCAACGCTGTGATCCCCGAGTCTGACAAAAAGCCACAGACTCAGTAGCAGGTATATTCATGCGGCAACATCCACCTTTTTTGTAGCATTCGCGTCATATGTTAATTACGTCGCAGGATGCTTGGATGCGTTGCTATGACGAAAACCATGCACATTATGTAGTACTGGATTGTAATTGAAAACCAGTCGAGTTGTGGTGATCCGTGGCGAGTCGATCCAAGTAGGTACTAATGGAAAAGGGGCTTTACATATAGCTGATGAGTACTTTAGCTACACTGACCTGAGCTGCTTGCTTCCTTTTTAGTATTTGTGGAACAGAGCATGAGGACAATATCTTGGATACTGAACACGATAAAAGGCTCCAGTTCAGACACAGTCGGCACAATAAAGATTGGCAGATGTTGGTCTTTTTATAAACACCGTATGATGCTGCAGTACTGGCATATTAGGTGTTAAACTAAAGAATGTCACACAAGCAGTATTTGTTTCTAGTAATCAGGTTTGAAAACGTGGGGGTTGTCTAATTTATGATAACTGGAATAGTCTCATGATGTCCTCACTGCAGGAGTAAACATCTGTCAGACAGTCAAGAACTGTGGGTTTCACAGACGATGAGCTCAGAAACACTCAAATGCTAACTGTGAGAGCAAATGATTCTGACTTCTTCGGGAGTCTGATAAGGGAGTGTGTGCGCAAGTCTGTGACTAATAGACAAGATACACAGATATGGGTTTGGATGTTAGCATATTTCATATTTTATGAGGGGAAAAGGTTCATTGAGGATTCCAGTCTTCTTAAATTATTGGTGTCTGAGGGGAAACTTTGCCAAAAGGATGAGTGTAAAAGAATTATGGTTATACATTGGAAAAGGGATTGTCTTATAATCAGTTGAGCATAATCATAAGTTATAGCTTACAGATTTCAGCTTTTAACAAAGTATTTCAAGTAATTTTGGTGTTTGGCGCATTCGCTCTAATGTCTTTGAAATAAAACCACACTAACTGACTGATATTTGCTATTACATTATAATATGTAGTTTTACAGCAGTATATTGCTTTCTTTTTGTTGAGGGTATTATTTTTTTTTCTAAGCTTTAAAGTTACATGCTTTTTTATTTCAATGTTCACCACAGACTGGCTTGACAATAATTTGAGCATAAACCAATTTGCTGTATTTGTAATCTCTTTGATTCGAGTATGAGGCTGTAATTCACAGAATAATGACTTCTAATTAGAGCTGGGCGATATGAGATTTTTTCATATCACGATATGTTTTTTTCATTTCAGGCGATAACGATATCTATCACGATATAAGCCAAATAACTATATTTGTAAGATTTAAATGTGCCGTTGCTCACAAGTAAAATGTGAAATAATCAGCACCTTGTTTTTATTTAAATATTTATTTCCCATAATAAGTTCAACAGGGTAGATGTACTTAAGGAACATGAGACTTTTTCAGATAAATAAAGGCAAATATTGCAAACTACACAAAAGGCAGCCGCTAAAGCGTTTAAGTTTCAAAATAGAACAAACGAAACAAACTAAATTGTCAATTCCACTTAGAAACAAAATATTAATTCTAAAAATAAATCTTAGTTTGTTTTACAGAAGATCAGACAAAACTGACTAACTTTTGTCAATATCAAATAAACTGAGAACTAAAAGGAAATTCTCAATCTCTCCTTGTTGTATAGCTGAGCTTTTCAAACAGTTTTAACAGTTACTTTAGTCTGACAAAAGCCGAATGACGAATTAGCGCTTCCAGTCAGAGACTGAGGCTACGTCCACACGTACACGGGTATTTTTGAAAACGGAGATTTTCCGTTTTCGTTTTAAAAAATAATCCCGTTCACACGTAAAGGCAGAAATGAAGGAAAACGCTGCTATGAACATGCCAAAGCAGCAGGTGGCGCTAGATTCCTAACCGTGCAGAAATGTTGGCCAATCAGAAGTCTAGAAGCCTCGGTGGGAAAAAGTAAACAAAGCTGCGGCATAGAAGCAGAACCGAGTCGTATGTGTGGAGGGACAGTAACTGTGTGTATATGTAAGCATTTAAACACTGCAGAGAGTAGAATTAACAGTAACAGTATTGTAGAAATCCATTTCACCGAAACAATAACGTGGCGCACAGTGTGACGCATGCACCAGTTTATTGTATTTCCAGACTTGCTTTCGGCACATTTACAGTGCACGCTACTCTGTTTTTTGTCAGACTTGAAATAGCTGAAATACCTTCACACTACGGAACTTCTTTGGCTCTTCCGTTCGACAATCTCTCCGGCATTGGAACCATCATCTGTTTTCTCTTCGGTCACGCTCGGTTGATTTTTCTAGTCGGCACACTCATTTCCTCCATTACGCGCTGGCTGCTTCCCAAACAAACACACGTGCGGCTTGGCACTTGTGCTGTACGTAACAAGTCACGCGACGTGACGCTGCGGCTGTGATTGGTTCGGCTCTGCGCTACTTAATTTGGATTGGCTGACCTTTTTTTTTTTTTTTTTTTTTTTTAAGAGGACAAGAGCGGCGAGGTCTATCGCGATAGCTTAATTTCTCTATCGAGTAAAAGTTATATCGCGATACATATCGTTATCGTTCTATCGCCCAGCTCTACTTCTAATATTAATAAAATGGAACAGCTGTAGAAATGAGACAATGAAACCCTGAAATGAGCAAGCTGTGCACATCTCTGTGCATGTTTAAGTGTTTTCTTTAGTGTGGATTCTCATTCCTAGCAGCTGTTTTTGAGATTTAATTATTGCTTCAGTTTTGATTGGTCACTTCTCGTCAGTAGAGAAAAGCCTGACCTAACACCAGACGTTAATTTGGATAAATGAGACATGTGCCTGGTATTTGTTAGTAGGGTTGTTTCTCTGCTAGAAGTTGCACCCTTTTTCCTTCCTGGCTCTGTGTTTCACAAATTACATTTTAAATAGGGCTGAACGATATATCGCATTTGCGATAATATCGCGACATGATCAAGTGCAATTTTCTAACCGCAAAGGCTGCGATTATACTGCGATTATATTATACAATTCATGGGCTGCATCCTCCTGAGGCCGCATTTGTAGACCGATTACGTCACAGCGACGCGCCGAAGGCTGTCCAAATTACTACCATATCCCAGAATTCATAGCGCGGCCCAGCCAAACTCCAGTTTCCAGCAATGGCGGCCGCTACTAAGTTTTAAAATTACTCATACTAATCTTTCTGGGTCACAAAATAAACTTTTAACATATTTTCAGGCGAGAAAGTAGTTGTGTAAACATCAAATATCTGCTCGGTTTATCAAGATATCCCATATTTGCAAAAGTGCTTCGACGTTTTCAGAGGCGTCTGCTACCCACCAGCTCGACAGCTAGCCGGGAGCTCGAGGGTTACTGATGCGGCCGAGAACGGCACAACTCCCGGCACATCATTTTCAGATCACCGCGGAGTTTCGCTGCTCGGGTTAAACGTAATATATAAGTCACTTAGACAACCTAAAAATGTTATTGTTGGGCTTTTTTCAGTGTTTTGTTTGTTCGTGAGTAAATCGGTTTGGCTGAGATTAAAGTTATTAGATTAGATAAAATAAAACTTTATTAATCCCCCGGGTGGGTTCCTCCTTGGTTTTCACACAGCTGACTAAACGTCAAACAGAAAACTTATTAAACAGAAGTATGAGACAGTCGAGAATTTACGCCAGTGTCTGGTTATATTTTAGATAGCAAGAAGCAGACGGCCGAGTTTATTAAACTCCACCGAGACAGCGGTGACGCTAATCAGAACTAGCCTTCTGATTAGCTAATCAGAAGGCTAGACCGTCCAATTTCACGCCTTTAAACTTTAAAGGTGTGTTTGTGTGTGTGTTTATACAATTGCTATTATGTTTGCACTTTATGTGTAATGTTACTGACTGCAGAGATCAGTAAGATGTGTGTATTTTTTATTTATTAGTTTTATTTATTTAATATTATTTTTTAATTGAATGACTGTCTAGTAGTTCACAGATGTCGAAAAACTGAGTGTGGTAAAGCCACTGATTTTTTTTTATGTATATTTCTGCAATCTGCACATTGTACTGACTTTCATTTTAATGTTTACACCAGGGTTCCTTGTCAGCACTTTATGCTCAGATGTTTGTAAGCTAAAAATAAACTATTGTGTATGTTCAAATATACTGTTGTGATTGAAGAAGTTAAATAAAAATGTCAGTCATCAATTCATGCATCACCTCATGTCATCATAACAGAGGTCTGTCTTCCAGGAAAGAACAGTTTAAAATTAATGTAATATAGTATTGGCCATGCTATATGATGTATTGCTTGTCTTTGTTTAATAATACAGAAGACAAAGACCTTAAAAAATAATCGCATATCGCATCGCAATCGCAATATTGGGGCAAAAAATCGCAATTAGATTATTTTCCATAATCGTTCAGCCCTAATTTTAAATGGAACAAAGGATGGCGCCAGGTCTCTATTTTAAGTTGAGGCGATGTTGGTTAATATTGAAAGAACTGCATTTGGAATATACTCGAGACCTTTTAAGGCATAGTGTCTCAATTGTAAGATAGACATATCATTATACTCCTAATGGTTTAGACTATGGCTTTGAGCACTCGGTGAAAACTGCTTTACAGCACAGTTCAATAGGATGAAGGAGGAAAAGATGCCTTAAATGTTGTCTTTGAAGATAAAAATATCTGTTAATCCTGCCTGTGTTTCCAGCTTTTTAGTGTTTTAGTCAGGTAGGAGCTCAGCGGGAGCTGATCAACTAATGGTTTAAATGTTCACCCTCACTTAATCTTCAACTGTGTTTTGTATAAGTGGAGTTAAAATGTGTTTTATCTGTGTGAGACTGGTGTTTATTTAGCCTCATTGCACACTAAATGCAAAAGCAATTTCTTTGAGAACACTCTGTACCTGCAACTCTATAATTAAAGCTTTGGTCCATACGTTTTCGTAAAGTGACAAAATTTTTGTGATTTTTACCCCTGTGCAGCACAACAGTGGATTTTTCACTCCAACAATTAAGATGTGAACAGACTTCATGCTTAAATTCAAAGGGTTTAACAAAAGTATTGCATTAACTGTTTAGGAATTATAGCCATTTTTATACACAGTCCCCGATTTACAGAGGCTCAAAAGTAAATGGCCAAGTCAGTTACAAGCAGTCAGATCTGTTTTCCTTCATTATTTCATGACATATCAGAACTCTTAGTTGGTGGAGTAGTCATTTACTACGACTACTGGGGCCTCCACCAGAGCCCAGCATGTGATAAATGAAGATTATTTTAGATTGGAAATCAAGGAAATTGACTGTAATAGAGTGAAGGAATGAAAAAAGGAAGGTTTAAATGACCATAATGGGTCCATTTGGGGGTGGGACAACCCCGAAATTGTCCACATGAAGTCTTTGTGTGAAGTAATACCACTGTAGATGCCACGTCCTTTTAGGATAAAACAATTGATCTTTTACTTTTTTTTTTTCTTTTTTTTTTTTGTTCTGCTCTTTCGGTAGGAAAACAAGTGAGAACAAAACTCGCCCAAGCATTTAACCACTGGCTCAATGTTCCCGAGGACAAACTGCAGGTGAGAAAAATCATCCGTTTTGCTGCCAGAGCTGTCTGGTGTTAATTGTTGCTGACAGATTTAGGAAGGTGAAATGAAACTGTGCTCGTTCAGAACAGGTAGTTTATTTTTGCAATGCGACCATTTTGCATTTTATCAGCAGAGTTGTTCCTAAGTGTAAAGCTTGTGAGAAGAGCTTAGAGCGCACATGATTTATTAAAGGAGATTGTTAATGCAGCTGAGGATTAAGTGGAACGAGATGGTGGGGAAAAAAACGATGCAAAGCTTTTAAAAACTGTTCAGTTTCTCTGCATTTTAAACCCTTGTTTCTCCAGTTTTAATGAATTTCTAAGATTGAATGCATTGTGTTTACCTTTGGTGTGTTATATTTGTTCATGTTGCTGGAGCATTAGAGATGCACACTTGGGTAACACAGTGACTTGCATATACTTTGTATGTCGCCATTGTGATTCAAACACTGGTTTTCAACTCCGCGGTGCAAGTTTTATCCATGGCTGTGCTAGTTTGTGGTGCCAGAAGTTGCCTTATTTGGACTAGAGTGTAGTGCCAAGTTATCAGCTAAAGCTAGATATTTTGGTTAACAAAATTAATTCATGGTTCAACAGCGACAGATCTGCTAATTATTACAAAGTAACATACTAATAAACTACAGTTACACTCGCCAAGACTGAAGCACAAACATCTGTGATGAACTGTACCACACATGTACAGTCAATCGGCTTAAAACATGCACGCAGAATGAAGAGGTCCAGTTTAATAAGGTAAAGCCTAGTAGACTATGAAGTTGGGCATCTTTAACGAGTGTCTATGGGGATTGGTTCTGTTTTTGACGCTGGTCTCAAGTGGCCACCACAGGAATTTCCAGTTTTATCACTTCCTTGTTGGCTTCCTTTTTCAGCCTGCTGCTGGTTAAAGGTACATTGTGTAAAATGTCACTGCTAGATGTCGGTGGATTGCAGATTTCATTCAGCTGAACTTTGTTTTCTTACCCCTCCCAATTCAAGTGATGGTGGCTGCTGTAAGACAAACAACTCTGCCCAGCTGTAGTGAGTCAGTTTAGCTCAGCTGTCAATGCCTCCACATCGGTTTATTCTCGAGAAGGCTTTATAACTTTGTAAAAGGAGTTCAATATGAATTGATGAGTCAGTGAAGCTCATTTCTGTCTGATGACAGTGATACTGAAATTAGTTGTTGAGGACTTTTCTTTCTGTAAGTGCTGCCGTTTTTGCTGCTGTTAGCGGTTTTAGTGTGACTGATCTAACATTGTTGAACCTGTTTTTTTTTTTTTTTTTTTTTTGTTTTTGTTTTTTTAAAGGACAGCCAAGCTTAACATTAACTGGCATAATGTTAGCTTTTAATCAGCTGTGGTTGATTAGCTGGCTCGTTGTCAGCAGTTTGGAGGCTAATTTCCTGATGATATGTAATTGTAACAATATTGGGAATAAATAAGTTTGTTTATGCATGTTTTTGTGTGTTAGAGCCCTGACTTCAGCTTAGGAGATGGAATTGGGTCGGCAACTGTATTCAAGATGGGAGGGCAACATGGTAGCTTCCAAAAACCAGTGCCCGTCTGTCTTTGTAATGGATTAATTCTAACTTGATAGGAATGCATCTCTGTGTGTTGGCGATGCCGTAATTGTTGCATTACGTAATTGCATACCAATCGCTGTGCGCTTAGAAGTAAATTCTCTTTTTTATAAAATAACCTCAAAATGACTGACTGTACCTTTTTAATGAATTGTCATTTTATAACTGCTAGTGACCTTGTTTACATTACATGTAGCCAGCTGACTGCTTTAAGAGAGGAGTGTGAGGTGTGACAGCTACAAGGCATGATTCCTTATCCCATCTGTACATCTCTAAATTGACGGCCACATTATTACACGTTTAGAGGGCCGATTCAAAAAGACCTCATGTTGCTCTGATGACTGGTCATTGAGCTAGTTAGAGGCACAAGGTTCATTCATCATCCAGCTTTGTGGCTTGAAGCTAAATTTGATGCAACTAACAACACCAAGCTGTGTCAGATCAGGGCATGTTGTGTAGACATTTTTATTTATTTATTTATTTATTTATTTTTTAAATCTATTTTTATGACACTGATTTCCATCCCCTGAATGCCACAGAAGCTCCCAGTAAACTCCACTAAGGAATGGTCTACATAGAAATGCAGAGAAGAACAAATGAAATATGTCAAACAATCCCTTTTATTGGCTACACTATATAAAGACATTAAATGCAATACATCAGAAAAACAAGATAACTCCATGCCTAGAGGTATGCTAAACACTGTAAAAATGTATGTGGTGATACATGTTTTACTTCCAATAGTACGTGTTTGTGGCTTTACTCACTGAATTCAGTTCAGTGTATATTTGTTCATACAAGTTTCACTGCTTACACTCTTTTTTTTTTTTATGAGTTTGTGTGCATGCTGGGCATCACATCACCCTTTCACTAGAAGACTGGGATGGAAATTTCATAATGATTGCAGAACTTCTCAATTGTCTTCTTTTGTTTCATTTTCTCTGAAGCTGGATGGACAAATGAAAGCAAATGTGGATTAACAGCAGTTTCAGTATGATGTGGCAGCTGCTGTTTATATTGGGATGTTTCAAGATGAAAAGCATTTAAAACTTGGATGATCTTTTAAAGAAAGTTATGCTTAGTTGTAGGTTTTTTTTTTTTTTGTTTAGTTTTTTATAAAAGTGGGTAGGCCATAGTCGCTATAGATTATTTTATACAATATATTCCAGATGTTAGTAAATCGTAAAGTAGGGCTGGGCCATATCATACCATTCATGGTAATACCGGTATAATGTTGGGCAACGATATGAGTAAAACGCGCATGCGCAGTGCCGTCGGTATTACCGTGTTTTGTTTTGTTTTTGTTTTTTTTTTTGGGGGTGGGGGGGAGGATACGGCAAAATCGACAGTGCCCTGTATAATCCCATGGGCCTTATGTATGAATTCTGGTTGTGTTTACTGACCTTTATGTCGTACACGGCACTCGAAAATCTGTCAAATGTTTTAGTACGACTTTGCAAAGCTACGAAGCCGCACTGCTTGATGGATTGTCGGAGCATTATGGCTATCGTAGGCAGGAGCCTCGCGGAGTGATACGTACTGTGCTTCAACATAATATTACCGTATTGTGTGTGTGTGTGTGTATAACCTCTTTTAAGTTTTGTGGATATTATACATGGTTATGCTGAGGATATGTCGGCCAATTTCCACTGGAAATGTCTTTTGGTTAAACTGTCAGCAAGGAATTTGCATTTGCACTATTACATTTTTATATAACATTAATGCACATAAAAAAACAAACAAAAAAAACAGCTGCTCGTTTAAGTGAAAATACATTGATGTTTTTTTTTTTTGTTGTTTTGTTTTTGGTTTTGCACTAATAAAGTTGTGGAGTTGTAAAGTATTTGGTCTAGTTTCAATTATATTGTCAGTTTTATCGTTATCGCAAATTTTCAAATGTCTATTGTGATAAATATTTTTGGTCATATCGCCTCCCGCTCTAGTGCAAAGCATGTATTAGACAGCATCTGGTGAATGTTTATGTATTTAAGATGTACTGTACTTGCGTTAATCTCCAGTGAAAGGCTACTTCTTTTTCAGCTTCTTGTGCTCTGATCACCTTTGTGAGACGGGGATTAGTGGATTCAAGTCACGGACTGCTTCCAGAGTAAAAACCTACAGTTCCACTCATCCATTAGATTGTTGTAGCATGTTCTTGGCTGCCTGATTAGAGTGCTACAGACACATTGAAATACAGACCGCAGGCAGATTGAAATTTCTTGAATTCCTCCCTTTTTCTCTGTCAAATGAATTTCAGATTAGCCATTCTGGATTTATTGGTTTTATTGAGCAGGGCCCTTGCCTTTGTCTCCTTAGGGCGATCAGGCTATTGATCCTATTATACTGATAGCATTAGCATTGTACTGACTCAATACTGTTCTTGTTTGCATTGACAAAGCTACCTAATCTGTGTTTTCTGAATCTGCATGCCTTTTTATGGTGGAAAATGCAGAAGTGCTGAGCCTGTCGGGTCTCATTACAGTTGCTGTTCAACAGGTCTGTTTGTCCTGAATGTTTTAAAAACCCCTCACAAATAGAGGAATCTTAGCTCTGCAGTAAAGTGAGGTCTCTCACGGTTGTCTCCTGTATAGTCTCCCGTAGTTTCCAAAGAGGAGTCCAGTCTTATTTTTGATGACCATTTTCAGGCATCTATTTAACAAAAACTAAGTACACGGATACAGTTTGTGGGGGAAAGTAATAAAGTTGTCATCAGTGCGGTCATGTCAGCGGTTCCCATGAGACACTGTTTACCTCAGTCTTTAATCACATTCTGCAGCTTTTACAGCAGATTGAAATAAACTCAGATTGCAAAAAGAATAACCTAAACAGTTTAGCCTGCAGTGTCATGTTTGATTATTTTCACACTGTATGTAGGTCAAATTTATTAAAGCTGAGAAAACACTTTATGAATCCTTAGTTTTGAGTTTGGTTGAGTCTGCGATGTTGTTGACAGGGTGTATGACGTGCATTCATAAGCAAGCTGTGTGAACATCTACTCGCGTTCTCCTGATAATTCCACTTTAGTGGATACTTCCCTGTTACGGTGCAGCAGTTGGTTTAAATCTACTTCAGATACAACAGCCCTGTCTCTTCCACGCATCTCCCTCCGTCTCTGTAGAAGCCCCATAAACTCCTGCTGAACCCACAATGCAGATTGAGAGCGCGCTCCTCGTCATCATTAGTGTACTGCCAAGAAGTCATCGTTGCCGCCGCCATGGAAACAACCATGGCTTCAGATAGATGGAGGCAGTGACAGCGGTACTCTCTCTCGTTCACTTGGCAGTGCATTTTTTATCAAGCCCCATATGTGCTTCTGTACTGCGTATGACAGCACAGGTGGTGGAGGCTTGGGGAAATTCCCCGTGTTCATCATTTTCCTTGTGACCTTTAGCTGATGGCTTTCCTTTTGTTTTCTCTGACACTGATGCTATATTTTTTTATATACAGTCTTTTACTTTAGATGATGTTCATGAGTGCTCGCAACCTCAGGCCAAGAGCTTCTCATGTTTTTGTGACAGAGTGGGACAACAGGGGAGGAAAAAAAAGACTTGGAATCAATGTCAGGTTCTCATGAAATATAATGTGGATAAAAATGTAACTACTGGAATAATGAAGGCATGCTTAAAGTATTTCCGATGCACGGGCTGGCATTTGAACTTGTAATATCTGACGAGGTTATTATTACATGCAGCGGATGACCTGCAGACAATCACATCA
This sequence comes from Mchenga conophoros, assembly GCF_057382185.1. NCBI lineage: Eukaryota > Metazoa > Chordata > Actinopteri > Cichliformes > Cichlidae > Mchenga > Mchenga conophoros. The sequence continues at coordinate 23,713,182 of NC_140538.1, forward strand.
CAGTAAAAGCTGGACCAGGTTAGATAGTCAGCAGCATCAGTATCATACGTTATAAGAGGAAATTTTCAAAACCATGCATTTTGGTAAAATAAGGTTAAAATACCGATACTTCTCTGTTTTGAAAACTGATATGAAGATGTCAAGCTCAGTAAGTTGTGCAGAATAGTGAAGAAAAGTCTTTGCCGTGTATGGGAGTATTTTAGCTTTAATCAAGGTGAATTAGTTTGTACGACTTGGTCTCAAAATGGCTTAAAATGGTAATTCTTTGAACCGCCTCTCTGTTCAGTCCATTAATGTGACGTTATCAGCCAAGACAACAAATGTCAACTGGTTCTTCAGCAATAATCTATGGAAGACGTTAGGTGAGTGTCTATTAACTAATTTGCTATGCATTTAAATGGAAATTTGGACAAACTAGTCTGAGATTTGGAAAGTTTTACTCTTAAAACATGGGCAGCACTGTGGCGCTGTGGTTCGCATTGCTACTGGGTTTGTTTGTGTGGGTTCTTGCCGGGTACTCTGGCTTCTTCCCACAATCCACAGGTCCCTGCAACCCTGAATTGGATACGTGGAAGAGAATGGATTGATATTCCCAAACGTTTCTAACTTTTTTATTTTATTTATTTATTTATTTTTTACAAAGAATCATTTAGGAGATGCGAAACACATCTGAGCCCATAGTGACCATTACTAATGAGTATAAAATAATATAAATTATTTTATGCCACATGTCTGCTCTGCAGTAGGTTATTACTGATTTATTTATTTAACTAACAGAACAGTTGTGAAACACGGGGGGGATTTTAGCATGTTGAGGCCTGCTTTGAAACAGTAGCTATAAAGCCTATGCAGGTCGCTTTGACTCAATCCTCAGATCCAGAATACCAGCAAGCCAGCAGCATTGACAGTGAAAGCAAACAAATCTGTTCACACACTGTTAAACCCTGTTTACCTCTGACTTTTTGTTTTGACTTGGATTCCATAGCTGAGGACTAGTCATTCATGTGTATGTGTTCATGCAAGCACCACTATTGATGTTCAGCAAAAGGGGGATGCGGTGCCAGGGGACAGATGTAGGACATGACCCACATAATAGCTAAAAATACAACATTAAAACGTAATTTTTTTTTCTGTGTATAGGGTTCACATTTTCTAACGTCATAACTCTGATCTAGTTATTACCAGAGACACTGGTTGTAGTACAAACCATTTCTACCATCTTCACCTTCACTTCACGTATTGACCCCAACCAGTTAACCAGCATTGGTTTAAGCAGCTATTTATGGGCTCACTATTTGTTACCTAGTCCTCACATTTATTGCTACGGTGACTAACATCACTATCGCTGTGTGCCCAGAAGAGGTGTCAGGTTAGAAATGTGGATAACTATTTGTAATAAACCTGTATTACAGGATTTCTCTCACAGTAGTCAGTTATTTAATTAGTTCAGAGCTCACTTATCCACATAGTTGAAATTTCTCTGGCTTCACTGCACTGCTTAAAAATGATACGCTTCTGTTTGCTCTTATTAAAACGAGCATGTGAAGGCAAAATATGGGAACTCGGCATAAATACTAACATGATTATTTATTTTTAAATGAATCCCAGATAACAGCTGTGGATTTTTCAACATTGGCAGAATATCTATAAATCCATAAATCATTTGGACACTAAAACACTAAAATGGATGAATGAAGCTATTTTTTTGTGAATGACACAATCCAGTAGGCATGGTGTGAGTGACCAGTGCTGCAGCCTGCTTCAGGTATAAATGTGATCACCTGCTGTAATCTCGCCAAGTGTGACGGTTTTATGGCAGAACATAACTGGCTTGTTGTTTTCATTTACCTCCTGTCATCATGTCAGACTCGGTATGCTTGTTTTTTGTGAATGTGTCTCTGCATTTTTAATAGATTACTGATTATAGCTTTAGCAAACTGAGTTTCTGCGTCACTAACCTCTTGTGATAATCAATATAGACTTGCGGAGTAGTGGCACTCGGGGCTCAAACAGCATTATGCAGTGACAGCCTGACTCATTAAATTCCTTGGAGAATGGAGACACTTAAAAGTCCAAAACCTGAAAATTGTTTGTGCTTGTGTTCGGGTTTGATTGCTGCTGCTGTTATCTGAAGCGCTCTAGCTGAATTTCAAGTTGATTGAGCCATTGTTTCTTTTTTGTTTTTTCCCTGATGGTGCATTGTAATTTGCAGTGAACCTTTTTAAATACTTCAGGTTGTTGTTGTTGTTGTTGTTGTTGTTGTTGTTGTGTTTGTTTTTTCCATCTAAATAATACATTTTCATGTTCATGCATGCATTTATTGTAGCTTTATCCACGTCCCCTGCTTTGTAAGTGGCTCACTGAGGTTTCAGGGTGAGCAAGTGTTTGGGACCCTGCCGAAGGAAAGGTTGTGTTTGGCTGATAAACTGCTCAACTGGCCTAGCCTTGGCCATCTGCCTGACCCACTGAGTCACTCTTTGTGCTCTCAGGCCTCATACAAACAGCTTTCATTACCAGGCCACCCCACTTGTCTTTTAAATCAGCAGGGCACTCGAGCAGGCTGTAAGGCCAGCTCAGGACAGCAGACACCTGATGGCCACTGTGACTGTTGTGAGTCGACGTGGGCCGTTTTTGGGTTAACTGGGTGTGTGTGTGTGTGTGTGTATGTGTGGGGCTCGGTTTTCCACTGATAAATGAATACTATTATTTGGCATTGGTTCGTGAAGCACAGCATAAACAGTATGTGGTACATGTGTGCTGCCACATAGTGGTGAAGATCAGGATAGAATATATCTACAGTGCCCTTGACTCACCACAGCAGTGCTCTGTATGTTGAGGCTGGTAGGTCATATTGTATTAAAAAGCTTGTCAGTACACTCATCGTAATGACTAAGGTTAAGCATTCAGCCTTCCTCATCGTCTCTGTGGAGGAGGTTAAAGTGCACCAAGCCCAGCAATGACGCCTCTAATTGCTCAACCATGCATTTCCTATAACCTCGTCAAAGCTCTGTGTCTCTCCTGACAGCTGCTCCGTCACAGTGTGAGTCTGCTCCGGGCCAGAGTGCATCTTTGCTGAGCTCTTCATGCTCAGACTGACTGCTTAGCTTGTTTCAGCACCAACTGTTTTGTTTACTGATGAAGACTTTGACTTGTGGAGCAGTGCAGACAAGAGTGTAGACATGGCACCCTCTGCTGTATACAAGTTGTAATGCATAATTTACACAGAGCCTCTGACAACCTGTTGGAGTCGGTTTGAGCTGGAGGAGAGACTGTTTGTTTCTTTAAAAATATTTCCTCTGCACTGGAAGCTCTCGTAAAGATAAAACATTAACAACTGTACAAGAAGGTATTTTACTTCCGGATACATTTTTATATGAATTAACACAAACACACTTGTTCTTATGTCCAGGTGATCATTGAGGTGACTGAGATGCTACACAATGCCAGCCTGCTGATAGATGACATTGAGGATAGCTCCAAGCTGCGTCGAGGCTTCCCTGTGGCACACAGCATCTATGGCGTTCCTTCTGTTATCAACTCGGCCAACTACGTGTACTTCCTGGGGTTGGAGAAGGTGCTGATCCTGGAGCACCCTGAGGCGGTGCGAGTGTTTACCCGTCAGCTTCTTGAGTTGCATCGCGGTCAGGGCCTCGACATCCACTGGAGAGACACCTACACCTGTCCCACCGAGCAGGAGTACCGCAAAATGGTGCTGCAGAAGACAGGAGGGCTGTTCGGCCTCGCTGTAGGCCTGATGCAGCTCTTCTCAGACTGGAAGCAGGACCTGAAACCCCTCTTGGACACATTGGGCCTTTTTTTCCAGATCCGTGACGATTACGCCAACTTGAGTTCCCGCGAGTACAGCGAGAACAAGAGTTTCTGCGAGGACCTGACCGAGGGCAAGTTCTCCTTCCCCACCATTCATGCCATATGGTCACGTCCAGAGAGCACTCAGGTGCAGAACATCCTGAGGCAGCGCACGGAGAACATGGACATCAAACGATACTGCGTGGACTACCTGGAAAAGGTGGGCTCATTTGCTTACACCCGCCAGACTCTGCGGGAACTGGAGATTGAGGCCTACCGGCTCATTAGGGAGTTTGGGGGAAACCCTCAGCTGGAAAGCCTGGTCAAACATCTTAGCCAGATGCATCACGAGGCCGAGGCCACAGCAGAGTCTAGCTGTGAGCCGCCCTCCAGCCAAAACCACTGACCGGATATTTACCTTAAATGCTGCGTGACTCCCATGCACTCCAGCACACAGATCCTTAGCTGATGCACTGATACAGACACGCACATTCCTGAAAACCTCAGTACATACCAGAACATCTCCTTCACACACTATGCTGAGTCTTCATCACTGAATTCAGAAAGCAGACCAGTCCCAAATGTTGCCTTTTGGTTTTGTGTTCATGAAGGCATCCTGCAAGAGTTGCTTTATTGTACACATAACTAACTTTTGTATCAAAGTGTAACAGTTCAATCAGCGGAAGACATGAATTGAAATTAACTTTGTTTGGTTTTTTTCCATTTTTTCTGAAAATGAAAACTACCAAGATGGCAAAAAAGCTTTTACGCCTTTTGATGTGCACAACAGTGCATAAATGTATTTCTCCCCTCCTTGTAAGCAAATGTAAATTGTTTATCTAAGAGCAAGTCTCTTCCCCCCCCCTCTCATGTTTAAAAATAGGATGTGGATGTCTTGGGCTTATATGTGGTTTGGAGCTCCTTAATCATCAAACCACCAGAGTGCCAAGCTTATAGGAAAGACCTCCACCACTGTACTGTCTCCTTGTTACGTAACACACTGGTTTTACATGCAAAGTAGTGTTCCTGTTGCTCATGCTCTCAGTATTTGAATACTATGTTTTTGTTTCAACAGAGGTCTTTACACCTCGAACACTTCATTAGTGTCATACTGGTATTTATTAGGAAACAACTCTGTGCAGTAACACCTTGTTTGTACTTATTTAATAAAAAAGGTTCTTTAAAGATCACCTGTGGAAAGCAGTTCCTGGCATTAGTGCCAGTTTGATCTTTTGAATCTATTACAGTAACTAATCTGAGGACAGATGTGCAAATGACAGAAGCTGTTCATGGAGATTCTTCAGCACTGGAGTAGTGCTAGTAATAAAAATTACAATTGCAAAAATATATTATATAATGAATTGAGTCACTATAACAGCAGGGGTTGTTATAATCTGGATGTATAAATTTAATTGACTAATTTTAATGAATTGCACTGGTAATTGATAACATTGATGTTACTGAAATTTCTTTTTTTTTTTAAATAAGCTTAATAAATGGAAAGCTGAAGTGAAACTGGAAAGTCTAAGTTATAAAAATGTGGGGTTTTTTTTTTAGATTAAATAAAATCCATGAATGTTATGTCAATTTAAAAGATGAAATACTGATAACATTTTAAAATTTATGAAAGTCGCACTTCACAAAGAATCTGTTCTTTTTTGAAACTGAAATAGCTTTTTGCCACAAAACACACCTTTAAAAAAATATATATATATTTACAACATATCTTAAAGTTTTAAATATTTCAGATATTCTGATTCTTTTCATACAATGACATTTCTGCCCTTTAGTGTCACCTAATGTCCTCTGTGTGTGGTTAACCCCCCGAAACAGCTGTGTATTATGTCAGGAGATGCAGTTAATAATTTCCAACAATTTTGAAGGACAAAGTTTTGCTCACATATACAGTAGCAGTCCAACATAAGAAATGACAATTACAACTTTTTACAGGCCAACCTGACATGTAGCTACATTTCTCCAGAGCTACACATCAGGTTACGTATGTTTCCCGGTGAAGAAACAGTTTAATGTTGCTAATTCAATCTGTTTGCTGCTGCCCTCTTGGCCATGTCTCCTTTGTTTTTAAAGGGAAAAAAAAGATCTTGGCTCCTGGTGGGAGTAACCTGGTTAAATAAAGGTTAAAGAAATAAATAAAGTTTGAGCTTTTTGACGTGACTTCCTGGCGACAGTCATCAACAATACTCAGACTGTGCTGTTTAAACAGTGTTCAGTTGGTACTAAGGGGTCTGAATAGGAAACTGAAAGCGTTCGACCCCTTACATTTATCACGCTATATTTGTCACACTTACATGTTTCAGATCATCAAGCAAATTTTAACATTGGACAAAGCTAACCTGAGTAAATACTAAATGCAGCTTTCAAATGATAATTTCGGTGATTAAGGGAGAAAAGTTGTCCAAACCTACCAGTGTGTGTCTCTCATTTATCCTGCACACACACAACCACAACACATGGGCCCATCATTACAGAACACAGAGGCATCATTATCTGTAGTGTATGTAATCATAAGCTGTCTCCTGTTACAGCAGATGTGTATTTAGTTTTCAAGGTTATCGGTGCTTTTACATCTGCATGCTGAACAGTACGGCCTCTGAGATTATTACAGAATTGCCTGCTTTGATTTGAGGAAGCTTGACTGAATACATGCATACAGAGCCTGGCTCCTCTGGATGCGGTTGGTGCTTGGTCTGAAAAAACAAGACAACAAAACCAAACTGGGCGCCGCTCATCTAAATCCTGCGTTAGCTTCTGTTAATACTGTGGTGAGTTTTTCCTGAGCTGCTGAAAGACGGGCAGAGCTGCGGAGGGCGGCTATCTGTTCTCAACAGCTCTGTTCACTCAGTGAAGCCCCAGATCTTGACAGCTGCAATTCAATTAATTACGTGTCCTTAAGATTGAATTATGGTTTCACTAAAAAAAAAAAAAAAGCATCTATTAATCAAAATGTCCATTTTTTTATAAATCTGTGGGACCGGCGCCTCTGCTAATTTGCCTTCCAAGCAGCCGCAAGTGCAGGAAAATGTGATGCAAATGCATTTCTGATTTGATAAATAGTGGAGATGTATGAAGTGGCTTTCGCAGAGCTGACTTAAGTCCATCACAATAATCAAAGCCTCTCACGGTTCTCATTTCTTCTCCCCCTCGCTCTCTCGCGCTCTCTAGGTTGACTAGATTGATTTTCCTCACCCACGGTGTCTGAATTCTGTTTGAGAGCAAAACAGAATAGCTTTTGTGCTCGCTCACTGTCTCCTTCATCCTCTGCAAGCTTTAGATTATTTATCACTGGGCCGTGCTTTACACATCTGTGTTGCTTGGTAGCACTCTGATGGATATTTCATAAATATTCTTGTGACAACAAGAGAAAAAAAAATTGAAAACCTTGTTTCTGAAAATGTAAATATCGGGCACCGTGTGTACTCCACTGCCTTTCTGGTGATTCTGTTGAATTGAATCATACCATTAGCTTCTATATTCTTCTTGTTGCTCAACTATGTGGGTAAGTTTTCACGCGATCGCTGGAGGTTTCACCTTGCACACATTTGCACCTCTGAGCTGGCAGGACCACTGCAGTCCTTCACTGAAGCACCTGGCAGGATATTAAAATTTTCCACAGTAGACTCCGAAGAAAACCACCCACATGACCGCTCAGTGGCTTCTGTGACATAAAACAGTCGACATGGTGAACACAGTCATAAAATCCCCTGAAATGACCAAAAATCTACAATGTTCGCCCTCCCGAAACTACTACCACTGTGTTCAGCGTTTTTGTTTTGTTTTTGCTTTAACTTCTCACTGTGTGATAAATGTTCACGGCCCAGTGGCTACAGAATAATCAACCATCAGCATTTACCGTAGATTGGTTCTCTGTAAGCCTCTTTCATGCAGCTGTGTCTGCCACTTGTAGAAAACTTCCCAGAAAAATGAAGCCTTGATTCTGCAACTACAAGTAGCTTTCCTCAGGTGCCTGAACTAGTGGTTACTAGAAGCTCTGTGATGGAATAAAAAAAACAAAAGAAGACGAGAGCCATCCTGACAGAGGAAGTTAAAAACATGGAAAAGAAACCAAACATTAAACAGCAGTTAACCTCAGACAAGCGTTCATATGATTGTAGAGAGCTGAGACTTGGGAGGATCCAAATGAGATATTCGGTTTAATCAGTAAGTGGACAAACCTGCTTACTTAACAGTAAGCAGGTTTGCCCAAGAGAAAATGATCCAATCTTTGCAAAGCGAGCAGAGGGAGGGAAAAGTTGTCCGTTGACACTTTGAAAAACTGGTCTTTCATTCTCTGAAAAGCCTGAAAAACTATTAAAACTCCTGGCCAATTGTTGGGGACCACCATCGACTGCAGATTTGGTGTGCAGTCAATAGCTCCAGGCTGGGCTGACACAAAAGAAACCACAGTCTCAGACTTCATAGTAATGAAAAGAAAACATGTCACCCTGGTGGCACGCTGATATTTTGGCAATAACCTTTGGACAACAGTGGAAGAATAACCCACACTTGGTTTTAGTTTTACAGACACTTCCTGTTAGCAGGGTCAATTTGATGTGGATGTAAAGTTGGGCTTTCTTTGTAGATGTTTTTAAAACCACTTGATTCATGGATTTCATAAAAAGCTTCCTTCATTTTATAATATTCATGTCACCGATCCCAGAACAACATGTTCTTATGCATAATTCTGCCAGCACTCAGTCGCTTGCAAAAAAAACCCCAAAAAAAACAACCCTCACTGCGTCTTGATGTCTTATCGGGGATAAAGAGGTACATTACATGACTCGCAGGGAGCAAAAGTCATCCTCTAAAGCGCAGAGTTTCTTTTAGAAATCCATCAAGTGCAATCCTAAACAGAAGGAGAGCCCATTTAATGCTGAACTGAGGGGGAGAAACTATTCACTGAGCTGACATCGTGGCATTTCTTGCACACATGGCGTCACATCAGGTTACATTAAATGACTGAGTGGTTTCCAAGAATCTCATCATCATCAGACCAATGAGCTAATTCACGATCCTCTTAAGACAGAATGACTGTCAGTAATGGTTCAGTAATGGCTCTACTAATTATCTCTCACAAACACTATCACGGTAAATCTGCCGCGTTACTGCAGCAGGGGTCAAGTGGGCTTACGAAACTCGCGATTCACTCGGCATTTCCACGGCTTTATCAATGTAATGGATTAGCTGGACGACGCCCTCCACCCGATGTGTCACACACGTCTCACAGCTGCGCTCTGCAAATGTTTGGAAAAAGAAGAGAAAAAAAAAAAAAAGGTGGGGGGGCAGTCATAACCTCGCCAGGCTGAGACGCTGTAGAAGCCATGGAAATCAGAGAGAGACGTGAGCGCGGTTTCAAATTGGGAATGAAACCGTTGCCCCATTAGGACATAGTTGTGCATCTAATAATATCTCCTCATTCCTGCGAATCAGAGTCGGGCAGAAATGCTGGTTTTGGAATGCCGGGTGTCATGAATAAATGATTTCCCCCTCGTTTTAGTGCACAGAGAGGAGGAAGAGGAGGCTGATTGACAGAAATGTGTAATGCTTTGCGAGGAAAGTCTAAGAATCTGGAGATGTTTGAATAAGTATGCAGATGCATGGCTCTCAGCACAGTGTAAGCTCCTGAGATCTGAGACAGCTGTGCCTCATCTGAATCCAGGCGAGTTCAGTTTAAAACAACAGGTAGGTTTTAATATATATGCTTTCATCATGGATCACTCCATGTCACAAATATTCTCAGACTGGTTTCAGATGGCCTCCAGAGTAATAAGATCTCAATCCAATAGAGCACCTCTGGGATGTGGTGGAACAGGACAGGTGAAGCTGTCAAATATGCAGCAAATGGGTGATGTTATAAAGTCGATATGGACCAACATTTATTAGAATGTTTCCAGAACCTAGCTGGATCTGCCATGAAGAATTAAAGCAATTCCGAAAGCAGGGTGCAGCTTTGTACTCGTAAAGCTCCAATGATGTACATGGAGACTGTAGATAATAGAAACATGTATAGCTGAAATAAATTAAAATAGGCAGATACATTAAAAGGAAAATAATCAGCAGCTAGTTTGGATAAAAGTAATCAATGAAATGACTGAAAGTAGCAGGTCAAGAGTTGAAATAGCCAAAAATAATGAACCAACATTAAAATTCTGACCTGCTGAAGCATCAGTATCAAGAGTCCAAATATACCCAAAGCAACATAAAAACTTCAGCTGCAAGGAAAAATATTGTAACAATTCTGTAACTGTGTGAAATTGTAGGTATAAACTCAGACTGGCCTGTGTGGGTTTCCTCAGAGGGGAAAAAAAGAAATCTTTAAATTGCTCAAGCAAAAATTAAGTGTCTGCCAAACCCATCCCGAAAATGAGACTCAGATTTGTAATGTCAACACATTCTCGTATTCACTCTGCACCACGAGAAGATGAGTTTTTGGAAGAGGTGAGACTAACGATGAAAAGGATTTTATAAATACAATTAACTCCAGCGCCCAACTTCCTTCTATTTTCTCTGAGCAGCGCTTGTCACAGTCTAAACGGATGATTGCACTTTCATGGCAAAATATTAATAGAGTGAAAGAAGTCAGTAGTTCAGGGAATTGTACTCTTGTCGTCACTTAGAAAAGATTACATACACGCTTGAGGGCATAGAACAATTCAGAACGTGTGGGGTCTATTAATATCAAACGTATGAATGAATCACAGATTCTGGGTCAGTTAGATGAGCTGAGATCTTTTCGTTCCGCTCGTTTTACTGCTGTGGCACTTTTACACTTTGGCTTCTTTAGCCTTTAAGCGTCCAGCCTTGAGAGCGTATATGTTCACAAGTATTGATCGCTCGGAAAAACAAGGAATTCTTAAGTAGTGTTCCCCCTAGACGACATCACTTTGTACCTTCTATCTCTTGCTTAAGCCCAAACAGGAGCTCATCTTCCCTCCAAATATGAGGAAGTTCATAATTACACGTTATTCTGAAAACTAACAGTGGCAAACGTAACGGAAGAAAACACTCAGGAAATACGGCCGAGCTGTTAAATTATTATAATAATAGAAAAGCCTGAGGAGATTTAAAGTGTAATACATAACTGCAATCTGACAGTAAACACGGAACAATTTGTTTCACAAGATGACAGATTCTGGTGAGGACAGGACTCAAATAAAAGGATTCAGAGGAGATGAAGAATATCTCTAGAGCTAATAATTTAAACATTTTGCATGAGTATCCCTCCAGCGCTCATCAAAGTTTAGACAAATTTAATAACTTCTTCCCCTAAAGAATCATCGGCACGGAAAGCAGAAGTGACCTTTTTTTCCCCTCCCGTCAGTGTGTCATTTCCACGCTTCTCCCAGTTCACAATGAAGGGCTTCGATGTGAATCAGCGAGAAAGGCTGATGGGGTGGAAAACACCGCGCTTATCTATGCTGGAGAGTGGAACAGATGCGGATATGACTTTGTTATCATGCTGCTCAGTGAAAGAGAGGAGGCGAAAGGATACGATGGGAGGGAGGAGGAGGAGGGTGGTTAGGAGAAGAAGAGGAATGCCTGCTCGAATGTCAAGTTAAGTGCAGGAACAGATTTCTTGGCAGGTGGGACGGGCCTAAATAAAACAAACGACTCAAACTGTCCTCCATTAATAAAACATTCAGCATCATCTTTCATTATTTACCCCAAAAAATAAATTAATTAAAAAAGAAAGAAAATATACAGGGAGGAAATCTAATTGTGGGGACTCAGCATCAATCACATGACTAAACAAACAGATCCCCCTAAAAGAAGCATGTGTCCAAAGAAGCCTTGGTCTTATCGATTACATGAAAACACTGATCAGTTTGGTGCCAACACATCCTCTGCTTCAAAACTCCAGCGCTGTTACTCTCTTAGGAGAAGAATAGGATTCCTGTTCCTTTTTAAGTGGGGAAAAAAAGGACCTGTGTGGTCCGTATCCAGTGTGGACTGAGCACAGCAGCATCAGCAGCGCCCCCAAGTTTACTGCGTTCATCGTTCCCAAAATAAACAACAAGTGAGCCATTAATCTCTCTTAAATGTTCTTTATTACCTTTGAGGAGGCTTTCATAAAACCGTGTTAAACGAGTGAGTCTATTCCACAGTCGCTCCAACTGCTTTGTCAAGTTCCCCAAAAAAATCTGTTAATATCACAAGTGTTAACATAGGTACAGTATGACGCCTAACAAATACAGTAAGGCCACATCACTATCTGCACAATAACAATTACAGTACAAACTGTGTGTGCGTCTGTGAGAAAGCCCATCATAAACCTACAAACAGTAAAGAAGATGAAAAGCTTCAGACAATAAATTTACAAAACATAGCAATGCAGAGGAATCATCGTTAAAACGCCATCAAATATCTGCATTAAACCAAAAAAAGGTTCAGCTCTGTCTCCAGAGTACCAACAATTAGAATAAAGTACTCAGTCTCACAGCAATCACCCTGAACATGATGACCTTCACACGCTGGTATTGCACATGGTTCTTGTACCATCCCTGACAGTTACATTAATAAAGCATCTTTTCATCTGCAGTCTTCCCACATTTTGACATTTTCACATTTAATAACCGACTTCATGATACAAATACCGGCAGGATGCTACAGCTAAAGGTGAGGTCTTTTTTTCTTTAAGCTGCAAATGGTTTATGTTGTTAATATTACGAACCTGCAAAGTTTGACATTATTTTCCCTACAGAGTGTCCCACATTTCCAAATCTAAGTGTTTTTTTTTTATAATATAATAATCATAATTCTAGTAACTGACAATGGCTCAGTTTAGTGTTTTAAGAAAAAAATATTACAGAAAATGACCTGACAGCTAGTGTCGAGTGCATTTTACCCACAGTGTCACGTAGTGAGTGTAGTGTGAACCACATTCAGTGGTCCCAGGGGCATCCACAGGGGTCTCCACAGGCTCTTTTCCTATCCCACAGAACATGCAGCTCCTTGGCCGTGTGCTGGGGGGACGACAGCATGTCCAGGTAGCACTCCTTCTCGCACAGCCAGCCAGGATCCTGGCAACAGGAAGGGGAATAAAATTTATTTAATTATGAGGCGGACGCTGGGTCACATTTCTCTCGGGTTAAATTGGCAGTATTTTATTTTGATATGCTCCAGGTTACAAACATTAAACCAGTTAACACAATTACGCCTTTAAACTGCGACTCCACTAGCAAAGCTTTTTTGCCGCATGCTCGTAATAAAAATGTTAAGCTGTAAAGCAAACCGCATATTGAATTACTGGTAAGAGAAAAACAATCATAAATGTTCATGCCACAGAAATCTCCACAGAAATCAAATTGTACGTGCTTAGCAGACTAAAGAACTCAAGGGTGAGAGGGGGTTTTATCATTTCAGTTCACATTTTTATTTCACGTTGTGTCTTTTGCTTGCAGAGCCTATTAGTGAGATGCTAAAGTTTGGCTAATGAAGCTCAGAGGACCAATAGTGAGTACAAAAGAGTGCAGTTTTCTTTTTGTTACGCAGTATGTAGCTTGCCTCCACCAGTGTGTGAATGTGAGAGTGAATGAATAGTGGCATTGTAAAGCGCTTTGGGTGCCTTGAAAAGCGCTATATAAATCCAATCCATTATTATTATTTGTTTTTCTCTTTGTCTGACATTGTTTAACAGCTCTAAGTCATATAAAAAAAACAAAACAATGTGTTAATACACAGTATCTTATCAATATTGCTGTAAATTTAAGTACCATTTATATTTACAGCTTGAATTCAGCTGCCATTTATATTCTAAGAAAAATGTACACATTAAACACATTCATATCTGTACCTTTCTAACATTTCTTAATGCCAGACGCTGACCTTTATCAGTCTGACGTTGATAAGGGAAAGTGAAAGCACTGGGCTAAGTTGTATTTTATGCCAGTGTTAGACTGATAATAAAGCAAAACAAATCATTTATGTTTTACTAAAGCTGGCAGTTCATACCATTCAGCTTCTCACCTGATATTTCTGAGGCCCAACAGCTGCCATCCATATCCCCATGCTCACATCCTCTCCCTGCAACGAGACATCCAGGATGGGCTGCTCACGTTATGATCATGAACGTCGGACGCTCTTATTTAGCATTCGTACTCTACCTGGTAGGCCCTCAGTTTCTCTGCATTGTTGGCAAGCCACTGGACCAGGTCACGAGAGACCACATAGCCAGAGCCGCAGGCAAACGCCGGGTAGGCTGGACTCGCGTACTCCAGCTCCTGCCACTTCCCAATGCGATCCACTGCCCAGCTCTGCCTGAAACTGGGTCAGGATGGCAGAGACATCATCATCAAATACAGTCTCCATTTCAGGTGACCTATCAGCTTTTTAACCGTGCACAGCGTTCCCGTTTCTTCGCTCCAAAACTCAGCTGACAGCGCACTGAAGTTAAACTGTAAGCACAAGTGGACACAAAGTATACGCTGTCAACAGTACCGGACGCCGAACTGTACTTACTTCCCCCACCAGAAATTGCTGCGTTTGAGACCCTTGTGGTCAATCTTCATTAATACAGAGTCCACGTCGATGTAACAATCATCATCCGTCTTCAGCAGTAGATTAAAGTCAGCGTTTCCCACAGACCTGCCGGAGAGGGAATATGCAGCCTTAATTAAAGCCCACCCTCTGATTTTATACAATATCCCAGAGTGGATTTACTTTCAAATACCAGCGAGCATGAAGGGCAGGAGGTCTGCAAATAAGTATAACACTTATCACATCACAGCTTAAGACCACTCTGTGTATTTTGCTTTATCTGATGACTCAGAACTCTACTTCTTGACTGAGCGACTGCAGTCGTGATTTTAACAGTGAGACATTTTGAGGCGTCGGCACACTTTCATTTCAGGTTGCTGATTTCCTCAGAGGGCCCAGGCAATTTGGAGACAGAGAATCGAGTCATTAGCACTTGGCATACCATTTATAGAACTGAAGCAGTTTGGAAGGCACGTTCCTGTAGGTGTCTACCACATCTACGAACACCATGTCGCCATGCCTGAGGCTTTCCTCCTGCAAAGTGGCATCCTCCTCCCTCAGCCTGGAGGCATGGCGCTCCATCCTGGCTGGGCGGCCCCGCAGGAGCTCTGACAGACCGTCTCCATCTGACGCAGAGTGAGGAAAACATTCGGGGTAATCAGAGAAAAGGTTGTAATAGTTTTTGTGCAAATATTATATTTATTCAGCCCAAATTTTTTAATAACCTAAGGCGCTTGAGGTATAATAACTTTAATTACCATCGAGTAAAACGATATGAAAAAATGATAACGTTTGGCACAATGGACCATTAGTTCGGTTCTTCAGAGATGCTGAATGATGGATTTAATTTTGTTTTGCACAGATTTACACCAAATCTGCTCTTAAGATTCAAAATGCAAACACATGTAGGTAAAATCAATACTGGAACAGCCGGGTGTTGAGGCTATGAAAATGCTATTTTCTATTTGGAACATATACAAAAAGCCTGCAGCACGGTGAGCGGTGTTTTTCGAGCTCTTACATCTGGTCTGTTTTTAAAAATGTGGCTTTGATCACACAATTATCATATAAAAAAAGTGCAAAGTTTATTCTGCTGCAGGACTAACCATAGATAGTAAATGTGAAGCCTCCAGCCAAACCAGGAAATCCAAGAGCACTTCTATGAGGCAATATCCCCTCTGCAATCTGCAACTCCAAGAAAAAGAGCAAAAAAAAAAAAAAAAGTTTTAAGTTATTGGAAACTTGAAAGAGGAATGAGAGTGCGTTATTCATATATCTCCTTCTAGATACTGTGTGCGAACACATACAGAAGAGATCTTTAGGACGCCTCCTCCATCACTGAGCTGCACGGAGGAGGAGTTGACTGTGGTCAGTGCGGCAGAGTCGAGACTCTCCCAGACGAGCGTCCCCTCAAACCCCTGGAATAAAGACAGATGTTATGGGTGCGCTGTCCAACGCCATCTCATCTGAATGATGTAATTAGCTACCATCAAGGACACTGCAGACTTGGAAACTTTAGAGTGGATTACATTATGCTTCGCTACAATGTTAATGAAAGATTAATTTAACATCCCCTGAACCTAGCCTCTGCTGCAGCGATGTACCGGTGTACTCTTGTACCCCTGACATCACCGCCAGGCGTACGTGCAGACACGGGGACGGCTTTCGCTTGGCGGTGCGTGTTAAAGCCAGGACATCGTGAGCATCAAACACTTTTTTATGCACTGATGTGTTGCTTTTCTGCATCAGTTCAGGTTGGGGATGTTTACTTATTCAAAGGTAAACATCAAATTCAGCGCGAGGTCACCGTTATATAAATATAAGAGGACAAAATGAAGCGAGGCTCTCCAAAATTTGGCTCTCCAAACAGATACTTATTCTATTTAACATCAACCTCAGTGAGTGAGCTCATACACATGAATGCCTTCATGTGTCCTCCTCTGATTTGGGGGGTTAACCTCTTTAAATCTGCATGTGGCACCCATTCACATTAATTATAAATCCCTTCTGTTAAATAAATTTATAAACTCCTGAACTTCCATAAGTCTCGTGCGTTTTTCTCTTTTCGTCTCCTCCACAGTTATCAACCCAAGCAGAGCTAATGAAAACAACCCAAAGATCCCTAGTTTGATTCCAGGAGGAGACACAAATCCCTTTGTGGCTGCATCAAGAAAATCCAGGTTAAAAAATAAATTAAAACAAATCTGTCAAATCAAATATGCAGAGCTACCTGCTGTAGTGACCCGTTGTGAATAAGAGCAGCTGAAAGTAGCTTTCTAGTACTTAAAAAAAATAGAATAAACTAAAACAGCTTCTGAAGACTTATATTCCCGACTGGAGGACTTTTACTCCATTTTTCTTTAGTCGTGGCTACAGCTCAGAGGATCAGCGACAAACTGACCTTCGGCAGGATGAACTGCTCCACTGGTTTGTACCACATCCAGTTCACCAAGGTCCCCGTGCTAATGGAGCTGAAGCGAGCAGTAACCACAGCCTCCTGAAGAAGAAAGTGCAAAAAAAGAAATATTCAAACTTTTTATCCATAAAGAATTCACAGAGACGCCGTCCTCCATACTGAACACAGCCACACACTGCTCTGTCAACAGCAGGACTCTAAAATGAGCTGAAGTTTGTTCAACAAACAGCAGCAGCACAGAGTCCTCCAGCTGCCCTCGGGCTGCGTTTCTACCGAGCTCCACAGAAACGCAGCATACGCGATGCATTATGCTCACAGGCCAAAGCCACGTTACCTCCTGGTCCAGCTGGAGAAGCTTCACCGTCACGTTGCTCTGAAGCTCGGCTCGGGTCCGGCTGGGAAACACCCCTAGCCGGGTTATCACCACCGGGTGGAGCACCTTGAAGTCCAGGGCGATGGCAGACACGTCGGAGGGGGCGAGCAGCGAGGGATCAGACACCGTCACAATCTCCATCTCTCCGTCCCGGCCTGCCGCTGGGACACAGAGAGGGCAGCGAGTCACTGCACAAGCACACATGAAATTTATTACAATCCCAACATGCTGACTATCTTTCTTTTTTTCTCCTAGTGATGAAGAGACGAGAGAAAGCATTCGGAAAAAGCGGCGGACTCTGGGAAAGCTACACCATCAGCACTTTGAGGAGCCGCTTCTTCAGGACGGCTGTCTTCAAAGCGAGCCCCTGCTTGTGAGCGTGCTCTCTTAATTACAAAAGAGCAGTTTATTACCCGAGAGATCAATGAAAAGATCGAGGCTGTTAAAGCGAAGCTGCGAAGCCCCCCCCCCACCCCTGCCCCGCTTTCACTTTATGTGCAGTCTACACAACTTCTACAGCTCCTTCCAAAATAAAGACAATTAGAGGCGAAGAGGAGCAGAGGTTTTATCACGCCAAACGCTTCTCACGTTAGCTGAATGGGACTGAGCCGCAGGATTGTGCTACCACTAAGAGACAATAGACAAATCATTTTGATCGATGCTTTATTCCCCGGAAACATGACAAAAATGTGATTATCAAACTATCATACATTTTTATCATTACATTTCTGTCGCTAAGGGTGTTTATGGGCAATTACTTCAATATCAAGCACCAACTATAGGCTGCATTGGGCATGGCTCATTAAATAGATCATAAATCAAACCATTATTTTTATTACTGGCTAGTGGATGAACATTCAGTCTAAAAAAAAGAATAAGTACATAAATAAATAACACACACAAAAAAAAGAACTCAGTGTCTTTAAAGTGCTTGTTTTCTGTAATAGTTCAGAATTCAAAGGCAAAGACAAAAATCTTTAATTACATGTCAATCAGTCCATTCATCTCATGCTGTAGTGTTTATATCAGCTCTGAAATCTCAAAACCTTCAAACATCATTAAATATCTCACTATTTCTCCTGGATTCAAAGCGCGCACACACACACACACACACACACACACACACACACACACACCTTCTGCCGGCAGCAGGATTACTGCTCTGAGAAGCTAATTAGCATTCACCTTATTGTAGTCCAAAAAAAAAAAAAAAAAATCGCTGTGATGAACGCAGAGCAAACAAACACATTTCAGCGCCACAATTAATTGTCCACTTAACGCGCGCTTTGACCTGAATCCTGCGTCAGGTACCCCGACTGTGCTTAAAAAGCTGCCACTGCCTCTTTCTCTTCCAATCACACGGAGCATCACGCGCACCCAAAGCCTGCCTGCCATTCTGAAGCAAATCACGTCAACAACCAACAGCCATTAACGCAGTGGAGGGCAAGAGAAAGGGCTGGGGAACAAAAAAAGAAATAAATAAATATATATGTAACGCATTGCCATGACCCCAAAGGCCACTGTGTGAAAAGCCCATTCTGATGAGCTGTAATTATGTTTCCATGAAGGCAGCTTAACGCCAGTAAAAGTGGAGAAAGCCGGCTCAAGTGGACGGGCTCGGCGAAGGCGACAGACGTTAACAATTACTGCCAATGTTCAAAACTGACTGCGAGGGAGTTAAATTATTTCATATAGTGTCTGCTCTTTGTGCAGCTCTACTTTTCTAAGTGTTAAGCAGTTCTAGTTACCCCACCTCCTCTTCCCTCAGCCCTGCAGCAGTGAGCATTTCTGCTTTGGCCTTAGATATACAAAAGGAAGAGAAAGTTGTCCTTGAGCTGTGGGAACACATGAATAAAAAGGTGTTTCACTCTTTTTCTCAACAGCCATTCTTCTCATTCTCTCGACTCCTCTGCTGTTATCCTGCCTCCGCTCCCCTTTGACGACCGTGCACGCAAGCAACAGATTGCCGAGAGAATTAGAGCTGCAGTCAGATGCCTCTCCCCTCTTTTGCTTTTCTATTTTCCCCCTCTTTTACCTGGCTCGGTGAAGTTCAGGAGGGAGCAGGAGTAAGGATCTTCTCGGTCATCCTCTGGTATAGGACACCCATGTTCCCCCACGATAAACTTCACCCCCACTCTGGATGAGAGAAAACAACAAAAAAATATGTAACAACACCACAAACACTGTGACATATTCCCCCGTTTGTGCAATATTCGGCTACAAGATTTCTAAAGCTTGTCCATCTATCCACCCTGCGTTGCCATGGTTACCGGGGGGTTGCTTAAAGGCCATCACACCTTATCTGTGCTCGGATCGCTCAATGAGAAGGAAATGGACAAAGAGGAAGAATGAAAGAGAACAATATTGGCCGCTGGTCAGGTAAAGATAAAAGGCTTGATGGGGCTGTCAGTTATTTGCTGCCAGCTGCTGCTGGCTTCACCCCCCCTCCCTTTCTCTCTACTATATGAATTTGACATGGTGAGAAAAAGAAAGGCAAGACAAATCAAAACAAACAGAAAAGCTGTGAAGTTGAAGGTCCAGCCTGCTGACCTGTGCTGGAAGTGGGGGTGGTGTCTGAGGTATCCCAGCCAGGTCTCTCTTATCGCCTGTCGCAGTTCATAATGATGTCTTGCTGACAGCACCCCCACCAAAACTTCATAGAAAGGTAATGGCTCATCTGCATTGGAGACAGACATTTCACTGAAGATGACCTCACACAACAGCAGAGTACTCAAAATGTAAGGGCAGATGTAACATATGGATAAAAAAAAGAAATCTAACCAGACCTGTTTTCCTCTCATACTCAGTTTGCGGTGACTTACTGCGATGCACCCCGTGAAGATTAATGTCCTCGTGCATTAAAAGGTAGTTAGTCTACACTGATCTGATGGTGAAGCCGCTTCACACAGCCAGCGTGAGGGCTGATAATGAGTGATAACCCGCTTCAAGCAGCCACGGAGCACAGTAGTTGCACTGTAACACGGCGAGGGACTATCCCAGCAACGCCCCGCACTATTCAAATGTTACATTCACCTCTTTTTCCTCCGTAAAACACACATTAGAAAACACTCATTACAGTCACTGCCGTTAACTACCTGTCCACACACACACACTAACTAGCA
Source organism: Mchenga conophoros (assembly GCF_057382185.1). NCBI lineage: Eukaryota > Metazoa > Chordata > Actinopteri > Cichliformes > Cichlidae > Mchenga > Mchenga conophoros. Next base: position 23,733,394 of record NC_140538.1, read on the forward strand.
AACTACCACACCGGGGCGGTAAAGGCAAAGTTAACCAGCCGCTCGAAAGGAAAAAAAGTTGCGAAGCTGAGGAGGTAAAAGCCCGGGGTAGTGGCTAAAAAAGTACCCGAGTATGTGTTGTTGTCCAGCGGGGCGGAGGAGGGTCGTTGTGCCAACCACAAGTGCACCAGGACGGCGACAGCACAGGGAAGCAGAAAGAGCGCTAGCCTCCGCATGGACGGAGCCCTTCATTCAGCCGGAGCAGCCTTCAGCTTTAGCGGCGCGGAGCCTGCCTACCTTCCTCGAGCCGCACGGTGCTGCGCGGTGTGAGCTGCTCCGTGTGTGCGCTTCATTTCAGCTCCGCAGCTCTCCGCCGGGCTTTCACCACTGCCTCATGTCTGCCTCCGCTGCTCGATGAGCGAGACCAATGGGAGACGAGGAGCCCTACCGCGGTGCACTCTGGGAGGTGAAGTTCAACCCTGTAGCCAATCGAACGAGCCTTAAACTTGATATAGCAGTTCTCTAGGTTAATAATAAAAATAATAAATCATACAAATGTATGTTCTGGTCCTTTCTCAGCTTAATAAAATTACTTTTATTCTTTTGACATAGCTTCATTATTATCAATATTATTATTTGTAGGATTAATAGTAATAGTATTTAAAAAATATTAAGTATTACATTACTTTTTAAAACTCTAGCTAGTGAAATAAAACTATAAAGTACATGTATCTAGTACATTTACTTAGCTAGACTAGCATGGAAAAAAAGATGCAAATTAGAGTGACAAATACTGGATATTTAGGGCCAAAAAAAAAAGTTTTTATGTGATACAGTGGTCCGGTTCCCTTTCCTCCATCATACTGTGTACAAAGATAAATGTGTTGACAACAGCAGGCAACACTTTCTAGCATTTAATGTGTCTCCATTAAAAATAAATCAGCCTCGTGCTGTTTTATTTTCCACTCAAATCATATTAAAGTCAAGAGTATGTTAATTTAAGTATGTTCACTAAATATTTTATCCCATGTCCCTAAAACAAATGAAACGCTAAAACACTAAAGGTGCGTCCCATCCCATGATTATCACATAAAGACATGTCAGTTTGGTAGGTTTGTTTTCCTTTACTCCACACAGTAAAGTGAGGAAAACACTGTAAGCAAAGACAAAAATTAACATATGAATCATTTCATCCTCTCTAAACCCAGGTGATGTGTTCTAGCATTAAGAGCGCAACTTTATCAAAAGCTGTTCCCCTGTGCTGCACATAAATCATTTAAATGGAATCTTTTGTGCATGGAGACGAACGCTTGAGGAGGATTTCTTTTGACTCGGAGAGCACCAGTGTTTTCCCGGAGGAGGAGGAATGGATCACCCCACTGAAGAAAAAAAAAACAAACAAGCCCTCTATAGTGCTTGTAAACATTTTATTTGTATTGATTTTAATGGAATTCCAGCATTTCACAAGTGCCATTTCAGAGACCTTACTGCCCCTCGGAGTGAAAAAATAATGTGACGGGGAAACACTGCAATGTGCTGCATGTCAGTGCCCTGAGCAGAATTCATTGAGAAGCTGCTGCAGAACACCATGCTGTGCCTGTAGATGAATAATCTTATCAGGAATTATTACTATTCTGGTAGACTTTGGGGGCCTCACTGCTCAATTTGGAAAATTGCTCCAGTGCAGATATCCAATATTAGATAACCCTCTGCCCCAGGGATAATTACTTTCCTGTGCATTATATAATTCTTTTTGGACTCTTATTCATAGATCTACTCATTAGGATGATTTAGTTCTCTCCCCGCAACACATTATTCATTTGAAAGGAAAAGGCTATTCATAGCATGTTCAGGGGTCCTTGAAACCCATCCAAACATCCCGCAATGCTGTGGCTTCTCCAGCCCTCGTCTATCAGAGTCTGCTTATTTATATGTGGAGTTCATATTCTATTTATACTATTCCAACTTGTGTTTCTCATCTTTTCCCACTCAGGAATCACTGTACTTTCCCTCCACATCTATAAAAGTTTCTTTTTATCCAGTCAGGTCCCACATGGGAACAATGTGCCTGCAATGATGCAGGGACCTAATTTTAGGGGGGTTTTTTTTGGGTACACCATTTGTCTTCTCAATAGCGCATATCGTTTCCACAAGCAAAAGGATTTTTCTTAACTTTGATGTAGCCATGACCAACAACTAAATTTAAGCAATATAATTGCCAAGAGATTTAAGGTGTAGATTGACAGAGATCAAGATTATTCAGATTGTGGAAAAACAAAAGCGTTTCAACTTTAGAAACCAGAAGCGTATTCATGGAGGAGCCCATCATTCACTGTAAGATGCTGACTGAGAAACTTTGCCTCTCACTGGGGTTTAAATGTGAAATAAATGTAGATAATCAACAGCACAGCTGGTCCCAAGCCTTAAAAAAAAAACAGAAAGAAAAGAAAAACTATAACACTGACTACTTAATTACATCCTAGCCCTTTGGGATCAACCGGGCGAAGAAAAAAAAAAAAAAAAATCAATAAGAGATACCAGTATTCACCTTCTCAGTGTCATTCATCAAAACTGTCAGTGCTGTGCATTAAATCATAACTGCTGTCTCTCATAATATCAACACGCAAGAGTTGATTTCCTTGTTTGTCCAAAAAAAAAAAAAAAAAAAAAAAAAAGACCAATTCTGCCTCTGACCCAATCATCAGACCATGAAGTGCAGTGAAAAGTGGCTAAAAATAAAATAACCACTATCAACTAAATTAGGTGGAAAGTTGTAATTTTGGCCTATTCCCCCAGTGAGGATGTAAATGGATGCATGGATGGAGACATGAAGGAGCAACAGCAGACAACGTGAATGCTGATGTCAGCCGCGGATACCTCGAATCATAAAAATCGAGGCCGTTCTTCGTGCAAACTGTGCTGTCACCCAGCACATGTAATGCCCTCCCGCTTTAGATTTGCAGAATAGAAGGCAAACTGGCCAAGGCTGAACTGAATCGTAATCCTTTTCTTTTTTTAAAAAAAAAAACAACACAAGAGTGCATCCAGATGGCCCATGGTTCAGCTCAGCCACAGGAGGTCTCCAATACACACCGAAACACGATGTTCCTCTGCGAGACCCAGAACGATTTGCAGCATGTTGTCGGTGTGATCAGACAGATGCCAGAAAGAGAGAAAAATACTGAAGACACAGCACACTGTGGGTTGCCGTTTTCTTTTAATTCATTTGATCCGTCAAAGGATTTTTACAAAGTCTGCTATGTAAATGCTATTTATTCCCCCCCCCCAAAAAAAAAACAATAATACCATTCATGAATACAGCTGCACGTTGTTGACATATCCGGACTCCAGGGAGATTATTATGTGCAGAGTAGCACCCAGAAAAGTCAATGAACAGGCAATATTTCATATCATAATAGTTCTGTTATAAATAGAAATAAATCCATGCAATATTCATCTCTAGCCGTCGTATTTCTTTTCAGATTTTGGCACCATCCTTGAGATGAGGTCAGCGAGAGTGTCCTGAGGTCAGCTCAGGTTTTCAGATAGGAAATAAAGTCGATAATTATCCTGAAGACAATTGAGTCTGCGTTTGTTACGGTCCAGTATCAGAGACTGATTCCTAATGCAATGGCTATTCAAGTACCAAAAAGGAAGTCCCCACTCACCCTCCCCTTCGATGATAGAAACCTTGATGCAAAAAGCCTGAACCTCCAAATAAAAGAAAGAAAAGAAGAAAAAAGGGACCCCATTATGTAAACGACCCTCAGCGCTGTTTTTAAAAAATACTCACGATAGTATCAATAATTGCATGATTTATAAACGTTCTTTTTCCTCTACGTATCATACAGGCTTAGGAGCACTGCACGTCATGTAGCTGTCAGTGCTGTGCAACAGATATTCGTTAATACTACTGATAACAATATTAATAACGATCAGAACAAGTCATCATAAAAATCAGCAAATGCTATTCAACTACCATGTAAAGGAAATGTTTCGACAGTGTGCTTTTTTTCTTCCAAAAGAGAAAAAACCCAGAACAGAAAAAGAAAAGGCTCCGGGAAGCACAGTGTGAAGATCACACCGCTCCCACAGAAGTTGGCACCGTAACATACTGTACACTCGAAGAGACTGACGGTCCCTCGGAAACAGAGGAGGCTGTCAAAAAGGAGCAGAGAAACATGCAGGCCTCCAGTTTGGTATTAATGTCAAAGGCCTCGCCATTCACTCTAGGACAGGCAAAAAGGAAGAAGAAAAGAAGGAAAAGAATCAGGCTCAGGAAACATGCCCAGAAATTAAGAGAGACTGCTGAAGGGAACAAGATGTCCTGCAAAAAAATAAAATAATAATGATATTTTATATCTATTCCTGCAGAGAGCTGCAGGATTAACTGATGCTTTTTCAGATTCGAAAGAAAAGAGCAAATCAAACCGAGAAGCAAAGTTAGAATGCATTAGAGTGGGCAGAAGGTGGCAGATTCATAAATAATTCTTGACTTAAGGGCTTGTTTGCACAGTGATAACCCCGAAGAACTCATCTGGCTGTTGAAACATTAGCTCTGCACCTTTCAAAAAACAGTCCACTCATTTCTTTGCAGCAGAACGCGACGTGCGGCCGCCTCATTCTTACTGAGAGTGCAGCGGAAATTATTCACTGTGAGATACGGTTTCCGTTTCTGGGCTTTAATCTGAATCAGATTGTGCTAAAGCGAGTGGGTTAATTGTCGATGCTGAAACTGAAACCACTGCTGAGGGAAGTCGTCGAATTTTTAGTGGTGCTTTAAGTGTTGCTACTAATAGTTACATCTGTGCATTGAGAGCCATTTAAAAAAAACGAAAAAAAAAAACACTAACACAAGTCATGATTGAGTTTATACAAAGACCTACACATTTTTATTCAGAAAGAAAAAGGGGAAATAAATGTTTTTTTAAAAAAAGTCAAACACTGGGCAAAGTTGTTTCCTGAGGCAAGTTCAAATCTAGCACAGAAAAAGAAAAAACCAAAACATCTCTCATCTCTTTGAGCACTAAGCAAGGCTGTTTCTCTAATAACAAAGCAATAACAAACCTATTTAACAAGACATTATACGCCCACTGGGTTGCCAGTTTGGTAGCTGACTCCCCCAAAACCTTCAGCCACCAGGGGCAGAGCTGACCAACAACAGAGTGTCCCCGCCTTGGCAAAACTCAGCTCAATGCCTATGGCCAGTAGCTTCAGGTGTGGTGAAGACAGAGAAGCCAGGCAACGCCATGCCTGCACAGCTCTACCAGCAGCTCATCAGAGGATGGTGCAGAAGAACTTCTTCTCCCGGAAGGGGTTCTCGGAGGCGGGCACGGGCACGATGAGGGGGTCCTCGCGTATGTGCGCCTCGCAGTATGCCATCAGGTCTGCGGCGGCTTTGGATACCTGAAATATTCAGAAGAAATTTTTTGATCAGACATTTCAGATTTATTCTTTAAACTGTGTGATGATGTTTCAAGGCCGTTTTTTGGGAGTGCTACCAGAAACACGCAGTCCTGCATTTCAGATTTTCAATCAATGTTCATGTTGTTAAAGTTGCTTCCAGTGTTCTCTTACTAAAGTTCAGTAGTCATGGCTTCAAAGTTCAAACTCATCCTGGGGCCATAGCTGCATCTCATTTCTGATCTCTGCACTTTAGCTGCAAAGCAGCATAAAGGACCCCCAGAAAATAGCGAATAACATCGTATTACACAATTTATACCAGATGATTAGTTTTTCCCCAGAATCAATTAAATGCTGGCTTTCTTTGTATCTTTGTTAAGAGATAAGACAAAGATCGGTTGTGAGAAGCTTCCCTAGTTGGTGCTTAAAAGCTAAAGAGGTTGAAACGGTCACTGCAGCTCATGAAATTCATGCAGTCACATGAAATCCAGTGTGAAGGAGCTCAGTGTTCAGAAGTTGCAGGGTAACCCTTCTCTGGGCATGAAGTGAAAAAACAGTCCTGTTATGAAATATCTTGGAAATTATGTTTTTATTCATTTTTAATGGGAAACACTGGTTTGCTCTTCAGACCCCACTGCGTTAGTGTCTTCTGTCAAACTCCTCTTTCTCATCCCCCACACAGAAACATGTTTCCTTACATAGGAAAATAAAGTTGTGGCAGTATGCAGATAGCACGTTTCATGTTGCCAACAGTAATGCTTCGCACAAACTTTTTTTGCGCAGGGTAAAAACATTTTAGTGCAAATATTAGTGGACGAGGCCCAAACGTCTTTTCTTGAGAGCAAGGTGAATAAGCTCACACATCTCTGCAGCTCACCATTTATTCATTCTCAGAGCAGATGTTTCTGAAGTTAAACTCACACCAGATGAGACCTGGGCAAATTGCTGTAAGGCTCTTTCAACTTGCATATTGCCGATGTTCCCGATTTGTCAGCGCCTGTAGCGACTGCACCGATGACCGTTACCCGACCCTCAGGAACCAGGGCGAGAAAGCTCGTCGAGGTAACTCACGGGTCTTAAGGTGGGACTTCAACAAGCATAGCACGAAGCATGTGACATCTTCCAAGGCAAATGAAAAGAAAAAAAAAAAAAAGTCGAACGGTGACCATAAATTTTATAGTACAGTCAGACTGTATGTGAATGCAGGTTTTCAACTGGGAATTGAGTGGGAGGTTACGGGAGGGGAGGCGGCAAATGGAGAGCAGAGGAGCAGCTGCATCAGAGGGCTGGCGAGGGCTCAGGGATCTATGTGGAGGACAGAGCCATCTGATCTCCTGCCTGCCACTTCACCTCACCCACTGCTGCTCTCACAAGAGAATAGCACAGCTTTGGTCCTCAGCATGGATTGTTACATTACCGTTTCGACCATCTTGCAGCCTGAAATGGAGCCGTTTCAACTCAAAATCCCACAAAAAGAGAAGAAATGGCAGAAAACCAGGATGTGTTATTCAGTTTCTTAATTTCAACATCCCTACCAAGCACTTAGCCACAAGGACACCCATATCTATTTAAAAAAAAAAAAAAAAATCTATTAAACATGTTCTCTTCCCTCTCTCCCCACAAACAGCCTTTACTGCCTGCTTTGCTTTCACATCAGGCAACCACAACAATTTGACAATACGCTCACAGGTCACACAGTCTGGCAAACACTGAGGTACATCATGCTGTGCCAGTAAATCGGAAAACAAGAATAAAAGTCTGTAGCCATCTCAACAACTCAGTTTTGAGCCAAACGCTAATGTCAGCGAGCCGACTTTAAGAAGCTTTATCGTGTTTACAGTATCAACCATATTTACCATATTAGCATTATGCTGTTTGCTAAATGCCACAAAAAAACAAACAGTCCAGGCGATATTATCCATTAAATGAAATATTGGCCACATTAAAAAATGTGACATTATTAAAAGATCAGGGATCACCAGTGTCCCCACAGACCATCCTGAAAGGAGCAGTGAAGCCTTTGATTTTGTTCCACATGGTTGGACTGCTGAGAGGAATGGCAGACTCTCTAATCGTAATTCATTCTCACTGGAAAGTTAGCTTTTGCCCAAATTTTTAAAACCCAAGAACAGTTTAGATATACTCATGGCCACTTTATTAGGTACATCTGCTCATTAATGCAAAAATAATTTCTAATCAGCCAAATGCATGATGGTAGCTCGGTGTAGCTTGACACGTCATCATGCTCAAACTGAGCAGAGTGAGGGAGAAAGGCGATTTAAAGGATTTTCAAGGTTGAGCATTTCAGAAAGTGGTGATTTACTGAGATGGTCACCATTTGGGGTTTACAGAGAATGGTCTAAAGGACAAAATACTGAGTGAGCAGCAGTTCTCTGAGTGAAAATGCCTTGTTGATGTCAGAGGGGAATAACCAAACTTGATTTGAGATTATAGGAAGGCAACACGAAGTCAAATCACCACTTGTTGCAACCAAGCTGTGCAGAAGAGCATCTCTGAATGCACAACCCGTCACAACTTGGAGCAGATGGGCTACAGCAGCGGAAGACCACACCGAGGACAACAGAAGACTGGAGGATGTTTGGTCTCATGAGTCGATTTTTGCTGCAACACTCACATGGAAGGGCAGCATATGGTTTAAACACGAGAGCATAGACAAATCCTACCTTGTATCAATGCTTCAGGGGTGCTGGCAGTGTAATGGTGCAGGGAATATTTTCTTGGCACACTTAGTACCAACTGTGTATCATTTTAAGACCCCATCATATCGTATTTTTACTGAATGTCCATCCTTTTATGACCACGGTGCACAGATCTCTTGATGACCGCTTACAGTACGGTGTTGTTGCACGTCAAGGTGCTCAAATCTGTCTCAGACTGATTTCTTAAACATGATGGTGACTTCACTGTACTCAAATGGCCTCCAGTGTCACCAAACCCGTTTTTGCATGCAACTGAACAGGAGATTGTTAGCAACTGTACTGCATTCATGTCAGCATCGACCAAAACATGAGGAATGTTTAAAGCACCTTCTTGATGCCATTAAAAAGGCAAAACTGTGCTCTAACCCAGTACAAGCAAAGTGTAACTATAGAAGATGGACAGCGAGTGCATCTCTCATTTTGAACTACTTTTAAAAACGACCCCATGAAAGTACGACATCCTGTTCAAACTACAAATGCACAGCGGAGTCATTTTCCCCACTGCTGCTTTCATTTCCATCGAGCACCTCTTTCAGCAAAATCCAACCCAAAGTTAAGTTTAGTTATAAGCTGTGCAATGCATGAAACTTAAAAAGGAAAGCCAAGCATACTGACACAGCAGTGTTACCACGCATGGCTACCTCTCTGCATCATTCTGTCAGCTTTCTGCTCCAGCCACGGTACTGTCGCCACCTTCTTCCAGCTAATGCGTTTCTATTATTTATGTCTGCACCTACATCATGGATCCCCTTTTGCAGTTCCTCTGTTGCTGATAAAAGCTGTTAAGTCACCTAATACTCAATACACCACACGGTGATATTTCAGAACAGAGGTGTCTGTGCTGAAACTAAAAAAAAAAATAAAAAAAAAGACTCAACGCCACACTTTAGTTGGCAGAATTGTAACACTGCATTCATGAGAGGATCAATCGTCATCAGTGACTGTACGCGTACAGACCCACCAGTGATCTGAATATTTGGAATAATGTGACTAATGCGTTGATTAACAGAACTTTAATTAGCTGAAATAAAAATTAGTCGCTCAGACACAATGTACCCCAAATGGCTACCTAAAAACTAAAAAAAGACCAAACTCAGGCACTAATTAGAGAATCCAAGCTCGCATGAAGTGTGAACACTAACAAAGCAAACAGTTTAATTATTTTCATAATCAAAGTAAATGCAGTCATTATATTATTATGCAACTGCAGCCAAATGCTCCTGCTCTGAACAGGAGGCTCACAGGACAGAGAGTGGTACTGCTCAGTGTGTGTCGTCAGGCCCAGACTGATTGTAATTACACCGCAGCCCCATGATGGAAGGAGAGTCCTCCTAATTAGCACAGATCACATTCCTTTGGCTGATTGAGCAATTAATGAGAGTGTGGTGATCCCTCAATCAGCAGCACAGAGACCGCTCTTGTCACACTCTCCCTCGTCAGATCCCTTAATTAAATTTAAGGGATCGCCAGGCGTGGCCAAGTCTCCTTTTCCCTCTGCTTTTATATCCATGCACATTCGAGTTCTTTTATGAAGTATTATTTGGATCGCCACATCTGATGCACTATGCGGTTATTAAATACTAGCAGCTGTCTCGCTTTCGTTGAGCAACCGCCGAGAAAATGATACAGATGTGAATCATGCTGCAACTGAAGCTGCTGTTTTGCAGAGCAACAAGATCCCCCCCCTTAATTTGGAAATTTAAACAAAGCTTAAAATATGTTGCCTGAAAATGTCTGAACACCATTACAGCTAAGCTAACGCTTCATATAAAAAGAGGAAAAAAGCAGATGATCCTCAATACTTAACATCAGTGTAACAACACCTGCATGAAAACCAAAGTTAGGAGGATTTGGCTAAAGAATAGAGTTGTTATTAAAGCAGTTTTTTCTATAAAATCCTAAATTGACAGTAAAACTTTAATTCTCATCTTAAGACAAGAGACTCATTATATATTGCAATAAACCATTTATAACTCCATGCTGCTGAAATGCGTGTAGAGACGTGGGTCACAAGACAATAATTTATGAATCAAACAATATTTTTTCAGCTGCCTTGCTGTCGTTCTGGCACCATCCTGTGAATCCACTCGAGAACTGGCTGCAGGCCTGAACATAATGTGCAAAAAAAACAAGGAAACTGTCCATTTTTCTGATGCTGGGTTTTCTTTCTACATAGACAGTCTGATAAGACTGCCATCCAAAACCTGAAAGTTCTTCTACGCGGTTGCATACGGGGGAGGAAACCTCGCGTTTTGATTCGGGAACACTGATGCTCTACGTCAGAATGGCTACTTACAGTCATGTGAGGGGACACACCTACCTACACTCATGATTCAGTAGCTTTAAAACCACCTTTGGCAGCAACAAATTGGACTATCAATCTCTCACATCTTGTGAAGAAATTTTGGACCACTCTTTCTAAATTTGTAGAGTTTGAACAAATTTAGAATGGTTTTAGAGCCTAAATCTCCCAAAAAACATTGATTTCTTGGCATTATCCTATAGATGCTGGAGAATTTGGATTTTTATTTTCCCATCCACTGCAGTGAGTTTCCCCATCTCAGGTTGGCAGATCACGTGCCGTTTTGTCCTTCCTCATTTCCTTCTAGTCTTAGTTTTTCAATCATCTCTGCTTCACTCTAAGGTAAAGACGTCTCCTTACATAGAGTACTTACTAGTCAGTGCGCCATTATTCTTACAAGTTTGCAAACTTAAGTTGTGCTGCATGATCTTCTGACAACTCTTCCAAAGAAGTCAGACTTGTTCAGTCATTTTCTAAATGTACTCATGAACTTTAACATGCTAACTGATGCCTGCAGAGAGGAAGCTCTTGGCTGTCAGAGTACTGCACCGTCTGACCTTTGGGGTGAAACTGCTGGGACGTCTGCTCCCGGGACAGATTGCGTTAACACACCTGAATGCTCCAGACACGCAAACTGCCAAAACGGCTGCGTTCATAGAGGTGCTCACACCTGCTGATGATCAGTTAATGAAGTGCATTTGATTGTCAGCATCCTGGCTGAGCGGCTCGGTGCCTGTGGAAGCAGTGCGAGGATACTGCATGGAGTCCTGTTAAAAACACTTTTCACAGACTCCACAATGATCTCACAAAAAGTAGCCAAAGTGCATCAGATTTATTAATATAAAGATATTGCTATTAACAGGCTTCAAAACCAGAGGAAGAATTGCTCTTTAATAATGGGTTTGAACTCAATCTGCTGGTTTGTGTTGAAAAATTAAAAAAAATTCAACATTTTCAGCAATTTTCCAATGAAAATTTGGCATTTTAGAGTTTGTATTGTCTACAAAAATGCTTAAAAACACTTAATATCTTTAAAACGCATGAGGTCTTATTTTGATGAGCTACCTGAAAGAAGCCCAAATTGATACCTAATCTTCTTAAAACTGATTGCAGTTTCGGGCGGATCACTTTACTTTTTAAGACTATGAGGTTTGCTTGTAAGCAGCCTTTGTGCTGTGCCGAGCAGGAATGAAGGTGTTTGGCCGGCTTCCATGCTTAGCTATATTGCTGAGTGAACAGCCTCTGATCTGCAGGGCAATCATTCCCCAAACACACGAGGAGCCTACTGAATGAGATGACATTAAGTTGCATAAGAAGTCATTCATAAAAGAAAGTGTTCAGAATTGCCCCAACATGCCAGATACATGAACAGAAAACAGGAAGTAAACATACCGAGAAAATGATGCCTGGAATGGACGGAAGCACCAAACTGATGTCTAATTGCAGCAACAGCCTCGAGGTGATCGACCACAAAGAGTGCACAGGGAGCAAAAGTCAATATTTAACCAGGTGTTGTTTAATGAGGAAACAATACTGTTTCACAATAATGTGTGTGGTGGAGAAGTAATCCTGCAGCCACACTGACCTAAATTGGTGGAAAGTTACTGTCAGAGCTGGTTAGCAGCCACCATAGCCCACCTTTCCTACGGGTTCATCCCTCACATTTAACACGCTGGTCTGCTTGGAATTCCAAGCTGTGCACAGCAGAGGCGATGATAAGGTGAACCGAGACTTCGTGCAATGCCTGTCAGAAGACATCGGACTAAAGTTATTTAAAAAATTAAAAAAAAAAAAAAGACCCACGTGCAATTTATTGGCATGTCACAGTCTGCTGTGGAAGTCAGTGGTGGGAAATGCAACGGTTGTAGTTTGAGGGTTTATGTGACAGGGAACTAGGCCAAATCTGATAATGTTGACTCAAGCGATATCACTAAGGCTCAGAAAAATGTGAGGATGCAGATTGGGGGAGTTAAAAAGAAGTGATCCCACTTAGCGGATCAGACAGCAGTGGTCGGAGACTACAGCACAACCAGAATTATTGTGCAATGAACTTGCAGTCTCTTTGCCTTTGAAATGGCCGCTTCAAAGATTGAGACCTGATTTTGAGAACTCATGTGATCAACTTTGGTCCTCAATTTGGCATTGAAACACCAATAAGGCAGAGTCCATCTGCCATCAGTTTACAGCTTAATGTAATCATGCTGGCTATTTAATCTAATTTAAATAGTACCATATCACAGCTGTCACTTCAAGGTGCTTTTAAGTAGATCCCCTAAAATAATACAGAAATCCCAACAGTCAGAGGAGCCCTAATGAGCAAGTTCTTGGCGACAGTGAGAAGGAAAAACTCTCTTTTAACAGGAAGAAACCTCGAGCAGAACCAGGCTCAGAGAGGTGCAGCCATCTGCTGTGACCGGCTGGGGGTGAAATTACAATAAGTTTGAAATTCTTCCACATAGTGTGACATGGTTGCTGCAGGAATGCAATTTAACTACAAAATGACAAAGTGGCTTGGCAACTTTGCTTTTCATGTGAGAGAAACAAGAATAGAACCAGTTGAGTCGAGTCTCCTGCTGCAAGAAGTCATCACAGATGAGTTGAGCCCATCAGCGTAAATCTCAGAGTGATTAAGATGTGCTGGAAATCTGTCCGCGCTTTTAAATTAGAGGGCAGTTACTTGTAGAACGTCGCTAATTTGAGTGATTGCAGTCAGAGCCATAAATCAAGAACTCAAACCTCACTAACAAACACCAAACATCATCAAACGTCAATTACTTGCCAACTAGCTAGCGCTGACAAACGTTCCCTCCCTTCTAATTGCTATAAATTGGTTGTTGATCCCTTCCACTACATAACCAAGATTGTGTTTAAAATGCATTTAACAGGTTAAAATAAAGAGGTAGTTTAGGGTCATTTATTTTCCCCCTCCCCACATATGCAACTGACACACGCAATCCACAACCATGTCCATGAACGTCAGAGTAGGGCTGCTCAATTAATCGAATTTTAATCACGATTACGATCTGGGCTTTCAACGATCATTAAAAATGACTGAGCCGATTATTAGCCCCTCCCTCATTTATCCGCGACACCTTAAAGGCCGGTCCCTGAAAATATTGTCGGGCATAAACCGGTCCGTGGCGCAAAAAAGGGTGGAGACCAGCTAAGCAGAAGTTATTTGGAGAGGAGAGTGACTGCCGTTGGTTGAAAAGAGAGGTTAAAAAAAAAAAAACTTCAGTGGTGTTGCACACTATTTTATATTATTTTTTAAAGTCATTATTCAATACATTGTTATTGTTAACCCTTTAAAGCCGGTCAGAGCTGCACGCTCAGTTTTGTGTAACTATTTTTAAATCCCTGAAGAACCCTGAGCCCTGTAAGATAGCACAATAAATTTTTTTTGCATATGAAACCAGAGGAGTTGTACTTACATCTGATGCCATCAGCTTGTCCTCGGTCACGGTTTCGTTCCACATAAAGCTTTGCAAAAATTGCATAAAAAGCGCTTGCAGGAACAAAAACATAATATTCCAGAAACAGGCTTTGCCGATCCGATCAGCTGTTCCTAACACTTCCCACAGTGAAACAGACGTCAGTGTGAATTATCGCGCATGTCCGCCATTTCCTGCCCAAAACCAGAAGTGACGTCATTTTCGCGGAAAATGTAGTTTTTTACTTGTAGGCCTTAAAAGCCTATACTGGTGTTTTATAAGTCATGTTTGACTTTTCTGAATAGTTGCTGGGATGCTTAGAACTCGAATTGCACTGCTGGAAATAGTTTATTTTGATGCACCTGCTGTTTTCTTTGCAAATTTGCATCATAGGATTGTTTTTTCGTTTTTCCTGCAGTATATAAAAATTGGTGTATCTCCAAAATAAAACTATAAAGACACTCAAAATAAATTTCGTGTGGTGGGAAACTATTTTTTGCAACTTTTTTGTATTTAAAGTTTTGAGGGATAAACCTCTTAAATTTCTCCAAGTAGAAATATATGTAAAAAACAAAACAAAAATGATTTAATTTTTTTGTAGTTTATTGCACTTTTTTGCAATTAATGTAGTTACTATGGACTTAACGCATACATATTATTAAAATATGGGCTATAATAGTTGTATAGCAACTTGAAATGCTCCCACAAATGGCACTACAACATGTAAAAAAAAAATATATATATATATATAAGCTCTGGCGGACTTGGTTCTATAGTAGGTCGTAAGGGTTAAATAAATATCGTCAAATAATCAAGATCTCAATTTCAGTGAAAATAATCGTGATTATCATTTTTGCCATAATCGAGCAGCCCTACGTCAGAGGTACTCCTTCAGAACATCAAGAGGCCCTGCTGATGTCATAGTGACCACAGTTACCTTTTATATACACAATCTATAGAAGTGCCCAACATTCCTCATTCAACTTTACACAATCCAGGGACTCAAAATAACAAATATGCAAGTTTGTAATTACACTGAACTGTCACCGAGTCGAGTTGCAAGGTGGGAAAAAGTGCGCCAAGCATCCATCACGAGTCTGGCAAAAATGCCAGCACTGCAATACTCAAAACTGTGGCACGCTTCTCTAAAGAAAAGAAATCCAAGAAAGACGAGGGAAGATAATAGCAGTGATTTACTCCAACTGGACCAGGCCATCTAATAAATGGGTTAAAGCTTTTATAATGGACTGAGACAAAGAGTGCACAGTAATAGCGGACCCAGGATTCAACACATGGATGTTATCTTGAATGTTTTATGAGTGCAGAGTTATTACACTGTGCTTCTAAATCAAGAAAACATAATAGGCTGGAGTAACAGAAAAGTGGACCATGTCACAGGGATGAAGGTTTAAACAGGACTAGTGATACATTGTTTCCATGCCTATGTACAGCGTGTGTCTTGGTCTCTAAATATACCTAAACCTGCCTAAAGAAATTTGTGGAAATACAGTCACACTGGCACCGCCTCCTCATGATGTGTCCCATTCTTCAACCAGCATTTGTCATAAGTCAGTGTAATTGAACAGCACGCTCAAGTTGATCAAACAAGTATTCAGTGGGGTTGATGTCATTACTGCCGGCATGCCACACCATCCACTCCACTCCCAAATTCTGGATGGAGTCTCTGATTTGCAGGGGCAAGCACAAGCAGGATCTGGACTCATGGTTGAACATGGTGTTCCTCCACATGTTCAGGTTTCAGTGCACGTATTGGTGACACCAGTGCAAACATGCCTGATGGTGAAGGGCTCGGGACAGGCCGCCACAAAACCGGAGATTGCATGGAGCCTGTTCTAGATCATCTGGGTAGAGAGCCGTTGTCATCCTGCAAATCTGTAGAAGACTGCTAACAGTTCTTAAGTGCTGACAAGGGAGGAAAACAGTCTTCTTGGGACGCCAACTTCACCGCCTTTCTCTGACATCCTCCATTATCGGAATCTTCGTCTTCAATTTGGAGATTGTACTAGAGCTCACTCCAAATAATGCTGCATCTTGGTTCTGCAGCTTGACGTTGTCCTACAGCGCAAGCACCAAATCAGTCAAACGTGGCATGTTTGGATTAGACACCAACTGACCGCTGCAGCAGGGTCCATTAGCTTGCCAAGTTGGCAAGTTTTTCATGGGCGGAACAAATGCACTTTCCTTACAAGTGGTACCATTTAAGGAAAAATAAAGATTTCCAACTGTATAATATTCCCAAGAGGCTTTTTGTTACAACAAAAAGAAATTGACCAAAGACAAATTTCCTTACTTTTTGTGCCAGGTTTATTTTGATCTACCTCAATACGTCTGACAGCAAGCCAATTCAACCCCACTGTGGAAATGAGGATTCATTTAAAAATTAAATAAATAACGTTCAAACAGCTGGGCACTGTAGTGTTTACCAACGGTGATTCAAACAGGAGTAATTAGTGCATTAATAAAGGATGCAGATTTAGTGCACGAGTGAGTATTTTAAACACGAGGAAAAGCCAATGCAGTGTGGCTAATTGATGCATTTTTCCCAGTTTTTGGACGACGGCACCATCATCCCGGCCATTTCTTCTTTTAAACAGTGTTACTGTGTGCAAATATGAAGCCATGAGAGCCAAGCGTGATAATGTTGCCAATTGTAAGCCAGCAAAGTTAATTTTGTGCTTTATTCAGACAAAAATGAGCAAAAATGAAATGCTTGCTGAGAACTGTCACTCATCGAGATGCGCCTATTGAACTGCTCCAAAATCCCAGCCGATGTTAGAGGCACACAAAGCTTTCAGTTCCATGATAAGTGGAGGTACGGTTTTTGAGTAATTGCATACTTGGTAACAGAAGCGATGTGAAAATATTTGTTCACGTGCGCAGACAATAACAACAATAAAGCTTTGTACCTTTATCCTATCCATGCAGGCCTCCATCTTCAGTTGCTCCACAGCTTTCCTGGCTTGGGAGATGCTGGCCGTGCTGTTGTTGGCGATGCCGTCCTTCATGGTGCTCCTGTGACGCCAAACAGATGCAAGGGGGGGGGGGAGACTCAGTGAACGTCACATTAAATCAGCACCCCCCTGGCGACAGCTCTACCCTGATGGAGCAGCTACTCTACTACAACCTCACCCCCACCCGTTCCTTTTTACACAGTGAAACTTGGAAGGACCCATTTTGTTTGTCCATTTGTTATCTGAAGAAGCTGCTCTGTGGGCATCAGCTGGACAGCGGTTTGTCATTTTTCAGCCAGCGCTCATGCATGATTGCTTTTCTTCCTTTGTCACGTTATTATTTAGACCAACTGGCGGGGGGGGGGGGGGGGGGGGGAGGTTAGCAAGGAGTGGAGGGCTGGGAGGGATTAAGAGAGAGAGAGACACACACACACACACACACCCCTAGTATTTTGCTCAAGTGCTCTTCAGCAGGAGTTTATGCTGGTACACCTAGAAAAGCAAAGCACCTGCAGCTTCTCCCCAGTTCCTCCCAGGATCTGCAGATCTTTCCACTGCTGGCCTTCCTCCTCTCAACTTTCACCTCAAGAGTACATCAGCTGCAGCTCTGCAGATCAATTCTCGCAATCACTACATCTTACTCCCATTTTAGCCTCCTTGAGCCACCCCCACCCACCACTGAAATGTCCCAGTTTGGCAGCCACGGCAAAGATGTGCCCACAGATGTGTTTTCTGGAGGTGAGGGGTTGCTGAATCAATCCCCCTTTCTATGATAATATGCATTATTATTATTGCGCATCTATTCTTTGTTAAAAATCACACAAAAAATGTATTTATCTTAAAGCAGACTGTCGAAGACGACAAATTCTTCTGCCATCCCTCCAGCCTCCACAGCTCTACGGCCAATTTATAGCTTTTAAATCACACCCTCGTAGGAAGCCATCGGGCCTTCTCCGTTTAGGTTTGCTTTGGATGCATCCATCCTGAGGGTTGCTCGGCTGTATTCGCCCCTGTGCAGTTTTATCCAAATGCAACGATGCTGCTAATTGCTGATGCAGATCTGTGAAAACGCGTGCGACTATTTATTTCTAAGAGGAGATTAATCTGTGGACACACAGCGAGCTGCGGCCCTGGTTAGAGCAGAAAACAGCAAACCATGCATCATGTGGGGGGGGGGGGGAAGGAGCAGCAATGATTTTTGCACTGATGATAAACATTTTGAAATAAATCCCTGCATTGGTCGGATACGCGCTCATTAATGTAGCCTGCAGCCGCCGACCTACCTGAAATGTGCCAGTGGTTTTCCAATTTGGGAGAATTCCGGGTTGACTCCACCCAACACACACAGACACACACACGCGCGCACACACAAAGATCTGTCAAATATGAAACGATAAGAGGAAATCCCAGCCTCGCTTCGGTCTGGACTGAACCCGAGGAGCCAAAAATCTCGGCGTCTTTAAATGTCGCCTCGGCGGCTCGCTCAGTGCGTATTCCGTGTAGGAAGATGAGCTCCAAGCGGTGAGGTCTTGGTGAGCACCACGGCTGGACTTGGAGAGATGTTACGCAGCAGCAGCAGGGGGGGAAACCTCTGTATGACGATCAGATACAGGCTGTGGGGCGGGGAGCACTCGATCAGTGGACCAGGAGCAGCAGCAGCAGGGAGCCGGGATGAGCTTCAGCTGTCCAGAGTGGCCGTAAACGCACCGACGCTGCCTGTTAGTCAAATTAGGAGCGGCTGATTCTAATTAGCTTGATTGCTGCAAAAGGCAGCGCAGGTCTGCAGGCTTTCCCCGTATCGTTTATTATTTTATTTTCTATCAGCTTTGACATCACCGTGTCCCCCTGATGGCCTCACCCTTAACGACTGCACGCGCTCTTAAGCGTGGCTTGCATCCTGATAACTTTTAACATTTTAATTTGTTTTTCCTGTTCGTGCTTCCGATCTGATTTGTGCAGTACGACACGAGTTTCTGCTTACATTATGTCCCTGAACGCAACCCCTCCCCCAACACACGCACACAAAGAAATGGACACAATCAACACGACGATAATATTTCTTCAAATATTTATAGATTTTTATATATTTATAATATGCTTATCACTTGGTTCATTCAAACACGTACACGCATACAAACAAAACTAAACATTAGGAACCTTCAAGATGCCAAAAATGCAAAGGAAAAAAACAGAAAACTAGCAGGAGGGGCCAAAATACAACTTAAGCAACCTAAAACGATGATCTTAAATTATGCATAGCTTTAAGTCATTAACAGAAATATAATATTTCCTTCCGTCAGAAAATCTGTCACATTTTCTACCTTTTACATTAAAAAAACAAACAAACAAAAAATACATACAAACACACATTTGGGTTGAGAGGCTGTGGTTCACATAAAGTTTTTCATACATTTCATAGAGAAAATCAGTAAACAAACACAGTAACATCATGTCCACGTAGGATCAGGAAGAAAAATAAATCAGGTCGAAGCGAAAAGGAATGAGTTAACAAGAAATAATCCCTTTCTCAAGTAAGTGTAAGACATTAGTCGTCACCGGGTGCTGCAGTCACCACAAAAGGGAATAAAAACTAATTGTTTCACAGCTGTCTTAGAAAAAGAAACGAAATGCACCCTGGTTTCTTCCCACATGAAACAAGGTACCAAAAACATGACCTATTGCATGTCTGTGTCTGATATTGCTTTCTGGATTTGATTTATTAGTGGAATTAAATCAAGCTCAGTTTGTGTTAAGGCCACAGATCATTGGCTCTACTTAAACTGAAGTAGCTGAGGGGGGGAAAAAAAAGTGCTTCTGATTCTCGTTTAAGAAACCGTGAAGTGCAGTAACGTAAGTGGGAATGTAAAGAAAGGCTACATGGATCCTGGAGTGGGTTAAGAAAAAGAAACAGCTGCTCGGCCGTTTCCCAGACCGATGTGTGTAGTGTATATATCAGCCGACGCGACGCTCTTTACTAAACCCTCCCACACCCACTGCACCCTTTTAGTAATGCTGCACAGGTGCTAAGTAAGTGTGGGAGATCAGTGAGGATCACGGAGCATTCAGGAAATCACTCTCTCCTCCGCCTTCTTCCTCCTCCGACTGCAAGCATCTAACAGTTTGTTAATTGCTTTCTCAAAAAAATAAATAAATCAGCCCTGTAAAGTAGTGAAAAGTGGTTCTTGTGCATTTAAGCGACGGGCAAGACAGAGATGAGCCTCCATGGTGTTTTTAAAGAGCAAATGGGCTGGTTTAACTAAGGGAAGCCTTAAAACAAGGAGCATTGCAGCAAATGTTACATCCACATTCACACAGTCAAGGGCAGCATCGTCCTAGCATGCAAAAGCAGGACAGAACAACAGGCACCCACAAGGTCCCCTCGGTCCGTCAACTGAGCTCAGACACAAAGTGAAGCAGGTCTGTGACTCTAGTGTTCAGATCTGAGTGGAGCAGACAGCGCGGCGGAGGGACGTCTCACTCCCGCAGAGCGGGACCTCTCCTGGCGACAGACGCGAGGAGGGGGCTCCCTTCCCTTGCAGCCACTGCAGCGTCAGCAGGACGCGTTCACTGAGCTGGGGCGGCGATCTGTCAGACCGCACGCTGCAGGAGACGTGAGCGATGTCGAGGTGAAACACGAGGGTCTTCACACTTTGAGTCTGGCTTTGTCCAGACCATAGCAGCTTACCAGGAAACGGCTAAATCAACACCAGCCAACAAAAACACATCAGCAGGAATTAAAGACTCGACAAATGAAACACTCTCAGAAATACATCTTGTATAAAGTGTCTGATGCAGCCTCAGCCAAATACTCAACCATTCCTGCAAGAGTCCATTTTAATGTATTTATAAATATATACTTATGTACATATAATACTATTTTCATAATCATTTCTTGATGCTGGGAGTGGCGGCGGTACAGTTTGCTCTGCTGGGGATGGCTTTATTTAAAAGTCAGGGAGGGTTCAGAGAGTTTGAGGACATGCTGACATGTCCTCCTCTCTGTCAGTGCAGACAAGAGGAGGAGGAGGAGGAGGGGAGGTCCTCTTGCTGAGAAGTGGACAGGCGCAAACATCACACAAACACTCATCCTGCAGCATAGCTGCTCAGGAAGGAGTAGAACATGGGCAGCTTCATGCGCTGCTGATCCCGTCGACACCACGCCATCACCGTGCCCTCGCTGTTGGCCGTGTAGAGGTGGTGGCCATCACACGAGTACGTCAGGCTGAAGCAGACACGAGAGGAGACTGTTAGACTTAAAATGCTGATGAGCATACAGGCGTGGCATAAAAGTACAAAGAGAACAGCGCGCAGTAAACAAACCTGATGATGGGCTTGCTAGACTTGGGAAATGTGATCTCTCTCACTGGTTTCAAATCCCAGGTGCTCCATAACCTGAAAACATATCAGAGATTAAAAAAAATAAAAAATAAGCAGTACAGGGAGCGGGATGTCAAACTCATTTTACATCGTGGGCCACATGCAAGCCCAGTGGGCCGGACAAGTGAAGCTCCTGTCAATCCAAAGACATTTAACTACACATTTAATTCATGGGATCTCTTAATATGAGAAAACCAGCAGTGCAGTTTCAACAGGACATCTGGGATTTTCTACATGACAGAAATTCTGCTGCAGTAAAACAAATCTGTCAGCACGACTCCTTGGGCTTAAATTATAAGAAATAAATGTGTAAAATTACAATGTTCTGGTAGCTCTTTGCTCAGACTGCACTCCAAGTATAAACGTTTTTGGTCATTCACAGACAATTTCCTATTTTATTCTCCTTTTTTAAAAAACTTCTGAGCTATTGTAAAATAAATAAATTCTATAGCAGAGAGTGAAAAACAGGAACTTTCTGTCATGCAATATTTACTTATTTACAGTTAGATCCATAAATACTTGGACAGACAACTTTATTCTAATTTTGGTTTGTAACATCACCACAATGATTTTTAAATGAAACAACTCAGATGAAGTTGAAGTGCAGACTTTCAGCTTTAATTCAGCGGGTTGAACAAAAAAATTGGATAAAAATGTGAAGAACTAAAGTATTTTGAACACAATCCCTTCATTTCAGGATCTCAAAAGTAATTGGACAAATTAAATAACTGAAAATACAATGTTCGTTCTTATAACTATATAAACTTCTATGACTATATTTAAAATATGTTTGAGTAAACATGTAAAAAACCAAGCTTGTGTCAGTGTCCATATTTATATGGACCTAACTGTATTAATTACTTTGGTGAGTGGCCATGGAGTGGATCTATATGAGAAGGAAAAGCTGAAGTCGAAAAAGTATTCCCTCCTCCAAAATTTCCAAAGCCGTCTAGTGGAACAGGACACAAACGTAACGGCAAAAGATAAGTTTTGCCTACCTGACGACGCCATTCTCCAGCCCACCAGCGATGACGTTGACAGACACGCCCTCCGGCTGGTTGGAGAAAGCCAGAGAACAGATGATCTCTCTGCAGTGGACATGCCCAATCAGGTCCCCGTTCACCGTCCACAGGCGAAGGTCGCTGCCTCCTCCCTCTGGAAACAAAAGAAGAGGAGCCATAACTCACACCGAGGACCAGAAGACACTTCAATAACCAGAAGATGAGACGCGATAAACACTCTGGTTATAAAAGAAGACGCCCGCCCCCTCATACCTGAGTCACACACTGTTGCGATGTCCCCTGTGGTCTCGCTGGCAGACACAGCCATCACCGGGCTTTTGTGGCCTGTGAGACTCTGTACATAACAGAGTCTGGAAAACACAGAAGTACTCAGAAACCACACAAACACTGCATAATGCAGTTTCTTCTTCTTTAAAAAAAACAAAACATAAAAACCTTTCACACACACTGACCTGTTCAGGTCCCAGAGGATGCAGGTGCCATCATTGCTCACACTGATGAGGATGCTGTAAGGTTTGCAGACAAACAGGCTGGTGACTTCGCCCGTGTGCCCGTACAGGTGAACCTGAGATTCCACCTCCATCTCTGATGGCTGTGGAGGGAAATACATGTTAGAGACCACACACAGAAGAAATACAGATCTAAATGTATCTGTGACTCTTATATATTGTGTCTTGCTTTTTCCTAAAAATCTCCATTAATTAAAGTCAAATTGCCTCTCGGTAGTTGCTGGAAGTCCAGAAAAATGGCAAATCCACATGTCTACTGGTGGGGACTGACGAGGTCTGAAAGCTTCTCTGATGACTGAACTCTGAGACCTCTAATCCCACTTATGGGCTCAGTGGAAATGTGTTTCAAGGGCAGCTGTGATGTGACTAATGAAGCTGAGCGTTTGAGCATGGTGAGGCTGCCTAAAGAAGAGGACGGGGGTGGGTGGGGGGTGGGGGTGTAATCAGCGGTGGGTGGGCGGTTTGGGTGTTCGTGTGCAGGCGGAAGGTTAGAGGGGGACGTTGCCATGGAAACGCACCGTGGTGCTGGTGAAGCGGTTGCTGTAGGCGGTGATGACTCCACACTTGCTACCCGTAAATAGCTGGCAGCCATCGGGCACCCAGGCGCAGCTGGTCACCTGGAGGAGAGGGAGACGGACGGTTGGATGGAGGAGCGCACACCAAAAGCCAGATAACTCTTATATAACAGGTGGTCAGGATTTGTCGAAGCATAAACTGATGCGTACCTGGTGAAGCTGTGAACACTGAATGAAGTTGATAGGTGGCTCGCTCTGCTTGCTCTTCAGCCTCAATATGTTGTCCGCGTAGCCCCAGCTTAAGATGGCTGACCACTGGATGTCTGTGCTGTGCATGCTCCGCACACCTGCAGAGCAGAGAAGAAAAATTTAATGCGAGTCAGCGGGGCACTTGTGCAATACTTTCTGGAATGAGTCTTTGGGCTTCCTACCCTGCTCCTTGCTGTAAATCATCATGAGGCAGAACTTGCTGGAGAGGCCGCAGATGGCTCGCGTCGGCAGAGCCAGCAGGGATCCGAACCTCTCCCCGTGCGGCTGACTGAAACACACCACTGGGTCCGGAGCGGAAGGTGAGCCCACATACTCGCCCCACTTCAGACCTTTGATCCACGGCAGCGGACTCTGGGGAGAGGAAGAGAAAATTGCTAGGTGAGGAGCAGATCATTTCACGGGTGGTGAATTAAGTCATGTCTTGCTCAGCGCACAGCAGGCTGCCAGAGTCACAAACACCACAGAGTTGATTACCGGGCAGACTATTTCCTTGGCTGGTTCTCTGCTTTCTCTGAAGGCCAGCTGGACCAGGAGGCCCATGGCTGCTGGCAGCTCCCCCTCCATGAGTTTGGTGCTTGTCCTGCTGATGTGAGAGGTGTTAAAGAGCTGCCTGGGCGTCTGTCCGTATGTCTTGATCATTGTCTCCAGGGCCCGTCGCTGAACAGGGTCTTCTACAGCCGAAACATCCATGCCAAAATAGGTCTGTAAAGAGTGACATGAAACTGGTGTCTGAGCGACAAAGGTTTATTATTTATTTTTTTACACTAACGTCGAGGAAATGCGAGAGTCAGCAACTACGTACAGCTGGGTGGAAGACATTGATGGCCTGGACCGCTGCTTTGCCTTTCTGCTTGAGCCCGAACACCAGATCGATCCACTGACACAGCGTCTGGGAGACCTGATCAGACTCTAGTGCTTGTCGGTGGATGAGGATGAACAGACGTGGGTCGTTGCGAGCCCACGGCGGTAAATTCACATGATTCACCCTCTCGCCATTCTGACGAACCCCGAAATCAAAACCTATCCAGGCAAAGAAAAAACAAAAAAAAAGAGGAAATTCTGAGAAGATGAAAGATGAACGCACAAAAGCTAAAAATAGGAAAGGAAAACTAATTACCTTCTCTGTTAACCAGGAATTCTGGGAGGTAGAAAAACTCTGGGATGAGCTCTTTGACGTCAGTCATTGACTCGTAAGAGGACAGACGCCACGTAGTGTTCATGGAGTGAAACGTCCGGTCCGGGATATCAAAGCTCTGGTCTGATTAAGGCCGGAGACAGTCTAATTACAAATTCGACTCACTGATTGAAAACATCTTTCATGACCTTAAACACCACGGTCGCTGAATACGTTTACAAATCACATAAAAAGATGCCTCGGAGGATCAGATGAATGCAAAATAAATTAAAGAGAAAGAAGCGAGGAAGGGGAAGGGTGAGGAGCTGATCAGAGAAGAGTGTAAAGATGAAGCAGGCTTTCATGAAGCAATTACACAGACACTGCAATCCTATGTTAGATCTGAGAGCACCGTGCCAGATTCAGGCTTCACATAAAAAAAACAAAACATACTGTTTGGTCAGTATAAGTATAGCATCATTCATTTATTAGAGGCCCAAAACAATTAACCATAACCATAAGATTTTCTTCTTGTATTCTGAAGGAGGCTTAATGTTGCGACTTACCCTGATAGGCGAGAAACATCTTTGTGAAAGGAGGCATTCGAACCAGGAAGTGCAGCACAGTGCCGCTGTTGGAGTAGTGGGAGCCGTAGTGGTAAGGCTGGACGGGAGGCATGGGGTCGTCCTCACGGATGCCCTTCTTGTACTCCTCCTCCAGGTACTGCACGAGGAACACGTCAGTGTGTTTTTATTTATGGAATACGCAAAATGCTCGAGTAGCACGTGTTGAAACAGACACGAGGACTTACCCTGTAATTATCCACGTAGCGATCCTCTTTCTCTTTGGACTGGACGGCGATGGGTTTGCTCAAGTTCCTGCGTTAAAATACGAAAGCAAAAAATTGTTGAGCGATGACATCATCAGCGACAGAAGCGTTGACTTCAAAGAGACGCCAGTTCCCTTTCACTTTTTCTCAAAAAATATAACAACAGTTCAATGTTTGCCTGGATTCATAATACTTTAATAGAAAAGCTTTAAACGGGAGGCTTTAAATTAGCTTTTGTGTCAATGTCAACTCGGGAAAAGATTCGTCATCCAGCACGGACCTGTAGATGTTTGGGTCCTGCAGGTCGAGAGTCTCGTTGGTGTAATCTCGCAGGATAAAGGGGAACACCGGGTACTGCATGAGGTCGTTGAAGGAGCGGCCGGCGTGCTTGTTGAGATGCGTGAGGTACTCGAAGTTGGAGATCTGACCCGAGCCCCAAAGCTGCGTGAGCGCCGTGATGTTTCCGTGCTCCAGCAGGTTGGGAAGATCAGAGGTCAGTATGTTGTGGTAGACGTCATCTCGGAACTGAGGCCAGAGCAGAGACACCACGAGATCATTTCCAGAGGTAGTTTAGAGACTTGACTGAAACATGGTGCTAACTTGCAAATGTAACATGAAAGATGAACTTTAATTTAAAAATATTTAATGGCTAATCCACATAAAACAATTAAATTACTCTTTAGTTTTAGTTTCATTCATTCTAAAGCTTCTCCAGCAAACCGAGCCTCAGATTCTGCAACAACTATGATAGAACATAACGATCTTTACAATTAAAAAGCTTCAAACCATTAGTAGCTCTGTGAGGCTTATATTATCGTAATGATGTTGAATTACGATGATCTCCCGACTATAATCCCGATCCACTGACATCACATTAGGTCAAGCATGCAAACATTTACACTTTAAAAATTCCATATCCTTCTGAACTTGAAATAAATACAAAGGAGAAATGGAAAACTTTTCTTCCTGCCTTATTGACAGAAAGGTTTTCAGAAGTCTGCAAACATTATCTGTTTGGCTTTCGTGTGCTCAGTAGGCCGGCACGCCCTTCGATTTTTCTGAATTAAAAGCATGAGCAATAAGCCATCTGTCTGACCATATTGTAACTTTCTCTCAGTGTATCACTTTAAGCCACTGCAAAATAACGATATATTTTCACAGCAGAGTGCGATGCTACTGAATCTTATTATCATGGCTTATTGTCAAGATCGATTTCTCGCACGGAGCACTACAGAGCCAGAGGTTTCAAGAGCAGAATACCAAAAAGGCAATTCAACAATTAACTCCCACAGCATTTATTTTTTCTTCTTCTGAAACTGTGATTTTGTCCAATCTTTCTCTTTGACCATCACTATGCTTCTTTGTTTTATCATTTTTAATCACAGTCCATCCTGTGCGGTTACATTTTATACTCAGATAAAACACAGACTGGAATATTTCCTCCTGTAATCTGCTGGGTAGTCTAGTCCAGTCAGCGCTCTGCAATAGTTATGTTGAACAGCTAAAGTAAACAACTTACAAGATCTACTGTTTATTAATCATGAGCATTAACCAAACCTTCCACAAACGATCCGGTGTCTTTTATTTAAAAGCCCCTCTGACTCCACTCACCTTGGAGTTGTCAAAGGCCAACAGCAGCGTCCTGCCGTTGGTGAGGAATATCTCCACAGCGTTGTCTCTTAGCTGCCACCATCGCTTGTGCACCTCCTTGATCTCCTCGTACGTCCAGGAGAAAGAAGGTGCCTCGGTCTCCCCGTGCAGGCTCTGCTCAGACACACAAACATGTTCGGTGTTGAGTAGCCAGGCGGAAATTATTGCAGAAATTATTGTCATTCCTCTGGCAGGGAACACGCCTGAACGGTGCTCTGGCTTTACCTGGTTGTCATGAGCGTCAGCAGCGTTGTCCTCCACAAAGTACATCCCACACTTTCCTGTGAGACAGCACAGGGTGAGAGTGAGATTTGAACGCAAGACAAACAAACGCTTCCTTTACTGAATAAATAGCAAATGCTTGTGTGTGATGGAGGAGCAATACTCCGCGGTGCCTCAGAGAGAGCAGATTATGGAGCTCTGTGTAAACAGTGGCCGGTGTCTTACCCAGAAGAAGCTCCCCTGCTGTTTCTCTGGAAGGGGCAACGCTGATGCAACGTCTGGTGAACCTAAGGACAAAAGAATGACGTTTTTCTTACAACCTGACATGACATGTTCACTTAAAGGGTTACAGGAAGAAAGAAGCAGGATGTTATACCTGATGGATTCACTGGTGGCTTTGTCTTTAACAGTGGAGGAGAAGGAGGAGTGAGTCTTATCCTCAAACAGGAAGGACAGCGGTGGCTTCACAGTTTCTATTAAAAAAAAAAAAAAAAAAAAGAAATATGAGATTTGGGAGACACCAGTGCGACACAAAATTTAGCCAAAGAGCATTTTTTCCTCCCACCTTCAGGCTTGCGTCTGTCTTTGAGCAGGTATTTGTTTGGGATGGTGAGGTAGCATCTCTGTAGCCGCCGTCGCTCACGGTTCGGCCCTTCGGTGGGGTCCAGCTGCCAGGAAGTTGGGTAGGATGTGGGATCATACCAAACCGCACTGGAGGAAAAAAAATAAAGAAAAAGAAACTAAAAAAGCACACTCAAAACCTTACATCAGTACAAAAGAAAGCTTTGCAGGTCTGAAAGGGAAGTATTTGATTTGTTTTATTCGCACTTTAACCAAAACCAACAAACAAGCAGCCACAGCGAGGATGACATGAGCAGTAATGTAGATCATGAACAACTCCTACCGGTCGTGTGTGAGCTGCTGCACCAGCTCCTGCCAGTGGCGGCTGGCACTCAGGTCGGTCTTGTAGAGGCCCCTGATGTGCTGGATGACTTTCTTTCTCTCCATGCCTTGCCGGAGGGACACAGTCTGAGTGATATCGGCTGCAATCTTGGATATATCCTTTGACTTTCCATCCAGCCTCTGGATAAGACTGCAGAGGAAAAATAAAAAGAGTGAGCGAACGAAATAAAACAAACTAACATATGATTCTGTCTGTTAACAATAGAAAAAAGAAAGAAAAGAATTATACTCACTTCCTCTGAGCATTTGCCATTTTCTTTTCCCATGCCACTTTACTTGTTTTCTCTTCTGCTTCATACTTGAATTTTTCCTGTTGCAGGTAAACAAATTTATCTGAATAATAAGAAAAATGCTAAGCACAACCTGTCAGGTTATCAAAGACAGACTTTTGCTTGCACTAAAGTTAATATATTTCATACAGCTGAAGGGAACAGGTGAATTAGGTCAGACTAAAGCAGCCTGGAAGCTGGTGCCCTTTCCTTTAACAATGACTCTTTGACAATGACCGTGTAGGACGTACCTCTTTTATGGCCTTGAGCAAGTCTTGTTTGTGTGGAGCATTGGGTGGGATGCAGCGATGACCGCAAAGCTTGAGAGAGGTCATGAATACACCCACGGCGCTCTGCTCTTCTTTGGTGAGGTTATCCTTGTGATCGTGCAGCATCTCGTACAGGTACAGCGACAACTTTGGTCCGTGCTGAGAGCGGCGAGAGAAAAGAAAGTGCAGACTTTAGTTTATTTGTGTCTGAAGTAAGTCACAGACACTGGCTATTGGAGCCGAGCTTCATCTAGCTTTCAGTAAAGTCTGGCAGGGGGATGAACAGGGAAAGACACCAATTTTTGAACTTTTAAAGCTAAAGAGTTTTTTTCTGTACCTAATCCGCAATTTCTCTCATTATATAGATTAAAATGAACAGAAATATCTCACTTTAGGGTCTAATTCATGGGAGTTAACATGACAAATCACATTCACCTCTAGTCCAGGGCTGAGACTCTCCTTGAGGATATCCAAATGTTTGGGATCAAACACAAACTGAAGTGCCTCCTTCCTGTCTGATAGAGGAAGTGCAGGGCTGAGTGTGTGCACCAGCAAACGGCCAATTTGGACCCGAAAAGTGTCCCGACAGGACCACAGGATCCTTCGCCACTGCTGATGCGGGGCTCCGCCACGACCTGTGCTCCCCTACGGATACACAGTAGCAACACTAGGTTAGCCATCAAACGCTACAACGCTCAGAGTAGAGGTTTACAAATAAGAGCTTCTAAAGCATGAAAAAGCTTCAACTGGACTGCTGTCGTACCAGGCTGACTTTGATCCCGTCCATCATGAGCTGGAGGATGTCCTTCTGGAAGCTCTTCTTGCTCGCAGGAGGTAGAGTGAAGGGAGTTGGAGAGTGCGGGACAGAAGCGGAGCCACCATCTTCGTGCGGTTGATCAGCTGGATCTGGTGTGAAAAGCTGTTGGTCTGTGCACTCTGGGATATTCAGCAGATCAAATAAATCTTGACTCACATCTAAAATAAGGAAAACAAAAAAACAGAAGCAGGATTAGCGTGCAGTGTTCATAAAGGGTTTAGACCAGATCATTCAAAGAAACACCAGGCTGTGTACCGTGGTAAATGAGTCTGTTGACGGCAAGAACCACAAGCCTCTGCAGCCGCTGGACAAACTCGGTCTCACTGGCACGGATGGGGTTTTCCTGGCTCATCCTCCTCTGCATCATTTGGTTGAGCTCGTCACTGGCTACAGAGCGCATTCGCATCAGCAGAGAGTCAGTCTGGGCCAGAGAGAACCGGCGCCGACCTACAAGAACAATCTTGATAAGTGCTCGAATGTGGTTATAAAATTGGTAGTCTGGGATAATTAGCCAGTTTTCAGAAAGGATAAGCACACGTGTTTTTGGTAAAGAGAAAATTATTAGGATTCACTAATCAAATAGTCATCTGTGCTGGAATGCTTAACACTGACGAAGTTAAGCATTTGATCTCTCACACACTCACATGCACACAGAGAAGGCACCAGTAACACACTGGGGTACTGGGCAAATTAACCCCCAAGGTGAGGTCCTGGGGACAGGGTGAGTTCACTGCATGAGAGGGAAACATGCCCCTTGACAGGGAGGATGTTTTCCGCTGTGGACCGCAGTCCCAGCTACCTGCGTCACAGTGGAGCATGTACGATGGAGCTCCAGTGGGGGAAGGGAGGGGGGAGTCCTGGGACAGGAAGCAGAATGGAGGGGACAAGGGGATCTGGCCATAGGAGCAGTAGTGCTGCCTGGGGATGCGGGGGATAATGGAGTCTTTGATGGCAATGGAACCTTCAGATCGGGATGAAGAGACGATCAATAAACAGACACATTTCTACCTCCAGCAGCACAGAAGCAGACTGCAGCTTTCTACAGTGCCAGAGCCAGTTTGAGACACTCACCGGCGATGCTCTTGCGTTTC
Source organism: Mchenga conophoros (assembly GCF_057382185.1). NCBI lineage: Eukaryota > Metazoa > Chordata > Actinopteri > Cichliformes > Cichlidae > Mchenga > Mchenga conophoros. Next base: position 23,764,118 of record NC_140538.1, read on the forward strand.
TGATAGATGGCGTGATGCGGAGAGCTTGGAGCGTTAACAGAAGTGCTCAGTTTCTGAGGTTCCTGGTTGGCGGTCGTTTTTATAAACTCAATCGCCGACTGAAGGACACGGAACTGCAAAGCCACAGCCATCTCTGGGAAAAGAAAGATTTGTGTCATGTTAGAGCCAACCTGCTTCTGATGAGTGACTCAAGGTCACGCTCTTCATGCTACAGTCAACTGACAGGTTAGTCAATTTTACAATTAATTACTGCTCTTTGATACTGACAACACTAAAATTAATGGCAACAGGACTTGCAGACAGAGCAGCACAGGTAGCCTCATGCGGCATTTAATGGTGTTGATTACACTAGTGATGAACACACACGCCTCACTAACAAGGACACAGTCATTAAGTTGAAATAAGCAAACTACAAAGTGCTGTACAATTAAGACTTAGAATAATTATGAGAAGTTGAGAACAACAATACAAAATGTTTTTTTGCACAGAGCCCCATAATGTTAATAATACATCTGAACATTTGAATATAATATCTGAAATGAAAAACAACCAAAAATAAAAAGATACACACTCATAATGCCATTCTAATGCTTCTGTGATCACAGAATGATAATATCAGATCATAAATATAGCGAGGAAATAAGTGCTAATGGGGAAGAGGAGGGAGAGATATTTTTCAGAGAGCAAATAAAAGGGAAAAATGAGAGAAAACCATTTGGTGGGAAGATGAAAATGGGAGATATTTCTCAAATGAGTTTCCACTCTGCAGATGGAGATAATAAAGTGACAGCCCTATTTGTTTCTGTAGCCAAGCTTGACAGCTTGATATCATCCACGATTGCAGAGCATGGGAGGTGACAAGACTGATGTGTTTTGCATGTGTATCGAAATACGGTTCTCACCTTGTGTGCGACGCATCTTGCTGGTCTGCATGAAACCCAGTAAGGTAATGAGGTCTTCGATGATGCGGAAGTACTGGGACCCAGAGGAGCTGCAGGAGTGAATAGTCACAGCTACAAGCATCTGCTGGATGTCACACACCAGGAGTTTGTAGTCATTCAGGGGAATACTACAGAGGGAGGACAAGGAAAACAAGAAAATATGAAGCACAGGAAGTCAGTCTACCACTCACATGTGCCAGATCAACCAACAATAAGAGGATTAATGATTTAATTCTTGGCTCAAAGGTTCAACACAAACGTGCTATGAACCCGTGGAGATGTCTGAATGAATCATTCCCTGTTCTGGCAGTCGTACCCGTTCTCCATGCCATTGAGGGTAGACAGGGTGTTAAAGAGCACGTAGAGCAGTCCGTGGTCTAGCAGGATGTCTGCCAGCTTGGGGCAGGCATTGATGAGCTGCAGGAGCATACACAGGATGTTGTGCACCAAAGAGTTCTCATACAGAGAGTTCTCAATAAGACCCAACACTGGGATGATACAGCGCTTTCTGAAGGGTGAGAGATTTTCCATTTCCTCCAGGTCCAGACTAAAGAGAAACACGAGAAAGAACAATGTGGCACAACATGAAGAATATGTTTGCATCCAACATTATTCATACGGCAGACAATTCTATACATATTAATGTGCAATCATGCGCCTGTGGTGCAGTGGATGTTATGTACTCACTCTTCCTCCAGGCCCACCGGCCGTCCAAACAGCATCTCCAAGAAGCATTCAAGGAGCCCCTGGCTGCCTTGGTGGATGTATAGTTGGTTGGCCAGCAGTGAGAAACCGTGATTCTTCAGAAACTTCTCCTTTTGCTCCTTAAGAGCTCTGGTGAAATAGGCGTCCAGCAGCTGGGTGGGAGAAGCAGAATAAATTACGCCTGTCAGTACAGAGGAGTACAGCGCCAGTGTTATCCCTCAGCCTCATAGAGGCATCCGTGGTATTACGACAATCCTCCTGTTTGTTTTATTAACAGCTGTTGCACCCTTTCACCTCTGACAATTGGGTTGTAGCACTGCCCCTATGCTCCACAGGAACCACATGTGTGTTGGCATTTAGGAGGGATATGCACAAAAAAATTTGGATTAATTGTTGGAAAATATAGTGGGCTGAATGCAAGGTTTTTCCCAAAGAGCCACTATTTACAAGTAATTTATGATTAACAAAAGAAAATGTGTAGTGAAGTTTCAGTGTGCAAACCTTTTAGCTGCAATAACCACCTAGTTTATAAAATTCTTAAAAATACACAAAAGTAAAACAAAAGGCTATTCAGTGACACATTTGTGATTTGGAGTTTTGATGGGATTTGTAAGCATTAAGGAAAAAAGTAGTGTTCAGCCTGTCCAAGCTGTTCCCAGCTTTCTAAAAGCTCAGTGTGAGGTATCTCGGGGGAAAAAGTGCTTGCTGCAAAGCATAAAATACAAAACTAATGTGTAACTACAGCTTGTTGGAATGGCAATGAGCTCACACATCCTACAGCCCGTAACAGTATTTTGCAGAAGATACTGGGATGAAAATGAACTCCTGGTGCAGAATCAGACCCCCCTCTGCTTTACAGTACATCAGACTCTCTAAGGAGAAACCAACCTTCATGACTCCTTGCTGGATGAGCGGTGATGAGTGATTGACCAGGACGATGAGGGCCTCTGTCTGGATGAGTTTGTCCATCACCTCCTCAAGCATGAGGTCAGGCAACAGCAGCAAGATGCCCCTCAGAAGATCATAGAGCCCACAGCAGATCAGCACCAGGCAATCCTCTGTGCTGGACCTAAGAAACACACCAAGACGAATGTTACTGCACATGAACGGCTACACCAACCAAATAACACTAAGAAAGTCAAGTACAGACAGAGTGTTGAATTTAATATAACAAGGAGGAATAAGCTGAATCTATCACGGAAGTACAAATCGTTGTCATAGTTGGCTGGGGATTATTACTCTGAGCACATGCTTTATGAAGATTATGCAAATCCCGACTCTGGTCATTATCAGATGCGAGACGTTTCTGGTGATACATTCAGAGCTAAACCCACGTGCACGTGGATTTAGATAAACTGTTGCTCACTGCAGCTTGGCCACAGTTTGTTATGGGCTGCATAAACATAATTACTTATGATAATGAGCGCTTAAAACATCCCGAGTGTTTTTTTATTTATTTATTCATTCACAGTATATCAAGCTGCCATGTTAAAGAGAACTACATACCTGTCATTGGACTCAGTCTTGCTGTGAGCCCTCTCATAGCCAGGAGAGTAGGTGTAACTTTCCCAGTCTTCAGGTATGGAGCTCCGGTCAGCAGCTGTGGGCCACCGGCTGATTGTCAGCGAGCCATTTGTAGCTGGGAAGGCCAGACCCAGACTAGCAAGATTGCTGTGGCTCCTCTGGAAGGATGGGATGCCTTTCAGGCTGTCAGGTCGGCGTGGCGCCTCGTCCATGACCCACTCGAACCTGTCCTCGGACTCTGCCACCCCAACGCTCCCGTCTGCCAGGCTGTCGACCTCTGCTGCCTCATCCCGCTCCTCCTCCACACTGATGGATGGTGTGCGCGGGGTTGCTCCCTCGCCCGCGTCTTTGTCCTCACATATCGTCTTGGCAGACTCACAGCTGCTGAGGAGCTGCTCATCACCTCCGCCCTTTTTGAGCGTCTCTGTGCTTCCGAGAGCCTGATGAGTGGCGAGGGACGCCCCGTCACCTTCGGCTGCCTCGTTTGAGCTACTGCGTCCGAGCCGAGGCGTCAGCAGAGGCGAAGAGTATGGAGACGGCCCCAGACTAGGGGCACGTAATGACTGATCATCACCTCCATGATCAAGGGAAGAAGCATGGAGATGGCCTGGAAAACACAAGAGACTCATTGAGTATTTGCAAATGCTTCAATTAAAGGCTGCAGAGCACCTTATTTGTATGCACGCATAGTATACAACACTTAAAGTGCAAATACAAATACTCAGAGACCAGCGGGCTGCGGCGAACAACATAATGCGTCCTTGTTTAAACAGGACTAGGAAATTAAATCTATCCCCTTATAGCTGAGTTGATCACAAAGTATTGTAGGAATTACTCATGTGCTTGCTAAAGTTGAACTAAAATAAAATATAAATCAAAAAGAAACACCGTGATTGCAAAATGGGGCTCTTAAAGTAAAACCAGGAATAATAAATGCTCAGTCAAAAGAGGTAAAACGATAGAGTAATTAGATATGTTGAATTTATATCACAAAGTATTACAAAGAGAGGCTCTAATAGACTTACATCAAGCTGAGGTTATTTCAAGTCTTTTTAAAAGCTAAAAGCAGAGGAGGATGGGAGGGAGAGTTATAATGACCTAATGCTCATGCATCAGCTTTTTCCCACAAGTAATGATGTTTACATTAAGTTCTTAAAATAAAACGTTTGAGACCAATTCATCACAGAGTGAGGGGGAAAAACCCAACGTAATCAGGCTGATACAGCACTAAACATGTTAAACAAATTTCCTTTGTTAGAGGCACATACTCTCATAAAAGCACTGCTGAGCTTTCGATTTATAATATCATTCAAAGCAACAACCTGAGGTCTGTATTTAATTATCTGCTGTGTTAGGGTACTGGGAGTGCATTAAGGTTGGTGTTTAGTTGGAGCAGCTGTACCGTCATGAGGAGCATCGGCAAAAGCAGTCGGGGAGAGCGACACCACAGAGCTGCTGGCAGACTTTCCTCCGCTGTTGGAGTGTCTTAGGTACATAATGGACTGCACCTTCTCCTGGTACAGCTTCCCATCTGACAGAGAAACATCAAAGGAACATGGCACATTAGCTTAATGGATCTTTGATATGGAGCCGGTGCGCTCAGCTGTAACCGCTTCCTCACCTATATGCAGTGAGAAGTAGAAGGTGGATGGAGTGTGGCAGACGTAGGTGTTGGTAGGTGGGTGCACTGCCATCAGGAAGTTATAGATCAGTTTTAGCAGATCCATGTCAGGAGGAGACCCGAGTACTTCCTGGATGATTTTGATGAATGACAAAGACACCTCCTGTGGGATCGCCGTGAGATGCTCATCCCGATGTTCCTTAAAACAAACACGATATTTAAAATAAAAAGGAAGGAAGAGGGAAGGGAATGTGAAGCAGCTCTGTGGCAGCGACCTACCTGTAATACCTGACAGGTGAGCAGGAAGCGATGCACTACTTCAGCCTTGAGGAACTGACGGATGTTAAAGACCTGATGAGGGTGGTGAACCCTGATGAGGATCTCTAAGGCAGCGAGCAGCGTCTCCCACACTCCGCACTGACACAAACAGTAAATGACACCATATGACGGCTGAGACAGTAAAACAGTTCTGGAAAGAATCCTCACGGACTCTTTGATTTTAAAAAATGTCGTCTGCAGCACAAAAACTGCAGGAATAACCACTAACTGATGCTTTCTCCGAAAACATTTGATTCACCAGAAGATAAAACCTTAAAGCGCTTCAGAGGCCGCGGGGATTTTGTGGGAGAACTAAAATCAGTGACTATGGCCACTAGAGTTAATGTATGAATTTCTAAGAAGCTCATCATTTAGCTGATAATGTTTTAAGCTTTCTGTCTGTTCAGGAGAGGATATCAATAACAATAAATAAATAAATAAATGAACAGACCCTGAAAAAACCAGAAACGCTGAGATTCACAAAAGTCATTCAGAAAAAAAGACAACTTTCCTTCTTTTCTTTACAACTGTACCTTCAGGTGTGATGAGAAAATGAATGATTAGATCTTGAACAAACTGCATTAGAAATGCAGCTCATTTGAAGTATCCTCACAGTAATGAATGTGTGATTGCTCATCTTCACCTGCTTAGTTTTTCATGTTTTGTCTGCCTTTGTTAGACACAGTGTCCTTCAAAAACATCATACATTATTTATTTATGCTCTACTTATTTCCACCGAGGAGAGTGGAGATGATGAGTTGTTATTAAGGAGGAGAGAGGCTTTCTGGATGTTTACATTACAGATATCCTCGCACGAAGGGCGATGGACTTTAACTTGATGTAATGTTACAGTTTCTTTTTGATGTAAATGATAAATGATAAAAACTGTTCTTAAGAAAATATATGTGTGCAAATACATGGATGTTGCTTTTGGACGTGATGGACCTGACCAAAACGATGCAGTCTTTACCTCCGCCTTGGCCCAGATCTTCCAATCCAACAGAATGTCTGAGAGAAGCCTTAAATCCTGAACCACGGCCACAGACTCCGCGTCCAAATGGAACTGACCGTCTTCTCCGAGGATGAGGATGGGTCCACTGCAACACCCATCGAGTAAAGTCTAGGAAGAAAAATCGTGGCCGTCAGAAACGCAACGACTTCTGTAGAGTTTCTGTGATAATAACTCACAGGGCGCCGTTCACTCTCATCAGAAACACACCTCAACATATTGATAATCTCTAGTTCTGAATCTCAAGCAGGAAGAAAATCAATACATTCTCCATGAAATATTTGGAGTGCTTATCACTCAGTCAACTCAGTCAAAACTAATTCCATTTACTCCACGAGCAGCCCTGTCTGTATCGATCAAAGAATATCATTTGTGACCAGATTCACTGCAGTGGTCATAAATCTTGCAGTCCTTTATGTCTCTGGTACATTTTGTTACTTGAAGACAGAAGCTTGCAGCCTTGCACTCAGTTAAAACATTAAGATGCAGGTTAACAATGTAACTACCCCAGTTTAAGAAAGGTACCAGAATTAGATTTCTTTTACAGCATGAAGTGAAAGGTACAAATGGAAACTATCAACAACTGTAGCACAGCGTGTTCCTTTTATATAGGAATGATCATGGGAATTTAATGCCACTAATCAGTGCAGTTCTATGCTATACAATACAGGATGAGAAAGCCTAAAGTGACAAATGCAATCAGAGTCGCTGTGTTACTCTGCAGGAGCTCAGTGTTTCATCAAGTCAGACACAATGCATTTCAGCCAGAGCCATTACACAGCTCAATTACAGACACAGCCAGAGGGTCAAGTAACAGCAGGGTCACCAACACCGGCTCAGAGAGGAACCAGTGTGTCGGGCCAGATCAGATTCATGGCCCCCCAAAAATCAAATAAATAGAGGATATATTTTACTGTGCAGATCAGCTGAGGCTGCAGGGACAGAAGACAAGAGTTCAAGGTGTGACTCACTTTCAACATGTGATATCCTACGATGCATTTGGGCTTGATGAGGACCTGATGGATCATGGAGTAACCATGGTAACAGTCCATTTCGTGGATGCGGTGTTGGTTAAATTTGGACAGCGACAGCAGCACTTGCAGGGCCAGAGCCTGGGTCTTCTCACAGTCACTGAGCTCCACTGTCTGGACACAACGGTGCCAGAGGAGGCGAAGGGGGGAAAAACAAAACAGAGTGAACATGAGGGCCTGCTGTGGCCACTGAGATCTCACAGAAGCACAAAATAATGTCAAATGCTTTCTTTATGAATGAAACTGAACTAATGGGCACCTCATCAGTTGGCCTGGAATATAATTAATCAAATACAAAAATTCTCCAAAGTCATTCAAGAGCCTTCTTTCTCCTACATACTGCAATCAAATTGCATACATATTATATATAGGCTTTGCCCTTCACATTTAACCCTTTACTTATTTTGGGTCTCTTTAAATAATCATAACTCTGTTACAGTTTGTGTCAGAAAGAAACCCCAACTGGTTTCGGAAAGAAGAGAAGATGAGCTTTATGGAGATATTTGGTGTATAACGGTAGCACAAAGCATTCACGAGATACTGCTGTGTGCACACAGACAGAAAAATCAGGTTCTAGATTTTACCATATGTGCCTCACATTACTGTAACTCCTCAACTATTTTGGGCTAGAGAGAAAATTCAAATAGTTCTTGAAAGCTGAGAATTATGTAGCAATTTTAAAGCCAAAATTACAAAATAAGTCCAGGCAGCCTGTATGACACTTGGGTGAGAAAGGGTTAAATCATCCCACCTGTGCAAAGAGGAAGACAAAAGTTCCAGTTCCTCCGATCTTGTGCAGGACACTCTGCAGGCCGTGGGTTTCGGTGGGGAGCAGAGCTCTGAGAGCACTGGACTCCAGGGAAACACTTTGCACCTCTTTGGAGCTGAAGGGCCGCTGGGTAACCACAGTCTTTGCTTGACCTTTCAGTCTGATTACAGGCTCATAAATTGTGTAGACTCTCGGACTGCTGGGGGCGTACACGACCGCCAGGCTCTCCTGTGCAGAAACCAACGCACACAATTATCTTTTTTGGGAAAAAAGTAATATCTTAAGATAAGATAACCTTTATTAAGATAACCTTTATTAGTCCCACACGTGGGAAATTTGTTGATACTTGATTTAGGATATTAGATATAAAGTAATTTTAAAAATAAATAAATAAGGAGCCAAAATGTCCTCAAATAGGGTACAAATGTACACCAGGGCAAGGGTTGTTAGATTTAACAGTAAGTTACAAAAAAATGGCCAAACATTTATTCTTATCATCTTGGCTTTTCTTTTTTTAGCTATTAGCTAAAAATGAGCTATTATCAACAAAGCAATTCCCACTTAATGGGAGAAAAACTATTTTCAGTCTGACTAAAATAACTGCAGCTTAACTATAATAGTTGTTTTTCCCCATTTGGGACAAATTACTTCCTACCATGCAGTATCATTAATGACAGCTAATTGGAACAGCACATAACTCATACACCGTGAAATGAAACAATAAATGAGACATAGGGGGGATTTGCCACGCTAACAGAGCACTTGAATCACCCTGCATAAGTAGAGGGGTCGGCGGCGGGCATTGCAGGAATTGAGTGAGAGATGAACAAACACGGCAACATTTTTTTTTTCTGGCTTCATTTCATAATTACACTTTTTGTGACACGGCTGATGTTTTAATGCCTCGTGTTAAAAAAAAAAGAAGAGAAAAAAAGAGAGACTTACGACCAAAGTTGTTGTGTCTACATCCTTGCTCTTCATTAAAATCTCTCTCACGTGCTCACACTTCAGACCTTCCTGGGTGACAAACTTGGAGAATGTTACACTGGGTTTGCCATACTTGCAGGGCATGATCGAGGTGAGATCTGGTCCACTCGTGTACAGGTAGAAGGCCTCCTCAGATCCTATTCTAGACCCTGAGAAGAGGCATGCAAACATCTATTATTATTTGACTTAGGAAAAGGGAATATCCTCTCTCTTAAGGAATATCTTTGTGTGTTTGTGCAATCCAGAAGCTGTAAAATTGATTTGTGAGAAATCCAAACTAAAGGCTGAATGAACTCAAAGAGTTAATGATTTATATGATTCCACTAATACGCTGCAAATTAATAACACATGAGCTGATGCAATGCAAGACTCCCGAGGTGTCCTGGTCAACTTTTTTTTCTTGATACTTTCAGTCCTGCTTTTCAAAGAAGAACCTGCTACACACAATGAATTCCAACCACAGCGGAGAGGCCAAGCTTGTCTAAACACATCAGTTGGGCTCATAGGTCGAGAGCGCCTAGATGCAAGGCTTTCACAGCCAATTAGAGGTAACCAGAGAAGTATTCAGTAAGCCTCCCGAGAGAATGCTGAGAATCCACAGCACGCCACACATCACACCACGCGCAGCCTTCTACAGCTGCATACGCTTTTAAAATACAAATGCATCACAAAGCATTTCTACAGTTTCTACTGCTTTGTAAAAGTGAAGGTGATAATCAATGTGCCACCAGAGAGCAGCACTGAGGGCAGTTAAACAATTAAAACGGACTGCAGTGCGCATGTCTAAGTATGATATTACAGACACTATCTTCAGTTCAGTTTAACAGGAGCCCTACCGTTGAAGAGTAGCACAGTGCCCATGTTCCAGCGTGTTCCCATCTCCTCTGAGGATGGCACACAGTGGCCCAACATGCAGAAGGTTTTGTTGCTGTCAGATGATAAACTGGACTTTCTGGGTAGGGTGTAATCCAAAGAAACTTCACACTTCCTACAGAAAATGGCAGTTTGGACTGAATTTTAATTATTTATCAAACCATGCGAGCCAAACGACAGCTTACATTTCGGTCAGTTTTCCTCACCAGATGCCAGACACCCAGACGACCACGCGGCCGTGGACGTTCTTCTTTCCCTCCGGCTGCTGGCTGTAAGTGAGGGCAAGGTGTTGCCACTGGCCCCCACTGAACAGGCCCTCAGCTGAGTCTGCTTGTGCCAACAGGCCTGCTTTTATCTCATCGTTGGGGTCTATACAAATCCTGAGGAAAAGAAATATATTAGAATACTTAAAGTCCAAGAAAATCTGAATACTTAAAAAACAGCACTTCATTCTTTTGACACTACTTTGAGACTGCACTCCTTGGAGCTCACCTAAAAGTGAGAGAGCCTGTAGAGAAGTCTGCCCACACTTGAAGCATCAGTGCCTTGGAGCCCATGGATAGAATATGAATGAGTCCTTCCTCTAGCAATCTTGTCCCTGCCTGAGATGACGCATGCTGCAACTCAGCTGCAGGAGGGTTACTTTCTTCTGGAAAACAATAATCAGAGAATGTCAAAAACGATTCGTGTTCATGGGCATCATGCACAAAGGATTCTTAGTAAAGGAGTTCTGCCTCACCCCTGTTTTTGTCCCCGTCCTTCGCTCCCTGCTCGGCCACCCTCAGCCATATAGAGGTACTGAAGCCGCTGGCCATATGGGGCCAGCAGTTCTGTCCAACTAAGGGCAGGTGGAGAGGGGCGATGTGCCAGGGAGAGGTGCGCAGGTGGCTCGGTTGGTACTCAGCTTCTCCCTCCCTACGGCCTGGAGACAGCTTGCTCTTCCAGAGCAAACCAACACTTTTCCCTCCGGCGGCACAGTTCTGTCTGGAGCTGGGGGAAAACACTCCCGGAGTCGAAGCCCCAAGGATTATCGGAAAACTCAGAAAGTGTAGAGGTTCGATGTTCATGTTGGCTTCGACAATTTGTAAGATGCCCTTCAGTAAAATCTCCTGGGAGGTAACAAAGTAAATGTGAAGTTAGGGGAACTGTTTTAAATTTGATGCAAAAACACTTAAATCTGGGCTTTTTTGTAACCCTAAACTTAAAGCTGTTTTCAGCTGCTCTCTTATTCACAAGGGGTTGCCACAATGGGTAGCCCCACATATTTGATAGTGCCGATTTTCACAGCGGGTGTCCTGACACACCCAATAAAGAGATATGTCCCCTTTAAAAAAAACAAAACAAAACCAAGCCCCCCCCATAAAAGCTAATACACTAAGAAATGTAACTGATTTATCTGTGATCCATAATAAACCTGCAGAATATTGATAAAGAACCAGCAAACAAACCATGAAGAATGCAGATGAATACAGCTAAGCACAAAGAGTTGTGTGTTATCCGCACAGATGACAAAATTAACTTGCCTTGCAAGTTGTTAAAAATAAATCCTTCCTGTCTGCTCTCATAGACGTCTGAATTCCAATTAAATGCAGACGTGTGTTAATAAGTACTAGTATTACATCTGTTCTGCACACTTTGGTGTTAATTGTATACAGAATGAAGCTACCTAAGGGAGCATTATGTGTTGATACATTTTAAAGCGGCAAGAAGTGAGAAGAGAGGCTGACAGCACGGTGTGTTAAAAATAGATTCTTGTTCCCTTTAAAACAAGCAAAAGCATGCAGGCACTGAGAACAAGAAGACATCAGTGTCAGGCATCACGAGTGCAAGCAAACAGCACACTGTTGAGTGACTGATAGGAGATGGCTATTTACAGTAGGTGGGGTCTTCTCCAGGAAGAGGCGACTCAATAGAGCAAGTTCCTCAGCTGTGATCCTCTGGCTCACCATGGCAACCAGCAGCTCCACAAGCACAGTCTGGCAATCTGAATGTAGACCAATGAAGAGCAGATTACATAAAGAGTTATCATCGCATTTTGGCAGGCATCAGAATAATTTCTTACCACAGAAAATAGATGATTTTTCTTAAGCTTTCTCAATAATTGTGAATGTAATCTATGTTGTATTTGAACTTTTAGCCATTAGAAATTGGCTGACAAAATATCCCAAGGACAAAAATCCTCCCCAACACCACAGAGAGCAAACACTTATCTTGTTTTTCCTTTAGATTTTGGACATCATGATATTATAATGTTAAATAAGATCAACTTAAGTTCCAAAGAAGCCCACCGGGTAAGACTGACTAAGAACTACTAAAGGTACCTATGATAAAACATGACACTGAGCCCAGGGGACCCAGCTGAAATGTCAGAAGCAGAAAAAAATCTCAGGAAAACAGCAAACTGAGAGGGCTCCCCTCCTCCTGAGACGTCACACATGAAAAATATGTGTTTAGATCAGATAAGACAGAAAAAAAATAAAGCAGGATGAAGAACAAACCTGTGAACGAGTGGTTTGTTTGACTGAGAATGTTGTGAAAGCCAGACAGGATAGTTTTGACTCCTCCCTGTGAAAACAGGAACAAAGCAGTCAGTCATTTTCTTCAGACCACAGCTGAGTAGTAAAGTAAGACAAATACGGGAGGTGGTTAAGTGTAGTACAAAGAGGAAACTGTGGTTGGCGGGACCTGGTCATAGAGGAGAGCAGCATTGTGGTGATTGGCGTGTACTGCACTGAGCAGGCTGTGAAACACATGACTCAGAACCTCCAGGTCTGGGGAGCCAGAGGCAAGTAGCTGCAACTCCATCGTACAGATCTCTGGGAACAGGAGCGCGCCTCGCCCGGGCCTGTCTGCCACTGCTACAAACTCATGCAATGCGGCTGGCTCCACCTTCAAACCTAAGAAACCCAACAGAAGAAGATCAGAGACACAAACAAGAGATTGGCACGCACTGCCTGCCTTGCTAAAGCACAGGCACAATATGCCACCCTCTGCTCCTTGAACAGCACCATGATTCAAAGGCATTCCCTCTCTTGGCTTCTTGGAGGTAGAGCATAAAAATGAATTTGCCTCAGTTCTGTGCTCAGCTGCAGAGCTGCCTCGTGTTTTCAAGGAAAGCAGTCCAGCAGGCTCTCACACGGCTCCTAGAAACTCCTTTTAATTAAAGAAGCTTGGTTGTCTTCCTGTGCACCGCTACACGCTTTGTTACAATCTACCACACACGCATCCAGTCACATATTGCTAGCAGTAAATATAAACTAAAAGCCACGTACCAACTGTCATACCCGTCTGCCTTGATAGTGCATTATACTGATGCTTGTGTTTGGTCTGTGGTTAAATTTAATTGCAGGAAGTCTACAGTATGCATTTCACGTCACTTTTCGCTATGTTTATGGTCTTTATCCTTTCAATTAACCTCAAACTAATAAACACAAGGATCTGGAGCAGTGTAAATGCCGCTAAGAGACCAGGAAATGTGAGGAGGCAGCAGCTACAGGAGCCAATTTGGACAAAACGAGAACAGCCTGAGGAGAGAAATTCTGGAATAAACATTTTTATTATTAAATATTGGAAATAATTTTGAATTGCTGTAATGCTAGATTAAAAAAAATACAGGAAAAAGGATCAAGTTTTAATTGAGTGTGAAAAAAGGAACAGTCATTGGTGCTTGTGCTCAGTTACCTAAGTTGAGCTATGTACCATTGAAAAAGGATTTTCAGTGGAAATAAGTGGTTTGATTTTACAGAAACACGAGATAAGGCTAATTACCAAATAAATAGCACTGCATTGTGAAGTTGGTTTGCTCAATATGACTCAAGGTTAAAGATTCTGTTTCTCATGACATAAGAGTTTTCCAGGAAGCTAAAATTTCCATCTGATGAAGACTTTAAGTCACAGGATCTAGCTCATGAGACCAAAAGAATTTAGTTGCCTGCAGTTGTAAAACGTAAAACAATGACTTTATTCTGAGGAGATGAAGCAAAAATAGTGTAATCGGGCCGTGTCTTTAACCTGCAAGCGGTGAAACAGAGCTGACACAAGAGGTTAAACGCATTTTCTGCCTTGTCATATGCATGAATTAAAAACTAGCCACCGTTTATTGCTTCACATCCTTCACAGCACACCAAAGGAGGATGTTGTTTTTTTCTTTATTATAGAAGTAACTGTCTGTATGTGCATTTGCACTGAAAAAAAGAGCATCCAGTGAATGCACAGAACTCCAGAAAGGACTAATCATTCAGCAAAAAGACCGATTAAACAGTTAACAGTGTGAGAAACAAGGTTTCCCAAGACTCAAAACAAGCAGGTTTAGAGGTTATAACGGTCCCATGACCTCTCAATCCAGCGAGGTTAGTCTGTTGTTGTTATAGCCAATAAAAACAAGATGCAGAGAAGACAAACATCTGAAGTAAAAATGATTTATAGCGTTCAGAAAATAAACTGAAAAATGAATAGGCAGTGAAAAGTAATAAGACTCATATAAGTGTGAACTGCAACCAGCCTCAGTAACAATATCTGAAGTGGTTTGGTATGTGCAGCAGCTATGGATCCTTGAGGAGGAGTAAGTGAGAATAAAAGCATGCGTGTGTGTGGTAGTGTGGCAGTAAGTGTGGACCTACCCTCTTCCTGCTTGGCCATGTCCTCTGGGTTGCTTTCGCTGTCAGCGTCGTAGCCCTCCTCCTCCCCTGGGGGCTTGCCGCCGCAGCTCTGCACCTCGTCCACCTCCTCAGACAGATCGCCCGCTGGGGCCGCCCCCTCCGCCAACACCTGGAGCTTCTGGCAAGAAGAGAGTGAAAGAGCAAGTGAGGCAGAAGAGGAGGTAGGAATAAGAAGAAGAAAAAAAAATAAATCATGAATTTCAATCCCATACACTCCAAGTTCAACGGCTGGTTAACTTTCAAGCACTTAAGATAAGATTGCTTTCATAAGAGCTTACCCAATGCTGCTTTAAAAAAAAAAAATTAAAAAAAAAAAATTCCTTGATCGAGTATTTTTAGGGTAAAATGTAAAAAGCATGACATGGAGTGTCATGCCTGATGCGGCGAATCGACTGCCCTCAAAACGGGGGAAAAAGAAAGTACAAGATTTTTAGTCATAAGACAAATATCAGCTGACCTGCAAGGCGCTCACACAGCCCCAGTTCCTCGACATGAACAGTCATCATATGTGCATGTAGGCAAACACGCACACGTAAACTGACAAACTAAACCATTTCCTGGTTCAAAGAGGCTTTTTGCATCACACACCTCTATTCCTTCGAAACTAATATGAGGCTGCTTTTATATTTAATTGTGGGTGAACATTTTAAAAGACTGGTCTAAATCAGTGGACAAACTTTGCGGTGGAAGACTAATCTCGGTGCTTCAAGCACATACTTGTAATGGTTAAGCGAACATCACAGTCTGCCAGTGCTCACTGAGAAAGAACTAAGCTCTTAGGAAATAGGTAAATCTATTATATAAAAAGCCAAATCCTCCTGTGTTGGAACAGGCTTAGTCAGACAGGCATTTTAAGACTTGAAGAAAACACGGCTGAGAGACATGAGACAGTTACTTTCAGTCATGTAAGTGCGGACGGCTTCTTTTCGTTTGTGTTTGCCTTATTTATGGAATAAATGAAAAAACAGATTCATGTCTCTTGCGAATCTTAAATAACGCTTTACAAAGCCTGCACTGATAGTGGCACTGCTAAGGAGGTGAGAGTTTGTAGAGGCCCATCTGTACTGAGCAAATGAGAAACTGTCAACATGTGTGAAGATAACTGATTGAATTAAAAAATGTTTTCAATATGTTAATTAAACTAAGTCTGTCTGAAGAGCTGACAGCAGAGTGTAAAATCCACTAAAACAAAGAAACATCAGCAGCATGCTGGGTTTTAAAATGAGGCTGCATCCGCTGCTGGCTCCACACAAGGGCTACAATTATTTACGTTCACCGTTTCTGTTGTTGTACATCAGGCTGATAACAGCTGCTTAGCAACATAGTGCGAGTGGCCTTACACGGCAGTACTGATGCTTGATAACACTTGGGTGGAAAATGGTTTTCCTCTCATTGTACGCTTGCCTCTTAAATAAACACCACTGCTCATTATATTTTACCACGGTGCTCAAACACACGCTGTAGATGCACAGATACTTCACTCTGCAGACAAAAGAGGCAGCAAAAAGAAACATACAATTTTCACTCGTGTTTGCACTGCATGTTATTGTCCGTCTGACTGGTTAATAGTGGCTGCTGGTGGGAGATGATGAGTTAATAACATGGGGTCACACACAAGAAAATGCAGTTGTTTCTGATCACACAGGCTCTCAACTCTCTCTCTAGTTCTCAGCCCTGCCTGAAACCTTTGAAGGCATTTGCCCTTTTGTTTTGCCCTTCTGCCAAGTTGCTGAAATCAGTAGGAATTATCTCTGGAATTTGTTAAAAGAGTGAGAAAAACAGTAACATAAAAGACAGAGAAGTAAAAAACAGGCAGGAAAGTATGCCTGTTGTTTTTAGAGTCAACAGGACAGATATGGGCAATAAAGGCCTCCAAGATACTAACTGCTCAACAAAAGGTCAATAAATCAACCTATAGCAGCTTTCATTTAGTGCAATAATATAGTCATTTGAAATATTTATTTCATGAATGACTTTTTAGTAGTGTGAAAACAGGCACATATTGTGCAAGCGAAAACAAATGGTTTTAAAAAGAGATTTAAAAAAGATTAATTTTAATGAGTAAATGGAATTCAGCCGAACAAATAATGGAGAGACATTTTGCCAAAAGCTTTATAGAGTGATTAGATGTGATCAACAATGACGGCACCTCATGTCTCTTTATACATGAGTGTTTCATGAAAGTGGAGAATATTTATTGTCTCACAGGTTCTCCCAAGGCAGGACTCACCCTCTCTGGCTTCTCCTCAGGGGGATCGGGACAGGATGACACCTCAGCCAAGGCCACTCTCAGGAGAGAGTCAAACAGGGGTATGGCAAGGTCAGAGTTCACCACTCCAGACCGAGAGAGCTGGTCTCTCACTTCTAACAAGGTATCCTCCACTGAATGGAGCTATAATCGAGAGGACATGACACTTTAAGTTAAGCCAAAGTATTTTTTTGCGTATTTGGCCTGTTTAGGGGTTAGTTAATTAAACACATTGCTCAACATACCTGATAAGAAAGCTCAGGCTCTATCCTCTGCAGGGCTGAGTTAGCACTGTGTAGGCAAATAGCCAGCAAAGCCTCAAGGAGACGAATACTTTGAAGTTGCCATTCTTCCTCAAGTTTCTTTGATGGATCTTTGGTCTTTCCTTCAGCTGGACTGGTGCTGCTGGTTTCAGATGCATCATGAGAAGTCTCCTCCAGTCCCAGTGAAGTGGCTGTGGAATCGGGGCTGCCTTTACCTTTGCCGTCTCTCTTCTTCTTTGCTTTTCCATCCTTCGTTTTACAGGAGAGCTTTTGAATGACCATTGCCATAAGGCGCAAACAGACATCCAGTCCACCCAGCCTGAAGAACTGTCTCTGGAACAAAGGGCTGGCCAGGTAGATCCACCGACACACTGACCAAACATCAGCGGCGCGTCGTAGCTGCTCTTTAGAGGGCAGGGCTACACTGTCTGGGGACAGATATGGCAGCCGTCCACCCAGAGGTTCACTCGCTGTACTGTCATAACCCGAAGTGTCTTCGGAGTCATTGGCTGAGTCCCGGTCAGAATCTGCCTCCTTGCTGACGCAGAGGAAGGCCACACATAGAAAAAGATTGATAACATGAAGGTGGATCTCTGTTCGGCTGCGCCCCGGTCCACGAGCCTGGCCGCTACGGCTCTTATGTCGTGGATAAGCCTCCTTCAGGCCTTCATAGAACTTGCTGAGACTCTGTGCGCCCTCTCCGATGCCTCTGGACCCCAGTTCCTCAGCCAGGCCTAAGACAGCCTCCCTTTCTTCAGCATCAGCACTCTCCAGCTCCTGAAGCACCCCCTCAGCCTGCTGCTTTCCACTGCCTATTATCAGAGTCTCAAACACCTTCAAAGCTAAAGAGCGTGTCTGGTCCAAGTAGACAAGCTCTGTCACCTGGTTGAGTCCATTACAGCTAATAAAAAGGTCTCTGATCACCCTATAATACAAAAGATGAGAAACTAAGTTAAACAAAAAGGACATTTTAATAAGTTGTTTTTCACATTAAAATGCACTGTGTCATTTATTACCCCCCTCATAAAGAATGGGTATATATATAAACCCAACACCAAAAAAGATGAGAAGCTATGTAAAATGTAAATAAAAACAGAATGCCATGAATTATTATTAATGACAACAGAACATATAAAACATAAAATATTTGTACTTAGAAAATGTACCAAGTCTTTCTGAAAACTATGGACATCACACCCTCTGGACTAAAGAGGAGAGGGAATATCTGACTTGTTATCAGCGTTCAGTTTAAAAGCCTGTCTGATGGTATGGGGGTGCCTCAGTGCCTATGGTACTGCACATCTGGAAAAGCCCCATCACTGCTGAAATGCATATCCGGGTTTTAGAGCAACATATGCTCCTATCCAGACAATGCCTTTTTAGGGAAGGTCTAAACTGCATACTACATCTACTACAACAGCATGGCTCCATAGTAGAAGAATCCAGGTGCTGAGGACATTTCACCAATTGAAAACATTTAGTGTATCATGAAATGGAAAGAGTGACGAAGATCCAGGACTGTTGAGCAGCTAGAATCCTGTATCAGATAAGAATGGGACAACATTTCTCTCCAGCAGCTCATTTCACAGATGTTTATGGACTGTTATTAAAAGAAGAGGAGATGCTACGTGATTGTGAACATGACCCTGTTCCAACTTTTTCAAGCCGTGTCGCTGCCATCAAATTAAAAATAACCTTTTTCTTGAAATGGTATGTTTTCTCAGTTTAAACATACGTTTTCTATCTTCTGCTGCAAATTTAATATGGGCTTATGAAATCTGCACATCATTGCATTCTGTTATTTGCATTTTCCAGAGCATCCCAACTTTTTTTGGAACTGGAGTTGTACTTCTTATTAGCCAGCAAAATAAACAACATGCTGACAACGCGGGTAGATGTGTAGAGTGCACACAAATACCTCCTACCGCAGCGCTCCCTTATTAAAATAAAAAGCACCGCTCAGTTCAATCAGACAAGTGCTGTAACCAGCCAGTGACAGAAAAAAAAACCTCATCACGCAGGAGCCTTCACACGCCAACTCCATTTGTTCTCTTCAGGTTGCAGAAATAATTCTCTCTCCAGCACAACACCTTTACATAAATAAGTCATCATCTACAATAATGCACACGGACACACCTGCTAGTCTTTATTTACTGCGTTTTCTTTGTTCTCCAATGTCTTTTCTGCTTCATGTTTATTCTATTGAGCAACATGAAAGACAAATTCACGACTTGTTATCTTAAGGCAAATCATATATTTACTGGGAAAACACAGCTGACACCTTACCCTTTTAAATTTGTTTACTGGTGATATACACACACTACTGAGGCTGTGATGAATAATAAATGACGCTATCACAGCACAAGGTAAATTATGGTGAAAGAATAAAGCATCACCTCTGAGTGAAATCAACATTTGGTGTGGAAAAACAACTTGAGAGAAGTGCTAACATTACAAACGGACTGAAATCCCACAAAAAAAACAAAAAACAACCACTTTAATCTCAGCATGGAGTTTTCTCTGCAGTGTGCGGTGACACAGATGTTCAGTTAGAGCTTTGAGGATGGGAGCGTGAAACACAAAACAAATTTAACAGATTATTAACTTGTTGATTTCTTTTCACCAATTTAAACCCATTTTCTCCAGTCTTCCTCTAAATAAATGTAGCGTTGATTAAATCTGCTTCTTCACAACATTTCCTCCTTTCATTAGTGGTCTGAAACTCCATCAGAATGGCTATTCATTAGTCTGCATATTTAATGCTCACTTCTGAAAAATATGATTCCTGTTTCGCAGAAACCGAAACGAGAGCAGGAGATGATGCAGTGGCGGGCAATGCATCAGATGATGTCCAACTTTGAAGAAAAGCTGCTCGTCTTTCAGGTTATCTTTCGATAACTTTTCCTGCATGAGCAGACTGCATAAGAAGGGGATGTAAAAACCACTTAAGTAGAATTGGTTTTGCCCATCCACGTGAAGGATGATCACACAAATAACCTCATCGATTCAATCGCTCGGTTTGTGAGACCACGAAAGACAGAAAAATCTGACACATGTCGCTCAAACCTTTTCCCGCAGTACTGAAGGCTCTGAAGCTCCAATTTGTGTAACTCATACATGAATGTGCCCCAAATCAAATGATCTGTGGATCCTATTTCGCCTAATTTCCATCTGTCTGCCAACCTAAACAACACAAGTTAATCACCGCTTTGCAGCCAGCTAACTTTGCAGCTATATTTGGAACAAATATGTATATAGCCCAGTAGATGGAGCTGTATAGTCTAACCTAGCGAGAGTGACCATGTGCAAAGATGTGAGGTCTGACCATATGCAACTGCAAATTCAGTACCAATGAAGACTTTTTAATTTGGAGCCTGTCATGGAGTAATGCTGCAGACTTCATGGGGAAATGTGGTCGTTCAATTTCATCCTTGAGACCAGTACAGATTTAACATCTTAGTAAGCCACGCACCAACTATCCTGTGTTCTGTGAGCTGAGGTTATAATAAAACAGACCAATACAACTAGATCTACAACTACATCCATTGCATACCAAACAACTGAATATGGCACAAAAACCTTAAAGTTGCTGCAGAAAACATAAAAGAGAGTTTTAATTGTAAATGTTATACCCCTTCATTTGGGCTTTGAGGATAAGTGAAAACTTGTTTATATAAACTTATAGATCTACATTTATAGTCTATTAATTAAACTAAAAGTCTCGACACAAGCTGAGAATTTTGATTCCTGCTTTTCTGAATCTAAAAGTAAATTGTTGTGCATTTTGTCTCAAAAAAAATTAACATAATGAAAAATAGCAGCAGAGTTAAACTGATTAGCTATTGGGCTATTAATGTTTTTTCCTGTTAAAACACATGTGGACTTTTTATCAATAAATATTTTATCAGACACCTCATTGATATGAGCAGTTTATTGTTATGCTCTAAAGAGTTGTAAAATGTAATTCAGAGGATTGGTTAAAAGAGAGAAAAAAACCAAACCCATCACAGATGTCAGTCAAACTTGTAGAGAGCAGAGAACTCTCTGAATTTTAACAAGGAAATCTATCAGCCTACTGCTGACAAAACATCTCAAAGCATCCAGCCATCTATTTTTTAACACTCCCGATCTTGCTGAGGGTCGCAAGAACATGCAACCAATCACAGCATGTGTAGAGCGGCCGCTGAGATGTAATCTAAGCAGGTCACCTGGGTTAACACACAGGCACAGACCTCTGCACGTCCCATTCTATGGGCGTTTCAGAGTTTACTTAACCTGTATGTCTCTGGATTGTCTCAACATCTCAGAATTCTACAGACAACTGAGAATATCCACACCAAAAACCAAAAATACAGTTTTACACAACTTCACATTTGCCAGCATTTTGATAAAAGCACACGAACAAACATTATCTGCCTCTGCTATGTTATGCTACTGTACTCACGACACTCTTACATAAACTGTCAATAATCCTCTCCATCTCGCTGAGTTCACAAAGCAGTGCTAAATTATTGATTAGCATTAATTAGCAATGACCTGGAGGGATAGATCTAATGACAAAGAAATTCCAAGTAGATTAGGTATCCTCCTTTAAACTGGCGGATTATATTTGCTTTAGGTCATTGTATCAAAAGGACAGGAATCCATTTCATAAGAAAGAAATATGCAATATCTATCGAAATAAACATCTATATCACTTGTCTTTCAGAAGAAATTTATAAAATAAATTGCTAATGCTTCTGAAAATATTCATAACCAAAGAACGTGCTGCTTTTTTTCAGGAGGTTTTGACATCTAACAACACACACACACACACACACACACACACACACACACACACACACACGAAGAGGGAAAACTGAGAATTATAGCTCACCTTGATTTGAGAAGCGATGGTAACGTTTGTAGGTAAACAAGTAGTACCTCCACAGGCAGGCACTGCGTGTGATAGCTGCAGACCTGAGTACAGACAGTAGAAACTCCCAGTTGCTGGGCGTGGTGGGCTAGCTCTACCCCTCTCTGCAGCACAGGGTTGAAGATGTGTGTGTAGAGCTTCCACTGCACTATAGCATTGCCCCTCTGAGTTAGGTGGCACACATGGCCAGCTATCTGCTGACTAAGCTGCCAGTCCTCACCAAACACTAGCTCTTGGTAGGCCTCCAGAGCATTCCACTTCCACAGCATATCCTCAGTGCCCCCTCCACTTGGCAGAATACCCTGGGAGCGGTAACACAGGCTGGTAGAAATAGCTGAAGGTTCCCCGTGCTGCAATGTCTCCTCCAGGCCTGGCAGCTGGCTGCTATCCAGAGTGCAGATGTTACATGAGGCCAGCTTGGCTTTTTCTGAAGGCTGTCCCCCACCAAGCTGGTCTAAGATCAGTCTCCCCAGGACACTAAGAACATGAGACTGGTAACTACGCAGCCCTGGAGCTTTAAAGGCATCGAGTAAAGGTCCTACGACTGAACGGGGGTCCATACAACAGCAGATTCCAACAGCCTGCACCCCAGCCAATACCTGCAACACACCTGGCCCGCTGGGGGACAGGCGCTGTAGGAGCCGCAGGCACTGGTGGGCACAGGCAGCCAAGCAGCAGCAGCGCTCAGGATAACGTACTGCTTCACCCTCCATCTCTCCTCCGCCTTCTCCATCCTCTTCAAAGGGGTTGCGCCTAGCAGCTTGCTTGAAAGCAGAGACGGGCAAACCTGACAAGTCTCTGTGATGATGCAGGAAGTGGGAATATTCACAGCGACGATGGCGCCTTCGGGCACACACAGACTGATGCAGCTGCTCTGACTTTGCCTTCTTTACAGCACTGACAATCTTGAAGACCCCTGCAATGAGGCCTCGTAGCCTCTCTGAGGCTTCACCTCCAACTTTAGAATCTCTGGCTCTGCCAAGTCCCTCCAGTCGAAGCACTGTAGTCTCAAAGAGCTCCAGGCCACGGTGCTGAACAAACTCATGGATGAGCTCTAGAGCCTGACTAAAGAAAAAAGGGTTGGGAGTGGAAGCCTGCAGGCAACCCAGCAGCACTTGCAGTACTCCTTCTAAAAGTTCTGGAAGCAGTAGCGCTCTGTGGCGATAACGAGAGAATGAGAAGTCATCCTGTACTTCCTGTAGAGTCTTCTTGGGCCGAGGAGCAAAAGGGTTACTCTGTCTGTCCAAGCAGCTCCGGATTTTGAGAGTGGCTCGCAGCAGGTCTGTTAGACTACGTCTCAGGCTGTCTGGAAGGCTGTCATTCTGACTCACATCCACAGACATCAGGTGCAAGATGGTTCGTAGTAGCATTCTCTGAACTAGTGCAATTGGCTCCTCTGTCCAGCCTCCAGCAAGCTCCTCTGGTCCTGCTCCTCCTCCACCCCCTGGACCACAACAATCTCCAAATTCAGTAAGGATCTCTGTGAGAGTAGGTACAACGCTGACAGCCAGGCCAGGGTTGTGGTTGATGCTCATGTCAAATTTACACACTTTCTCCAACAAGGAAAGCAACACATGGCAGAGATCAAAAGGCGAGTTTTCCATTCGATTGAATATTGATATTGCAGCTGGGTCTGTTAGGGTTTCGCTGTCAGCCATCTGGGATCCAGGGGCTCTGGGATGTGGGTATGGGGCACTCATGGTTTCTGTGGTGGTGCCGGTGGACGTGAACTGCGAGGCGTCTGATCGATGATGCTGACAGCTTACCTGGATGGTGGAGCCATGTGATCTTCGGCTCCGTGCACTACCTGGGCCAGTTTTGTCTTCAGAGTTGGCTTCTGAATCTGAGGTAGAAACCTGAGACTTGCGAGCATCTTTCACAGAGTATCTCTGCGCTGTCCGCCGGGACCTCCGTGACTTCCAGGTACTGCTGGCAACACGGGATCTCTTCCCAGAGGTCTGCTCATCTGTTGCAGCCTTCAGCCCTGTTCTGAGAGGGATGGCCTTCACCTCCCGGTTCAGGAATACCTCCAGCAGGGACGGCAGGGTGAAATCTGTCAATACATAGAATACATATCTATCATACTTGTTCTAGGTGCATGCAAATCGCAAAAAAGTAAGAAAATCCCACAAAGTGAGAGTATTGTTTTTTTTGTTTTAATATTTAGACAAGCACTTGATCCTGGTGTCTACAGATAAAGGTGACATACTTAAACAAGACCAAAATAAACCTTTTCAACAAAAATATCAATAGATGTGAAATGCTTGTGTGGATAAGCACTCAAAGACTGCGCTTTGAGTGCTCAGATTAAGTAGAAAAGTGCCAGTCCTTTTACCATTTACAAATAGCTTACATCATCATCAACAAGTAAGCTTTGATAGTGAAAAATGAAAGTTAAAGCCCTGCCAACAAGCTGCCAAATCCCTGAGGCAGAGGAGCAACCTCAAGCCATACCATTTTCACCACCATGCTTCACAGTTTGAATGGGGTTATTTTCATCAAAAGCTGTCTTTGGCCTGTGCTCTGCCATCCTATCATTACTGTGACCACACAATATTCCAAAAGGTAAGCTCTTTGCCCATATGTTCACTGGCAAGCTGCAGCTTTAATGTTGTTTTTGGATAGAAAAGACTTGTATTGGCCCTGCACCCATGCAAGTTAAAATTGCTTTCTGATTGTAAATACATGCACTTTGTCACCGATAGTTGAAATAGTTACCTGCAGATCCCGAGATAAAATCTGGGAGGGTTCATTGGGCCTTTTATTATTCATTTCTTTTTACGCATCAAGTGATCTTGATCTGAACTTGCTGGAGCCAATAATTGTTATGTGTACTATGACTAACATACTTTTAAATCACCCTGACTAACTCGTAGGTATCCCCTCAGGTTTTCTCTTAAAACCTGACTGCGACTGGAGTGATTATACCACAAACTCCCACAGAAAGGAAAAAACCCACCCTAGATCTCACAAACGCTGGATTCCATTTATGTGGATCTGATAGTGTTACATATGTACAGGTGTATTTTGTTGCAAGTGTCTGATATTTATTTACTGATTTAATATAGGCAAATGTTTAATGCAGTCAAGTTGTTACATTTTGGGTTTAAATACACTTGTATTAATTGGTATTGCTTCAAAGAGTACAAAATGTTATCTGTACAAATACCAAAAAGGCAACATTTTTCATGGGACTACCTATAGACAGCTGCTGAGTATACTTGTAGACGTATACTCAGCAGCTGTAAATGTCACATTTTAGTATTTGACACATAATGTTAGACACCAGCCTGACAAATATTTATTTTTAAATATCAAAAATATTACTTCCTAAGTGTAATGCTCAGCTGCATCTCAGCAGCCGTACCTTGTTTGCTCAAACTCTCAGTAAGCAAGAATTAATTAAAGTAAAAATGTCTAGGGTGCATGTTAGAAAGGATCGGCAGCCCTGTACTAAATGCCAGTGTCATCTGGAGGTCACAGGACTCTGTAATCACTGCTCTTCTCCCACGTGTGGAACAAATTTCTCACGTGTGGGACTAATAAAGGTTATCTTATCTGTTATCTTATCTTATTCTGTGGCTGCTTGTGCTTGCAATACTAACATCATTCACAATGTGGTAAATGGTTAAAATTGATTAATCCGTTGTGAAACAAGTACAGTAGAAAGTTTGTGTTGTGCAAGTACAGCCCTGAGATAAAAATAAGTAATTCAATAAGGACATTAGAGACGCAATTTAAAGTCAAAACCAATTTCAGTGTCTTCACATACAGTAGTGTGCAAAACTCTTGAGCTTCCCCCCAATTTTTATCGGTTTCCAAGGAGACAAAGTTTTGTAATTTTTTTAAAGTGGTCTTGACCAGCAGTTCTCCAGAGTTTATGGGCTTTGTGGGCTGTATTTCAGTCAGTGGTGTTAGGGATCTTTTCAAAATAGATTTAATTATCAATGCAAAAACTATGGTAATGGCTTCATTTTTCAGCTTGAAAATGATCCCAAACACACTGCCAGAGCAGTAAAAGCATAAGCATGGATAGAAAAACACAGCTGAAGACTATTGGTCAAGGACCTCGACATTATTGAAGGAGTGTGGGATTGTCTTAACAGAGAACAGAATAAAAGGCAGCAAACATCCAAAGAAACTGGAGAACTATTCCTGAAGGCTACTTAAAGAAATTACAAAGAAGCTCAACTAAAGCTGTGCAAAAGAATAAAGGTGAAAACTTTTAATGTTCACTTATATATGTTATTTCCATGTGTGTCTGCACATGTTTCCTTAAATCCTTGCATTCATTTCCCCATTCGCCAATGAAAATATAAAGAAATGAACAATGGGTAAAGACTCTTGCATATTACTGATAAACCCACCAAACCTGATGCTGGAAGACTGCTTGATAGTCTTGATGCATGCTCAATCATCCAGGTAAGTAAATCCCAGAAAGCTGATTGTGTTCATCTGAACGTAGCACTTTCAGTGGGAGAAACGTTTCGTCATTCATTCAAGTGACTTCTTCGGTCTCTTTTCTCCCATAATCAACTTTTTGGGAT
Source organism: Mchenga conophoros (assembly GCF_057382185.1). Lineage (NCBI taxonomy): Eukaryota > Metazoa > Chordata > Actinopteri > Cichliformes > Cichlidae > Mchenga > Mchenga conophoros. Next base: position 23,790,527 of record NC_140538.1, read on the forward strand.
TGCTTGATAGTAATAATTTTTTAAGAATAATGTAAACGCTAGAACACGAAACAGAGTAACTATAATGGTTAGCTAATTTTATACTTATGAATTGGACACATTTAAAGGAAACTTTTTAGGTAATGTTACATTACACGTCATGTGTGGGCACTGACCTGGGGCTTTTTCCTCCTGCACAGGAATCTTCCAGACCAATGGGAGTAAAGACAGCAGCAGAGTGAGCAGTTCCTCGCGACAGGTCAGCTCCTGAGAGGGCAGAAAAGCACACTGAGTTTATCTAGAAAGCCTCTCTTTGCTTTTCCCTGTGGTCACACTCCAATGTCACACCAAGACACACCCACCACACTTGGTTTGCACTACTTTCAACAGTTAGAATGAATAGATTATTGCCAGACACAATAATCTGCCTTGCATCTAAATGTAACAAACTTAAAAAAACTTCCTTCAGCTGGAAATAACGCATTTATTTTTTTTATAAGCACTTTTATTGAATTAGTTATTTAATCTCCAATGCAAGTGCGTCGAGGAGCAATGTAGCAGCTACATGACAGACTTACTTCTGAGACCTCGGGGAGCTCATGTCTATCCAGGGGATTCCTCCTCCAGGTGTTAATTAAAAATGATAAACCAACTCTTTCATGTGTGAATTAAACAGCTTTCTGATTTAGCAAAAACATACAGGATGTTTAGTTTATAGCGCACGCCGACTTAGACTGCATTAAAAAAAGAAAAAGTGCAATCCATTTCATTCCAGGATGATTTTGAGCATTTCAAAGTATTATATTCAGCTACTACTTTTTACAAATATGCATCTCCATTTATTGCAAAAGGTACATTTTGGATAATGAAGGGAGAAAATAAGCTGTTCTTCTCTTAACGATTCATAATAGAAGAGTATGAACACAACACCAAACACCTTTGCTGTGGAAATGCCCAAAGGAGAGTAATAATAGCATCCTTGGCAGAGGATGAAGTCCCACTCCTTCTGTGTTTCTAATTGGTGCTTCTCTTAGGTTTTTTCTGGTCCAGGGGTAAGTGAACATTATAGCCACAACTGTTTTCAGTTCTTTTTTGTCTCAAGTGTACTTGTTATTGAAATGTGAATACAGGGTAAGAGATATGGCCAACGTGCCTATTTGCCTTGGCTCAAAACATCGGTGCTCCAGCGCAACCTTTGATGGTTCTGTTCTTTAGGACATCTCCAATGGGTGTGTCAACGTTAACTGTTTGCAGACAGAAATGACTCACACCGACATTCAGTAAGTAAATGCAAGTCACATATCCAGTAGTATCTTCACTAGATATTCTGTTAGTATTACTCTGGAATTTTTCAAATACTTTTACTACCATTTATTGATGACTTCTGTAATACATTTTTTTCTAGCTGTAGTATATGTAGTAATCATTTGAAAGGTAAACCATTAAGGTGAAATCAAAGAGCCGACACAAGCCTGACGCTTAACACATCAACACACAACCTTAATTTAAAAGGGAACAAAAAATAATTTAATAAAACCCTCAAATCAATAGGATGTTACATGGTTGACTACAGGACTCCTGTTCTGCTAATGTAAAGACTAATAACACTTCTACTGTTAAAGAGAATTTTACAGAGTAGATCTGAATCATCTAAACCAACAGAGTGAAGGTGACACAGTCTGGGAGGACATAACAACTGTGTGGAATAAACACTACTCAAAATACATTTTCTCACACACTAGGTCTATGATTTAAAACCTGATTTGTTCGAAAAGTTTAAGTTCTTCATAATGTGTCTCTGAAGGCTTTATTCCACTTGGGATGCTGCTGATGCACACAGCTGCACATGGATGCTTTACACTTTATTTCTATGTACTAATATTGTTCAGACCACATCACAAAGAATTTTCCGAGGAATTGTCTTTTATGATCTATTATAAAAATGCACACACACACAGTCTAGCTATCTTTGTGAGGACCAATATCTGCATTCTACTATACTTACCATCACTTGTGAGGACACACAAACGGGTCCTCACAAATTTGATGGTATTTAAAGGCATTTTGAGGCTCAAAATGTGGTTTTAGTGTCAGGGTTACAATTAGGTTATGTTTAGGTTCAGGGTTAGGCATTCATTTTTAATGGTTAGGGTAAGCAGCTAGGGAAAGCATGATGTCAATCAAGGTCCTCACTAAGATAGCTGAATGGGCTTGTGTGTGTGTGTGTGTGTGTGTGTGTGTGTGTGTGTGTGTGTGTGTGTGTGTGTGCGCATTTTTAAGTGCAACTCATATATTCTATAAAGACTTGCATCAATAATTTGCATATAGCAGAAGCAGAAAGACCGTCTCTCAGCAATCATTCATGTCATCAACAGCGTGTGGGCATCACCAGTTTCCTCTTATGATAAAACCGTCTTGTAAGTTGTGCAAACACCAGAAGCAGATGTATTGTAGGAGCCTAAATTGCCTTTGAACAAACAGAAAATACTGGCTCTGTGGTAGTAAAAGAATTGGCTATAATGCCTGGAAGTCCCCTAATGTGAATAAAGGTTCTAGAAGCATAGAAAAGCAGTCAATTCAATCCAGCGTTATTTATATATCACCACATCACAACAGTAGTCACCTCCAGGCACTTAAAAAAAAGCATAGAGAAAGTTACTGACAACCATCAAACTCCAGGAAATTTTCAAATATACAGCATGCTCAACTAAATCCCATCTTGTTCACTCTTAAAATGTTATCGCGTCTTATAAATGCATAATGGTCATTAAATATCTCCATTCTCTCATTTCTGTCATGTGCTTTAACTATATTGCATCTCTCTACTGCAAAGTCTATCTGCAGTTTCTCCTTGATCAAGAGATTAGATGCTGCAAGAGGCGGCAAGTGAAGAGAAATTTGAATCTGATACGCTGGTGTTGGCAAAGCTGCATAAATGATAAATGTTTGTGGGTTCTCTGTAACTACAGCACAGAAAGGTTAACTTTTTGGGGAATTAAATACATAATGGATTTTTTTTTCTATAATCAAAGTCAGGATGGGTGCACTTGACTTCTCCTTACCTGGTCAATGATCGAGTCCAGGGTACTGAGCAGCAGGAAGCCTCGTCCCCTGACCAGGTACTCGCCCAGAGCCACCATGTGACTTTCCTCCTCATCTTCCTCCCGTGCCTCCGATCTCTGGGCTACCGCACTGCAGAGCTGATGCACATCAGTCAAGAACTCCCGTGCCAGTGTGTTACTGGCCCCACTCATGTCTGAGCTACAACAGAAGACAAACATCAAAACACTCATAAATATTTCGGATTGTAGCATTATAATACTGAAAAACTCTGGTTTCCTTCTTCACAAGCATTAGTGGACAAACAGTAAAAATACACCTTGCTATTAGTGTGTTTGTAACTTAACTCGCTCAGACGAACGATAGTAAATTTCTCTCAAGTAAAAGAAAACACATGAATCACGTGAATATCCGATTTTAGCAAAAGCACTCACTTACGTCTAAAAAAGGACAAAAAACACTCCAAAAACAAACAAACAAATAATCCTTTTGCCATAATATGTTGAGATGGCTGTGAAGCTCTAACTAATGAGACAAAACAAGGATGTAATCACATTAGTTCAGCCTTTGTTTTGTAAAACTGCATTCCCTTTACAATCCACTGGTGACGTCAGATCTACGACACAAAACCATGGGATGAATGAAAAACCGCCAAACCCAACCCCCCTGAAACAGCCAGACTATACAAGGCATTGTATAAATGAGCAAAACAAATCAATGCTCCAATTACGCTCATTATGATCAAACATGAAACTGTTGATTCGTACTGATACCAAATCAAACAGGAAACTGTGCTTATTCTACTAAGAAAGCCATTTAGAGCGGCTCCAGGCTTGTATGTGCATGCCTGCCGCAACCACGTGCAGCATAAGCTGTAAACCACACACCTCCTTCAATCACCGTTTCAGAACAATTTCTGTAACACAGCACAACGCGAATTCAAGACACGGCCTCAGGACTGAGACATGATTAATTCCATCAGACAGATCCAATAACTCAGTGTTCACACTTGGATGTTTACATTTCACCTCTAATCCAAACCTGCGTACAATACAATAATCTACACACAGGAGGGCTTGGTTAATAAAATCTTCAACATGTACTTAATTTAAAAGAATAAAAAACACCCATTTCTGACACAAACCTCTGCAACACGCACAGTCCTTCTTATCTTACCAAATGTTACTGGGCCAAATAGTTTCCTTCCAGTCATCTTTTGTGTGCTGAAAGCTTGACTGCAGCTCTGCTGGCTGTATCTGCACACCATCTCACATGACTACTGACTGAATTTTCTGTTCTGCAGCACAAATTCCATTAAATTGGAATTTCAAATGGAAGCTTTCCAGATTCGCAGCAGATCAGCGTATCACATGAAAGCATGTGATGTCACATGGCGATGGGAGTGGCCCTCTGAGCTGATCAGCCTCCAGTGCCCCATACGAGACCTCAACCATCATTCATTGTAACTGCCTTTGTATCCTCCACTACAACAGCTGAGAGGTTTTCTTTAATGCACACAGAGCCCTGCAGAGGATACGCAGAGAAGGTGCCATAAGGGAAACTTTACACACAAAAAAAAAAAAAGATATTTCTCAAACTTTTTGCTGCTTTCATCTTTACAAATTAACCTTGCACGGTGATGAATTTGAAATGCAAATTTTAATTACATTTTTCCCCAACTATTTCTAATTATACTTTTCCAATCAGTAAACACCATTTCCGTAAGATATTAAGTGTAAAAAACATGTTTATTTTTTAATTTATTGCAGTTCCAATATTGGTTCTAATTAAGGCCATGAGGTTTACACAATAAATAAATATTAAAAAACAAAAAAATAGCACTGTCAGAAAGAGGAGTGGGCTGCAGATATTCACTGCCGGCTAGACTCAGAAAAAGATAAGGTCACAAGAAGAAAGTAGATGAAGTGAACTGGCTAAAGAAAATAGAAAAGAGAGCGGCACATTTTAGAAAATCCAGCTGCAACACCTGGTTTTGTGAGCCAGGTCTAAAATTTTGCCTTTGTATAGATCTGCCTCTGCTTACAGAAGCTTTCTAACTGTCTCTGAGGACGCTTAACCTTTCCCAAGAAGCCTTCGCTACATTTGAGGTTGCCCACATTGAGCTGCTTTTATTTTCCCATCCTTTAATTTTCAAACGCTTTCAATAACTTGTAAACAAGTTGGGATTTCAACCTGAAATTCTAGAGACTTCCAGAAGTCTGATGTAATAAAGCGAATTGTGCTTCACTAATAGGTGGCACCACAACCTGAAAGCATTTTTATCTCATAACTGGCTGCATGAATTTGCATGTAATTTGGCTTGCATAATGCAGTTGCAACAAATCTAAATTTTTATAAATCTCAAATTGAACCTTTGGTACATGACTAAATATATCAGCTCGTTGACTAAATTTGCTGAATTTGCCAAAAATAGTTTCACAGTTACCTAATTCAAGCCACTCAATTTGCCAAACCACCTTTGGATCTCACATTTTTCAAACACGTCTTACTGTAATTAGTAGTGTGTGTACACAGCATTTTTCATTTCCCTTAATATTTTAACAAAGTTCAAAGCACAGAATATTTTTTAAAAGAAGTAGATAAATTGGTGTACAGTGTTTCAGAAAAATACTACACCACCACCCAGTGTAAGGTTTACGCCACAGTTCCCCTAAATTAAAAGGTACAGTACTGGTAAAACAGTAGTGACAATATCATTTTGTTATGTTTCTGGTGATGTATTACTATTAATTACTGTTTTTAATCCTTGAATTTTCATATTGACTGTTTAAAACAAAACAAAACAAATTTGGGATGTTTGATAGAGGTGGGAATCACCATACATCCCACGATACGATATTATCACAATACTTAATGCACGATACGATATTATTGCAATTTTTTAAAAATATTTTGCGATATTCAGATTCTGTACATAAAGGTAAACTTTATCAATATTCATTTTGTCTAATATCAAAGTCTCACACTCAGTCTCTCATTTCAGTCAGTTTTATTGTTGACAAACTTAAACGGTTTGTATTACAGTCTAGTCCAACTTAACTGAATGCAACCATCTGGTACAATTATAGCTATTCTGAACTATGCAATTTATGAAAACTATGCAGCCCCTTCAGCAACTGAAGAATTTGAAAGTAAATTAAAACAAAATATAATTTTATATTACATAAAAAAAGCTTTAAACTTAAAATAAAACATGTCTTAAATTAAAATAAGTAAACTGTCATGTTTATTGCTGCCAAAAAAAAAAGTTAAACACATTTGGACAGTGAAGGAATGTCAGGATTCTTGCTCAGAAAAAGGATCAACATGCTCTGAAGTCAGAGCACAAAAACCTTTTTTGTAACAAAATATCGATTTCTGCTGTCCCTGTATCGACACATTATTAGCAAACAAAATATCACGATACTACACAGTATCGATTCCCCACCCCTAATGTTTGATTAAGACACCAAATTACATCTCTGAACAGAACATTTTCTTTTACTGGCTGAATTTTATGCTTGATTAATTTCTGAGAAATCCAGTGCCCGACTCAAATTTGGGTATAAAAATGTGAATTTGCTTTATTATTTGCCTAATAAACAATGTAAATTTGAAGCTTTAAACAAGTGTTTGGCAGGTTGCTAAAATATTTCTTTTTTATGACAGTTGGTCTAACAAATTCTTGAAAAAACTGCATGCACCATTTTCTTCCACTGTTATTAGAGATCAAAAATGCTAACAGCTCAAAATCATCACCATGATCAATGTGACAGCTCTGCAAATACACCATCAGTTTACAGCCACCATGTTTAAGAGAGTTTAGCGACAGCTCAGAAAGTTCTTTGTCGTCAATATCTGATCCAATTCACCCGCTTTGTCCTGCTACCACGAGACCTTAAATCGAAATTCAGTACTTCAAAACGATTTCCATGAAAGCTTCCCACTCCAGATGTCAAATTTTAGGTTTACCCCCAGGCCAAAAACTGCGACGTTCTTCACTCAAACCCAGTTATCATTACAGTGGATGCTTTGTTCAGCTTTGTCATTTGAGTCATGCTTTGGATAATATTCAAATACAGCTCCCCTCATCTATGAATAAAAACCTCAGTGTCATTGAAAGGATTCCTGTGTGGCATGCACTGTTAACAGACTGTCAGCACTGTTTATCTCCTGCATCTGTAGTTCTGGTTCTACTACAAACAACATGAGATTAGATAATTAATGCAAATTTAATGCAAAAAAAAAGTGTAATGAATTTAAATCTGTCAATTAAGACTTAAGTGAGTTTTCATGGCTGCTTGTAAACAACAACCGGGACAGTGGACTCCGGGCTTATATGTTTGACACAGATTTACACAGAAAACAACAGAAGTCAGTACATCCAGAGTAGTATTACACACTTCATTACTCTATTGTCCAGTTTTCTGGATTTTTAATGGCACATTAAATCCTCTTCGGTGAGGAGGGTCTAAGCATTGCACAGATTTTTGAACAGATGCCCCGCTATCTTTAAGGCACTGTTTTTTTGTGAGGGTTGTTTTGCGCGATCGTTCTCGTTTGTATTCTCCATAGGCATTCTACTGGATCAGGTAAGATAGTAAGGTCTTCCATTTTTATCTTGTTTAGAAGCTCTGTGATTTTATCATTGTTATCATTGTGTTCCCTTTTCAGAAGACTAGGAGTCACCTTGTCATCCAGCACCACAGGCATTCGTGGTGTCGTCTCAACAGCACTTAGTGATGTGGCCACTTCACTAACAGGAGTATGCTAGCCTGTCTAAAACATGCTGGACTCCTTCTGACTGAACAAATAATTTTTGGTAATAGTACCGAAGCGCTTCCTGAAATTCAACCTGATTCAATTTAACGTGGACAAAAAAAAAAAAAAGAGCACCACATTTTAATCAGAGTACAGCATGAAGTCAATTAATCTTCTGGGATATTGATCTGATCAGTTCAGTAGTAGACAAGGTTGTTAATCAGTTTCTACTTTGGTGTTAATCAAATTAACAACAGGTGCACTAGAGGGGCAACAGTGAGACAAGCCCCAAAACAGGAATAGTTTTACACGTGGAAGACACGGACATTTTTCACTGTTTTTTTCACTAGGTTTGCATTTGTCTAGGGTCAGAGTCACTACTGGTAGCACGAGGGGATACAGGGACCCTACAGAGTTGCACAGGTAGTTCAACTCCTCCAGGAAGGCGGGGACATGCGCCATTGCTAGGAGGTTTCCTGTCTCTCCCAGCACAGTCTCAAGAACATGGAGGAGATTCCAGGAAACAGACAGTTAGTCAAGGAGAGCTGGAAATTGCTGTAAAAGGTCCTTAACTAATCAGCAGGACCGATATCTGCTCCTTTGTTCAAAGAAGAACAAGATGAGCACTGCCAGAGCTACAAATGACTCACTGGGGATGGTCTGAGGGCGTGATGTCCTCTAGAGGGCCCTGTGCTCACTGCCTGTCACCGTGGAGCAGATTAGCATTTGCTGTAGAAAACCAGAATTGGCAGGTCCACCACTGGAGCCCTGTGCTTTTCACAGATGAGAACAGGTGCACGACCAGTTTGGTGGTTACCCAGTCCATATCAATATAGATATCCAGCATGATTTCTTTTTGAGATCTAATGTGTTTTTAAAAGAGCTCCTTTAATTTTTTTTTAAGCAGGGTAGAAATCAGGGAACTCCAATGCACTCTAGTTTAGTAAATTAGTTTTAATAGAAGTTGAAATGTTTTCATTGACCTAAAGGAGCACCTATATATCTTAGGTTAACCACGCAGCTAGAATACATTCATTTCTTGACCATTATCAATACAGACTGACACTGTAATCTTGTCTGTCTGATCATTATCTAAGTCACAGAAATCCAGACCATCACCGATACTCCTGTGACATCTCTTTTTCATATTTAGACCGTGAACATTGTCACTGTGATTGGAGGATTAGCGGTACTATGGTCACTAATCTTCCTGTATCATTTCAGAACTTTGTAAAGGCTTACAGTCAAATTTTTCAATTCCTCTCTCAGTTCTAGTTTTGCAACAAAAAAAAAGAAACAACACTTCTACTCACGTTTGCTCAAACAATTTCAAGTAAAAGGAGTTTATTTCAAAATGCAATCCAAGTGTTTTCCTTGAATTTCTTTTTTAAACTATATGTATACTGGATGTTGCCTCTTCAAATAATCCCGACAAACATGCTTTTTTTTTTTTTAAAGGTTTGGCACAACTCTTTGTTCACATGTAAGCATGTAGGCAGTATAGGTATTACTTTAATCTGTGATCATGCTCCTCTAACAATATTACTTATAAACGTGTAAGCGTCTGATGGTTTAAAACAAACCACAGTAACAGCACACAAGTAAAAATCTACAACCTAGTCCAATGTAAGAAGCTCTACAGCATGAGGTCTTGTTTCTACAACATCTGTTAGCCAACTGCTTCATTTTCACATAAAAAAAGCTCTGTTAATTAAGCAAATTAGTGTTCAGTAATTGATCTCACAGAGCAAAACATCAAAACGCCTCAAGCTCGTCTTTACACAAGGACATTATTTTTGGTATTTTAACAATGATTTTTCAGCTGAAGGAACATGTGGATTGCAAATGCTAATGCATCCACTTAATTCTAGGCAGACTGCGTGTGTGTGTGTGTGTGTGTGTGTGTGTGTGTGTGTGTGTGTGTGTGTGTGAGAGACCGACTTACCCACACTCAACAGAATACAAACAAGAGGTACTCGAGGTTCCTAAAGTCCCACAATTTTCCTCATCAGTATGTAAATCTATGCAGTAAGGTACTCCAAACGCCAATGCACCATGATTACATAATTCCTCAAACCTCTACTATAGAGGCAGGACATAAAAGGATATAAATGTGTCATTTCTGCCGTTCTTTTGCCAAAACAGAGAAAAAGAGGACTAAAATAACTGCACTTCCTGCATGTTTGCACTGCATCCAATCTACGACACACTGGTTCCATTGTATTATTGTAGGGCCTTTATGTTAAAATATAAAGCGCCTTGTGGTGACCGCTGTTGTGATTGGGCGCTATATTAATAAAACTGAACTGAATTGAATATATACATTAAGTTGCATGTGGCCTTGTTTATTCTCTTAAATTTGATTGTTTGATTTTGACAACATAGTTTGAGACACAACTATAGTGATTGTATTATTAGCCTACAATAATGCTAATAAATATGTCTTTATGATTCCACTGTTGCACCAGATTTTCGAAAGCTCATTTCATACATAGGCTTTATCCCGGCAAAGTGACACAAATGTCTTATAATGAGGTGTTAAGACACTGACAGAGTGATGAGACCTTACCAGAATTTCAGTGCATCTTTGCTGCTGTGCTTGCAGTGGTGCTGCACGTAGTGGAAGAGACAAAGGAAATTCTCCAGACTCTGAAGGCTGACCTGATAACACACACAGAGACACACAAATGAGACACAAGAGTAGCAACATAAATTAAACCCAGGTTATTATGTACATGTGCTAAAACAAAGAGGACCTGAAAGCATTTTCTTTTAAAGTGACAGCTACTGTAACATTTTTAGGTTTTACAATCATTCGAAATGGTAGCAGAGTCCATTCAATAGTGATGTAAAAGCCTCCAATGTCATTATGTGAGCGTATTGCTCCAATATAGATTTTTCCGGTCAGATAAAGTGCTGGGAGCCAGTATATTTTCTCTCTCCTCTCTAACCTCCTACTATAAAAGCACCGATTTAAAACACATTCAAAGAGAAAAATAAGTTACCAAAATTACAAGTCCTGTAGTTATAATATTTCTGATGCCATTTTGATGAAAATAACCACATTTTCTTTTAGCATCTTTCTAATATAATCTTTGCCCCAACTCCATAAACTTATTAGCAAAGTGAAAAATTAACACAACAAAAGGTCTGCCCTACTGGAGAGCACTATGAAAGTTCACAATTAACAATATTAGCAATAAAAGTAGTAAGCTTAATAGTACTGAGGCATCTATCAGTGTAGGGAAACAAAGACCATATAATGATGAATCTGTTTTGTCACAGTGCAGCGGTCAGAGCCTGACCGCCAAGCACAAATCTGTCATTAGAGCTGGAAGGCAACAGGAACTTTCTTACCGGTAAGACATGCCATCTGACCACTTTTAACTGCATTACTTTTCTAGGATAGTGTGTTAATACCTTGCCAACAGACGGGTGAACCACTAAGCCAGCATACTGCTGTCTCCTATGCTACACAGGAGCTAGCTTTATGCCTCCGCTAATCTGATACCGCTGACTGGATTCATTCAGGCAACACTGATCCCTGACCGATGCGGCTGCCCCGAGTGTCTGGGTCACAAAGCCAAAGAACAGACACCACATACTACATTACACAACAAGATCTACAAGCTTAGGGTGATCCCTACACTGCTTTTTGGAAGGTATGGTTATTAAATGACAATCCCCACAGCTGGTCCATTAAAAATAATATAAAGATGCATTTAAATCCTTCAAATAAAAGATAAATCACATGCATGGAATATATCAACATAGACCTGAAGGAAAAACCGCGCATTTTGGAAAGAAAAAGCAGAAAATAAGCACACTTGTTTTTGATTTGTCTTCATTTTTGTCACGAGCCCAGTATTAGCCCTTAAATCCCCCAACCCCATCAAAACAACGATAGTTTGAAAAGATCTTTATCTTTGGATAAAAGATTATGTCAAGCACCTTGAACAGATTCATTGCAAAACAGTCTTTTATCATTACACAACTTACAGTACGACATGACAAAACAATAAAGCCAAGTGATGTAAAGCATCACTTTAACAAGTAAACTTGGCGACAGTTAGAGTGAAAGTGTGATTTTCTCACACGCTATGATTGAAACACAACGGGGGAAAAGTTTCACATCGGTTATTCAGGTGCTGAAGTTCTATTACACCTCAGCTTTTGACGCCAAGCATCACGTTTAGCACAAGGACTGAGGCTATTTTCTGGCATCACTGCTCTGCTACCCTACATTTAGGCGAGAAGTCAACTTCCTTCCTGTGTCATAACTGTCAAAAGGAGGTTATTTACTCTGTTAGCTTATGTATGGTATGAAACAGATTTTACATGTGTGTCATATGGTCAAAAGCATGTAGACATTTAAGGCAGGTGTCTTACACTGTGAGGTACCAGATGATGAAGGTGCAAAGTTGACCACACTCACCAGGGTCAGGGAGGGTCAGGGAGGGTGATACTTCAACACCTGAGGCAACAACCCACCTAAGCACTGATGTGATGGGTGGATGGGGGAGGGGTCACTGCACATCAGGGGGCTGGACAACATCATACAGAGCAGACGGGAAAGGGAAGAAAAAGAAATGCATGGAGCATGAGAGAGACAGGAAAGGACAAGGGGGGGAAAAAACATGAGAGTGGACAAGAGCGTAAAGGTGAAAGAAATAAATGCAGCAACAGATGAGAGCAAAGATAAACAGAGGAGGTGACTGGCAGGAGATCAAAGCTTCAAGCTCGCAAAAACTGTTATTAGTTTGATAAATAAGCCCTGAAGCAATGCTGGAGCTGTGCACGCCGTCTATTAAATTAATCTTCCGAAATGAGGATCTAAAATGACTGTGTTTGTCCTCGTGTTATCTTGTGTACCTGTGTTCTGGTTGTATTCCTCATATAGGAAAGGGAAACTGAATGGTTCGAGATAACATTTCCCAGCAAAGGTTTGTTTTTTCCTCCGAGGCTCGAATCCAATATTACAATGCACTCAGCACCAAGCAGCCAGCGTGATTTGATAATGGAGAGACTGCCAATAGCGATTAATGCAGCTTAGAAGGGAAATCAGCAGTTCACAAAGCTCACTGAACACATCTCTGTAAACAAAAGGAAAGTTCTGACCTTTCCTCTGCACCGACTTCTTTATTCGCTCATTTGTCATGTAGACGTGGGCAGGCTATCCAGGTCGGTTGACACTTGCCGCTACAGATTTCCATTACTATCGCTTATTTAAGGTGTTACTTTCTGTTTTATAGCTTGCGACAGTAGAATACATTAACATAATTTAACCACAGGTAACTTTGGTTATGTCGACCTTTCCTTTCATCTTCTCTCGTGGACTGCCACTGCACACGTGTAAGATTAATTTGCTTAAAGTAACACACATTTAAGTAAAAATAACAGATTCAAATCAGACTTCCCTTCTCTACTACATGGGAGGTATACATGATTCCAGCTGAGACTCTGACTTTCCATAATTGCTTTGATACAGTTGCTGTGACTTGTGTCTTTATCCAATTGGTGATCATGGGAGACCTAGTCATGGGAGTGTGATGGGTGAGTCACCCATGCTTGTACAGACTTTTCCTCTCAAGCTCTGCTTGGATAATTGGGCAGTCTACAACTTGGCAGAGGCGCGGAAAGCGATGTGATCCTGTCCTCATGAGAGAGGACGTGTAGCGTTAGTTATGCAATCTTGTTTGTTTTTTTTAGTTTGAGATCTCAGCTGATTTAATTTGACATTTGGGTGATGAGCATCATGAGAAGCCCCTAACGTTACACATTTCCGCTATGAGTCAGAGAGCAGAATCCTTTCACACAAGATCATAAATAACATAATAAAATGCTCCCCCAACCCCGTCCAATAAGACACAGGCAAAATATCAGGTAGCCACAATTTAAAAAAAGGTAGCATGTTGGTGTTTTTGCTACTCTCAGATCTTCGCTGTCACAAACAGTGACCTTTGTTTGAGCATAGCCACTGTGCAGGAAATGAAAATCTGTTACTGTCTGCTTCATTGTTTTCATGACAGGGAAATAGCACGCAAGCTGGTGTTAAGTCAAAATTACAAACCAAGCAACCTGCTCTGGCCTTTCTCTTCCCCTGTGGCCTGAGACACTGTGTTTTTTGAGGAGGAATCTGACTTAATAACAAGCCACCGGGTGGAAAAAGCTGAGGCATAGCAATGGCTGGGATCTGACTCAACCCCAAACCAGAGAGATGAATAATTCATCCATTCAGCCAGTGGTTTGGAACAGCCCCGGAGACCAGAGCGAGCAGGAGTCAGGCTGAAGCTAAAGGGCAGAACAATGAAAGCAGATGTGAAACAAGTGTATGGTCAGTCAGCAAGCCCAACAAAGCAACTTCACTAAAATTGCGATGATAAACAATGCCAACAGCAGCCTGTCAAAGTGTGATGATCACAAGACAGCACGATCAGATCCGGCATGATCTGTAGCACTTGAATTAAAATTCAGTGGTGAATCACTAAACAGTGAAGTATCGGCAAATCACTGAGGATCAAATGATTTATCTACTGTGTTGACAGATGTTAGAAATGAGTAATCCTAAAACTTCTATTGTTTATTCAGCACTGAAGGACAGAAATGGTGCACTGGAAAAAGCATTTTGTTAGATAAACTTGTTCAACTGCTCATTAAAGTAAATCCTCCAATCACGTCATCAGCTCAGTGAATTCAGGCATGCAGACGTGGTGAAGATGAGCTGCTGGAGATTAAACTGGGCATCAGAATGGGGAAGAAAGGAGATTTCAGTTACTTTGATCACAACATGAGTGTCTGTGCTAGACATGCCCATTTAAATATTTCAGAAACTGCTGAGCTACCGAGATTTTACCACACAACCACAAAAACAGAAAATATCCAGTGAGCAGGAATTCTCTTTGCAAAAAATGCCTCGTTGATTCCCGAAGTCAGAGGAAAACTCCCAGACTGCTTTGAGCTGACAGAAAGGCAACAGCTACTCAAATAACCATTCCTTACAACTGAAGTATGCAGAAGAGCATCTCTTAATGCACAGCACATCAAATCTAGCTGCAGACGGGCTAAAACAGCAGAAGACCACACTGCCATTCCTGTCAGCTAAGAATGGGAAACTGAGGTTATAAAATCCCACAGACTCATCAAAATTTGAAAAACTGTGTCCCAGCTGATGAGTGTCGATTTCTGCTTTTGCATGGTAGTGTTAAAATTTGGCATAAACAGAGCACAAATCCATCCTGTCTTGTATCGACAGCTACATGTGGTCAGTCCATTAGTGTCAACTAGCCATCTTTTAAACACCGCAGTGTTGCTGCTGATCTTTTTCACCACAGTTTACCCATCTTCTGATGGCTGTTTCCAGAAGGATAACGTGCCATGTCACAAAGCTCAAATCACCTAAAACTGGTTTCTTCACAATAGGTTCTTTGAAGTCAAATGGCCTCCATAGTGGAACGGGAGATTTGCATCATGCATGTGCAAACCTACAGCAGCTACGTGATGCCACCACGTTGATATGGACTTAAATCTCAGCAAGTTACACAAAAAATAAAGGTAGTTCTGAAGGTAAAAAGACATCCAATTCAGTATTAACAAGGCATAACAAATAAAGGGCCTATGAAAAAGTAAAATCAAGTTTTTAGGCGTTTCTCTAAATGTAATATTACTGTTACCGGTCTGTTTTGATGGGCTTGCAAAAAAGCTCTGGAGTGTCCTACTTCCATCAGTGACGCTGAAGATGCGTCTACATCTTGACTGAAGTCCACCTCTGCCTAATAAATTAATTCACTGGACCTCAGTGATCTGATTTATTTGTGGGATAAGTCTAAAACAAGAAAAAAGAAAAGACCTTGAAGTGGTCTCTAAATGCATTACATCTTATTGGTCCACGTGATTCTGACACATTAGGTATGACAGGACAACCTCCGAGAAGCTCCCCCACCACCCGAGGTTAGGAATTACTAACACTGAAAGCATAAAGATCGAGAACTCTCCAGCATAAACTTAGTGGTTGTCATTTTTCAGTTACTCACATAAATTTCAAAATCACTAATCTAAATTATGGTAAGAAAGAACTGAACATTCGTTTCTGACTACTATGAAGATGAATGAGATACACCGATAAGAACTTACATTGCACAAATAGATACACACAGTTCAAAAATTACCACCAAATATTCTTTAGTGAATAACTTAGGGTTAAACTAAATATAGCATTGCAGATATATGCCTTATAGACCATTTAGTGTACTTCACCCTAAAATGAAAAGAAAACACTATAATTGGGCAACCGTGGCTCAGGGGGTTGGGAATCGCATCTGTAACCGGAAGGTCGCCGGTTCGATCCCCGGGCTCTCTGTCCTGGTCGTTGTGTCCTTGGGCAAGACACTTTACCCTACTGCCTACTGGTGTTGGCCAGAGGGGCCGATGGCGCGATATGGCAGCCTCGCTTCTGTCAGTCTGCCCCAGGGCAGCTGTGGCTACAACTGTAGCTGCCTCCACCAGTGCATGATTGTGAGAGTGAATGAATAGTGGTATTGTAAAGCGCTTTGGGTGCCTTGAAAAGCGCTATATAAATCCAATCCATTATTATTAATTCATTATTTTTCCATTTTTACTGCTACAATTACATTTCCTGTACTGCTATGAGTTCAATCGTTTGCAAGACAAACAGCACAGCATAAGGTCTCAGTTAATACAATCACAGAAATAACATTGACAGCACAGCCTTTAACCAAAATATTCTAAAAATACGAGGATGGCACAGTTTTTTCCCCTCACTGTTCAGTCCTGACAAGCCAAATAACAAACACTGGGGATGAAAGTAAAGCAGCACTGCCATCTTTACTCTCCTTTTAGTATTCACCACATTTTTGCCTCATGCTTTGCTCGACAAGTTTAATCTTCTTTAGACAAGGATTCAGTGCTTTACCACAGCATGAATGAGATGCACAGAACAGAACTCGGAGAAGTAATAACAAGTGATGTGGGTGGAATGTGTGGCTGTCCTTATTTAAAACAAATAATTAATAAAAACAATTAAAACAAAACAAACATACCATTTTATCAGCTTTAAACAAAAGTATCTGCTGTCACATATTAATTGACACCTCACAGACAGTGTAATTAACACTACAGCCCATAATTTGTAAACTGCCAAAACCATAACTCACAAGATGTGTTCATCCACCGTGCAGGAAAAGACTGGTTATCCACATTTATGCAAAAAAGCTAAAGCCAAGCGGACCTTACATGAATTCAAGACCAACTGGTTCAGTTAATGGAATTTTAAGTAGTTCAGGAGTCATACAGAGCAAGCAAAGAGATCACTTAGCTGAACCCCCTTTGTGCCAAAAAGCAAGAAAAAGAGAAGTGCTACAAACACCTCACTTTGGTGTTTTGAAACATCCTGTTAGCTCATAATGAAACTTAACTATCAACAGGCAACCTGTTTTCTTGCCTGGCTCCTCGCCAGGCAGCCATTCTGCTAAATGGACTCTGCTCATCAAGATTCAGAGAGACTGGACTGAATGAAAAGTATCCTTTCGGATCCTTCGAAATATCCTCTTTGTAGCAGATCACACTAATTCAGTAGCTTTGGCTCCATTAGAATGAATGCATAGAAAAGCTTAATGTCAGTAATCCTGTTATACTGAAGCTATGATACATGCGCACACCCTTGGTAAATACCACCAATTCAGCACAAGAAGTGGCTGTGGTTATGCCATATTGCTGTCATCTAAATGGTAATATAATGTGCAAACTAGGAGAAACTAAGTGACAAGGGGCAAAAAGAGGCAGCAGTATCAATCCAAACGTTCTACTCTAACCAGTTTTGATTTTTTTTTAGTAACTGCCTATCTCAGCTGTCATAGGGTTTGAGATGGGGTGCACCCTGGACAGGTCACAGTCCCACTGTGAGGCTAAATCCTACAAAGAAGCAAGATATTTGTTGAGTGCATAACTCTGAGACACTAAAAGCTAACACCCACATTAAGAACGCTCAAGTTACCAGTGATAAGTATGCAAATTTCAGTGGCCACATCTAAGGTCGTCCTTGTGGCATTTTAAATAAATAAATAAATAAATAAATAAATAATATAAATCATAGAGAAATTGTATGTCTTTTGTCTTTGCAGCTTCATAAAAATCTGTGATTACGTGGAGCATAAACAAACTCGCACTGTCTGCTTTCTCAGAAGAGAGTGACGATCGAGCCACAAGAGGAAACAGAAAGAGGAACACATCGGTCAGGGTTAGCCCACCCAGCACTTATGTTAATGACCACGGTGATTGCGCTGTGAACAAATGATGGAAATACAGGGTGTGAAATTAGTCCTGAAACACCTTAAGAAGAAAAGCAGAGAGAGGCATGAATAAAAGATGATAAAAGTGAGGAGCTGCTGCAACACCGGTATATTTCACACCTTTTTTTGTGCTCTCTTATTGATTGCAGCAGGAGAAGCTGTGTTTTCCCTCCCCTCTTCTCTAGAAGGTGTGATCACAGAAATGGATGCAGAGCAGCACAACAGAGGCTTGCTTCTGTCAACGGTTGGACATTTCCCATGATCGCTTTGTTGTGTTTACCTGTAGACTGACTGCCATGAACAGAAGATGTCACTTTGGGTGAAAAGGATGGAAAGTAGACGCTCTTGCACTGACGGGGTTGGCGGAATGAGCTGCATCTGTGTGCTGCAGGCTCAATCAGGAGGACAAGCTACAGGATCATAACACAGGACAGGACAGCTGTGCTCACCTAACCATCTCTCTACACACAGACTTGCATGGCACTTTGATCACTGGGAAGCTGACAGGTGGAGGAGCGCACACAGTTGTCCCATGAGATTCGTCACAAGTGGCAAAAGTTACCAGTAATAGAAAGGCTGAGCCTGCCTGGCACACTCCAAGTGTTGCAACAACTGAGAAAAAGCCAGCACCATTCCTCCTGCTGATATCCTAATGCAGACTAATGTGATTAACAAAGCAATGAAGCATTCTACACCAGCAAAGACATGATTACTATGGAGGAAGGAAGTCATTATTTCCAAGAGAGAATAAACCCTCAAGGCTTTCTAAACACTAATTAGCTTTAAAAATGATAGTAGGTCTGTCTTTAAAAGGACAAATCACACATGATTAATCAAAAGTAATGGGGTACATTATGAGTGAGTGTGCCTCTGTGTGCGCGCGAGTGTGTACTCTTAGATCCGCAGTCTGAACCTAATCCAAGTCTCGTGATCTGGATGCCGTTCATTCCCTGACAGAAAGAGGGGGATGAAAGAGCTGCAGAGATCTGACAGTTTTCAGAACCGCTACCACATATGCACAGGATACAATGAGATAGAAAGCAAAGCACCTTTATGCAGCGCCAACAGTGAATAATCTGTGGTTTACACCTGCCTCCACCTCTGTGCAGTGACTTAATGCTGGGCCTACGCAGGCCTCTGGTGTGCACCAGCCAGATTTCTGGCCACTTAAATGATATCTGGGGACCACCAAGGTAAACCAGAGGGTTTAAGGTATATGCAAAAACACATCGGAAGTCATTTTCTTTGATAGTCAGTGACTCTTCCCCTTACCCACTTTTCATATGCACATGTATAATTCTGCACAAAATTCATACTGGAGCATTTTGCCTAAACGTGTTAGTGAACACTGACCTCGGCACAGCGAGGGCAAAAATGAGAAGCAAAGTATTTCTGGATAAGATTACCTTATTCATGAGTTTATCTAGGTTAAAAGCGTTCATATAGCACCTGTCACAGAACAAACTCTTGCTATTCAAGCGTAGAAAGCACACTAACTTCGTATCGACTCAGCCCTTTGAATGAAATCCTGGAGAGAACCGGTTTTGCAACTGTATCGTGATTGAAAACAAATAATTTGTCTCTATCAGAATAAACAAGATACATGGCTGTCTTCAGACCTTTTCCCAAGTACAATGACATCATCTTTTTTAAGGACCTGCTCCTGTAAAAAGTAAGCAGCACCACCACCCAAAGAATGATCTCTGACGTTACACTCCTGCCAGAAGCGCCATACCTGGAGATCGGCTCCTTGCAGTCTACAGTCCATATACTTTTCCCACGCATAGCACAGATCCGTCTCCTGTGGACTGGCCATATCGTCCACACTTCCAGATACAACACCAAGTCTGGTTGAAGAAGTTAGGAATCAGAAAGGTCTCCTCTGGGGTTCTTTCTCAATCCTCCAGGTGGCTGGAAGTGCCCCGGGATAACCCGAACGAAGCCCCAAATCTTCTTCGGAGTCTTTCATAGCATATTCACTGCATCGCTCTGCCACTTTTAAACTGGGCTTCTGCTGAAAAATACAAAGTCTGATGGGTTAGCAAAGCAGAATTAGCTGGCAATGCCGCATTCACTTTTGTCAACAAACGCAGATACACTAACAGTTAAAAACAACAACAACAAAACCCGCACTTGACCCATAAACTTCGCCCAAGCGAGTTTGACACGCTAGGGCATTACCAAAACAAAACGGACACTAGCCATACAGACAGCTAGCTAGCTAGGTATCTGACAGAACTGCGTGAAGTCTTTAGGCAGCGACACACATCCCATTTCCGGCGACAAATTGTGTTTTCAAAATAAATGCACCCACATTTATATTGCAGTAAAAGAACATCGATAATCCGAATCGCAAATAAACTGAAAATAAAATATCCAATTTGGATGCTTGCTGTATTCAGTCAGTATTAAACGGTTAAATTACACTCAAATGTAATTTGTATGTTTATATTTAAAATTTCGTTTCAAGTGTGTTATGGAAATATTCAAATGCAGAGACATCTAGGTTTCATACTGAGATAAAATAAATATATAAATTGCAAGTGGTAACTCTGTAATGTGGCTATTCCCCTCCTCGGAACTGGGCTTTACTTAAAATACATATACTTTACATCGCACGAACGAGTTAGATATATTTTGAAAGTTCATCTCCGTTAGCGTGTTTATAGTTGTGGCTAGCTTGACCGAAAAAGAAACAACCCAGCAGCTTCGGTAACTTTAAAAAAATGTCCAAATAAATGCCATATTCTCCGGAGATACGCATTACCGACTGACTTTATGAGCGTTTTTTAACGAATAAAGTAGCTATTCCGGAGTTCTTGGCTCTTTAGCCAGCAGCCGTGACGTTAGCGGCTCTGCTGATTGTTGCATCGCACCGTCCTGTGTACGGCAGCTGTCAAAACTGTATCACAGAGCGACCAACACATCTTCAAGAACATCCAAAACAAGCAGGTGCTATGGGTATAGCCACGTATCTCTTACATGTATGATATTTACCTGTAATAAGAAGAATTAATTTTATGACATACCTTCGTTTTCCCCCAAATTAACCCAGCTAAAGCTAGCATCCATCCAGCACTAAAGATATTGGGTCGTTAAGCCCTCAGCTCTGACTGCAAGACAACTCCCTCTACAATACAGCCCATTTAGTTGGCTGCGAAGAACCTCCTAGAATCCAAAGAGAAGTCATAGCAAATGTTTTGTAATAACACCCAAACAGGTACACTAATTTCGCGATTTATTTCCTTGGAAACTATTAATATGATCTAAGACTTAATATGGCTGTGCGTAATGCATAATGCATGTTTAGCCCTTGAAAGCCAAATAGTTAGCTTAAGTTTTCTATGCGCTGATCAGCTTTTTTCCTCAAAGACTTGTCTGAGGGTGCAAATGACCATTTTGTTATTAAGCGCTAACGGTCTGTGGAGTGCCCACTGACTGCTGTTCTGCTCCCAATTGGATAACACGCAAATCATTTTCCAATCAATCAAAGCTTTTAGCCCAGGGAATGGTGGTGCGTTTGGAGAAGCTCTGTAGATGGCAGAACAGACTGGCAAGCTAATTCATTTTTTCCCCTAAAGTGTAATTTGCTTGTTTGTGCATATCAAAGTGAGAAGCCGCCACACTCGAGACAATTGTCTAAAAATCCCGGCGTTAGGTTATCTTTCTTGCAGATTAGGGTTATTACGAGTATGAAAATGTAGTTGAACTACTTATAAAGTTAAACGAATCGACTGAGGTAATTTTTGCGTAATGACGAATGATTGATGTGTTTAGTGAAAAAAAAGAACAAGGATTTGCTGCTTTTATTTATTTTATGGTGACATTACTGTGGGCTTAAGGACACTGAATCCCCCCCCCCCTTATTCATACATTTTAATGGACAGCTGGTAATCAGTGAAGCAAGACAAGCACATCTGTCACAGTTATGAAAAACAGAATTAGCTTCTTGGTTCTGGTCACAATCTCCCCTGCTGTTCCTTACCCGTGGCTTGACAGATGGCCAGTAGAGGTTGGCGGACTGAACCAATAGTATCGATTCCAACGCTGGTATTGGTATCAGATCAATAGTAGCACGATAGAATCGATACTTTTTTTTCTATCAAACATGCACTTTGAAAAATATCTGAACCTTTTTGATCGTCAGGTCTTTTTTAATTTATAGTAAATAACACACACACACACACACACACACACACACACACACACACACACACACACACACACACAGCCTCAGATTCAAAATATATGAAAAGCTGAAAGGTGTGTTTGTTGTGTTAAAGTATTGTGGAAAGTAAAAGACCACAGTGATTCCATGATCATTAAAATGTATTCAGAATTTGCAAAGTGATGATGATTTCTCTAATAAATCCTGACACAATGATCTCCCCAACTTAAGCTGTCTTTATAGATTAAAAGTATCAGCATATTTAAAATACTGTCTCAATATTTACTTTGTGTCTGATCAATACCAAATTTTGCAGTCTTGCACAGGACTAATGGTCAGACTTTTTTATTGTTAGACAATGACAGTCACTGATAATTTGGATAGAAAAGGACAGAATTTTATTTTGTTTTCCAGTTATGGTCATAGCATTGTTTTGTGAGATCGAAATGACGATTTGTCTCAGAGTCATATCAAGATATACCCCTAAGGCGTTGATGTGAATGGGACAAGTCACTGGAGAGAGACAGTAACGACTGCTGCGACTCGAAGCAGGTTTTCAATCAGGTTTCAAGTCTTTATGATAAAAATATTCCGGGTTTATTAAAAGCCCCCTTAATGCACCACTGACGTACGTGTCTCCCCCCTCCAGCACACAGACTGCGTGGGTGGCAGCTTTTCTTGATCCTTTTTGAGAAAGAAGAAGCATCATCCAAGCAGACGCAAAAAATAAGTCATGTGACAAGAAACACACACACACACACACACACACACACACACACACACACACACACACACAGCTTGTTAAAAATAAGCCTGTTGCAAGAAATGGTGTATAATGGCACCTGTGTATAAGTCATCTGCGATAAAAGTCGCGCAGAAATTGTTTAAGAATAAACATTTATTACATTTTCATACATATAAATCTGCAAGACAAGTTATTTATTCAACCATGGCAGGTACTGGATATCACAAGGCATCCCCTTTTTGAGGTTATACAATGGCGACACCTACCGCAACAGCACCAGATATGAATATTTGTAATTCACTTACCTAACACAAGGTGTCGCTGTAAAGCAACAAACTCGGGAGCCCACGGTGTCAGAAAAATTTTTATTCCCTCACATTTCTGCTCAGCATCTAGACTCATCCCACCAGCTTCCCCCCCTACCCTGTTCCACAATAACACTTCCATGAGAAAAAGCCCAGGTTCAGTGTGCAGTAGTGCATGAGATGATGTCATTTACCGCTCTGATAAAGTTCACATTAGAATTACGCATTCCTTCGAGCTTCATTCTCAGTTTTTGTGGACTCAGGAAAAAGGTCACCATGGTAGTGCTTCTACTTACAGTTCATTGTGATTTTATAAATGGGAAATGTAACACACACACAAAAAATGTAGGTAACAATAACAGTGAGCAGTAGAAAAAAAAAAGGCACAGTAAGT
This sequence comes from Mchenga conophoros, assembly GCF_057382185.1. Taxonomy (NCBI): domain Eukaryota; kingdom Metazoa; phylum Chordata; class Actinopteri; order Cichliformes; family Cichlidae; genus Mchenga; species Mchenga conophoros. The sequence goes on from NC_140538.1 coordinate 23,814,243, forward strand.
TCACCTCTGCTTTTCAGAGGCGGTTCTGGTTCTGCAGCAGTTCGAATTTAGTCATGCTGAGGGGCTCTGGATTTAAAACTTGTCCACTCCGGGAGTGCTGGATGTCTCCTTTCAGTACTCTCTCTCGACGCAGCCCACTTGAGCCGCGTTGTCGGGACACTTGCAGGAACGGCCGTTTGGTGTTGCTAAACACAGGTGGGAGCAGCCACCGTTGTTTCCAGAACAGTAGTTTTGTCCTGACAGACGGAGGGGACAAAGGAAACATTTTACAGCAGGCATCGGTGGGAAATAGCCTTTTCACTGCTTGTTATTAATGCACTAAAAACATCCAAAGGAAGCACGCAGCAATCTCCAGATGTTGGAGGCCCCTTTCCCCTGACTCTGCATTCCCTGGCTTTAGCCTTATCTATAAGAGAGGCTGTTGCCTGGTGCCATTAGTCATTCCTTTGCTTGATAATAAATACAAGCTGGAAGAATTCCCCCAGTTGCTTAAAGATTAAGAACTGTACTCGTGTTTTTTTGTTTGTTTGTTTGTTTTGTTTGCAAAGTGCTCTAAAGGATTCTTTAGAGAGCCTGCAGAGGTCACAACTAGGTCAGCCTGGTCCCAAAAAGGAAAAGGAACGCATAATAAGGTTGGCCTCAAAGGTAGCCCCCAAATATACAAGGGTCAAGCAGTTTCTGCATGCGGCTTTAAAGTGGAGCTGAACATCAGGGTTAGATACCGTGCAAAGATTCGCTTCGAGCATGTGAAGAGGGGGAATTGAAGGGGAATGTGCCATCACAACTTCCTACCTGCAGGACACTGGGCATAGGCTGTGGCGATCCCGTATAACCTGGTCCGCTTCTGAGGCTGGAACTCATCTGACTCCCTGCTGGCATAGCGGTCCACTGCAATCACAGCATCCCTGTTGCAAACACAGTCAGCACAGGAGTTCAGAAATCCAGGACTATCTGAGCTTGCGCAATCATCCGTCCGGCCTCCTTATGTTTCCTACAAAGTCTGTCGAGACTGAGTAAGGCCAAAGAGGGGGATGAGGGTAGGTTTCTTAGCCACAACATGACATAGTTTGTGGTAAACTGTTTAAGTGTGCACCACCCACACCACCTCCTCTCAACCTTTCTGCGGCCCTGGCGAGATCACAGGGAGGCCCTGTGGAGGTCACTCGCAGACGTCTGGGGCTGAGAAATTGCAAGCAGCTGTCACTTTTCAGGACTCCTCCTCACCTCATGTGCACACTAACACACACACATACTCACACATGCACACACACACAAAGCCCTCCCCCTTTTTTTTCTGCAGTCGCTCAGGAATAAATAACTTACAGAGCCGGACACATGTGGAGGAAGCTCCACAATTTCGAGTGTGGGAGCGTCTGAGCCCTGCCACAGAGAATGTAAAGGGGGTTGAGTGTGGGCAGCTTTTTGACCTTTAACCTTCCCTCTCTTTCCTCTGCCTTGACACATTGAATCACAGGTAAAAGTAAAAACCCTGTGTCTTCGGTGCTACAACACCAGTGGGTCTCATTTATAAACAAACTCCAGCTGCAAGAAATATTATTATCATTATTATTATTATTTTTTCACGATTTAAAAAGGCAGAGTTTGAAAAAACATTCTTAAAATAAAAATCAAACCTTCGCCAGTCGGTGTAATAGATGTTTTTCCCGAAAGCTGTCATTCCAAAAGGATACTGGATCCTCTCCAAAACCGTACTGCGACTACCCCGACCTGGATCCATGCACTCCATTTTTTGCGTGCCTGCAGGCAAGAGACTGTAATTAGTGCTGCTTGCACACAGCAGACACCGTTTCACAGATGAGTCATCCGTCTGAAATCTACCTGCGTCTGCCCAGCAAAGCTGTGAGCTGTGAGGGTCGTAAGTCAAGCCGTTTGGCAGGCCTAGATTGTCTCTAACCAGCACCCGTCTGTTGGATCCATCCATGTAAGATGTCTCAATCTTGGGGGCTTTACGGTTCCAGTCAGCCCAGTATAGGTTACTGTTGGAGGACAGGTGAAGAGTGAGTCTGCTGTGATGTTCAGCAACACTGAATATCAATCTGTTTGTGAATGTTACCTGCTCTTTAAAGTAAATGAGCATCGCAGATTTTCACCGAGAGTGCTGTTTAACTCAAACTATGTTCAATAAACAGGCTGTTAAATCGTAACGCACCCGTTGGAAGGGTCAGCGATGATGGCTCGTGGGTTGACGAGGTCGGTGTTTATGAGGACACGTCGGTTAGACCCGTCCAGAGACGCCACCTCGATGTGATCCTTAGCGGAATCCGTCCAGAACATTGTTCGACCCAAGTGGTCGATCGCAATCCCTTCTGGGCTTTCCAAACCTGTTAAAACAGTGCATTTTTCTGTTTTTTTAAACCTCCTCTTTCAAAATGTAGGGGAACCAGTAGCGTGAAGAAAACACTACCTGAACTAATGACAGAAGTGGGCTCTCCCCCCTCGATGTTGGCCTTGCTGATGGAGGGAGACGTGATTTCTGTCCAGTACACCATTTTCTCCACACAGTCGTAGGCTACACCAATGATGACCTTCTCCTGTGGAGCCAAGGAGGGTGTGAGCAAACAACAAACCTTTGAAGTGCAGTTTTCGTCACACAACAACGGTCCAGAACGTGGAGCAGATGTGCTTTTTGGATGGTATCGTCGAGACTTTAAATCCAAACAAACTGAGTCACACAGTGAGGAGCTCAAGCAGCTCAAATCAGTGCAACAAGAAAAGCAGACTGCAACTGTAAAGTTGTCTGACTGATGTTAGCAATTAGCTTGAATGTCACCATGTGCCCCCAGTAAAGTGCAAGCTTTGGATGCGAGAAGCAGATGGGAAAAATCCCAGAGCTGAAGAAAGTTTTAGGACAACAGAGCGCAGTTATTTGTGACTGTTTTCTCATATATTATTTAAATTAAGTAAACAATCCTGACAGGAAATTGTGGCTTTAACTTAAAAATAAGAATAAAACTGCTGCAAAAGCCATATAAAAATTTATGAAATAACTCCTCTCTTAAAGATGAACTTACGGGCAGGTGGAGGACGGGCTTGGCATCGTTCTTTTTCATGTCGTAACCCCCCAGAGGAACGTGCTCTATCCTGCCGCTCTGGGCAAACAGCAGGTGTGTTCCTGGGGTCAGGGCGTCCACATCGGGCCGTGGCCGGGGTCCGACGGGCGGCAGCCCAGTATTGTGGTCGATACCTAATTGAGACGCACACAAATCAGTTCATCAAAACTCCCGAAGTGTTTGTGCTTCCATAGTTTTTGTTTAATGCCACTGTGAGTGACACTGTCACCTCTTTCTGTGATTTACTCACACATTGGTCTGCTGCCAGGCCCGGTGCGAGTCCCCGAGATCTCCTGTCCATTTTGGTCCACGCACCAGCAATGTCCCGTGCTTCCATGGCACTGCATGGGCTCATATTGACCGTTGTTATCACACGTGGGAATGTAAGCGCCAATCGGAGGCCGCGGCCCCCGTGGGCCAGACACACCCAGGACGTTCTCTCTGTGAACCTCACATCGTGTTTTTGGCCTCCCTGAAGAAAAATATGAAAAGAAAGACTCGAAAATTAACAAATACAGCCTGCAACAAACTCCCCGAACTTGTTTCTTTTATCTTTTTGGAGTCTTCTAATTTAAATTTCAGCTACACATAAAATTCACATCCTTCACAAGGCATGACAAATTCCTCGCGCTTTCCAGAAGGGAATGAGAAACAGATTCCAGCTGGCACCAATATACTCTGGCGAGGAATTCATTTTCCAAACACCCCCTCCGGCCTAAACGGCTACAAGGCTGTGAATGAAAATGACCCATTTTGCGAAACAACATCAAACAAAAAACTATTACTCGGCTGTCTGAACTCCAGTGAAGGACCTCCATAACAAACATGTAACTACACAGGCTTTATTTTCAACCCCCAGAATGAATGTGCAGCCAAGCCAGCTAACAAATGTTTAAAGCAGTGCAATTCAGAGAGTTCACCTACCAGGAAGGCACTGGAAACCGTCGCCGCTGTAACCTGGCCTGCACTGGCAGGTAAAGGATCCCTCTGTGTTGTAACACACGGCGTCTGAGTGACACCTGCTTTGCTGACACTCGTCTATGTCTTCAGGCAGATGGATGAGATGATGGTGAGATGGATGGATGGAGGATGAGAGAGCAGAAAAAAATCAAATATGAACATTTTCTGTGTCATTTTATGAGTGGAGATCCATGCAGAAGAGCTTGGGTGAACCTTTGACTTAAACTTTCCTCAAATAGCAGAAAATCAAGCAAAAATGTGGAAAGAATGGAAGGACCCAGACCAGAGAAACCCCTCCAAAAACCCTACACCCAGACCCGGGACCTCTACACATGAAATTCCCATCTGCTTTTAATGTTTCACTCTTCGGTCTCTGTTGGTGTATTATGCAACCAACCTGACCGCCCACAGTCCCGAGCAGATGGTGTAACAATTCAAATAATTCCTAAGGATGCATTTGGTGAATCAAGTGATTTTGGCCACACTGAACATAGTCCTTACTTTCAGCAGATTTTTCTTCATGTCCCTCGTTTTTGACCGGTCACACTTAAAGCTGCTTTGATCTTAAGTGCGCCGGACCAGTGAAATTACATGACAAATGTGTAAAATCATTGCCCAGACTGTCCTGTAGTTATAAAATTCAAAGTTTCATTCAGAAAACAAAGCCGTTTTCTGTGAACTCACTGTAAAAAAACAAAACCATAAATTTCTGTGGTAGATAGTAAAAAAAAACCCAGGAAATTTCCATCATGTAATTGTGTATCTATAGATGACTTTGCTGTAGTATAAAGCGGGGTGGGGGGAATCTTTATCAATAGGAAAAGGTGTAAAACTTAAACAAATATAAATAAAGTGAAGTTATAGTGAGTAAAGTTAAAACTGTGTTTCTAAAACTCCGGGGTGGAGTTTTTGCTGGGCCGATTCTGGCCCCTGGGCCTTATGTTTCACACCCCTGCTTTAGAAGCTCCTACTATTTAATTTAATTGTTTAATTTTATTTCATAAATGGAAGGAACAGGGAAAACTGCAAATCCTTACATGCAGCCAACAAACTTTAAGCCTTTTTTTGTCAGTAAAATTACCTAAAAACTCATTTAATAATAGAAAACACGTAACACTGCTTATTGCAGGTTGGTGAACTATGCAAAAAAGAAAACCCACAAACAAACAAACAATGAAAAAAATTCTGAGAGCATTATGTTTGTCTGCAGTACCTTGGCAGCTTCTACCGTCTCCTGTGAACCCTTGTAGGCAGGTGCAGACGTAGGACGAGCCTCCGGCGTAGCTGCACTGAGCATGGGGTGAGCAGGTATGGGTGCCTGCCTCACAGTGGTCCACGGGTCGATCAACCTCTGAGGAGAAGCAGAACAAGTTCTGGGAAATGCTATCAGCGTGAGAAAAATAATGTGTTGACTGGTTTTGGATAGAGCCGCTTAAGTTGGGGAACAGGGTGAAAAATATGGCGTGAAATTAAGACGAATGAATATACTTTAATATTTATTTAACTGAAGTTGGATCCTTTTGGGGCATGCCAGAAAATACTTTACAGCCACCGCGCTGAGCAAATCTAATTTGCTGCTGCTGCTACACGTGTTAATAATCACCACAGACTTTTTCATACAATAATGAATTTTATTACAGGTTATGTTTGCACCTCTACCTCCTTAGAACCAGGTAGGGTTTGCCTGATATGGAATAGCACTTTACAGCACACAAAAGCCACTTACTAATGCAGGTTCTCTGGTCACTACCGAACTGATACCCCTCTTCGCACTCGCAGCGGAAGGTCCCGGGCTGGTTGTTGCAGATAGCGTTAGGGCCGCAGCGTTGAGGATCCTCTCTGCACTCATCGTTGTCTGATAAAAAAAGAAAAAGAAAGAAAAGAGTAGTGATGAGATGCTAAACTGATAACATTTTTTTTTCGTCTGTCTACTGTCTTTTGCTTATCTAATTCAGAGTCACAGAAGAGGCTGGAGCGTATCCCAGCTGTCATAGGATGAGAGGCGGGGTACATCCTGGACAGATCGCCTCTCTGTCCAAGTGCCTTTTTCCTGTTTTTATGTATGTAAAATCCTGGGAAACTTTACGTGTGACGTTGAGTCGTGTAAACAAAATGACTTGATTTAAATAGTCTTGGACTGGGTCAGAGTTTGAGAAGTCTGGTTTGCCAGATAAGTTTTTCATTATCAAATGTTTTCGGATCAAAGAAAAGAGCCTGATTAGATTTATAATAATACTTTTATGATAGCATCTGTCTGAAATTCTTCCTTCCTCTTCCTGTTTGGTCTCTAATGCAAAAGATTCGGTTGTATAGAGGTTGAAATAGCTCTGTTAACCTGGTCTCTGAGTCGGAAATGCTTTGTTTATCCTATGGGACTCCCCCTGCTAATTGTATGATTGTGCCGTTCCCTAGTCAGGAAGGAAGGCTTTAGAAAATCTGGGTTGATTTTAATGATGAGTTTGAAAGATATGGAAACAGTTAGATTTTTTCCAAAAGCAGAAAATAAACTCTAACTGCTCTTTGTTACACGATTAAATATGCAGTTCTTACCATAACATGCGCGTCCATCGCCGCTGAAACCAGCAGCACATTGGCAAGTGAACGTTGCTCCCTCTCCGACTTTGCAAACAGCATTCGTGTCACATCCGTGTCTTCCGGTTAAGCATGGGTTCTGCTCCGGCTGCCCTCCTGAAAAGGAAAGGTGAATTTTATTTCTAAACAGGTTTTGTTTTGGGTTTTTGAAGCAAAACATACCTATTTTTACCATTTAACAATAGCAACAAAAAGCCTGTCTGGCAAAAATAATCTCTCTGTCAGGACGTTGTTCCTGAGGAAGGAAGTGAGCTCAAACCAAAGGCAGGAAAACGAATACGTCTTCTCACCATTGATGTCCCCGATCTTGCTGGTCAGGGCGAACCGGATGAGTTGTTGTGCAGGATCGTAAATGGCAAAAATGTGGTCCACGCTTAGCATCTGTGTAGGTTTCATGTCTCTCAAAGTCTCGCTATGATAGCAGCCGTTGAAGGAGATTGTCTCACGCCACTGATATCTCCTGGTTTCCCTGGATCCATCCTGCAGAGTCACTACGTAGTCCCGAGTGGACGACGAGGTGATCACTGAAAGGCAAGATGGACACGTTAGAAACGCTCACCTTTTTTCACTTCTTTTATGTCTCGCTCAAAATCAGAAAAGGTGGTGAAATATTGTTTCTCTGTTCAAGTCATGTCTCACAGTTGTTGTTGTACTGGTAGATCTCAGAATACGGGTCGAGCTTTATGGTGGAGCCAAGAGGCACCTCGGCCACCCGGCCCTCCAGGTTGGTGCTCACAATCAGGTGGTCGTGCTCATCGATGCCTTTAAACTCTTGCCTGATGTTCAGCTTTTCATTCCCTGGCATAAAGGTCACCTCAGCCTGCCGAGTGAACTCCCCCCCTGTGGAGGCCAGAGAGGAGGATGTTAACTCTAATACTGGCCCGGGATGAACTTTGTCTCGTGGCCTTCTGTTACAGCTGAGGTAATGCGAGTGGAATTCAGGGAGACAGTGCAGAAGACTGCAGCTGTATGCAAGCTGTGTTTGCAGCAGCGCAAACAGCTTGTTTACAGAAATTTATGCTTCCCACTAGTTTTTTTTTAAACCCTGTAAAAACTACAAGGCAAGCTACTGAATATCACATCATGAGATATCTTCATTGCAGCGTTGTTCTCACTCACCGATGATGCTGAAGCCGTTCTTGAAGCCTGGGTGCTCCAGAGCAAACGCCCACCCAATCACACCGCTAATTGACACCAGGGGCTCCAGCGAGGGCCCAACAGTCTCCGGGAGGTCACTGATGGCGACGTAGGCTCGACCCTCATTCGCAACAATGTAAGAATGGAGGTCGATGTTGGCGAACTCCACCGGAGAAGGAGACCTGCCCACAAACACTCTTCCGTGTACTTTGCCGTTCACCCTCTGTGGCTTTCCTGCAAAATCCCCCAAAGAAAACAAAACAAAAACACAGCCACCCCACTGAAGTTACTCACCGAGACGTGCAAACCCACTTCCCTTAAAATGAATTTCATCCAAGAACAGCTAAGATTTCTTCTAATGTTTCCACATCAACTAGCTAATAAAAAACGTCATATTTAAACACTTTTCTGCGTGTACCTTCTGCCACACACTGTATCCCGTTGCCATAGAAGCCAGAGATGCAATGGCAGCAGTATCCGTTGGCATAGTCCCTGCATTCACCAAACTTGGAGCATTTATTTCTGTTGTTTGCACAGCTGCCAAGGTTGTACGAGAACACTGAAAACATGGGGAACGGTAAGAATACCATGACTGGAACAGCTGATAAGACAAGTACAATAAACATTTATATACAACATGCTCTCACTCTCAAAATACACTGTGATAGACAGCATGGCTCAGGAAGCAGAGCTGCAGACAAGCTTGCTACCATCAGCGAGTGTGGGTGAACGGCTCACTAAAAAGCACTCGTTGGATTAAAACATCATAAACTCACCATCTACATTTATAATTGGATCATCCACCTCCACCACCTCCGGGTTCTGTGGTTGGAACTGAACTGGGTGGACTTCAGTCTGTTCCTGCAGATAAGGAGGGTAGGCTACCACCGGTCTGTCAGGGTACAACGGCCTCCTTGCAGCGCTGGACTCCTCATAAGCGTCAACATCTTCTTGTGGTGGAGCCTCAGTGGGCAGCTCAGGGACCTCACCTGGAGCCACGTTGCTAAAAAAGGGAGAAGTCCCAATCTCGTACACCCATACACCCCTCAGGCCAGAGTTCGTCTCCCTGTGGGGGGAAAAGTTTAGATTCTGGGCAGAAAACATGTCTTCAAGAACCGTCATTGTTACCGTCTGACTTACTCTGCTAAAGCTCTAACGGACTGCTCGTCATCAGTGGTGGTGCGGTAGTATGGTCCCTTGATGGAACTGAAGAAACCCCGGACTAAACCCTTACTGAAACCAGCATGCATGATTACATTAGTGTCTCCCACAAGCATGGAGGAAAACTTTATCCCATCCCTTGGATAGAGGACAATAGCGTATGACGTGGTCTCCAGAGATGCAATAACCAGCTGGAAGGTGTTTCTCTGAGAAACAAAACATTATAGACTCTGTCAGTGATCACATCCACTTTAGATTACTTGAATAACTATGTGACACTCACCTTCTTGATGCCGCTGTCTCCTCTGCTCTCAAGTCCATGGGTGGTGACATCAACCCAGGTGACCACCACAGCATGGGTGGGATTGATTTCGTCATCTTCAGGGAAAGCCCTGTTGATGTGCTCAGCAGCGCGGCGTAGAATATCAGGACTGGAGTCCTCTCGGAAGAAAACTTTCCCCACACCATCGCTCGTGTGCAGGTCTCCTTGCAGAGCTGCAATCATGCCAAATTTTGGGGGCATTTTGCCAAGATACGTCAGCTCGCTTTCTGGCTCTTTTGTGGCGACGAACCCATTGGTATTAATCTGAAACGAAAAGCTAAAATCATTAATCCAGAAGACAGAAACTGAAATGAAATCCCTGCGATGTTGTACACAGTTTTATTCTTGACACAACTTGAACTGTTTCACAGGGGATACAATCTGACCCACTTTGATCTTCATTGCAGTAATGATTTGAGTCAGCAGCTATGTCCCACTACTGTGCTAATGAACAAACAAGATGCTATTTAACGCAGTCTTTACACACTTGCAGTGGGAACACATGCAAGGCTCGTAAAAAAGAAAGAAAAAAGCGCTCGTGTGAAGAAAACATGCCCAGACACACACTGGACATGGGGGCTCCTTCACTTCCTGACCAAAGGAAAAAACAAAAGGTTTCCTGTCCTTGCCCCCGATGAGTAGCCCCAGAGAGCCTAAAGATTGCGCACTAAATGTCATTACAGAAACTTCCTGCCAAAATGGAGGGTAGATCTGGGAAAATGATCAGTGATCCTATTTACAGAGGTGCTGCAGATAGAGAGCTCTAAGGTTAGTGGTTAACATGTAAGTGCTCAGTAAAAAATGGATCATACTCATGAAGGGTGAGAAGAATCATCCCCCCCACCCCAGGGCAGAGACAGTTCAGGGCAGACCGTCTCAGAGATGAAAACAAAACTCTTGAGGGCATCTTGACTGCAGCGCAGAAATATGTTTGTGGTGGGTAATGGAAGGTTAACCTGGAGGCAGTCAGCAGACTAATTGGTGAACGCTGCATTCATGTGTTTCATTTAAGCTCCAGACTCATGTGTTAATCACGTTAATCATTGTCTCTGCACGATCTCCTTAAATGGAGATCGTGCAGAGACAGCCTCCACTGGGTTGAGACTGGACAGGCTACTGTGGAATGAATGGCAAGCTTTACTAAAGAAGAAACTTTCATTTTAAGAGCTTGAATGCTTGGTAGAAACATCTTTATGCATAAAACATCAGCAAAGCTTTGACGAATGCATCTGTTAGTGTAATCACTGCGTCATGGCACAGTTTACTCATGCAGCACTGAAACAGAGATGTAGCACTTTTCTTTGAAACCAGAACTGCGGGAATAAAGGGCTGTTTGTCCGTTCCACACAATGGTGCGGCTTTTAAAAACACTACAGGCCAACAGTTAATATTCTAGCAAATCATACAGTTTTACATGATTTACTGCATTTATTCCAGAAACAAACCTCCCAGTGACCACTCTGTAAAGTTCTCTGTCTCATCACTGGGTGTTTTTAGGATGGATTGCAAAATAAGGTTTGGTATTTGGTATCGGCAGTAAAATGATAACCTCGAGGGAAACAAAGAAATGCCTGGGCACATGCTTTCGACATGATACAGTCGCATCTGCATATAAGAAATCCAGTATTTACAAATACTCCACAGACAAGAAAAAAGTCATACGCTGCTGGAACTCCGTTGTCCAACTTCCAGGAACTGTTTAAATTCACTCCATTTCTGGCTAACGCGCAATTGCGCAAGAACTACGGACGTTTGATGACCAGTAAAGCCAACGCAAGTGCATTAATGTTAATAATAATAATCATCAAAATGTTAAGAATTAACTTACAAAGATGCTGAGGAAAGTGCCATCATAAAACAACACCGGTTTGCTCAGATCCAGTCGGTACGTCTGATCATTCCCTGGCTCCAGTAACTGGTCTCTTGCGCTCGGACCAAAAGGAAAAAGCTCGTCTCGACTTATGCTCTTTACCGAGACCACAAATCCGAGAAAACTCAGACAAGCAATCCAGCCTTTCTCCTTCCAACCCATGGTCCGTCTTTCAGAGGGAGCTAAGCAGTCCTGCGTTAAAGGCGCGAGTGATACATCCAACCCAGTAGTTGTAGAAAGAGTTGTGGGCGGTCACTAACTCACAGAGGAGTTTCAGTGAGAGGTAGCCCAAACTTTGCTTTCATTAATGTTCCTGAAACAAATGGTATGGTGCTGTTGTTGTTGTTTTCTTTTTATAATGGCATGCACTTTGACTGAGTCAAATTAAACTCTGAGAAGAGCAAAGGTCATTTGCAGATCCTTTATTTAAAATTCTTCAAACGGATTATTGCAGTGTTGCCAATACAGTAGAAAACAGACAGCTATGTGCAGATTATAAGTGGTTTTAATAGAAGGGCCACTGTCTCTGGAGGGACAACACTGAAGCTGTATTTGCAGGTTTGGACATAGGCCAGCAGGCCATCAGAGCATGGACCAGTAACCGGCAACAGAGCCCCATGCCCGGTTTGACTGAAACATTATGTAAAGGACAATATCACAAAGCACTGTACCATACACTAATCATTTGAGGCATGTGCTGAGGCTATCAGACTCATCTCCAGTTGGGATAATGAGAGTCATGCCGGTACAGTAATATGCTTCAACTTGGAGCTGTTTTTGAGATGCTTAGTGAACCGTCCAACTCTTCGGTCCACAGTGCTCTGACAGTTGGTATTCACGGTCCCCCACAAAGGGTTTTTGCAAATGTTTACCATCACTCCAAAATGCAGACTCATCCACTGCTGTAGCTCTTAAATTATCTTCAATGACAAATTACCTCCAAGACCTAGAATGATTTCCAAAGTATCTGATATGTTTAGACAATGTTTCTGTGGTTTTCTCATAAATACCACCAGGAGGAGATTTCTTTAAACAAGACAGTGATTTATGAAGCTGCCTAATGTTGTGATAAAACACCCAACATTAACTTCTTTTTCAAACCTGCTGAGACTGTGTAAATGAAATATTTCTTCTGTTCCTCTGAGCTGCAAAATAGTTGCATATTTAATCATCTGGGAATTTACCCAGCTGTATTTATTTATTTAGAAAGAGATCTTGACCCCCCTCCCCCCCCCCCCCCCCCCCCCCCCCCCCCCCAATGTTCAGCACAAAGTTAGGCCGATGATCAAGCATTAGTAATAACTGGCAATGAGTCTTTTCGAGTATGAACGGCCTGTTTAAGGTCACGTCAAAGCATCTCAATCTGATGTAAGTCCAGACTTTGACTAGGCCACTCAAAAACCTCCCCCTTTTTAAAAATCCAGTCGAAGGTGGACTTGTTGATTTATGAACTCTGAACTTAACTGACACAAGTGAGATCTGCAGTTCTTTAGATGTTGTTCTCTGTGCTTTTGTAACCTCCTGAATGGATCATTAAAGGGTTATTGCAATAATTTTGATAGGCTGGCCTTTCCTGGGAATGTTCAAGATGCCGTTCCAAGGTTTTTCCATTTGTAGATAATGGCTCCTACTGTGCTTCACTGAAGTCCCAAAACCTTAGAAATTATACTTCCAAAGGGATCTCAGATGTTGAGATCTCTTAGTCTACACACACACACACACACACACACACACACACACACACACACACACACACACACACACACATGAAATGTTTAAAAGATGAAATGTTTGATGATCTGAAACATTTAAGTGTAACAAATATGCAAAAAAAGAAGAAATCAGGAAGAGAGCACATACTTTTTCACAGCACCGAACATGCTGTGGTTCCAAAATCAGCAAGTCAGTATCCCCCAATGTCTTTCTATTTTTCTACAGCTAAAAGGCGCCACCTCGTGGTCACTTTGTGGGATTTCCATTTGTGGTTTCTAAATGCCTACCCCACAGATTCATATGGCTTCAAAATTAATCTGCATACACCATATTTAAATAACATAGTGCACTTGTATTTCCTTAACACAGATTTAGATTGTTATATATGGGCTGCAGAGAATGTTATTCATAACAGCACATTGTTTGTAGGAAATAAAATGGATCTCTCTGCGTTTGAATGATGAGACACAATGGACCCTTGTTGGGATATTTACATCAGAGCTGGTGATGCCATTAGGTCTGACTCGTTACTGTCTGAGCGAGTCTGCGTTCTCTTACCAAGTTGCCTAGGAACCAGCAGGCTGGTGTTTGATGTGTCTATAACAGGACGCTGTGGCCTGATAATCAGACTGAAGTGCTATTTCATTATCACTCCAATACTGTTACAGATGAAACCAGAGATGCAGGCAATATGAAGGGCTGCAGGCAGGCTGAAGTAATTCTGAGTGAACAAAGAAACCGATATATACCATGTACAAAGAGGTTTTATGCTATCTGTATAGACTGACAGTACACAGCCACAACAGTGAAACCACTGACTGGTCAGTTTACTGCAATGTTCTGCTGGGAAATGCCTTGAGTCCTGGCATTCATGTGGATGTTACTTTGACACTTACCACCCACCTAAACTTTGGAATGGACTAAGACATCCATCCACACCTCCCACTCCATGTCAGAGCAATGGTATCCCCCAACAGCAGAACAGTTCATCCCAGCACTCTGTACAAACTACACTGACCTGGCCTAATTAAGACATACCGTAATTAAGCCTCTTGTCGAATTATTCATCTTTGAAGTAAAAATCTATGCATTTATGTTCGCATTTACACAGGCCAAACACAAAATCACATATCTCTGATATTGGAGAGTACCAACCTGTGGTTTCACAGCCAAGGCGGAGGTACTGTAGCTGACGGCATCCTGTTTGGTGTCTGGCTGGCACTGTCCCCGTGTGCTAAAAGATTAATGGATCACAGTGACCTCCATCCTTGACATTCTTCGTGTTCACATGCCCTGGTCTTGTGAAACCAAAACCTTGCTGCTAGGATATTTACCATAACAAACAAACGTCCCTTAGATTTCTGTGCACATTGGATAAATAACCGATTGGGTCATAAACTGAATTATGTGACTTGCGGTTGGAATTACAGGGAAATGTTACATTTGATTTCATTTTCATTTTTAAAACACAAAAAGTGTTTTATTTGTGACCAGGTGGACTATTCAATGTATGAAAACTATATGAGGTCTTCTGAAACTCAGGATGTAGTTTAAAATGTGGCAGAAAATAATCCTGATGATGTCATGAAAGCCATGGGACTTACTTTTTTAAATGAAAAAGCTACATCGCAAGATGTATCTGTGAAGTTCTAAAAATGTGGGTGTTTTCCAGGCAGGAAAGGTCAAATGAAGAACCGATCTGCTTCATCAAAGCTGTAGCATTCAGTATTTTTGGATCATGACTCATAACAGGAACTAAAAGTCAGGAAACGATCGCCTCTGTAGGATTAGTTCAAACATTTGTTGACCATTTAAAAGTTTGTCTTTCGCCAAGGTTGGCTGTTTCTTTATGATAATTTAACTGTATAAACAGTGTCTTTATACCATAAAGTCAACCTATCATACTTTTTTCTTATTTTGTGTCATCAACATACTCTTACAGTGCTGCATATTCATATTAAACATGGAAAAAGTCTACAATAATGACATCAGTGTCTTCTCAGAGAGTCAAAACCTCAGGTTTCAACTGCTCAGACAGACTTTTCTGCTCTGGGATCTAGATCATGTTCAGTATTACACCCTTTATTTAAACAGGATGTCCCCCTTTGATCAAGAAAGAATGTACATAGAAATAGAAAGACACATTATACATAGTTGAGGAAAAGTATGCATGAGAATGATTTCAGATTCATAAATAGATCATTTTGAAATGTTCTGGTAACATCAGAAAATGTAGCTCCATGTTTATTTATTTCTGTATTTGTTGGAGCTCATTCCAGTTACAGGCAGTAAGGTTTCTAAATCTAGTTTTTTGAAGTTCAGTGTGGATAAGAGGCAAAGCTAATGTTAGAAAGTCCTGTGACCTGACGCATTAAAGTGATGTCCTGAAAGAGGCAAACACCTCTGACTGTGAGCACAGCACCGGCGGTTCAAACCGAAAAAAAAATCATTACTTTATTGACCTCATTCAATTCTTGTGTCCTTTTTGTAAATTCAATTTTTGCCCTGTTTTACGATTGGCTTGTCAGTCATCTGTAAGGACCTTTGGACTGCAATAATCTATTAAATATACAAATTCATTCTGATTAACTGTAATTTGAAATGAGATAACCTCGAAAGTCTGAGGCTCTGTCTTGTAAAGAGGACAAGTGCCAGACGCTAAATAAAAATAACATTTTCCTCCTTTTTGTATGCAAATGTATCTCATTAAGAATAATTAATTCATTAATTACCGTATAATAAGTCTTTAAACTTCATAAAAATTTTAAACCGTAATGTTGATCTGGGATTTACACGTTCTCGTTCAAAACATGAGGTTATTACAGTAAGTAAAACTAGATGCGAATAAAATAAATAAATAAATCGAGTAAAAAGCTTCAGTTTTAATATTTGTTAATTTGGTTAAATTTATTCTCAGAACTTACCTGATGAGGCTTTGGCGGACATGTTCATTACATTGTTTCAGTATAATACCTTTCCAGATTTTCCTGAATCTTAACCCTGACACATTCTCTCCATACATTAACAGGAATTCAATAAAGGAAACAACTAATACTGAAACTAATAAACCGAAGTAAAAATATTTTTTACGTACTAAAAACTAAACTGAAACTAAAAAATTATAAAACGTCAAAAACTAGTTACTTTCCACCCTGGAAAGGAACTGAAACTAAACTGAGTAAAAAATAAATACATTTCAAAAAGTCAAAATGAAAGAAAAATAAAAACTGATTAAGGATCCTGACTTTTGTCATTAAACTGTGTGAACCGGAAGGGCAGCTCCCCCTGCGTGATTAATTATACTCTTTATTTCACTCATCTTGATGAACTGAAGGTAAACACATGTAAACTCTCCCGGGATCTGCGCTGCGGTGGGAAACCCCTCCGCGGGGTTAAAGGTACGGCGACTTGCGTCAGCTGATGCGTCGCGTAAACGAGTGAGCAGAACGGAGCGGATGGGGGCGCTGGAGGAGGCTGGTCCTCTCTCGGAGCTCCTGCTTGCAACTCTGAGCGGCTTCCTGCTCTCTCTCCTGACAAACGGCTCATTCTCATCGCTGATCACGTGCTTCGCTCTCCGGATCGGCTGCAGGAAGTTGGACTTGCTGCGTTTTTTCCCTCCTCGCTCGTCTTGACAGCCTTGTTTTCTCCTCCCCCTTTCTCCTGTTTTCCCTCTGGCTTCCATCTCTCTCTTCAGCCGGCCGTGAGAGAGAGACAAGAGCCGACAAGCTGGCTCCGTGAAGCCGCAGGAGCTGGCGGTGATCACCCCCACTCCTTCTCACCCCGGACACAGAGAGCAGGTCATGGAGGCTCTGGCGGAGGAGAAGGGGCTCTGGGCGTCGGACGACTCGCAGCCCCTGCCTACTTTGAGCCCGGCCGTGCCACCCTACGTCACTTTGGGCCTGACGGTGGTCTACACCGTCTTTTACTCTCTCCTCTTCATCTTCATCTACATCCAGCTCTGGCTGGTCCTGCGGTACCGACACAAGCGCTTCAGCTACCAGACCGTGTTCCTGTTTCTGTGCCTGCTGTGGTCGGCGCTGCGCACCGTGCTTTTCTCCTTCTACTTCAAGAACTTTGTCACGGCCAACACTCTGGGACCCTTTCCCTTCTGGCTGCTCTATTGCTTCCCCGTTTGCCTGCAGTTCTTCACGCTCTGCCTCATGAACCTGTACTTTGCGCAGGTGAGTTGCTCAGATGTTATTTTTCTTTTTCGTGTGCCAGCACAGTGTTTGATTAATGAGGGAAGTCTATGTCTGGGCTAAAAAAAATTGTGTCACACCCCAGCTGGTTTATAAACCAGTTAGTCCAACATCCAACTTGCAGTGTGATAATGAACTAGCAAACAAACTAAATGTGGGGCAAAGAGTAGATTTGAGTGGGATAATGTGGAAATGCTGAGAGCTGCTTTAAAACACTGATGTATGTGATTGTTCTGTGTATTCTACTGTCATGGATGGGAGGACGGGGAGAAAGGTGGACCACCTGGTCACTCTAGGTATAGCCTCCAGCCAGTCAAGGCAGATCGCTGCCCCTCTGTGAGCCTGATTCTGTTGGAGGTTTCTTCCTGTTAAAAGGGAGTTCTTCATTCCCACTGTCACCAGGTGCTTGCTCACAGAAGGTCATCTGATTGTTGGGGTTGTCATAGTACTATTGTTGGGACTTTACCTTCCACTCTAAAGCACCTTGAGGAGACTGTTGTTGTGATTTGGTGCTATATAAATAAAATTCATTTGCATTGAACAAGTTGGCCAGTTTAAACACATTTTGATAATATGGTAAATGACCTGTATTTATATAGCGCTTTACTAGTCCCTAAGGACCCCAAAGCGCTTTACACATCCAGTCATCCACCCATCACACACAGGTGATGGCAAGCTACATTGTAGCCTCAGCCACCCTGGGGCGCACTGACAGAGGCGAGGCTGCCGGACACTGGCGCCACCGGTCCCTCTGACCACCCCTTTCAACGGGTGAAATGTCTTGCCCAAGGACACAACGACCGAGACTGTCCAAGCTGGGCCTCGAACCGGCAACCTTCCGATTACAAGGCGAACTCCCAACTCTTGAGCCACAATTGCCCCCTATGGACCTAATATAGGTCCATAAACCTCATGTCATAATTTTCTTATGCCCACCCACTATGGCTGGATGGATGGCTCTATTTATTTTTTAATTTTTCAGGATTTTGAATTTTAGAGAGGCATTGTCAGGATACAGGCTTGACATGCCACTGTAACGGTGATTCATATAGGAAGTAAGTCGTCCACTGAATATTACCTGTTGCTCTCAGTGCAACAGACTCCCATTCACATCAGGTGCAAAAGTGGGATGCAGTGAATCATTCCTTCAACTGCTTACATAATCCAGATACAAAATAATAGCTCCTCTGGCCTCTGCCTGAAGCCTATTTTTAGCGTAAATCCTATTGCGCTTGATGTGAGTCACAGTTGCGAACGAGAAGCGAGGCTCAAAGCTTCTGAGGCCCTGCGCTGTGTGACCATTGCATATCCGAAGTTCAGCTCTAAATAGTTTTACAGCCTGGAGGTTCCTGTTTAATCAGAGTGTCTTGTGCGTTTCGGAGAGCAAGAACAGAGAAGTGAAAGCAGTCTGACACAAGGCCATTGCTCATTTGAATGAAACTGTTTGTTTCCTTTTCACAGGTTATTTTTAAGGCAAAGTCCAAATATGCACCGGAGCTTTTGAAGTACAGGTAAGACCAGCTGGTGGACTTAAATAAAATAAAGAGTCTTATTCTTTTTAATAGTAATTTTTGGGGTTAATAAATCTTTGCCTGTTTTTGTTTCCTCACCACCAGGCTGCCACTGTATCTCACCTTCCTGTTCATCAGCCTGGTGTTTTTAGTTGTCAATCTGGTGTGCGCCCTGCTGGTGAGGATGTCCTCTGCAGAAGCCCACACCATCGTGCTGGTGAGGGTCGCGATCAACGACACGCTCTTCGTCCTGTGCGCCATCTCGCTGGCCTTGTGTCTTTACAAGATCGCCAAGATGTCGCTGGCCAACATTTACCTGGAGTCCAAGGTGAGATGTCCTGCAACTCAAAGTCAGGCAGGATTGGTGCGGTGTAGACTTCCTGAACACTGCCACTTACGACTGATTTAACAGCCGGTGCGTCACTAGCATCAAAAGGTATTGTGCACCCTTGTATGAAGAGTCACTTCTGCACATAATTTGTGCTTGCCACGTAGAGATAGTTCCCTAGCAACTGGGCGTCGTTCTTGTGCGTGACAAATTGTGCTGCGGTGCATACGAAAGCTTAAGGTTCGATACGGTGTGGACATGCTTCTTGTGTTCCAATCACACCTTAATTAAAGATACAGAAATTTCTCCTGTGCATGAAGGAGGTCTGTTTTCCAAGTTTTGAGCATGCTGATGCAAAAAACCCAGCAGCACAGTTTCATGAAACTTAGTGGAGTGGTGAGGCGTGGAAAGGGGAAGCACATAATATTTTTAGTGACGATCTAGAGCACTTTCTTTAAGCCATTTCTTGACGTCTCACCAGTTTGTCTTATTTTCAGCCTAACATGAATTCACGAGTCATTCTATTTTGTTTTGTTTTTTTTAAACTGAAGGGGACATCAGTGTGCCAGGTGACGATTATAGGAGCCATCGTCATCCTTCTGTACGCATCCAGGGCCTGCTACAATCTGGTGGTGTTGGCACTCTCAAACAAGAGTATTAACTCCTTTGACTATGACTGGTACAACGTTTCAGACCAGGTGAATCACTGGGGGAGGGGGTCACGATGGTTCATGTTAAGTTTGAGTGCATTTGTCCGAAAATGTCATTTGGTTTCCTGTCTAACTGGATAAACTGGATAAGAGGAATGATTGCTCTCTATAGTAAATCGATACCTCACAAAGAGACTGTAGGAAGTGTGGAAACAAGGGGAAGCAGCTATGCTAGCTCAGACCGGCCCATCTAAAGCTTACTTTTTTGTTTCTTTGCTCTGCTGCAAATATGTAACAAAAAGTGGGTTTTAGTGCAAGTTCTAGAGAAATCAGTCTGTTTTCCAGCTCCTTTAAATATTTTATCTCTTATCTCTTAAAAGCCAATTAGCTGTGTTTTGACTGTTCAGACTAGCTGGTCAGAATTTAGCAAGACTTGCATGTGTCCCCTTTTTGCTCTCATGTTATTCTAAAATGCATGCGTCAATTTTTTTTCTTTCAGGCAGACCTACAGTCGACTCTGGGCGACACGGGCTACATCGTCTTCGGAGTGATCTTGTTCGTGTGGGAGCTGCTCCCCACATCTCTTGTCGTTTTCTTCTTCAGAGTTCGACAGCCTAAACTGGACAGGGTGAGCCAGCAGTTACCTTAAACCAGTCAGGAACCCTCCTTGAGATCACAGGTTTATAAGGAGGACAGTTACCTTTGAGTGTTTGCGCTGATGCCTTCTGTTTGTCTTGTACCGCAGAGCGGCACTGGGCTTCCTGGTCACATCTTCTCCTCTAGGGCCTATTTCTTTGACAACCCGCGGCGTTACGACAGTGACGATGACCTAGCGTGGAGCATAATGCCCCAAAACATCCAAGCCAGGTAAGCGTGCCACAACCTGTTCCCTGGAAACTGCTGCACAGGAAAAAAATGTTCATGAGATGCTTCAAGTGTTTTGATTTTTGACTTTCTAGTCTCGCCGCCGACAGTTATGAGTGGGGGAGCCAAAGCGGCGGCATCGGCGCCTACATCGGCGATGACAGTTGCAACTTCACTCCTCCAGAGGAGCTCAGCCACTACTGACAGAAGGCCATGATGACTTCCTCGGACCTGTGGCTTTGTTTTTTTAAATTGTAAAGTTTTGCACACTGACTGACCGACCAAGGCACACTGGGATCAAAGTGCCCTTCAGACTACAAACATCCAATTTTCTATTTTGTCTAAAGAACTAATAGACTTTTGTTGCCAGTATGTATACAGACCCAGTAAAGGGATGTGATTTTGCACACACTTTGTACAAAGCCTGATCTGCTTGTAAAGGTTTATATTGAATATTACTTAATATATATCCTGATCTCTGTAATATGTCCTGTATTTCTGTTTTATGTAACATCTATGAACAAGTTTCATTTTTTCCATACAGATTTGTTTCTATAGAGAAGATATTCATTTAGTTCATATTAAAAAACAAAAAAGAAAAATAATGTACAAATGAAGTTTAGTTTTAATATCACACCAGAATAGTTTCTATGTGGATCACGTACAGCTTTGGCAGCTACAGATTCTCATCTTTTTGTACAAAAAATGTGCAGAGACTGTGTGGAGACTTCTGTAGCACCTGGAGTCATCTATGACATTAACACATGAGGAGTATGTCTTTTCCTTTTAGGAATCTAGTAATTCTCAGTACATAAATGTCAGTGCCTTGAGCTAGATAAGCACAAGAAACTAACGGTAAAGATACTTAACTTCAACAGTCTTGCTAGAAAGCAGAAAGAGATGGCTTTCCTCTCCAGCTTCTATTAATGAAACACTCAAAGGAGAACTCACAAGGGTTTGTGGTCACTTAGGAACAGAAAATCAAAAAAACAAGATTAGGTACTGATGACTAAACTCTCTTTAGGGAGTGATCCATTTTCTTTGAACACCTGACAACGAGGACTTGTCCTCTCTGCTATTGGAAGCGTGGAGGGTCATCTTCAAAGATCTGAAGCCTTCTCCAAAGACTAAAGAGTGAATAGAAACTGTGTCTGGCAGGTGATTTAAAAGAACCTCAACATTGTGTCAAATTGTCCTACAGTAAATGAGATTTCAGCGCAGCATCTGCAGATGACTAGAAAAAACTGGATAGCTGAGATAACCACATTGATGAAAACCAAATAGAGCTTGCTAGAAGAATAACCTCATTTCCCCCATGACAAGATGATGGCGCAGATGTTACAGTTTGTGGTTGCTTCACTGCCTCTGAAATTTGGCAGCGTGCAGTTGTGGGTTTCACAATGGAAAAAAAGCCAGTTACTACTATTCAAATCTAATCTATCTGTACTTAATGCGATGGAGCATTTTAATTTCTGTCCTTTTAAACTGCAACTCCAATATCACAAATTTTAGCTGTGTCACCTTTACTCATGGCAAATCTTCAAACCCTACATAACACAAATAGGTTTAGGTGAACCCATGACGACTGTTACATAATGATCATGCTCCGTGACTAATAACAGCTTCTGCAGCCCTGACACATTTTCCCATTGAGCTGTGATGAAAAGGAGAGCACTTCTGAGCACAGACACGTCAGCTCTTCTCTAGAACGTAACTGCGTAAAATAACTAAAAACCAAAAAGAGCACAAAGACAGCATATCAATTGTTGAAACTGAGAAATTTTTATTTTTATTTCCAAAAATAGATGCTCATTTCAATTTGAAGCCAGCAACGCATCTACGGACAAAAAACTTCCAAACAAACAAACAAACAAACAAAAAAAGATGCAGTACAGCAAGTTTCCTGCAGGGAGCAGCACAGATCTTTGTACTGTATATGGTGCAACCAGGACTGCACATAAAAACAGAGTCCTTTTCAAGGATACTGTCTAAGCATGTGTCTTGCAAACTTGATGTTGAGGCCGATAATTCATGTTAAGCCTGAATAATGTGAGGAAAAACTGCATAAGACTGTTTGACATCGGAAGATGACGATTTGCAATAAAACCAAATCTGAAAAGTGCTTTTAGCAACACAGTTCATGCCTTTTAAAAAAAAAGTTTTTTTTGGGGGGGGGGCTTGCACCTTGCTTAGAGAGTTCAAATACTGCTTAGTCCAGACATACTGGATTAAAACAAATTAGACACGCTTTAAAAATATTTGCTCATGCAGCGTGTGGAAGGTTGGTATGCGTAAATAAACTGACTCAGAAATCACGTTTCAGGTAGCCTTAAGATGCATTTCTGCGCATATTCACATTGCAACGCTGAAAATACAAATGATCAGTCAGCGCGAGTTCATGTATCCTCCATTAGCATCTACTGCGCTGCAGAAGAACTTAAACTAAGACGTTCTGACGGGAATCTGAATTTTAGATCATTTCTGAAATGACTGCAAACATAAGCACATACAGTAGCTTATTATAACAGCTGATTCATTGTGAAAAGCATAACACATGACAAATTTGCAGAACACTGTACCTTTAAAAAATAAACAGGAAAAAAAAGATGAAGACTTGCTCTGAGCTTAATACCTGTTCAAAGCAAATGGCTGAAAATGTCAGTTGTAACATAAGCTTCCTTCACCAGAGGTGAAAGAAAATAGAGCAAAAACAACATACTATCCCTTTCAGTACAATGTTATGACATTCAAGTTCCGCTGGGTCGCAGAGGTTGGCTGAAAATGAACAGAAATCACCAGATTTTTGTCCGTTTTTTCTCTCTCCATAAGCACAGATCTTCCACCCACTCATACTAAAGTCTGCTGTATGGCAGTTAAAACACACACTCGCACGCTCACTATAGGCCACATTCTTAGGACAGAGCACTTAATGGCTGTTTGCAGGGGAACTGTGCATCCCACTAGCTGGGATCTGACGATTTGTTGAGATCAACTTTTACTCCTTTATCCCCCGCACCTGCACGCAAGGGAAACAAACACACAAGAGATGACGTAAGACATCACAAAGGGGTTGATACCCAGAAGCAAAGACTGTGCAGTTGATACGCTAAATCCTACCTGTTAAGTACTTTTCTTTAGCTCTGGCTCGCTCGTCTGCGTCAAAATACCACACAGTGATGGCATACCTGTGAAGATGGAACGGGAGCAGTGAGCCTCCCGTAAAAGAGAACGAGACTGTCTGAGCATGTGCAGCGGACACACTTAGACACTGACCTTGTGGCGTAAGCGGGCTGAACCTCGTGAGGGTTCCGTCTGTCCGACCAGAACAAAAGCAGACGGTCAAATTTTGGCTCTATGTCGGCAAACTGGGCCTTTCCCTCTGGGAAGATTCGAAGAAGGCCTCCATGTTCCTGGAAGAGCAGAACACGAATAAACAACCCCATTATGTATACAAATCAGGACAAAGCAATAGCAGGAAGGTAAAGCGAGACCGTAGGAAGCAAACATATGTGAAGCTTCTGCAGTGATCACATCTCTGGACTTAATCTTCATCGCTGACAGGTAACTATTCAGAGACAGGAGGCCCCCACAATAAACACATGTACTACTCATAAAACAGACACTTAAAAGCTTCTTAAGTTATCAACGTGGAACGATAGTGTCGAAGGAAAAGGGCTGTCCAACTCCAAGGGCAAGGAGGAAAGCTCAGGATAGGAAGCAGCAGCGGGGGACGGCTTTCCTGTGGAGGGATAGGAAGAATAACCCACAGGAAAACTGCTGTGGCTGGATAAAGGAGCTGGGGAGTGAAAAAGCAGATTGCTGCAAGCGTGCCGCTTAAACTCTCACACAGCTGATATGATAGCCCTCTCTTCACACGCAAACTGGCACAGTATAAAGGCTCACACCCTAATGTAATGCTATTCCCATGTACAGTGAATGAGGGGGAATGCCAATGGTGTGACCAAACTAAATAAAGCACAATAGCGACAAAGAAGATGAGAGAAATGGTTTTCTCCTGCAATTTGAGTCAACGAGCTCAGGGACCACTCATTTTAACAGCAGTTTAACTCCATGTATGTGATTTTAATTTAATTCTATTTATACAGCGCCAAACCACAGCAACAGTTGCTTCAACGCACTTTATATTCTAAGGTAAAGACCCTACAATAATGGAGAGAAAACCACAACAATCCGTCAACGTCCATGACACCCTAATTGGCGAAAGTGGGAAGGAAAATCTCCAGTTTAACAGGAAGTACTTTCAGAACCAGGCTCAGGGAGGGGCAGCCACCTGGCCTGACCATTATTATGCAGGCCTGCAGATGAGGTTGTATGGATTAACCCAACCAGGATTACCCTTTGCCTAAAGGGCACGACCTCCTGACCCACATGGAGCTGAACTGAACATGCTGAATGCAGCAAATGCTAGCATGGCTATAGACTCTTAGGCTATCCTCAAATACAGAATCAGGGTTGGAGTCCATCCTGTAGTTCAGCCAGTCAGTAAAGTCATGTAAGTAGAAAAAAAGCCCAAGACATGATTGGAATTAATATTCAATAGTTAGCTGTGCTCTGGATCACCAGTGCAACTCTTTATTATTGATTACAGCTAATTACATCAACAGATTGCCACAAACTATTGTCCTTATGCTCAATAGTTCAGATCTGGCGTTTGGAATTATTTTGGTTTTCATGTGACGTATGACCCTGAAGGTAAGCGCGTCATGGACTAAAGTAAAACAGTATGTTGGATGTGCCACGCAATGCTCAATTACATGGGTGGGAACTAGTATGTTAACGCAGTTAGCTCATTAATGTGTTGGCCGTCTAGCCCCACGCACGGAGATTTGCCGTGTTGTGGCGTTAACGTCATTTCAACGAGATTAACGTTGACAGCACTAGTGGGAACACAACGAATATGACTACACGGTTACACCGACATCATCCTAGTGCAAAGACAAGTGGAAGCAGACAAAAACAACAAGCATGCATGCTACAAACTTTACCCGAGTCATTTAGACAGCCGTTAGCACATGATTCTCCTTATGGGGACCTGATATGTTTAATATTGTGGCGAGCTCAGACAAAGTGGAGACGGAGGTGTCGTTTGGTCTTGCTTCCCGTGAGCTAGCCAAGGAGCACAGCCGTTTATTGACATCTGCAGAAAAACACTGCCGCTAGCTAACTGCTCAGCGCGACAACCGCACAGCAACAACAACAACAACACACAGAGCGCCCTCTGACCCCGGAAGGACACACCGTCGCAGCGAGAGGGCGTAACCCGTCACTATGGCAACATAAACAAAACATAACTGTACAAACAGAACCCCGAACAGCCCTGACCCGCTACATAGTCCCCACCTAAGGGGTCAGTCGTCCCCGACGACCCCATTACCCCACACAAAGTCCTGCAAATGTCCGGGTGCCTTCTTTTGGCGCACCGGTCGGTCACGACCGGCGGGGGAAAGTCACTCGGGTCAGAACATGGAGTGCCACCATCATCCCACTTCTGACACCAATGTGGCGAGCTCAGACAACGAGGAGACGGAGGTGTCGTTTGGTCTTGCTTCCCGTGAGCTAGCCAGGGAGCACAGCCGTTTATTGACATCTGCAGAAGAACACTGCCACTAGATAACTGCTCAGCGCGGCAACCGCACAGCAACAACAACACCACACGGGGCGCCCTCTGACCCCGGAAGGACACACCGTCGCAGCGAGAAGGCGTCACCCGTCACTATGGCAACATAAACAAAATATAACTGTACAAACAGAACCCCTAACAGCCCTGACCCGCTACAATCCGGTTGTTCAGTGATGACGCGACGAATCCTACTTCCGGGTCTAAAGTAGTCTGCGTTTAATATGGCTTTTGTGTTGTTAACATGTTTAATGTTATGTATTTTCTTCTATTTGATCTCAAAAAGCTCCTAAAACAGTCAGTGATCCCTGTTGACCTCCCTCGGCTTTTATTACCACTAATCGTTTATTTAAGCTCAGTTTTTAAAACCGTAGGATGTAACTACAGCCCAGCCCATGCAGCAGTATATGAATGACTAACCTGGTATTATGGATGGATTATCTCAGTTGTTCTCCTGGCTGAAGTTTGGTCCTTTTACAGCATCCTGCCATGCGATTACATTTGTTCCTGACCACCGAGAACACTCACGTTAACTTTTATCGAGTGGAAAAAAAGTTAGCTTGTTTATAGGGCTTTGGAGCGTGATGTCACGGGGGGGGGCGTGGAAAGGATTTTGGCCCGATCCGCCATTTTGGGGGTCTAGCGCAAGTGAAAAGGGAGCACACACAACAGCCACGGTTCGTATTTGCTGTGTGGTCGGCTGCAATGTTCGATCGCACGACCGGCAAGAGAATAAGGTTGAAAATGGTTTATCTTTTCATTCTTTCCCAACCCGGAAGCAGCTCGTGTATCGATGTTAGCAAACGAAGGCGTCCAGCCTGGATAGCAGCTGTGAGACGAGCTGACGTGCAGTTCTCTTCCATCTCCAAATATCTGTTGTTGCTCCAGACATTTTCATTCCGGTAAGTTCTAAATATGTTCATATCACTCTTTATAGCCTATTAGTTTCATTTTCGATGCGCTCTGAGGTCATAGCAAATTAGAACAAACATCCTACTGAGTGATTTTGCAGAACTACCTTCTATTTATAGAGTTGCTAATTATTTGGCATTATTGCAGCAAACCAGCCTATGAAATGGATGAAACATCGTGACTGAGTTCCAGCGCTACACAAGGGACCTGCTTCAAACATACCACCATGCCAATCAAATTACTTCTTTCATGTGAGGGTGAAGAGGTGACCCTCCTGGATAAGATGGTGAAGGTTTGCTGCGTTTAGTGAACAGTGTGGTAGTAAAACCAGGGAAAAATGAAACCTGCTCCTGTTAAATATTCTTAAGTCTTGTGCTGTTATTTTTTCAAAAGATACAGTAAATAAAGTAACGTTAGTAGTGGGTGATATCATGTAAACACTCATGATTTGGTGTAAACATTTTGTCATTTGTAAACTGTAAATGACATGGATTTTACACTGTTACTGATGTGATGCTCTATAAAGTGGTTTTAATAAAAAAAAAAGGCAAAATTATTTTGTTTCTTTATTCAACTTTTGAACAGTGGGACTCAGTCAGTACATATTCAGTAAATGCAAATTATTTACACAGCAGTGCACTACAGGCATAAATCTAGACCCCTAGATAAAACATTATGGGTCATTCCCACAACCCACAGCTTTACCGTGTTCCAGCAAAGTATCCAATAGCAGTGACAACTCCTCCACAGTAGCAGGTGGGATTTCTTTTTTGAGGACGGCTCCTTTTACCTGTCACTACAGATGGTCTGTTTATGTTTTGATCAAGAGCCTTTTTTGGGCAGCTGAAGAGGAGAAGTCTATCTTATGGCCAACCTCTGGCTGTATCTTGGTCACATTACCCAGCAAAACCCAGTATGCAGGTTCATCTGTAACAGTCCTTGTGCCACGGATCAACACTGTTTCGTCTACTTTAGACAGAAGAGCAGCGACGTGGGTGCAGGTCTCTGCGACTCCGGCCTTACAGCTGCAGTGGGCGACTTCAACCTTCCCTGTGATGCTCACAGTGACCCATGGCTGCAATGCTGGTTCATTCAGTCTTTGAGAGAGCAGCACCTGAAACACACACAGACAAAGTTCATTTAAAGACAAGAACTATGAGCCAAGGCCGACGTAAATGTGTTTTATCTACTTTATCATAAATGTAACAAAGTGTTTAGAAAGTTAGCACATACATGTAATTATGCATTTCTTTATGTGTCCATCTATAGAACGCTGCAGGTTATAGTGTAAATCTGTCTGTTCTCTGTCAGAAACCTGCCTGCAGAAAATGAACCTAAAGCATGTAATGCAAGGATGTCATCACTTTAGAGATGGAGAAAGCATAAAGTGACAATTATGAATCACTTAATATGATAAGGAGATTCTGCAGGTCATTAATCAATGTATAAAATTAAAATAAAATGTATTTTTAGTGACACAGGATACAAATATGGAAGCAAGATGTGTAATTAGGATTATTTATAATAAACATTAATAAATCATTGCAATTTCTTTAACCATAAAGAATAACAATCCTTCAGGACAATGTCACATCAATGCACTGAACTCACTATGTTATCCCTCTAACAGCCTCCACATGTTCTCACTGTAATTTCCCCTCATGAATGAATTTATGCTGCACTAATGTGAATGTTTGCAGGGAAATCAAACGAATTTCACACGCAGTACTCGAGCTGACTTACCTTTGT
This sequence comes from Mchenga conophoros, assembly GCF_057382185.1. Classification (NCBI taxonomy): domain Eukaryota; kingdom Metazoa; phylum Chordata; class Actinopteri; order Cichliformes; family Cichlidae; genus Mchenga; species Mchenga conophoros. The sequence continues at coordinate 23,842,920 of NC_140538.1, forward strand.
TTGAATGACGACTTTTACGCGCTGATTCCACAGATAAGGTATGAAATATGTCAGGCTACGTCAATAGCGGTTGGTCTTCAGGGTTTCTACTCCACGGCCGTATTTCATACGGGTCCACATTTCCAATGCACGCTATTTTCTGCAAGTACCGCCGCTTCGCCTCTGGACGCAATCGGTCTCTATACAGTCCATTCTCGTTTGAGCTGCTTTTAAGCATCTTGTAATCATTGTTCCAACACAGTGTGTTTGATTTGATTCGTAGACCCCGAAAATGGTGCCGCGCTCCCACAATGCATTGCGGCGTGACGTCAACTCCAAAGCCCTATATTATGCTAGCATAGCTGTGTCGCTAGCGGTCACGTAGCACATCATTATATACCAGCTAGCCCAACTTCAGTAACCCTACAAACGTCACTGCTGTTTAGTTTTCTGTCTTCATTTATGCTGGAAGTGATAACAGAGCTGTACGTTTGAATTTGTTTCCACAACCCCGCAGTCAGGACATGCTATATTGTATTTAGATAGAAGCTAGCGAGCTAACTCCCTGCTAACTTCTAACTCCGTTAAATGTCATACATTCCGTTTTCATGGATGCCTGGATGTTAAACTCAATTGTTACACCTGGTAGAGCAGAACGCTGATCATTTTACTAAAGATGAAAGACTTTAGACAGTTTTTCAACTCTCAGTAATGCCACAGTGATCGTTTGATATATGGACTTGCAGCGGAGTTTAGACCCAGACACGGCTAGTGACGTCAGACTGAACAACCGGATATGCTGCTGAGAATATAGCCCAGAAGAAGCGTATAGTATAGCTTTTATTTTGGAAAGAGCCATTTCTCTGTAATAAACTCTCTTTTCCAAAGATGAGTGATTCCTCAATCAGATACAGGGCTCGCAAAATCGCTAGCCCGACGTCCCGGGGCTAGCGATCTTTCCAGTCGGGCTATTGTAGGAAGGAAAAATATATGTCAATGGTTTTGCATTCTTTCGGAAATGTAGCTGGGTAATTATGTCATTGGCATCGATGAGCCACTGTCAATGTGACATATTGAAATCACGTTTGAATTTGCGCTTGTTTTTTGCTTTCACTTTGCAATCGCGCGAACTGTGTATAGAGAGCGACAGCACTGATTGGTGAGTGATGATAATTTGTGCACCAATTCCTCTGACATCGTCTTATCAATCGTTAGCTTACTATGCAAACATGACAAGTGAAATCTCCCGCAGCAAGCTTAAACATATGAGAGGTTGATCGCGCAGGGAATCGCTGACCGTTATGTGTGTGTGTCAGGGTGAAGATTATGGGTGAAAGTTATGACAAATCAGACTATAAGGCAAAAAGAAAGTGCAGCTTTATGGTTTCATGGACAAAAGAATTTCTGTGGCTGCAATATGATGAGCTATATAACCAGGGCTGCACATAAGTGGTCCGCAGGTGCGCATCCGCTGTCAAAAAAAAAAACAAAAAAACAAAAAACGGGCACAAGATAAGAAGTTGCAACGCGTGTTTGCATACATAAGATTTTCTGGAGGAGGACAGACATTTGTTTAGAACTCTTAAAGATGTCGAAGAAGCAAGCTCCTTTAAGCAATTACTGTGATGTTCCTCCACCTCCAAACAAATGTCAGAAGGAGTCCGAACCACAAAAGAAGCACGTATTCTCGGAAAAGTGGTTGCAGGAGGTGAGCTGGCTTCAAACAAATGATGAACGCACAGAGATGTGGTGCGGAATGTGCCGTGAAAATCCCACTCTAGCGGACAAAAACAGTGTTTTTTATATGGACGCAAACGCGCGTTGCAACTTCTTATCTGGTGCGCGTCTTTTATTTTGACAGCGAATGCCGACATGCGGACCACTTATGTGCACCCGTGTAAATAACATGTTGTTCTGCCAGGTGTGTTGTTGGTTTTCTCTCGATTTCTGAGTCGACAAGCGCCTTTGTTACTGGGACCAGTCATTTTAAGAAAGGCCCCCATTAGAACCCATGAGAAATGTAAGAAACGCATTATTGCTCAGTCTGCAATATCTTTCCCAGAACAAACACCAATTGCAAATAACATACTAAAAATAAACCTGAAAAATCTGTTTAGAACAGCGTACTATGTTGAAAAGAGTGAACTACCACTGGCAAAATGTAGCAGTCTTTGCAAACTTCAAAAAGCAAATGGCCTAGATCTTGGTTCCACTTGTCTCTTACCCGTGACTTCAGCGGAAATTTCAAATTCAGGATCTGACACAGATGGATTCATGTCCTACACAGTTCTTACAAGTTCATAGAAATTTCTGTTCAATTAGAACCAAGTATTTGAGTTGATGATTGCAATTTTTATACAATGTTGTAATTTGTTTTTCAACAATTTTTTGATTAATGTTTTGTTTCCTTTACAATATTAAACTTTAATGTATAATATTGTAAAGGAAACAAAACAGGAAACAAAACATCAATCAAAAAATTGCTCTCTTTTTTATTCGGGCTACTTAAATTTATTTTGGGCAACCAAAAACTGAAGAGTCCCTGCCCAAAGGGCTACCAGGGATTTTGAAATTTTGAGAGCCCTGAGATATATTTATTTTTTTAATTACTTTTGTTTCAGCAACATTAAATTTAAAAACTGTACTTTTGAGTTAAAATATATATTTATAATTTTAATAAATGACAAATTAAAAAAGGTATGAACATTTTTTTGTATCGAAAAAATATCGAACCGTGACACCAAAGTATCGAACCATATATAACGCCATGGCCAAGTGGCCGGCATAGTGTACAGGAACATCTGTGCCGAGTATAACCTGGAAGTCCCGAGGTCAAAATGGGAGATGCCCTCAAGGGTGGTGGAGAATGACTGAGCTAAGATCCTGTGGGACTTCCAGATACAGACGGACAAAATGGTGGTGGCTAACCAACCGGACATAGTGGTGGTAGACAAACAGAAGAAGACGGCCGTAGTGATCGATGTAGCGGTTCCGAATGACAGCAATATCAGGAAGAAGGAACACGAGAAGCTGGAGAAATACCAAGGGCTCAGAGAAGAGCTTGAGAGGATGTGGAGGGTGAAGGTAACGGTGGTCCCCGTGGTAATCGGAGCACTAGGTGCGGTGACTCCCAAGCTAGGCGAGTGGCTCCAGCAGATCCCGGGAATAACATCGGAGATCTCTGTCCAGAAGAGCGCAGTCCTGGGAACAGCTAAGATACTGCGCAGGACCCTCAAGCTCCCAGGCCTCTGGTAGAGGACCCGAGCTTGAAGGATAAACCGCCCGCAGGGGCGTGCTGGGTGGTACTTTTGTTTCAGCAACATTAAATTTAAAAACTGTACTTTTGAGTTAAAATATATATTTATAATTTTAATAAATGACAAATTAAAAAACCATGAACATTTTTTTGTATCGAAAAAATATCGAACCATAACACTAAAGTATCGAACCGAACCGTGAATTTTGTGTATTGTTGCAACCCTAATAAATATATTATAAATATACACACACACACACACACACACACACACACACACACACGCAGCTTGAGTCACACACTGGGGTGGACTGTACAGATTGCTTTAACAGACGGCTGAGCTTTAAATTATTTCAAAGTCAGCAATCACATTACCAGAATTTTCTCAGTATTAATAGTCTGTTAACTTTCTTCATAAAAGGAAGCGTCCCATCAATGACAGAGTTATGAAATTACTAATACTGAGATTGCTGATGAGACACTTTTTTTTTTTGAGTAGGTGCTGGAAACTGTGGTAGGGACGTGATGTTTTTACACCCTGTCCAAGTTAAACAAATAAAATCTCACCAAACCTGACAGCACCTTGCACTGATACCAGTATGAATGTTTATCATTTAAAATAACATTTACTGTAAATCAGGGCTCATAACTTTAGCTTTAGTATTGGTGATGGTGGCGGTGATTACTGCAACATGCTCACAGGAATGATAGGAGTGGCGACTACAAGCGTGGGTGTTAACGCACGCAGGACCGGTCCTCGCCACTCACCCACTGTAGGCTGGAGGAAGATAAAATCCCCTGGAACCCTGAGTAAAATAATTATACTAGAAAAAGCATGTATGGACACTTCATACTTCTTACTAATTTACAGCATATTAACTTTTAAAAAATAGCAGCTAGTCTTGCAAAATATAAATACTTCATACAGCTGCGATACAGCTGCATGGGAGGTGGGAGTTTTACTAATGTGGAAGAATTTCACCCAAAGTATCACAACATTGAAAAATATGCCTTTAGTAATGGCAGAATTGCATATTGCTCATTGCTGACTGGAAAAAAACCCAGCACTGTAGCCAGACTGACACCACCAATGATCACATGACTCTTCATATCTTTAAAAATAAAATGGTGACCATTTTGAACATCACATCTTTCTCACAGCTGTATCATTAAAGTCTGTCTAGGTCAGGATTTATCACAGAAACGGCAAATGCCACCAACAATCTTGTCACAATCTCAGACTACTGTACTCATCTCTATACTTGTCCTACTAGATAAACTGACACAGCACAGGTTTTTAACATAATAATTCAAGTTCCCCATGTTTTTATGTCTGAGATGATTCTTTCCTGTATGTAGCCATGGAGTTCCACAGGGTTCTGTGTTAGGGATAGATACTTTCTACCTTAAACGTGCTTCCTTAGGGAATGTTACAAAGAAACAGTGCATAAATCTCTATTTCCATGCAGATGAGACTCAAACACACAACCAGAACACACACATCAGTTGGTTAAACTACAAAAACATCTGAAGGCACAACGAATTCGATGACCTGTAATTTTCTTTTTCTAAAGCCAACTAAGTATATTGGCCAAAAACCTCAGGGAAACACAGTCTTAACATGTGTATTCGGTGATGTTACCTTGGCCTTTATTGCTACTACGAGAAATCTCGGGAGTCATTTTTGACAAGAATATATTCTTTGTCTCATACGTAACAGTCTCGACGACTGTGCAGCATTGTCAACAAAACGGAACATCCTGTCACAAGACAGTGAAAAAAAACTGTTGGTGCATTGTTACTTCCTAATTGAACTTTTATATTTTCATGTTTTTAGGATGTCTGCATGCCTCTCTCTCTGAAAAGCCTTTAATTCACCTTCCCATAAAAAAAACAAAAACAAAAACACAGTACTGAGAGCAACCAGAACAAAAAGAACACATTTTCTCATAAAAGCTTCCCTTCATAAGCTCCCTTTAAATCGAGAAACGGTATTAAAACTCTTCTCAGTGCATACAAAGCTGCATCGCATTTTTAAGGCCTGGCATTTTCACATTATTCCAATAGAGTACACAATTGTCAGAGTGCAGACTTGTGGTTCAGAGAGTTTCCAAAAATAAAACTGGAGGCAGAACCTTTGGCCATCACGTTCCTCTACTGTGGAACCAGCCCAGCTCGTCTATATTTTAAAGATTAGGCCCCTTTACTTTCCATTTTAACAAATCTTACAACACATGAATTTAACCTTATTATTGTTCGTAAGGCTCCTTGTTTCTCAGTGATCATATTTTGTCGTTTTGCTTTCCTCTCAACTCACCTTGGCAGACACTAAAATGCTGAGGTTTCTGAAAGGCAGCTTTTCCTTTCCCTACAGTCGCAAAGTACTTTAGCTTGATGTTTAAAGTGACTCCAAAAGGAGGGAAAAATATATGGGTTGTAGGTTAAACCTTTAAGCATACTTTGCACTTCGTATATGCAGTAAAGCGGCTGAGTCATTTCCTTTCTCTTACATTTGCTTGCCTGTGTGGTAAATGAGTGTATAATATTAAATCAACATTTTATTTACTGCATTGCAGATAGATGGACATCTACATGTTAAAGTCTCAAAGTGATTTTATACAGAAGGCGTGGCGGCTGAAGAGACATAAATTTGGGGGGTAAATAACTGGAACAACTGAACCTGAACATTCCAAAGCCATGTCACTCTCTCATAGTGAGGCCCCGGTATCCAGGCAACCACATTCTATAAGCCTACTAATAGCCAATCAGAGGCCAGATTGTAATTATTCACATGTCCAACAGGAATCTAGCACATGGCTTGCTGTAACAACTAAAGCATGCGCATAAAAAAAGCAGTACAACCTACCTCATGACTGATATACGCATTAACAGGAAAAGATTTACTATATAGATAAGAAAACAGGCAATTCTGCGGAGGAAGTGCTCAGAGAACAGATAATACAATGTAAATGGTGCAAGTCAGATTCAGGAGACTGCTGCTTTGAATAAGGTGTAGTGACATCTGATAAACTAAAAAAAAAAAAAGAAGTACCTACTGTTATCACAAATCAAAGTAAATCATCCTGACCATCACAGAAACTGCATTAATGCAGATGAACAACAGCAACATGTTAAAACAACCAGGAATCCCTTTGAGGGTCTGAGGGTTGTATGTGGAGACCCGTGATGAATAAGGCAGCAGCTGAAAGCAGTACATAAGTGACCAGCAAAAGGGTCGATCACAGTATCAGTATTTGCAATTAAATGTAAAAGTACTGTTAACTCGGCTGTGTATTTTGTCTCCTCTCACATTCCACTCACCTCACTGCTTGCTCAGTGATAGATGTTTAGAAAGAAATCACAGCGAGAACACAGACTCATGCATGACCTGCCGCAAACTCGCATCTCAAAGCAGCACAGAGTTTCCTGTAATTATGTCATTTTCATATACAGGTTTGGAGGTCAACTATGTAAGGAAGTGTGGACGTCAGCCTCTTGTTTACTCATGTGACTTGTAATGCTAGCAGATATAGCCGCACATCCGGTATACCAGTCCTAATTTCATGCATAATATGATCTTTTCAAATATCGCTATATCGGTGAAGAGACAACGCTCAACACGGTTTTCCCCAGAGATTATACATAATATATTATATGCATTTTAGAGCATATTGGGAGGGGAACTGTATGATCTCTGCACCCTCTTTATAACAAAAAAACTATATTAGATTGACAAATAATAATTCACGATTATTTTATTAACAGGTGTTTTATATGACAATGGATTAACAATTAACACCACAATCATTTAAAAAGTAAGCCAAAATGTGGCAATACAGTGAACTGAAACTTTTACATGTACAAATTGGACACAGCTTCCAGGTCTGAACAAGTACAGCCAATGACAAGTGCCTTGCACAAAGACTTTCAGTTGTAGGAAAATGATTGCTTTGCTCTTCGACCTCAATAAACACTTTGTGAATGACTTTGAGGTCAGTCGCTAGTTTCAGGTCACAGTGACAGTAAGATGCAGTTCAATTAGTAACTTATGTTCCTCACTACAGTCAGAATGGAAGATAAAGCAGGGAATGCAGTGTCCCTTGATTTCACTGTCAGACCTGCCATTTATTCCTGACTGTTTGAAAAAGTAGTGAAAATGCTGTTTGAGGCTTCAACCCAGGACTTCACTATGCAACAGGTTATGGTATGGTGGATAGGACCATCTTTTATATACAGTCTATGTTGAAAACTGCCTCTAGAGCCCTTTTCAAATGTATATTTTTTTTAAAGATAGCCCAAGAGTAGATTTTTTTATTTTATTTAATCATTTAAAGAAAAAACCCTCTATGTTTATTTAGTTTTTATTATGACAGTAAAACGCTTTTTATTCTGCACAATCCTGACAGATAAACAACTTACTGTGAAAATATATAAAAGGCCTGCTTCTGTAAAAAGACTAAAAAACACTGCGATACAAATACAGGTCATACTGCCCCAGCACTGGTGTCATGTCACCGTCTCCTCAAAGAAACATGAAAGTGATCCACTTTACAGTTGCTGCCTTCTGTTATGGAAACTTGGAACCTGTCTAGAAGGTATGCTCCCCAACTGCTTATCTAAGGACAAATACGTCAAACTCTTGAAGCACATTGCAGTTAAATGCATATTGCCAAGAGGATCTACTTACACTTGCATGCACAACTTTAGGCTTTACTGAAACGTCTGGAAGGAAAAATGATCCAGTTAAATGAATAAAAAATGCCTTGTGATGGCAAAGGTCATAGAAGAACAGCTAGACTGGGTTGAACTGACAGAACGAGTAACTCAAATAACCACCCATTACATCACACATCTGTTACATCACACTGAACACGCAACACGTCAGCCTTAAAGCAGATGAGCTCCAGCAGCAGATTCAAAGAGGGGGTGTAATGGTGTGGGAGGCAGTTTCATGTCACACCCTTTTGTCCCCTTTAATACCAGCTGAGCTTCATTTAAATGTCATGACCTACCTGAATATTTTTTGACCATGCCCTTCACTCTGTGACCAGTGTACCCATCTCCTGATGTTGATGTCATATTGAGCTGGGCCATATCATACTATTCACGGTAATACCGGTATAATGGGCAACGATAAGAAAACGAAATATCACGATAGAATATGGGTAAAACGCACATGCGCAGTGCCTTTGTTTTCATACGCACATGGCGGAAAAAGCATGGCGACGACGCAGAATGAGAAGGACGAAAGCGGATCGTTGAATGAAACGGATGAACCAGAATTGGTTTGTAAAAATGCTGCAACTTCAGTGATGTGGAACTGGTTTAGCTTTCGTCCGTCAGACACACACCAAAGCACTATTTTTGGTAGAGCATGCTAGAGGGCCGTCGTTATTACCATGTTTTTTGGAAAATACGGCACACTTAAAACCAATCCTTTGATTTTTCTGAAAATCGACAGTACCCCTTATAATCCCATGGGCCTTATGTATGAATTCTGGTTGTGTTTACTGACCTTTATGTGGTACACGGCGTTAGCAAATCAGTCAAATGTTTTAGTACGACTTTGCTAAGCTACGAACCCGCACCGCTTGATGGATTGTCGGAGTATTACGGCTATTGTAGGCAGGAGCCTCGCGGAGTGATACGTACTGCGCTTCAACATAATATTATTATTATTATTGTGTGTGTATAACCTCTTTTTAAGTTTTGTGGATATTATACATGGTTATGCTGAGGATATGTTGGCCAATTTCCACTGGAAATGCCTTTTGGTTAAATTGTCAGCAAGGAATTTGCATTTGCACTATTAAATTTTTATATAACTTTAATGCACATAAAAAACAGCTGCTTGTTTAAGTGAAAATACATTGATGGTTTTTTGTTTGCACTAATAAAGTTGTGGAGTTGAAAATAATTTGTCTAGTGTCAATTATATCGTCAGTTATATCGTTATCACAAATTTTCAAATGTATATCATGATAAATATTTTTGGTCATATCGCCCTGCTCTAATGTCATATATATTATATAATCTCAGACTGGTTTCTTGTAAGTAACACTGAATTCCCTGTCCCCAAATGGCCTCTACAGTCAGCAACTGAACAGAGCAGCTTTGATATGTGGTGGATGAGGAGGATCAAACCATGAAAGAGCTCTCCGCAAATCTGCAGTAAGTACATGACGTTATCTTGTTGATATGCACAAAAATCTCAAGACAACATTTCTAAGACCTTCAATGAAATAGGCAATTGTAAAGGTGAAAGGCAGTTCAACTTACTAGCAGGACATCTAAAAATAAAGTTAGGATAATACTGAATTCCTGTGGATATATTTTAAGTACTGTATGACAAAGTTCAATTAATTTGACCACTATATGAAAATTCCTGTAATAAAACAACAACAACAAAGAAACGTGGAAGGTAGTATGGGGTGTTTTTCCTTCTCTGCATTTTAATGGGAAATATGAAAAAGGGAGAGTGGCCACACAGCATTTACCTACACGTAACCACTATCATGAACTCTGTACGGGTGTGGTGTATGGAATAAAGCAGGGTGGAGGGTGACAACAGTGCCACACACACACACACACCACAACTGCACTGACTGGTCAAATGCTTGTGGCAGGAAGTCAGAAGTTATGAAGACCTGACACACAAACACATGACAGATGACTTTGTTTTGATGATTATTTTACAAATAATTTCAAATAGAGCCCGACCAATACAGGAGTCATTGAAATTAAAACAAAAAATATAATGTAAAATAACTCAAAACGATGGGGTTGCTTTCTTAAAATCAACCTTCCAGTATTGCTCAAACTCGTTAAAGATCTGCGGCAGACCAATAACGGCCGGGTATCGGTAGGGCTCTAATTTCAAATCACTCTTGAATCAAATGGTGATAACAAGAAGGTTCTCCACACATCACTACCATACCTTGGCATTCCAATCTCTATTAAGGTAATATATGCATGTGACACACCGTCCATCGCCGTTAGGGTTATCCACATGGCGCACATATCCTGTCCCGTTTCCGGGGTAACATGCCACCATTGCCTGAAGAGAGGAACATGAAAAAAAACCCCTGATTAGTAAAAACAGATATGCAGTGACAACAGCAGAAATGTAGGCATTCAGTCTCTACAGCTCATCTGTCAAACAAAAGCTGTACTGCAAGGACAAGAAAGAAGGGAAGAACGGGAGCAAAGGAGCTCGAACTGCATTTGCTGGCTCGTGATGTGGAAGTAGCAGAAAGCCTCGCCGCAGTCTGACTGTAGCACTGCCTCACCTGCACCAGGACTGACACAAGGCACAAGCTGCCTAAAACACAGCTGCCTCGTTATAAACTTTAAACTGGCAAGGAAAATAAACCGGAGATATCATGCTGCAACTTCCCCTCGTCTCTTCCTGCTCTACTAAGACTTGCATGATCTGCTTGGGTGTTGGCAGTGAACCTCCACGAGCTCTTGTAAACTTCTCGGTGTAAACATCGAGGGAGCACGCCCGCTCCTTCGAATGCCCTTCAGGAATAAGACGCACACAAGCGGTGATTTGCACACCACCCCGAGGACTGTGATACAGAAAAATGTGTTTTCTTTAACAGTAGAGATTTCTCAGACATCTCAGAGCTTTTGCACTGGAAATTACAGCTGACACTTGAACACCAAACAGCGTGTGTTTTCTTTTCAGATGAGTGGTGAACGTGCACACAGGGTGGAATAAGCCCTCATGCTAAGCAGTGTCTAAGCAGCGATATGACAGACAAAGGCAAGTTCATCCACATTCTTTCAAGAACTTGCATCAACATAAACCATAGCAACATTATTATAAACACTCAGTGTAGACTAAACTTCTTCCTCGGGGTTTCTACCCTGTAAAATATTATAGAGCATCTATGCTAGCACATTTAGAAGTTAAAGCTACCCTTTCAACAAAGAAAAGACTGAAGGTGCTGGGATTCAAAATGAACATCCGGGAGTTGAACAGGTACATTTACTTCTGTACATGCACAAATTTCATGATTATTTCACTGCACCACAGAAAAATTGTAAATCTTTGCGTGCAAAGCCTTTTAACGCCATAGTGAGAGCATTAAAATAAAATGACATCAGACCCACGTCGGCATCTTCTTACTCTACATGTCTGATCACAGTTACTTGCGTCAGTCCACATTGTGTTCACATGTTTTGTGTGATGCAGGTTACCGCTGGAATGCACATTATCAGGGCCTTTAAAGCTGAAAAACAACAAAAAATCTGACATAAAGATGGGGGAGGTAGCTCTGGCTGCATGTATTTTATCTTTTTTTTTTTTTAAATATAAATGGGGTGGGTTTAACAAGAACAGGTGCTGGGTTGGGGGATGGGGGGGGGGGGGGGGGTACGAACTGACAAAGCGCTTCCTGTAAGTAAGTCGCAATCCAGTATGTTTTCTTTCTTTGTGTGAGTCTGTGTGTGGCAGAGAAAGAGGTAGAGGGGCACAGACAGAGAAAGCATAGGGGTGGGGCTGGAGAAGAAGACAAGAGTGAACTGAGTGAACTTTGACTCTTGGCCTCCCTCCAGAGGCTGCAGTATTTTAATGGTTGTGCTACGTGCAGATCGTGAGGAGGGCTGGCTGATCCTCGGCAATGTCACCCCTCCCACCCTCAACTGCTGGGCTTGCGCTGCAAGGCTGGAGATGGGTAAACAGCGGCTGCTAGGAGATGTGTGTGTGTGTGTGTGTGTGTGTGTGTGTGTGTGTGTAGGGGAAGCGTGTGTGTGTTTGTGCGTCTGCTGAGCCGAGGTGCAAGAGCCTAGGCGCTCTGCAAAACTCCTGACGCGGCATTTTAGCTTACAATTCCCTCAAATAGACAGCTGTAGAAACGTTCTAATGCTTCATCAGATCCAGGAAAGCTTGACATCAGCACATGCTATATAACAAATGCAAGAGCGGTTTGTGATTATTCTTGTTACAAAAAAAACATGACATGCATAACAGCTAAACCTATATGGATTGCTGGTCTATACAAAAACAAAAATCCTAAGAGAATAAGATGTTTTAGCTAAAACATTTACAAAAATGCAAAATCCAGACAGCCTCGGCGTGTTAGAATCTGTATTAAAATAATAACAACTATATAAATAATAATAATAATAATAATAATAATAATAGTTGGGAAGGGAAAAAAAAATCATATTTCCCACAATAAAAAACATGTCCTACTAAACTCAGGTAGCCCATAATTCCATTCCCTTTGTCTAACAGAGTTACTGCTGATATAGTGGGGACAGGAGTAAATGTTTTCAAATGAAAGCTATTTTTAACACACTTGTTTCCTCACTCTCTTCACCCCTAACCTCTATACCTATTTGAGCTTCCCTTCCTTTAGCCACTTATTCTTCCGCATTCCTCCGCGGCCCTCATTAGGAGGCTGACCTTACTCTTGGTGTTGTTTGTTTACATTCCATAGGCATGGCTTCTGAAGCCGATGGGCATTCACAGGCAGAGAGCGAGAGGAGGTCACAGAAGAAAGCTCAGAGGCTGTCGCTGAGGCCACAGGAAAGGAAGGCTTCATTTCACAGATGGATATTAAAAGAGCATGAAAATAATTGACATTACAAACACGCACAACCTGCAACTAGTACCAAACCATGCACTTCCTTGATTGAAAAAAAACAAAACAAAAAACAGCAGTCAATTAAATAAATGGGTCTTTGATAATGGCCGAGAACATAACAAATAAAGCCTGGTACTCAAACACTGCTGCTACAGTACATGCTTTCAAATGTTGCATAATAAAAGCTAATAATTGAAGGGTTACTTATCTGGTACTTTTAGACTGGAAACTAGCATTATGAATTTTTCCAGACTAGTGTGTGTGTGTGTGTGTGTGTGTATATATATTAGGGGTGCAACAATACACAAAATTCACGGTTCGGTTCGATACTTTGGTGTCACAGTTCGACATTTTTTCGATACAAAAAAAAAAATGTTCATGCCTTTTTAATTTGTCATTTATTAAATTTTCACGGCACATTCCGCACCACATCTCTGTGCGTTCATCATTTGTTTGAAGCCAGCTCACCTCCTGCAACTACTTTTCCGAGAATACGTGCTTCTTTTGTGGTTTGGACTCCTTCTGACATTTGTTTGGAGGTGGAGGAACATCACAGTAATTGCTTAAAGGAGCTTGCTTCTTCGACATCTTTAAGAGTTCTAAACAAATGTCTGTCCTCCTCCTGAAAATCTTATGTACGCAAACAGGCGTTGCAACTTCTTATCTTGTGCCCGTTTTTTATTTTGACAGCGAATGCGCACCTGCGGACCACTTATGTGCAGCCCCGGATATACAGCTCGTCATACTGCAGCCACAGAAATTCGTTTGTCCATGAAACCATAAAGCTGCACTTTCTTTTTGCCTTATCGTCTGATTTGTCATAACTTTTCCGTTTTGTGGTAAGCTTTTCTTTGGCTGTCACTTCTTCACCCTGACCTGTCTTATTTGGCTCAGCAGAACTAAAATATTGTGGCGAGCTCAGACAAGGAGGAGACGAAGTGTCGTTTGGTCTTGCTTCCCGTGAGCTAGCCAGGGAGCACAGCCGTTTATTGACATCTGCAGAAAAACACTGCCGCTAGCTAACTGCTCAGCGGGGCAACAGCACAGCAACAACAACAACAACAACACACAGGGCGCCCTCTGACCCCGGAAGGACACACCGTCGCAGTGAGAGGGCGTCACCCGTCACTATGGCAACATAAACAAAACATAACTGTACAAACAGAACCCCGAACAGCCCTGACCCGCTACATAGCCCCCACCTAAGGGGTCAGTCGTCCCCGACGACCCCATTACCCCACACAAAGTCCTGCAAATGTCCAGGTGCCTTCTTTTGGCGCACCGGCCGGTCACGACCGGCGGGGGAAAAGTCACTCGGGTCAGAACATGGGGTGCCACCATCATCCCACTTCTGACACCAATGTGGCGAGCTCAGACAACGAGGAGACGGAGGTGTCGTTTGGTCTTGCTTCCCGTGAGCTAGCCAGGGAGCACAGCCGTTTATTGACATCTGCAGAAGAACACTGCCGCTAGCTAACTGCTCAGTGCAGCAACAGCACAGCAACAACAACAACAACGACACACAGGGCGCCCTCTGACCCCGGAAGGACACACCGTCGCAGTGAGAGGGCGTCACCCGTCACTATGGCAACATAAACAAAACATAACTGTACAAACAGAACCCCGAACAGCCCTGACCCGCTACAATATGTATCCTGCTGCTTTTACACACACACACATAACGCTCAGCGATTCTCTGCACATGTTTGAGCTTGCTGCGGGAGATTTCACTTATCATGTTTGCATAGTAAGCTAACGATGTCAGAGGAATTGGTGCGCAAATTATCATCACTCACCAATCAGTGCTGTCGCTCTCTATACACAGTTCGCGCGATTGCAAAGTGAAAGCAAAAAACAAGCGCAAATTCAAACGCGATTTCAATATGTCACATATTGACAGTGGCTCACCGATGCCAATGACATAATTACCCAGCTACATTTCCGAAAGAATGCAAAAGCATTGACATATATTTTTCCTTCCTACGATAGGCCGACGGGCAGGGCAGAGATAGATTTTGGTAGCCCGACTGGAAAAAATCGCTAGCCCCAGGACGTAGAGCAGGCGATTTTGCGAGCCCTGTATCTGATTGAGGAATCACTCATCTTTGGAAGAGAGTTTATTACAGAGAAATGGCTCTTTCCAAAATAAAAGCTATACTATACACTTCTTCTGGGCTATATTCTCAGCAGCATATTAAACATATCAGGTCCCCATAAGGAGAATCATGTGCTAACGGCTGTCTAAATGACTCGGGTAAAGTTTGGTGCATGCGTGCTTGTTGTTTTTGTCTGCTTCCACTTGTCTTTGCACTAGGATGATGTCGGAGTAAATGTGCAGTCATATTCGTTGTGTTCCCACTAGTGCTGTCAGCGTTAATCTCGTTGAAATGACGTTAAGGCCACAACACGGCAAATCTCCGTTAACGAGCTACCGGATCGCCCCGTGCAACATGTTAACGAGCTAACTGCGCTAACACACTAGCTCCCACCCATGTAATTGAGCATTGCATGGCACATCCAACATACTGTTTTACTTTAGTCCATGATGCGCTTACCTTCAGGGTCATACATCACATCCAAACGCCAGATCTGAATGAGGGTAGGGGAGGTTCAATTTGCCATGTTGCAAGGAGAGCTTAACTTCTGTCTCGCTAGCTTGCCCTGCGCTCAGTGAATCTGCGTTCGACTACTCCGCCTAGGCTGCACTGTCGAGCGCAGATCCACTGAGTACTCAACACAGACAGCATCGTCAGAAGGAAAGTTGATAAAATAAATTAAAAATGTATTTTGTATTGTTCATACATATGCGTACCGAACTGAAAGCACTGTATCGAACGGTTCAATATCGATACGAGTATTGTTGCACCACTAATAAATATAAAATTTATTTATATATATATATATATATATATATATGAGATTAACGTTTCAGTGGGAAATGAGAGAATAAACCCAAGTTGTTTTTTGTAGCTCAAACATTAACTAAGCTATGGTACCTTAAACATTGTCGGGTAAAAGAAATGCTAATGCAAACATTTAAAGGGCTCCTATATAGAAAGAAGGAAATAACTAAGAAATTCAGCAGAATGGCATACATTTACCAGAACATGTCCTCAAACTAAAAACTGATTACAGCTTTAAACATAAAGGACAGTTGCTTAAAACAGACCTGTGAAACAAATGCATCTACACATGACATTAGGGAACTTTCACCCTGTGTCGACACATAACTCAGGATGTGAGCCTTGAACTGGGGTGGAGAAAAATGGAAAAGCTGCAAGGAGTCCGCTCACTTCACATAAGAGATGCTTATCCAAACATGAGTACAAACAGTTGGGATGGAGACCTTGTAGCAAAGAGGAGTGTGGGAACCACGGCAGTTTGGGTTTTGGCCCAGGATAGCTCACTGCTTTATCTGTCCGAGAGTGGTGCTGCCTCAGAGGAAATCCTTGTTTAAAGTAATGGCCCAGTTTACTCTTTTCTTCTTTATGGCAGGCTGTGAACAATTGAGGGACGTATGCAGCAGCAACACTACCCTTTAACCTCCACATGTTGCGGTGGAAACACAAACGCACTCTCTGGTACTGTTACGCAAATATTCTGAGAGGAATTGTTTAAACTTGAAAGCGCTGTATATCTCAGCACACTCTCCCGCTGACGAACTAAAGATAAATGCATATGCTGGTCTCTGTGAGCTGCTTTAAGTTTCACCCGGAGTAAACTCAGGTCTGGGATCCAGTGACAGACCAAAACTGCCCTGCAGTCAGTCAGTCTGTGTCTATTCATTTTAGTGGAATTAACTGAGTTATAAAACCAACAGGGGGAAAAAAGGATAACTTTTCTTTATTACTATTCATTTTTGCTATAAAGCTCTCGCTTTTTCTTGTGTCATAAATCGAGCCCACCCTTTCCCTTTAAATCTCAAGCTCACTCACTGTTTAGTGCAGCTCCAGCCACGAGGACTAAAAGAGAGCCTTCGGTCAACAAGATTTATCTAGAGAAAGTAAAACTGTCAGCTTCAGCGCCTTGTTGTTCACCCATGGTTGCTGTGAGTGTCTACTAAAGGGCCCAGTGTACCCACCATGTTGATCGCTTCGTGCACCGCTGTTAACGGCTTTTAAAGCCACGTCTATTTATGCTTGCCGTTAAGGCGCAGACAGCCGCTGCGGTCTTCTCCTCAACGAAAGGCGTTTCCACTCAGACAATACTATCACATCAGAGCTGATATAATAAAACATGTGCAATCAGTGACCCTCTAATCTTCTGTATCAAAATATCCTTAAAATGGTGATAAAAAACTGACATGATTGAACACTTGAGTCTTCAACCCAGCTGTGGCAGCAAAACGCGACAGGTTACAAAAACCGAGAGGTGCACGACCGGCTTATTAAGGAAATCCCCCAGAAAAAAGATTTAATCTCAATAACTTGATGTTTAAGTTAATAATTCTATTAAATAATCACAATTGCAATATTGACTAAAATCATTATGATTTTTCACAGAGTTCAAGAGCCTTGACTCATATTCAATGAAAACCAACTAGGGCTGTGCGATATGACCAAAATCTCATATCCCGATATTAAGACATCTATCGTCCGATAACGATATAAATCCCAAAAATGTAACATTTTCTGTAAATTCTGTGAATCTTAGGCAGCTCGACTTGTTTCCAGCTGGGCATCGTGTAGCTGGAGTCGAGTGTTTTAACCACTGCCTGAAATGATACATTTTTAGACATAAGTTGTAACGCCCGCCGTTTTCTTTGTGTTTATTACACGGCGTGCTGCAGGGAAAAGCCTGTTCTAACGTTTGAGTCTAAGGTTTATTTTTTAGCACACGACGGCTCTTTTTTGCTTCTCATCCGTAAACACTCTGCATCTTTCACGTGATTCAGTTTATTTTGAAAAGTCTCAACAGGATCTTGAGCTTTATTGTGAAAGGTTTATGTGGAACAAGCGGACACGCGGTGGTTTTACCGTCGTTGTTGCTAACGACAACGCATAAAAACAAACGCTTGTCTGTCTGTAGTGTGGTTATATAAAATATAAGAGAAAGAGAGAACTTTAACTAATTAACATAGCCACTACAGTGACCATCAAAACAATGAAAAAATATTGCCGTAAACAATCTATTTTGCGACACCACGAAACAAACGATTGCGTAAAATGAAACGATAGACGTTTTTATATCGTCATCCGATATATATCGTTATATCGAACAGCCCAAAAACCAACAGAGCTGATATTTGTATCTGACCTCTGATGGCTCCATCCACTCCATCAACTGTGTGAGAGCCATGTGAACTCATTCTGAAACTGGGTGATGCAGCATGTTGATATGTTACAGTTGAACATGTCAAGATATGAGTTAAGAAATTGGCTTTCTAAGTAAAAGACAAAGTGAAATCTACATCTATATTAAACATGACTTAAATAACAGCCGAAGCCTTCATTTACTGTTGCAAAGAGGCAATTATAATTATTAAAGTATCTAATTTGCAAAAATATGTTCATCAGTGGATGGATGTTCATGTTTGATATGGCACTGAAATTATGCCAGATGCCCTTCCTGAACGCAACCATCCTGTTTATCCGGGCTTGGAATACATTAGCTTGTGATCCCCTGAGACTGTCTTTCTCTATTTAAAAGAAAAAAATTCTAATTATGCTTTAATTTGTTTTTTTAAAACCACCATTACTATCACCCTCCACCCACCATAAATCCTTCCTGTCTTCAAGCCCACGGTTGCAAGTAGTAAAAAACAAAGAGCTCTTTCTCAGGGCTCCACCTGGATCGTGGCCAGGTGTTGCTCTTAGACAGCTGTGATAGGAAACAGAAGGATGGATGTGCGCTTTAAGCTTTAATAAAATGTATATTTTAACAGCTTCATTTTAACCGATGAGCACTTATTCAAGAAAACGACACTGTAACAAATGCTGGATTAAATTAGATGCATTCATCCCTCTCTCTGGTATGTCACACTGATTTAGAAATCACTCTACACGGCTTAGACCACATTATGGTTTTAAATAAAAGAATGGTATCATGAGCATTTGAAGAAATCCACAGATGAATTACAGGCTTTGAGAGGGGATACGTGACCATGATGGCCTGTATTTATATAGCGCTTTACTAGTCCCTAAGGACCCCAAAGTGATGGGTGAGCCTGAGCGCTGAATACTTCCTAGACTATTTCTGGTCAACAGTGAGATGGTTAAACAATAAGCAGGATAAAACCAGGCATGAAATGTGCTGCACTTAAGTCAAGCTGGTACTGTAGGCGGACGGAATGAGCAGCTCGTGGAGCCTTTAGCATAACGTATAGCTGTCCCCAGCGCTCAGAGGACCACTGTCACATGACTTCCTCTTGTCTACTCGCTCTGTAGAGCTTTAAGATTTAGGTCAACGGTCAACTTCCTTCTGAAAGCACATGTCCACACGTTGCTCTGTGACAGAACAAATGACAAAAGCAAATAACTGCCAACAACGTCAAAACACTGTTATCAAACTCTGTTGATAAGGAAGGGGTCTGTCCAGTTCTGTCCTGTTTAAGTTGAACTGCTTTGAAATGAATGAATTGACAAGATGATTTCATAGCATGAGGAAAAGATTTTGAAAAAAACAATGGAAAATCGCAATACCGCATACCGTATTACATGCTCACAGTCTACGACAGTAACAGCTTTTCAATTAAACTTCCTTAAAGTCGTCCTTTTCTTGACAATTTACAAATGTATTCTTGATGAATCAATTAGTGCCCAAAGACATTATAAAAAGCAAGAACAACATCTTTAAATGTTTATCTTTAATCTAACAGTCTATTACCAGACTTCAATGCATTTACAGACAACTAAGACTAACAAAACCTGCAAATGCACACATTTAAATTATATCAATGGGATGTCTCTGGTTTGTATTCCTTGCTGAAACAACTTTTAAAATTATCGCATACGGAAGCACTAAAAGAAAGAAAGCCCAGAAAACTGTTTGTTTGTTGTTGTCTCTAGGTCTTGCCTACACTTATGTTACAGGGGGATGTTTTTTTCCCACAGCTGACCCGTTGTTTTTCACAATAAAGAGTCATGTTTGAGACAGTAATGCAGCTGGAATCCATATCCGGTTGTTCAGTGATGACGCGACGAATCCTACTTCCGGGTCTAAAGTAGTCTGCGTTTAATATGGCTTTTGTGTTGTTAACATGTTTAATGTTATGTATTTTCTTCTATTTGATCTCAAAAAGCTCCTAAAACAGTCAGTGATCACTGTTGACCTCCCTCGGCTTTTATTACCGCTAATCATTTATTTAAGCTCAGTTTTTAAAACCTTAGGATGTAACTACAGCCCAGCCCATGCAGCAGTATATGAATGACTAACTTCGTATTGTGGATGGATTATCTCAGTTGTTCTCCTGGCTGAAGTTTGGTCCTTTTACAGCATCCTGCCATGCGATTACATTTGTTCCTGACCACCGAGAACACTCACGTTAACTTTTATCGAGTGGAAAAAAAAGTTAGCTTGTTTATATTATGCCAACATAGCTGTGTCGCTAGCGGTCACGTAGCACATCATTATATAGCAGGTAGCTCAACTTCAGTAACCCTACAAACGTCACTGCTGTTTAGTTTTCTGTCTTCATTTATGCTGGAAGTGATAACAGAGCTGTACGTTTGAATTTGTTTCCAAAACCCTGCAGTCAGGACATGCTATATTGTATTTAGATAGAAGCTAGCGAGCTAACTCCCTGCTAACTTCTAACTCCGTTAAATGTCATAAATTCCGTTTTCATGGAAGCCTGGATGTTAAACTCAATTGTTACACCTGGTAGAGCAGAACTCCGATCATTTTATTAAAGATGAAAGACTTTAGACAGTTTTTCAACTCTCAGTAATGCCATAGTGATCGTTTGATATATGGACCTGCAGCGGAGTTTAGACCCAGACACGGCTAGTGACGTCAGACTGAACAACCGGATATGTGCAGCCTTGCAGCGCCCTATGATATGAAAAAAAGGACCAAAAAAACAAACAAATCAGGAGCAACATCTCCCTTGTGTGTATTGGGCTGCATTATATTTGAAAACTTAAGCTGCTGTGGGACCTCATTACAGTATGTACAGTGTTTAAATTCAGTACTGAGTCATATTTCAGCATGCTTAACACGGCTATCATGTTTCATGTGATCGGCATAACTTTAATAATGTCAACTTTGAAAAGTAGCAGTAAGGGTGTTTATAATGGAGCCTTAGCTTAGCTGGCTATTCTTTTATCATGTAAGACAGACTAACAGTAGCGTGAAATAAGTCAGTAACAGGACAATTATGTTGCTGCTACAAGCTTCCCCACTCGCTGTCTGAGGAGGGTGCACAGTATCCTGCGGGACCAACATCACCCTGCGCGCCACCTTTTCCATCTGCTGCCCTCAGGGAGAAGGTACAGGTCTATACAGGCCAGAACATCCAGACTGGCCAACAGCCTGTATCCACAGGCTGTGAGGCTCCTGAACTCTCTGCCCCCCTCTCACGGACAATAACCATATCCAACTTCTTAATAGCAATGAACTGGTCTGCATTGGTGCATCATATCTTTATTCTCTTCCCCCTCCTGCCCCCCCCCCCCCTCTTTCTTAAATAGATAACTATCATATCTGATATCATATCTCACAGTACAATAATATTGAATGGGTTGCATTGTTGTATTTTGTCATGTTTCTCAGGTCTTTGTCTGAATTTCTACGAACATTATTGCTAAGGATTGTCTTATTGCATTGGAGTCACACTGGGTTAAATATGTACACTTGGGTTTTAAGGGGTATTTATTATTTTCTTCTTTTTTTGGGTTGTATGGAAGCCCCAAACGCAATTTCATTGTTCTTGACAATGACAATAAATAAATAAATACTAAATACTTCTTTAGGTTTCCGGATAATGTTTAAATGGTATCAGAGAGCATCCAACATGCTGGATCTGCAAAGAAACAAACATGTCCCGCTGCCTGCAACTTCCCACAGTGTTATCAAGTGAACGGGGGAAATGGAAACAATGCCATTTAATAACTATTTGGGCAAAATCTTTTTCCTCTGTCTCTCCCAATGCGAATTGTGCTTACATTGTGTCATATCCCTTTGAGCCATTGATACTTGCAGCATTTCCATTTGTGCAAGTCATGCTGATATTTGCTGGTCACAGTCCAGCCGTGTGTTTGCCAAGGCAACTAGGGCAGTAGGCGAGGAAGTCAAGTTCTCAGTAGAGTGTGAGTGAGTGGCCAGCTGCATGGATCAACAGCACAACCTGAAATAATGTGCTTTCTCCAAAACATTTAGGCCTACTAAGAAACAGCCAAGGGTGAGAGAGGAGGGGGGACCGACTGGACAGGAGAAGCAACCTAAAAATAACAGCATACGGCAACTAGAGCTGTGCCAGCACATAAAAACAAGTACCTGGAGCGAGTAAAGGCCACAGACTTCAATCGAATGTGGGCTGTTTCACCACTAGATCCTTTAAATGTCAAGGGCTGTTATAACAGAACATGATGTAACAAATGTAGATCAGGGACAACTCTTAGTGTATCATTTTTAAGCGCTAATTCCAGTTCTGGTATAGTCTGTTATTTCCCTCTAAAAAGATGTGACAAATATATCTCAAGGTCAAAGACCAAAGAAGTCCTCAAAACTGCTTAAAGCTTGTCAGAAGGTTGGAGCTTTGTTTTTATATGCAAAAGAGTAAAAAGATAAAAATAAGTTTACAGATCAGGATATCAAATAATGAAATTATTGTAAAACTCAAAGAGCTATGAAAGGCTGTTTTCTGACATTTAATTGTTAAATTTTATTTATTTTGCCATGTAGGAGTCAAACTTATCTCAAAATTTAAACTTAGTAACTCAAACTTTTTAGATGAAAAACTGAAATTTCAAGTTACTAAGATGAAATGTATAAATATAATCTGAATTTTAAACTTTTTTATTTTTCTGTTTTAAATGTTTAACTGGATGGAAAAATTATTTAATTTAAGTGGCATAAAGAAAAAGACCATTAGATCCAATTAGAGCAGGGCAATATGGCCAAAAATATTTATCACGATATATATTTGAAAATTTGCGAAAACGATATAACAGACGATATAGTTAATGCAAGACAAAATACAACTCCACAACTTTACTACCGCAACAAAACCCATCCATTTATTTTCACTTAAACAAGCAGCTGTTTTTTATGTGCATTAAAGCTATATAAAAATTTAACAGTGCAAATGCAAATTCCCTGCTGACAGTTTAACCGAAAGGCATTTCCAGTAGAAATGGAATATAATATCCACTAAAGTTAAAAAGAGGTGCTTTGCAACATTAAACTGCAGTGTGCCAAATAAAAACGTCAAATACGTATTTTTCGGACCATAAGGTGCACGGGATTATAAGGCACATTAAGCGAAACAAAGCAGTCAGATAAATCAAACTTTATTCAACTCATTCTTCTTGCTTCCTCCACTTCTGTATCATTCATTCATTAATGCTGTATTCTATCACAGCTGCTCTATTCCCATGTTGTTGCAGTATATTAATGACTAACCTCCTATTGTGGGTGGATTATCTCAGTTGTTCTCCTGACTGAAGTTTGGTCCGTTTACAGCATCCTGCCATGAGATTGCATTTGTCTCCAACCATCAGGAACCTTCATGTTACCTTTTATCGAGTGGAAAAAAGTTAGCGTTCATCCTCCAGCTTCACTGTTTATGTTATGCTAACATAGCTGTGTCGCTAGCGATCACATCATTATATACCAGCTAGCCCAACTTCAGTAACCCTACAAACGTCACTGCTGTTTGGTTTTCTGTCTTCATTTATGTTGGAGGTGATAGCAGAGCTGTACGTTTTAATTTGCTCAGAAATCTCTCAGTCAGAACATGCTATATCATGCTTAGGTAACTAGCGAGCTAACCTCCGCTAACTTCTAACTCCGTTAAATGCAATAAATTCTGTTTTCATGGATGGCTGGATGTTAAACTTAATTGTTACACCTGGTAAAGCATCAATGCTGTTCGTTTTATTAAAGATGAAAGAATTTAGACAGTTTTTAACTCTCAGTGTTGACTTTGGGACCTGTAGCGGACGGAGTTTTGGACCCAGATCACTCCCAGATTTACGAGCACCTTAGTCCGACAAATACGGCCCGCTTGCATGTTCTACAAAAAAAGTGCTTTGGTGGGTATCTGACGGACAAACACCAAACCAGTTCCACATCACTGAAGTGGCACCATTTTTACAAACCAATTCTGGTTCATCCGTTTCACTCAACGATCCGCTTTCCCCCTTCTCATTCTCCGTTGCCGCCATGCTTTTTTGGCCATGTGCGTATGAAAACAAAGGAACTGCGCATGCGCGTTTTACCCATATTCTATCGCAATTGACTTTGTGCACGCTAGCATATGCTACTTCCGGTGCGGAAACTCCTGTGGGGAGCTTTGTTTCCGGTGTCCTATTCACGCCCTGTTTACGGTCCAAAACAAGTTTAGCAAATGAATGAATCAAGCGGCGATTTACATTTCTATAGATGTCTTGGGCATTTACCCAATATATCTGTAAATGCTTCTATCCCCAAGCCATCCGTGCCCTAAACACACACACCCGCCCTCTCACATCATCTATAATTGACTGAGACAGGACTCTTCCAGACACTAAACCAAGGAACAATGTACATTTCAATTCCTTTAATTTTAAATATGTTTATATTGTCTATCCTGTAAAATAGTCAGATATCTATTCATATTAATGTACAGAATTCACCTGCTTGCTGCTACTACTGCATATTCACCCAGTGTGTATATATATATATATATAAATAACACCACCCCCCCCCCCCCCCCCAATTTTTGCACATGTCGAGGAGCATGTCAGGCTACATTTCACTGTGTGTTATACTTGTATAACTATGCATGTGACAAATAATAAAGAACCTTGAACCTTGAAATGATGTTCATTGACTTGTCGATATTTTCCCCCCGCGCCTCAGGGCAAAAGAGAAAAGGGATTTAAATGTTATATTTCTCAGCTGTCCCTCGTTTATCGCGGGTGTTATGTTCTAAAAATAACTAGCGATAGGTGAAATCAAGTAGCCAATTTTATTTTTTGACGGTGCAAAACGTTTTGTGGACATCGTGGACATACAGTACTGCACTTCAGAGTCACACTGCTAGCGATCGATGCAGCGATTCTGTACTGTACAGGAGAGACGTCACGGAGGAGTTCGTCTGCAGCGATCAGGATGCAGGACACAATGTGACGTAAAAAAAAAAAAACAACATGCAAACTTGCACTAAAAAAATCTGCGAAACAGCGAGGTGAAAGGTGAACCGCGTTATTAGCGAGGGACCACAGTAATTTTGAAGGTAAGTCACAACATACCCTTCGTAAATACTAATGTATAGAAACCCTTACCAGCAATCATTCATTTTTTGTGTGGCTTTTTTCACGGTTTGTTGACATGCTGTGTAGGTGTGTACTTGACTAGCTGATATCGACATAAAGGGGAAACATCTGGTTGGACTATTCTTCACCTGTAGTTTGAATGCTGAACATTTGCCTGTTTAAATCATAAGACCAGTCACTATACAGAGATGTGCTTCTGAATGTGGACGATGTGTCTTCTGCTGCAGTAATGCAGTTCTGCTTGTGTTGAGTGATGTAAACAACTGATCGATCTAAACTCTTTAAATGTCAAAGTTGATCATTAGATTTTTTATGACACAACAGTGGTGAGTGTTCCCACCTTCTGCTCTTTGTAACTTAACGCGATCTTTCCATTTTCGAGTTTTGGACATGATTTTGGAGGATATCTTCGCAGTAGCGATTGACTGCAAAGTAAAGCTACCGGAAATGTACAACCCCACATCCGGTCTCAAACCAGGAAGTTAGCATTTTCTCTATTTTATTTTCTTATCGTTGCCTTACATTGTACCAGTATTACCGTAAACGGTGTAATATGGCTCAACCATAGATGCAATAACTGTTAATAAAACCTTAAATCTTTTCTAACCATTTTTTCCCCCAATGTACCAGATTTTAATAACACTTCTGTAAGAAATCTGACCTTTTTAAAGGCCATAATGTTTACTTATTATTAAACTATTCTAAAAATGTGCTGATTCCAATATATGGTGTTTGTTAACTCTGCAGTTAAATCATGTTTAATCTACACACGATTTGGACAAAGCAATACAAAAAAAAAAAAAAACCCTACATTTTCCCAAATGACCAGAAAGTTTATGTTATATCATATTTATATTTTAGTAAAAAAATACCTACTGGTTTAGTGCGCAATGCTTTGAACCAGTTTCAAAGTGTTAGTGATTTATCTGGAGAAAGTAAAGCTGTGAGCTTAAGCTCTTCGTTATTCACTTCACGGCTGCTGCGCAGGTCTCCAAAAGTGTACGAGCCCACTGCCGCACAGCCTCCACCAGCAGCAGCAAGCTTCCTGTGGTGTAGGTAGAAAACCCTAACCCTTGCGAAAAAGACTTTGTGGTCAAAAATACCTGTCAGTTTAGCCATAAACCTAGGTCACGTATCCCACTCACCTCTTATTCACTGATTTATTTTTTCTTTTCATTTTGAATTCAATTTAAAAACTAAAGAAATCGCTCTGAAAAACTGATTTAATCTCAAACAGCTTGATGTTAGGTTAATAAATAATTATATTAAACAATTATAATATTAACTAAAATCATTAAAAAAAAATTGTTTCACAGTCCAGCAGCTTTTATTTATTCTCAGCCAACAGAGCAGATATTTGTGATGGCTCCATCAACTGTGTGAGAGGTGTGTGACTACAAAGTTGATTTATTTCTCTAATATTATAATAAAAGGCCCGTTGCTTTAGTGTGTTTAGGTTCTAGCCAGATTCAAAGTGATGTTGCTAAACTTCTAGTTAATAGTGACTATAGCCTTCAAAGAATTTCACTCAGGAGAGGAGGAGGAAGAGGAGAAAGCCTGAAAGCACCTCATCCTCTCCTGAGGCAGTCTCATGCTATAAGGCCATGGTGACCAGATCTGTCAAGAGTCGCAGGTCACACGCAACCATCGTTATCCACTAGACAGCACTAACAGTTAGGAAAAAACAAACCAGGAGCCGGGAGAGCTTCTGAACTCTAGCTGCTCAGCCTGAAAAAACGAGGACATCCGACAATTAAAAACAAGTTCTTAGAAAACACATTTTAGTGAAACAGAAGCTACCCACAGCTTCCTTTCGCCCCTGTAACACGCAGGTTTTCTTCTCAGTATAGGAATGCTGCCTAACCAAATATGTTGTGTGACGCTGAACTTATCACCACAACCTGTCACCACTAAAGCTGCCACATGGTTGCAGCTTCTTCACATCACTCACATTTTACCAAAAATAAAAGCTAAAGTACAAACATATGAATACAATATATACATTCTGATAAGCTGGACTGCCTCCATTGTTTGTGCATGTGGCAGCATGTGTTAACGGTGTTAGTCGTGTCACTAGTCAGAATGACCGTCCTGAAACTAATGCAGTCTGTTAGAACATATAGCTCTGCTATTCACTGCTTACTAAGGTGCTTTCAGCGAAATCTGATCTTTAATTTGGAAACTCTGCTTTCTATATCTGATGCTTTCCCCATCACGTTTATTTTAAATAGAGCACCAAACATAATTACACACCTACGAAACACATCTAAAAACCAATAGTCATTCAAAATATGAACAATACACACTTAATGGAGGGAGTGCAGCCTGTAGAGGTGAGGACTGGACTTGAGCAGTAATCTATGGATAATATGGATTTAGGAATATATTCTGTAGGCATCAGAAAGCTAAACTATTTACACATCTGAACTAGGATCAATATACTTTTATTTATTTTTTTTTATCATTTTAGGCTAGAATAAACAGTCCAGCATGACATATGCTTGCAGCTGCTTGCTAGAACAATGTGCCTCGTGCTTTGCTTTCATTAGATTTCAGCTGGATTTCATTTGATTCAAAGATGCTGCAGACACGTGCTCTATCCAAATTTAATCTTTCTTATTGGTTGAGGTATTGCGTTTATTTAGAGCAATGATTTGAGGGTGTCTTTCTATTGCCATGGCGACCGAACACGTGCGCTGTCTGTGCACACTCTTCGTGCGTCCAAAACAAAACCATTAACATGTGAGCAGCACCAGCAATCACCTTTCTGACTCAAAGCAAAGCCAGAAGAGGACTCACCGGCCTCTTACCCGCAAAGTCGAATCTAATTAGCAAACAAGGTTGATCTGTTACACCTAATAGCGCTTTAACGACAAAAGTGGGAGAAAAAAAGCTTCTGCAGAATGATGCACCCCTGTTAAAAACCTGCGGTACTTTTGATTTCATCCCCACGCAGAGTATTGCTGCTTCCCTGACCTTGTAGTGTGTGTGGCAGGTGTCGCACCAGCAAGCCTCTGGCTCCTGGAGGATGAATGCAGTAGATGCGCAGTATGCGCGTGTGCTTCGTACTTACCTTTGTTCTTCCATTTATCGCATAGTTTCCCAGTTTGCCATTACAATGTCTGATCAGGTCGTCCATGCGATTCATTAGAAATTGGATCTTCTCGCAGCGGGGCTCCTTGCCATCGATCCACGTGATTTTATCCCCTCGGATGTCTTTAGTGGAGTCGCTCTTTTGACTCACCAGTTGACCGTCTGTGAACTTGCCAGTTTCGTACAGGGCCTTGACATTTTCAAGAATGCCCAGCCCGATCTCTGCTCCTACAAAGCCGTCCACCACACAGATGCCGTGCTTATTCATGCACGGCACTATGCACTCCATGGCAAGTTTCTGCGGGGATAAGCTGCTCTGTCCGTTAGGTGTGGCGGTGCTGTCGGACATATCATGTCCAGCTCTCACCTCAATTCTCAGTGCTTTTGTGTTTGCAATGTCTGCTTGCTCGGAGCTTTGCTCTTCTCGACATTTCTCAGGCGCCTCGTCGTCCCCGGGCGGCGGTGCCTGCTCGGGCTTCTGTGCGGGCGGCTGCGGCTTGTCCGCCTCTTTACAAATGAGCTTGTGTTTCTTCCAGTCCTGCTTCTGGTGCTCCTTGCTGCAGTAGAAGGAGCTGCGGCATCTACCGCACTTAAGAAGGTTATCAAACCTCCCGCAAAGTTCACAGTACTGTCGGTCTCGGTCCAGCTCGCTCTGCGGCTTCTCCATGTTTTGAGGATACAGGAGGCGTACTGCTCCTTTAATACCGATCCTTCACGCGCTCTGCTAATCGACAACTTTGGAAACGACCCGCCGCCGACGCCACGCTGATACCCAGAGGAATCAAACATTCAAAACCCTGCCATTTTATCGCACTCATGTCCTTTTCTTCCTCGTGTGTCAGCGGAATAACACGACAACGTGCGCCCATGGACCAGCTTTTAGGGGTGGGTCGAGGTCTTTGGGAGGCATTTTTGCAAGCTAGCTCTCCTTCCCGGGGTAATGGATGTCGCCGCTCAGAGTGTGCTCAGCCAGCCCAGCTCGAGGACCGGCCCGCTCTGACGTCAGCACAAAGGCACCGCCTCTCTCGTGCTGCTTTCAGGTGCGGTCGGACAGACAGTTGGCGGTGAAAAAAGGCGTGTTTGCGACACGTGAAAGTTCATGTTCAAGTCTTGTCGGGGGTGGGCATGCGCCTCTGGTCAGTCGGTAAAAAGTGATGTACATATGTTACCCTAACTGTTTCAATTATGCAATATATTCATGTTCTCTAACAGTGCAGAAAATTAGCTCCACCAACCATGCAGTAATAAGTATGAACAAAATGTGCAACAGACTGAAAGGGCATAAATGCATGATTATACTTCTATACTTTGAGTACCCAATCCAGTATAATAGGTTATAAATCCAATGTTGCTTTCTTTCTGACTTTCACCATTACTGTAACACTGCAATACTGTGTAATGGCAAATTAAAGGTAGCGTTGTCATTTAAATTTGACACAAACCGCTTACAGATTTGTGGAAAGGACAAGCAAAAGAGATATAGCCATATGGCAAGTGTTGCTTCAAGCATCGCTGACTCGTTTTGTGCGCATTTCCTATCGAAGCAATAGTATCATATAGCCTAAATTATAAAGTAAGAAACCAGATATTCTGATGAGTATTTGTCTACCTGCGTGTGGTTGTGCTGTTGTAATTATTCTATATTAAGCAAAAGAAACATCTAAAAACCTGTGTCGTGCCGAAAAGTGATTTCTGGTATTTGTCCCCCCAAAATAATACAAATAAAAACATAATTGGAGGTATTTACATCTGCTAAACATACCACTTATGAATGATAGCAAATCGTTTTGAGCCCTGTCACCTTGTGATGCTAGTGAAACAGAAGCTACCCACTTGCAAGTCAAATGTGTCGTTAAAATTAAAATGTCAAGAACTAACATCACACTTCTATAAAGATATTTTAATTGGCCAAAAGGGACTGGATTATAATCATGATGTTGATGCAATAAGACGGAGTCATAAAGATGTTTTGCAGAACAAGTCGTTTCTTTGTTTTATATATAACCCCTTCGTGGCTCCTGTTGACTATAGTCTATTTATGAGATAAAAGACATAATAAAAACAGAAGAATCGGAAACCAGTTTTTGGCACAAATCAGTTTGTAGGAGCTTGAAGGGAGCACCTGAAGGCATCTCCAGTCAGCAGCACTGTGTTGTGCTCTCATTCCTGGCTCGCATAGGTGAAATTCCTTTCGCACAAACAAAAAGTTAAAGAGCTTGCTGCTGTTATGATAGACAGATAAGTTGGGTGGCGTGCAGTTTATGAAACTTAGGATTATGACAGACCGGTGACTTAAATCACTTACTGGAAGCCATATTGGATAACATTTTAAATTTTATTGAGCATGGAGGTACTCATATAAATATTTTATGACAAACACCTGTCATTCATTCATCACAACGGTAAGTTAAATTGTTTTGTTTTTTCATCTGGGTCCTGGTCTTGTTTTATCCACAAATATAATATACACAAAACAATCATCCAGAATGACACACCAAAGAGATGTAAGATGCTGGTAAAGGGACCAAATGTCAATACAAAGATGTAAAATTACTAAAATGAGACACAAAGTACACTTAAAGAGATACAAAGTTAAAACAATGACACATAGAAAATACCCCAATTGTCACTCAAAATTAGATAGTAAATCCAAACGTGATGATATGTACATTTATTCCAAGAGAGTGGTTGTAAAAAGATGAAAGGTGTTACTACAAAAAGGGGAAAAAACTACAAAAAAAATGACAATGACATAAAAACAAGAAGAAAAAAAATATGATGCACAAAACAACTTCTCGGAGATGTTAAATGACCACAGGGAGACGCCCAATTTTAAATTGAGACCTAAAAATAATCATGAAAAGTGAATGAAAACAAACGTATGCAGTAAGCATCACACAACAGTGGCCAATATTCAAAAAGATGCACAGATGGTTAACAGAAAGCAATCGCAAATCACATCTGCAGGACTTTCAGTAAAGACATTTCAATCTGTGGAAGAAGTCAAGGTGGAACGTTTTGTTGAAAAGACGAGTAATTCGCCAAAGGTTGTCTTAGATATTCGATGGAATATCTAAGACACTGGTTATTTTAGGGTGGCAGTCTGGAGAATTTCTACGTTTGAATTTTGACTGGAAAGAGAAATTGTCTGGGCTGCACAAGTTCTGTGTGGCACATCTTTCTTTTTGGTTTGGTATGGGAATATCTAATTAGTATACATGGTATCTTCAAGAACTTACTTAATAGTTATAACGTCATAAAAGCGATTATTATGTAATTATTATAAATATAGCTGTTATATGTTTGTATTGTTGTTATTGAAATTGTGTTATTATTATAAATGCAATTGTTATATATTTACGCCAAATTTCTAAAAGCAGATTCTAATTATTTGAAAATTAGTAATAAGGAAAACATTGTAATAAAACTAACTCCTGATGCTGACATTTAACTACGTATCCCGTGATGCATCTCTTTGAATTTCCTGCTACGCGTGTAAACAGCGCAAAAGCCCCGCGATGGACTGAGGTCCGCACCAACGCCTGTTATTAAAACCAAGGAAACACCGTTTTATTCGCGTTAAAATATTTGTAGGCTCTACTAATTTTGTTTTCCATCGATCAGAGAAGATAATTTTTTCGGATTAAAGCGGAACTATTTTGTTTTTTGATCGTAATAGTACTCAGCCTTTACGTTTGACTGGTACTGGCGTTAGTTAGTGGCTAAAACTCTCGAAATACACCCCTTAAAACTGTGCACTACAACACCGAAGCTATGAATAAACGAGAAGGTAAGTCCATCATTTCAAAATAACAAGTTTAGTTTTATGAGTTTTGTAATTACCCAGCAAGCCTAAAATAACAGTAGGACTAATACATGATAACGTTTTAACCTACTCTGCCTAAGTCAGGTTAACGAAATCATTTCGGTCGTAACAGACGTAAACAGTGCTAATCCCGTGTTCCCTTAAAATGCCTAAAGCACATACTAGTGCGAATCACGAGTCACCCTACGATAGGATTTTATCATAATACTTCATTGACGATACAATATTATTATCTTTTTTTTTTTTAACCTTTTGCATTAAGCCAAGTATCGCATTTGTCTTTTTTCAACTGCAAAGTATGCACAATTTTAAATAAAGTTATCTCACTTTCAATATTTTTTTGCTGCAAAAAATGAGATTCTAATGCGTGCCAACACTGTCACTAAAACCTGCAATAAATGTTTCTATCAGTCTCCGATTGAATGGGGTCAGGTTGGCAATTACACGCAATCTGTATACCCACGCACTCAAGCTCTTAGCAGCCATTTGGTCACTACAAGTTGCCATTGGCTGCTGAATGGGAAAAATCTCACCATGCAGCCACTGTCGTTGTCATTTGTTTGTACATACAAGAAATTTTCTGTCCTACACTCCAAAAAATCTGTTGTTGGAGGAACACAATTTAATCATGGCACCTTTTCCACGTGATTTAACTAAGTACAATAACCCATTTTTTGACCATGTCAAACCAACACATTTGGCATTTGGTGGTTTAATGTAATCAGATTACGTTGGATCAACGTAGTGTACTTACATTGACTTATGTCACTTTACATATTGAAGTATGTAAAGTGAAATTTGTTTTAATTCATTCTACACAAGTTAAAAACTTCAGGAAAACACAATGAAATCTTGTTGTTTGAACAACTACTTTGTTAATCAGGGCAATTACTGCTAGTCTTGCTTAATGAACCAATATGGGATTGATGATTTCATAGAGACAAACAACCATTTGCACTTAGATTCATGGGTAATTTAGAATAGCCAATTAACCTAACTCTAATTACGTACTGCAAACCAGACAGATTGTGGATTTGAACCCAGGCCCTTCTTGCTGTGAGACAACAGCACTCACCATCACACCACCAAGCTGTCAATCCAGGCTAGGAAAGAAAACTAGGAAAGCTTTGATTACAAGGTTTGATGCAGACTTTTCTGTACGTTTTTGTCCTTGACAGGTTAAACCACAATAAATAGCGATAAAACAACTGCACCCACACCACGTGTGGGTGCAGTTGTCTGCCTCTTAAAACTCCAACGATTTTCCTGCAGTTTGGCATCTAATGTGATCTTGTGAATTTCGTGAGTCCAGGCAACTAACCACTCTTACTAGATTGTATGTCATGATCATGTCATCTCAACAAGAACAAATTAAGTTGTTGAATTTCATGCAGATGCTACATGATTTAATTACGTTCACCATAGGAACATGAAATAATTTAGTTCCAATTACAAGTTTGAATCTTGTACATATAACAACCACCCAATTTCATTTTTTTCAGTGTATTTTATTTGTGTGACTGAGAGGCAGATAGAGGCAGTTATTATTTAAAGACTATGACATCATCTCTACTGTCAGGTGAGGGTTGTTCACGGAGAAATGCAGATGCAGCGCAGGAGCACGAAATGAGTGCCAACCCCTCCTCGTCTGTCATGGCTGCCTTCAAAGGTAACAGCATCCTCAGTATTCTCACTGCACTTTGCACCCAAATGGTTTTAATGTTGTATTGCCTGCACTGAAACATTTCTCTGTGTATTTCAAGTTTTCCAACAGGAGCTCGACACCAAACACGACAAATATGAGCGTCTTGTTAAGATTAGTCGCGACGTCACAATTGAAAGCAAGAGAACCATATTTCTTCTGCACAGAGTGACCACGTAGGTGTTCTTAACAATAATATGCACCGTATAGATTAGTACAGTTAGGTCTATAAGTTTTTGGGATAACTACTTGTGCCTCTGTGCACCAGCACAGTGGATTTTTAAAACAATGATCATGATGTGATTAAAGGTCAGACTTTCAGCTTTAATTCAAGGGGTTTAACAAAAATATTGCATTAATTGTGTAGGAGTTACAGCCACTTTTATACACAGTTTCCCATTCTCAAAAGGCCCAGTAATTGTACTGACTGAGGCAGTTTCAGGTGAGGCCTCTTCCTAGGTTATTTCATGATAAATACAGCAGACATGATATCTGAAGTTCATTCAACATGTTGAAATTAGGATTTTATAGTTTTCCACTTTAATTTTAAACACCAAAGCAAAAAGAGATCATTAGGCATCATTAGGCTAAAAAAGAAAACAAAATAAACCTGTCAGAGATAAAGCCAGATAAACAATCTGATATATTATTAAAGACAAAACATACTAACTAGCCCACAAAAGACAACTAAAGTGGATGATTATCGACAGTCACTCTTCTGCTGTGGCCATTTCTGATGAGCCACAAATAAATGACATGCACAGCAGCCAATGTCAAAAGAGAAACATTCAGGAAAACTATTGCTCAGGACCAGTTTAAAAAAATGACAAGTGTGGCTCATTTGAAGCAAAATATGAGGAAGTGAGGGGTGGCTCAGGACAGAAGTATCTGTAGTTACTCACATTTTCTGCAAAACTTTGGTTAAACCCCTTGAATTAACCCTGAAAGTCTTCAATCACATATTGATTGTTTTGTTTAGTCTTCTGTGTTAGTATACAGAGGCAAAATTACAAAAAATGTATCATTGTTCTAAACCCTTTAGACATAACTGTATATCAGTTTTTTCACTGGAGCCTGCTTCTGATTGTAGTTGCTGTCTGGACACTACAGAGTGTCTTTTTTATATCATTGATGTAAACAGCAGCTTCGAAAATAACCTACCTATCATTTACATTGTCTCTATTCAGTACAGATATAGTTTTGAGAGGGATGTAATGTGTGAATATATGCTTTGGAATAATATGGAAATATCTTGACAAAACATATAATTCAATGTCAATCAAGATCTCAGAACAGCGTCAGCTAAAAATGTAATAGGACTTTAATGAGCTTCACAGGGGGAAAATCATCTTAAAATGGCAAATGATCTTTAAAAGTGATAAGTAAAAACAATAAATACATTGGCATTAGTTGTAGTGGGCATGCAACAAAGTAAGTCTAAAACAAAAATAAATATTTATATGTTTTTTGTACCTTTTAACATTTTTTTCTGTGTGTAAAGTGTACCAGATGCAGAGGATGTCCTGAACGAGGCAGACATAAAGCTGGATGGAGTCAGGCAGAAGATTGGGCAGATTGCTGAGGAGTTGAAAGGAGAGGATATTTATCAGTTTCACAGAGCCTTCACACCAGGTGAGTGGTCATTTACCTCTTTTCGTTTATATATAAAGCACATATTTATTCTGAAAGAAACTGAATTCTTTGAAAGTGGTGTTTTTTCACTCTAAAATGGTTAATCGGCTGTTTAAATTCTCCTGCCACACCCAAGTGGATTTATTAGATTACGGTCCCATGGGATACAAGGCACGTGGCCCTTTGTGTGTGACTCAGTTAGATCATATCTGATGTAGATTCCACTAGAGGTGTTTGCAAAAATGATAGCTCACATTCGTTGAATCTCCTTCTTATTATTAAGCAGTAAGTATTTTGCTGTTTTAATCTTTATGAAGTACATTAAGGGTTCTAATAAATATACCTTTAATATAATAATAGTACAGTGTTGGGAAGGTTACTTTTAAAATGTATTCCATTACAGAATACAGAATACATGCCCCAAAATGTATTCTGTAACGTATTCCATTACGTTACTCAATGAGAGTAACGTATTCTGAATACTTTTGAACAATAATAATAATAACTGAATAATTCTGATTACTTAATATATTATCGTGCTTTTTACAACAACATGAATGTACTATTGCTGTGTGATTTATTACTATTACTGAAGGTCCGCGACTCCGAACTGTAGTAAAGGGACCTCTGACTAATACGGCGGGGTCCCTGTCGGCTCGTAGCCGAAAAATAGCTTTACTTTGTTGTGTGGGTCAACTTTTCTTGACAGAGAGAGGCGTTGAAAGACTGCTCCAACGGAACTTATTGTTTTCGGAGGAAAACACGAACACGGTGTACAGTCGAGTCTTAATAGCTTACTTACAACTGGGCTCGTCAGGCTCTCTTCTTGGCTGAAGTGGTTATTATTATATTTACATGCTTCCAGCTCCCGTTTTTCCTCGACGACAACTCGTACCTTTCCACTCCCCTTTTTCTCCCTCCTCGCGCTCACAGACACATAACGTGTATGGCAGTGCATTCTCCCTGCAACACGGACTACACTGCCCATGATGCTACATTCTTTAGAGCTATGCTTGTAGCATTCTGCCTGTTAGCTTAGCACAACAACAACAACAACGAAAAGGCGCTCTCTCACCCAGGAAACACACAGTCGCAGAGAGAGAGAGAGAGCGTCGCCCTGTAACCATGGCAACCATAACGCTGCCGCCTGGAACAAAAGAACGTAGCTGTCAAACAAAACCCAAACAGTCCTGACCCGCGACAATATGAAACAGGAAAGTACCGCAGTGTAATCCATTTATTTCAACAAAGTAACTGTATTCTGAATACCACCTTTTTAATCGGTAACTGTAACGGAATACAGTTACTCATATGTTGTATTTTAAATACGTAACGGCGGTACATGTATTCCGTTACTCCCCAACACTGAATAATAGTGTGGAAGGCCCTAAAAGGTCATTCAAAGCCATTGAGTATAGTCAATAGAAAGTTAGCACAACTAGCTTGCATTGTATAATGCAGCTCTGATAGAAAGTCTACTTCTGATTGGTTCACTCAGCTGCCTTAGTGTCACTCACCCAAAATAAGAAGTAGACAAAGAAATGTCGAAATCTAGAGTTAAGGTGAGATATGAAACTACATTTTTTTTCTTTATCCGTTGATGTAATTAATAATTTCTTTTTTATGATTTGTACTTAAATGATTTTCTTTTATCTTCAATAGACATATTGTAAAGTCAGTGATAGTGTTAAAGCATGACCTTGATGCAGGCCTGGATGTGATGGTCACGCCTTCTGATAAAGTTGTTTTCAAACTAGCATAAGCACCACTTTTTGTTACTGTAGCCATAATGTCTGCAGCGATGGAGAAAAACATGACTGGCAGCGAGTGGGAGCTGTTATCTAGCAGCTGGGGAAGTCATTTTTAGATTGCGGTCACACAGGAATCACTGCTGCATCCTTCGCGACGTGACCAATGGCAGTTCCCACCAATTAGCCCTTTTATTTTTTTCCCCATTTTCATCGTCTTTATTAGATTGAGGCTGGGCTCGATGCACGGGCCCTCCAGATAATCTTGGCTGGAGGAGAAGTCTCCAGGCATGTGTAATGGGTCTGTTTTTTTTATATAATGACCATCAAAGATATTGTGGGCTAAATCTGACCATAATTGCCACTGATAACAGAGCAGCGTGGCACTTGGGTACGCTTTTTTTTGTTGTTATTTTTTTACCCTGCTAGCTGCTATGAGTCAGTGCAAACGTACATTAACATGTGGAACTTTTCACGTGGCTCACCTGCAATTCAGTGAACCGCTCTGTGGTCAAACATTAGCTCAGTCCAAAAATCCTCAGTATTCTCAGTACATGAATGTGCGCCAAACCGCAACGGTACTGTTTGCGCATTACTCAAGATCTGATCCTGCCGAGCTATAT
This sequence comes from Mchenga conophoros, assembly GCF_057382185.1. NCBI lineage: Eukaryota > Metazoa > Chordata > Actinopteri > Cichliformes > Cichlidae > Mchenga > Mchenga conophoros. Next base: position 23,880,794 of record NC_140538.1, read on the forward strand.
TCGCACCCTCGCCTCTCAACTTTTCCTACCACCATGCCAGTAAAATCTCTCAAATTTCCACTTTTTTAGCTCTTAGTCACTGTTTAGACACGATGTTCTGTAAGGTTTCTGCGAACCTCGTTGACCAAAGGTAACTTCTGCTTCAGTAAAGACATAAACAACTCCTGACAGTAAATGCAGGAACTGGGCTCTGCCTGCCTGCCTCAAAGCCTTATTTAAACTGCCCTGGACTGTGGTGTTCCCTCTGTGAAAGTGGATCCACTGGCAGTGTTTAGCTGGTAAGCAGTTTGTTTGTTTGTTTGTTTGTTTTTTTAAAGAGTCGAAAACAGTTGCCAAATAAACACTGGGAGGACCGAAGCCTAAAATACAGTATTTTTCAAAAGCCTTTAGCCGCTCCTCATTTCTTTATACTTTGCTTGGAAAAATTGAGTTAGGTGCTTTTTCTTTTTTTATTTACGAATGATTCATATGTCAGCATTAAGTGGTTTAACAATCAAAAAACATTCCTCTGAAAATGATCAGGTCCAAGCACTGGAATGAAAATCAGAATACTTTATTAATCCCTAAGGAAATTATGTTATGTATATAAGTGAAAAAGTAGCCAATGGCTACTCCAGGCTTCCAAAGGTCTTTTAAGGTTTTAAAGACATTTGGAAGCCTGGAGAAAAACAATTTAAAGAAATGAAAAGTGGCTAAAGACTCTTTCACAGTACTATAAAATTATGTACTCCAAGTAAACATGTTTCAGTTTAATAGTTTTTGTTTGTAACTATTAATAGTTAATCCTCCATTTAAAGTTGCGACTACACTTACAAACCACTCAGTTTCACTTAAACTGTTAATCCACAATTTTAAGTAACAATGTTTCAATGCTAACTATGCTGTTAGAAAAAATGTTTTCAATCCAAATTTATTCATAAAAACAACAAAGATGACCAACATGTTGTACATGAAACAAAGGGTTAAAGAATTAACACTAACACACACGCACGCACACATACACAAGCGCATTCAAGGAATTACAAAAAATACAAGCAATAATATAGCAGCCTAAATACCCAAGCTCTCGCTCCGGGTTAAGAGCCAAAGAATAAAAATATTTTGTTTTGTTTTTTTACCACTGGATACTTTGTTGTAACTGTTAACAGTTTATTATGATTAGATAAGAATTAATTTTTCTTTTTCAAATTTCTTTTGATAATAAATTGGTAATTCATGTCATTTCATTATTTCCAATTATTTCTCTTTTTCCTTAAGATGCTATTTTATGTTGCTTTTGCAATACTTGGTTAACTTTTAACTTTTCTGCTCCAGCTTGTTCAGATCAGTCCAGTTAATCAAATGCAAATTGTTGACATAATGTTTCCATGTAACCCATACAACTTTGAGAATTAATGCTGCGATATGGTTCTGATACGTCTTTTGTTTAAAGACACAAATGTTTAACTATGTTGGTAAGTAGAGTTATTAGGTAATTATCAAATTGAAGTTCTCAGTATCAGATTTTGCTGTTGTCTCAGCAGGTGAAATTTGTCAGCTACTAAGAAACTAATAGAAAAAAATCAATGATTTTTCTATAATTATTCATAATAAACAAAATGTTAAATGAAGTCATTAAGACATAATATAGATGATCATCGATATATTTAATGCATTTATTTTACAAAACCAAATAACGAAGTAGCTGCGATTGATAGTTTTCATATTTTCCGTGCACATTAGTGTTGTGTAGTCGTTCGGCCCACTGCCTGTACACGCTGGTGTGACTGGACTGAAATCATAATCAGAGTGGTGAAAGCTATTCAGAGTACAGTCAAGATAAAGTATTCTTGCTGGCTCCGTGCAGCGCATTGCGGTCAGTGCGGAGAGATAGCAGGCTCTTTGAAGTTCAACTGCCGCTCCAAAAGTAAACTTCAGACACAAAGTCTTCCGTCCTGTGATTATTGGATTGTTGTTTACCCAGGGGCAGAAAACAAATGAGGGGTCATCTTAGCCCACCAAAAAAAACACCCACTGTTGTTCTATCAAAAGATAGAGACAGGAAACAGGTTTTATTTGAATCATTATCTCCATCTGTGATCTGTACTGTGCAGATTTCATGTTGATGCTGCACGCTCTGCTTGCTACGCTCATTTGATACATGGTCATTTTAGTGAATTGCAAACAAATGCCCCAGCCACTGTCACATTCAGTTTTAGCAAGCACAGTGAAATGATCAAGTGAATATGCCATTGTTTTACTCTGATCCATTTTAATGTACTTTAATTCATCAGGGATTCAGGAATATGTGGAAGCCGTCTCTTTCCTGCACTACATCCGCCATCGCTGCCTCATCAGCTTGGAAGAGATCAACGCCAGGCTGGTGTTCATGAACACAGAGAAGGCAGATCCTAAGGTAAAATCACAGAGGACTGACTGAACATTAACAATTTATGAAGTATTTTTTAATCCCCAAAAAGTCCTTAAAAGAACTATGTGACATTCTGGAAAATAGATTTTGTCGTTTTCGTGGTATCAAACTCTGTTTGGCTCAGAGAGTGTATATAAAAATAAAACTTAGATGTAGCCACTGTAAGGTCACCGTTCGATTTGAGACTCCAAATATAGAAACTTCACCATTAATGTTTTAATGGTTTTATTTTTGGATTGTTTTTTCTTTTCTAAAGCAAGATGTGACAGTTTATTTTTTTCAGTTGTAGGGTGTCTGTTGATCCACACAATATGACTTAAATCTCATTAATTTGCATTAAAGGCATTGCATATAAAATGTTCAAATTCAGAAAATGCACATAAATAAATAAGATAATTTTGAAATTGGTGCCAGCAGCATGTCTCAGTGTCACAATTACCAGTGTGTAGCATCCCTGTTTCTTTTAACAGCTGTTTATAAACATCTGGGAACTGAGGGGATCAGCTGAACCTTTGGGAGAGGAATGGTGTCCCATTCTTGTCTGATATGGGTTCTATCTGCTCAATAGTCTTGGGTCTTTTCTCTTCTCTGTTATTTTTCATTTTATGATGTTCCAGATGTTTTCAGCTGGTGAAAGATTCCAACTTCAGGAAGATCACTGCAGGAGCAAGGCTCTTCTAACCATCTATTGAAGCCACACTGTTGTACTTGTAATACAACTGTAATTGTATTGCTGGAATATGCACGGCCTTCCCTGAAAAAGACATTGATGGGTGCCCAATGCATCCCTGTACCATCACAGATGCAGGTTTTTAAACTGAGCGTTGATAACAAGCTGAATAGTTTCTCTCTGCTCTGATTTCCCAAAAGAATTTCAAATAATAGTGTTCCTCCAGATGTTTCTTTTTAGTACACTTACTTTTTCATCCTTTTTTCCCTCCTTGTCTCAACTTTTTGAAATTTTTGCTGCCATCTAATTCAAAATGAGCTTCCCAGATTAAACATTTAGTTTTCTGTCTTCTACTATGAATGTAATATGGGGTTAAGAGATTTGCAGGTCATTGCATTCTGTTTTTGTTGACATTTTATAAAAAGGCCCAGCTTTTTAGAATGTATTCTTTCCTGTCCTGTTTTCCAATTCAGGGCTCAGCTGAAGCGATGCCGGTGAACGCTCAGGTCTTGACCTTTCAGGTGACGTCGTCCGACTACCTGCTGGGCGTGGCCGACCTAACAGGGGAGCTGATGCGGATGTGCATCAGCAGCGTCGGCAATGGCGACATTGACACACCCTTCCAGCTAAGCCAGTTCCTGCGGCAGATCCACGATGGTTTCTCCTACATTGGGAACACAGGCCCGTACGAGGTGTCCAAGAAGCTGCACACGCTGCGGCAGAGCCTGGGCAAAGTAGAAGACGCGTGCTACACCCTACGCGTCCGTGGCTCGGAGATCCCCAAACACATGCTGGCAGACGTGTTCTCTAGTCGGACCACACTCATCGACCCCGAGGAAGGAGTGGTTTAATCCCGCACTGCTTCAACGACGCTCTTCTCGGTGGTCTCATTGTCTGGTTTAGTTTAGCTCCATTTGGTGTTTGTGTGCATTTTTAATGGGATTTCACTGATGTTTCTAGTGTTTTATGACATGCTTGTTCATTTTTTATTATTACAATAACAACAGTATTACAATAGACAATGGATTCTCTTTTGTTTGATAAAGATCTGATGACTTCAGTTGTTTTGCATGAATAAAGGTTCTGTGCCAAATATGCCATACTCCCTGAGACTTTAAGCGGCTTTGAAAATATGTGTTCATTTTATTTTCTCTCTCTCTCGCTGCCCTTCCCTCTCTCTATCACACACAGATAATCTAAGGTAGTCCCACTGGCTGTCTGCACTCTTCATTCAGTGTGGAGGAGGAACATGTGACCTTTGCACATTGCACACCCCTATTCTCCAGGAGACACACACACACACACATACTCACAAACAACCCCTTGTCTCCTTCTTCTACCCTCTTTAAACACTCCGTCCCAGTGCAGTGACGTACACTTAAAGTGAGATTTGGAATGAGAGGAGGAATATTCCTGGTAGAGAACTGATATCATGCTTCACCTCATGGTGTTTGTTATTGTACGGTGACAAATGAAAATAATGATAGCATAGTCTGTTGTTGAAAATAGATGCCTTTATTCAAGATAGGGCCAAAACAATCTTATTGCCAGATTTCACCTCAGAGAAAATGTTATTTTATGATTCACATTAGTCACCTTTAGGTCTGTATACATATCACATTTTGATCACACATACATTAGAAAAAAAAAGACTATGACAAATTTAATTTTGTACAAAAAATGTAGGCTATTTGTAATTAAGTAATTGTTTTGTTTTGATATGAACTGGATCATTTTGATATTGTATAAGTTTGTCCCTTTTTATGACTCTGTAAGAGAGAGAGTCCAAATAATTTAGGTCTGCCATCTGCTGGGCAATTTCAGAACGGTGTATACAAACAGATACATGTGCAGAAAAAATAAAGTTTTGGCCTCCTTTTACACTCCAAAGAAAAGCAATTTGTTTACGAAGGAGATGATCAGCCAACCGCGGTTAAAGAGGGGGTTAAGGGTGGCACTGGAAATTATAGCAGGAGATGATAAGGGGGTCTAACTCCCCATTTTCCTGTAGAAATAAACGTCCTCCTCTGCTTCACTGTGAATATATAACTATCTAAATATAAATAATATTACATGCAGTGACTGTTTGACTGCATGGGTATATTGCATGAACCTCAGTCCACTACTTACTATTCCTAACTGCTTTACTTTGTAAAACTATAACTATACCATATCACAGTGGTTCCATTACCAAACCATTAAATCTTGTGCTTAAGTGCAGCCATTATATTATTACTGGGTAACTACATCTCCTAATTTGTGCAACAGGAGACGTAGTTATCTCCTGTGTAGTTATTACATAGGAGGCCTGTGCACATTATAATCAGTGTAACGCACTTTAGCTAATTTACTTTAGCGCCCCATTTATATAAATGAATAAATAAATCCTGGAACAACCCTAATCCAGAGATTTGCTGTAACTCTACTGTCTGGAATATGGCAGACCAAAACCACTCTTAACATCTTTGTCAGTGAGAGCTATAAAACTTACAATGATTTAGACCTTTGGCTTGGAAATGACTCTCGTGGCCATGCTTAAAAACTTCCTGGTTCCATACACAGGAGAAAGTCAAAAAACTGGCATGGACCTTTTTTTATTAGGAGAAAAGAATGCTATTAAATCCACATTCAGACTATTTAAATGTGATACTATATATTTGTGTATACAGTGACATAAACATGATGGATCAAATGAATATTTTGTGAATACGACTAAATCAGGAAACACGTAGTCAGCCTATGGTTGTAGTTATGTATGAAATCAAAGTTGGATGAAAACGTGTATTTCTCAAGGTTTGATGTAAAAGTGAAAACGTGTACACATACTTTTGGGAAATGTAAAGAAAAAAGTTATTTCTTAACTTTCTATGGCGGATAAACTAATATATCTGTGTGAAGTCTGACATCTGCTGGTCAAAGTCAGCAACACAGCTACAGCACTGTGAAAAATGCATGCGATGGATGCATTGAATGCATAGCTGATGAAGGGAAAGAGCAAGTTAAACCTAACAGAGCAGGAGCTAATGTGTTATTAGTCAACAGCTACGTGTTTATCCTTTGATTAAGTCATCTTTTATCCTTGCAGTCACTCTTTTCCTGATTGCTTAATTATTTCATAAAAGCCCTCATATATCAATACATAAGACAGATGTGATTACATCATTCTTATACATTTCATCTGCTCCCTTATAGACACCGTGTGTAATTTTAGCATCTTCTTTCTGGGTTTTTCGCATAATATGGTGTTTCTTATGTCTTAAAACTTATGGCACAGAGGTAAGCCAAAGACTAAAACTTGACAACTAAGCTAAAACTTGAGAGGTTAGTCAAAGGGCTTCTCCTGGAAACTAGCCAGCCGGTGGGGCAGTGCGCTGATGTCAAAAACGCATCTCCAATGCGCCTCTAATCTTTAACAAAGAGCAGGTGATGGCACTCTGCGTGCCAGGCAACGTGTTTCATCCCTGCTCTTACCCTAGCTATGTGTAAGTACGTCCTGCATTCTGTCTGTTGAACAGAGCTTTTTGTCTCTGAGTATTGTTCACGAGCCAGGCGAGCTGAATGAAAGGAGCACTGGGATGAGCGGTGTGTGAAGGGGTGGATGAAAAGACTCTGCGCCATGTGAGGTCTAGGGTTTGGTGCTACTCGCTGATTCCCTGAGTGCCGAAAGAAAGAGACACATTAAGATGTGTAAGGGAGTACAGACCTGCTACACTGTGATTTAAATGACTGAATCACACGCATCCTGTGTGTATACATTTGAACTTCATGGTATTTGTGACTTAATAGTAGAGAGATGGTATTTTCCCCCATAAATTTCCTCCACAAGCTTCAGTGACACTAAAATACAGCACATATAAACATAAACAACTGCGTTATTTAATCCGGTTCCGTGTCCGCTGCTACTTCCACAGTGTGCCCGCTGTGGATATGAGGCGGTCTGAAGGAGTCTGGAGTCAAATTCCTGAACACGTAGGAGCTCCAACGCGACGCATGACGCAAGGGCGCAGCGACTAACGGATTACTGATCAACTGATCGATGTGTCGACTAACAGACGGATTTTCCTGGGCTATGTACTTCTGCCACTGCACACCACCGCTGGATGTGTTTTCCATACTTTCCCCGCAAGGAACAGCACGACGTGAAGTCTTTCTCCAAACCGTCAGTTCAGGCGCAGCGGGACCCACTTGTTTCCAACAGGGGGAGAAATGTAAGAATCTGATGTACCATAAATGTTTGTGTCAAGAAATTTTCATCAGGGACAAAACAGCGCGCTGGGAAGCAGTTTTCACCCGTCACTCACTGTGTGCAGGGAAAATATAGCAGCCCGGGTTCACTTTTCCATAACGGAAATGAGATCAGTCCCTTTGCTTGGCTTCACTTCTTCTAAAACATGGTCGATGTAACTCTATGCAGGCTTGTGCCACCGAGGTCTGACTTTCTTTGACTTTTCAACACAAACAGCCTTTTTTAATGGAAAAATGTTCGCTGGACTGATGGGACTGGAATGCCACGGCAACTCTCTGCTTCACCGCCGCGAAACCATTCAAGGTAAAACAAGATTTTTAACTATCCGCTGATGTTCTCACACCGACCCTGGTCTTTTACAGGATATGTATACACCCCCAGGAACTTCATACAACTTTAATACACCGAAATTGGATAAAATAGTAGTATTAGGATGTACTAAGCCGGCAGTTTTTAGGGAGGGATAATCATCAGATGATTAAACAAAAGCAGAGCAGCCGCAGTGAAGACTCATAGCCTGTTTAATAATGCATTGCCTGGAATGTGTATGAAAGTTCACAGTTCCCTGGATCATAAAGGTTTAAAGTCTCCCTACCAGTCATTCATGGAGGAGTGATGATGAGTTGGAAATGATTAAATACTTAAATAATATGTTCCCCACCTCTTTAGACAAAGTAGAGAAGCATTTTCCTGCGTATTGTCTCTATTTGGGTCTTTTAACATGTTTTATACAAATAAAATGAGCTTGACTAATAAATAGAAATGTGATCCAAGTCTGTTCACGCAGGATGCCGGTAATCAGACCTCCATTAGACCCATTTATCAGACTGTTATGATCTCGCCACATGCAACAGGGTAACTACTGCAGTTAAAAGGCTGCTAGATGTGGTAAACCTTAGATAAAAATCTATTTCCCAAAGTGCTTCCGAAACAGCTTCTGCTGTGAGTAGATTTTTCCCTGGTCTCTGTTGTGTGACATTTTTGACTGAATCTAATCTACCAGAAATATCAAAATGCCTATTAAAGAGTATGTGCAGTGTGTAAATGAATCTCTATAACACAGACTCAACTGATCCTCATGTGATTACAGTCTGACAAGAGCATAGCAGAGACGCAATCCTTGGAATATCCCCATCCTTTAACCTACCGTGCAAAATGGAGCGATAAGGACCAAGATTTAGGACCAAAGATAGGAACTGGCATTGGAGCATACTGTATTGTTGGGTTTTCATCCACTTATGTAGTCATTTCTTTAGTAAGATGACTAGATATCACTGCTAACTTTCACTTCCCCTTTTTGTGACGCTCTCTTTGGTCACAAGTGGCGAGGTTTTGCACATCTGCCGAGCAGTGCTGCTTCTCAGGAGGTTGCTGACATGCAGATCCGCTTGTGTGTCTGTGTGTGTGTCAGAGGGTGCTGAGCTTGTTCCTCAAATGTTTGTGTTTTTATGAGAGCCCCTGCATTCCTCTCTGTCTTTGGCTCAAGCACTTTCAGTGCCCAATTGGATGCAGTGTTTAACCTAAGGGTGCTGAGGAGGGCCTCTTTAATCTCCAAAGGTAAATAATCTCGCCTCTTCTGGCTGACATGCTTCTTTTTCTCAGGCTCTCTGTACAGTTTCTTCAGCACTGATAACATGCTACAGTGAGAATGCTGTTGCAGAGAGACTGTTTTATCTTTGATGTTGAACCACTCAACGTCACTGCTTGCTTGTTTGTATATTCTGCCTGAATTCCCGGTGAACTATTTTAGCCCAAAGCCCGACAGGAAGTAGAAAATACCTCTGAGGGGCTTCAGCCAAAAAATAGATGCCCCTCTGACATACACACAAGCCAGCAGACACAAAACAATGGGCCCTGAGGCATTTCCTTCCCCTTAAACCAGGAAGAGCTCTCTTTGTGTAATCGAAGTATGGCGAGGATACAGTAACACCATCATGTCCCTCTTCTTTCGACTCTTAGTTGTTGTAGAGGGCTTAGTATAACATCTAGCCACACCAGATGGTAGACAGTGTGCGGTTGTAGCTGTAACCTACAGATGGTGTTGGGTTTCTTACATCAGTTATGGACCAGTGGCCACGTCTGCAAGGACCCTCTAATGGACCTGTGTGTAACCCAAGCTCTAAGTGACACTGCACACACACAAAAACACTGGCTACAATGGGAGCATCCGTGTGTTACTTTCACTTGAAATACTGCTCTCACTGGTGTCTATTTGAGTCTCTTACAGTCTCATGGGATAGGTTAGGAGTGGCATCGTAGGAGGTTACTGGGTGTTGGGAAGTGGGCTGTGGTTTGCTCATCGGTCATGCTTTCTTCAATGCCCCGCATTCCTGTCTTGATAATTGTGTTCCCACTGCAAAAAACACATTATTTGTAGAGGTTTGCAGTTGCGTAAGATGTTGTTTTTATGTGTTTGTTTGCGTTTTCTACTTTTGGATTTGTTTTTATCGTAGTTAAAGCGTTTAACAGGCTTTTACACTGACAATAGTACAACTGATCCCAGTGTTTTCAGCACTGTCAGTGTGCCTCTGTGTGACTTCAGTGTTCGCGAGTGGGAGGAGAAAGCGAGAGCCAGAAGTGAAAGAAGGAGCAGCGCAGCTGTACACAAAGGGGCTGTTGATCCCCAGCATTTGAGCGCGCCTCCTCGTCTGAATCCTAAACATGATATGTATTAATCACGTGGCCCTGCAGCAGGTGTCTAACTCCCGCCACAATCTGGCCTTTATCATTACGCTCCACTTTCAGACCAAACGCTGTTTGCATGCATGTTTGTATCACTTCTTGTTACTAAGATTGGCAGTGTCTGTGCTTCACAAGCTATTTCAGTTATGCCCCCTTTACAAAAAACATGGCTTTCGTAATAACTGAAAAGCTTTGAGACAAGCTATGAGTGCAGTGCAAGTGGGTTTGATAAAGCGAGGGTAATCAGTATTGTTCTAAACAATCCTTCAGTTTATTGCTTTGGCTGGAAGACTCACAGGTTATAGCACCCACTCAGAAATAGATCTCAGGTAAACTTTATCAGCCTTACTGCTTTAAGAAAAAGAGAGAAGCTGAGTGGTTATAAAAACAATAGCGTCATCAGTGCCGGTTTGTTAGTGGACCAACATGAATCAGACCTTGCCTGTGTGCCCTTTGCCCTATATTTCAGTGAAATAGACCGATTTAAGGCTCCAGATCCAGGCGTGAACCCCCTGCTATGTTTTGAGAACCTTTCCTCTGAAGAATTTTGCTATTTGCAAAAATAAACAAATGCAAATCTAACCTCAGAATATATTGTTCATGCATCTGGTATCCCACAGAGAGGCATGTCTTAACTTATAAATGACTGTGCAGCTTTGGTATTTCCCAACAGCTGGAGCAGAACCCTGGGAAATGTCACACATCTGCCCAACGTTTAAAAAAAAAAAAAAAAAATTCAGTCCATTAGGCACTATTTTTAAAAACAAGGTCATTTTGCTGGATCACAGCTGCTTCGGGTACTTGTGTAATTAGTACACGTAGCATTACATCTTCCTGCTCTAGCCATTGATTACATGGTTAATCCTACCAGTTCTATGAGGTCATGCGTTATCTTCCTCATGGCCATGTTGTCAAGCTTAATGGTTAATCTCTGCATCGACAGGTGGCAGAGCATCAGGGACAGCTGGCAGCTCCAGCCGTAAGAGGCTCCACCGAAGACCAGGGTACATGAGAGGAGAGCAGTGCAGACTGCAGAGCGCCACTCAGGAAGAGGAGGAGGACGTTGGGACAACCACTTTTATTACCAATGGAAAATCAGGACGTGACGCTGACATAGCTGATGCAACTAATGCTCAAAGGCCAAGTCCAGCTCCTGCAGACAGTGTGTCTTTAATAAATCATCAACAGCCTGATAAACACACGTGTAGCTCCTGGAAGACTCAGAGCTTTGTCTGCTCTGTTACCCACCCTCCTTCCCCTGTGGACTGCAATTCTAAGAGTACATCCAGCCATCTGGGCCAGTCCTCACTGCCCAACAATGAACTCAGGTTAAGTTCGAGCCTGGACACTCATTCAGAGCCAGAGGACTCTTTTAACTCCAGCTTCAGTTTCATCCAACAGTCACTTACCTCCAGCCAGAAAACAACCACCACACCCACACAAGAGCAAGAACTAAGTTCATCAACAAAAGCATCTGACCTGCCTCAAACAAAACCCGAAACCTTACCTGTCGAGCACAATTTCTCTAAGCAGTCGTCTCCTGCTCAAACACTACCTGGAGGAAAGTTTTGGCGAGAATGCCTGTTTGCCACCCACGTAGAAAGATCCCACGTGCCTGACTGTGAGGCTCAGTCTATTGATATAGAGGCCACCTCCTCACTCTCCCTGGACTCGGACAGTACCTCTGCCTCCTCTGTCACCTCAGGCTACGAGAGCGCTACACCTGCCTTGGAGCAAGGCTGGGATAACCTGCTGAAGAAGTACGAGGGCGTGCTGCAAGACTGCCTCCAAAACAACCGCACTCACACCAAGGTGGGCAAGACAGACTCATGAAATTCACATATCAGTCATTCAAATTAATCTCCCAACAAGGTCTAGAGCAGCGACGTCAAACTCATCTAACACTATGGGCCACATACAGCCCACTTTGATTTTAAGTGTGACGAACTAGTGAAACTCCACTTTCTGTTTAGTAAAGTTTAACTAAACAATTTTCCCAAGAAGAAATGTCAACAGTATGTCTGTTCTATATGATAAATATGTAAAATAACAGAAAAAGTACTGGCACCCCTCACTTTCCTATATTTATAATAATGTTCTTTTATTTCTATAGTAGAAATTTCTATGATGGACATAGTCGATACAGGAACTTCTCTGTCATTGAATTGTTTTTCTGTTATTTTTGACTATTTGGTGTAGTATAGATTGCAATGGGGGGTGGTGTTTGTCAATGGAAAAAGCTGTATATCCTAGGAAAATACAGTTAAAAGTTCAAAATCTATTCACTCCTTCACATTTTCCAAATTCTTCCAGTGGGCCAGATTGGAGTTTTTGCCGGGCCCTAGGTTTGACACCTTGGTCTACAGTCAAGATGAGACTAAACTACAGAGAGATGAATACTATATTAAATCAGGAAACCCGTATTTGCTTTCCTTACTAGTTCCAGCTCATACCTTGTTGGTAGATATGAAGCTACAGCCAGCAGCTGTTAGCCTTGTTTTGTTAACAAAATTCACCCAAGAGTTGAGTAACTCTGAAACTCACTAATCATCTCTTTATCTTATACTAAGTGTCAGAACTAAGTTGCACTTTAAGACCTGGTCATGTATCGTGTTTGTTTGTTTACACTTGTTTTAGACGTTCAAGCTAACCAGCTAGCTTTTTCTAATAGCAGAACATTGTACTTACAGACTCATCAGAGTGATGCTGTACTGATGCTTTCTTGTTTTATTAAGAAAGACAAAAGCAAGCAGGTTTAGATTTTTCTGAAAGAGAAAACTAAGTATTCAACTCACCTACTTAACCAAACTTTTGGTTAACACTTTGTAATACTGCACGTGAGTAAGGACATAATTCCCCTGAAATTAAATGAAATTTAAATATAGTTTATTTGAAAATACAAAGTAATTAAATTTACAAGGAAATACTTAAAGATAGGTACACTAGAATAAGGGAATAACTGCAGGTATTTTATAGAAAAGAAGACAAATTATTCTGTAATTAATATTAAGTACTACCTAAGTACTTTTAATTAGTGTATAATTCATGCATTTTGCAAGAAATGAGAAATAATTGCCTTGTGAGTATTTTACAGAAAAGCAAACAATATTTTTTTTTTATCTTACATTCTAAGCTTGAAAGTGATAAAAATGACCCCATATTTCATCTGATAAACATTTTTCAGTATTTGCTTTAGTGTTTTACATCTGATAGAATCTTTCAGGTCCTCCTCAAAAAAAGTAAAACGGTGAAGTACTGTAGTCAAGTTATTGTTAACGCCCTTTCCTCAGCTTGCTGACCCAGTATCACTTTGACCTGGCAGTCATTGCACCCACCTTTTTTCTGCATATATTGACTGTTTAAAAGGCGATGAACTCTGGAGTTACTGTTGTGTAACCTGTTCTGTCTTTTTGCTGTCTCTCAGATTGAATCCATGATGTTGAAGCTGCAGAGGCTCCAGCAGAAAGCAATTCTGGACGACGATTATGACGCAGGTAAACCAGTTTAGCCATTTCGGTTAAGGTTACAAAATAACGACTTTATGAATGATTTGATAAGATTCTATTTATCTTTTTACTATTTGTTTTTAAAAAGTAAAGTTTAATATCCCTAAACACAATAACTTAAAGTTAGAGAAAAGAGCACAGTTCAAAGTGAAAATATTCTGACTCAGTGACCAGAAAGCCACAGGAGCTTAACACGTGCTGTCCTTCTAACTCATGAGTGTGCTTGCACTCACATGTTTGGATCATTTATCACTTTGATGTCAGCTTCTTTATTAAATTTCTTGCTAATTTGCTGTTCACCATACTGAGATGACCTGTGTGAAAGAACATGTGAGAGATGAGGCACAGAGCTTTATTTTTAACTATCCTATAATGGTAAAACTAGAAAATCTTCAATTTATGTGGCTTAAAACAGAAAGTAGCACAGTTATTATGTCGACTCAAATCAAAATAAAGGGTATTTACAGAGAAATAAGGGAAGCTTTTACAGAAAAGTTTACAGGAAGGGGTTCCCCGTGATTATTGCAACGAAACAACAAAGCCTCAAACCTAACAAATATCATTTGTACTTGTACCTGACCTAGATATTGTAAAAAAATATAAACAATCAAACCAAAAACTGCATTTTAACCCATTTCTTTTATTTTGTGATAGAACAAATACATAAGATACATCTGCTTCTGTGGTTAACACATTTGCATTACACACAGAAGATCCCTGGTTTGATATCAGGAGACTGAAATCACTGGGAGGGTTTTGTCAGGAAAGGCATCCAGCCTAAAAACCCACCATATTAAAACCATGTGTGTCTATCTGCACGTGGTGACCCCTGTGAATAAGGGAGCAGCTTAAAAACAGGTTTAAATACACATGTTTCTGTATCCTGTAGATCTGTTCGAACGTGCTTATTATTTGGGTCAGTGTTGTATGCCTTGGCTGGTGTTCTCCTTGTCTATTCATTCTCTGACTTATACGTTTAGTTTTCTGTTTTTCCACTTACACAGTGTTGGATTAAATAGCTGATGAGATTGGTTCTGTAAATTCTGTCTGTGTATGTCGTGCTTGCCATCTTTTAATTTAGCTATGAACCCGCCAGACTGGGATAATTCTAGTTTTATGTGTTTACAGAGCCAAGAAATGCAGATTTTTATTCAGGATTCATAAATACAGCAAGGTCAGAAATGTGCTCCCTTTAAATGACTTCTAGTAAAGGGCTAGAACACAACACCACTTGCTGATAACTGGACTCCTCTAGCTGATGTTTTCTGCATGTTATTCAGCATGTGTGTATGTGTGTTCACAGCTGAGCGCTTTGGGAAAAAGTTAGAGGAGCTGTCTAAAGAACGAAGCACTCTGAAGCTGGGTTTACCCTCCCAACAGCCCAGCGTGGCGTTGCTCCTGGAGAGGCTCCGACAGGCGGTGGACAGCGCCCTCCAGAGGGCAGACTGCAGTCAGTACAGGTCAGTGCTGGTTTGATCATGTTAACTGAAACACTATATTTAAAACGTTAACTGCATACAATATATAAGGGGAATATAATATGAAATGTGGTTACACTGAAAATTACTTTTCCTGTTTTGTTTTGGACCTCGTTTTATATTGTGTGTCACTTAAACAAAAACAGATCTACTTTTATAGCAATAAACTCCCTTTGTTCAGGACATAATGGGGTTTATTTGAGTTCATAAGCTCATTCTCTTTCTTTTGTTGCAATATTGTAGCACAGATCAAAGAGGGGGAGCTCTCCAAAATAGCTCTTGTGACAGGAAGGAAATCAGGTGGGGCCTCTTCAGAGAGTATCCCGAACAAATATAAGCAAAAGGATTTTAGGTCACCTCTGATAAACAGCAGATTTTCCACTGTCACAGAGTTATTTGATGAGAATCTGTGGGAAAAAGTGATTACACACAACCATACTGTATATTACCAATCTGCAGCTCTCTTTAGCTTTGACTTACAGAGATTAAAAGCAACATTAAATGTGGATTAACCTCCTGAAAATGTTAATCAAAGCTGTTAAAAATGGTGTCATTTTGTGGCAGGGAGTGTGCAGAGCCTGTTGCAGGGGAGCAATCCGACTCATCACAGGGTCCACTGCAACGAAGAGAACGTCTGATACGAGAGAGACGGCTTGTCGAGGTAAATTCGGCTCACGTCGTTCCGCTTTGTACGTCAGGCTGGTCTGAGTTACTGCTCCTCTGAGAATTTAATAAAACAGCTTCTTTCCTTGCTCACAAAAGTGAATGAAATTTGTAAAATATGCATAGCTGTCAGCAGTATTTACACTGACAGTGAATGAGTGTGAACAAGATTAATTAATCTCACTGCTACTTTAATATCAAACAAACTATTGATTAACAATTCTGAAAAAAGCTAATAACTCACCAGTCAAGTTTCCTTCAGTTTCAGATTAGGTGTTTGAATTTTTCATTCAATCTGCTGGCTTAAAAAACTGAAGGACTACTTCACTGTTGCTGATTACCTTCATAGAAACTATGTTATTTCTAACATACATGTAAAATGAATGAAATGAACATTGCTCCACCTCTGCAGGAGGAGATCGCAGAGCTGCAGCAGAGACTGGTGGAGCTGAAGGACCGTAGCCGGTGTCTGGAGCAGCAGATCCAGCAGGAAGAGCAACAGGTGGAGGCTGAGGAGCTGGAGGCCTCCGTGCTGAGGAGCTGCAGCACGGCTCAGCTTCGCGACATGAGCCGAACCCTCCAGGACCTCGTCGCTTCTGAGAATCGCACACAAATCTCAGTCTCTCGTCCTCCCTCCATGCTCAGGTCAGCGCCATATATGTCATGATTTGCTTGCTTAAATGTCACATTTGTGACATGAAAGGCTGTGTTTGCATGAGCCGAAAAAAAAGGAAGTGGAAAAATAGAGAACTAAACAGTTGTCTTTTTGAGCATAGTTAATAATAATGCTTTCATCTTGTTTGAGTGGTTGCATGAAATAATTAAAAATTTAGAGCCTCCTTTACAAAGCTGCAGGTAATGAATGAATGAAACATGCTGTTCCCAGGAACAGAAGTTTACAAATGAGGATAAAATTATTATTATTTATTATATATGCGCAATGACATGCTTTAACTCTGTATTCCTCAAAGCTTACAAAAACCAAGAGTTATCCTCCAATTTACACACAGTATATAAATCTTCTCTGCCTCTAAAAAAGCACTGAGAATGACCGGAACGAGAACTAGTCGGAGATGAGACTAAAGAGCCCAGAACAACTGCCACGCTGAAATGTGCTAAGAACAACCTGGGGAAAGATTGTTCATACTGGAAGTGCATCATTTGGTGAGATGAGATGAAACTAGAGCTCTTTGGTCACAGACAGAAGGGAGAGGCGTATAACCCAAACAGCACCGTCCCCACAGTGAAGCACAGTGGTGGGAGTGTTATGATGTGGGGATGATTCAACGTTTCTGGAACTGTAATCTCCTCAAAAACACTTCACTAGTAATTCTGTCCTCATCTGTATTTAGGGAAAAACTTCAAATGAGGGAATCAAAGCCTTCACTGCAGATCTTTGGATGTATTAAAGGCGTTTTGCTCTCCAGGATCTGCTTCTGCTAGCGAGCAGAATAGTTAAGAAAATGTGCAAATGTATGTGAAAAATGGAAATTGAGGTCTTGAGCATTGAGAAAACATTTTCACACCTTTTGAATTTTGCACGTCGGTATTACAGTTTCTCCTGTCGGTCGTTGGACTCTCAGTTTGATTGGTCGAGCCGGATCTAACACCTAAACTGTGAAAAGTGTCCGCTGATTGGGCCTTTGCATGCATAACCTTTACTCAGAACTAGTTTGAAGGTAACATAATTTGTGTTGTTGTGTTAATTTGATGTATTTCTACTTACATATTTATTAGGGGTGCAACGATACACAAAATTCACGGTTCGGTTCGATACTTTGGTGTCACGGTTCGATATTTTTTCGATACAAAAAAATGTTCATGCCTTTTTAATTTGTCATTTATTAAAATTATAAATATATATTTTAACTCAAAAGTACAGTTTTTAAATTTAACCCTAACCCTTGTGCGCGTTTTTTATTTTGACAGCGAATGCGCACCTGCGGACCACTTATGTGCAGCCCTGGTTATTTAGCTCGTCATATTGCAGCCACAGAAATTCTTTTGTCCATGAAACCATAAAGCTGCACTTTCTTTTTGCCTTATAGTCTGATTTGTCATAACTTCTCCGTTTTGTGGTAAGCTTTTCTTTGGCTGTCACTTCTTCACCCCGACCTGTCTTATTTGGCTCAGCAGAACTGAAATATATATTCTGCTACTTTTACACACGCACTCACATAAGCTCAGCGATTCTCTGCGCGATCAACCTCTCACATGTTTAAGCTTGCTGCGGGAGATTTCACTTGTCATGTTTGCATAGTAAGCTAACGATTAATAAGACGATGTCAGAGGAATTGGTGCACAAATTATCATCACTCACAGATCAGTGCTGTCATTGCAAAGTGAAAGCAAAAAAACAAGCGCAAATTCAAACGCGATTTCAATATGTCACATATTGACAGTGGCTCACCGATGCCAATGACATAATTACCCAGCTACATTTCTGAAAGAATGCAAAAGCATTGACATATATTTTTCCTACAATAGCCCGACGGGCAGGGCAGAGAGATTTTTGTAGCCCGACTGGAAAGATCGCTAGCTCCGGGACGTCGGGCTAGCGAGTTTGCAAGCCCTGTATCTGATTGAGGAATCACTCATCTTTGGAAAAGAGAGTTTATTACAGAGAAATGTCTCTTTCCAAAATAAAAGCTATACTATCCGCTTCTTCTGGGCTATATTCTCAGCAGCATAAGGAGAATCATGTGCTAACAGCTGTCTAAATGACTCGGCTAAAGTTAGTAGCATGCTTGTTGTTTTTGTCTTTGCACTAGGATGATGTCGGCGTAAATGTGCAGTCATATTCGTCGTGTTCCCACTAGTGCTTTCAGGTTAATCTCGTTGAAATGACCTTAACGCCACAACACGGCAAATCTCCGTTAACGAGCTACCGCCGATCGCCCCGTGCATGGGGCTAGACAGCTAACACGTTAACGAGCTAACTGCGCTAACACACTAGTTCACACCAATGTAATTAAGCATTGCATGGCACATCCAACATACTGTTTTACTTTAGTCCATGACTCGCTTACCTTCAGGGTCATACGTCACATGAAAACCAAAATAATTCCAAACGCCAGATCTGAATGAGGGTGGGGGAGGTCCATCTTGCAAGGAGAGCTTAACTTCTGTCTCGCTAGCTTGCCCTGCGCTCTTCCTCCTGACTATGCTGTCTGTGTTGAGCGCTCAGTGGATCTGCGCTCGACAGTGCAGCCTAGGCGGAGTAGTCGAACGCAGATTCACTGAGCGCTCAACACAGACAGCATCGTCAGAAGGAAAGTTGATAAAATAAATTACAAATGTTGTATTGTTCGATACATATGCGTACCGAACCGAAAGCACTGTATCGAACGGTTCAATATCGATACGAATATCGTTGCACCCCTAATATTTATATACAATAGAGGAATCGGCACAGTGTATGTCAGGAATGAGGAAAACAAGCCCTGAAGCTGACAAACTGCCAAACATCACAGCATCCTCCATGACAGCTATTTGTTTATCCACTTTATGATGGTTTCCTCCTCTGACAGCAGGAGGACTGGAGTTTTAAACATAATTCTTTACTGTAAATGTAGAAGAAGTATTTTTGTTACCTGACGCCAGCTTAATAGACAGGTAACGTTTATCCAGTGCAGTCAAAAGGTTTTGTATTCTTTCATTTTTCATAAAAACTCCAGGAGGTGCATCTTCTTATTTAATATTACTCAAAATGTGCAGTAGAAGCCAGATTTGTATTTAATATTACTTTGATAAAAATATGAAAATATCAATTAATTTGGGCAAAATTAGCCACAGTAATGATAATTTAACCTTGTGCAAGATCTTGGTGTGGTTACTATGCATAAAGCATTTGTTTAGTACAAGTCTGTCAGATGTGCTCACTTCTTATGCAGTGGTCAGTATTTGTATTTGTGCAATACCTGGAACGGCCAGGTGGGGCTGCTATAGAGCTGCAAATGCTGGTGACCATGCAACAGTCTGTCCATAGGGTTTTTTTCTCTTTCATCATGTTACATACATTTAATTAGCCCATTTTGAAGTTGATGTGTCAGTGGCGATCTGCTGTTTCTAAGTCATCGCCTCTCAGCTTCATCCATCCTTAGACAAAGTGGCACTTTGAATAAATCTTTCAGCAGAATTGTCAAAATCACACCATCACGTTTCAACCAAATCAACACCTCCAGTAACAGCACAGAAGACACCTAGCCTTGCATTTACATGAATCATTACCCTTTTTATCAGCTTACAGGCAAAATTGCTCACTTTGTTCGGTGATCGACAGGTCTGCCCATGCAGCACTGGATGCCTATTGTTCCTGGAGAGGTTCAGCTCATGTATTTCAAGTCTTTATAAACAAAAGCCACTGACAAATGGATGTAATGTAAAGCAGTTTGCAGCCCTTTAGGAGTAACTTGTTTCTTAGATTCAGAGAGGACAGCTAGTTTCTTATCCCACGTGCCTTCAGTCTTCTTCTCTCACACCTGCTTGAACCTGCTTTGAATTTTAATGGCTTTTTTCTTAGATGCTAACGATCACTTTGCATCATATCCTCTGAAGTTAATAGCTTGCAAGGGAGCACTGTGGAAAGCCTCTCCGTCTTGCCACTCGTTAGAAAGACATGTAAATTGTACTTATCGCCTTCTTGGCGGTGTGACCCACCACCACTGGCATAATTTGATATCTGGCTTATTCTCACCCCGGCTGAAACGCATTTATTCTCGTTGCTGATTGAAATTGCGACCTCAGATTGGATATTCAGCTGCACATCTGTGGGTGGCTTGCCACGGGTCACCGTGATGATTGTGTTGCAGTCGCCCCTTTTCCAAACAACACAGGATATTTCTGTCTCGTATCAGGTTTTTTTCCACACGAATACTGAATTAAAGAAATCCACTCGGCGCTATAAGACTGATATTCAGAGACAACATTTAACTCTGACTCACTCTGAGCATCAGCTTGAATAACATGGAGTGGACATAATGATTTTTGTGAGACAATTGGGACTGTCTCAAGGTGACTGTACTGTGCATAATGGATTTTATGCTCATTTTTCTCCATCTTGTAATTGATTTAGATCTGTCACCAAGTAGTGTGACCTTAATGGGTTGTCCTGTTTTCCCTTATTGTCTGAAATATTGGGCTAGAGTTGAATCCAACAGGCCAGTTAAAGAAAACACAAATATTGAGCCATATTTTACAATGGAAGGTGTTTTTCAGGTTCAGTCTTCTCTTTATTTTGATGTAGTTTATTTCAGGTCAGTATTCCAAAAAGGGGCACACTCGCTCACAGCGTTTCTCTTTCTTACGCTAAAGTAAGCCACCCAGATGCAGGCTCAAGCTTCACTGGTTACAGCATTTGATTCCAAATGCAAAATTTAAAGCTCGTGTCCTCACAATGCAGGTCTCTTATGCTCGTGTTTGCACACAGTATCAGCTTATATGTATTTTTTTACAACCTAAGATGAACAGTGTTCAAAGAACTTACTCTGTATGGAGATACCCACAAGTCTTTTATCTTCTGTATGCCAAGATGTTTAAGAAGCTAAGAGAGGTAAGAAAGTCTTAAGCTAACCCACATGAA
Source organism: Mchenga conophoros (assembly GCF_057382185.1). Lineage (NCBI taxonomy): Eukaryota > Metazoa > Chordata > Actinopteri > Cichliformes > Cichlidae > Mchenga > Mchenga conophoros. The sequence continues at coordinate 23,902,030 of NC_140538.1, forward strand.
CTTGAAAATTGGTGGTGATGGTATGGCCTGAGCTCTTAGGAAGACATTCTTGTAATTTCTTTAAGTAGTCTTCAATATAGTTCTCCAAGCTTCTTTAAGGACTACTTTGGATCTTGGCTGCCTTTTTGTTTTGTTTTTTGTAAAGATGATCCCACAACTCTTCGTTAATGTTGAGGTCTGGGCTACAGGGAGGCCAATCCATGACTGATAGTGTTCCAATGTGTGTTTCTCTATCTAGGTATGTTTTTATTGCACTGGCGGTGTGTTTGGGATGATTGTCATGCTGAAAAATGAAGCTGTTGCCAATCAGACGCTTTCCAGATTACATGGCCAATCAAAATCTGATGGTACTTTCCTGCGTTTATAATTCCATTCCCATCACCACTGGCTGAAATGTGGCCATACACCATGACGGAGCCTCCACTGTGTTTTACAGCTGGCTTTAGACACTCACTGTTGTACTTCTCTCCTCACCTCCTTCGTATATGCTGATGAAGACCTTTTGCCAATGAAACTTTCTTCTTTAACTATCTAGATCAACAGTTATATGTTTGCAACATCTTGCTTTCTCTTTAACTTGTCAAGGTTTTTAAGGACACTGCACACTATGTCTGCACACTAAGTTTTTGGCTAAAAGTTCTTTGTAAGTCACCTTGTTGGTGCAACTATTCAACTAAACAAATGTGAACAAATGATGCGTTTTCATGACAGGCTGCTATGTTATCATATGTGTAGAGTACAACACTGGTTCAGACCTTAAATTAGATTTATTTTTTTGTCCGTGAATGATTCATAAGTCAGTTTTAAGTGGCTTAACAAATAAAAAGCTGTTCCTCTGAGAGTGTTCAGGTAAAAGGACTGGATAAAATAATAAAAATATGGCCAATGTCTAAAGAAAGACCTTGAAAGACCTTTAGACAGCCAGGAGAACGATTCCTCAAGAACACGTTAAAAGACTGCAATCTAGATAATTAGCTGCAAAATATAAAGAAATGTCTCACTTTTGTGCATGGCTGAACTGGTCGTTGAATATTTGCTCCCATCCACTGGACAAACACTCTCAAGACTGTCCTTTAAAAAGTTATCCAAGGTTCAGTTTGATAGTTGTTAGTTTGCAAACCGTTAAGCGATTAGCTGCCAGATGAGTAGAAGCTAAAAAAAAACAAAAAAAACAAAAATCTAGATTGGAACAGGAGATATCATATTGATAACTCCCGATTTCATCCCCAAAATGGAAAAAATTACCTTTAGTCCTGCACTGTGACATTTATGTTTTTATTTTGCAGACTCCAGGAGCAGGAGCAGGCATTAAATCTGTCCATTAAGGAAGCCACTGCTAAGGTAAGCCACTGTTCCGCTGACTTGATTTATTCTATATCATCTCATTCTCTTCTCAGCATGTCGACGATGACTGAATGTGTGTGAATATCTAATAAGCAGTAAGTCAAAATACACATTATGTGTCTTGTGCGAGCTTTGGTGTTTTTAATATATGTACTAAATGTCAGTGTCTGTATTCATGAGCTTGTTTCTCTTTGACAAGGCAGTAAACTCTCCAGTTTTTTTGCAAGAGTCACAGGAGTTGTCATTTTGAATAAATCCTCCCTAAATTCTAAATCATCCGTAAAATTATTACAACACCTGATGATGAAAAAGCTGTCCGATTTGCTTAAATGCACACTTTTAAAATCAACTAAATGAGTAAAACATGGCTAACGTAGTGATTTGAAGCCCGTGTCCATTGTTTGTGTGTTTACCTGGGTTTGCATGCTGCTGTATAACTAGAATTCACTCATGCTTATCAAGGGTTTGCTTTTCCTTTGTGCTTCCTGCACAAAGGAGGCACAAAGCTGCACACGGTGTAATCAGAAGACCATAAGAAGCAAAAACTTGATTTGGATGTAGCAGCGGTTCCTGTTAATGTTGAGATTTTGCACCACTTCTGTGCTGCTACTGCATTTAGATCTCTCTTGCACATATGCATCAGTACAGACGCTAAATGTGCCGTGAGAGCGGTCAGTGTCTGTCTCAAACTGACCTGAATTTTTCATGTCAAAGATGGTCACTGGTGATGAGAACTGAGTCAAATAGTCTCGGGTATGACTTTCAACATGGAGTTCATGTTGTTCAACTGTAAAATCCTGAGGCATCTGCAAGAGTACATGTAGAGCAAACAACGTCAGCTTTAGTGTGTTTCAGTGTACCACACTGGGTTCTAAAAACTCTAATCCCCACATCTGTTTACCTGCAACGTCTCTCCTCTTCCCCAAAAAACAATTCATCATTTGGGGCTGCTTGGCAGTGCGTGTTGTCAGATTGACACTTTTAGGGTGAGATCCAAACCATGAGCTCATCTATACCTTGCTAGTACTGGATGATGTTGGACATCCATTAGCCTTTATTCTTTGTAGCACAGATTCAACAAGCTGCTGGAAACATTTCTCTGAGATTTTGGTCCATATCGACATGACGGCATCACACAGTTGCTGCAGATTTGTCGGCTGCACATCCACGATGTGATTCTCATGTTCCGCCACAACCCAGAAGTGCCCTACTGGATTGAGCTCTGGTGACTGTGGAGGGCATTGAGTACAGAGAACTCACTGCCATGTCCACGAAACCAGTTTAAGATGATGTGATCTTTGTCACATATGTTATTCTGCTGGAAGCAACCATTAGAAGATGGACACACTGGTTATAAAAAGGTGAGCGTAGTCAGCAACAGTACATGCTCAGTTGGTAATAAGGGGACCAATCTGGGCTAAGAAAATATCCTCCATATTATTACACTTCACAACATCGCTTTCCTGTTCTTAGCTGACCATTTCGTTCACCCAGTGTGGTCTTCTGCTGTTTTTGCCCATATGCTTCAAGGTGAATGTGTTGTGTTCAGAGAGGCTCTTCTGTATACCTTTCTTTGTGATGAGTGGTTATCTAAGCTATTGTTGTCATCCTCTGTACTTTGGCATATTCATTCGGACATATGCTGCTTACTAGTTATTTTCTTTTTTTCAGATATTTTTATCCAGAAACTAGATGCATGGAATAAGGAGATAGAAGTTAGCTTACAGAGTTAGCTCTGTAAAGCTACTGTCACTGAGTCTTTCAGAAAGCCATCATCAAATCACTGATTGATGTTGCCGCTGCACCTGAAAGAAATGTCGTGGGTTTCTACCCAGATATACATTTACCATCATCACAAAGTGCCCATTGTTAAGCTAAAATGAGAAGTTTGGTTCCAAGATGATATATTCACCAAGTGGAAAATTGCTCACCTGCTGTGACAAAATGATTGCTGACATGAAAGTAACTTTTTTGAAATTGACAAATAGCCTGATGTTTTGAAATTAAATCAGCGATGTCAGAATTTCTACAGTTTGAAAAAGCACTCAAAAAATATTTTCACTTCATGTAATGCATGAAATAAAATTATACAAGCCTGTTTGGGGAAAAAAAAAATCCGCTTTCTACATTTCTGTGCGGAGAAAACTCTCCGGGGATGTTCTGCCTCGGAAATAACAGTCTATTTGACTGCCTTTTCAAAGTGTTGCACATAACTGTGTCAGATTTAAGGAAAACATGCGTCAGAAAATCTGGATCCAAATCTCTTTGAGCAGTGAAAATAAAGAAAAACAGTTCCTAAAAAGAAGGAAGCGGATTGTGGGGATTGTAGCTGTGGTTCAAAGTGTATACAATGGAAATAACAGAGGTTTAAAGGACAGGGTGAGGGCAGATGAGGGCCAGACGGGCTGATGGAGACCATCAGCTCCTTTGTGAATACTCAGGGCTGAGGTGCCGCATCCCCATCAGGCTGTGACATTCAGGGGCCTTTTCCTCTCTGACTTTCTAATGATATCTTTTATGAGGATTTCACATTTTCCAGTCTGTCCATGTGAAAGGAGAAGCACTCTCTTTCTTTCTAAAGGTTATAGACAAAGGTAACACATCGGCGTTGATGCTCTGCTGTGTATTCAAAGCAGAGCGAACACAGAAGGACGGAAATGAATTTGTAAGGTCTTGTAAGAATGAGTGTCAAAAAGAAAATGAAAGTGGAATTGGAAATGAGCTTTGCCTCCTGTGGGATCCATGTGTCTGCGAAGGTTTTGTTAGTTACCGCCCTCCCCCCCTGCTCTCTCCTCTGCATGTTCCTCTCTTTCTTTTCCTCAGGTGGTCATGAGTCAGAGACTGGGCAGCAGCCTAAGGAGGAAAGTCAGTGAGACTGAAACACAGCTTTTGGCACTACATGAAGCCAAACTGGCAGCCATCTCAGGTAACTTTCCACTCAACCACACCCCACTACATCCCTGCTGCATTACCCTTTTTTTTATTTACCCCATTTACTTGGCTCACCCACCATTAGCCTCACTTAATTACGCTATTAATGATCAAGAAGCTCGTTAATGGACGTTGTAAGCATAATGTGCTCCTGTGGTGCACCGGTGCAGGTAATGACTTCAGCAGTGCTAAGGAACTGAAAGCAGAGATGAAGGCGGTGTACCTGGAGCGGGACCGACTTGAGGCTCTGGCCAAGAGGCTGCACAGCCTCAGCTCAGGGAGCAGCCAGGAGCTCGCCAGGATGAAGGAGCAGCGGCAGCAACTCAGACAGGAGCTGGAGCAGAGGGAGGCCCAGCATGGTGAGTGGCAGAGGCTACCCAGTATGACTGACAACATCAAACCCTTGTCTTTACTATTGATTAATTAATATATAAATCTACAACACTGTTACTTTATTCATTTTTTTTTCTACAAGGAGCAAGACTTTATCACAATTTTTAAAAAGTGGTCTCGAGCAATAGTTCTGCAGGTTTTTCTTTGGGCGTTGGCTGCTTTTTCCTTCATTTTCAGTCCAGTCCTTGTACCTGATCACTTAACACTGAACTACAAATCACTGAAGCTTAAAAACTGTGCCTAACGGTGCAAAGGATGAACCATTGTTGTGCCTACACATAACAAACAACTTAGCATGAGAACACAGTTTGAAGGGCATAAAATAGTATTTCTGCACTAACAATTGAAATTGAAATTTTTATTTTTTATTTTTTTTATTTCAGTCAACAACAACAACAACAACAACAACAGATTATAATTTTACATAAAAGTACTCAAACAGTAACCGAAAAAGGAATAGGCTGAAGCCTTATGGCTTATACTTATCCTATCCCTTACCCCCATAGAAATAATCAAATCCTTAACCAAGAAAATAAATAACATTGATAAATAAGTTGTATAACAGTTTGAAAAGAAATCAATGATAAATCAAGAAATTGAATCAACACAAAAAAATGTTAACAAACCAAATTTCTATAAACTTGTATAATACTAATTTTTAAAATCTTCCTGAAGAATGACAAAGAAAAACACATCTATACTTAACATTGGTTCTCACTTTAGGCATTTCAAACTTATAAGACCCCCTCAAATCATATTTTCCATCTCTTAGTTGAAACATACTTAAAATACAAATTGGAACATTCTTTTTCATCACACGATATATCATTTCTAAAGTTTTAGAATATATAATGTCCATGAATTTTAACATAGATGATCCTACAAAAAAACTGGTTGGTGGACTCCCTATATCCAACTTTATTTATTATTCTAATAGCTCTTTTTTGCAATTTAAATATTGAATCCAAATATGTTTTGTATGTGTTCCCCCAAATTTCTGCACAGTAGGTCATATAAGGCAAACAAAGGGAAGTATACAATAAATAAAGGCAGTTCTTATTCAAAAAATCTCTTGTTTTATAAAGAATAGAAATAGACTTGGATAGTTTTCGTTTCACATGTTCTATGTGGGGCTTCAAACAAAGTTTATCATCAATAATTACTCCTAACAATTTTGTCTCATATACTCTTTCAATTTCAACATTATTTAAATTCAATTTTACTTTAATATTACTTTTACTACCTCCAAATAACATAAATTTTGTTTTACTTTCATTCAATGATAGTTTATTAAATACAAACCATCTATTTAACTTTATGAGTTCTGTTTCCACTGTTTTCAGTAATTTCTTTATGTCTTTTCCTGAGCAAAATAAGTTTGTATCATCAGCAAACATCACATATTTTAAAGATTCCCAAGAAGCCGTTAGCTGGAATCTTAGCATATTTCAGTATGCTGCTGGATAAAAGAAAGAATTAGGCATAAAAACTGTGTACAGTAGATGAACAGGATCTAAACACGGTATGTCCTTAGAAAAAGACCTGACACAGGACCTGTGAGGAACATCTGGCCCTTCAATTTATCCAGCTGCTGAAGCCTCATCAGAAATGGCCTCCATGAAAGGGTGGCTGTCAAGAGGAGGGAAACAGTCCAGCCAAACATTGACTTTCAGGCTTGTTAGAACTGTACAGAGTCTGTTTTGGGCTTATATTCTGTATTTCCATGTGTAGATTTCAATAAACTGCTGCATCTTTTGCCCATTATGGTATTACTTAAAAATCTATGTAGATATATGAATTTATATAATTTGTTGAGAAGATAAATCTCACACAGGTGAATATTAGCATACAGTTAGATTAATAAAATGTTCCTACTAGCTCCAGTAAGGCTCTACATGAAGCATAACTTCTTGTTTATTTTGTACCAAACTGAAATGTAAAAAATTACCATTCGGTTTAATGGGGGATTAAATCTGAAGTAGGGGCTAGATAGAAACCACTTTGGTTCCACACATAAAATTCCAGTTAATTTTATTTGCATATGCAGGATTCTGTGGCTCATAGTTGCAGCTTTTACAACAAAAAGTGTCCTGGTTAAATCGTTAGCACAAAAGAGTAAGAACTGTGCTAAATAAGCAACAGGTTTTTGGAGAAAAGCTCCAGAGTACACACTTATGACCATAAAATCTATATCGCAATTTTAGTTTTAGAATTCCTGAGGCGTGATTAACCACAAAACATCCAGTCAGTGAGCTCAGGAGTCACTTTCATGCTTCTTAAGAGGAAAAACCTTCGGTGTTAATAAAACTAAGAGCGCTGCTTGCTTAAATGAATCCTTTCCTCCAGCCCTCTATCAGAAACAAAAATGAATAAAACTGGTCGAAGGAACATATCGATATGTTTGTATTATAATTATAAAGCTAGTGTGAGCAGTATTTTTTTTTAATACACAAAACTAACACATTGCTTTTCAAGTTGACATCATATTGTCATTCATTCAGATTATGTTTCTGGCCTTCAGCTAGCACAGCTGCCTGCCCTTAGGTGCTCGGCAGGTTGTGTACACTTTGCCTTCTATGATTTTTGGGGGTTTTTTTGTTGCTGAGAACAGCTGTCTGCTGCATCTGGAAACAAGCCTGATTCGAGCAGCAAGAGTGAACGAAACCTGTACAATAAGACAAAAATCTGAAAAACTGTGAAAAAGCTCAAGAAACAAAAAGTCAGCTTAAGGGATGTTTGTGTAATAATTCTCTTTGGGACATTACATGTACACATTTGTTCCATTGTTAACATACAAACAGTTATTATAGTAGCTTAGAATAAACATTTTAAAGCATGAATATGAATAAGTGCAGCATTACCTGAAACAGCGCTGTTCTTTTTTTCCCTGCCCACTGAGGCGTGAAAGCGTTTGTTGTGTACTTGAAAGGCGCCTCTCTTTTTCTTTGAATACACTTTTTAAATATCAGTTCAAAATGTGAATCATGAGAGCTCTTTGAAAGACAAGTCGCCTCTTGATGTTGCTCCACACTGTGAGAGGACATCAATGAACAATGACTTTTTCTCCCAAATGAAGCAAAAGTGATCTGCTGTCAGCGGGGGAATCGGCTTCAAACGAGTTACCAGCAAGGATTGGCAGTCGCGAAGAGGCGAGGTGGCGAGGGTGGTGCGAGGGAATTGAGCTTTAATTGTGTAAAGTTAGCCGGTTACCTTCGAGCCAGTGTGCGCAGACATGATGCATCAGCGTTCACACGCTCTCCAACTCGATTAAGATCTTAAGGAACGGGGGCTTGTCCTTTTAAAAAATTTTTATTCTTTTTTTTAGGGTTCAGTCTTTAGATTGATTTGGCGCGTGGGCATTTGGTAGAGATCTAAATGGATTTTGACGGCACCACCTGCAGTGGTACTCTCTCTAGTCCATCAGTCACAGGGAGATTTCTAAAAAAGGTCACTTCCCTCACTGAGACACGCAGACGGGAGGATGAGGGGAGGGCGGGAGAGGGGGGGGTGGTGAAGTGATGGGGCTAGAGCAGGAAGTGAAGTGGCATCAGACTGAAGCTAATGCTACAACCTCCCATCTACCATATGCTGTTACCCAGATCATAAAGATTTGTGGCTGGAGCTTCACATTTAATGCTATTGTCCTGTCCTGAATGCACCCTTTCCTGTCACTAGGGGGCACCCTTTTATTTTTGTACTCCATTGTTCAGGCTTAGTTGCATGAAGTTTTTAGGGGGTTGTATAGTAATGCATAGACTTGCTATTTTAGTACATCCAGTCTATAATTGTACATCATTATAGGAGAAAGCAGCTCTTTTCATTTCAAAGTGATTATGTTTCATCGACCTCCACTGGATTTTTGTTGTGGAAGCACACCCAAGAACACCTCGGTCTGCTTGACAGCCAGGGATAACACTGATCTCTTCCATGACAAGCATCACCACGTTCACCTCAGCAGCCTAAACGCAGCGTGCGTGTGTGCCTCATCTTGAATAATGTAGCTCTGCAGGCTGGGAAACCAGTGGTACGAAACTGCGGCGGCTAAACAAAGGATTTGGAGTCAGGTGGTAACACGTCACAGAGAAGACGGCAAGTTAATGATTGGTTGCGCGGCGTGCTCAAACGCTCAAGTGGGCGCACACAATATGGCAGCAGGCGCAATTTCAAAATGTGTTGCTGACACCAAGCAAGGGGCTCATTAAACTGTCATCCTATTTGGTAATAAGGGGCTGGCACACACTTGCTGGAAACTGATAGCCCACCAACAGCACATTACCATTTCTTTAGCTGGAGGGGATTAGAAATTACTGTCTAAGTCAAAGCCAAGATGGCCATCCTTTTAGGTTTCCGAGGCATTTCTAGCACGCGCGCTTGTGGTATTAGTGTCATCCCGTACAAAGAAAACAGCATGCCCATTGTCATCGCGTGAGCTCCGAGGCAATGAATAGTCCTGCTGATGCCATGTAAAGATAGAAATTCATCAACAAGCTGAAGCCACACAGCTTCAGCTTGTTGAGTGCTTGCGGTGTGGGGGCTTTTTGGCCTGGGAGCCATTATGTCCCTAATTGCCGTTGGCACGTTTGCTGATGAATACCACAGCCATTATGGCCAGAGGTTTGATTCCCCGCTGAGAGTATAATTTTGTCCCCAAGAGAGATCTCGAGCGACGCTAAATTTACAAATAAATAATTGAAGAGCTGAATAAGATGCGTAAATGACCCCCAGTAGTGAGGACTTTCATATGGGGAAAGCTGCATCAGACTGTGCTCCTCTTCATTTAGCCAAGTAGTGTGGTAATGCCTGTTCACTGCCATTGTTACAATGCCAGCAGTTCTCTTGTTTTCTGCTTCACGCGGCTCAACTGGAACCCATTTAATTACTGTACCAGCTATTGTTTCTCCATACAGCTCCTGTTGCTCGTGCCGTAGTTTAAAGCCAGTCAGTTCGAACCCAACTGTGCGGTGCTAGTCGGATTTAAGTGCACATCAATACAAGTCACTCTGTGTTATTAGACAAATGCAATTTTCTCTTACAGTAAAGGCGAGGACACATATGATTTATTCATAGCTCTGGCTCTTTTAGGGTGCTTCTGTTGAGAACATGATGGAATGTGTGACAGCTCTTCTCTGAAGAGCATCTGAGTGATTGAGAGCGGCACGGTGGTTAAGTGGACTTGGGGGGGGGGGGGGGGGGGGAAGGATGTTTTTTGGTCTTTGTCTCTGAAGTTTCAGCAATATTGAGTATTTTTTTCTTCCTGTCATTCCATTATGAATTTATCATTGAAAGAATTACTGCAAAAACACAATTGACTGAGGTACCACTCCAATCAGGCTCCGTCAATCAATCAATCAGGTCTTTTCTTCAATTACATACCGCTGAAACAAATGTTTTATATCCCTACTGTGCCTTCCTTCTCTTCTACGTGCACTGCAAACACGGTAAAGCTCAAAAAATGTTGCAGCTGTTTGGTTTGGGATGTAACGCCAGACTGTCAGTCCACCACACTGGCTCACACTGAAAGCAGCCGACTTTCCATCTTGTGGAATTACTTGGTATTTCTGTAATATTGTATTTTTTAATTTCCCCTAAAACGACTGGAGTTTCTAAGTATATTTATCTCATGAGCCACAAATTTGCAGCTAAACGAAAACACCAGAGTAAGATGATATATTGCTCGCATATACAAGTGGGAGATGATGGGGGGGAAGATGCATTTTAGTGAAAATGTACTAACCCGGAGTTCCAAGAGGAAACCCGGGGAATAATAGGATGCATGTTTAATGGGGCGGAATTGTTCAGCTGGTGAAGCGTTGAGAGTGCTCTGCACTTTTTTGGGAGACTTCCTCATTGCCGAGGAATGTTGCTTCTTGGATTCAGTTGTCAAAAACAAAAAATATATTTGCAGCTTGCTTCAGTAGAAATATAGTTTAGAGCCTCTTCTAAACAGTTTCTATTTACTGACATACAATGACAGTGAGCATTTCTTAAGATTTCAGCTGAGCAGTTTAGCACCCATCACTTAAAAAAGACCAAAACACAACCCAACTACAGTTTTGCACACACCCAATTACTTGTCAAGTGATTCTTTTTGTTGTGCATTCAAGCACAACCCAACAATATGCTCCGCTATGCCAGCTGCAATCTGTGCATGCTACAGCTAGAGCATCATGGGTGATTGAGCATCTGTCCTATATCAGGCTGTCCCTCTGTCAGCTCTGCTGCTGTTAGGTTCAGGTATATATGGTGGGAGTGGCTCCATATGCCTACTGCGTGTTTGTGTTTTACCTGCAGCGCTGTCACACTCAGACAGACCTAGCCAAGCTTAAACACATTCATCACAGTCAGTGCCTTCAGCTCAATTACAGACACACAGTTTTGTCTTCTGCCTTATTATTGCACAGGCTTTTATAACAAGCATGTCACCGGTGCTCTGTTAGCGCAGAGCCGCCTCTAATTTGTTTGACAACAAAAAGGCCTCACAGACGTTTGGGTGCTTTTGTTGTTAAGGCGCTGAAGAAATGACCGCATTATTCACTTAGAGTTGGAGAGCTCTTTGAATGCTCGTGATGCAGGAGGCACTGAAAACACCTTGCCTATATTAACTTTTTTCTGTAAAACCCATAACTGTGATTGAGTTTTGAAATTTTAAGTTCTGTCTATTATTGAATATTCTCTGCTTGACTTTTGGTTTCACCATGTGTCTATTCTTAGCTTTTCTTAGTTTTATTTTCATCATATTTTGTAGCCTAGTTATTGTTAATATTTATGGGCATGATTTATAGGTGACTCCTGGAGTTTCAGTTTATTCTTTTTCCTCTCTGGATAAATCTCCATCTCTGTTTGGTGATGTCCTGTTTTACTTTGTTCATCTCTTATTTGTGTGCATTGTATTTAGTTTTATCCTGTTTCATTAGTCTCTGACTAATTTCAGCTGTGTCTTGTCACCCTGGCGTTTCCGATTTTCCTGATTCCCTGTGTCTATTTAAAGCCTCAGTTTGTTTTAGTTCTCTGTTGTGTCATGCTGTTGGACTGCGGACTTCCTCTTGTGTTTTCTGGTCTGCGTGTCTGTTTGTTTTACCAGGCCTTGGATTATGTGCTCCACCTAAATAAAAAGTCTTTTTTTGCGTTTCCTGAGCTCATTCTGCTCTTTGGGTCCCTTATCAGGACACACTGACAGAAACTTTGTAAACTCTGCTACAGTTGTGACATCCTGCTTCATAGGTTTGTCTGTCACATCAGAGTTTGTAACCATCAGACTCGTCTTTTTCTGTCTTAGAGTGTTAGAGCTATTTAGCTGAAGCAATTTAGCTTCGATTAGTCTAACAAATTCTGATTCATATATAAAGCAAATGACATTGTCGCAGCACCCAGTAACCCATTCTCCACATCCTTCAATGGTGTCTCAGTTCTGCTTGCGTTATGAATGAATGGCCTTTTCGATTTTGGCCGGGGTCCTTGACAGCAATCAGTGATGTTTAATGCCTGCTGAGATCACTAGTGTGAAGGGAGTCTGAGCTCATGAATTTCCGATGTGGGCTCTGTGAACGCCTTTGTGAAGTTCCTTCAACACCAAATATGCCACGGCACGCATCAGGGAGTAACAGAGCGACTGTCTTCTTTATGGGCTTTTTAGTGCCGATTTTATTCGCATTGCCTGCCCATGACAGCAGCCTCCCGCAGTCTTACAGGAAGTGGTAATATCACCCAGTGCTCTGGTTCCACTCTGCGCAGGAGGAGGCTCTGCGCGCTTGATTTCTCGTCCCATTCTATAAAGAAAAGATTATTTTTATCTGTCACGCCTGAAAAACCGCCGTAGTTTTACCACTGGTTGGCATGGCGACAGGACGGCGCACTCTCCTCTGTGTATAGCATGGCAAGAAATATTAAGTAAACAGTTAATGCACTTGTGTGTCAATCTCCCACCTTCATCTGTTTCTATCCGTCTTGCTGTTGTTCAAGCTGTAGCTCAGTTTGGCAACTCGCTCTCTGCCAGCTAAAGTCAGGCTTAATGCCCTCCATGTATTATTCAGCGGCTATCTGCTTGCAAGCTGCTTAACAGAGCCAGCGTGAATGGAAGTTGATAGGGGAAGCTCTATCAGGTAGGATAAGATCTCACGTGGCAATTAGAGGGTTGGTAAGTGAGCTGTCTGGTCCACATACAGCAGATATGTGATAGCTTCTCCAGCGGCCTCTGATTGCACAGATTTGGCCACTTTGACTGAAACGAGTAACATCCCTTCCTGTGACTCCCACATTCAAGCCCCCATAAATAACCCAACTAGCTCCATCTCAGCTCTTCCTTCAAGTACAGACAGGAGTGTGTGTGTGCGTGTGTGTGTGTGCAAGAGTGTGGAAAGTGTTTGTCACGCTACTGTCGCTGACATTTTCCTTTTCTTCCTGCTGTGCCTGGCCCCGAGAATATGTCACCCCCAAGCTGATGCTGTCTATTAACCACCATCAAGACAATGATGCAAATTGTATTTCAATCCGCAGACTTTGTCTCTGTGTGAGCAGCCTAAGCGGCATCACAAAACATAACAGTTTCCCAATTGTTTTTGGCTTTCCTAGTTCTTCATTAAAGTTTGTATTTTAAGTAGGAGTATGCACTCATGTAAAATATAATCGTACTCCCTTTAAAAAAATTGTTTTTTACCAAATGTTAGATGAAAATTTTACACCATCTGCTCTATATTCAGTATTTTACTATTTTTCTAGACAATAGCTTCCACTTAGAGTAGCCTCATTATTATTGTCTTGCAGTGTCTGTGATCCTTTGACTCCAAGGTGGGAACCAGTGCTCCCTGGTTCCAATGGATTGTTGAGAATGTATAAATGTATAGGAATAGCTATGTTTTACTGAGGAAGAGTAGGAAGGTTTGGATTGTATGTTATAACTCGGGTCTATCTGTCTATAGATATATATAGATAGCATCTATGTTTCCTATTCCTATTGTGCTCAAGGATTGGAAGCTCCTATGGGCAGGGCATATTCTCATGTTTCATACATGAGCTCATTAACGCAGCTCAGTCCTCCTCTCCATCCTGACTACTGCTCAACCAGCCTCCTCAGGCACAACTCACTGCTGGCAGAAGGGCACAGGAAGCAACATAAGCAATCCATCCAACTTCATGCCCCACAGAAAATCTGGCAAGATATAAAGAACTATGCCATGATAAAATCCCCTTTTATCCTTGGGCCATCTACAGTTTTATCCCCTCTGAGAGTAGAGGCAGTGATCTCTCCTCATTTATGTGTTTGTGTTAAGAGAAAGCCAGCTGCTCCTCTAAAGTGAAGTGTACTGTTGCAGTTTCTCTGCACAATGCCGTCACCAAGTGATGACAACTAACTTTTCTAACATGTATACCATAGCTATTGATGCGTCAATGTTAACAGTATTAGAGGTAACGTGCTGTTGTTCTCTTTGTTCTTTTTTTCTCACTCAGAAAGCCGCCTGAAAGAGAACACCAGCAAGTATATTGAACTACTGGAGGACCGATTGCACAGGTAAGGCTTTTCTGTGCTCTCTGCTTCTTTTTAATACAGACGCGAAGACTCTGTGTTCCTCAGACTAATAAACAAGGAGACGTATATAAAGCAGCAGGCTCCAAGGAATTTCCTCTCACTCCTGCTGTCCTCTAACCAGAGCAACGTCTCCTCAGTGCATCACATCACCTACCACATCATGCTCTCACACCTTTTTTTCATACGCCGTTGTCTCCTAGAGCCCCTTCTCACATTGCAGTCTGTCTCTCACCTACACAATTTGTCTTCCTCTTCCCACCTTCTCACATACCTTTTGTACCTTTTTTTAGGCTTTGACATCAACTCATCTCCCACCTTTCCGCTCTTCCTGTGTGTAAACCATTTTAGACAAAACAATATCTTTCTTCTGACTGGTTCATTGTTTCCGTCTGCGAACTCAGAGGTTCTAAATCACAAAGGACAAGTCATGTTACGGGTTGCCACCCATCTCACCTGACTTAAGGAGTGAGCTGAGGAGGTGAGAGTGTGGATCCTGGTGAGCATTTGAGTCCATACAGATGCTTGTGCTTCTTTTATAGTTCAATCACCAGATGGATAGACTCTTTGGCAGACAAACAGCGACTGGCTCTTATTCTACAGGTTGTTGGAGCAATTTTTGTTTTACAGATGGATAAATATAGCCGGTAATGATTTTGTGCACCACATATGAGCTGTTCTTTCCACTCAGTCTATTCTAGTTGTGTTCAGAAGAGAAAAGGTTAGGTGGTATGGGTTTACTTTGAGCTTGCAAAAGCCTTTATTATCACAGACCCTGTTTGTCTACTTGACCTTTGTCTCTGTTTGTGGTGTGTGTAGGGGGGCACAGCTTTGTGTGTTGCATCCTTGGAGAGGCAGGGTCACCTCTTTGGATGAGAGCCAGGACTCAGTGACATACTGCAGGGCTCTTGCTTGTTGAAGGATGCACAGACTGGGGGTCTGAATGGTCAAGGAGCAACATGGTTGCGATCTCAGCGCCCAGCAGGGAATCGTGCCTCAGGACCATCGCTGTCAATAGGGCAGATGGCTGCTTTGTGTTTTGTTTGTATGATGGCAACACTTCTGAGTTTCTAGCAGAGGCATTTGTCAGAGTATTTTAGAGAATGGGATGAATCGCTGCCTAAATATAAAGGACAAAAGAAGGCAAAACGTTTGTTGAGGGCTAGGCACATAGATAGATAGACACACGCACACAACAGATGACAAGCAGCCTACGTAGGATACTATCAAACACAGAAACTGCATAATGAAAGTGTGACACGTTAAAAATATCATCTAAAAACAAGAATAAAATTTAAGACTGAGTATAAAAATGCCAGATGTTACAATACAACTCAGTGGTATCACCAGTGGAGACCTTCTGTCTGTCACCGACAGGCCTTCTGTAAGGAAAGTCTCCGAGCTTAACCTGAGATAACCCTGATGAAACTGACAAGGTTATATATTAAAGTTCTTCAGTGGGCTACAGAAAATGTTATAACAATATAAAACCTTTTCCACAGGCTGAGTGCTGCTCCTCACAGCAACTAAAATTTTCTTCACACGTGTGCCCCATTATACAGCTATAAAAACATCTATAAAATGTTTAAGTCTAAAATCTCCTTTTAATTTTCTTTTACGCAAACCATCTGAGATTACAAATCCTGAAAGCTTAGTACTGCTCCCCGAGGAAACCATCATTAACTACTATTACCAGTAAAACTGGTTTGCAGTGGAGCTGCTATATACTGTGTTCCTGTTTGAACACAGTATATAGTTCCTTTGCTACGAGGGCAGATGATTACATACTGTAAATCATAAGTATTTCCCCCACAGACTCTGCAAAGGGAGGATGTAGACACTATGACCTCAGACACTGATCAGTGAATTGCTTCGAAGCCTCATGTTTGGTGTTATTTTTCATAAGCGAGGGGTGAATCCGACTGAGACACAGAGGATGCTGCTCGGTTGTATGAAAGTGAATTGTACATCACAAGAAGTACAAGTTGCCCTACTTGGACTTTCCCCCAAAGACTTCTTTACTATTGAAGAGTCACCCCCTTCCTGCCATTAGAAAGAGTGCAGATCTGAGACACTTGTGCATGCATCCTTACATCCCTCTTCCTAACTACTTATTTAACTCCATGACTTCCACACTGGCTTCAATTTTCAGAGCCGGGTCAATGATATAGTCACATCACTCTGAAAAAAGAGAATTTCCATTCAAGGACACCTTCTTGGGTGACTGTAAACTAATTTTCTCGGCCATCACATTCTATATTAAATGATTGGCTCTTCAGCCTTAGATCGGCCTCCATGACCAGAGGCGGTCTAGATAAATTCACAAATATAGCTCTGATTTATGGCGTACACCAGTCCCTTCCACCAGCTCCCGCTTGGCACAGTGACACATATTTGCCTTGATTGAATGTGCCGTTTTCCCCACATGTGCATACACCACTAACCCACGCACGCACACACACACACACACACACACACACACACACAGATGCACACATGCACTCATCATCCACTGTAAATGTTATCAGTCAGCTCTAATGTACATTACCATTGATAGAGTACCGTGGTGATGAGAAGTGAGGAGAGGAGGAGGGGAGAAGGGTGGAGAGAGGCAGATTAGTGTGCTGAGATGTCTGGTCTCCGTGGAGACGGATGGTGTTGAAAAAACCAATTATCTTTTCCTTGCTAAAGACTAGAACAGGATGTTAGAACAGCGCAGATGCTGTAAGTGTGTCATCAGAATAAAAAACATTTTATTCAGATTAGCAGCACCACACAGTTGTTTAATACATTTATGCAGATGTTTCATTAGGAAATGCTTCTCGTTTTTGTCCCTCATTTATATATTCATTCTCCTGTAGAGATTTGAGCGGCATATATCATACGCGACGGATACTGGCACAGAAGCCATTAAATGCTGAGATGTATAGTTAAATTGAAGATGCTCTATGAAAATCTAAATGAGAAAAAACTGGGATAAAATGTGCTCCTCTCTTACTTTTAATATACAAATTATACGAATCCACATTTTTTTTTTAAAGTGTTTGGAACACTTAAGCTGGATTTGCCCATCTGGCTCCTGTAAAAACCTCCTCTAGTCATCCACCAAACAAACCCCTCCCAGTCCTCCATCTATCACACCTCCATCGCTATATTATTAACACCTCTCCACATCTGGTGTTATTTGTGAGGCTAATGTTAAGGCGAAACATTATCACATCTCCTTTCCTTTCTATTGTGTGAAGTCTTATTTTATAGCTTTTAGGTTTCCTCAAAAAACAAAAATGCATCAATGATTATATTTCCTTTCTCTCACTTTTCTAAAACAACCAAAAAAGGTGTTCATTTTACCCAGAATATGATTTTTATGTAACAATGAACTATGACTCAAAATCTGAGAAAATATTTCATGCTCTGAACCCGATAACCATAGACTGTATATAAAAGATGGTCTCCGCCACTCCGACTCACGTGTTTTGGACTCCCTTTTTTAAAAGTCAAATTTATCATTTTGACTTAAGTCATGTTAATATTTTCAGAAGGAGAAGTGACTGTATTTTTACAAGAGGGTGAAGTTATAACTTACCAGCTAAAGCACCTAACTTAGTTAGCGTGCTGAATTCATAGACCACATGGGTGCATCGCCTAGACACTGCAAAGGGTTGTAGCCCATTTATGGAAGATTTGCAGTACATACACTGCCTATGGTACCAACAATACTAAAAAAAATAAAACAAGTCCTCTTGGTATTAAAGGTATTGTAAATGTCAGTTCTGGTGACATCTCTACAGTTAATAAAGCACAACAAACCGTGTTAATTGTCAATATTAGATTTTTAAGTCGGATGAGGATATTTGGCAATTTAAAAATATACTGTATAGTATACAGGCTTATATATCCTTCAAACACTTGACAGATAAATAGATTTCTTCAACATTTGTTAGTTGTTATATGTAGTCATTTATGATTTCTTACTAAGATTATATGACACTGCAGTTTAAAAATAATCCTGTTTTATTGTCACAGCAGGTTGTGTAGTGTACACTGGACTCCGATTAGCTGGCTCTTGTGTTTGTGCCGTTCCAAACATTTGTGTTGGGTGAATCATACAACGCCCTCTGGTGGACAAACTATGTAATGTCAACACTCATAACATAATTCAAATGCGTTCCTCCGGTCTCTTCTTTACTTGTTAAATTTTCATTTACCGTCCATTATAAATTTGCTGATACTGACAGACTGGCCAATTACTAATGTCAGTTAGTAGTGCACTAAAAATGACCTACTCCTCAAACAACACTCATAAAGAATATGGTGAAGGAGGTGTTGTTTTTTATGTTATGTTTCTGTACTTAATTCTTTATTTTCTTCAGGTCTGTTTATGCTTTTCCAGTTTGTATGCTAGCTGTTGGCTTTCTTAGCCAGGAAACTTTTGTAAAAGAGATTTTTAAATCTCTTAAAGTCCAACTTTACTGGTTAAATGAAAGATAAATAAAAAACAAAACAAAAAAAGGATAAAAAAATGGTCAAAAGGTCCAGTTCAGTGACTTGCATTGGCTGAGGTAGCACCTAGTAGACAGCTACCAGTTACAGCTCACTGCTTTGGTAGTCAAAGCATGTAATATAATTCATAACATAACGTTAAATAATATTAAAACTTAGAGTTAAATTCACAAAACCTATAGGGACAAAACAAAATAAAACTTGTTTTTTTTCCTGGCTGTAAATAAGGTTATTTCTGCTGTGAAGTTGGACATTTTAACACGGGAGTCAAGGGGATTGACTTGCTTTTGGAGCCAGCATCGAGTGGCCATTTCAGGATATGCAGCTTTTGGCACTTGGTTGTTGGCTTCACTTTTCAGCCCTGGGAAGTTTTTGAATGATGGTCAGACTGGATGTGAACCCATAATGTGCCTCTTCTCTCTTGAGACGTTTAACTGAACCCGCTGGTACCTGCAGGACCCGGTCACTGCCCCGTCGTTTAAAAATTCCAGCAGATTTATAACCCTTCCTCAGCAGCAGTCTGGATTGAATGCCTTGAGGGGAAACAGGAGTCCTGCCAGTCAGTAGTCCCACAGGGAAGCGAAGATACTATAGAAAGAGAGTGTGCCTGTCTGTTTCTCCTCCTTATTACTGGGCCATCAGCAGCACAGCACGCCCACACCCTGCCGCTGTCAGATGGCAGTCGGAGCGGCTGCCACCAATTAACCCCGTGGGCGACGAGTTCATACCAGCGGGCACCAGGACGCCACCATCACAGGGATGCTTAGGCGCTAACATGTTGTCTGAATTTTCAGCAGACAGAGCCCTAATGCCAGCGCCAGTTGTTTGTAATGAATTGTGGTTGACACTGAAGAGAAGCCGCTTTGATCGATGTGGCCAGCTTTGACATTTTTAGAAGAATTTATGATTTTTATCCCCACAGAGAGTGATTTATGGGCATGTAAGTTAACACATGTGTGCTCACCCATATCTGTGTGTTGCATGTGTTCCTCTCCACTTCGGAAGAGACAAAAAACAATGGCACGGCTCATTGGGTGCATCCCCACCGTAGCAGAATTCAGAGGCAGCGAATTGGTGATGGGGGTGGAGGTGGGGGACTGGGCTGAGCAATTTTTCTATTGTCTGTCTGCCAAATGAAGGTTAGAGAACGACTGAGAGGCGTGCGTTGGCAGGGTACAGAGGTTGGCAGCCCTTTCAGGCAGGAGATGGGCTGGAAAACAAGTGGCATTCAATTTTGGGGATTTTTTTTGGGCGGGTGATTCAACCCTGAGAGAGAGAAGAATGAACAGAGGGAGAGATTAAACAATGTCATCTGGGTGCATTTTGCCTTTGAGTTTGTTTATATATCACGGAGAATGAGCCACTGTGCACTTTTCAGGTGAAAATACTATTTTATAAGGGTTTGCATGTGAGTTCAGCAAATGACATTGCTGTATTTTCTACCATTGTGAGTCAATCATTTTCAGTTTATGTCTGTGACAGAGTATTTCCTCCTAGGTTGGAATTTGGCATGTGAAGACAGACAGAGGACATTTCTTCCTTTAAGAGATTTGATAAGTCTCCTATAAAGCCATCATCGTCTTCCCTGCATCCTGTCAGCTTTAGTTTGATTTTTCTACATGACATGGATTCACAAAAACAAAGTTGGTGTTAGTTAGTGTGGAAACTGTTGCCTTTTGTGTTTGGTCTAAAAGCCCTAAAATCTATTAAAGGCTCAGAGATCACGGTCATTTGTGAATGTTTAGTTATCTAAAGGTTGCTGAAAGGAGAAGGTCAATAAACAAGAAGATTTTAAAGGTCAGAAGGCCTCAATTGTGACTCAGTGAAGGAGCTTTTTATTTAAAGGAAATGGAAAATGGTTTCTGAAAATAAAAAGATCAATGCTTCAATCCTCACAGAGGCAGCGTCTCTCAATCAAGGAATCTCTGTATGTGTGTCTGGTTTTCTTGATAAAAAGTGTATTTGATTGTTTTGATGTAGTGTATGAGGTAATCTGGATGAAGTGTGGTGTCATTTTGGGCATTTTCCCCAAGTTTATATATATATAGAAACCTCTGCTTGTCGTGACATTTACCTTTGCTTGTTTTGTGTGATCAGCTTAACCTAAATAATGGAACAATGAGATAAAAGTCAGTAACGGTGTAACTCATTTTTAAGTATATACGATCCATTTTTACCTGCTTTAATTAGTTTCTGCTGGGATCTGAGATCCTGCAAAGGTCGGGGAAAAAGGAGTGAAGAAGGCTGACTGATCATAACTCAATAGGTAGATAAAACAATCTCCTTGCCCTCCCAGTGAACTCGTACTCAGTGACCCCAGGAGAAACGAACGCATCCACACCCTCTTTTGAGTAAAGGGCATCCTTTCAGGAGGAATATCGCTCTTGTTACATTTTGTGAATGGAATTTTATTCTTTGAATGATTCACTTCTCATCTGTCACTCAGAGGTTTATGTGCTTTATTTGAAGAGATGCTGCTGTACCTGTATAATAGGAATGTCAAACTTGCTGGACAATGTGGGCCAAATACAGCCCAGTATGACCTTAAGTGCGCCAGACCAGTGACATGCCCCCTTTCTGTCAGTGTAAAGAAGTTTAACTGCACACTTAATCCCTGAGATATGTTAGTATTAGAAAAAAGCAGTGCAATTTCAAAAGTACATATCAGTATTGCTGCATAACAAAGAGATGCTGCTCTTTTAAATGAAAGAAATCTGTTTTCTTTTTGGGGCATAAATTGTAAGAAATAAATGTGTAAAATTGTAAAAACAAGAAGTTTCTGTAGTGCTGAAAAATAGGTCCTTATCAGTAGAAAAAGCCATAAAACCTTTAAAAAAGTTAAAGCGACAAGTCCAAAATTTATGAGTGTTTGCAGGGTGGATTTTAGCCCCTGGGCCTTATGTTTGACACATGCCTCTGCGGTGATGCGAGTGATGTGCATCAATGTATTATTTTAACATTCTTTTATAGCACACTACATTTTATTTAATAGCTTAACATATAAGATTGTATTTATGTATTTGATTACATGCTACAGTTCAACTATTTGCTATATGTTGTAGTACATTTTTAAAATTTCACATCACTGAATAACATAAAAGAACATACCTGATGTTAGTTTTCCTTCAGCATGCAGACAGCTCCAGATAGCTCTGCTGCTAAAGCCTGTTCTGACCACTTGGACTTTTATGATTTAAATACTGATCTCAAACTTGCACTGAGAGCAAACATCAAGTTCTCTATCAGAATGCATAACATACTTGTCTCCTTCCCTTGCTAGTTATGGGTCTCCCAGCTTGGAGCGAATCTGGGAAGCCGACCTGGAAGCATGTCACCTTTTCCTGCGAGGTCTCCAGTTGCGGACTCCCAGCTGCAGTGGAGCAGACATCGAAGACTTCCCCACTGCAACAGTTTATCCTCCATCCCAGCCAGGCACCAAAGAGGAAG